>NC_081409.1:773618310-776018310 GCF_030272615.1 Cryptomeria japonica | reverse complement strand
GTGACAAGATGTACCTAGAGAGAACGCATGATATCACTCCACAAGTTGTTCATGTCATCACCAGTTTCTGCAACGTCGGTGAAGTGCCAGCTCTGAGGAAGATCATCAAGACTGAAATGACCAAGCTCACTGGTTCAGTGAGTGACTCACGAGGAATGACTGTTAATTCCATCAAGGATGACCTTGTGAAATATGCATGCATGGTGATTGGATACTAGACGTTCTCTACCAGTAGAATCAACTTTGTATCTGCTGCAATGGTAAATGTCGTTTATCGGATGATCAAGGAAGATGCATCATTTGACCTCTGCACTAGTATGCAAAGGCAACTCCTATTAAATCTTAAATGAATCAAACAGGATAATGCATTAAAATTCAAGTTTGGACAACTTCTAGTAGGACTATTTTTCTACTTCCAAGGTTACTTCCTCGGACTGGGAGATATTCAGTGGTCTGCGGACCAACCGGTTACCAAGCAGATCAAAGAAAGCCTGCAAGCAGTTGGAACTGACTACCCTGAAGTTCTAAACAAGTACTTTGATGAGTTTAGAAGCAAGATGAGTCTGAGGATGAGGATATCCAGCGACATTGTCAGGAAATATGAAGAGGATATTTGCTTTATCATAAATGTGGATGAATGCATAATGGAGGCCATTGAGCCTAGACAGGAAGAAGTAGAGCCTATGTGCTATGAGGTGATGTATGATATGTTGGACGGGTATGTTTCTACCCTAATCACATCACCTCTTGATACTAAGGCAAAGAGAACTAGCACCTATTTGGAAAGGGTTGCACCGGTTGTAGAACCTCCTGAAAAGAAAGGAAAGGTAGTGCCTTCGGCATTGGCACCGGTAACTGTAGCCAGTCCCAAAGTGACCAAATGGTCACTTGCAAAGAAAAAACTAGTAGCGGCACCTGCCAAAGTCTTCAAAAGAAAGAGGAAGACAAGGAATAACTCACTAGACTCAGAAGAAACTGTGTCTGAGGAAAAACCTAAGAAGACAAGACAAGCAAAGAAAAAGACAAAGAATGAACCAACATCATCGACAACGGTAAATATTGACATTTCTTCCTACAAACCTTTGACACATTGTCAAAGAAATATAAAAAATATTAGGAGAAAAGTGCTGAATGATTTGATTGATTGTTTTCATGGCTTTAATGATGATGAAAAGGAAGTAGTTGAAAAAGAAATCATTAAGTATTTATGTGTTAATGACCGGTTGCCTTTAGAAATTAGATCTGAGATACTGGATTCTTTGTATAATTCCTTAGACAATAAATGGCACATTGCCATAGAGAAGGAACGAGAAATGAGAGAGGAATTTTTTGCTCAACATTTTCCTAATGTATCAAATTCAGAACTGTTTGAAGTTATGAATAAATACAAAGGCCTCTTCTTCATGAGAAGAAGAAGACTCCTGTTACTGGAAGGAAAAGGTCAAGAAGTGCTCAAGAATACACACACTCTTGCTCTAGAAGCTCTTAAGATGCATCGAGTGGCTGAAGCCAACAGGAAGTCTGAGCAAGAACCAGTAATAACAAAACTGGATGAAGTGTTTGATACTAAAGGAAACCTAGTTGTTGAACCTACAGACACTATTGATGTTGATGCTCTGGATATAGAAGATGTTGCACAGGACACACCATCTGAAGCAATAGGACAAGTGAAGCAGGCTGAATAGGTTGAAAAGAAAGCAGAGGACAAATAGGAAGAGGCAACAAAGAAACAAGTGGAGAAGAAGAAAAAGGAAGAAGATGAGGAGAAATGGAAATAGGAGGAAAAGAGAAAAGAGGATGAAAAGAAAAGAAGAGAAGAGGATGAAGAGAAAAAGAAACAAGAAGATGCAAAGAAGAAGAAAGAAGAAGAGGATAAGCAAGAGAAGAAGAAAAGGAAGAAGATGAGGAGAAATGGAAACAGGAAGAAAAGAGAAAAGATGATGAGAAGAAAAGATAGGAAGAGGAGAAGAGAAAGGAAGAGGAAAAGAGAAAGGAAGTAGAAAAGAAAAAGGAAGAGGAAGAAAAGGAAGAGGAAGAAAAGGAAGAGGAGAAGAGGAAGGAAGCAGAGAAGAAGAAGGTAGAGGAGGATAAGGAAGAAGAAAATAAAAAAGAAGCAGAGAAGAAGAAGGTAGAGGAGGACAAGGAAGTAGAAGTGGAAAAGAACACGTAGATGGAGACTCCAAAGGCAACCGGTAGTCAAGCCAAACTTGCTGACCTCACCAGTCCTATTGACCTCCAGTCTGCAAGAGAAATGGAGCTACTACAGAGCATTAAGGTTGCTCAAGAATGCCTTGAGGTGTTAAGGAGGAAGAAGGAGGAAGATGTGATCCAAGCCGCGGTGGACACTCTTACCAGTTTGTTACCCGGCACAAACCTTCCCAATGTTGATTCATCATTGGCACAACTGAAGCTCCTATGCACAGTAGTCGATGATCAAGTGCAGAGCCTAGAGGAGGTAGCAGAGGCAAATGCCAAGAAAGAGCATCAAAAGGCTCTCAACATTGCCCTAGTGAAGAAGCTTAATCAGCTCTGGTCCAAACTGCAAAAAGCACAAAAAGATATAAGGAATGCTTTGGATGAGGGGAATCTACTACTGAGTAAGATTTGCCAACCCCATCTCTTCTATGATGATGTGCTTGTACAGAAGCAAAAGCTACAAACTTACTTGCAGTTATATATGAGTACCTTCAAGCTGTTGTATGACTCTTTTACAGCTTATGGGTAAACTGTTCACCAGTTTCATATCCAGTCTGCCAAAATAGAGTTGGAAATAAGCAACCGAACTCGAGATTTGCAGGAACTCCAACTGGTTCTACTCCCACGCCTGCAGATACTTCAGAAATGTTATCTCAATCTGGATGCTTTAATAGTGACTTAGGAGATGAGCACAATAGATGCCATGGAAGAGCAGGTCTCCTAGATGCAGACAAAGAAAGAAGTGGCTACCTCCCTACTGGAGTCTTGGTCCTTATCGATGAAACAATTTCTTAAGGACTTCAAATAAGTTTTTGACAAGTTTTATTCCTTATTGTCATAAACTCTTATTCTTTTAATACTAATGAAACATGGGTTAGTCTGTAATATTTTGTTGTCATTGTTGGCAAAGGGGGAGAAGTATAAATTTTGAATGTTTTGATGTATAATTTCATGTTATTTCTATTAAGAAGTAGTATACATTGTATTTTCTACAAAAGGGATATTGTATTGCTTAGGGGGGAGTAATTTTGATTCTGGCATATTTTTGTTGTAAAACATTTAGATGGCAAAATTTCCTAAGTGTTGCCATCAATGCCAAAGGGGGAGATTATTGGCATTTTTTATGATTATGTTGTGATTGTCATTGATGGACACAGACTTGCTTTAAGATCATTTTTGTATGTATAAGTTAAAGCTCAACCGGTACTTGTTCCAACCAGTATGATGCATTATAGTCCTTAGATTATTGGTGTTTTGCAGAAAGTGATTACCAATCCAAAGCAGTATGTTGACCCCAAGCGGTTTGAGGATCTCAAGCGGTACAAAGGATCAAAGTGGTAGAACACATATTTCCTACTCTTCATTTTGTCAAACCGGCAACTAGTATTTTGTATGAACTGGTAATACTCTGTGATGAGTTACCAACCAACATTTTGTGATGAGTTACCATCCACCGATTGTTTGACAATGCCGACACTTTAATGATTCTTTTTGTGTCGTGTTATAGAATATGTCTAGATGCATTGAACCTAGGAAATTGTATTGTAATCTTATTGGACCGACATGAAATCAAATTCCTCTATAAGGACATCATGTCTAGGGTTTTAGATTATTGATGTTGTTGCTAGGGTTTAAGGTGGTTGATGAGTTAGAGAGAGTATGAATATGTAGAAGACTGAAGTAATACTAGAATGCATTAGGAATGAGCTATCAAGGATCTAACCAACCAATCTATGCTATCAGCTAGATCACTCACTTGTTGATTACTGACATCTTCGACAAGTTTGAAGCCCTTAATCGGGTAGGCCCAAAAATCCTTTTGTAAATCCTCTAACAAGGTGATTCACATCTGTGGATCTAAAATCCTCTAGCAAGGTAGTCTTTAATCAGACTTATCTCCTAAAAGATATTGAGATTCCTAACAAGATATATTCTGGTAAAGAACATTGTATGACCTTAACCGGTCTGGTTCCTATTCTGAAAATAGTTACTTGTGAGTTCCATCTCATCATGGTTTTTCCCATTTGGGTTTCCATGTCAAAATCTCTTGTGTTATGGTTTTTGTGCTTCTGTGGGTGAATGCATTATTTGCTATTTGTTTTGCATGTGTGCTAACCAGTTTTTCTGCTAAACTATTTTACCAGTTTACTATTAGTCTAGCAAAGTGTTTAAGTACAAATATTTTTGGCACACTAATTCACCCCCCCCCCCCTCTTAGTATTGATCAGCAACATGCTACAAGAATCATGTTAGCCAAGGACATGAATAACACCACTGAATCAAGAAAAAAAATCAATAACATGCTCACGGATCAATGCAGACCACCAAAATGAATAGCACATGATCTAGAAACATCCACAAGCATCATGAATTACCAGAGTAACATCCACACCAACTCAAATTACTATAATCATCATTATCATCATACCAAACTTCAAGAACAATAACCAAATTGACTGTCAATCTAGAAAAATCACTTGCAGAGCTCCAAACCATGAGCCACTTGAATTTAGGAAACACATCAACATCCCAAACATAATTCTAAATCCACAAACTAAGATAATATAATGCGAAGTAATGCAGATCAAAATACTGAACACTAGCAATACTAAACAACTAAAAGATTGGCCACAACATAGATACTGATAACTTACTCAAAACTTCATGCGGACCTCTGATACTTACACTAAATCAACTAGAGCTATCAGTCTACAATCCCTTTAATTCACAAAACTAATAATCAATATACAACATAAACCAACTAACTAAAATTCACTGCATCACTCCACTAGGTAGAGAAAATATGTTGACATCAATGACAACATATCTCTCAAACACTCAAAGATATCATATAAGCACATATTTGCAGCACACATCCAACATAGTGCTGGTCAACACAATTTTATAGCCTCTATTATACATCTAACTAACACTTAATAGACTATGTCTCAAACCTACTACATAATAAACATCATTATTTTTATGTTTATCATCAATCAAGATACTTCTTATTCCACAAATTGATGTAGCTTCCTCTCCTACAAACTTCACTGATCCACCAACATACTTCTTGAGACTGATGAATTTGTCTTTATCTCCAGTCATGTGATTTGAAAATCTAAAATCAATGATCAATGAATACAATGGAGTCTTCTCTTTGAAACTTCCAATCCTATCTTGATTCTTCTCTTCTATAGCCAAGAATAGATATTCTTCATTTCAGTCCTCACCATCTTCTTCTTCAGATGAATGTGCCTCCATAGAACAAAAAACCTTTTCCCCTTATATCTCTACCATCTTTTATTTTCTTAAAACTATGTCTTCTATATCTACTTCTCTTTTTATCATCATTAACTTTTTTGTAGTCTTCTTTATATATACTTCTAGAAGCATAATGGCCAATTCATCCACAATCAAAGCATTTCAAGGGAAACTTACCAGTTTAATTTCCAATTCCTCTCTTCAATCTTCTTACAAAGTTCTCTTTAACCTCATCTAGGTTCTCACTTGTTTTCGGTTCATCTCTTGATATCCTTGAAACATTAAATGCAACTTCTCTTTGATAGGATTTTATATCTTCCATTTCTCTAACTTCATAGGTATACAACATTCCAATAAGATAATCAATTGAGTAGTTATTTAGATCATGAGATTCTTCAATAACACAGGTCTTTGGTTTGTAGGGTTTGGTTAATGTAAATAGGATCTTTCTTATAAAATCACTTTATTTTAGCAATGCACCAACAACTTGGATAGCCTTTCTGATATCATTCACTCTATGTATGTAGCTCTTAACACTCTTGATGCTCTGCAAAAAGGATTAGAAAATCTGTTTGATGGCAACACACACAAGAGCACAAGAAACAAACGTTAGTGTTAGCAACAAAAGATTATCCTA
Organism: Cryptomeria japonica; assembly: GCF_030272615.1. NCBI lineage: Eukaryota > Viridiplantae > Streptophyta > Pinopsida > Cupressales > Cupressaceae > Cryptomeria > Cryptomeria japonica. Next base: position 776,012,216 of record NC_081409.1, on the reverse strand, counting down.
AACAGGCATATCAAGAGAGATATTAAGCATGAAATAGAAAGCATATAAACATAAAATGAAATAGCTAATCAAGATGCTCATAGTTGCTCCTCCCTTGTTCCTCTCCTCTCCAAGTCCCAAACGAGTGTAGCTCTCAGCTTTTAGCACTAGCCATGGATGCCATATGGAGATTCAAGATGGTTGAATATGATAAGCAAATACTATGCAAGAGTAGATAGTGATGCTATGAAAAAGCTCTATGCTAATGCCAGTATAACAACAATACTCTAAAAATGCTTCTCTTTGCTTGAGGAGAAGGGTTCTATTTATAGAAGAAATAGGGAAATGAAGGGTTAAGATTGAGCAATCTTAACAAGGGTTAGGATTGAAAGTTGGGGATCCATGTGCACAATTGGCACCAATAAAATGGTGACAAGTTTCAACATAGGATTGGGTTGAGAGAAGAGGTTGGAGGCATTAAAGGCCTGAGAAGACCTCATGGTTATCTAGATGGTAAGGGTCAAGTCTAAATTAAGATTACCCATTGGATTAAGAGTTAATCCAAGGATAAACCTTTGTGCAAATGATTAAGAGATAATCATGGTCAAAGCATTAAAGGCTTGATGAGACCCTTGGGTTGGGTAGAGGTTGAGTCAAAACAAATGTTTTAACCATGTGGGAGGGTTTGAGGTAACCATTAATGGTTATTGGAGACTTTGGGGATTAAGTGGTTGAAGGTTGAAAGCCTTCAATGGTTATCCAAGACTTTGAGCCATTTAGTGGTTGAAGGTTGGAAGCTTTCAAAGGTTATCCAAGACTTTGAGACATTTAGTGGTTGAAGGTTGAAAGCCTTTAATGGTTATCAAAGACTTTTAGGCTTTGAGAAGTGACTCCATTTTGCTTAGGAATGTGACAATAATTAGGGGATGGATTAAGTTAATTAGGAAGGGGTTAGAAGAATCTAGAAGGGGATTAGATTTTGCAAGTGGATTTTGTAGGAAAATGCAAGTGGGAGAAATTTTGGTATTTTCAATTAAAATAAAATCATTTATTTCAATTAAATGGTGTAAGTTGAATTTGGATAAATATTTAAATAAATATTAATTTATTTAAATGAGAAAAAGAAGATAAAGCATTTAAAATGCTTGAAGACTTTGAGGGAAACCATTAAAAGCTTGAAGACTTTAAGGAAAACCATTAAAGTCTTAAGAAGACTATAGAAGGAAGCCATCAAGTTTGAATACTTTAAAGCCATCAAGTTTGACTACTTTAAGGGAAACCATTAAAGGTTTCAAGTGGGTGAGGATAAATAGGATTTTAAATAAATAATTTATTTAAAATAGTTGTGCAACTTGCTTTTGTAGGAAAATACAAGTGGGTGGAGGATAAAGGTGATTTAAATAAATTATTTATTTAAAATAATTGTGCAACTTGCATTTGTAGGAAAATGCAAGTGGGTGGAGGATAAAGGTGATTTAAATAAATTATTTATTTAAAATAATTGTGCAACTTGCATTTGTAGGAAAATGCAAGTGGGTGGAGGATAAAGGTGATTTAAATAAATGTTAATTTATTTAAATGTGAGAGGTGGGATTTTGGGGGATTTAAATAAATATTAATTTATTTAAATGTGAGAGAATATTTAATTAAATAAATATGATTTATTTATTTAATTAATGGTCTGAATTTGGTTAAGTGAATTAAATCAAATAAATTGAATAATTTATTTAATTAATAGGAGAAGAGGGTTAAGATGAATTAATTAAATATTAATTTAATTAATTATTAATTGATGGTTAAATAATCAAATAAATATTAAATATTCATTTAATTAAGTGGACAGATTTATGTGACTACATTTGCCCCTCTTTGAGACGGTGCAGTTTATCGCATCGTTTCAAAGAAAGAAAAATAGGTGTGAAGAAATGCCCCATAAAATGTAAATTTAATGGGTGGTATGCCCCCTCGAGGGATGGGCCGAATTTTTTTTGAAAAATCGGGCGATCTCTCAAAAAAGAATGAAAAGCGGAGGGGAGGTAGAATAGAAGAAATTAGAACTAATGATGAAAGAATGGGAGAAAATGGAGTGAATATGAAGAAACAACAAGCCAGCGAGTACCCTGAGGTCATGCAAGAGATACATAGCAGATGTAGTGTGGGGTTTTGATTGATGCTATACAATTGATCAAAATTGGTTGGACAATCTGGTGCAATCGGTTGAATTGCCCCGGTCAAGTCAAAGCGTGACAGTTGATGTCAGTTGGTCGCTTGGACATGATAAAGTCTGAGTAAGTGAATCAAAGTGACCTGATGGTGACTTAGACAATTGATGTAATTGCCCGATGAAGTCAAGGTATATGAAGCAAAATACTCGTTGAGACGTAGACAATTGATGTAATTGTCCGTTGGATTGTGTTTGATTGGTTTGATCAATTGATAATGTGTGTGTGATGGATGGTTGTGTGGAATCATGGTAGCCCCGTTGAGACTAGGTCATTATGATAAATGCCTGATGTAGTCTAGGATTACCATAATCGATTACCTGTTGAGACCCGAAGATACTTGATCAGAGTATCTGTTGATAGTCTAGGTGTGTGTGAGTCGATGTATCTGTGTAGACAGAGTAACTGGCTTGACTTATTGGATGACTTAGGATAGGAAACACAATCCCTCCTATTTAGAGATGGATGGTGATGAACGTGGCTTGATTAGGTTGATTGGGACATGATGTAGGGTATGTGATGGTGATTATCGAGATGGGGAGGGTGAGGGGGGATTTGATGTTAGATAGAAGATATGGAGGACTAGGACCAAGTCCTATGGAAGAAGATGAGTAAAATAGAGTATGCATTATTATGACTATGTATGCATGATATGCAGCTATTATGAATGTATGGATGGGTGGAATGCAACGAAATGCAATATATACAGATGAGATGGAATGACGATCCATGGTGCTTTATTTTTCATCATTGAGCTTTAAAATGTTGTAAGAAAATACAAGCAACTTGACATAAAGATTCAAGATGACCAGAGTATTTCTTACATGGATTTGATATAGCAAGTTAATACAAGCAACTTGATATAATGGATCAAGTTGACCTGAGTATTGCTTGCGGAACAGACAAGGATTATCTCCGTTCATGCATGACTTGGATCGTCCTCCTTGATCTTAGGCTGATCATATCCTGAGACAAGTGCATACCGTACAAAGAAATAAAACCTTTATCCAGTTTGGACGAGGTAGGAGGAACCAAAGGAAGAGCATTGTACCTCCAAACAAACAGTATATACATAAAGAATAAAGAATAAGGATCCTTGGTAATGGTTCATGCTCATATGGTCGAGGTATACGCTGTAGTCAGCAAGCCGTAGTGATCTATGACTATATTTTTGCCTATGATCACATAGCTTAGTGAACTTCCCACGTAGACACCATTAGTACATGCCCCAGAACTTCATCGGAAATAATGCACAAATGATACAAAACAATGCTGAAAGATCCCGATACAGATAAACGAACGATTGTACTCACAAATCAACCAAGTATTTGATAGCTTAACATAATTTTCTTGTCAAAGAAAATGTCACTTTTGTCTTTGTTTTGGTAAGGAAGGATGCATCCTTGTTGAAGACAGTTTGATTGTTGATGTTGATTGTGTGGTTGATTGGTAAATGGTCATTGTGTGAGTAGTTTGTCAATGTTTATTTTGGTATCTGCATGGATGGGTATGTACAAGGTGTTGCCATGTTTTTGTGTGATTTTTCAATGGTTTTGTCGATGTTTTTGGATTTTGAATTGTTTTGAATGTTTTTGGTATTTTTGCGAGATATTCTTGAATGTTTTTGGATTTTTGATGATTGTTTGAATGAAGAACTTAATGAATCATAAGACAATGTAGAATCCACTTCCATCAATAGGTTAAAGGCATTGCCCCCAGTTTTAGACATGACTATGAAAAAGCGGGATGCAAGATGTATGGAGTACTATCATAATTGCAGAGGAATAACAAGCCATGGTTGATGGATGGATGGATGTATGTATGAAGTAGATGTGATCGCCACAAGTCTGAAAGATAATGGAGCCATAGCCTTTATGAGTGGCGCCTGTTTGCCAGGTTTTCGCCATCGTACTTACCCAAGGTGCCACCGGAGTGGTTGTTCACCATTTGGATGCATGATTTTTCTTTACTTTGTTGAATGTTTTTGTATTTTCTTCAGGACATTTTCTGAATGTTTTTTGATATTTTCTGATATGTATACCTTAGGTATAAAACCGTTTGAGGTGCATGCTATTGATTGGATCTGCGACCGGTTCTCCTTCTGGTGTAGCCAACTGATATGCCCCAGACCCGAATACAGCAGTGACAACATATGGGCCCAGCCAGTTTGATTCAAACTTGCCTTGATGTTCTCTATTTGGTTGGTTTCGAGGATTTTCTCGAAGAACAAGATCACCTACCTCAAATGTACGAGGTCTAACTCGGTGATTGTAGCTTCTACTCATGCGCTGCTGATAGGCTTTGAGATGATTGTATGCAGCTTGTCGCTTCTCATCTAGTAACTCTAAGTCTTGAAGATGAGATACTCTGTATGCTTCATCATCGATGAGATTGTGCAATGAAACTCGTAAGGATGGTATCTCGACCTCAATAGGTAAGATAGCTTCAGCACCATAGACCAATGAATAAGGAGTTGCACCTGTAGGGGTTCGAATTCTAGTTCGATATGCCCATAATGCTAGATTCAATTGAACATACCAATCACGACCGGCATCATTGACTGTCTTCTTTAGGATTCTCAATATGTTTTTATTGGATGCTTCAGCCTGACCATTGCCTTGTGGGTAATAGGGAGTGGAAAAGCGGTGTTGGATATGAAATTTCTCACAAAGCTCACGAACATCCTGATTTTTGAAAGGAAGACCGTTATCTGTGACAATGGACATGGGCACACCATACCGGCAGATGATGTAATTGAGGATGAATGAGGCGATCTGCTTGTCGGTGACTTGGGTAAGTGGAACAGCTTCGATCCACTTGGTGAAATATTCGGTGGCGGTAATAATGAATTTATGGCCGTTGGATGAAGATGGATGAATCTTACCCACAAGGTCAAGGCCCCATTGACAGAAAGGCCATGGTGTCGTGATTGGTTGCAGTTCCTGGGCCGGTGCATGTATTAGGTCGCCGTGAACTTGACATTTCTTGCATTTCCTGACAAAGTAGTAGGAATCCTTTTCCATAGATGGCCAATAGTATCCAGCTCGCATGATCTTCTTGGCTAGTGATGGACCACTTGAGTGAGTCCCACAAATTCCTTCATGTACCTCTTCCAAAGCCTTTGTTATCTCACCTTGTTCCAGACATCGAAGGAGAGTACCATCAAGACCGCGTCGGTATAGGGTTTCGGCAATAATGGTATATCGAGCAGTTTGGCGAATGAAGGTTTTACGTTGGTTATTTGATTGGTTGGGAGGAAGGGTGTGATCGCGGAGATAGGTGTAGAACTCACCGTACCATGGGGATTCAGAACCAACAAGGCAACATATCATTTCAGATTCGGGGATATCATAAGCGGGGATCCAAAGTTGTTCTACCAAGAACTCGTAGCGTGTTGAATTCTGTGGAAGATCTAGTAGAGATGCGATGGTAGCCATGGCATCAGCAGCTCGATTCTGATCTCTTGGTATCTGCTCAAAAGTGATAGTAGTAAATGATGTCTTTAGATTGTCCACCATTTGCTTGTATGGCATGAGTTTATCATCTTTGGTCTGATATTCATTAGTTGCTTGTCGAATGACTAGTTGGGAATCGCCATATACTTGCAATTCTTTTAATTTCCATTGTATGGCTAATCTGAGTCCTGTGATCAAGGCCTCATACTCTGCTATGTTGTTTGTGCATGGAAATGTGAGCCTGTAAGACTTCGGGATGCTATCACCTTGAGGTGTGATAAACAGAATGCCTGCCCCCGAGCCGTGCCTAGTGTATGAACCATCAAAATATAGCTTCCATGGTTGTACTTCTGTGAGCATGAATATCTCTTCATCTGGAAAATTGGAAATGAGGGGATGATCGCCTATGAGTGGTGCATCGGCCAACTGATCTGCAATAACTTGACCTTTGATAGCTTTACGGTCCACATACTCAATGTCAAATTCACTTAGAATCATCACCCATTTGGCCAAGCGGCCTGTCAATGCTGCTTTGCTGAGTAAATACTTAGTGGATCAATCTTTGCAATGAGTTGCACCTTGTGTGTTAACAGATAGTGCCTCAGTTTAGTGGCTGCCAAGATTACTGCTAGGCAAGCTCGCTCAATAGGTGTGTAATTGAGTTCATAGCCCACCAGTGTGCGAGAGATGTAGTAAATAGCACACTCTTTTCCTTCTGCATTATGTTGTGCCAGTAATACACCTAATGCTGTACTTGTCGCTGAGATATAAAGTAACAACGATCTACTTGGATCTGGTGGCATCAGCAATGGTGGATTTATGAGATAGTCTTTAAGCGCCTGAAATGCTTGCTGGCATCTGTCATCCCACTGAAAGCGGATGTTCTTGTGTAGCAGGTGTGTGAATGGGTGACACTTATCAGCCAATTGTGCAATGAATCTGCGGATAGATTGAAGCCGTCCTTGTAGTGTTCTTAGCTGACTGATATTCTTTGGAGGTGGCATGTCCATGATTGCTTTAACCTTTGCTGGATCGACCTCAATGCCTTTGCTTGAGACAATGTATCCTAGAAGCTTCCCGGAGGTCACTCCGAAGACACATTTCTTTGGGTTGAGTCGAACATGGTATTGTTCCAGTCTATCAAAGATTTTATCTAAGATGTGAAGATGTCCTTCTCTAGTAAGTGATTTTGCTAGTAAATCATCCACATAATCTTCCATTATAGTATGCATCATGTCATGGAAGATGGTGGTCATTGCTCTTTGATAGGTCGCTCCTGCATTCTTTAGACCAAAAGGCATTACATTCCAGCAGTATGTGCCCCATGGACATGTGAAGGCTGTCTTATGTTGGTCCTCTGGTGCGATCTTTATTTGATTGTATCCTGAAAAGCCATCCATGAGTGAAAGCATGGCATGTCCTGCTGTCAAATCTACTATGATGTCGATATTTGGTAGAGGGAAGTCATCCTTAGGACATGCCTTATTCAGATCTCTGAAGTCTGTACAAATGCGGATGCCCCCTTTTGGTTTGCCAACTGGCACAATGTTGGAGATCCATTCTGCATAATCAATTGGTCTAATGAAACCAACATCCAGGAGTTTCTTGAGTTCTGTTTTGACTAGCACGGCAATCTGAGGATGCATCTTACGAAGCTTCTGCTTGACAGGTTTGGCTCCTTTTGCTACTGTGAGATGATGCATGACTAAATCAGGATCAAGCCCAGGCATGTCTGCATATGACCATGCAAAGTTGATCTGACGCTGTTGGAAGAACTCTATAAATTGAGGCTGTTCCTCTGGAGTGAGAAGAGATGCCAGATGTATGATATGAGGGTTTTCAGGAGTCCCCACATTGTATTCTTTAGTCTCCTCAATGAGAATCGTCGATCGTTCCTGTTGTGTACTAGCAAGGAGAATGTCAAACCCTTCATCCTCAAGTGCCTCAGAGAGGTTTTCACCGTTGGATACGCTCTTTCTTTTTACTTTTGTTGGATCAAACAGTGCCACAGTGTGGCTTTCACTGGAAGATCCATGTTTTAATGTTATATTTTTGCAGCTGAAGGGTTTGGCATCCGCCCCGAAGTATGCTGCGCTATTAAGTTCAATGGCGAATCCAGCTTTGTGATCCCCGCTTGGTAGATTATCCCTTAATTCCAAAAAGTCAATGATAGCCTCATCATTTTGGAAGAGGTCAAGACATGGGGGATTTGGTTGGTTCCATTCGATGAGTTCAGGGTGGATAATGGGCATTACTTCATCGATTAAGTTAAGTGCGGGAGATGTATCAGTGAGGGTTAAGACAGTGTGGTGAAGGTCGTTGATGGTACTCTCCCTATCAGAATCCGGCATAGGATGAGACATAGGGTCTGTGGAAGATGTTTCCAGCTCAGGTACCCAAGTGGTCTTTATCTGTGCTTCTCCGTAAACAGGAATGTCTTTGCGTGGCGGAGGTGGTGATGTGTCTTCCTCATCTGAAGTGTTAAGCTGTACAGAATCAAATTCCCACTCATGTGAGTCGGTCTCTGAATCACTTTCCAGCATCCGATTGCTATACCATACTGGGATGTCGCTGGAGTTGAATACTGCAGGTGTGATTGGTTTATGTACCTTTGAGGTGATCGGTGCTGCAGGAACTGCGATGGGGTTTAAAGGTTTTGTCACTGGAAGTATCGACAGTGTTGATTTAGTGGCTTCTATTGGAACGGCTGGTGCCATAGATGCTGCTACGGGTTCCAATATAGTTGCTGCTATGAATGGTTTTATTGATGTGATGACTGCTGTGGATGGGATTACTAGTTCGATTGGTGGGATGAGTGATATTGATGATGGTTGCGGTGGGTTTGTGAGCCTCGATGGGGCAGTGACAATATTGCTTGATGGTGCTTTGATTATGAAAGGTGTCCTCCTTACAGTAGGTGGGCAAAATGGTTTGCTAGGTTTTCCTTTAAATCTGAGTTTAGGAAGGATCTCTTTTTCAAAGCCTAGGCCTGTATTACCTTTGGGCTTGAACTCTGGCAGCAGCGGTTCATGTCGTCCTTGTTTGCAGTATCCCAAAGCACTCTGACCATCATATCCCATTCTTTGCATAATGAGGAGGCCTTTGCCATACTGTTCTGTAGGAAGTGTAACTCGCGGTTTGTCAGTGGTGATGGGATCTTTATAGATCCATTCCGCTAGGTCCTTATCTTGTGTCTCTTCCTCTTGACTCTTTCCAAGGATGAAAGGCGTTAAGGCACATGCAGGCATGTTTAGTGGTTGCTGGAGTAACTGCTGTGGTTTACCATGTGTTCTAGGAGAAGTAGGCATTTGTCCCACACAAAAGAGCTGACTCAAGTTGTATTCTCCAGGACCTTCCTCTGCGACTTTCATCTTAAGATTTTCTTGCTTGGGTATAGGAGTGTTTGAACTGGCAAGAGAGGCGGGATTTATATATGATGTGGAGGAAATGGCTTCTCTATTATTAGGAACGGTAATCTCTGGTTGATGGCTGATATTATGGCAAAATGCAAAGGGATTTGCATCGCCCAGGATTGTGATCTCGACCCCGTTATGTGGGAACTTGATACATTGATGGTAGGTAGATGGAACAGCTTGCATGGCATGTATCCAAGGTCTCCCTAATAATAGATTATATGGCAGAGGAAGGTCCAGAACCTGACAAATTATGTGTTTTACCACAAGGCCCACTCGGATGGGTAGTACCACAGCTCCTTTGGATGAACGCTCTGCATCATCATAGGCTTTGATGGTGATCTTCTTACGAGGATCCACTGATTCTATTGCATATCCCAATGCTGTGACCAACTGTAGTGTGCAAATGTTTAGGCTTGCTCCATTATCGATCAAGACTCGCTTGATCCTGTGTTGGTTGACGAAGCCTTCAATGTGGAGTGAGGCGTTATGAGGTTGCTGGAAGGAAGAGTTGTCACTTTCAGAAAAAGTGAGACAAGGTGATGACTTTAGACTTCCAACCATGGCTTGAAATTGGTCCGTATTTAGATTTGCAGGGACTGACGCCTCTTGGAGTGCTTGATCCAAGATTGTTTTATGAGAGGGTGACAGACGCAAAAGCTCCAAAATGGATATAAGTGCAGGGGTTTTGTCTAATTGTTCCACAAGATTGTACTGCTTTGGGACGAAGGTGGTGCCTTGTGGAGCTGCCTTGATGGTGACCTTGCCACAACGTGTAACAACATTGCAATTTGAGGTGGGATTTTTGAAGGTTATGGTTGCAATTTGTTCACTGGCATCATACAGGTGATTTACAGTGTAATTATACGCAGCTTGCGTATAATCAGTGGTATCAGGACCTCGACTGGACGTCGAAGGACCCCTTTGATCTTGCGATGGAAGTGGATTCTTGAACATCTGATGATCATTATTGGTTGTTTTTGGATCATGTCCTTCAATCTCAATTTCTCCTCGATCAATAAGATCTTGAATGAGATCTTTCAATCGGTGACAATTACTTGTCTTGTGTCCTCTTCCTTGATGGAACTCACAGTGTTCAGTATCTTTCCACCATGCTGGTTTGACTTGAGGCTCATAGTTTGATAGCTTAGGTAGAGTGACCAAATTTTGAGAGAGGAGTTGTCGCAACACTGTTTCAATGGGTTCCCCTAAGGGAGTGTATGTGCGTTTTTGTTTTTGTGGACGAGGTCTTGGTTCATCCTGAGATGTGATGCGACCTTGATTAGGAAGAACATTTGTGTTATTTTGAGGTGGAGGATTTTGTCCTGCAAATCGAACCACAGGTTGTGCATTTTGGACAGTCCGAGCATCCACAACTCCATCGTTAACGATATTCTTATTCTTGTTCCAGAAGTTCGGTTTATCGCTATTGAAGCGCGGGCGAGGACCATCTTTTGGTTCATTAAATATTTTGATGAGTCCTTTCTTGATGAGTGCCCTTTCACATTTTATACCCTTGGTGATCATATCGTTAAAGGAGTCTGTGTCTTTGACATCCAGGTGAAATTCCATTTCTTCGTTTAAGTTGGAAATGAAAATTTCCACTAGTTCTCATTCAGGTAACTGAAGAGAACGTCTGCTAGACATTTGGCGCCATCGTTGCAGGAATACTGAGAATAATTCACCTGGTTTTTGTTTGGTGTTGCATAGATCAGCCATGGTGATGTCGCGTTCAATATTATAAGAGTAATGAGATAGGAACTTCTGGATGAGTTCCTCAAATGTTCTTATGCCACCTGGTAGTCGGGAAAACCATGATGTGGTTGTTCCTCCCAAGCTTTGGGGAAAAAGGCGCATTAAGTATGTGTCTTCATATGCAACTTCGAGACAAGCGGAATGAAATTCTCGGACATGATCGCGGGGATCTCCCTTTCCTCTATATTTTTCGAATTTTGGTGTTTCGAATCCGCGTGGAAAGGGTGGCATATAAAGATTCCTATCAAACGGATAGGGACAGATGTCGTTAAGTGAGAATTGATTGGTCTTAACACCACTATGAAGTTGTTGGGCGAGATTCACGACTTGTTGCCGCAACATCTCCATTTCATTTGGAGGAGGAGGTGGTGGGTTACCTCGAGGGATGTTATATCTGATGGGATCTCTACGCCTTTCTTCCTCATGGCGACTTTGTCTTTCTGATGCTTGTCTTAATTGGGCAAGATCAAAGTCTGAGGGGAGTTTGGCTCCTTCTTGAGCGAGTTTTAAGAAGTGAGCATCTGCGTTGCTCCTTAGTATTTCATCAAATAATCTGTTAAAATGAGGATTATGCTGAACCCTTTCGATAGTTGAAGGAGTGGGTGTACCTGGGTTTTCATCATTCCCATTTCCTCCAAGTGCTTCTTGAAATTCATTGAGGTTGTCCTCTTCTTCCTCAATTTCTATTTCTCGTTGCCTTGATCGCGATCGGGTTTGAGCCATTTTGTTTGCAAGTTTATGTTTGAAGTTGATTGATGATGATGATGAGTTGTTTTGAGGAAAGATGGATGATTAGTGGATTGTATGATATGTAGATCTCTAGCACTCTAAAGGTAGATGTAACCAGAATTCCTTCTTTGAATTGCTTGTTTGTTTTGATGATTTTTGGATGTGATAAGGTGTAGAGAAATCTGAGATGTGTTACAGATTTAACTACCTAGTAATGAGAGGATTTACTCATGAACTAGTTTTAACCTGCGTAGATGTGTCTCTTAGGATGAGCTTATCCTAGATGTAGAAACAATCTAAAAAGTGATGTGATGTGTTTGATTTCAAGCAATGTCTAAAAGAGAACTTGGGACAAGAACCTCTTAATGTTTTGAGAGTTGGGATGGATTGATGATGAAGTGATGATGTATGAGTGAGATGATGGATGTTTTTGTTTTTCAACTTCAATAAAAACTTTGGGTTATAAATGGGACAAACTCTACCTCTTCCCTTTCAGGTGTTGTAGGTATTTCTCGAGCTGTGTTGTAGGTGATGCAGATGTTGGGGAAAAAATGGGGATTAATCTTTCCTCCTTGATTTTTGTGATAACTCAGAGCTCTATATTGCATAAAAGCTCTACGATTCAATGATTTTGAATCAAAACTCGTTTGTTTTACCTTGAAGGTATAGACGCATGCGATGTAGAAAGACTCTATGTGAGACAAAGATTTGTCTATTGAGATAGAAGAAGTTCCTCCTTTTGATCAAAGCCTTTGAGCTTAATGGTCTCCTTTTCAAGTTGATATTCTGATGACACTTCTTCTTTCGCAAGATGTGAAGAATGGTCATAAAATTTGTCTCTTTGTGTTGTTTGCACTTTGTTTTTGGTATTTTTGGTTGTGTTGACAGATGTTGGATGAATACTTTGTTTTTGGGATTGATTTTCTAATTTTTCTTTGACAAGAAAACAAAGCAAGCACACAAACACAAAATTGTAGCCTCAAAGGCACAAATGAGTATGGGTCTAGATTAACCCAATCCTTGGACTTGTTTCTGACCCTTCTTTTAGATGTATTTTAAGATGTATTTCCAAAGCCTGAAGTCGGCTCAATTTGCACTAGGTCTGTAAAACGAACACACTTCAAACACTCTTTATCCCTAAGGTCAAATGGCCAGTTGTGATAAATTTAGCCCACATCTTGATATTTCTTCGACTTTGGTACTACATACCTTATGAATCCCGCCGTGGCAGGTAAGGATGTGATATACTAAGTCTTGCACGAGCATAACAAATAGATGATCCCTATGATGGGGGAGTCACCACTTTTATCAAGCCACAAGTGACTTTTCAAAAAGCTATGTTTCTACTCAAGGAAATATGTATGGTGAGTATCTTGGGAGCAAAACCATCTATGCTCTTGCACTAAATTATACCTCAAATATCCTCAATCAATAGAACAGGTGGGCTACTACTTAAAGGTGTTTAGTCATGTTCGATGGCTTTGGACATAAGTTCATTCTGCAGTGACTCACTTAAGAGCCTTGTAACTGGTGGTGGGGCCCATTTGTCCTTTCGGCCAGTTACACTGTAGGAACAGCTATACCCAAGGCTACAGCTTTCGCTCTCACCTGATTTCTATAGCGGCTCGAAGGATTTACCGCTCGAGGTCGTTCCCAAGAGTATCGATCCCTTGGCAGGCCTCTCTTAAAAAGATAAAATGTGAGTGTTACTAACACTTTTCTCTTGCACCTAGGACCACGAAAGCCAAGGGAGAGGATAGTGTGTGTTAGAAGTAGGACCACTCGACCAACTCTTTGCACAAGTGTGCCAAGCACGAAAAACACCTGTTCTTTTTAATCTATCATTGCAATGTGATCTAACTATTTGGAGATGTTGCTCCAACAATCATGGTGTTCTTTTTAATTTTCAAAGGCAATTGTTTGAGTAAACTAGAATTTGAAAATCCTGGTCAACTTAATGAAAAACACGTTTGCATGAAGTAAGATTGCTTTAAAAATGAGACAAGTTGATTGTGAATTTTATTTGCACCAAAAATGGAAGTGTGGATTGTGAGTTTTATCTTGATGCAAGAAATAAAATTTGCCTTGTTGATTTTAAGCACCAAAACGAAGTTTGTTTCCTAACTTGCAAAAAAAAAAAAAAAAAAAAAAATAAAGTTGTTTTTGTATAAGTTTGTGGTTCTTTTTACCTTTGAACAATGAAATTCTTTTTAAGAGCCCCAAACAAATGTGTGATTCTTTTTCAAAAGCCCAAATTTGAAATGTGAAGTTAATTTTAAACCAAAATAAAAAGTGAATTCATTTTTAAAACCAACTTCAAAAACAAGTTAGTAAAAAATATAAATCTACTCTTTAATCTAATTTAAATCTGCACAAAAGAGAAAAATAGTTAGTAAAATCTGTCTATTTGGTGGGCTTCTACAAGCCTAATTTTTTTTTTTTTTTTTTTGGTTACAAGGTGATTTGTACAACGTTTTGTTACAATAGCGCTAGTCTGCCTTTGAACAGAGGCACTATTTAACACAAACGCACTAAAAGAAAGGGAAAGACAGAGAAGGGAAAAGCACTGAAACAGAGTGAATAGCGCCAAAATAATGTCAAACGCACCAAAACAGTGTCAAAAGCGCAACCTGTGTGACATTTTCAACATTCAAACATGTTATTGGTTAAAAAAAAAAAAGTTGATCTTTTTGGTGTTTGGATTCACATCGGGTTCACCAAATGATGCTCTGCAAAAAGGATTAGAAAATCTGTTTGATGGCAACACACACAAGAGCACAAGAAACAAACGTTAGTGTTAGCAACAAAAGATTATCCTAAACAGGCATATCAAGAGAGATATTAAGCATGAAATAGAAAGCATATAAACATAAAATGAAATAGCTAATCAAGATGCTCATAGTTTCTCCTCCCTTGTTCCTCTCCTCTCCAAGTCCCAAACGAGTGTAGCTCTTAGCTTTTAGCACTAGCCATGGATGCCATATGGAGATTCAAGATGGTTGAATATGATAAGCAAATACTATGCAAGAGTAGATAGTGATGCTATGAAAAAGCTCTATGCTAATGCCAGTATAACAACAATACTCTAAAAATGCTTCTCTTTTCTTGAGGAGAAGGGTTCTATTTATAGAAGAAATAGGGAAATGAAGGGTTAAGATTGAGCAATCTTAACAAGGGTTAGGATTGAAAGTTGGGGATCCATGTGCACAATTGGCACCAATAAAATGGTGACAAGTTTCAACATAGGATTGGGTTGAGAGAAGAGGTTGGAGGCATTAAAGGCCTGAGAAGACCTCATGGTTATCTAGAAGGTAAGGGTCAAGTCTAAATTAAGATTACCCATTGGATTAAGAGTTAATCCAAGGATAAACCTTTGTGCAAATGATTAAGAGATAATCATGGTCAAAGCATTAAAGGCTTGATGAGACCCTTGGGTTGGGTAGAGGTTGAGTCAAAACAAATGTTTTAACCATGTGGGAGGGTTTGAGGTAACCATTAATGGTTATTGGAGACTTTGGGGATTAAGTGGTTGAAGGTTGAAAGCCTTCAATGGTTATCCAAGACTTTGAGCCATTTAGTGGTTGAAGGTTGGAAGCTTTCAAAGGTTATCCAAGACTTTGAGACATTTAGTGGTTGAAGGTTGAAAGCCTTTAATGGTTATCAAAGACTTTTAGGCTTTGAGAAGTGACTCCATTTTGCTTAGGAATGTGACAATAATTAGGGGATGGATTAAGTTAATTAGGAAGGGGTTAGAAGAATCTAGAAGGGGATTAGATTTTGCAAGTGGATTTTGTAGGAAAATGCAAGTGGGAGAAATTTTGGTATTTTCAATTAAAATAAAATCATTTATTTCAATTAAATGGTGTAAGTTGAATTTGGATAAATATTTAAATAAATATTAATTTATTTAAATGAGAAAAAGGATTAGAAAATCTGTTTGATGGCAACACACACAAGAGCACAAGAAACAAACGTTAGTGTTAGCAACAAAAGATTATCCTAAACAGGCATATCAAGAGAGATATTAAGCATGAAATAGAAAGCATATAAACATAAAATGAAATAGCTAATCAAGATGCTCATAGTTGCTCCTCCCTTGTTCCTCTCCTCTCCAAGTCCCAAATGAGTGTAGCTCTCAGCAGCTTTTTGCACTATGGATGCTTATGGAGGATTGAGATTTAATACTAAGCTTCAAATATGAAATGAAAAGCTAAATACTATGCTAGAGTAGATAGTGATGCTATGAAAAAGCTCTATGCTAATGCCAGTATAACAACAATACTCTAAAATGCTTCCTCCTTGCTTGAGGAGAAGGGTTCTATTTATAGAAGAAATAGGGAAATGAAGGGTTAAGATTGAGCAATCTTAACAAGCGTTAGGATTGAAAGTTGGGGATCCATGTGCACAATTGGCACCAATAAAATGGTGACAAGTTTCAACATAGGATTGGGTTGAGAGAAGAGGTTGGAGAAATTAAAGGCCTGAGAAGACCTCATGGTTATCTAGAAGGTAAGGGTCAAGTCTAAATTAAGATTACCCATTGGATTAAGAGTTAATCCAAGGATAAACCTTTGTGCAAATGATTAAGAGATAATCATGGTCAAAGCATTAAAGGCTTGATGAGACCCTTGGGTTGGGTAGAGGTTGAGTCAAAACAAATGTTTTAACCATGTGGGAGGGTTTGAGGTAACCATTAATGGTTATTGGAGACTTTGGGGATTAAGTGGTTGAAGGTTGAAAGCCTTCAATGGTTATCCAAGACTTTGAGCCATTTAGTGGTTGAAGGTTGGAAGCTTTCAAAGGTTATCCAAGACTTTGAGACATTTAGTGGTTGAAGGTTGAAAGCCTTTAATGGTTATCAAAGACTTTTAGGCTTTGAGAAGTGACTCCATTTTGCTTAGGAATGTGACAATAATTAGGGGATGGATTAAGTTAATTAGGAAGGGGTTAGAAGAATCTAGAAGGGGATTAGATTTTGCAAGTGGATTTTGTAGGAAAATGCAAGTGGGAGAAATTTTGGTATTTTCAATTAAAATAAAATCATTTATTTCAATTAAATGGTGTAAGTTGAATTTGGATAAATATTTAAATAAATATTAATTTATTTAAATGAGAAAAAGAAGATAAAGCATTTAAAATGCTTGAAGACTTTGAGGGAAACCATTAAAGGCTTGAAGACTTTAAGGAAAACCATTAAAGTCTTAAGAAGACTATAGAAGGAAGCCATCAAGTTTGAATACTTTAAAGCCATCAAGTTTGACTACTTTAAGGGAAACCATTAAAGGTTTCAAGTGGGTGAGGATAAATAGGATTTTAAATAAATAATTTATTTAAAATAGTTGTGCAACTTGCTTTTGTAGGAAAATACAAGTGGGTGGAGGATAAAGGTGATTTAAATAAATTATTTATTTAAAATAATTGTGCAACTTGCATTTGTAGGAAAATGCAAGTGGGTGGAGGATAAAGGTGATTTAAATAAATTATTTATTTAAAATAATTGTGCAACTTGCATTTGTAGGAAAATGCAAGTGGGTGGAGGATAAAGGTGATTTAAATAAATGTTAATTTATTTAAATGTGAGAGGTGGGATTTTGGGGGATTTAAATAAATATTAATTTATTTAAATGTGAGAGAATATTTAATTAAATAAATATGATTTATTTATTTAATTAATGGTCTGAATTTGGTTAAGTGAATTAAATCAAATAAATTGAATAATTTATTTAATTAATAGGAGAAGAGGGTTAAGATGAATTAATTAAATATTAATTTAATTAATTATTAATTGATGGTTAAATAATCAAATAAATATTAAATATTCATTTAATTAAGTGGACAGATTTATGTGACTACAACTCTCATTATTATCCATTCTAAAACCTTCAAATTTGTGCTTCAAGTTCAAAAGTCTTGCTTTTTGGGTATTCAGATAACCTTCATATGCATAACATAACTTGGTCTCGAGGCTATGAAAGTTGATGTATAAAAGATTAAGGAGGTGCAAGCCCTCAAACCCTGGAGTAGTCTCTTTGCAAAGAAATCAACTGGAAAACCGACTGGTAAATCGTCCTTTCCCTTTGTGAAAGACATATCTGATAGAAAAATAGGTAAACTTGCTATTGTCATTCTAGATTTGGTTATCGATCATAGCATTTCTTTAATGGCTTTCTCTCTGGTGGGGAAGTTTGTTGGACCACGACCCAATATTGAGGATGTTAGGTCCTTTGTTAAGAGAAAATGCAGGATAAAAGGTCAGGTTGATGTTTCTGCCTTGTCCAAAGGTTTTTTTGTTTTCTCCTTCTCTTGTAGGGAAGATATGGAAGCAGCTTTAAGTAGTGGCCCTTGGATGTTTGGTAAATCCTCCTTATCTACGAGAAAATGGTCTCCTAACATGGAACTCAATGACTCATTCTTTGAATCTTCTCTAGTTTGGGTAAGGGTGCCAGGCTTGCCAATGGAATTTTGGGTTGAGGATGTATTCTCAGGAATTGGACTCCTTTGGGGGGCTTGTTGTGATAGATACAATGACTATAGCTCGAAAAAGACTGGTTTATGCACACATCTGTGTCAATATTTTGCAGAAGATGGATCTTCCTATTTCTATTGATATAAGTTCCAAACTTGGATTATGGGAACAAATAATAGAGTTTGAGTCACTCCCCTTTATGTACTTTTCTTGTAAAAAACCTGGTCACTGGGCTAAGGCCTGCCCTAGTAACCCTAAAAAACCTGTGACGGTTAACACCCGCAAACAGGTTTGGAAAGAAAAGAATAATAATAAAGAAGGTAATAAAGTGGAAGGAAGAAGTGGAAGTCCTAGTAACATACTAGACCTATCAGAAGGAGATAGAAATGACCCTCTTAAGAATCCCCCTTTGGAGGAAGATAAAAAGAATGAAATCAGGGAGTTTGAAATCAAACTAGTCAATACTTTTGAGGTTCTATAGACTCAGGAGGAGGATAATGCTATCAGTGAAGAGACACTTGAAGATGGTGAGATTGAGAATGTCACTGAATCTCATCATGAGGCCCCTCAAGTTTCAATAACAAAAAGAAATGAACAGTGCCTAAAAGAATTTGAAGGACATGAAATTAAACTTGGAAGGAATAACAAGTTTGGTTCACCTAAGGTTAATCTAAATGCGTTATTCTAGAATATTGGAGTTGATATGCCCACATCATCCTAGAAAAGAGGAGAACTATGGAGTAATATGCAAGACGATCCTAGAGAGGAGCATGATGAAGAAATACAGGGAATGGAAAAAAGAAAAACAAGAAGGAAGGATGCCTTAATGGGGTGAAAACTAGGACCAGATCCAAAGCTGATATTGGTGTATCCAAATCTCCACCGAGACATAAAACTATGAAATGGCACAGGGACCAGGAGAGAAAGCAAAACATAGTTGATGGAAGGCAGTGAACTATACAAGAATCTTGCCCCCAGGTTTCCAAATGAAGGTAATATCATGGAACATCAGAGGACTAAATGGTCTCAATAAACAAGATATATTATGGAATCTCATTCGAGACCAAAAACTGGATATTATCCTTGTTTAGGAAACCAAAATGAGTAAGGAGAAAGTGGAGAATTTAAAATTCTTTAAAAATGGAGGGGTCTGTGGTAGCAGCTCGAATGGGGCATCTGGTGTGGTGGCTATTTTCTGGAACAAGAAAACTATTTTAGGAGAAATGATTGATGAAGATGGTAACATTATATCCATGAAATTTAAAAGCATCTATGATGGAAAGGAATGTGTGGTTACAAACATCTATGCCCCTAATTCCAAATCTGCTAGGAGTAAATTTTGGGATAAAATCTAGCAAGAAAGAAGATCTTTTCCTAAGAAAAGTTGGGTTGTTATGGGAGATTTCAATACTCCTCTGCAAGGTACTAATAAATCTGGAGGAACTCAGGCTCAACCGGACATCAGATCTAATTTGATGGACTTCATCAATGCTAATTCTCTTATTGATATGGATCTTAATGGAGCTTCCTACACCTGGTCTAACCATAGGGATGGTGAAGACCTCATTCAGGTAAGACTAGATAGATCCCTTGTTACTAATGATTGGATTCTTTCTCATAAATGCTCCTTGTCTGTCATCAATAGAATTGGTTCGAATCAATATCCCATTACCTTTGTTGTTGAGACCATTAAGAGTAATCAGAGTTTCCCTTTCCAGTTTGAGAAAATATGGATCTCTCACCCCTCTCTTGATAAATCTATTGCCAACTAGTGGAATATTGATGTGAATGGAATTGCCATGTATAAAGTTGCTAAAAAACTTAGAAACATCAAAGTCAACATTAAGATATGGAACAAGAAGGTCTCTGGTGATATTTTTGACTCAAAGAGAAAGTTGAAGGAGGAATTAAAATAGATCCAGAACTCTATACAGAAAGATGGCTATAAAAAGTATCCCAAAGCTATGGAAGATGATGTTTTAGTCAAACTTCACAAAATCATTTCTAGGGAGGAAATCTATTAGAGGCAGAGATCTAGGGTGACTTGGTTGGATGCTTGGGATAGAAACACTAAATTTTTCCACATGACTTCTTTGAAACATAATGCTGCGAATATAATTTCCAAATTAATTGCTGAGGATAAAATTCTTCTTAATGAGGATGAAATTAGGGATGAAGCTATTAGTTTCTTCTCTTAGCTCCTCACTGGGAACAAGGATATTGATTATACCCAACAACAATATTTGGTTGATATCATCCCCAAGATCATTAATCCTAATCAGAATAAGGCCCTTTCTGCTATCCCCTCTGCTAGGGAAATTAAAAAAGTTGTCTTGTCTTTTCAAGGGGATAAAGCTCCGGGTCTTGATGGCTTCCCTATGTTTTTATTCTAGGAATTTGGGCATATTGTGGGAGAAGACACGGTCAATGCAGTAAAAGAATTTTTTGGTTATAGGAGAATCCTTAAGGAATTCAACTCTAGTTTTATTGCCTTAATTCCTAAGGTGGCTAGGGCGAATTCAATGGGAAAATTTAGGCCAATAAGTCTATGTAACTCTTTCTATAAGATTATATCTAAAGTTTTGACTACTCGAATTTTGGTTGTCCTCCCCTTCATCATCTCTAAGGAGCAGAAAGGTTTTGTTCTTGGCAGGCAGATTTTGGACTCTATCATTCTTGTGCATGAGAATATTCACTCCCTCAATGCTGCTAATAAAGAAGGATTTTTGATAAAGTTGGATCTGGCGAAAGCTTATGATAGAGTGGATTAGCAAGTTCTTTTCAGAATCATGGAGGCTTTTGGATTTGATGAGAAGATAATCAAAATTATTAGAGAGTTGATCTTCACTCCGATGTTTTCAATTCTCATTAATGGATCTCCTACTAAATTCTTTAAATCATCAAGGGGGCTTAGACAAGGAGATCCCATATCTCCTATTCTTTTCACCATCTTGGTAGAGACCATGAGCAGATTGATCCAAAAATTGAAAGTGAAAAAAATCATCAAAGGCCTTCAACCTTCCTCTGCTAATGTCTTTTGTTCTCACCAACAATTTATTGATAATACTATCCTAATGGGATATTCATCTGTTGGGGAGGTTGCTACCTTTAAAAGTGCTCTTAATTCTTATTCTTTGGCTACTGGCCAGCAAGTCAATTGGGACAAATCAGCTATATACTTCATGAATACTCTGGTCATAAGACAATAGAGAAGTGCTGAAATTATTGGTTGCAAGGTGGAAATGCTTCCATCCACCTATTTGGGTCTCCCCTTGAGTTTAGTTCCCCCAAAATCCTTTTGGAATATGCTTATTGTCAAACTCAACAAAAAACATTGGATGGAAAGGATCCATTTTATCTTAGGCTAGGAAGTTGTAGCTTCTTCAAGCTACTCTCCAGAATCTCCCTGTTTGTGCTCTCAGTCTATTTGGTATCCCGGCTAAATTTGTTGAAGCATTAGAAAGAATCTAGAAGAGATTTCTATGGTCAGGGGTTGAAGAAAAAAAGAGAATATCCTTGGTTGCTTGGGACAAAGTGTGTAAGCCAAAGAGAAAAGGAGGGCTTGGGATTAAAGCTTTAAAAACTTTTAATAAAGCTCTCCTTGCTAAACAAATATGGAGAGATTATGACATCAAGAAAGATTGGAACTGGATCTAGTTTGACAAATATATTTAGAATCAGCCTCTCTAAGATTTCCTCAACTCTGAAGACATCCCTGTTGGGTCCTTCATTTGAAATAGTATTATCAAATCCATAAAAGTGGCCAAAGCTGGAGCTGGATGGGTCCTTGGAAAAGGTGACAAAATAAAATTTTGGGAGGATCCTTGGATGAACAATGAACCTCTCTTTGATCAAGGCAACATTCAATTTATTGAGGAATGTAAAAGGAGGTTTGGACTTGTGGTGTGTGACTATTGGAAGGAGAACAAATGGGTTAGGATTGATGTTATATATGTTGGATTTTCCCTGCTCCAGTAGGAGTTGTTGTATTTTTCTATTAACAAAGACTATGATGATGTTTTTCTCTAGAAGAATAATCCTAGAGGTGACTTTATGGTTGCTTTAGCCTACAAAAACACTTTCACTCAGACTAGTAACCCCATTTGGGGTAAAGTTTGGAACAAAATTCTTATCCCTAAAGTCAATATGTTCCTTTGGCTTGCTACTCACAATAGGATCCTAACTATTGACAATTTGGGCCAAAGAGGTTTCATGTTCCCTAACAGGTGTGAGCTCTGCCAGAAAGAGGAAGAATCAGTTGATCATCTATTTTTCCACTGCTTCTTTACCTGGGAAATTTGGAGTAAGTTCTGGGTAAAATGGAAAGTTGATTGGGTCATGCACAAGAGTCTCAAGGAAATTATCTAGCAATGGACATTCCCCACCAATTGTCCTCTTATCAAGAACCTTTGGTCCGTGATCCTCTCCATGACTTGCTAGGGAATCTAGAAAGAGAGAAATAATAGAATATTTAGGGAAGCTAAGTACACCTCTTAGGTGGTCTTTGAATAAATTTGTAGGGCTATAAAAGAAAACATAAATATTCCTCACAGGAACAATAAACAATGGCTTATTACTGATATGAATGAAATTGACAAAGACATCCTTACTGAATGGAACTTAATACACAAAGTTTGCAGATCTGACAATAAGAATAGGAGAGATAATATTGTTTGGAGATTTCCTGATCATGAATGGATAAAGGTGAATTTTGATGGGGTGGCTAAAGGCAACCCTAGGAAGTCTGGTGGTGGTGGAGTCATCAGAAATGCTCAAGGTGTCTATATTGCTTCTATTGCTTCTCCTTTTGGGGTCCAAAATAATCATGTGGTTGAAGCTCTAGCCATGCTAAAAAGCCTCCAGCTTGCTCAGGGATTCAAATTTAAAAAATTTGGCTGGAAGGGGACTCCCTAAATATCATCCAAGTCCTTAAAGCCACTAATTCTGTTTCTTGGAATATTACTAACTTAGTTGAAAGTGCTAAAAAATTATTAAATGACTATGTTAGTATTATCATAATTCACACTCTAAGAGAAGCCAATAAGGTTATGGACCTTTTAGCTAATGAAGGGGTCAATTTAGAGGTGGAGGTTAAATATATCAGAGAGACCCATTGTAAAAGGGATGTTAGAGAGAAATTATTATTTGATCGCATCAATGGGTCAAGTTAAAGTCATGATTATCTTCTGGGGTCCAGATTTCAAAGACAAAGTTTGGGGTAGATGAACTGTCAGTTAATGATTTCTTTTAGGCATCGATTCTATGATCAAATGTGTGATGGGGATTATAATAATAAATGTTGGTTTTGTGCGGCCATTAACATTAGCTAAAAACTACGGAAGGGACTCTGTTCTGTTATTTCAAAATTTTACACAAGAACTTGTGGTTAAATCTGCAGATTGTGAGATACACCTTAGGGTACTTCTACTTATTGTTCAAAATGGGAGGTAACTTAAATAGGAGTGAGCCCCCTGGCTGTGAAAACTAGAAGAGTGAACGAAAAGTATGGAGGAGGCTTCATAGATATGGTTTCATCGACTATATGGAAAAGTTGCATGGAAGTAGAAATTTAGTGTCACATGGCTTTGCTAGGGGCTGGAACAACAACAGAGTCACATTGTTGGGGGAGACATGGAAAATTGATGAGGATCTGGTTGCAGAGGTCATGGGTCTTCAGAAGGAGGGCACTAAATTCTATAGAGACCAGAAGTATGTTGCTGAAGCATTTAAAAACCTCCCGAAATCAGAGGATGGGAAGGCCAAGTCATACCACATATCATACTACCTTCCCCAGCAAGTAAAGTCCTTTTGGCAGAAAGTTTTAAGGGTTTTGATGGAGTTTCTCACAACTGATGGTAGATTTACTAAAATCTATAACTATCATTTTTCAATTCTTAATCACTTCTGCCATGGGGTTAAAACCTCCCTTCCCTTTTACTTAGCATCTTGTCTGAATGAGAGTTTGGCTGATCACGCTAAAAAAACTAATTCTTACCCCATAGCCCATCAGGGGCTTATCTTGCATATTTATGAATACTTGAAGGAAAAAGCTAGGGCTAGCAAGGATGATCACCTGGCTACTAATGCACATGTTTCTGAGAGCTATAAAGATTTTGAGTCAGATGAGGACCATTCTAATTCCCCTACCCATAAAAAATGGAGAGCTGATATAGATAATGTGGAAATGGAGGTGCATTGTGATTTGGAGGAGGAAAAGAGGAAGGATAGTGAGACAAAAATAGAAAGTGAGTGTTAGGGTTCCCACAGATACTGAGAGGGGGGGTGAATCAGTATCTGATCGGTAATGAAATTTTCTTAAAACTAAATATGCAGAACATAAAGTAACAGTATACCGGTATGCAACAATTAATGCAAATAACAGAATCAAAAATATCCACATGTAAAGAACACCATAACACAATATGTTTAATGAGGAAACCCGGTGTGGGAAAAACCTCGGTAGGATTTGTGACCCACAATATTCACTTACTGGCCAATAAGAGAATATTACTTACAATAGGGGCTTGCACATGCAGGAAGGCCAACTGCCTAGAGCTCACTGCTCAATAAGAAGTCACACTGACTTACAATGAGGATTTACACAAATCCAATATTCTGTACTGCTTTACAATAGCATCTTCAATGCCAGATTCAGTACCGGTTCTTGCTCTGTTCTTTACATATACCCTTGACCTACAATTCGCACATTAGGTCTGCCTTATAATTTATTTATGCTTTCTATACATGTCCTACAAATGCCTACAATGATCTCTTTTATATACAAGAGTCATTTTACAATTTGCCAAGTTAGCTTACAATAATAAACAAAATATTACATATCAAAAATCCTATCGGCCTCAGTGCTGGTATACATGTTCTTTTCTATGCCAGTGTACATCTTCTGTGCTGGTGCTGGTGTAGATTGATCTTGCTGATGCTAGTGCACTATCTTGTTTGAGTAATGCTTTGTCGGTATAATGTCTTGCCAGTGCCATAGGATTGCACGGTTGCCTGAGTAATGCTTTGCCGATATAATGTCTTGCCGGTGCCATAGGATTGCAAGGTTGCCATCAATGACAAAACCATCAATCACACACAATGTCTTATTGGAGTGTCCATATGCCAACAATCTCCCCCTTTGGCATTGATGGCAACACTCATGAGAAATTTCAAAAAGATATCCAAAAATATGTAGACCAAAAATGTTACCAAAAATGTGAGAGCTCCCCCTGAGCATGTGATCCTTGTGTTTTGAATTTTCTCATCTACTACTCCCCTTTTGGCATCAATGACAAAGGTTAGTAGATTTTGTAGTTGTACCAATTCATAACCTCAACCTTGTAGTTGGGTGGTTATTATCTGAAGAATATCTCCCAAAATTAAGTTGATGCCATCCATAAACTTCTTGCTCTCCTTTATTGCTATCTCAGTTCTGTATACTGTACCGGTGAGATGCTGTAAGTGCTCTGTCGGTGTTTTGCTACCCTGTGTTAGTGCCTCTGAGATTTCCTTTCATAGAGATGCTAAATAGTACAATCTTGGACTTAGTTTAGATCTCAATAATTTTGCCTTGTTTATTATTTTCTCTTAGTCTCTTTCTAATTTGAGAAATTCTTCCTCAAAATTTGTTATCTTTTCCTCAAAAACTAATAATGTATCGGGTGAGTTAACAAAATTATCAGCAAGTTTATTGATCTCTTCCTGTACCTTGCTTATCTTTTTGTCTACATCTATGGTCAAAAAGCTTATCTTACAGGTGTCTTTGTACAGAGTTTTGTACTCTTTCAATAAATTGCACAGTTTCAGTAGAAGTGTGTCAAATTCCCTGTTACACTTCTTTATTCCTTCCTCAAAGAATTTTTGTTTCTCTTTTTCTACACTTTCCTTTACAGTTTCTACCTTTGTTTGCTCAAAATTTCTAGAAATATATTTACAAAGTGTATCCAACTGGCCTAAAGAATATTTGTTGGCTATATTACAATTGGGAGCTATTGATTTCAAAATTGGAATTGAATCATCTATCACTTTATCGGCTTGTGAGCTATAATCAGTTATTTTCTTGATAGATTCGAGCAATACCTCTGTTACATTTGATGGTGACCCAACAAACTGAGTGCCAGTGGAAGTGACCATGATAGTATTGACCTCTGGTAGGTCTGTTTGTGTCTTCATCTCTTCAAGCATTGGTTTTCCTGCATCATTTCTTACCAGTGGCATTTGTTCTAGAGCCTTTAGCTCTGTTGGTTTCTCTGTTTGTGTTCCAGATTCCATCTTTATCTCTGAATTTGCTGTCGGTTGCTCTTTGTTTCCAGTTGCCGGTTGCTCTTTGTTTTATGTTTTATCTATTGTATCCTTGTCTACCACTATGTTGATTTTCTGAGTATCAACATTCACAGTATATAGGACTTCAAGATTAGGATTATTATCCTCTATGTCAATTCTCTCAGCTGCCAGTTGATCTTCTGCAGTTGTGGTTTTTACCAGTGGAGTATTTAAAGGAGGTGGGGGTAATTTTTCTCTAATCTTGATACTTGGTGGTCCACCAACTTTACCTTTCCCTTGATCCTTTTGATATACCAGAATGGGCTTGGGATTCCTATATTCTTCTTGTTTTTCTTTTTATGTATCCCAACCATTTTCTGTTTCCTTTGAAACTTCAGTAACTCTACCTACCATTAGTGATATTTGCCTGTGTGCAGTGGAAAAAACTATCTGGTTGGCCTGAGCTATCAAATCATCAATTTCCTTAGGTGAGTTGACT
The DNA here is from genome assembly GCF_030272615.1 of Cryptomeria japonica. Classification (NCBI taxonomy): domain Eukaryota; kingdom Viridiplantae; phylum Streptophyta; class Pinopsida; order Cupressales; family Cupressaceae; genus Cryptomeria; species Cryptomeria japonica. The sequence continues at coordinate 775,985,436 of NC_081409.1, read as the reverse complement.
GGGTATACTACAAGTAATTTCTCTATTTTTATTTTCTTATCCAACTCAATTATTCCTTGCCTTCTAGCCTCAAGTCTTTTATATAGTTCATCAGGGATTTCATTTAGGACTTGCATCAAAAACTTTTTATACATGTCCATGTGTAATATAACACTTTCCTCGACTTGTCCTTTCTCATCATCTGATAGGGTGTCATAGATTTTCCCTATGTTTTTCAATTTACCTTCCTCTATGATCTCATTCAGTAGTATGTCAAGAGGGGCAAAGTCAGTGTTTGTCTTCTTCTTCCTTTTGGGGGTCAGCTTCTTCTTAGGTGTGGCTTTCTTGACCGGAAACCTCACAACTTGTTGATTCTATCTTGTCCTTCTAGGTGAAGGAGTGGATACTGGTGAGGGGTCTCTTTTCCTAACAACTCTTTTGAAATTTGCTGGCATATCTCCTTCTGAGGAAGTATCTACCGGTGATAGATGAGTTTCAGGTTGTTGGGCTGCCAACTCATCTTCTGTTATGCCGGTTTTCTTTAGTACATCTTCCTTTATGGCTTTTGCTTGTCTGGTTCCTTTCCTCACAAATGCCTCAACCTTTTTCACTCTCTTTTTAGATTGAATTTGACTTTCAATGGTCTCAGGACTACCAAATACTTCTTCCTTTGGTTCATTGGGGGCTTCTAGAAGTGCTTTGGCATAGGTTTCCACAATGTGGTCATCTGTTTCATACCCCATCTCTATAACCCAGTTTGTTCTTGGGATGACTGCTTCCATCCAGATCTCATCCTTTTTGATCACAAAGCATATATCATCCTTGTATTTGTTGACAATTTCTTGTGATAGTCTAATTCTTTTATTCATTCTGACCTTTAGTGCTTGAAAATACTCATTGATATTCTTTTCTCTATTTTCACCCATGTTGTTGAATAAGTCAGACAATTGTTTTCCTACTGGTATGTTGAATCCAAAATCCTTGTAGCCTATATCGAGAGCCTGTTTGGTTATATGTAGCATTAAGCATACAAGTAAATTTCCAAATCTAAAGGTTCCTTTCTTATCCTTCTTGATTTTTGCTAAGTTGTCAATTAACTCATCCTTTAACCATTCACAGATATCAATTTTTACATTGTCCTTCACCATGTCATAAGCACTTTTTATGCATAAACTGGAAATAGAGTTAAGCCTATTAGCATGAGTTGCTTTGTAACCTAGAATCATGCTAACAAATCTAACATTTGTATTGGTCACATTATTAACTCTCAATGATCTCTTGTCAGATGTTGCACCAGTTAAGTTTGTTACCAAGTCATTGGAGACCTTCTTGGTTTTGTCGGGTCTGCTACCGATGGAAGGTAACCTATTACTACTTTCACAACTACCTTTTTAATTTTATGCACTGAGTCAAGCCAAAAGAATGAACCATGTACCCTACTCAGAACTATCCTAACCACTTCCTTGGGAAATTCAGGAATGCAGAGGATTTCAGTAAATCCTAAGGTTTCAACAATTTTATGTTTAGGTTTCACATTCCCGGAGTTGTCACATATAATAGACTTATACATGTTTTTGATTTCCTCATCACCTAATTCCTCTATGTTGCAATGAATATACATTCTAGGGTCTTTTACATAAACAACACCTTTTGGAATTTTTGAAAAAGCACCTGTGTTGTCATCTTTCTTAGCTACCTCGGGAACTAGCTGAAACACGGGCCTAGGTCTTTTTATAACTTTGACTACTGTAGGGTTTTTTATGAATTCAGGTGTAGAGTAGGATGTTATGATGATAAATACCTTTTTCTGCCTTTGGATGGATTGATTACTGAAGTGCTTTGCCTCTTTGCTCGAAATGCCTTAGCTCGGAAATCTTCGCGCTCTCTGAAAGTTTGAATTCATGGTGAAATGAAATGGAGCCAAAAACCTTATTTTATAAAGTCTTTTCTACTACCTACCACATTAATTGCTTGCCGGTAATGTATTAGCTCAACTTTATTTGTCGGTAATGAAAGATTTTCAACTTCTTTTCTCTAACCGAGGGAATAATAGCACATGTGTCATTTGATTGCCAAACCCTCAAGATAATTTTCTCCAATTTGATGATGAACACCCTGCTGGAGGAGCATTTCTCTGTCCTGCCAGTGGAGCATCATATTGTCCTATCGGTGAAGCATTTGTTGTTTCTACCGGTGGAGGAGTAACCCCAATATTTAGATCACCTTTTCTAATCCATTGTTTTGAAAACTCTTGCTTAACCTCTTCAACATTTTCTTTACCTTTCAAGCTAGTACTTTTGTTATCTACTGGTGTACCTTTACTTCTACAAAATTTAGCAATATGACCAATCTTGTTACATGCATAACAGGTTACATTAGTTTTCTGAATAACTTTCCCATAACCTATGCCAGTTTGTGTTCTGCATTTAATTGATAAATGACCAAATCTTCCACAAACATAACATCTTACATTCATTCTGCAATTTTCAGAGTTATGACCAATTTTGTTGCATTTGGTGCATTGACCGGTGGGAGGATTGATGTTTTGATAATTCCTAGATCTACATTCATTCACCCTATGACCATATTTATTATAGTTAAAGCATTTTCCATTGAATTTGTAAGTATTAGAAGGTCTTACTGGTTTGCTATGATCCTAGGTATTTGTAGTACCAGAGCTTTCTCCAACTTCAAATCCAATTCCAGAAGTGTCACCTTTGGGTTTTTGATTCTTCAATAAGGTACCAAGTTCTTCTGAGCTTTTTTTGAATTTTTCTTTGTGTTGATTTGCAGTTTCCAATTCCCTTTCCAAGATATCTTTTTGTCTCATTAGTTCATTTGAGTCATTCTAAGTATGCATCAGATCTGTCTTCAACATGTCATTTTCATAGCTGAGTCTTGTGTTCTCATTTGCTGCATCACTTAGTCTTCTAGTCAATTCTTCTTCATTCTTCTTTCTGTCCTCAATCTCTTTGCAAAATCTCATAGTCATGTCTTGCATTTCATTTTTTGTTGTCATGATCTCTTGTTTCAATTTGCTTATCATATCATTTAGTGATTCCTTTTCATCATTCTCATTTTGCAATTTTTCACAAAGTTCTCTTCTCTTATTCCTTGTAATAGTAAGATTTTCTTGAAGTGCCTGAATAAAGTCCTGAGCTACTTTTAAATCATCTTCTAATTTGATATTTTTTAACTTCTCTACATCATAGTCAGTAAGAGCTCCATCAAGTTGCTTCATCAGATTTTCCATCTTTACCGGTGTCAAGATCTTCCCCAAGCTGTTAGGCTTCTGAAAATAGAGGACCAGGCTCTGATACCAATTGTTAGGGTTCCCACAAATACTGAGAGGGGGAGGTGAATTAGTATCTGACCGGTAATGAAATTTTCTTAAAACTGAATATGCAGAACATAAAGTAACAGTATACCAGTATGCAAGAATTAATGCAAATAATAGAATAAAAAATATCCACATGAAAAGAACACCATAACACAATATGTTTAACGAGGAAACCCGGTGTGGGAAAAACCTCGGTGGGATTTGTGACCCACAATATTCACTTTCTGGCCAATAAGAGAATATTACTTACAATAGGGGCCTACACATGCAGGAAGGCCAACTGCCTAGAGCTCACTGCTCAATAAGAAGTCACACGAACTTACAATGAGGATTTACACAAATCCAATATTCTGTACTGCTTTACAATAGCATCTTCAATGCTAGATTTAGTACCGGTTCTTTCTCTGTTCTTTACATATACCCTTGACCTACAATTTGCACATTAGGTCTGCCTTATAATTTATTTATGCTTCCTATACATATCCTACAAATGCCTACAATGATCTCTTTTATATACAAGAGTCATTTTACAATTTGCCAAGTCGGTTTACAATAATAAACAAAATATTACATATCAAAAATCCTGTCGGCCTCAGTGCTGGTATACATGTTCTTTTCTATGTCGGTGTACATCTTCTGTGCCGGTGCCAGTGTAGATTGATCTTGCTGATGCCAATGCACTGTCTTGTTTGATTAATGCTTTGTCAGTATAATGTCTTGCCAGTGCCATAGGATTGCAAGGTTTCCTGAGTAATGCTTTGCCGGTATAATGTCTTCCCAGTGCCATAGGATTGCAAGGTTGCCTGAGTAATGCTTTGTTGGTATAATGTCTTGACGGTGCCATAGGATTGCAAGGTTTCCATCAATGACAAAACCTTCAATCACACACAATGTCTCATTGGAGTGTCTATATGCCAACAGTGAGAAGGATGAGAATGTTGGAGAAGTGGAAGAAGGGAAAAAAGATGTTAATTCTGAAAACCCTTATTCTAACCCTATGGGCTCGGATAGCAGGAATGTCACCTTGAACTCTATGGAGGAAGACAACCCTAATTTTGCGGGCACTAAGCAGGGTAGGGATTCGGTGAATGCTATTTTGAATATTGCCCATAATTGTACTCTGGAATCCTTCAACATCCAGAAATGGGTTATTGTCAACATTACTAGCATTCAGAGCAAACAGAGGGACCTGGAAAATAAGACACACAATTTGATTAAGGAAACAAATTTAGGGAAAAAGAATGAGGAGATGGAAACCAGTGAAGCTGAGGAGGAAATTGAAATGGAGCAATGGTTGGAAAAAGACTTGATAAAAGAGGATTTGAAACATCTGGAGGATGTTATCAGAATTGTAAAAGAACAGGCTGAGTAGGATAAAGGTAACATCTTCACTTGAATTTCTCAAACTGAGAAGGCTTCATGAACCATAGTCTGGAGGTATTAAGAGTTTTGTCACATAATATGAATGCCTTGGTGGATCACTTAGAGAGAAAAAATCAGGATAAGAACTTGGTAATCATTGAAGATGTACCGACCTCCAGCTCCACTCATCAAATCTCCAGGCGAAGAACTAGGAAGAACACTACTGAGATGGAGACCAAAATGAAAGACATCCAACTGAAATAGGAGAGCAATGATCTGAGAGAAGTTTCTAAGGCTATGATGCTTTTGGTTCAAAATGCTAAGGAGTCTATAAATTTTTTCATTTGATATGTAAAGCTGGGTTTTGGATGCCAATTTCTTGTTGGCTCCTTGCTATCTTTTGGTCCTAGCTGCTGGTTTTTGTGCTATTTTTTTGCAGTTGTTTTGTCTTGTTTCTTTCTTGCTCATCTTTCGTATTGTAAGCGGGTTTTGGGTCCCTTAAAACCTATTTTTTCTTAATCAAAAACATAACTTGTTCCACATTTACTTAGCTTCATCAAATCGTTTAACCTTACCAAATACTTCATCACTCACAAATCGAGAATTATTGTTCTAGCCTTTAAATTTTTTTCTTAAGCCTTAAGTTCATCTAGAGTCGAAGGTTCATTCTGGGCTCGTTTATAACTTGACTGAATAATCTTCTAGATTCCATTATACAATGTCTCCAAATAAGATTCAATTCTTCCCTACAATAGGTAAAGTTTGTTCCATCAAATATTGGTGTTGTAACATGAAGTTCTTGTGCTATTTCAAGATCTACGTCAAGCAGTTAAGCTTTCTAGAGAGGAACTAATGCTTTGATACAAATTGTTAAATACTTGACATGACTGAGAGGGAAGTGAATCAATCTAAATATTTAAATCAAATTATCAATAAAAAACATTAACAATAACACGTTCACATCAACCATCAACACATGAACACGGGATTTATGTGGAAAACCTAAACAGGGAAAAATCATGGTGAGAGTCTAACTCAAAATATGAATAAAAATTATTACAATATTTTAGGCTTTCTTCCAAGGAGCAAAAACACATGAAAGACTTGTAAGGATAGGACACATTACCTTAGAGAATGATACAAATACTTGCACAATTGAGGATCACTACTTCAGGGAACCATACAAACTATTGTTGAAGGACTCACTATTATTTAGAAACAAAGGAAATTGATAAATTATAATTGAGAGGGATTCTCTTGAACATGAATTTTTCTTGAATAACTAGATAAAGAAACCAACATCATGGAAAACACTTTGATAATCTCCACTATCACAATATATTGTCTTATAGAATATATCAACTTCAAATCTTTGAATTTCACACATCCACAAACTCAAATCTGTTTGCACAATATACTTCCCATTCACTACACAAATAATCCATTTGCACATTTTAAATATAATATGCAACATTGAAAAACTAATTAAGGATGGGAAAAAAAAAGAATTATAAATATTACAAAAAATAAGCCATCGAAACCTAAAATTCCCAAATCAGCCCACTCCAAGAGAAAGATGGAACCAAAAACTATTACAATACATCCTTCCACAATTCATCCAACAATCCCTACATGTTAAGTTGCAACATCTAGATATAGCAATAAATAGACCACGAAACCTCTTCTGATGCAAAATACTTCATGTGGATCTCCACATGCTACATTGAGACCCATTTTCAACATCTCAAAACAACTTCCAACACATATCCAGACCAAAAGAGTATGATACACTAAAATGCAACATAATCAACAACATATTTGGAGGGCACCAAAGGCATTTCGAAAACATAACTACAACAAACAAGAGCATATCTTAACCAACATCTATTTGGATGACCAAGTTTGACATCAATGACAACCATATAAGCTCATGCTTCCAAGAAAGTCTTTTCATTATATGCTCTACAAAGCCTAGCAGTATATCCTCATTTATTGTAGTTATAGCAAGTCAGACCTTATTGTAGACCATTTTCATTCCTTCTCACATTACACCTACACTCAATAGCCTTATGCCCAATTTTTTTACAATCATATTGACATCCATTCGATGATTGAACATTTCTACCATATTTTGTATTCACATATCCATTCCACACCATCCTACTTCTACACTCATTTGCCTTGTGTTCAAACTTATTGCAAAAGTAGGATTGACCATTAAATCAATGAGATCTGATTTGACTTCTACATTCACTATCTCTACGTCCAAACTTATTGCATGAAAAATAGTTACCATTAAAAGATGATGAATACCTAGTTCGACCAAGAGGAAGCTTCCTCAAATTATTTTTGTTCTAGATTAGAATGGAATCTTTTTTTATCTTCATTAGGCTTGTTCAATTCATCCTTAAGATTTTCCTTTCCTTTATCCTCTTTGCTAGGATTCTTAGTGTTAGGTCCCAGAGACAATTGAGAGGGGGGGGAAGGGGGTGAATCAGTTGTCAAATAAATTCAAACCAAAAACAACTTAACCAACTTAATACTTAATACTGGTAAACCAGTTAAGTATGTCGGTAGACAGTTTAAATTGTTAATTGTTATATCGGTAAAGATTAATGCATGAAACATAAACACAAAGTCATCCACAACACATGACACCAATATTTGTATGTGGAAACCCTGTAAGGGGAAAAACCATAGTGGGAAACCTTACCCACAATTAGATGATACTACTACAAATAGTAAGTGTACATAAATGGGGTCTATACATGCAAAAAGGCCAACAGCCTAGAGCTCACTGCTCAATCACAAAATGGGAGTCACACTGACTACAGTTGGATGGTTAAATCCAATAAGAATGTACTGCACAAAATAGCATCTTCATATGCTGAATTTAGTACCGGTGTAATGCTGATATGCTTTCACAAAAATGTAGTTTCACCTTCAAATGATGTATGTGTGTATTACACTGCTTAATCTCGCATATACCTTCACACAATTCTTTTTCACATTCCACACTTGATCTTTCAAATAAGATCTTACATTTATACCATAACCTAAGACCAATTTTAGTAGGTCATCTCTACAAGATATTACAATAAAAACATTTTACAAACAATATAATATCCAATGCAATAACCGATTGAACATGTCAGCTTAATGCATTTGCAAAAATAATTAATCATCTCCATAGCATGCCATGCTGATCTGGAAAAGATAAACTTGCCAGTGTAACCCTAGATAACCCTAGACCTATTTGCCAGTAAAAGCAAATATGCAAATATGAATATACCAATGATTAATTCATTAAGATAAGATGTCCACATGATGTCTTCAATATTACCAAGTGTCTTCCATATTGTTCCAAGTGTTGGTGATCATTATATCCTACCAGTGAACCATATACCAGTAACTGTGCAATAGTTACTTGCTTGTCGGTGAATGCTGCTGGATCTCCAAAGTGCTAGTATTTTAGTAGGTGTTGACATCAATGACAAAACCATACCAAAATACCAACAATCTCCCCATTTGGCATTGATGGCAACACAAAATGGAAAAACCATCAAAGTGTCAAAACAAAAATGTGCCAAATACCAAAAACCAACAATCTCTAAAAAGATCATAACTAGAATACAGAGAGTAATAATCTCTCCCAAACAATCTCTCCCCCTGGGAGCAACATGTGTTATCCAAATTTCCTCAAAAGATAATGTGTTTTTCCATAGATATCTCTCCCCCTTTGACATCAAATGCCAAAGTTACAACAAAACTAAGTTTAAATACAAAATACCAATCAATTCAATATACCAACTACCCCCCCTGAGAAGTAGCTTCCTCATCAAAGACTGGAGTAAAAGATTTGTCTGTTAATTCTGCTGGTTGATGACAATCATCAACTATCTAAGTCTCTACCAGTGGTGGTATGACTCCAAGATGATCTCTAAGATATTCAAAAGTCTCCTTAGGCAAAGGTTTTGTAAAGATATCTACAAGCTGCTTTTTAGTATTCACATAAACCAGTTTTATCTACTTTTCTTCAACTTTTTCTCTTAGAAAATTCAGTTTGATAGAAACATGTTTTGTTTTAGAATGTAGTACTGGATTCTTAGATATATCAATTGCTACAATGTTATCACAATATATAGTAATAGGTTCCTTGCATTTTACCTTTATGTCTTTCAACATTTGCTTAAGCCATAGTACTTGTGTACAGTTAGTTGTTGTTGCAACATATTTTGATTTTGATGTTGATAAAGATGTACAACTTTGTTTCTTACTCAACCAAGAAACTAGTCTATTTCCAAGAAAGAATGCTCCACCGATGGTGCTTTTTCTATCATCATCTCCTGCCCAATTTGCATCTGTGTATGCACATAATTTAAATTTTTCATCTCTAACATACCATAATCCAAGATTTATAGTGCCTTGTAAGTACCGGAAAATCCTTTTTACTGCTGATTCATGATTTTCTCTAGGATTACTTTGAAATCTTGAAACAATACATACTGCATTCATAATATCAGGTCTGGATTGTGTCAAATACAGTAAACCTCCTATCATAGATTTGTATCTAGTTAGATTAATAGGTGTAGATTCATCCCTTTGAGATAATTTGTCATTTGCAGTCATAGGTGTGCTTACCGGTTTAGAGTTCTCCATCCCAAATTTCTTTAGTAACTCTTTGAAGTATTTGGATTGACTCAAGAATATACCTTTGTTAGTCTATGAAATTTGCAATCCTAAAAAGAATTTTATTTCTCCAATCATAGACATTTCAAATTATTGCTGCATTTTAATAGAAAATTTCTTACATAGACCATCTTCTCCTCCAAAGATTATATAATCAACAAATACTTCTATAATCAAGATGTCATCATTAGTTATTTTGTAATATAAATTGTTGTCTGCATTTCCTTTAATAAAACCAATCTTTAAAAGATACTTATCCAGTCTTGCATGCCAAACTCTTGGAGCTTGTTTTAATCCATACAGAGCTTTTCTTAACCTGCAAACCATATCATTGTCATCTGTCAAAGAAAATCCATCAGGTTGTTCAATGTATACTTCCTCTTCAAGATCTCCATTCAAAAATGCACATTTAATATCCATTTGATAAACTTTGTAGTTCTTGTGTGCTGCAAAAGCCAAGAATAATCTGACTGCCTCAATTCTAGCTATCGGTGCAAAGGTTTCATTGTAGTCAACTCCTTCCTTCTAAGAATATCCCTTACACACTAGTCTTGCTTTATTTCTGACAACCTTACCATCTTCATTAAGTTTTTTTCTGAATACCCATTGGGTTCCAATTACATTTTTATCTTTAGGCCAAGGAGCTAATGTCCAAGTGTTATTTTTCTCAATTTGTTCTAATTCTTCTTCCATAGCTTTAATCCAAAATTTATATTCACATACCTCATTAACAGATGATGGTTCAATTTGAGAAATAAGACATACCTCTTCATTTGCCAATCTTCCTCTTGTCATAACTCCTTTAAATTTCTTTCCAATTATCTGATCTTCAGAATGATTCAATCTTACATACCGGGGTGTCTTTGTTTCCTGTTGTTCTTCAATTATTGTGGAATCCTCAGATGATACCGGGGTAACTAGATCTTCATTCTGTACTGGTGGATTTAGAGTAGGTTCATTTGTTACAATTTTTGTTGCCGGTTCAAAGTCTATATACCTTGAAGTTCCTCTGAATTGTTCATCAATCTTTACATTTGTACTTTCAACAGTTTTCTGCAATCTCTTGTTAAAACATCTACATGCCTTGCTCTTAGATGAATAACCAAGAAATATTCCTTCATCACTTCTAGGATCAAATTTGCCAATATACTCATCTCTTTTGATATAACATTTACTTCCAAAAATTCTAAAATACTTAAGAGTAGGAGTATTACCAAACCATAGTTCATGAGGGGTCTTACCGGTTTCACCTTTGATGTGAACTTTGTTGAATGTATAGACCGCTATACTGACTGCTTCTCTCCAATACACATGTGGTAAATTTGCTTCTGATAACATACTTCTTGCTGCATCTAGGATAGTTCTATTTTTTCTTTCAACAACTCCATTCTGTTGTGGTGTCTGAGGTGCTGATAGTTGTCTTATGATTCCATTCACTTCACAGAATGTATTAAAGTCCTTAGATGTGCATTATCCTCCTTGATCTGATCTTAAGCATTTGATTTTCTTACTGGTTTCATTTTCAACCATTGCTTTGAATAGTTTGAACTTTCCAAGTGCTTCTGATTTTTCTCTGAGAAAAGTAACCCAACACATTCTAGAATAGTCATCAATGATTAGCATGAAATATCTATCACCTTGTAAGATTTTAGTTCTATCTGGACCACATAAATCAGTGTGAATTAGATCAAGAGCATTATTGGATTTTTTTGGAATACTTTTGAAACTAGCTCTAACTTGTTTTCCAAATTGACATTCCTTACATGCTGTATTATGAGGTTTGACAATTTTAGGTAAATCTCTAACTGCCTTAGTAGTACTGATCTTTACCATGCAATCAAAGTTTACATGACAGAGTCTCTTATGCCATAACCAAATTTCATCTATATGTGAATTCAAGCATGTCTTTTCACTATTATTCAAATGAAAGGTATTACCTCTAGTCTGATTACCAGTTGCAATTTCCAAACCAGTTCTATTCATGATTTTGCATTTTCCATTTTTAAATTGTAACTGAAATTCTTTCTCAACTAATTGACCAACACTTAAAAGATTATGCTTTAATCCTTCAACATAGTAAACAATGTCATTGTTATTCTTACCATCAAGAGATATTGTACCCTTACCTTTGATTGAACAGGCTTTGTTATCTCCAAATCTTACTAAACCTCCATTGTATTCTTGAAAGTTCAAGAATTTACCTTTGTCTCCTGTCATATGATGTGAGCATCCTGAGTCAATGATCCATTCATCCTTTGCTTCAACTTTAGCTACTAGGGCTTGTTCTACTGGTTGAGCAGTAGGTGCTAGTTGATCTTCTATTATAGCAAAAAAAACCCATCCATTGTCAGTCGGATCCTCATCAGAATCATCAGTCACACCTTCTTCAACAATGTAACAAGATTTGTCTTTGTTCTTCTTAAATCTGTATCTCTGATATTCAGGATTAGGCTTGTATGTTCTTCTAGCTTCTTCTCTTAGTCTAGCATGTCTATCAGGGCATCTCGAAGCCATATGACCAATCTTATTGCAGTTAAAACATTTAAAGGGTTCTTTACCTTCATACTTACTTCCAACTGGACCTTTAGGCATTTTGCTTGCAAATAGTGCTTCAAGTTCTTCATTTTCTTTCTTGCTTTCTTCAAGTTCTCTTGCATAAAAGGATTTCCAATCAGATTTGTCAAATGATGGAGCAGATGATGTTGATGCTTTAAAGGCTAAATCTATCTTAATAGTAGCAACAAGACCGAATTCCTCAATTTCAAAAGCTGAAAGTTTTGCAATCAATGTATCCCTAGTAACTGATGTATTAGGCATTGTTCTCAACTCATTTATAGCAGTAACCTTCATTTTATATGCCGGTGGCAATCCTCTTAAAACTTTTGAAACAATTTCATCCTCACTTAAGGTTCCTCCACAATATTTAATACCCAAAACAATTTCATTTACTCTTTCCATAAAAGCAGAAATCCTTTCATCTTCTTCCATTTTCAGATGTTCATACCTGACCCAGAAGCTTTCAAGTTTTGCAATTTTGACTATGGAATCTCCTTCATTCAGTGTTTCCAAATGATCCCAAATAGCTTTAGCAGTAGACCTATCTAATAGTCCCATGATTTGGTGATCTGATAATGCGCTCAAAAGTGCTTCTCTTGCTTTGCAATCATTTTCTTCATCTTTTGTCAAGTTAGCTGGACTGGGCTGACCTAGTACAACAATAGTATAACCATTCTTTGTAACTTCTGAGATGTCTTTTCCAATGCAATTTAGATGTGTCTCCATTCTGATCTTCCATATGCCATAGTTGGTTCCATCAAGTTTAGGACCGTCCTTCCTGAAATAGTTAGTAGACATTGGATCTCCTCAAGTTGTTAAACTTTTGCAAAAGAGGACTATGCTTTAATACCAATTGTTAGGTCCTGGAGACAACTGAGAGGGCGGGGGAGGGGGGGGGGGGGTGAATCAGTTATCAAATAAATTCAAACCAAAAACAACTTAACCAACTTAATGCTTAATACCGGTAAACTAGTTAAGTATGTCCGTAGATAGTTTTAATTGTTAATTGTTATACCGGTAAAGATTAATGCATGAAACATAAACACAAAGTCATCCACAACACATGACACCAATATTTATACGTGGAAACCTTGTAAGGGGAAAAACCACGGTGGGGAACCTTACCCACAATCAGATGATACTATTGTAGATAGTAAGTGTACATAAATGGGGTCTGCACATCCAGAAAGGCCAATAGCCTAGAGCTCACTGCTTAATCACAAAATGGGAGTCACACTGACTATAGTTGGATGGTTAAATCCAATAAGAATGTACTACACAAAATAGCATCTTCATATGCTGAATTCAGTATTGGTGTAATGCTGATATGCTGTCACAAAAACCTGGCTTCACCTTCAAATGATTTCTACGTGTATTGGACTACTTAATCTCGCATATAACTTCACACAATTCTTTTTCGCATTCTACACTTGATCTTTCAAATAAGATCTTACATTTATACCATAACCTAGGACCAATTTTAGTAGGTTAGCTCTACAAGATATTACAATAAAAACATTTTACAAACAATATAATATCCGATGCAATAACCAATTGAACATGTCGGCTTAATGCATTTACAACAATAATTAATCATCTCCATAGCATGCCATGCTAATCTGGAAAAGATAAACCTGTCGGTGTAACCCTAGATAACCCTGGACCTATTTGCCGGTAAAAGCAAATATGCAAATATGAATATACCAATGATTAATTCATTAAGATAAGATGTCCACACAATGTCTTCGATATTACCAAATGTCTTCCGTATCGTTCCAAGTGTCGGTGAACCATATACCAGTAACTGTGCAATAGTTGCTTGCCAGTGAATGTTGTTGGATCTCCAAAGTGCTAGTGTTTTAGTAGGTGTTGATATCAATGACAAAACCATACCAAAATACCAACACTTAGAACGTTCACCTTTTCCAAAACCAGGTCTAACTTTATCTTTAGATTGCTTCTGAGCACTTAGTGTCACATCAAGTATTTCACTGTCACCTTTATGCTTCAAGCTCTTGTCAATATGTTCTTTTTCTTCTTTCAACTCTTCCTCCAAATGACCACTTCTTCTTCAAGTTTGGTAGGGATGAAATGTGCCATCTTGGGAATCCTATCTACTACCACATAAATTGAATAATTTCCTCTTTCAATTTTTGGAAGTCTGAGAATAAAATCTACATGTACATTCTCCCATGGTATTTTCAGCATAGGAAAAGGTTGATAAATTCTTGTGTTTTGGCTTGATCCATTGGAATGTTGGCATATAAAGAACCCTTGAATCATGTCTTCACATCTCTATCTATTCTTGCCCAATAATATGATTCACTTAGCTGCCCCGATGTCTTGTCCACTTCGAAATTGTTGGCATTAGGTTGTCATTGATGTCAATAGTTGAGTTGATGTAGCAAATGATGAGGTGTCCCAGAATGAAGATGCAATAAAGAACATATTTGTCAGATATGTAAAGGCATGTAGAGTTGATTGATGTTAGTAGTAGAGATGTATGTGTCCTAGAGAAAAAGTGCAACACAATAGAGAATGTACAGAGGGACAACTTGACACCCATAGAACTATGATATAGAGACTTGCAGGAAATCCACTAGATGAAGATGTATAGAGATGAAAAGGCATGCAAAGACATCAGTTGGAGAGAGATGTAGGATGATGAATGCCCCATAGGAAGATTAGATTAGTTGATGTGGTGTTGCATCAGGTTAGGAGAGTTATGCAAGTTGAATCAATATGCATGGAGTTAATGGCCTCAAATTAGATAGAGAGGACAATGGACTCTAATATTTCACTTGGAGGTGATTTAAGGACCAAGGCCATTGTGTTATGATTGCATGGAGAAAACAGGGTTGTCCAAGAGCATAAGTGTTGTTGCGGCACCATATAACATGACACATCATATAACACACTGTGTTATACACACAAGGAGATACAGAAGGAAAGCATGGAATGTGGTATTGGGACACACATTTGGATGAAGAAGACAAAGGTCAGTTATGTGGTGGAGGCACTAAGCCATCTTGTTGAATCAACAAAAGTAAAGTTGTAGTTGTTCATAACACAAAGTTCATCATTGTATGGGTCACATACAATTACAAGAAGTAAAGGTGCGGTTGTATATAATATGGAAGTTATCACATTCAATTAAACTGTAGAAGGTGACAAGAGATATCAATAACACACATGTTATGCTATAGAGGTTGTAAATAGCACAAGGGATATATAATTGTAAATATCAATAACATAATGAATATGTGATTACATATGTCAATAACATGACGGATTAGTCGTGTTGGTCTTGCAACAAAAGATATCAATAACACATAGGTTATCACATCCATGATACTCTGAATAGGGGACAAGAAATGTGCACAACACACTATGTTATTGACAGTTGCCATCTCACCAAGGAGTTACCCTGCACAACCTTTAGAGTGTTTAGTTTACTCATGCGGGCTAAGGAGATACATACTAGAAAGTGAAATGTTTACCCTGCACAGTCGAGGGAAGAGTCGAATGAACGATGCTAGATAACATGATATCAAAATGACAAAGGATTTCTTACCCTGCATGGGTCCAAAGCATGAGTAATGTGTGGCACAGGAGAACTTTAACACTTGCAAAGTCTTACCCCGCATGGTTGAAGGTAGCTTGAAAATAGAAATGTTGGACAACGTGTAAGATGGCCTTGAAAATGTTTGTGCTGGTTAACAAGAGCAACTAAATTCATGTGAAGAAGATTGTCCTACATGAGTTAAGAGGTTGCACAAAAAGCGATGCATGCTAACAAGAGAGAACAAAGTCTCTTGTAGATGCTTATCTCGCATGAGTCCAACACTTCTTCAAAGTGTTGTGCGGGTTGACAAAAGTGAACGTGTCACTTGAAGATGCTTACCATGCATGGATAAGCTGGGTACACAAATGGTGATGTGGGATAAACCCGATAGGTATAGTAGTCCACATGGGCATTGACCAAGTTTGACTCAATGATGTGGTATGGAACAAATCAGTGGAAGGTTGACTAAGTTGACCATATAATTTTTAAGGTAGATTTTGATGCCACATATGCAACCCGATAGATAAACTGCTCACACAATTAGTTGACCGAAGGTGACTCAGTGATTTTCATGACACATCTGCATGCCGATAGGGAAGATAGGCCACATGGTTGTTGACCAAATTTAACTAGATGATTTGGACTTTGAATGAGAAGTCTTTGATGACTCAGTGCATGCTGATAAGCATAGAATTTTACGTGGCAGCTTACCGACCTTGACCGAGTGATCTAGATGACGAATATGAGGACAAGTTGATTCCAAGTGATCAAAACTAAATTAGAATCAAAGAACTCTATGCTTATAGAGATAATGATCAATTTTAATGAGGAGGTTGTCAATCTTTTCAAGGCAAGTCGAGAAAGAGTGAAGAACACATTAATGGTGAACCAGTAGAGGATTAGTTGTGCAAATCAAGATGATCCACAAAGTGGTGATCAGGTCTCACTAGATAGAGATGATTAGTAAAGTTAATAGTCCAAGTACAAAGCAGGTTGAGAAGAATGTAGCAGCATTTAATGATCATCTAGTTGCAGAGAGTGTTTTTGAGATTTTTTAGGTTCGAGGAAATATGCCAGGCTAAAGATTAATAAGTATAGCAATCCAATATCAGAAACATGATTTGAATTAAGATGGTTTCCAAAGAGAAGGCATTTATTATAAGTAGTTATATTTTTGAAAAGATGTACAAAGAATCAACATCACCTGCAAGACATGATCTTTCAGAAGCTGAGAAGATCAGAATTGAAATTTTCTTTGGAGGGAAACCTTGTATACCAGATGTGACCAAAAGAAGATAGTGTGAGAGGGGGTATTCCAGGTGTGTGTGTGTGTGTGTGTGTGTGTGTGTGTGTGTGTGTGTGTGTGTGTGTGTGTGTGTGTGTGTGTGTGTGTGTGTGTGTGTGTGTGCTGAGCTAGTAGAGATAACTAGATAGATAGAAAAGGTTGAGAATTAGAAGTAGGATAGTGAAGTTGCACAGTTGCATATGTGGGTAAAGAGGATGCCTATAGAGTAGAGAGTGGATAATGAAGAGTAGCAGTGTGGACAAACTATAGAGCTAGCAAAGATACAAAAAGATAAGTGTACACCACAAGTCTAATGTGCAAGTTGATGAGGAGAAGTTGAAGGTTGTTATTATGAGGATCCGATTATTAATGAGAGGGGGGTGAATCAATAATAAGGATAAACTAAAATAATTCACCAATCTATAAAATACTCCACAAACCAGTTCATAACCAGTATCAGTAGCTTATCAAACAATCTCCAAATCGGTTTTACCAAAACATTACCGGTAGCAACTTAAGAGTTCATCATTAACAAAATATAGTAAATCCATCAAATGAACAACTCAAAAATACAAACACAACATGAACACATGGATTTTTCATGTGGAAACCCAAATAGGAAAAACCACGGTGGGAATTAGTACCCACAAGATTTGCACTCTTTCAGAATGCACCCTGTTAAGAGCCTAGCCTGGTTAAGAGAAGACCATGTTAGGAGTCACTCAGTCAAGGGATTTTACAACTTATCCCTATTAGGAGCTTTACCCTATTAGGAGTAACCTTGCTAAAGGATTTAAACCCAAATTAAAGAGTCACTCGGTGAAGGGATTTACAAGATGAGGCCTTTTAGGACCTACCCAGTTAAGAGATTTTAATGTTGCTACAACTGTTAGGAAGCAATAGATAAATGATATGGACTCAATACTTCATAGCTTGCTATTACAGATCCTTATCAGCTCCAATTTGCTTCTCTTATGTAGACATCACAAATTGGTTCGGCACACACACACTTCTCTAATCACCGATACAATAAACTTACTAAAACTTGACCTAAATAACCTTTAAAATTAGGTTGGTTACATAACCCTAGCAAATTTTAAAATACATTGAAATTACATCAAGCATGGAAAAACAATTGGCCAAAACATATTACATATTATTACAACAATTTTTAAGACAATTACAGTCATTGAATGATCATAACTCATCACCGCACATCGATCTAATAAGTTATCAAATCCTTAGCACATTCTGCTAAGCAGTTCATTGTTTCCCAAGAAATTTGCTCCTTGTACATGCCAAAAAAACATCTTATCTCTTCACCTAGATTTTGACATGTCATTATCAACTTATGAACATGAAAAGAATCACTACCAAACCAAAAAACATCACCGATTAAAAGATCTTGTTACTAGTTCTCAAACC
This sequence comes from Cryptomeria japonica, assembly GCF_030272615.1. Lineage (NCBI taxonomy): Eukaryota > Viridiplantae > Streptophyta > Pinopsida > Cupressales > Cupressaceae > Cryptomeria > Cryptomeria japonica. The sequence continues at coordinate 775,967,235 of NC_081409.1, read as the reverse complement.
CTACATTGAATAACAATAGTCAATTACAAACATGACTTTTGGTTCTCCAAACATGATGTGGTTCCATTAATAAACTCATTACAATGTCATAAGCACACATTTCAAACCGCAACACCTAACTCAACACGAATCACTACTACAACTATCTCCTTTATTCCTGCTTACCGATTCACTATCCCTTGGTAGATTTGCTTTCCAACTCAATTCATTACCAGTTAGACTTAACTGATAGACTTAGATAACTTAGATGACATACCAAAACATAAAAACACATGGTTGCCATCAATGACAACACAAATAACTGATCATCAAGCATCATATCATAATTATACCATCACCAATAGTCCATCAATATATCATCACCAACAATCCTTTACCGGTACACCATCATCTCCATTAGTTATGTCAACATGCCAACATTCTCCCCCTTTGGCATTGATGGAAAAACCAAAAAATGCAACACCAAAGTCTCATCATGAAACCTATTATGTTTGTTGTACATCACTCTTTGTCTGTTCATCAGTCCTCAATTCATCTCTTTTTCTCTGTATTCCTCTTCTCCCCCTATCATATTTCTTCTCCCCCTTTGACAACAATGCTAAAGGTGCAAAGGCATCTTTTGTTTTCATCTCTGCTACTACATCTCTTTCATCTCTATGTTCCTCATCTTAGTTGATCCCCTTGAGGAGTATCCCACTTCTCATCAATCCACAGTGAAAGATATTCAAGAATTCACTGGATTGATGATGTTAGATAGTTCAAATAACTGGAAGACAACTGAGAGGGGGGGGTGAATAAGTTGTCATAGATTACTGAAAGCATTAGAAATTTAAACTTTAATACTGGAACCCAAAACAATTATACAAGAATAGCAGTTCATCCAATTAAGAATAAACAATAATCACAAAATAAAAACCATCCACACAACACCAAGTTTTGTGTTGGCATTCTACACTCTAATGAGAATAGTTGATGTTGTTATTGATGCCAACCAATTGGCAAGTCACCGGCAATTGGTTTCTACATGCCTGGCATGACAAACTTCTTACACCGACACCGATAGGCACTTCACCAACATTCAGATTACATTAGCAACAAGCACATTGAAAACTCCAGCCGACATCGAATAAAGTTTTGTTTATATGAATTGTTTTGTAATGTAATTATCTTTTCTAAGCTGACATGGTATATTGTAAAAGACTCATATATGTATGAGATCTTATAGATCATTTTGATATGAGAGAGAGATGGGAGCTATATGAGAGATATGTGTGAGAGGAGACAATTTAATTGTACAAGGTGATATAGTTGATAGCGAAGGTTTTGGTTTTTGACTGAGCTTAAACCTGTAGTGAACTTGGCATTAGAGATGTTGTTTTGAGTAGTACATTGTATTGGATTTGATAGTCCACTTTTGTAGTCAGTGTGACTCTTTATTGAGCAGTGAGCTCTAGGCTGTTGGCCTTCCTGTATGTGCAGGCCCCTCATTGTAAGTAGTATTTATTCCTTGGCCAGTGAGTAAATATTATGGGTCACAAATCCCACTGAGGTTTTTCCCACGCCAGGTTTCCTTGTTAAATATCTTGTGTTATGGTGTGTTTCTATGTTGTCTCTATCATTTATGTTTACTGCATTAATTCTTATTTACCAGTACACTATTTTGGGATGCAAAGTTATAAATAAGTTTAAATATTCTGCTAACTGGTCAGACACTAATTCACCCCCCTCTCAATGTCTTTGGGTCTATCATTGAATCTAACATTTGGTATCAGATCGTGGTCCTCTATTTGCAAAAGTTTAACAGCTTGAGGGAGATTCTAACACTGGTACAGATGGAGAACTTAAGAAAACACTTGGAAGAAGATCTTGAAGATTTTGATGCAGAAAAATTAAAGAATATTAAACTTGAATATGATCTGAGGAGTGCTAAGGAGTCCATTAAAGGACTTCAAGAAAATCTGGTTATAGCACAAAATAAGAGAAAGGAACTTCATTAGAAGATTCAAAATGACGATGATGAAAAAGAGACTCTTGGAGACATTGAAAATAAGTTGAGACAAGAGAATAGTAATATGAAGAATGAAATGCAAGATATGACTATGAGGTTATGTAAGGATATTGAAGACAAGAAGAAGAATGAAGAAGAGTTGACTAGGAGACTTAATGATGCTGGAAATGAAAATCTAAGACTTGGTCATGAAAATGATATGCTAAAGACAGATCTGATTCACATGCAACATGATAAAGATTAGCTTGTGAGACAAGTTGGAATTCTAGAAAATGAGTTGGCTACTGCAAATAAACACAAAGACAAATTCAAGAAAAGTTCAGAAGAACTTGATGACATGCTTAAAAGATAGAAACCTGATAGAGATACTAATGGACTTGGGTTTGGAAATGGAGAAAGTTTCAGTACTACAAACAATCAAGATCAGAACAAACCAGTAAGACAGCCTAATGCTTATAAATTTAATGGGAAATGTTTTAATTGCAACAAATATGGTCATAGATAAAATCAGTGTAGATTTAGAAATAATCAGAATATAAAATCACCCACCGATCAATGTTCCAAATGCAACAAAGTTGGTCATAATTCAGAAAATTGCATAATGAATGTGAAATGCTATGTTTGTGGAAGATTTGGGCATTTATCTAATCAATGCAGATCACAAACCGGTCAAGGATATGGAAAGGCTATTCAGAGGAATAATGTAACTTGTTATGCATGTAACTAGATTGGACATATTGCAAAATTTTATACAAGTAAGAATGCATTGGCAAACAACAAAGTATCTAGTTTGAAGGGCAAAGAAAAAGTAGATGAATTAAAGCAAGAATTTTCAAAACAATGGATTAAGAAGAGTGATCAGAGAATTGATGAAACTATCTCTACACCGGTAGAATAGAGTAATCCTCCACTGGCAGAAGATTCTTCATCTTGAAGAATAATCCTTAGGGGGTATTGCAGCAAGTTGAAGATCATGCATTCTACCCTTGGTTGATGGTGAGAAGATACATTTCTTCTTTACCAACAGGTGTGTTAAGTTTTCACTTAACTGGTGAGCATTTAATGCAGTTTTAAAGAACCTTTTTGGCTATAAAGCACCAGAAAACCCTTATTTTGAACTCACCGAGCATTCAAATGATTAGAGAGCACGAAATTGAGCAAAGGCATTCTAAGGCGAAGCTACAAAGTGATTTTCAAGCATTCAAAATTTTGGTTTAGAGGTATTTTTCTTTGAAATGGCTTCCTCATCTTATGTTCCAGAGTTTATTTCCAACCCTACCATTGTGGAAAATGTCAAACACCCTAGACCCATGTTCAATATTATCCCCAAGATTTCAAAACAGGATGACTCTATTGGAGCTTTTTCAAAAATACCAAAAGGCGTATCATTTGCAGAAGACCCCAGAATTTACATACATTACAAAATAGAAAATGTAGGGACTGAGGATTTGAAGAAGATATTCAATGAGGTTATTACCAATGGAAATGGTGTGAGAAAACCCGAACATAAGATTGTGCAAGATTTAGGTTTTGTAGAGATTCTGAACATTCCTGAATTTCCAAAGGTAGTTGTAAGACTTGTATTAAGCAGAGTCCATGGAGAGTTCATGTGGTTGGAATTAGTTTCCAAGATAACAAAGGATGCAATAAAGGTAGTTACTAGTTTACCTTCAATCGGTAGTAGACCTGATAAAACCAAGAAGATACCTAATAGGGGAGTTATTGATTTACTCGGAGCAACATCTGATAATAGGTCACTTAGAGTGAATGATGTTAAGGATATCAATGTGAGATATGTGAGTATGGTACTAGGTTACAAAGCAACTCATGCAAATAGATTAAATTTTGTTTCTAGCCTATGTATTCACAGTGTATATGAGATGGTGAACAATAATGTTAAGATTGATGTGTGTGAATGGATTAAGGTTTGAAAAAGATTAAGGAAGACAAGAAAGGTACTTTCCATTTTGGAAACCTTCTAGTATGTCTATTGTTGTACTTTACCAAAGAGATACCCGACATAGGTCACAAGGATTTTGGTTATGACATCTCGGTAGGAAGACAAATACAAGATTCTTTCACCAGTATGGGCACTGATAGTATTAAGAAAATAACAGACTATTTCAAGACATTTCAATCTAAGATGAGAGCAAGGGAGAGATCAAAGCATAGTTGACAACTATGACAAGGAAATTTGTTTTGTGATTAAGAGAGATGAAACTTGGATGGAAGCAGTAAGCCACTGTTTGGGTTACTGAGATGGGTTATGAGGTAGGCCTATCTATTTTGGAAACTTATGCTAAAGCTCTACTTGATGCACCAAGAGATCCTTATGATAAATTCTTTGGAAATGCAAAAACCATAGAGAGCAATATATCTATGCAGAAAAGGACAAATCAAAGAGAAACATTTATTAGAGATGCCTCCAAGAAGGTAAAGGAAATCAAAGAAAATGTCATGAACATCAGTGGTATATTAGCCAGTGAGCTTGAAGGACTAGAAACCTGAAGCACATGTTTCACCAGTTGTAACATGCTCTAATACTGATAGTGGTAAGGATTTTGAGTTTAAAAGAGTAGAAAGGAAGTGAAAACCCTCACCGGTACCCTCTCCTTCACCTAAGAAAACTAGGACACTAAGGAAGAAATAGCAGGCAGTTAGGGAACTGAAGAAGAAACTTACACCTAAGAAGAAATAGACACTAGTTACCCCCACACTAAATGATCTATTGAATGAGATTACAGAGGAAGGTAATTTTTCTAATTTAAATAAATGATATATTTCTTCCAATGATTCTTACAAAATCACAATTGAAGAAAGTATTATTTTGCACTTAGATATTTACAAGAAAGTGTTGATAGAAGTGGTTGATGAGCTACCAAATGACCTATACATGAGATTAGAAGCCAAAAGGCTATCAGTGATGGAATTGGATAAAAAATTGAAAGTTGAAGCACTCTTAGTTGTACATCTGGTAAAGTCCAAAGAAGAGATAGATGAACTTATTTCTGAAGCTAATCGATCAGTATTTCCTAGTGGACACCGACAAGTGAGCCTGATGACTGGAAGGTTAAAAGAAATTGCAGATGAGACTGCAGTCAAATGGGATATACTTTTTGTAGAAAAGGAAAATCAAGAGGAAAGGAGCAGACCTAAGAAGACATTCAAAGTATATCAAAAAGACAAGGACAAGGGTAAAGGCAAAGTTGGTGGTATTCCATACATAAAAGTTGTAGATAATCTTCCACTATTAGCAAATGCACACTCCAATGAGATATTGTAGGAGATTGAAGGTATTGTCATTGATGGTAACCTTGCAATTATGTGATACTAGCAGGTAGACACCGGAACCGGCACTGACAGACTCTAAACCGGCATGCAGAACACCGACACCATAAAGAACATCGACATCCTAGCTGACAATAATTTTGTATTAATGTATTTTGTAATTAATTATAAAATCTTTTGTAAGTCAACATGGTAGATTGTAATATGACTCATATATGTATGAGATCATTGTAGATCATTTTGGAAGAGGCATGATGCAAAGTATGGAAAAGTAATAGCAGACCTAATATGTGAATTATTGGTTAAGGGTTTATGTTGTAGTAGAGCTTATACCGGTATTGAATCTGGCATAGCAGATGCTAATCTTAAGCAGTACAAGACATTGGATTAGGATAATCCATTTTTGTAAGTCAGTGTGACTTCTTTTGTAATTGAGTAGTGAGCTCTAGGCACTTGGCCTTCCTGCATATGCAGGCCCCTATTGTAAGAGTAATATTCCCTTATTGGTTAGTAAGCAAATATTGTGGGTCACAAATCCCACCAAGGTTTTTCCCACACTGGGTTTCCTCGTTAAAATACTGTGTTATGGTGTGCTTCTCATGTTGTTGTTATTGTTCTTATTTAATAAATTATTTTTGGTTTACCGGTACTTAGTTTTAATATGCTTTTCATGTTTTAAATCAAGTAATTTGATATACCGGTTAGATACTGATTCACCCCCACCCACCCACCCCCCCTCCCCCTCTTAGTATCTTTGGGAATTCTAACAATTGGCATCAGAGCTTGGTCTTCTATTTTTGAAATCTTAATAGCTTGAGGAAGATCTTGTCACCAGTAGAGATGGAAAACTTGAGAAAGCCATTGGAAATAGCTCTTTCAGACTATGATGCAGAAAAGGTGAAGAATATCAAACTTGAAGATGATCTGAAGGATGCTCAGGATATCATTCAAGCACTTCAATAGAATTACACTATAGCAAGGAATAAAAGAAGAGAACTTTGTGAGAAGATGCAGAAAGAGGAAGATGAAAAGGAAACTCTTAATGATCTGGTAAACAAGCTAAGACAAGAAATTAGTACAACAAAGAATGAGATGCAAGATATGAATATGAGATTTTGTAAAGAAATTGAAGATAGAAAGAAGAATGAAGAAGAATTGGTTAGAAGACTAAATGATGCTGGAAATGAAAACACAAGACTCAGTCATGAAAATGATATGTTGAAGACAGATTTATTGCACACACAAAATGATAGAACTGAACTCATGAGATAGAAAGGAATCTTGGAGAATGAACTAACTACTGCAAATAAACACAAGGAGAAATTCAAGAAAAGTTCAGAAGAACTTGGTGACATGCTGAAGAATCAAAAACCTAATGGTGATACAAATGGACTTGGCTTTGAAGTTGGTGAAAGCACTGGTACTGTAAATACTCAAGATAATAACAAACTGGTAAGACAACCTACTGCTTACAAATTTAATGGAAAATGCTTTAACTGTAACAAGTATGGTCATAGAGAAAATCAGTGTAGATCTAGAAATAATCACAACACTAATACACCCACCGGTCAATGTTCTAAATGCAACAAAGTTGGTCATAATTCAGAAAATTGTAGAATGAATATAAGATGTTATGTTTGTGGAAGATTTGGACACTTATCTAATCAATGCAGAACACATACCAACATAGGCTATGGGAAAGCTATTCAGAAGAACAATGTGACTTGTTATTCCTGTAACAAGATTGGACATATTGCTAAATTTTGTAGAAGTAAGGCATCACCGACAAATAACAAAGGTCCTAGTTTGAAAGGTAAAGAAAAGGTTGAAGAGGTAAAGCAAGAATTCTCAAAACAATGGATCATAAAGTCAGATCAGAATGTTTAAGGGAATACCCCTCCACTAGTAGAACAAAGTAACACTCCATCGGCAGGAGACTATTCATCTAACTGAAGGAAAATCCTTTGGGGGTTTAGCAACAAAATGAAAAACATGCTATTATTCCCTCGATTGATGGTGAGAAGTTGAAATTACTTCTATACCGGTAGATGAGTTAAGTTGTGACTTAACCGATGAGAATTAAATGTGGTAGTTGAAGAAAATAACATTATAAGCAAGTGTTTTGGCTCCTTTTTCATTCACCGAGCATTAAAACCTTCGAGAGGGCGAAAATTCCCAAGCAAAGGCATCCTTTGCAAAAAACTGAACCAGTTCATCAAAGCATTCATCCTAAAGGCAGATTGAGGTATTTATAATCATGGCATCTTCATCCACTCCTGAATTTATTACAAACCCTACTGTTATTGAAGTAATTAAGCGCCTGAGACCCGTTTTCAAATTGGTTCCTAAAATTGCAAAGAAAGATGATAACAATGCACTATCAATATTAAAGAATAGTTACCCTTTCACAAAAGACACATCATTTAGATTTTGTATAGAGTTTTGATCTATTAAAGAGAACACATTTCTTAAAAAAAATATAAAATCAATAAGATTGATTGATACGTTTGAAAAAAAACTATTTGATATATGGTAAATTCAATAATGGTTGTATTTATGTATTTATTTCCAGATGGTGTTCATTCTATGAGAATTTTCTTAATTGATTTAATGTCAAAAATCAATCATGTAAATATATTTTTATAAGAGAAGAAATTATGGGATGGATTTTTCTAAGGTTATTAGAATTTTTATCATAGAGATATTGTTAGATACATTATTGAATTGTATATATGCACTTTAGATCCTCTAGTCTTGTTAAAAAATAATCATAATTAACTAATATCATTTAAGTACCTAATAAGGTGAAAAAAAAAATGCATTCTACTATTTCAAATGAATATGCACCTTTCACAACTCTTTAAAAGAATGTGTTAAATTAATATGATGATACATGTAATTAAAAAAAATAATTCAACATTTCCAAAATTGATGGAGGAAAGTAATAATTTAAATAAAACATTTGTCTAATAGTCTCAAATAAATAAAAAATTCTTGAAAAAAATATTTACCTCTTGAAGTGCAATCCTAAACATGCTAATCCCCCCCTTTTTTTTTGGAAAAAATCTCCTTATAATCACGCCACAGAACTAATACAATATATGATGCATCTAATCCTCAAAAAAAATAGAAATGAACAATTATGTCACTTACTCATATTTGCCACATGGATTCTAGGAATTTTCATAAAGAGATTTTTCATCCAGTTCAACTTATTTTTTTTAATATAACTTGTAAAAATGATTAGTATAGCCTAACCTGCTCTAATACCATGCTAGAAATTAGGATCTTAGGATACTAATCATTATAAACAAGATTATAAAGTAAATGAAATATGAAATATACATGCAAAATGTACACATTACACAAGATATACATGGGGAAAACCCTTTCGGGTAAAAAACCCCACAAAGCATCATTTAATTAAAACACTTACAAATATAGTCTATCATAAAATAGACATGAACCTGGGGACACTCCTCCAATACTTCCACATGGCCAATAATACCTCATATGCATAGCGATACAACTCACCATAAAGCTCCAAATTCTCACACCTCTCAAATGAGAGAGAACCTCCTTAAATATAGGAGGAAGGGTGACTTCACTAGTCACACCTTTTCAATAAGCCCCACTCATAAATAATTAATAATCTAATAGTTATTAGATTATAATTATTTTAAATGGGATATGCTTATAAAGCATATAATATATAAGGTTTTATAACCTTATAATAGAACATTGTATATAAATGTTATAAGGATGTGATCCCTAATAACATTGTGTTCTAACTTGGTCCAAGAGTATAATACCTCACTTCTTTGAGAAAAGAAATATATGAGGCTCTGGTTCCCGGACTGAAGACACCGGAAGAGAAAATGCACATACTCACTGGTACAGTGCAGAGAACTCAAGAGGCAATAAAAGACATCAAAACATTTAGTAATGGTATAAATTTGATTTTGATAGATATCTTTTAGATTGTAACCCACTGGTTACAAGAATCCAGGTAGGACTCCACTGACAGTGAACGACAACCTTTTTCATTGATGTCAAAGGAGGAGTAGTATAATGAGAAAAATGGTCAGACTCTGTATGAGATCTTATAGGTCATTTTGATATGAGAGAGAGATGGAAGCTATATGAGAGATATGTGTGAGAGGAGACAATTTTATTGTACAAGTTGATATAGTTGACAATGAAGGTTTTGGTTGTTGATTGAGCTTAAACCGGTACTGAACTTGGCATTAGAGATGCTATTTTGAGTAGTACATTATATTGGATTTCATAATCCACTTTTGTAGTCAGTGTGACTCTTTATTGAGTAGTGAGCTCTAGGTTGTTGACCTCCTTGCATATGCAAGCCCCTCATTGTAAGTTGTATTTATTCATTGGCCAGTGAGTAAATATTGTGGGTCATCTATCCCACTTAGGTTTTTCCAACACCGGGTTTCCTTGTTAAATATATTGTGTTACGCTGTGTTTCTTGCTAGCATTTCATGAACCAATATAATGATATGATGATAATGTATGTTGTCATTGATGTAAATAAGTGCAAGTGAACTAGTATGAAGATTGGAAGAAATTGGTGAATGGGTATGAAGAGATGTAGTGAACCGGTGTCAGGGTTTCACTAAGTGTGACTACCTATTGGTAGTCTCAGCTCTAGGGTTTCTGGTTTGGAAATCTAGCTTGTGCGATGCAATCGATGATATTTTGTGATGAGTTAGCTAAGAAATGAGGATGAGATCGATATGCCATGTCAGGTTTGTGCATGTGAAGGATTTCCTTAAGGATCTTGCATGTGAAGATCGATTGCATTTAATGTCTACCTCAGGAATGATCATTCTTCTTAGCGGTATGAGAAGAAAGTGTGATGAGTTACTGATTTCTATGTGTAGTGAAGAATGGACGATGCAAAATGACTTGTGATCTATTTAAGATTGTTTCATTCTATGTAATGTGTTTGGATGGTCAGGATTGGATTGCTTGTAATTGCAAACCTAAGATGCTTAGGGTTTAGGGTTTATGTTAACAACCTAATTGTTGTCTATAAGGTTGATGATGTTTGTTATTGTGAGTTGTTGGCAAAATTTGTGTATGTATCCGAGTGATGAGATACTTGCCAAACCAGTGAGTGAAAACTATAGAGCGTGATTGCAGAGTAGAGGAATTGAAAAGGACCTGCCTTAGCATATAGTGTTGTTATCAGATCAGAGTTTTACCCATTATCTTCTAACCATTTCAATAGAAGGAAAATCCCTTTGCTAGGTAGCTTTAATAGGCTTACTGTAAATCCTCTAACTAGGTGACTCAAGTTCATTAAGTTCTTTAAATCCTCTAGCAAGGTAACCTTTAATAGGGTTTCAATCTTGAACAGGGTATATAGCCATCCCTTAACCGAATGATCTTTAACAGGATCAGTACCTAGTAGAACCTTATTGTAAGGTCTTTAACCGGACTTGGCTCCTAACAAAGCGAGCTTCAAAAGAGTTCAAAACAAGCTTGTGGGTATTTATCCCCACCGTGGTTTTTCCCATTTGGGTTTCCACATGAAAAATCTGTGTGTCATGAGTTTTGCATTTTTCATGTGATGGTTAAGTATTCTTTGTCTAAGTGATTATGCATGTAGAGCTAATGGTTATGGTATTACTGATATACCACATGCATATGTTTATGGGTGAAGTAGTTATCAAGTATTGAATGATACTCGAAGCATTCAGTTTTGTAGGTTTATGTTGTCTGAAGTCTTACTGTGTTTAACCGGTATTGCTATGGTTAAGTTCCGTAATGAAGACAACCGATTAGAATTGTTATAACTTGATAAGTTGCAGAGAAGTTTTTGTATGTACTGATTCACCCCCCCTCTCAGTACCAGTTAGGGTATTTGCTCTCATCATTATTCATCATTTCTATGCTATCTCTATTATTTCTATTTATTGCATTAATTCTTTTTTACTGGTACACTATTTTGGGATGCAAAGTTATAAATAACTTTAAATATTTTGCTAACCAGTCACAAACTAATTTACCCCCCCCCTCTCAGTGTCTTTAGGACTATCATTGAATCTAACAATTTGTATGTGGAAAACCCGGTAAAGGGAAAAACCATGGTGAGAAGCCTAGCCATAGTCAGATAATACTTTTGTAGTAAGTATGTGAATTCCAATGAATGGGCCTACACTTGCAGGAAGGCCAATGACCTAGAGCACACTACTCATTACAAAAGGAGTCTCACTGACTACATATAAATTTAGACTATAATTCGGAGAAGTGTTGAACTGCAAAAGATAACATCTCCTATGCTTGAGTATAGTTCTGGTTAAACTCAATACCAGAGGACTAAATCCTCTTAGACAAACCCAATTCGATCTCCAATGCTCGACCAAATCCTCTACCTGAATGATATTACATTATTCACACATTGCATTCCTTGACCATGACCTCTTACATTAACCATGATGATCTACAATGAGATCTAACATCTATTTATACAAATCCTCAACCATAAACAATCAGGTCTGCCACCAGACAATAAACTAATTACATAATTACAAACCATGTCGGCCCTAGACAAAACAACTAATATCAACACATAAAACACCCTGGAAATATATCAATAGGTCCTTTCCACACGTTACATTAATGTCGGTCCATAACCTAGATCAATCAGGACCAAGTATAGCTCCACATGCTTTAGAAATGATCTCCAAATCCCAAGTCTTGAATATGATCACCAACAGTATCATAAAATAGGTCATCAAAAGCTACACCAACACCAATTATGAAATTCATGAAAGATCTCCACCAAAATCTCTACTAGTGAAACCCTCATCGGAACCAGAAACCAAGCTTCTAAGAAAGCAAGATAGCATCTGATCTCCAAACCAAAACCAACTGACAAACATGAGTATAAGTATCATAAATAATCCAATTCCATCTCCAGATTGTACTGGATCCTACCGAATCATACCGAATCCAAGTTAACCTGAAACCACTCAACCTACCAAGACCACAACGGTGTCGGTAAAGCATCGAAACAACTAGTGTTGACATCAATGATAAAACATCAATGCAACGCATAATCAATTCCACCAAATGGCCAACAATCTCCCCCTTTAGCATTGATGGCAACACTAGTTGTGAAAAACATCTAAGTACCAAGAAATGCCAAACAAGTCTCCCCCTATGGAAGACAACCAACAATCACCCGCATATAATTCTAAATATCTCTCCCTTATCAATATCTCCCTCTTTGACTAATATCTTTAACTTTTTCACATCAATATCACTCCCCCTTTGACATCAATGCCAAAAATCTAACAGGACTATCAAAGCAAAAACATAAGCCTCAGAATCTCAAAGCTAACTACTTCCCCTGAGTAGTAGGATCCCACATCAGTGCCAGAATAAATAGTATCTCAGATAATGCATGTCGGACTGATGGCAAACCACATCAAAAAAGTCTCTACCAGAGAGGCATAAACCCCCAATCTATCTCTTAAGTACTCAAATGATTCCTTGGATAAAGGTTTATTGAAAATATATGCAATCTATTCTTTAGTGTTCACATAAACTAGTCTGACTTCATTTGCTTCCACCTTCTCCTTCAAAAAGTTATACTTGATAGATATGTTTTTTGTTTTAGAATAAAATACTAGATTCTTTGATATATCAATAGCAACAGAGTTATCACAGTGAATAACTACCGGTGCATCACAATCCACCTTTATATCCTTCAACATTTGCTTCATCCATAAAACTTGTGTACAATTAGTAGCAGTTGTTGGAATTTTGATGATTTTTTTATTGTCATTGATGGAGACACACTTTCTTGATGATGGACACAAAATTTCTTGATGTATGAGTTATGCTCAACCGGTAATTGTTCCAACCGGTATTGTGTATTATTGAATGTATAGTCTTTAGACTATCGGTATTTTGCAGAAGATTTTTACTAGTCACAGACTGGCTGAAGACCTCAAATGGTATGGAGACCTCAAGCGGTTCGAGGATAGAAAGAAGTATGAAGGACCCAAGCGGTAGTTAACTTTTGATCAGAAAACTATGCTCTACCAGTCTTCATTTTTAACAACCGGTAATCGATATATTGTGTTAACCGGTATTACTCTGTGATGAGTTACCAACTGGTATTTCTATAATGTGTGATGAGTTATCATCCATTGACACTTTGGCGGTGATTTTGTGTTGTGTTACCAAATGTGTCTAGATGCACTGAACCTAGGAACTTGTAAGCTAATCTTATTGGACCGACAAGAAATCAGATTCCTTTATAAGGACATCATATCTAGGGTTTATGTAATGGTGTGTAAGAGTTGTGACAGAAAAGGTTATGTGCGACCATTGTAGAGAAGATTAGGTCTATGTAGAGTGTGGAGATATTGAAGATTGAAGTTTTGTTGAAGTGCATTAATAATGAGCTATCAAGGATCTAGCCAAGCATACTATGCTAGTATCTAGATCACCCACTTGTTGATTACTCATATTTCGACAAGTCTAAAACCTATAACTGGGTAGGCCTAGCAAAGCCTTTGTAAATCCCCTAACAAGGTGGTTCACAACTGTGGATCTAAAATCCTCTCACAAGGTAGTCTTTAATAGGACCTATCTCCTAACAGAGATCTAGATTCCTAACATGGTCTGTTCTGATGAAGACCATTGTATGACCTTAACCGGTCTAGTTTCTATTTTGCAGATAGTTACTTGTGAGTTTCTTCTCACTATGTTTTTTCCCATTTAGGTTTCCATGTCAAATATCTTGTGTTATGGTGATTGTGCTCTTGTGGGTGAATGCTTTGTTTGCTATTTGGTTTGCATTTATCTTAACTGGTTTATTAGTGAAACTATTGTATCGGTTATCTACTAAACTGTTTAAGAGTTTGTTTACAATATTTTTTGGTATACTAATTCAACCCCCCTCTTAGTATTCATCAGTTGGTATCAGAGCCAACCTTTCTATAAGTCTAACCACTTGGAAGGAGATATGGGGGAATACAATGTGAGGGAACTTACTCATCGTCTCACTTAGACTGAGAGAGCCTATGATGAACTCAATGTCAAGTATAAAGCCTCTTTGGCCAAAAGAAGAGAGAATATTGATAAATTGATGGAACTTACTGAAAATAGCTCTTCTGATGAAGCAAACATGGATGCCCTAGTTGAAGAAGTTGAAAACCTGAATGAATCTAATTCCAATCTGATAAGGAAGTTGGAAGGACTAACTATCAGAATGTGTCAAAAACTTGAGAATAGAAGGAAAGCTGAAGATCTGGTAAAAGACAAAGATCATCAGATCTCCAAGCAGAAGCAAGAAATCAGTGCCCTTACCACTCATCTCCAAGAGAGTAAAGTGGAAAGAGAAGAAATGCAAGGTGAACTAAACATGGTTGTTTCTAAGAATGCAACCTTGAAGGAATCTAATGCTGCTATTTCCAAGGAGATACTTGCCAAATTCAATTAGAGTACTACTAAGTTAGAGGAAAAGCTAGAATCTTTAAAACCGGTAAAGAATACCACTGGACTTGGTTTCTCTAATTATGAGGAAGGTGCGACCTTTGGAAAAAAAGCTAAAGCATCAAAGAAGCAACTGACATCCAAAGGAAAGGTAAGCAAAAATTTAAACCTGTTTGCTTTAATTGTCTCAAAGAAGGACATACTACTAATGTGTGTAAAAGTAAAGCCTGCAACAATTTTCCTTATTTTTTAAACAATAAGCCTAGATCCAATAGATTCCTTGGAAATTGTTATGCCTACAACAAGTTTGGGCATAGCACATTTGAATGCAGGTCTTTTTTGCACAAAACTAGGAGATACCCTCCAAGGACTTAAGGAGTTATCTAGGAATCCTCTGTGAATCGGAATCCCAACTAGTATAATACCTATGACCATCAGTCAGGTGGCTATCAAGTGACAAATGGTTGGAGAGCAACCTGTTTGATCTATTGGGGTAGCAGTCATACTGCTGCAACATGCAAAAGACAGAATGGAAGTATGAATAATGGACCATGGAGAACACTTGGAATGGTATGCTATCAATGCAACAAATTGGGACACACTGCTAGAACTTGCAGACTGAGAAAGAACCTATCGGATGATATACTGATCACTCCAGAAGGGAAGATTGATGTTGAAACCATTCAAATAGATATGAATAAAACTTGGAAAAAGAAATCAGAAGAAGTGTCACAAGATGAACCAGTTTCTGCACCTAGTGTGGAAGTCTCTGAACTAGCAAACTGAGCTTCAGAAAAGCTTAGGGGGAACATATCGGTGAAATGTTTCGAACCCCCAGTTTATATCGATAAAGACCTTAACCGGTATATGTTACCTATCAATCGACATAAGACTAAAAATGGTAAAAGGCAAAATTAGGGTTTGTGCCCTAATGGTGATTCATTTATTATGGTAGGTGGAAGCTTTTTTAAAAGGGATTTTTGACGTCATTTTCACTTATTAGTTTTCAAGTGAATAATTTTTCAAGTGCAGAGCGACAAGGAATGATTCATCTAGCAATTCAAAGTGAATTCAAAATCTTGCAGAGGAATCTAAAGATCATTTTCAATCTATCAAGTGAAGGACACCAAGCAGTAATCTAGCAACCAAAGTGGTGTATTGTGATCAACATTGGAAAACCCTAAATTCTGGATTGTAAAGGTATTTCTTAAATTTATTTCTTATTATGGCTTCTGCATCACACTCCAGTTCTAGTGCTCCTGTAGATTCAACTGAATTTCTTCAAAAGAAAGAAAAATACAATGCCCTATCCCAGATACCTGCCAGAGTCATTGTTGAGGAAGACATTTCAGGATATATAGATTGTAAACTAGAAGACCTAGGATCCCTAGTGATTCATTCCCTACTAAGTTTATTTTGTGGGGATGATAAGAAGATCAAACCAGAGTATAGTATCCTTGAAAAGATGAAACTGCACAATGCGGTGTATTTTCTAGAAGAATTCACAGAAGATCACATTCGCATCATCCTGAGCAGAGTGCACAGTGATAAAATGTATCTTGAGCGGACACATGGCATCACACTAGAAGCAATTCATGTCGTCACTAGTTTCTGTAATACTCAATAGGTGCCAGCTCTTAGGAAGGTCACCAAGACTTAAATGACAAAACTCACCAGTTCTATGAGTGACCAACAGGCGATGACCGTCAAAACCATCAAAGATGATCTGGTGAAATACGCTTGCATGGTGATTGGATACCGGATATTCTATGCTAGCAGAATAAATTTTGTCCCTACTGTTGTGGTGAATGCCACTTATAGAATGATCAAGGAAGACACCACATTTGATCTCTATACCTATTTACAGAAGCAATTGCTATTGAACCTGAAATCCATCAAATAAGACAATTCACTTAGGTTTAGATTTGGGAAACTACTGGTTGGCTTATTCCTTTATTTTCAAGGTTATTTCATTGGAATAGGTGATGTGCAATGGTCTACTGACCTACCAGTCTCTAGACAGATTAAGGAAAGTCTACAAGTAGTGGGAACTACACATTCTGAGGTTCTGAAAAGGTATTTAGATGAATTCAAGTAGAAGATGAGCCAAAGGATAAGGATATTTGGTGATATCATGAAGAAATATGAAGATGACATCTGCTTCACAATAAAGGTAGATGAATACATAATGGAAGTGGTGGAACCGAGAAAGGAAGCAATTGAACCTATGGGTTATGAAGTGGTATGATATGTTGATCGCGTATGCCTCTACCCTACTTGCCTCACCATTAGATGCAAAGAAAAAGAGAATCGGTACCTACTTAGAAAGGGTCACACTGATTGAAGAACCAAAATAGAAAAAGGAAAAAGTAGTGCCATTGATATCTACACTGGTTACCTTTGCCAGTCTAAAAGTGACCAAGCGGTCACTAGCTAAGAACAAACCTGAGGTTATTCTTGCTAAAGTTTTTGAGAGGAAGCAGAAAACCAAAACCAGCTAACCGGAGTCAGAGGATACTGAACTGAAAATTCAACCAAAGAAGACCAGACAATCAAGAATGAAGGCAAAGTCTACCAGTAATGTTCCTGCAACCTCTACACCGGTAAATATAGATATTTCCTCTTATAAGCCAATGACACATTGTCAGAGGACTTTAAAGAATATAAAGAGGAAAGTGCTTGATGATTTTACTAATAATGAGAAAGAAGTAGGACAGGAAGTTATCAAATATTTGTGTGTTAATGATCAGTCACCATCAGAAATTAGATCAGTTACAATAGATTCTTTGTATAATTCTCTAGATAATAAATGGCACATTTCCATTGAAAAGGAACAAGAAATAAGGGAGAAAGTCTTTGCACAATACTTTCCTGATGCCTCTAATTCAGAATTATTTGAGATAATGGATAAAAACAAAGGCCTCTTCTTCATGAGAAGAAGAAGACTCTGGCTACTGGAAGGTAAAGCCTCTGAAGTGGAGAAGGATACTCATCTACATGCTAAAGCTATTGTTAGGCTACACCAAGTACCTGAAGCAAATATGAAGGCTGAACAAGAACCGGGCCTATCATCAGGCAAATCGGATGAGGCATTTGACAGTGAAGGGGAAAGAGTGATAGAGAAAATTGGCACCATTGATGTTGATGCTTTAGATATTGAGGATATCACTCCAGACAAAGAACAAGAGAAATGGGATAAGGAACAAACTGAGAAGGAAAAAGAAGAGAAAGAGAAACAAGATAAAGAAAAAGCAGAAAAAGAGAAATAGGACAAAGAGGTAGAAAATAAGAAAGAGTAAGAGAAAAAGAAAGAGGAAGAGAAGAAGAAAGAGGAAGAGAAGAAGAAAGAGGAAGAAAAGAGGAAAGGAGAGGAGAAGAGAAAAGAAGAGGAGAAGAGGAAAGAAGAGGAGAAGAGAAAAGACAAGGAGAAGAGGAAAGAAGAAGAGAAGAGGAAAGAAGAAGAGAAGAAGAAAGAAGAAGACAAAAGGAAGGGAGAAGAAAGGAAGAAGGAGGAAGATAAGAAAAAAGAAGAAGAGGAGAAGGAAGCGGAGAAGAAAAAATAGGAGGAGACTCCTAAGGCAACCGGTGGTCAAGCCAAACAGCTTGACACCACCAGTCTGATTGACCTTCAATCAACAAATGAGTCCGAGTTGCTGCGAGGCATCAAACTGGCACAGGAAAGACTGGAAGAGTTGCGGAGGAAGAAGGAAAGGGATGTCATACAAACTATAGTTGAAACCCTTACCAGTCTAATTCCTAGTACCAACCTCCCTAGTACCAATTCTTCTCTATCCAAGCTTAAAATTCTTTGTACCATAGTGGAGGACTAGGTACAATGCTCGAAAGATGTTCCTGCAGCCACTGCTAAGAAGAATCATGAAAAGGCACTTAACACTACCTTAGTCAAACAATTGAATGAGATCCAGTCACAACTTATAAAACAATAGAAGGATATCAGCATTGCCATGGATAAGGGAAAATTACTTTTGAGCAAGATCTGCCAACCCCATCTATTCTGTGATGATGTGCTAAAACAAAAAGATAAACTCCAATTGGAGTTACATGCATATATAAGCAACTTCAAGATGCCATATGATTCCTTCACTACATATGGGAAAACAATTGATCATTATCAACTTCAAACTGCCAAGATGGAATCAGAAATCTGCAACTAGATGAGAGACTTGTCGGAGCTTCAACTGGTCATATTGCCAAGACTGCAGATTCTTTAGAATTTTTTTCTAAATCTAGAAGCTATCACGGTCACTCAAGAGATGAGTACCATTGATGCAATGGAAGAACTGGTATTCCAAATGAAAATAGAGAGTGAGATTGCTACTTCATTACATGAGTCATGGACATTGGCCATGAAAACTTTTCTGCAAGAATTTAAATCTATTTTTGATAAGTTTCATTCCCTATTGTCATGAACATTTACTCTATTTTTTATATATAAGGAAACATGGGTTATTCTGCATTACTTTTTCATTGTTGGCAAAGGGGGAGTAGTATTTAAAATTGTGGTGAATGTTACCATTTCATGTACTTTCATGTTACCACTTTGGGGAGTAGTGTATATTGTAATTTCTGCAAAAAGGGATAGTGTATAGGCTTAGGGGGAGTAATTTTGATTATGGCAATTTTCTTATTGTAAAAACACTTAGATGTCAAAATTTTCCTAAGTGTTGCCATCAATGCCAAAGGGGGAGATTATTGGCATTTTGATGATGTTACGATTGTCATTGATGGACACACAATTTCTTGATGATGGACACACACTTTCTTGATGTATGAGTTATGTTCAACCGGTAATTGTTCCAACTGGTATTGTGTATTATTGAATGTAGTCTTTAGACTCAGTATTTTGTAGAAGATGTTTACCGGTCATGGACTGACTGAAGACCTCAAGTGGTATGGAGACCTCAAGCGGTTCAAGGATAGAAAGTGGTATGAAGGACCCAAGTGGTAGTTAACTTTTGATCGGAACACTATGTTCTACCAATCTTCATTTTTGATAACCGGTAATCAATATATTAGATTAACCGGTATTACTCTGTGATGGGTTACCAACCGGTATTTTTGTAATGTGTGATGAGTTATCATCCACCAACACTATGGCAGTGATTTTGTGTCATGTTACCAAATGTGTCTAGATGCACTGAACCTAGGAACTTGTAAGCTAATCCTATTGGACCGACATGAAATTAGATTCCTTTATAAGGAGATCATGTGTAGGGTTTATGTAATGGTGTGTAGGAGATTTGTGATAGAAAAGGTTATGTGCGACCATTGTAGAGAAGATTAGGTCTATGTAGAGTGTGGAGATATTGAAGAGTGAAGTAATGTTGAAGTGCATTAACAATGAGCCATCAAGGATCTAACCAAGCATACTATGCTAGTATCTAGATCACCCACTTGTTGATCACTCATATTTTTGACAAGTCTAAAACCCTTAACCGGGTAGGCCTAGCGAAGCCTTTGTAAATCCTTTAACAAGGTGGTTCACAACTATAGATCTGAAATCCTCTCACAATGTAGTCTTTAACAGGACTTATCTCCTAACAGAGATCTAGATTCCTAACAGGATCTGTTCTGATGAAGAACATTGTATGACCTTAACTAGTCTGGTTTCTATTCTGCAGATAGTTACTTGTGAGTTTCTTCTCACCATGGTTTTTCCCATTTGGGTTTCCACGTCAAATATCTTGTGTTATGTTGATTGTTCTCTTGTGGGTAAATTCTTTGTTTGCTACTTGGTTTGCATTTATCTTAACCGGTTTATTAGTGAAACTGTTGTATTGGTTATCTACTAAACTATTTAAGAGTTTGTTTACAGTATTTTTTTGTATACTAATTCACCCCCCCCTCTTAGTATTCATCATCAACAACAACATACCAAGCTTCAGCAGTAGATAGAGAAGTACATGACTGTTTCTTGTTGATCCATGAAACCAACTTCTTTCTAAGAAAGAAAGCTCCACCAAAATTTCTTTTCCGGTCATCAACATCTCCAACACAATCAACATCTATATATGCACATAAAGTAAAGTTGTCATCCTTAGGGTACCACAAGCCATTTTTTGATGTACCTTGCAAGTATCTAAAAATCCTTTTCACTGCCATCTCATGATTTTCTCTAGGATCACTCTAAAATCTTGAAACAATACAAACAACATTCATAATATCAGGCCTAGTATGAGTCAAATAGAGCAGACCTCCAATCATAGATTTGTATCTTGTAGGATTTACCAGTGCAAAAACATCTTTTCTTGTCAATTTCTCACTTGTAACCATAGGTGTACTTACCAGTTTGGAATCTCCCATACCAAATTTCTTCAACAATTCCCTAGCATGTTTAGTTTCAGAGATAAAAATGCCTTTGTCAGTCTGAGTAATCTACAAACCTAAGAAAAATTTCATCTCACCAATCATAGACATCTCAATTTTTCCATTGCCTTTAACCAAACTTCATCTTTACAAGCCTCAATTACTGATACCAATTCAACTTGTGAAATTAAACATACCTCATTAGTTGCCAGTCTTCTTCTTGTCATCACTCCATTGCTCTTATCCCCAATGATTTGACCTTCAAAATGATTCAGTCTCACATACCTAGGAGTCTTCTGACTCTTTGTTCCTCTTCCCTGTTCTTCAGTTACTCTAGAATTATCTGATGTTGCTAGAGTAACTGGTTCAACTCTCTATTTTGGTAAAGGTGCTACCAGTTTAGATATAATCATTTCCATTGTTGGTTCATTCTCATAAACTCTGATTTGACTTATGTTCAACTCATCTACTTTGACATTAGCACTCTCCACAATTCTCTGCAATCTCCTGTGATAACATCTATATGCTTTACTTTCATTAGAATAACCAAGAAATATGCCTTCATCACTTCTAGGATCAAATTTCCCAATAGTATTTGTAGATCAGGAAATTAAAAATCATCAAAACAATAGCAATTAGGACAACCACAAAACCTAAAGCTGCTATGAAAGCAATCCCAATCCAATCAATGAAGAGATAAAGACAAGATATTCAAATCAAATGAAATCAAAGCAAACTGACAAAGATATCTCCTTCATGTGGCTCCATTGTTCTTCTTTCACCTTCAAATTTGATGTGGATCTCACCTACAAGTGAAAAATGCAAGTGGAAAGCAAGTTGTTGATGAAATTCACAGTATAAGGTTACTCGAAAATGTGATTGATTCCTCCTTCATTGAAGAAAATCATCCAATTTATAGACAAATTGGAGAGAGGACAAGATTAGCATGAAGAGATTTGAAAGGAAATT
This sequence comes from Cryptomeria japonica, assembly GCF_030272615.1. Lineage (NCBI taxonomy): Eukaryota > Viridiplantae > Streptophyta > Pinopsida > Cupressales > Cupressaceae > Cryptomeria > Cryptomeria japonica. The sequence goes on along the minus strand of NC_081409.1, from coordinate 775,945,169 downwards.
CAAATCAAGAATGGCAAAATTATGACAAATGTATGACAATTTCTATGCAAGGTGTATGACAAATTATGACAAATTATGGCAAGTTGCTATGCAAGATGTATGACAAATTATGGCAAGTTTCTATGCAAGATGTATGACAAATTATGACAAGATTTAAATGCCATTCCCATGACAAAAGGGAAGAGAGAAAATAGCCTCCATGAAAGCATAAACATAGGAGAAAATGAGGGAATGAAATTAGGGGAAATATTAGAAAAATTAAAGAAAATAGGAGAAATAGAAATTAGGAATTTGGAGAAATTAGCAAATTAGAAAATTGAGGAAAAAGATGAAATACAAATTAGGTGAATTAATTAATAGGTTTTCATCCATTAATTAATTTATGAAAGAGACCTAGGACTAAATAAATAGATTTATTTAACCCACAAAGAAGAAGAAAAGGATTAAATGAACAAATCATAAAACCCTAGAAATAAGAGGACAAGGAATTAGACCAAGACAACAAGAAATTAATGTAGGTTCAATCATGATTCTAATTGACAAAGGACCAATGTTGATAAATGATTAAGATTGGTTGACAAAAATCAATGACAAATTGACCAAGATTGAGAAGGAGATCAAATTGATAGGCGCCAATTGATGAGGAACAATGACTAATCGATCCAAATTGACATGATTGAAAAGGACAAGGATCGATGACGAATCGATCACAAAATGACAAGATTGAGAAGTTGATAATCGCAAATGATTACTAACAAGCTAAAGATGATTGAAAGATTGACAAGAGGATAAAACCCTAACTCTATCATCGATTAGGATTGACGATGTCCAAAATGATGATAAATGAGCATGCTCCATGATGCGACAGGATAAGATCGACCAAAATCATGACTGAAGATTGCTATCGACAAGACCTAATTCGAAAGTGAGAAAAATTAGGAACACAGAAGAAGGACTCGATGCTAGCAAATGATAAAGACCAAGTATGTAACATAGAAGAAATGTTAATGCAATGCAAGAACCCTAAAATAAGGCAATGCGCATATGTTAAAGTATGACTCCACAAGCGTTGACCATTTTTAGACGTCTACATTTTGCCCCTGTTTGAGACAATGCGATTATAAGCGTTGTTTCAAAGAACAATAATGAAAATGCCCTAGACAATAACAATGACATATGCATGCCCCCTCGAGGAATTTATCAGAAAAATCCAAAAAAGAGGCCAAGTGATCGATAAGAAGGACAGAAGATGATAGGTTCGAATGGATCAAAAATTGAAGGTCAAATGCACAAAGGACAAGCAATGGAAGGCACAAAAGACCACGACCGTCATAAAATGGAGAGCATGCACATCCATCTAGGTACTAACAAAGATCTATATAGGAGACAAGGAGAAGAAAAAGAGTTCATTTGCACTGGCCAAAGTGGAGGAGTTGTTGCTCAGGAAAAAGGACCCTTGCAGAGAGATGGTGAACATTCCAATGGCAGATCACCTTGGGGAATGTGTACACACCTACAGATGATCGGACAACGTGGGAGCAGCAGTATGTAGCTCAAAAACCCATATGTTCAATTTCATGAATTTTGCTTGATTGCGAGACATTGCGAGGCCCACAGGAGAGGGAAAAATGCAGATCTGTGCCTGTGTGGGCGCATTCTGTGCCTATGTAATTATGTTTTGTGCTTGTGTAAGGTATACAGGTGCAACTTGATGCTGCACAAGCACAAGACAGTGTGCACTAGACCAAACGGACTACCAAGACTGACGGAAGAAATGTTAGTAAGAAGAAATTAGACAAAGGACAGTTAGAGATGAAGGAAAACTTGCTTTCACAAATGCACATAAGTAGGTGAGAACCTTTATTTATTGTAGCAAAGTGGATGCAGAGCATCATGGCATTGAAGGATAGAGCTGGAATGCAACCCCTTTTGCAAAAGATAGACACATCACACATAAGGAATGAGTGAAGCATCCTAGGGTGCATACATCAAGGGTCGAGGTATGTGCGGCGTTCATAAAGCAAACATACTTATCACAAACACCCAATGATATAGTTGCCCCAGTTTGTGACAAACATTCCACAAACAACAAACACAACAAAAAAAGGAAAGGGGCCATGAACCATCCCAGTCACTCTAAATCACTTAGTGACATCATCGAGCAACAAAGGGACATGATCGAAGCCAAAGATAAATCAATAAAAATATAAGACGCACAAATTCAACCAAGTCAAACAAATAGTTTGATTGTCATTGTCAAAAGTGGAAAGCAAGAATGATCATGATGTCTGGTTTCAGGGAATGTGGTACCCCATCGAAGATAGGACACAGTCTAGTTTCGAGTATACCACACCTTGTATAAGACCCATGATAATGTTGACAAGGACCAATGGTAATGTTGATGCTATTTGGATTGATGTAACAACTGTGATAAGGTTGAATTCTTGCTTGGTCGAACAGTTCATCTGTTAATGCGTGATTTCATTAAAGCACGATGTTTGATTGAGTGTCGTTGGATGTATGCTTCGTGATCTGTCTATGCACAAAGGGGACCATTTATTGACGAAATGCAAAATGCCAAAGAAATTATTTTTGGGTTTTGATGTTTTTCACTTTGTAGGAATTTAGAGTTTTTTACAATTTTTTTTGTTCGTTTTTCAGGACTATATTTGACTTTTTAGGGATTTTTTTCAGGACATTATTTGATTTTTAAGGATTTTTTTAGGACATTTTTTTTATTTTTAGGGATTTTTTCAGGACATTTTATGATTTTTTTGGATTTTGACATTTTAGCTGAAAATGAACACATGATTTTTTTTATGTTTTTGAATGTTTTCAGGATTTTTTCAATTTTTTTGATTATTTCAGGACATTATTTGATTTTTAGGGATTTTGCCCCCAGTGTCTAGCAAGGCAAGGAATATGACAAGTGAATAAATAGGCTTTCTAAAATGTTGGTGGATAGAGGGAAGACAAAGGCCTTTTATTATGGAGACAATGGGACAAGAGATTGGATATGGAAATGTAAAGCAGTGACATGGCATGAGGGACATGTCAAGAGGTTTTTGAGTCCATGTTTAAATTTTGTGTCCTTATGTTAGATCAAGCTCAAGGAACGAAAAAAAGAGTGTATGTATAGTGATTTGATATGGATAGGATAAGCAAGACCAAGAATGGATAAGGGACATGGACTAAAGGTTGGGGTAGGCTAAGAGATAGTGGTAGAAAGTTGCAATAAGCCAGGGAATATGGATGAAAGGTTGTAATAAGAAAATGGATAAATACCAAAAGCTATGATAGACTAAAAGCTGCAAACAAGATGCATGATGCTCATGATGATCCTTAGCCTTGTCAAGATCAAAGGTGGAAAGGGAAACTGGACATGAGGGACAATAGGATATGAAGGGTAATGATAGGGGTTCGATAGGATAATGGAACAATGAAGGACAAAAGGATATGATAGGATAAAACCTACCCCCAAGTACGGTATGCAAGAAGTTCATAGATTACGCATGATGCCTATTTGCCAGGTTTTCATCACGGTACTTGCCCAAGGCGCCTGTTTACCTGGTTTTCACCAGTGGACGAATTATTTGTGCTTTACTGTTTTTTTTCTTTTTCTTTTTTTCTCACTTTTTATTTTTTTTATTTTGACTTTTTCAATAGAAGATGGACACATGATAGGGGATGGAAGAAGGACTCAAAAAATCTTTTTGTTGGATAGTAGCCTTGAAACAAATGGACCATGACCTTTAAAAGTATGCTCAAAGACATTGGTAGGATAAGGACATGGAAAAAGAGATGAAATTAAGGCAAGGATTTATGCAAAGGATGGGATCAAAGGGATCGAAGGATGGAAAATATGCATTGGATAATGGATAGGGTATTGGAAGAATTGGGCTTCACTAGATGGAAATGAAGGCAAGATCAACATTGGAACACACCTTGACGAGTGGTGGATTGATGGAGGAAAAATGGATCTCAGATTGTGAGATTTGGATGGAGGAATAGCTTGGGATTTTGGGACATAAGGGCCCAATATGGATGAAGTAGGTGATGGAGGAACAAATTTGAGAGGGTTGGATGGAGGAATAGAAACTTTGGATGCCAAGTTGGATGTTTCTTTAGGCTTTTGTGCTTCAAGGAGCCGCTTAGGGATCCACATGGTTTTTGATTTTTCATGCTTTTGTGGTTCCTTGGAGTGCATTGCCAGCACAATGGATTTAGGAACCCATATATATTTTGAATTTTGGTTTTGAGCAATGGGCCTTTGTGACCTTTTGGATTTTTCCTTTTCTTTTTGGATCATATTTTTCTTTTCTTTGACATGTTGATTAGATTGGACATGTTGATCCTTGAATACATGTGGATTTTTAGACTTGTGACTTTTATACTTGACATGCAAATTGCTTTGAGGGGGAAAGGAATGCATGGATGGATATGAATGAAATGGAGTTCTTTTGGATGGATGAAATTTACTCAAGGATTTGTACCTTTACTGACCTTGCATAGAGGATGAAGGAATATAAGGACCTAAGATGGATGGAAAGGATGATGGGGAAGGTGTATGTTTTGATTTTGATGGAGGGATACCAACGTCTTGAGAGTGAGTTGTGTAGACATGACCCTTAACATTTTCTTTCATATTGAGGAGTTCTTTCTTGTGAAGGTCTACCCCTTGGCCTTTATGAATATCTTGACTTGTAGGATACTCTTTTGTTTTAGAGGAAGAGGCAAGTCCATTATTAGGTGGATATGATATGAGAGAAATAATGAGATCTTGAAGTGGATAGGTTTGCACCAAAGTGGAAGAACCCATTATGCATGTCGAGGGTTCATGAACATCTTGCACTGACATGTTAGAATCATAAGGGGGATTAGGATCATGAGGGGGACTAGGATTATGTAGTGGACATGGTTCAATGATAGGCTCTTCAAGAGATGGAATGGGAGAAATAATGGGATCATCAAAAGAAATGCGATCTTGGAGTGTATATGGAGCATTAAGACAAGGAGATGGAGGAACAAAAGGATCTTGTGGAGGATTTAAAGGAATAATTTGATCTTGACAAGGATGAAGATCATTGGAATCCTCTTTAAAGGTGCTTTGCTCTGGACTTTTAATGGGATCATCAGAAAGGATGGAAGGGATATCTTGATCTTTCTTAGGAAGTGGAATGCCAATGGGATTTGAAAGGACATTTTTTTCATGAAATGGAAGGGGATCATTTGGGATTGGATGGACTAGGATATCTTGATCTTGCTCAGGGAATGGAGTGTCAATAGGACTTCGGATAGGATGGACAAGAATAGGGGAATCATCATGAGTGTCTGGGAACATGGGGTCTTGGTCAACAATTGGATGGGATGATAAGGTTTCAGGATCTTGATCTTGATCTTTTTTAAGACACGTTTCTTCATGCTCTAAATTATCCTCTTGACATGGGGTTGGACTTTGGATATGCATGGGGGATTCTAACAAGGGATCAATGTTTGAACATGAGGAAGAGGGACTTCGAATGGGGTCCTCTAAAACAAGTAATGGCAATAAAGTGCATGGTGGCATTGGGTCTTGTATTTCTGAAACATGACAAGGATGTGCATCATGAATTGGATTATCTTGGCAATCAATTATGGATAGCCCTTGGATAATTTCATCTTTGGGTGTATTGTTTGATGAGGACAATATGGAAGGTTCTTGTGAAACTTCTAAAGGTGTAGGGATAGATGCCATTGGAGAGTCAATTTGTTTGTGGGGGGATGAGGCATTGCTAGACATAAGTGTATTATCTTGATCTTCTTCAAATAACTCACTTGGTAATTTCCTTAAGATCCTTGCAATAAGGCCACCTTTCTTTCAAGGTTTTGACATAGTTGTATCTAGAATTTGAACTTGTTTGGAAAGGAGTTGGTTCTAGTCTGATGTCATGTTTTGATTTCAAACTAGATGTTGATCAAATTGGTTTGACATGTTCAAAATTTGGCTTGGTGCATGTTGCAAGTTTTGTTTTTGAATTTGTGATTGTAGTTGTTGATACTGAGTTTGTTGTCGATAATTAACAATTGGTTGGACATATTGTTGAAATTGGACCATTGGTTGTGTTGGCTGTATATGTTGGACCATTGGTTGTGTCTATTGGAAATTTTGGAACTATTGAACAATTGGTTGTGATGGTTGAAAATGTGATTGATAGTAAACACCTTCTTGTTCTTGTTGTGGAGGCACATAATGTTGTTGTCTCTTTTCTTGAAATTGTTTCATCATCTCTATTTGTGAGAGGAGAGCTGGTATGTTTTGATTGTTCAATAAGAGATCTTACATCAATTGGCTCAAAGTTTGGGTTTGGACCTTGAAATTTTTTAAATGTTTTGGACATTTGGGATCTAATCTTCTCACTATTTTTCACCTTTTGTTCAATTATCTTTGTTTCTCGAGCTAGTTTCTCCTCTAGTTTTTGTATTTGGAGACTTGTTTCATCATAAAAAGTTTGAGCAATATTGCCTTGTTATAAGGTTGGATATAGTTGTGAAAGAGTTTGTTCCTCATGTAATGTTTGAGTTTGAATTTCATGTTGCAAGTTCAGTTGATTCTAGTCAAAAGGTGCATTTTCCCTTGGCGTTGGTGGAACACTCCCATATCCCAATTTCATGGGTACAAACACTGGCTCATATAATGGAGGTGGTCCAAGTTGAACCATTCCATATTGTGGTAATGATGTGTTTGACGAACCTTCAATTTGTAATGTTTGACTAGGTTGAAACTATGATTTTGATACATTGTCAATGGGTTGATATGTTGGTTCGCCCATCTTCTTAGATTTTGACCTTGTTTCAACAGGCATGTCACTATGCAAATGCAATATCTTTGGGATTTTTTTTTATTTTGAAAGGATGATGTATGATATGCAACTAAATGCAACCTAAATAGATGAAAATGTAATCTATGGCAAGAATACAACCTATGTTTTTGTTGTTTTTTCAAGGTTTGGACAAACTTTTTGGAATGCAAACCTAAAGACTCAACCTTGGGAAGTTGAAATGAAGCCAAGACCTTAAAGGACAAAGGACCAAATGACAATAGGACAAATTGACAATGTCTCACCTATATGCTTGGATACTAAGCTAGGTTTGAAAAAATTGATATTAATGAAAGGACAAATTTTAGACAAGGTCAAGACTCCCTAACAACAACTTAGGGTATCATCCAAAGTTTTGATTTTTCAAGTTTGACAAACCAAATTTTTGAGACTAAATGCAAGAAGGCAATGATTATGACAATGACTTAGGATATGACATGAAAATGATCTAAGGATATGATATGACAAGATGAAGCCAAGACAAGATGACAATACAATGATAAGGATATGCAAAGACCAATGACTTGGAATATGCAAAATGCAACCTAGGCAAGACCTAATTTTAGCATGACAAGGATAATGCACAAATGCCACCTAAATGGAAATATAGCTTAGATATGACAATGAAATGCAAACTTAGGGAAATGATTTTGAACCTAAGTGCAAAATGAGGATGCTTGCAATGAAAAGGACTAAAATGAAGGGAGATGACAATATGTCCTAGGACCTAAGTTGGACTATGCAAAACCTAGCCTAAAGTGACATGAATTTTGAAAAAAAGATATTCAATGTTTTGACAAGCCATGTTCAAATGTTGGATGAATACTTGGACAAATTTGGACTTTTGTTTGGATTTTGTTTTGAATTTAAGGTTGTTGATTTTGAAAACCCAAGTTGATTATGAGCACTTTTAAAAGTTTGTTTTTTATTTAACTTTTGACAATCATGGAAGATAAAATGTTTGTTTGACTTTGACTCAAGACAATCAAGCACATTCACAATAAATCCTATGGCTGGCAAGGGCAATATCTATTGAATCCTCTAACCATAAAATACAACACTCAGTCGGATAGCTAGATGCTTGGTAGCACTGGCGCCCCCTTACAGTGCACTCACTTCTCGGGCATACCAAGCTTCGAGTTCAAGGGGCATTACTTCCCAAGAACTTGATATCTCTAACTAAGGAGTACATGAGAGGTGTCTTCGGCATGTGCGTATCACAACGCCTGAGCCAACAGATAGAAGGATTTTGGCATCTAAAAATAAGAGATTCTAATAAGGGAATCCATTCGGGTGGGTATTGATCCAATGAATAAATCATCGCAATACCATTCCAGCACCCATTGTCTACAACTTTCATTGCATCCATAGTTATTTAGAGTGGTTTGAAAGAGCTTGGCTTTAGCCCATCACCACTTTGGGTCATTCCCTCTCACCAATGCCTGTGCGAAGTTCCAGGCAAATCGGGAGGCAGACCCAGTTCTAAGGGTTAAAACATGCAATCAAATTAAAAACAGATAAAGCATACATGGTGTTCATTAACCTTTAAGAAATGAAATGTGCAACTACTTTAAAAATTGCAAGCAAGATGTTTTAATGAGAGCCTTTGACCGCGTCCTACATAAGATTCGTTACTAGTTGCATTTTTAGTCTTCATCACATGTAACGCCAAGATGCTGCACAGAGAATTAGTACCAAAGAAAAACTAGAATGCAAGAAACAGAATGAAAACAAACAAATTTGCAAGTAAAAAGAACTGATTTCACCTCTATTTCTGGCCTTGCACAAGCGCAGAATGCCTCAACATAGGTGCAGAAAACTCAAACACAGGCGCAGAAAACTCAAACACAGGCGCAAAAAACTCAAACACAGGCACAAAAAATGTCAACACAGGCACAGAAGTGTCTAGAAAGCTCCGAGTCACCCTGTTTCTTGAGTTTTTCACCTGCAAATAGCTGAAAAGCACTCAAAACATGGTTAAGGGGTTAGTTCACGTCGGGTTCACCAAAATGTAGATCAGGAAATTGAAAATCATCAAAATAATAGCAATTAGGACAACCACAAAACCTAAAGCTGCTATGAAAGCAATCCCAATCCAATCAATGAAGAGATAAAGAAAGATATTCAAATCAAATGAAATTGAAGCAAACTGACAAAGATATCTCCTTCATGTGGCTCCATTGTTCTTCTTTCACCTTCAAATTTGATGTGGATCTCACCTACAAGTGCAAAATGCAAGTGGAAAGCAAGTTGTTGATGAAATTCACAGTATATGGTTACTCAAAAATGTGATTGATTCCTCTTTCATTGAAGAAAATCATCCAATTTATAGACAAATTGGAGAGAGGACAAGATTAGCATGAAGAGATTTGAAAGGAAATTCAAATCAAGAATGGCAAAATTATGACAAATGTATGACAATTTCTATGCAAGGTGTATGACAAATTATGACAAATTATGGCAAGTTGCTATGCAAGATGTATGACAAATTATGACAAGATTGAAATGCCATTCCCATGAAAAAAGGGAAGAGGGAAAATAGCCTCCATGGAAGCATAAACATAGGAGAAAATGAGGGAATGAAATTAGGGGAAATATTAGAAAAATTAAAGAAAATAGGAGAAATAGAAATCAGGAATTTGGAGAAATTAGCAAATTAGAAAATTGAGGAAAAAGATGAAATACAAATTAGGTGAATTAATTAATAGGTTTTCATCCATTAATTAATTCATGAAAGAGACCTAGAACTAAATAAATAGATTTATTTAACCCACAAAGAAGAAGAAAAGGATTAAATGAACAAATCATAAAACCCTAGAAATAAGAGGACAAAGAATTAGGTCAAGACAACAAGAAATTAATGTATGTTCGATCATGATTCTAATTGACAAAGGACCAATGTTGATAAATGATTAAGATTGGTTGACAAAAATCAATGACAAATTGACCAAGATTGACAAGGAGATCAAATTGATAGGTGCCAATTGATGAGGAACAATGACTAATCGATCCAAATTGACATGATTGAAAAGGACAAGGATCGATGATGAATCGATTGCAAAATGACAAGATTGACAGGTTGATAATCGCAAATGATTACTAACAAGCTAAATATGATTGAACGATTGACAAGAGGACAAAACCCTAATTCTATCATTGATTAGGATTGACGATGTCCAAAATGATGATAAATGAGAACACACCATGATGCGACAGGATAAGATCGACCAAAATCATGACTGAAGATTGCTATTGACAAGACCTAATTCGAAAGCGAGAAAAATGAGGAATGCAGAATAAGGACTCGATGCTCACAAATGATAAAGACCAAGTACGCAACATAGAAGAAATGTTAATGCGATGCAAGAACCGTAAAATAAGGTAATGCGCAAATGTTAAAGTATGACTCCACAAGCGTTGACCATTTTTAGACATCTACAGTATCATCTCTCCTGATATAACATTTACTACCAAAAATTCTGAAATAGTTAACTGTAGGTGTATTTCCAAACCATAATTCATAAGGTGTCTTACTGGTTTCTCCTTTGATATTACTTTGTTGAATGTGTAAACCTTTGTACTCACTACTTCTCTCTAGTAGATATGACATAGATTTTTTTCCATCATCATTGTTCTAGTAGCATCCAAGATAGTTATGTTCTTCCTTTCCACAACTCCATTCTACTAAGGTGTCTGGGGAGCATAAAATTTTCTTCTTATACCATGCTTGTCACAAAATTTATTAAACTCATCGGATGTGAATTCTCCACCATGATCTGATCTTAAACATGTAATCTTTAATCATGTCTCAATTTCCACTTTAGCCTTAAATATTTTAAACTTTTCAAATGCTTCAAATTTTTCTCTCAAAAATGTAACCCACATCATTCTAGAATAATCATCAATTATTAGCATGAAATATCTATCACCATGAAAATTTTTAACTCTAGTAGGGCCACACAAATTAGTCTGAATAAGATCAAGAACATCATTTGATTTATCTTGTATACTCTTAAAAGAGGATCTACCCTATTTACCCATTTGACATTCCTTACATACTAGATTATAGGGTTTCATAATCTTAGGTATATCTCTAATTGCCTTAGTTGTACTAATCTTTACAATGCAATCAAAATTGATATGACACATCCTTTGATGGCATAGCCAACTTTCATCAATCTATGTAATCAAACATGTCTTCTCACCAGAGTTCAAATAAAATATATTACCTTTTGTCTTTGTAGCGGATGCAATCTCCAAGCCAGATCTATTAATGATTTTGCATTTTCCATCCTTGAACTGTAATTGAAATCCCTTATCTACCAATTATCCTACACTCAAAATATTAAGCTTCAAACCTTCAACATAATAAACATTGTCAGTATTGTTCTTACCATCCAATTATATAGTTCCTTTTCCTTTGATCATACATGCCTTGTCATCCCTAAATCTAACTAGTCCACCATCAAATTCTTGCAAAGACAAAAAAATTCCTTTATCTCTAGTCATATAATGTGAACAACCAATGTCAATTACCCATTCATCCTTGTCCTCAATTTTAGCAGCAAGTGCCTTCTCTTCAGGTACATTCTCTTCCAATGTCAGATCATCTTCCTTAATAGCGAAGAATACCCATTATTTCCCATTGTTGTATCCAATAGAAGATCCTTTCACCGGTTCATCATCAAAATCAATAATACCTTCCTCATTCGCTATGTAGCATGATTTGTCTCTTTTTTTCTTGAATCTATATTTGTTCTGATATCCAAGGTTTGGCTTAAATGATCTTTTAACTCTTTCTTCAAATTTTGAATTCCTTTCAGGGCATCTAGATGCAAAATGACCAATCTTATTGCATGCAAAACATTTGAAAGGTGTTTTTACTTCATACTTACTTCCTACCGGTCCTTTTGGTACTCTTCTAGAAAATAGTGCTTCAAGTTGCTCAAACTCATCATCTTCTCTCTTCATATCTTCTAATTCTTTTGCAATAAAGCTTTCCAATCTTGCTTACTAGTTGCAGATATAGATGTATGAAAAGCAGGTTCAATCTTCACAGCTCCAGAAGGTCCAAATCCCTCAAGCTCAAAAGAAAATAGTTTCCCAACCAAGACATCTCTATTGACAGATGTATTAGCCATTGTTCTCAACTCATTGATAAAAGTAGCCTTCTTTTTATAAGCTAGTGGTAGGGCTCTCAAAACTTTAGAAACAATTTCATCTTTGCTCAGAGTTTCACCACAACATTGAATTCTCATAACAATCTCATTTACCCTTTCCATGAATGCATTAATCCTTTCATCTTCTTCCATTTTCAGGTTTTCATATCTCACCCAATAACCATCAAGTTTAGCAATCTTCACTATAGGGTAACCTTCATTAAGAGTCTCCAACTTATTCCATATAGCCTTTCGAGATGATTTGTCAGTTAATCCCATTATTTGTTGATTAGATAGTGCACACAAGAAGGCTTCTCTTGCGCTACAATCATTCTCAAGCTCTTTGTCCAGGTTAGCCAGAGGAGGATTGCCAGATCCTGGATTAAAGAGTGTGACGCCATTCTATGTGATCTCCCAAATCTCCTTGCCAAGACATCTCAGATGAGTCTCAATCTGAATATTCCATACTGTGTAATTTGTTCCATCAAGCCTCAGTATATCCCTTCAAAAGATATCTACAGAAGAACTGGATGAACTTGAACTATTAGTCACCATAGGATCTTCCTCAAGTGGTTAAGCTTTCTGCAGAGAGGACCAAAGCTCTGATACCAATTGTTAAACAATTCAAATAATCGGAAGACAACTAAGGGGGGGGTTGAATCAGTTGTCACAGATTACCGGAAGCATTAGCAATTTAAACTTTAATACCGAAACCCAAAACAATAATATCGGAATAGCAGTTAATACAATTAAGCATAAATAATAATCACAAAATAAAAGTCATCCACACAAAACCAATATTTGTATGTGGAAAACTCGATAAAGGGAAAAACAACGGTGGGAAGCCTACCCATAGTCAAATAATACTTTTGTAGTAAGTATGTGAATTACAATGAAGGGGCCTGTACTTGCAGGAAGGCCAATAGCCTAGAGCATACTGCTCATCACAAAAGGTGTCTCACTGTCTACGTACAAATTCAGACTACAATCCAGAGAAGTGTTCAACTGCAAAAGATAGCATCTCCTATGCCTAAGTATAGTTCTAGTTAAGTTCAATACCGGAGGACTAGATCCTCTTACACAAACCCAATTTGATCTCCAATGATCAACTAATTCCTGTGCCTGAATGATATTACATTATTCACACATTACATTCCTTGACCATGACCTCTTATATTAACCATGATGATCTACAATGAGATCTTATATCTATTTATACAAACCCTCGACCATAAACAATCAGGTCGACCACTAGAAAATAAAGTAATTACATAATAACAAACCATGTCGGCCTTAGAAAAAACAAATAATATCAATATATAAGATATCCTAGAAATATATCAATAGGTCCTATCCACACGTTACATTAATGTCAGTTCATAACCTAGATCAACTGGGACCAAGTATAGGTCCACACGCTTCAACAATGATCTTCAAAATTCCAAGTCTCGAACATGATCACCAATAGCATCTTGGAACACCATCAAAAGCTGCACCAACACCAATTATGCAATTCATGAAAGATCTCCACCAAAACCTCTATCAGTGAAACCCTTGTCGGAACCAGAAACCAAGCTTCTAAGCAAGCAGGATAGTATTTGATCTCTAGACCAAAACCAACTAACCAAACATGAGTATAAGTATCATGAATAAGACAATTCCATCACCATATTGTATCAAAGCCTACCAAATCATATCGGATGCAAGTTAACCAGAAACCACTCAACCTACCGGGACTAGAAGGGTGTTGGTAAAGCATCCAAATAGCTAGTGTTGACATCAATGATAAAACATCAATGTAACACATAATCAATTCCACAAAATGGCCAACAGATGCTTCCACATCTTCTTAGTTGACCTTGGGTAGGGAAAAAAGCCCTAACTTACCTCTAAGATATTCAAAGGTATCCTTAGGTAGTGGCTTACTAAATATATCTACCAATTGTTCCTTACTTGATACATGCTCCAATATCACTTTCCTTTCCTACACCCTTTCTCTCAGAAAGTGATATTTTAGTTCAATATGTTTAGTCCTAACATGCAGTACTAGGTTCTTATAAATGTTTCTAGCACTAGTGCTACCACAATATATGATCACCGATTCTGTCATGTCTTTCTTGACACCTTCCAAGGCATGCCTCATCTATATAGCTCATGTACAATTCATTGATGCAACCACATATGCTACTTTTGTTGTGGACTAAGATATGCACATCTATTTCTTACTAGTCCAAGCTACTAGTCTACTACCTAGAAAGAATGCTCCACTGGTTGTGCTTTTCTGATCATCTACATTCCATGCCCAATCAGCATCAGTAAATACCTGCAAAGAAAAATTGCTTCTATATAGATACCAAAATCCATAATCAATTGTCCCTTTAGGATATCTGAATATCATCTTTACTATTTTCATATGTCTCCTTAGGGCTCTTTGTTAGGATTCCCATAGATATTGAGAGGGGGGGTGAATTAGTATCTAACCGGTTAAGTGATTTTCTTAACTTAAAACATGTAAAGCATATCAATATTGTATACCAGTAAACAAGAAATAATACAATAAATAGAGATAACAACAACCACATGAAAAACACACCATAACACAGTAGTTTAACGAGGAAACCCAATGTGGGAAAAACCTCGGTGGGATTTGTAACCCATAATATTCACTTACTGGCCAATAAGAGAATATCACTGCTACAAGAGGGGCCTGCACATGCAGGAAGGCCAAGTGCCTAGAGTTCACTGCTCAATTACAAAATGGGAAGTCTCACTGACTTACAAAATGGAATATATAAATCCAATGTCTTGTACTACTTCAAAATAGCATCTACTATGCCAGATCTAGTACCGGTTTATAGCTCTGCTTCATACATAAACCCTAAACCTATAATTCGCATAATAGGTCTGCCTTATTTTGCCTATTTATTTTCTTCCATCTACTATAAAATGTTCTACAATGACCTCTTATATATATGAGTCATTTTACAACTTGCCAAGTCGACTTACAATGATTTTACAACAATTAACAAAATATATTACAAAACAAAATTCATGTCGGCTTCTATGCCAATATGCTTCCTTTTACTACTGGTGGTCTCTGTGCTGGTGTAGAGTCTGTCTTTGTCGGTGCCAGTAAATTGTCTTGCCGGTGTCATAGGATTGTAAGGTTGCCATCAATGACAAAACCTTCAATCACCTACAATATCTCATTGGAGTGTGCATTTGCCAACAATCTCCCCCTTTGGCATTGATGGTAACACTCATGAGAAAAATCCAAAAAAAATTTATCCAAAAGAGTCTACTGGAATTGTCTTACCAAAAATTTGTGTACCAAAAGAATATGTGCTCCCCCTGAGCTGATGAGTCATTTGCTGGTTATTTTTCTCATTCCACTACTCCCCCTTTGGCATCAATGACAAAGGTTTTCAAAGTGTCAATTTAGTGTGGTTTCCTGTTTCATCCTTGTAACCAGTTGGTTACAATCTAAAAAAGATCTTCCAAAACCAAATTCAGGCTCTCAATGAACTTTTTGTTGTCTTTTATTGCGGCCTCAATCCTCTGAACTGTACTGGTGAGGTGTTGTATTTGCTCTGCCGGTGTTTTTTGTCCTCGAATCAAAGAATTAGATATTTATTTTCTTAAGGAGGCGAGGTAGTCCAATTTTGGACTAAGTCTCCATTTTAGATCTTTAGCCTTTCCTTTTATTCTTTCCTTCTCTCTTTCCAACTTTAGTAGTTCTTCCCCAAAACCTATTATTTTCTGCTCCAAAACTGATAATGAATCAGATGAATTAATGAAGTTATCAACTAATTGATTTATTTCCTCCTATACCTTGCTTATTTTTTTGTCTATATCTACTATCAAAAAGTTAGTTTTACATGTATCCCTATACAAAGTTTTAAATTCCTTCAGTGTACTACACAGTTCCGGTAAAAGAGTGTCAAATTTTCTTGTACACTTCTTTATTTCCTCCTCAAAGAATTTGTGTTTTTCTTTCTCTAGTCTCTCCTTGAATGCTTCCTCTTTTATTTGTTCAACTATGATAGTGTTGTTAGTAATATACTTAGACAAAGTGTCAAGTTGACCTAAAGAATATTCATTATCTATGTTACACTTAGGTGCTATCATTTTCAAAATTGGAATTGTGTCATCAATTGCCTTGTATTCTTGTGACATACAATCTGTTATCTTCTTAATGGAATCCAAAAGAACTTTTGTTACATTAGTTGATTTGAATTCTGCATTGGAAGAACCAACAATCTGTATACCAGTGGGAGCAATTTCCTTGCTTGTGGTGACCTCTGGTAGGTCAGTTTGTGTTTCCATTTCTTTAAGAAAAGGTTTGGATTGCTCAACTGTTGTTGGTGGCACTGTCTCAGTATGAACTTGTTGTTGTGAAGGAGCATGTTGCTCTGTCTATTTCTAGGTGTTGTCATCTGCCAGTTTACCTTCTGAGCTATCAATTACTGGTGACTTATTTTCCACATCTATTTTTCCTGTTGAATCCTTATCTACCACAATATTGACTTTCTAAGTGTCAATATTCACTGTATATAACACCTCAGAATTGGGATTTGTGTCCTCTTGTGGTGTGTCCATACTCTCAATAGTTGGTTGATTGTCTATGGTAACTACCAGTGGAGTATCAAGAGGCGGTTGGGATAAGTTATCTTTTATTTTTATGCTAGGTGGTCCACCAACCTTGCCTTTTCCCTTATCCTTATCCTTCTGATATACTTTGATGGGTTTAGGGTTTCTATATTCTTCCTACTTTTCCTTCTCTACAAGGAATATGTCCCATGCATTCACAGTTTCCTTTGCTACCTCATTCAATCTACCAACCATAAGTGCTACATGTCGGTGTGCAGTTGAAAATACTGACCGGT
Source organism: Cryptomeria japonica (assembly GCF_030272615.1). Lineage (NCBI taxonomy): Eukaryota > Viridiplantae > Streptophyta > Pinopsida > Cupressales > Cupressaceae > Cryptomeria > Cryptomeria japonica. Next base: position 775,928,267 of record NC_081409.1, on the reverse strand, counting down.
TAGCCTCTAAGATCAGTTTATCTATCTCATTTGGTGAGTTAACAGGATAAACAACAAGTAGTTTTTCAATTTTTATTTTCTTATCAAGCTCTACAACAGCTTGCATTCTAGCTTCAAGTCTTTTAAATAGTTTTGCCGGTAATTCATCTACAACTTGCATTAGAAATTTTTTGTAAATGTCCAAGTGTAGAATTACATTGTTTTCAACTTTCTCCTTGTCATCAACTGATAATGAATCATATAATTTATTGATGTTTTTCAGCTTTCCATCCTCTGAAATTTCATTTAGAAGTTTGTCAATTGGAGCAATGGTTTGTTGAGTCTTCTTATTGGGTGTTAACTTCTTCTTTGGAGTTACTTTTCTAGCCAGGGGCCTTACTGCCTATTGTTTCTGTCTGGTTCTTCTAAGAGAAGGTGTAGATACCGGTGACGGTTCTCATTTTCTCACAACTCTTTTAAATGCAGCTGGCATATCACTTTCCAAAGAAGTTGCAATCGGTTAAAGGTGAGTTTCTGCCTGTAGTGCTTCTAACTCATCTTCAGTAATAGCAGTTTGTTTAAGTACATCTTATTTGATAGCTTTAGCTTGTCTAGATCCTCTTCTAAGTGTTGCTTCCACCTTCTTTACCCTTTTCTTTGATTGGATTTGATTTTCAATAGTCTCAACACTACCAAATACCTCTTCTTTAGGTTCCTTAGGTGCTTCTAGGAGGGCTTTTGCATATGTTTCAATTATATGGTCATCAGTTTAATAACCAATTTTAGTAACCCAAATGGTTCTTGGGATAATTGCCTCCATCCAAATCTCATCCTTCTTAATAACAAAGCATATTTCATCCTTATACTTATTTACAATTGCTTGCGATAATTTGACTTTGGTATTCATCTGGGCCTTTAATGCCTGAAAGTACTCATTTATATTCTTTTCCCTATTTTCACCCATGTTATTTAGTAAATTAGACAATTGTTTGCCTACCGGTATATCAAAACCAAGATTTTTATTACCGATACCGGGCACTTGTTTTGTTATGTGTAGCATTAAATAGACAAGTAGGTTTCCAAATCTAAATATCCCCTTTTTGTCTTTCTTTATCTTTCCAAGATTGTCAATAAGTTCATCTTTCAACCATTCACACACATCTATTTTTGCATTATCTTTAATCATATCATAGGCACTCTTTATGCATAGGCTAGAAACTGAATTTAACCTATTTGCATGTGTGGTTTTGTAGCCTAAAATCATGCTAATGAATCTGACATTGATGTTGGTTACATCATTTACTCTTAAAGATCTCTTATCAGATGTTGCACCTATTAGGTTAAACACTAGGTCATTTGAGACCTTCTTGTTAGGGGTCCCACAGATACTGAGAGGGAGGGGTGAATCAATATCTAACCGGTAATAAGAATTTCTTAAGTTAAAACATGCAGAACATAATATAACAGTGTACCGGTATGGAAGAAATAATGCAATAAATAGAATCAAGAATATCCACATGAAAAGTACACCATAACACAAGGTGTTTAATGAGGAAACCCAATGTGGGAAAAACCTCAGTGGGATTTGTGACCCACAATATTCACTCACTGGCCAATAAGAGAATATTACTTACAATAGGGGCCTGCACATGCAGGAAGGCCAACTGCCTAGAGCTCACTGCTCAATGGGAAGTCACACTGACTTACAATAAGGATTATACTAATCCAATGACTTGTACTACTTTACAATAGCATCTTCAATGCTATATTCAGTACTGGTTCCTACTCTGTTCTTTACATATACCCTTGACCTATAATTCGCACATTTGGTCTGCCTAATAATTTTCTTTTATGCTCCTTACATCATTTTTCAAATGTCTACAATGATCTCCTTTATATACAAGAGTCATTTTACAATTTGCCAAGTCAGCTTACAATAATAAACAAAATATTACATAACAAAAATCATGTCAGCCTCTGTGCCGATATACATGTTTTCTTCTGTGCCGGTGCCGGTGTAGAGTGATCTTCTGATGCCAGTGCACTATCTTGCCTGTGTTATACTTTGCCGATATAATGTCTTGTCGGTGCCATAGGATTGCAAGGTTGCCATCAATGACAAAATCTTCAATCACATACAATGTCTCATTGGAGTGTGCATATGCCAACAATCTCCCCTTTTGGCATTGATGGCAACACTCATGAGAAATTTCAAAAAGTATCCAAAAATGTGTAATCCAAAAATGTTACCAAAAATGTGAGAGCTCCCCCTGAGCATATAATTCTTGTGTTTGGAGATTTCTCATCCCACTACTCCCCCTTTGGCATCAATGACAAAGGTTGTCAAGATGTCAGTGGAGTTTGTAGGTTTAGCTATCCATATCCTCAACTTTGTAGCTGGGTAGTTATTATCTAAAAAAGATCTCCCAAAATTAAGTTTATACTATCCATAAACTTCTTACTATCCTTCATTGTTGTCTCAGTTCTCTTCACTATACCGATGAGATGTTCTAAATGCTTTGCTGGTGTTTTACTTCCCTATGTTAATGCCTCAGAAATTTCCTTCCACAGAGATGCTAAATAGTCCAATCTTGGACTTAGTTTAGATCTCAAATGTTTTGCCTTATTTATTATTCTTTCTTTTTCCTTTTCTAATTTGAGTAATTCTTCCTCAAAATTTGCTATCTTCTCTTCAAAAACTGATAGTGAATCAGGTGAGTTTACAAAATTGTCTGCAAGCTTATTTATCTCATCTTGTGCCTTGCTTATTTTCTTGTCAATATCTACAGTCAAAAAGTTTGTTTTACATGTATCTTTATACAGATTTTTGTATTCTTTCAACAAACTACATAGTTCCGGTAGAAGTGTGTCAAAATCTCTGTTACACTTCTTTATTTCCTCATCAAAGAATTTCTGTTTTTCAATCTCTACCTTATCTTTAACAGATTCTTCCTTTATTTTCTCAATGTTTTTAGAAATATATTTACACAATGTATCCAATTGTCCTAAAGAATCTTTATTATCTATATTACAGTTTGGAGCAATTACCTTCAAAATTGGAATAGAATCATCAATTGCCTTATAAGCCTGTGAGCTGCAGTCAGTTGTTTTCTTGATAGAATCAAGTAATACCTCAGTCACATTTGTTGACTTGAATGTTGATGATGATCCAACAATCTGAGTACCAGTGGAAGTAACCATGCTTGTATTGACCTCTGGTGGGTTAGTTTGTGTCTGCATTTCTTTTAGCACTGGTTTTCCTACTTCACTAGTTACCGGTGGCACTATTCCCTTATGTACCTGTTCTGGAGCCTTTAGCTCTGATGCTTTCTCTGAATGTTGTGTTGTCTTTGTTTGTGCCTTAGTCTCTATCTTTTTCTCTATATCCTCTGCCAGTTTCTCTGTTTCCCCTACTACCGGAGGCTCATTAGCCATATCTGACTTGTTAGTTGTATCTTTATCTACTATTATGTTGATCTTTTGGGTATCAACATTTACAGTATATAGAACTTCAGAATCAAGATTTTTATCCTCTACATCCATACTTTCTGCTGCTGGTTGATCTTCAGTAGTTGTTATTTTCACTAGTGGGGGTAGGTTGTCTTTAACTTTGATGCTTGGTGGTCCACCAACTTTGCCTTTCCCCTTGTCCCTATCCTTCTGATATACCTTTATAGGTTTAGGGTTCCTGTACTCTTCCTATTTTTCTTTGTCAACAAGGAATATATCCCATCCATCTTTTGTTTCCTCTGTCACTTCAGTAACTCTTCCTACCATAAGGGAAATATGCCGGTGTGTAGTAGAGAATACTAACTGATTTGCTTGAGCAATCAAATCATCAATTTCCTTTGGAGAGTTTACCAGATATACAACAAGTAGATTCTCTATTTTTATTTTCTTATCTAATTCTATCACTGCTTGCCTTGTGGCCTCAAGTCTTTTGAACAAATCATCAAGAATTTCATTTGCTACTTCCATCAAAAATTTCTTGTACATGTCCATATACAGTATAACACTGTTCTCAACTTGTTCTTTCTCATCAGTATTTAGAGTGTCATAAATTTTTTCTATATTCTTCAGTTTTCCTTCCTCTGTGATTTCATTTAACAGTATATCAAGAGGTGCCAAGTCTCTATTTGTCCTTTTCTTCTTCTTTGGTATCAGCTTCTTCTTGGGTGTGGCCTTTCTAACTGGAGATCTCACTGCTTGTTGCTTTTGCCTTGTTCTTCTAGGTGAAGGAGTGGTTGCTGGTGAGGGATCTCTTTTTTTAACACATCTTTTAAAAGTTGCTGGCATGTCACCTTCTGAAGAAGTACCTACTGGTGATAGATGAGTTTCAGGTTGTGGAGATGCCAACTCATCTTCTGTTATGCCGGTTTTCTTCAATACATCTTCCTTAATGGCCTTTGCTTGTCTGGATCCTTTCCTTACAAATGCCTCAACCTTCTTTACTCTTTTCTTTGATTGTATTTGGCTTTCTATGGTCTCAGCACTACCAAATACTTCTTCCTTAGGTTCATTGGGGGCTTCCAGAAGTGCTTTATCATAAGTTTCAACTATGTGATCATCTGTCTCATAGCCCATCTTGGTTACCCAAATTGTTCTTGGGATGACCGCTTCCATCCAGATTTCATCTTTCTTAATGACAAAGCATATATCATCTTTGTATTTGTCTACTATTTTCTGAGATAACCTTATTCTTTGCTTCATTTTGGTCTTCAATGCTTGGAAAAATTCATGAATATTGTTCTCCTTGTGCTCACCCATGGTATTGAATAGTTCTGTCAATTGCTTTCCTACTGGTATGTCATATCCAAGTTCTTTATAACCTATATCGGGAACCTATTTTGTTATGTGTAGCATTAGGCATACTAACAGATTTCCAAATCTAAAAGTTCCTTTCTTGTCCTTTTTTATTTTTCCAAGGTTGTCAATTAGTTCATCCTTTAACCATTCACAAATGTTAATTTTTGCATTGTCTGTTACCATATCATAAGCACTCTTAATGCATAAACTTGAAACTGAGCTAAGTCTATTAGCATGAGTGGCCTTGTAACCTAATATCATACTTATGAATCTCACATTGATATCTTTTACATCATTAACCCTTAGAGATCTCTTATCGAATGTTGCACCAATTAGTTTTATAACTAGGTCATTGGGAACCTTCTTGGTTTTATCTGGTCTCTTACTGGTGGTTGGTAACCTTGTGACAGCTTTCACAGCTTCCTTGGTGATCTTATGGATTGCATCTAACCAAAAAAATTCTTCATGAACTCTGCTTAAAACTATCCTAATCACATCCTTAGGAAATTCAGGAATGCTAAGGATTTATGTGAATCCTAGGGTTTCAATAACCTTGTTTTCATCTTTAACATTGCCGGTATCATCACATATCATGGTTTTATACATGGTTTTGATTTTCTCATCTCCTAACTCTTCAATGTTGCAGTGGATGTACATTCTAGGGTCTTCAACATATACAAATCCCTTAGGGATTTGAGAGAAAGCACCTAAGGTATCATCCTTCTTTGCTATCTCAAGGACTAACTAAAATACGGGCCTAGGTATTTTGATTACTTCAAAAATAATAGGGTTTTCTATGTATTCAATTGCAGAGGTGGATGCCATGATTAAATACCTTTTTCTACTTTGGATGGATGATTGCTTGGAGTGTGCTTGCTTCTTTCTTGAAATGCCTTAGCTCGGAATCTTCGCGCTCTCTAAAAATTTGAAATCACGGTGAAATGAAATGGAGCCAAAACCTTATTTTTATAATATCTTTTCGCCATCTACCACATTAATTGCATGCCGGTTAAGTATTCACTTAACATTGTCTGCCAGTAATAAGTAATTTTGAACTTCTTATCTCTAACCGAGGGAATAATTAGCACATGTGTCATTTGATTGCAAAACCCTCAAGGAAATGTTCTTCAATTAGATGAAGAACTTCCTAACAGTGGAGCACTGCTCTATCCTACCGGTGAAGCATCACTCTATCCTACCAGTGAAGCATTGGTTGGTTCTACTGGTGGAGAAGTATTCCCAATATTTAGATCAGCTTTTCTAATCCATTGTTTTAAGAATTCTTGCTTAACCTCTTCAACTTTTTCTTTACGTTTAAAGCTAGCACTTTTGTTGTCTACCGGTGTTCCTTTACTTCTACAAAATTTAGCAATATGCCCAATCTTGTTACATGCATAACAAGTTACATTATTCTTCTAAATAGCTTTCCCATAACCTATGCCAGTTTGTGTTCGGTAACCAACTTTGTTGCATTTTGAACATTGACCAGTGGGTGTATTGATATTCTGATAATTCCTAGATCTACATTCATTTTCTCTATGACCATACTTATTACAGTTAAAGCATTTTCCTTTAAATTTATAAGCATTAGGTTGTCTTACTGGTTTGTTATGATCCTGAGTATTTGTAGTACCAGAGCTTTCACCAACTTCAAAGCCAATTCCAGAAGTGACACCTTTAGGTTTTTGATTCTTCAGCAAGGTACCAAGTTCCTCTAAACTTTTCTTGAATTTTTCTTTGTGTTGATTTGCAGTTTCCAGTTCTCTTTCCAAGATTTCTTTTTGTCTCATTAGTTCATTTGAGTCATTCTGAGTATGCATCAAATCTGTCTTCAATATGTCATTTTCATAGCTAAGTCTTGTGTTCTCAATTGCTGCATCACTTAGTCTTCTGTTCAATTCTTCTTCATTCTTCTTCTTGTCCTCAATCTCTTTGCAAAATCTCATAGTCATATCTTGCATTTCATTTTTTGTTGTTATGATCTCTTGTTTCAACCTGCTTATCATATCATTGAGTGATTCCTTTTCATCATTTTCATTTTGCAGTTTTTCACAAATGTAAGGCCTTCCCCAAACCAAGCTTTGATTTACTTAGTTGACCATGTTTGACCTATTAATAAATGCTTTATAATTCAATAGAATGGACTGTGCTAGGTAGATAGGTTTGTGAGAAAAATAATTGAACCAAGTTATAGAGTTATCGCACCTAGTGGTGTACTTTTGATGTGTTATGAAGTTGAAATCCTAAAAGACCCATTGATTGGATAATCTTGATTTAACGTATGTCAGCTATGTCTAGATGTAGAACTTATATGATTCTGTGATTGGGTAACATTGATGAATGTGGATGCTTCATTTATATGCTTTATAAATACAAAAATCTATATGATTCTAGAATAGGATAAATTTGAGAGGAAGTATGTCATTATTAGATTTGCAGGACTTTACTATGATGATAGAAATAGGAATGCATGTTTTAATGTATGGACCAAAATTATGTGAATGATGATAATTATTATGAGGAGTTATTTGGATGAAAGATGTATTGATTGATAAATGTATGTTGTATGCAGAGTGTTGTAGTGCATTATTATTCATGTGTTTTATATTATATGAAATTACTTGGAAGTACTAATGTGTGAATTGAGTTGCGCAAGAATTATCCATGTGACCATGGAAATATTATGGAGAACCAAACCTAGACTTATGTATGTTCGTAAGCCAGGGGTTGTCTATTTGGAGAGACAACACCCCATTTGTGTTGTATTTTATTCGTAACAGTGTATGCTGCATGAGTGTTAAGTGTCATTTAAATTTAATGTGTAAAACCCACAAGAGACGATTTCATGTTTTAAATTGTAAAAGTGTTTTATTTGTGTCACTTGACACATGTGTGGATTTAAGTTTAAATGTTTTACTTTTGTCTCTTGGTGGGAAAGTGTTCAACTATAGCTTTTTGAAATAATATAACGTGTTGTCATAAATACCTTGGGAAAGGAATCTTTGGAGAGGTCAACATATGTTTGACCCGAAAATAAACTTTAGAGGGGTTTAAAATGGGTTAAATGAACACCTAGGGGTAGTTTAATAGGGTTTCCTAAAGCCCATAAGGTATACCTAGGGGTTAGGGGTAATTTTAGGCAAGTTTCTACTTTTAAGTGACCTTTTTGACACTTTAAAAATTGGCTTTTCTGAGTTGTGCGAAAATTGAAATTAGAAGTTTGATCTAATTGAAAACTTTCCTCTTCGAATGAGAGTCTTTTTCCCATTCTGTCTTACTTTCCTTTTTGGTTTTTAGAAACTTGTGAGAACTTAGAGAATGAGCTTCTTAAGCAAGAATTTGAAAATTTGAGGGTAATCACCCACTCTCCATTTTTGGAGACAAAAGAATTTTGTAAAAAAAAAAAAAAAGATAGGATTTTTGGTTGGAGAATTTTAGCTAAGGGTAGAAAGAGAAGAACCGTGGAATTGGGTTGCTCATCCTCAACCAAACTATACTACCTTTTGGGCAGATTAAGGTTGGTCGTAATTATCATATAATGGATTTCTTATTGCATGTGTTTGTAAGAAATGTTTGTGAAAAAGATTTGTTTTTGTGCATGCTCTCTTGGAAATTTATTTGGTAAATTGTTTTATACTTTGTATGTGTGTTTGGGAGTAATCAAGATCTCCTACTCTTGGGAGAGAGGAGGATCTTGTGGGTGGTAGAAGTGACAGCCCTCGAGTGAGAGACTCTCATTATGAGAGAGATCACAAGGGAATTTGTGTGACCCTTGCTGCATGGCTTGTTTATGCATTGGGGGTCATAAGGAGGGAAATAAGGCATGAATGCCTTGGGGGGCATAAGGAATAAAGGGTTGATTATGTTATACTTGATGTATTTTGGTTGCCATGAGGTGGTTATATGCTTTAGTTTGCCATGAGGTGGCTGTTTGTTTTGCCATACTTGCAGTCTCCTCAGGGTACTTGGTCCACTACCACCCTTGTAAGGACATCACAAATGTGTGGTGTAGTGTAGCCCGGGTTGGGAGTGTGTTTTGAGTTTGTGAGTATTCTGTCTTCTGTGTTGCATGCTTGTTACCTGTCTAGGGCTTGGTTCTCCAAGCTCGGGGGTGGCTACTAGTTAGCCTAGGCTGGGAGGTGAGCACTCCATGGTCATCTCTTTGTTTTATTTGCAGATTGTTAGAAGAAAATATCAGGACATGTAGATATGGCTGGAGTTAATTGTTGCAGAAATTTTTTGTAAATGTAATTAATATTCTTTGAAAGTCCTCATCTATTTGAAATGTGAGACCTATTTGTAAAATGACAATAAAAACTTGGGAATATGTTTTAAAGATATGTGATATTTATTTATGTTATATTGCAGAAAAGAAATGATTATTTTTGGTTTTTAGTTTTGAAATAAATATTTGTTGTGTATAGGATGCTTTGAAAAGAAAGAAATGTATTGATTCCCTTTATGCATTTAAAATCAAGATATTAGAAAAGAAATGGAATAGATCTACCTACATGTAGTAGGTTGGAAAATAAAATAAAATCTAAAATTTAGATCTATACATGGAAATGTCATATTTAGTTTTATTTAAATCTGTCATTTTGTTTATTGCAGAAAATAAAATAAAAAAACAGATTTATTATAGTCATTCCTAAAGTTTTATTTTAGTTTAGATTTATCTAGTTGCTCTTAAATTTATTAAATTGGTCATTTATATAGTTGCTGTTAAAACTATTAAATACTGACATTTGTTTAGTTACAGAGAATAAAATCTATAGTTAAACAGATTAAATGAAATAAATAGAAATTCTAAAGTTGCTATTCTAACTGATTTAATTCTGCTTTTTACTATATTATGTCGATAGTAAATCAATATTTAAATAACCTATCTATTTCTTTTAGCAACTAGGATTTTGGTAAAAAGGAAATAAATTCAATGATTCAAATCTGTAGAAATTATCCAATCTGCTAAATATGTTTCAGATTTTATATTTTTCATAGAAAGCTTTTTCATAGAAGGCTTTTGTCCTAGACACCACATATATATAAACAACTTTTCATGCCTATATGGAATATTTAAAAAATTCATTTCTCAGATATAAACAAAAATAAATTTATTGTCCAATATATCTATATATATATTAAATGTTTAAATGAATTGATTACTTAATAATAAACTTATTTGTTTGAAATATATATATATATATATATATATATATATATATATATATATATATATATATATATATATATATATATATATATATATATATATATATATATAAACTTAAACCAACATATTCATATATCAAAATATATAATTGCACTTTTTAAATAAAGCAAAAAAAAAAAAAATACTATTTAAAACTTTATTTTATAAAAAAAAAATTATTACAAAACAAGATCTTTTAAAAAAAAACAAATCTATAAAAAAAAAAATAAATAAATAAAAGAGGCTTTTTGTAATGATTAAAATAGAATTGGGGTTTATGGGTATGATGGTAAATTTAGGTATGTTTAACTAAAAGGGGGATAAACCTCACTTTATATATATATATATATATATAGTGAAAAAAAAAAAAAAAAATTGTCCTGAATTTAATTAGTTTATTTACCAACCTTAATTCCTTTTTATCAATGTTAAATGTGCATTTATATATAATGCATAGGACAAATTGAAGAGTTAATTATTTTATTAGGTGTTTATATTTTATAAATGTTTAAATAATCAAGAGGGCATATTTAAAAATAAATTAAAAAATGCTTAAAATTCTAATTAATTTTGGAGGTTAACCTTTTAGGGGATTTTTAATGGAAAATATAATGAAATATTCTACAACATTATTATTATCATATTTGGATAAACATAGTTTAGAAGTTCAATCGGTTGAAATTAAAGCAAGGGGTAATGGGATTAATAGAAGCAAAATATTAAATAGTTGATGTTGGAAAAAGTAATATATAAACTTGATTTAAATTATTCTCATTCATTTTAGAGATCAAAATGGTTTTATTTTTATAATTAGATGGAATGATTCAATATAGTAAAATAAATAATTTAAGAGGATATTGTAATAAAATTTCTCTATAAAAAAATTAAGGGACTAAGTCAGGTGTACCTTATTATCCCAAGTGGAGTCTTTCATCAGACAATTTAATTAACTTAATGATGTTTGGCACCTTAATTGTATCTACTCAATTAGGCAATATTAATGAAATGAAATAGCAATAGTGTTAACATTTAGTAAATAATTGATATCAAACCCGGTCATTATATTAATGTCTGTTTAGTAGAAATGGATCCAAATAAGTACTAAAAAGTGCAACTGAAAAGAAAGGAACTTTCGAGAGAACTTAATAACACCCTCATGAAAATTATTTGCTCTGCTTGATAATAGAAGTTATCATAATTGTTATGTTAGTATTTAATATCAATTAATATTTCGTTTAGAACAAACTGTTAAGTTGTCACAACTATTTAAGTAAATGAATGCATGTAATTAAGTGCTAAAAAAAATTTAAAAAAAATTGTTGGTTGTGTTTTGCCCAAAAGTTTGGGCATGACAACAAAGTTCTCTTCTCTTATTTCTTGCAATAGTAAAATTTTCTTGAAGTGCTTGAATGATATCCTGAGCTGCTCTTAAATCATCTTCTAATTTGATATTTTTCAATTTCTCTACATCATAGTTTGTAAGAGCTCCTTTAAGTTGCTTCATCAAATTTTCCATCTTTACAGGTGTCAAGATCTTCCTCAAGTTGTTAGGCTTTCTAAAATAGAGGACCAAGCTTTGATACCAATTGTTAGGGGTCCCAGACATATTAAGAGGGGGGGGGTGAATTAGTATCTAACCAGCAATAAGAATTTCTTAAGTTAAAACATGCAGAACATAATATAATAGTGTACGGGTATGCAAGAAATAATGCAATAAACAGAATCAAGAGTATCCACATGAAAAGTACACCATAACACAAGTTGTTTAACGAGGAAACCCAGTGTGGGAAAAACCTCAATGGGATTTGTGACCCATAATATTCACTCACTGGCCAATAAGAGAATATTACTTACAATAAGGGCCTGGACATGCAGGAAGGCCAACTGCCTAGAGCTCACTACTCAATGGGAAGTCACACTGACTTACAATAAGGATTATACTAATCCAATGATTTGTACTACTTTACAATAGCATCTTCAATGCTAGATTCAGTACCAGTTCTTGCTTTGTTCTTTACATATACCCTTGACCTATAATTCGAACATTAGGTCTACCTAATAATTTTCTTTTATGCTCCTTACATCATTTTTTAAATGTCTACAATGATCTCCTTTATATACAAGAGTCATTTTACAATTTGCCAAGTCGGCTTACAATAATAAACAAAATATTACATAACAAAAATCATGTCGGCCTCTGTGCCGATATACATGTTTTCTTTTGTGTCGGTGCCGGTGCACTATCTTCCCTGTGTTATACTTTGCCGGTATAATGTCTTGCTGGTGCCATAGGATTGCAAGGTTGCCATCAATGACAAAACCTTCAATCACATACAATGTCACATTGGAGTGTGCATATGCCAACACTTCTTTGTCTTATCAGGTCTGTTACTAGTGGAAGGTAACCCTGTCATAGCTTTTACTGCCTCATTTTCAATTTTATGAACTGAGTCTAACCAGAAGAATGCACCATGTACCCTTCTTAGAAGTATCTTTATAACATCCTTAGGGAAATCCAAAATACTGAGAATTTCAGTGAAACCTAGGGTTTCCACTATCTTGTGTTTAGGTTTAACATTATCGGAATTGTCACAAATTACAGTCTTATACATGCTCTTGATTTCTTCATCACCTAATTCTTCTATGTGACAATGTATGTACATTCTAGGGTCATCAACAAAAACTACTCCTTTGGGGATTTGAGAAAATGCACCAACATTATCATCATTCTTAGCAATTTTGGGAACTAACTAAAATACAGGTCTAGGGCATTTAATCACTTTGACTAGAGTAGGGTTTGATATGAATTTAGGAACAGATGAAGAAGCCATGATTATAAATACCTTTATTTGCCTTAGGAATGATTGCTTGCTGAATTGCTTCACTTCTTTGCTCCAAATGCCTTTGCTCTGGAATTTCCATGCTCTTCGAAGGTTTGAATCCTCGGTGAAATAAAATTGGAGCCAAAACACTTGATTTATAATGTTAATTTTTCCAACCACCACATTTAATTCTTGCCGGTTAAGTAATGACTTAACTTATCTGTCGATAGAGAAGTAATTTCAACTTCTCACCATCAATCAAGGGAATAATAGCATGTTTCACATTTGATTGCTAAATCCTCAAGGGAATTTTCTTCAATTGGATAAAGAGTCTCCTACTGGTGGAGTGTTACTCTGTTTTGTTGATGGAGGAGTGTTCCTATCACCATTTAGATTTGATTTCTTGATCCATTGTTTTGAGTATTCCTGCTTTACTTCTTCAACTTTTTCTTTACCTTTCAAACTAGGACCTTTGTTATTTACTGGTGAGGACTTGCTTCTACAAAATTTAGCAATATGTCCAATCTTCTTACAGGCATAACAAGTCACATTATTTTTCTAAATAGCTTTTCCATATCCTATGCTGGTTTGTGTTCTACATTGATTAGATAAGTGTCCAAATCTTCCACAAACATAACATCTTACATTCATTCTACAATTCTCTGAATTATGACCAACTTTGTTGCATTTTGAACATTGACCGGCAGGTGTATTGGTATTTTGATAATTTCTAGATCTACATTGATTTTCTCTATGAACATACTTGTTACAGTTAAAGCATTTGCCATTAAATTTATAAGCAGTAGGTTGTCTTACCGGTTTGCCTTGATCCTATGTGTTTGCAGTACCAGAGCTTTCACCAGTTTCAAAGCCAAGACCATTAGTGTCACCATTAGGTTTCTGATTCTTCAACAAGTCACCAAGTTCTTCTGAGCTTTTCTTGAATTTTTCTTTGTGTTGATTTGCAGTAGCTAGTTCTCCTTCCAAGATACCTTTTTGTCTCATGAGTTCATTTGAGTCATTCTGTGCATGCATCAGATCTGTCTTCAACATATCATTTTCATAACTAAGTCTTGTGTTTTCATTTGCAGCATCATTCAGTCATCTAGTCAAGTCTTCTTCAATCTTCTTTCTATCTTCAATTTCTTTACAAAATCTCATAGTCATATCCTGCATCTCATTCTTTGTTGTCATGTTTTCTTGTTTCGGCTTATTCATCAGATCACTAAGAGTTTCCTTTTCATCATTGTCATTTTGCATTTTCTCACAAATTTCTCTTCTCTTGTTCCTTGCAATGGTAAGATTTTCTTGAAGTGCTTGAATAATATCCTATGCAGCTTTTAGATCATCTTCAAGTTTGATATTTTTCATTTTTTCTGCATCATAGTCTGAGAGAGCTACTTCTAATTGCTTCATCAAGTTTTCGATCTCTACCGGTGTCAAGATCTTCCTTAAGTTGTTAGGCTTCTGAAAATAGAGGACCAAGCTCTGATACCAATTATTAGGATTCCCACAGATACTGAGAGGGTGGGGTGAATCAATATCTAACAGGTTAAGTGATTTTCTTAACTTAAAACATGTAAAGCATATCAATAATGTATAACGGTAAACAAGAAATAATGCAATAAATAGAGATAACAACAACCACATAAAAAACACACCATAAAATAGTAGTTTAACGAGAAAACCCGGTGTGGGAAAAACCTCGGTGGGATTCGTGACCCACAGTATTCACTTACTGGCCAATAAGAGAATACTACTGCTACAAGAGAGGCTTGCACATGCAGGAAGGCCAAGTGCCTAGAGCTCACTGCTCAATTATAAAATGGGAAGTCTCACTAACTTACAAAATGGATTATATCAATCCATTGTCTTGTACTGCTTCAAAATAGCATCTACTATGCTAGATCCAGTACCGGTTTATAGCTCTGCTTCATACATAAACCCTTAACCTATAATTCACATAGTAGGTCTGCCTTATTTCACCTATTTATTTTCTTCCATCTACTACAAAATGTTCTACAATGATCTCTTATATATATGAGTCATTTTACAACTTGCCAAGTTGGCTTACAATGATTTTACAATAATTAACAAAATATATTACAAAACAAAATTCCTGTCGGCTTTTGTGCCGATATGCTTCCTTTTACTACTGTTGGTCTCTATACTGGTGTAGAGTCTATCTTTGCCGGTGCCAGTAAATTGTCTTGCTAGTGTCATAGGATTGTAAGGTTGCCATCAATGACAAAACCTTCAATCACCTACAATATCTCATTAGAGTGTGCATTTGCCAACACTCTTCTGAAATCTTGCTACTAAACCAACTGCATGGGCAAAATCCGGTCTACTATCAACAACATAATGAAGTTTTCCAATCATAGATTTGTATTCCTTCTCATCTACTAAGGGTGAATCATCTTCTTTTGACAATCTATAACCTGCAACCATAGGTGTTCCAACCAGTTTACAGTCTTCCATTCCAAAGGTCTTTAACACTTCTTTCACATACTTAGACTGATAGGTAAAATTGCCACCTTCCATCTATTGGACCTACAATCCAATGAAATTTTTTCTCACCTATAAGAGACATCTCAAACTCTTTCTTCATCTTATCTATAAAAGTCATAAACATATCATCATTTCTACCAATTATAATGGCATCAACAAATACTTTTGCAATCAACATCTTGTCTCCTTTACTCTTCAAATAAATATTGTTGTCCTCACTGGTTCTTTGAAATCCTATCTTTATCAAATGTGCATGAATTCATTCAAACCATGCCCTTGGTGTTTACTTTAATCCATATAGAGCCTTATGCAGTTTGCATACCATATCCTTATCTTTTGACAATGCAAACCCATCTGGTTGTTCAATATACACCTCTTCTTCAAAAATACTTTGCATCCATTTGATAAACTTTGAAACCTTTAAAAGTTGAAAATGCAAGTAGCATTCTAAAACCTTCAAGCCTAGCAATTGGTGCAAAGGTCTCTCCATAATATTCACCTTCTTCTTGTGCATACCCTTTTCAAACTAGTCTTTCTTTGTTTCTAACAACTTCTCCTTCTTCATTCAACTTGTTTCTAAATACCCATTTTGTACCAATAACATTTTTATCATCAAGTCTAGGAACAAGTGACCAGGTGTTGTTTTTATCAATCTGATAAAGTTCTTCATTCATTGCATTTAACCAGTCATCATCCTTAAGAGTTTCTCTAACTGTCTTTGGTTCAACTATGGAAATCAAGCAAGAGCTTTCTCTGAGTTTTGTTCTAGTTTGCACTCCAGCATTCTTGTCACCTATGATATGATCTTCAGAATGACTTAATTTTACATACCTAGGAATTACCTATTCTCGTGCAATAACTTCTTCTTGTTCTTCATCTTGTTCATCTTCTACCGGTTGAGCTTCTTCCATACCACTGTTCTCCTCAACATTTTTCTGCACTTCTGGTTTAATAAACACAAGTTTTTGTTCATCATCTGCTGGATCAGATTTAGTGGTATCATCAGTTTTATCAAGGAATGAATCAAATTTTACATTCACACTCTCCAAAATCTTCTTTATCCTTTTTTTGTAACACTTGAAAGCTTTTCTCTTAGTGGAGTAGCCAAGGAATGTTCCTTCATCACTCTTAGCATCAAATTTACCAGTATAATCATCTCTTTTTATGAAACATTTGCTACCAAAAAATTTAAAATAACTAACATTAGGAATTTTACAGTACCATAACTCATAGGGTGTTTTATCATTACCATTATTCACAAGTATCTAGTTCAATGTGTAAACAATAGTGTTGACTTCTTCTCTCCAAAACATCTTTGGTACATCTCCCTGTATTAGCACAGTCCTTATTTCTTCAACAACTATTCTGTTTATCCTTTCAGCAATACCATTTTGTTGTGGTGTCCTAGGTGCAAACAATTGCCTCTTTATTCCATTTTCATCACAATATCTCACAAACTCATCTGATGTAAACTCTCCACCCCTGTCCGATCTCAGACACTTAAGATTCTTATGAGTTTCCTTTTCTAATAAGGCTTTGAATGCCTTGAATTTGTAAAAAGCTTCTAAATTTTCCTTCAAAGAAGTAACCCTCATCATTCTATAAAAATCATCAGTAAACAACATGAAATACCTATCACTATAAAAACTTCTAGTCCTCATGGGACCACACAAGTCAGTGTGCACAAAGTCTAGAATATGTTGAGAAGAAATAGATTTACTCTTAAAAGAAGATGTAGTCATCTTACCCAACTGTCATTCTTTACACAACACATTTTTTGGTTTAACAAGGTGTGACACACCTCTCACCATACTATATTTCCTAACCTTAACCACATTATCAAAGTTCACATGAAAAAACCTTCTATGCCATAACCAACTTCCTTCAAGCTTAGCAACCAATCAACTATTTATATTAGCAGTCAAATGGAATAAGTTACCTGTAGTTTGCTTACCAGTAGTAATTAATTCTCCTTTGTATCCTAAGATCCTACACACTCCACTCTTAAACTCAAGATGATAGCCTTTGTCATTCAACTGACCAACACTCAACAAGTTAGGTTTTAAACCTTCAACCCAATATATATCATCAACATTTCTTTTACCATTCAAAGAGATATAACCTTTATCTTATACCATACAAGGTGAATTGTTTTCAAATCTCACTACAACACCATCAAATTCTTCAAGAGAAAGAAACTTGTTTTCATCATCGATCATGTGGTGTGAGCAACTAGAGTCAATAATCCATTCATAACTGTTGTCAATGTGAGATACTAAAGCCTTCTTATCAGACAGATCTTCTTTAATAGAAACAAAAACAATCTCCTCATTGTCTTCATCCTCAAATTCTTCATCAGTGACTCCTTGATCAATTGCAACATAGCATTGTTTCTTTCTTTTTCCCTTATATTTTCTAAACTTTTCCTTTTGATCACTATTAGGACACTTTGCATCTATATGTCTTATCTTGTTACAAGAGAAACATTTGAGAGGCAACTTACCTTTGTACTTACCAGTGCCTCTAGGAAGTCTTTTAGCCAATAAGATTTCAAATTCCATCAGATTACCTTCATCATCCACATCTTCTTTGCTACCACCATGATGACTTGACCTGCATTCATGACTATGACAAACATCTTTCCCTTTTCTCACCGGTACACTAGATATAGATGCTTTAAAAGAAGATTTTGTCTTAGCTACACTATTATCAAAGCTATTTAACTCAAAAGCAATGAGCTTACCAATCAAATAATTAATAGTAACCTTGTCCTTAGTAACTGACCTCAACCCTTGAATAGGAAACACTCTAATTGCATAGGCAAGCAATAGAATTCTAAGCATCTTACTCACAACAATGTATTCTTCTATAGTATGACCAACACTTTTGATTCCACTGACAACCTCTTTAATCCTCTATCCATACTGAGTAATGTTTTCTCCTTCCATCATTCTCATATCATCAAACTTTCCTCTAAGATTCTCTTCTTTAGCCTTTTGAACATGCCTATCACCACCATAGATTAATTCTAACTTCTCCCAAACTTAAAAAGCAATCTCTAAATCATGGACATCAATATTTTCAATATCATAAAGAGAACTTACTATGGCTTTAAGTGCTTGAATGTTTTCTTGCTACTACTTAAGCTAATCTACAGTAAGAGGACCAGTAGGAGGTACATACTTACTAATAACATGCTTCCAAAAATAAGCACCAATGCCTTTGATATATATCTTCATTCTATCACTCCATATTCTGTAGGCGTTCTTAGTGAATTTGGGACCCTCTTTCTTCATCATCTTCCTTGGATATTTTTCTCAAGCGTTTAAGCTTCTGCACAAAGAGGACATAATTCTCTGATACCAATTGTTGTTGTGAGGATCCGGTTATTACTGAGAAGGGGGTGAATTAGTAATAAGGATAAACTACAATCTTTCACCAATCTATAAAATACTTCACAAAATAGTTCATAACCAGTACTCGTAGCTGATCAAACAATCTCCAAATCAGTTTTACCAAAACATTACCGATAGAAACTTAAGAATTCATCATTAAGAAAATACAGTAAAGACATCAAATGAAAAACTCAAAAATCCAACCAAAACATGAACACAAGAATTTTTCACGTGGAAACCCAAATGGGAAAAACCACGATGGGAATTCGTACCCACAAAATTTGCACTCTTTCAGAATGTGCCCTGTTAAGAGCCTAGCCCAGTTAGAAGCTTTACAACAATGCCCAGTTAAGAGAAGATCTTGTTAGGAGTCACTTGGTCAAGGAATTTTACAACTTAGCCTTGTTAGGAGCTTTACCCTATTAGGAGTAACTTTGCTAAAGTATTTAAACCCAAATTAATGAGTCACCTAGAGAAGGGATTTACAAGATCAGGCTTGTTAAGACGTACCCGGTTAAGGGATTTTAATGCTGCTGCAACTATTAGGAAAAAATAGATAAATGATCTAGACTTATCACTTCATAGCTTTCTATTACAAATCCTTGTCAACTCCAATCTACTTCTCTCATGCAAACATTACAAACTAGTTTGACACACACACACACAGACTTCTTTGATCATTGACACAATAAATTTACTAGAAGTTGACCTAAGTAACCTTTACAATTAGGTTGGTTACATAACCCTAGCAACTTTGAAAATAAATTTAAATTTCATCAAGAATGGCAAAACAATCTGCGAAAACATATTACAGATCATTACAACAAGTTTTAAGATAATTAAAGTCATTGAATTATCATAGCTCATCACCACACATCGATCTGATTAGTTGTGAAATCCTTAGCATATTATGCTAAGCACTTCATTGTTTCCCAATAAATGCGCTCCTTGTACATGCCAAAATAGCATCTTATCTCTTCACACGAATTTTTGACACATCATCATAAACTTATGAACATGAAAAGAATCACCGCCAAACCAGAAAACGTCACCAGTTAAAAGATCTTGCTACCGGTTATCAAACCCTACACTAAAAAACAATAGTCAATTACAAACATGACTTCCAGTTATCCAAAAATGATGTGGTTCTATTAATATACTCATTACAATGTTATAAGCAAACATTCCAAACTGCAACACCTAACTCAACATGGATCACTACCGCAACCATCTCCTTCTATGTTCTTTCTTACAGGTTCACTATCATTTGGCAATTTTGCTTTCCAACTCAATCCATTTCAATCCACTATCGGTTAGGCTTAACTGATAGACTTAGATAACTTAGATGGCATACCAAAACATAAACACACATGGTTTCCATCAATGACAACACAAATAACTGATCATCAAGTATCATATTATATCATCACCAACAGTCTATCAATATATCATCACCAACAACCCTTTACTAGTACACCATCATCACCATCAGTTATGCCAACATGCCAACAAAGGTGTGAGTAGAAGCTCTACAAAATAGAGATACAGAAAAGAGAAAAGAAGAGGGCTCAAAAAAGTGATTTATGTAGGTACGCATAACACAATAACAAAGCAGTCAATAACCTTACAAAAAATATTGCATGCAAATTAATGACAAGGTGAAGAGGAATTAAGTGGGAGCTGAGAGTCAGAGAAGAGAGAAGAAAGAGAAGATCACAAAGGTGGAGTGTAGAGATTAAATATCAGAGAGTGCAGAGATGAGGTATATAACATAATGGGTTATATACACTGTAAGAGGCAAAGAAGGAGTATTGAGCCAAGTAGAAAGTAGAGAGTTGGTTGCATAGAAAGAGGAGAGGATAGAAGGTAGAAGATAGAGAGAAAAGAGCTAAGATTGAAGTCTAAGATCAGAGATTAGACAAGAGTTAGTTCAATCTAAAGAGAAGAATATTTGTGAGTTTCAAAATCTCATTTGCAAGAAGGTACTCAAACTGTATTTTGTTCATTGTATTTCATCTGAGTTGGTGCTCACATCAGGGGTTGGTGCTCCTTTGGATTGGTGCCCATTAAGCTAGGGGTAGGTTCTCCTTTGGGTTGGTTTCCATAAAATTTAGGGGTTGGTACTCCTTGGGTTGGTGCCCTAAATATTGTAATCAAATTTACTTGTGAGGCTAGATTGGAGCAGTAGACTCCAACAACATTTCTAACCGAGGTTTTGAGCACTATGGTTTTCCTCGTATATCTTGTGTTATGGGTTTGCCTCTTATACATTTGTGTTGACTAGTTTAATATATATACTCATAGCTTATTGCTTTATGTGATTATATTTTAAATCATTTTGATAAGTTGAATTTCTTGATTACCACCGATTCACCCCCTTCTCAATGGTCCATTGTTTTCCATCAAAAATGTCTACCAAAAATTCCACCATGATTCTCACAAATTAAATTGTCTCTGATTGATCCTCTTAGAATGCATATTTTTTTCCCTTAAACAAAAAATATTCTTGAATGAAGTACTCCTGCCACTTGGTTCTATCTTTCTCAATTGGAAAATTGCAATTTTCCCATGCTTTACCAAAATCTTGATCATTTTCACACATTTCTTCCATTGAATCAAAACCTACTACACTTGCATTTTTTTCATAAAAAAAATTCTTCTACTCAATGTATTAGCTACTTGATTTGACTTCCCACTCCCATGTTTAATAAAAAATAAATAATTTTGAATAAAATCAACCCACTTCATATGCCTTTGAATTAACTTACCTTGAGTATTGGTATATTTCAAGGCATGATGGTCAGTGTAGAGAATAAACTCCTTAGGTACCAAATAGTGTCTCCATTTCTTGAGTTACTAGACAATAGAATATACCTCATGATAATAAACTGAATACTTACTCTTATCTTTATTTATCTTCTCACTTAACTAAGCTATAGGTATTCTTTCTTGACTCAATACTCCTCATATGATTGTCCTACTTGCATCACAATCAATTTAGAACACTTTGTTGAAATCTTGTAAAGGTAATATGATCTATTCAGTTAGTTTCTCCTTCAAAATGATAAAGCTTCTCTCTATTTGAGTTGTCCAATTGAACTCTCTTCTTTCTCCTTTCATTGTAATAGTAATAAGAGCACAAATTCTACTAATTTTTTTGATAAAATTATTGTAGAAAATTTTATAACCATGAAAACTTCTTGTGTTAAACACGCCTCTAGGTGTGACCAATTTAAGAGTACCTTAACCATTTCAATATCTGTCCATAAGCCTTCTTTTGAAATTATGAATCCCATTATACTATATCTTCCTTCATAAAGGTACATTTTTTGAGGTTTAACAATCACTTTTTTTCCCTTATTTTTTGTAAATAACCATCACATATTTTAAATGTTCTTCCTTCTTAGTAGATACTAAGATATCATTTAAATAAACAAATAAAAACTTATTGAGGAATGGTTTGAGCACTTGATTCGTCAATCTCATGAATTTACTTGGAGATTTTGTGAGGAAAAAAGGCATGACAAGACACTCATACAACCCTTCCCTTGTTTTAAATACAGTCTTCTATTCATCCCCTTCCCTAATTCTTATTTTATGATATCCACTCTATAGCTCAATTTTGGTGAAGTAATTAGCACCATTTAAGCAATCCATCAACTCATCTATGAAAGGAAATGGGAACCTATATTTGATTTTTATTTTTCTAATGGATCTAGAATCTATGCATATACACCATTTTCCATCCTTCATTGATGTTAAAACTACTAGTACTACACATGGGCTTAGAATTTCCCTTATCCAAACTTTGTTTAACAACAATTGCAGTTGTTTGTTTATCTCTTAATTCTCCTTGGGACTCATTCTATATGCTTCTTTATTTGGAAAATTTTCTACTAGTATTAAATACATACCATGGCTGACACTTCTCATAGGTGGTAGCCCATCTAGAAGATCCTTCATCAGATAGTGACATGATTCTTGCAATATTTCCTTGATTTCTATAGGTATTTCTTATTGTTTTTCTTCTTCACTATCTTATTTTTTTATTATAGATCATATCATAACATATCTCCATATTTATTTCTTTTAGAAACTATTTTTCAAGTATTTCACACACCCGTGTATCAATGCCCTCTACTTTCTATTTCTCTTTGAAAATAGTGTCATATAACACTTTTTTTTCTTTGGTTATTGTATAAGTATTTTATTCACCATCATTGGTTTCCTTTCTATAATATTACTATGGCCTACCTAGAAGAATATAGCAAGCATCCATAGGAATCACATCACACATGATTTAATCCTTACAATTACCAATCTAAAAAACTTGCCAAGCATTAGTCATTCACCAACAATTGATAACCCTTTTGCGACTAAGTAACCATGTAGGGGTATGCATGTTTTGTCTTCTCCAAATTTAACTTTTCAACCATTTCTTGTGCCACCAATTTATTTGTTCTACTGTTGTCCATAATCATGACGTAACACTTACCTTTTGACTAACAAATAGTCTTAAACAAACTCCTATATGTAGCTACTTACTTTCTATTTTCTACTTTCCAAATCACTCTTTTCAACATATGGTGTTCTCCGTCTTTTTGTCTTTTAAATGAATTCTCCTCTTCATCTTTTGTGGTAAATTTCCTTCTCATTTTAGTTTTCCCATCTTCTTGTTTCATTTGAGGGTACTCAAATGCCCTATGACCAACCTTTCCACAATTAAAACAAACTCCTAAAAATACTTTTCCTTTTCATATTCTCCTCTTTCCATTGAAGTTTCACCTCTTCCTCTTTGAATATATCCTCTTCTTATCCTATTGAAGCCATAATTAGTTTTTTGACCATCTTGTCTCTCCTTTTAGTGGCTACCCTCTTCTAGTATTTACTTGTCCTCTTCCTTTTCCTCTTCAAGCCTACCTATTCCTCTAAGATTACTCTATTTTCTTACTTGACTACTTATTGATGGGCCTCTTCCAAAATCCTTACCATGATAAAACTTAACTCACCTTGGATAGAAACCTGCAAGCTATCCACATATCTTGCTAATTTTTCCTCATCATATTCAAAATTTTCAACTTGAATGTTGATCTAATATAATTCCTCTACATAATCCATGAAACTTGACTCTTTAAATTTTAAATTTTTTAATTTCTTGAGCAAAGTAGTGTATTATTGGTAATAACTTTGCCTTCATCTTGGTTAACTTATCCCATGACTTGATCTTCTCCTTTCCTTTACCCTATCTTTCAATTCGTATTTGATCGCATGATCAAGATGCATGCCCTTTAAACCTTTTGCAAGAATAACTTATCTTTTTCCTATGTTCAATGGATTTCAAATTAAATTATTTTATTAATCCCTACAACCAATCAATGAATTATTTTGGGTTCAATCTCTCACTATAATCTGGTCGATCCATCCTTGGTTTACTACACGATTTTGATACCACTTGGAGGAATATATCCTCTTGCACATTTCCTCATACTTTTGCAGGTTTTGGTACTTCTTCCTCATACTCACTAACATCCTCTATAGTTACTTCTCTTCATTGTTATGTTTCAATGTCTTTGAGTCATATTGTTATTCCTCTCAACATCTTCACAACTACTGTATTATCTTCTCCTCATGCTAGTCTTCCTCCACCACACCCTTTGTGCTTCATGCTTTTTCAATATAGTTTTTCTTTTTGCAAAGTAAACCCTACTCTAAAACCGGTGTATATCAACAATCAACAATCAACAATTTGAGAATGGATTATCAATTATTACAAAAAACTCAATCACACAAACTTTATCTTTCAAATTTCATAAATTATAGAAAAAATCATGAAAAAATAATCATTATTATATTGTTGGAAGTATGTGTTGTTGTGGTTTCCATTTATGTCAAACTTGTTGTTCTAGATTGGTGTTGGTCTAGAATGTTTGTGGTGCAGAGATATCTTGTTGTGTTGGTGATGCAGTTGTTCTATTGATTGTTCTAGAAGTGTCCGGGTTCAAAAAGTGTTGCTAATGTTGTTTGTTATTGTTATCTTCTTTGGATATAGTTTTTGTATTATGGATATGATAGCTATGTGGTCTAGAAATATTATTGTGTTCTCCAGGTATTGTGGCATTATTCATAGTTGGTTGTGATATTATATGTTATGCCTATCCTTACGTTCGGATATGTTTTTTGGAAGATTGTTTGATGTGCTCTGTGGTCTCACTGTAGTGTGTGGAGATCTAGATTAGAGTATTTGAATTAGAGGATATATTTTGACTGTTAATTGGTTGTATGGATTCGTAGCATGTTGATATGATATTTTTTATATTCTGGTGATTGCAGATTGGTGAATTGATTGTTGGAAGATGTATTTTGGTCCATAAGGTTTATTTTAGTTCAGGTCGACTTCGTTCAAGATTTGATGATCTATCTTGTATATAAGGATGAATGTGAATTAATTGAGAGAGAGAGATGAGGTGTGGAGAGCAGATCTGTGATGTGAAGATAATCAGTGAGGTTCGATGAAGAGAAGAGCATAAGAGTTGTGTTTGAATGATATGCAAGCTGTGTTGAGATTGTGACAAAGATATGAGACAAAGTGTTGGTAGTTGAGGTATAAGATTTATCTGTTGATGTTGTTCACTTGATGCAGAGTTCAAGGATAGATTCATGATCAAGAGTTTCTTCTTTTTATGTCATTTTTGTATCTTTCCTTGTTGCACTTAGCTTCAGGTTTGCAAGTCTTCTTTTGTGTCTTGCCCCAATAGTAGTTAGCCTTGGTTTGAAAGTCTAGAGTAGTGAGCTCTTTTTATAATTTGATAGACATAGTGGATATATTTTTGTGGGTAGGTGCTCACTGTGGGTTTTCCCTATTTGAGTTTTCCACGTAGAAAATATTGGTGTTCATGTGTTGGATATACGTTGTTGATTAATTGTTTATGTGTTGTATTATTTTTTGTTTGGACTCATTCACCCCCCTCTCAGTCCTACCTTGGGTTCAACAATTGATATCAGAGAAAGGTTCCTCTTGAGTAAGCTTAACCGCTTGAGGTAGATCTAATATGCCACAGGATGTGCATCACAAAGTTTCAATCTTTGATAGTACAAACTTTCCATACTAGAAGGAGAGAATAGAATCCCATTTGGAGACATTGAAGAATGAAATTTGAGAAATAATTTAGACCAAATATACACCTCTGGCGGGTGGTGCTCAAACTTCAAATGAGATAAAGTTGAAGGAGACTAATGTGAAGGCTAGAGCTATATTTTTTAGATGTATAAGTGATTTAGTGTTTAGAAGGATAAAAGGATTGAAAGAAGTTAAATCTATGTGGAACAAGCTATGTTTGGCATATGAAGGAGATCCAAAGACAAAATAGGATAGAATGATGAATCTCAAGAAGAAGTATGAGTATCTGAGAATGCTTGAAGATGAAGGTGTTGGGAACTATATTAATAGAGTGACTGATATTTCCAATGGTATTAGAACTGCTAGTGGATATTTTGATGAATGTGATGTTTTTCATAAGATCTTGCTAACTTTTCCTAAATCCTACAAACCTACAAGGTGTGCTATATAAGGGAGAAATGATTTAAGTTATGATTGATTAACTTATTAGTATGTTAGTAGCTTTTAAAATTGTAGAAATGGAGGAAGAGAAAAGAGAAAAGAAAGACGAAAAATTTAATGTTTCAAGACATGTTGATCCAGAAAGTAGTGGAGATATAGATGAAGTTGAAGAAAACTTTGTGAGAATATTGCAATGATGTATTGGAGAATACAAAGGTAAGTTACCTCTAATTTTTTTTTCCTTCTGGTAGAATTGTATATTATGATTCTAATCACACTTATAGAGAAGACTATAAGAGACCAAATGATGATGAGAATAAAAAAATTCTTTAAGATACAACTTTAACATAAAAGAGAAGGCTCCAATGGTGGGGCCGCTGGTGCTAGTTTGCCTATTATGCCCAGTGTGTAGATTGTTCCTCAGGCAACTTCTCCCTGTGATGATGTCTTGAAGGCCAAACCAAGTCGCTCCAGTTTCATTGCCTCACTTGATTTTGGGTTTGGTGTTGATGCTTCTTTTTTGGTGGATGGTCACTCTACTAGCTTCCATTCACAGGTTGGTTGTGATCGTGTGGTTTGGCAGGGTAAGGTTGTGTTGGTCGAAGAAGGGTGGATTACGATTAAGGGTAAGAAAGAAAAACATTCAAATCCCTCTTTTGATATGACTCTGTGTTATCATAAGACTAATGCAAAGTGTAAATCTAGATTTTTTTTGGTTCTGTGAGTCTAGGATGGAGTTTTCTCTAGTTTCTTTTTGGTTTTAGGCTATTGTTTGGGTTGTGGGAGCCCTTTATTATAAAACCCAATATCTCTTGTTGTCAGTTGTTCCATTCTTCTATCGTTCGACTATAATACCCTAAAAATGGTCATTTAAACCATGGGCCCCTAATCTTGACAACATCGCCAAGGTCCTAACCAAAGGCAATTAAATAAATCTTGAGCACACAATTAATTCTTTAATCATCAAATGTCACATGGCAAATTAATCACTCAATATTAATTAAATATATATTTAATTAATTGATCATTCCAAGTAAATCATTTTAAATAATTATCTTATTTATTTTAATTAAATATCCTAGCACATTTAATTAAATAAATCAATTTGCCATAAATCTTCAAAAAATGAAACAAATCAAGAAAGAGGACTTAGAAATTATGAACACAAATCTTCAAAAATGGAAATAAATAAAAAAAACAATTAATTGACCAACAAAGAATTAAAAATTGAGAAAAGAAATCAATTGGAGATAATCTTGAAAAACAAATTAAAATTTGAGAAATCTCAGAGAAAGCAATTAAAACAATTAAATCTTAAAATTGAATGAAATGGAGAATAAATCAATTTTTTCCTGATTTTATCTTAATTTTAGTTCAATTTCCTTTAAAACTGAGAAAAGCATCCAATCACATCAATTCACCTGAATTGTGCTTCCTCTTGGAAAATCTTGACTGCTCATCATCATTTGATCTCAGCCTTTGGTTTCTTTTTGAATTTTCTATAAATTCAGGCTCTCATCTCTCATTCAAAAAAATCCTAGAGAATATATTGTTATTATGATGTTTTTGCTCTAGGTTCATTGCATACATATTTAGATCATTTTTTTCATATATTGCTTAAATCTTGTTAGATTAATCTTGCATCCATCTAGCTTGAATTCGTGCTCATATAGATTAAATCCTTCGTTTAGGTGTTGTCTAGTCATTGGATAGCTTAGCAATCTGAGAAAAATCTAAACTCGCATCTACTAGAAGGCAATGCGTCACTTTGTTATGGTTTTATTATTCACGTTTATATCTGTCTAACCATGCATGTAATGACTTAATTGAAGTGTTGTGTATTCCAGATATAGATACAAGTTCACTTTTCACACACACATTTTTCGCGCCCACCATGGGGCTCAAACCCACAACTACAATATTTCTAATGTTTCTTGAACAAATTTAATGTTTGGTTTTTATAACTAATAAACATGTGTTAAATTTGAAAATATAAATTTTTCTTTTTGCTTGTTCTTCTATGACAGTCAAAAATGGTCTCGGTTTGGAAGGAATGCCTTTTTATTTAACTGTTGGATCTAATCTAATTTTTTATATGTTGTTTAAGACCAAGTTTCTACAGGTCCACTAAAGCGATTGTCCAAATTATCTCTAGTTGAAAATTTATAAATGATAGAGTGCAATACTACCATTTTACTTATTCTTTTGTGACAGTCAAAAATGGTCTTTGTTCGGAGGGCATAACTTTTTATTGAACTGTTGGCTCTAACCCAAAGTTTAATATATTCTATAAAACCAAGTTTTCCACATTTCTAATGAAGTGATTTTCCAAATCATCTCTGGTTAAAAAGTTATAAATGACAGAGTGCAGTACTATGGAAACTATCATAACTAGGATAGTCATAAAAATGGAAATTCTTGTTAGATTAGTTTAATTTACAGTTTGCATGATAGAATTTTCTTTTGATGATTTTTTTAATGTTATTTTGGCAGCTAATTTTGGGCTTTTAATGTTTGTAGGACACTTGTCAAAGAATCTATCAATCAAACATATGCCTGCCAAATAATCAAGAAGAAAATGACTATTGACATATTGGTTTTGCACGTTGCCTAAGGAGAATCGACTAAACATTGTGTATTCATTTAGTATTTTCTAAGGCACTTAAATTGCTATCTAGTTAAAGAATAAATTTGTCTTTTGTGTTTTCAGAAAAATCTAAGAGGTAGGAGAGTATGCTCTTGTCTTTTATAGACAATCATAAATCTAGACCCTTGAAGCTTTTTCTAAGTTTTGAGATTTGTGTACCTTTAGCGGGCTTGTCACAGTGGGAAAAAGTAATCACCTTGTGAGAATGACCCAAGTGAGTACAGTTGGACCTGAGCATTCCAACTCACTATAATAAATAGGCCTCTGGTGATTAAAGTCTCAGAGGATGGGATTATTTGAGTTTTCTCTTTGAGATCTCTCATATCGAGCATTTTGTAGGTCCTCGCGGTCTCAATCACGTTTATGTGACTACATCTTGTTTTGGTACCTTGTTGGGATATAGGCCTCAATCATGCTTATGTGACTTCAAGGGGTAATTTCAAATGGAATTCTTGACTAAGAACTATAAGATAGAAGCTACTTGATTCACCTCTGAAAGCTTGATAATCTTTGTGCAAGAGAGATAGTAACTCTCCCAAGACACTTGCCATATCGTGCCCCCATTAACATTTGGAGTCGGCTAATATAGCATTGAGAATCCATTGCGTGAGACTCAGTGGCCATATTCTGATTAGCTATTGGGTGTGTACCCAAGTCAGCAAGCAAAGGTGTTCTTCTCTAAGCCAAATTCCATAGGGTTAGCATGCTGTGATTGAATTATTATATATCTTGCATGTTTTCTGTGTTTTCATCCCTGAAACTGAAAATGAAATACTGAAACTAGAGAAAACAAATGAAACAATATCAAACAATTCAGTGATAAACATCAGTCCTTATCAAAAATTGGTCATCATGAGTTATTGAAACATCAGTCCTTATCAAAAACTAGTAGTCGTCAATCATTGAAACTTTGTCTGTCAGAATCTCATCTCTGTCCAATCCTCTATCATACGAATTCCTGATCTTGTCAGTCAAAATAGTCAAAATTTCCTAAAATAGTCTACAACAAGCCTAAAACTGGTCATCATCCTCTTGAGCATAAACAACCTTGATAGTGTACCCCTATCATTGAGTTGCACGATTTTGTCGATCATCTTTAAGCTAGTTCAAACAACATCTTATCAAACCTAAGTTAACTTAGATAACATCTTACACAGGATAGATCATT
Organism: Cryptomeria japonica; assembly: GCF_030272615.1. Taxonomy (NCBI): domain Eukaryota; kingdom Viridiplantae; phylum Streptophyta; class Pinopsida; order Cupressales; family Cupressaceae; genus Cryptomeria; species Cryptomeria japonica. Next base: position 775,898,172 of record NC_081409.1, on the reverse strand, counting down.
CCTGAAACTAGACCAGATCTTAGTTACTTCACTCAATCACTATGTTAAACGAACTACTAGCTACAATTTGATCTTGACTTTTGCAACACATCTAGCTCTTGGTCCTGTCGGTTGTAAATGCATGTTCAAACCAAAAGCTCTTCTAAATTTTTTTGACAAAATTAAGAATCTCATGGATACCTTAGCTCCAATTCCCATGACTACCTTTGCTCAAATGCTTCAAGATATCAAGGAAGAAATATATGATATGGAAATCCAACAAAATAAATCAATGACTCCATTTTAAAAACAAATATATGATATCAAGTGTGAGAAACTTCAAGGAATGCTAAAACAATTATGCAATTTGACAAGAGAATACCAACAAATAATTGGCAATCAAAGACCAAATCTCATACAAGATCACAAAACACCTTCACCAAGACAAAAAGAAATCTATTCCCTAGATAGACAGTTTACACCTTTGGGGCAATCTATTGAGAAAGCTTTGGAAGAGCTTCTTAAGAAAAATCTTATCATATTGCCTAAAAAGACCACATGGGGATGCATAGTTTTGAATAGTTATTGTGCATATCATAGGCATAACAAACATAAGACTTCAATGTGTATGGAACTAAAACATAAGATTCAATATCTCCTTGATGATGGTGTCATTGAAATTGAAGATCCTAATGACTCACCTAAAGAAAAAGAAGGAACTACTTATAATCATGATCAAAATCATAAACCTATGTCTAGCAAGGCTCCATATGTAGCCTCCATCCCTTCCATGATGTCTTCATCTCCTTCAAATAATGAAACTTCTCATGTTTACCTTCAAGGGCTATCTCCTATGGAAATCCAAGTTAATCCCAATACTAATACAAGTTCCTCTAAAGATTTAAAAATCCTAGATCCTATGCCATCATACACTTCAATTCCAAACGTACCCACTCCAGAGAGTCCCACTCAAAATGCTTCCCCATCATGCCAAAATATGGAAATCTTCCAAGAATCCCCTACACCTATGAGCAATCCTACCCCTTCTTTAGAAGTGATTCTATGTCAAGAGGATAATCTAAAAAATGAAGAAACAAGTCCTATCATAAATCAAAATCAAGACACCAAAACTCCTCAATCCCATCTAATGATTGAAAAAGATCCTATTTCACTAGAATACCATGATGATCCCCTTATTCCTTTCTATTTATTCCAAGATGACCCCCTTCCATCTCAAGATCAAAGCATCCTTCCAAATCCCATTCCTCATCCACTTCCTAAGCAAGATCATGATGCCTCTTCCACCTTTTCAAATGATCCTATTCAAAATGAAGAGTCAAACACCCCTCCTACTCTATCCAGTGGTCCTCTTCCATGTCAGATCAAAGTATCCCTTCATCTCATTGTCATAATCCTCCATGTTCAGCTCAAGGATCCATCATGCCTACAAATCTCCTTAGTGATCCTATCATTCCTTACATTCCACCTCCATCTCATAATGGATTCATGCCTTCTTTCCAAAGCAAAATGTATCCTACAAGTCAAAATATTTATAAAGGCAAAGGGGTAGATCTCCACAAGCAAGAATCCCTCCATATTAAAGAAAGTGTTAAAGGTCATGGCCTCAAGGACATTTCTCAAGATGTTGGTATCTCTCATAAATCTTGCATTTATCCAGTTAAATCCAAATACACGCCTTCCCCTTCATCGCTTCCATCCATTCTAGGTCCCTATATCCCTCTATCCCTTATGTAGGATCAACAAAGGCACAAATCTTTGAGTACCTTCCATCCATCTAAAAGAACTCCATATCATTCCTATATATCCAGGTATCTCCCTCCAAGCAATTTGGATGCCAAGCATAAAAGTCATAAGTCAAGCAATCCACATGTATTCAAGGATCAACATGTCCCATCTAATCGACATGTCAAAACAAAGCAAAATATGATCCAAAAAGGAAAAGAAAAATACAAAATGCCACAAAGGCCAACAAAGAAAGAAGAAAAGTCAAAAGTTATATGGGTTCCTAAGGCACTTGTACAAGCAATATGCTCTAAGGAACTACAAAAGCATGAAAAATCAAAAACCATGTGGATCCCTAAGTGGCTTCTTGAAGCACAATAGTCTAAAGAAAAATCAAAACTGGCATCTAAAATTGTTGTTCCTCCATCCAAACCTTCCAAGTCTATTCCTCCATCACCTCCTTCATCCATTTTGGGTTCTTATACCCCAAAATCTATAACCATTCCTTCATCCAAATCTCAAAATCTATGATTCACTTCTCTTCCATATGTCCACCATCCCTCAAGGTGTGTGCCAATGTTGATCTTTCCAACATTTCCATCTAGCCATACACAATTCTTCCAACATCCCATCTATTATCCAATACCTCTTTTTCACCCTTCCATCCCTCTTATCCAATCCTTTGCATAAATCCTTGCCCTAGTTTCATTTCATTATCCTGCCAACATCTTTGAGCATACCTTCATAGCCATGGTCTATTGCAACTCATATTCTAAGGGTACCATCCAAAGAAGCGAGACGTTGGGGTCCTTCTTCCATCCCCTATCATGCCTCCATTATCTTCCAAAAAAAATGATAAAAAAATGGAAAAAAAAAATCAGAAAAAAAAAGTAAAGAGAAATAATTTCGTCCATGAGTGAAAACCACTTCTTGTGGCGCCTTGGGCAAGTACCATGATGAAAACCTGGCAAACGGGCATCATGTGTAATCCATTATCCTTTTGAACTTTCCATTGGGGGCAAGTTCAATCCATGTACATCCATATATTATCCTTCTTCCTCCATTATCCTTCATCCTCCATTATCCCTCATTCGCTCTATCTACATTCATATCCCTTTTACAGCTTTGATCTTGACAAGGTCAAGGATCTTTACAGGTTTTGTATGTCCTATATATTGCACTTGATCCAGACCCCTTAGCTCCTATCCATTGCTCGCTTACATCCTTCATTACCACCTTTCATCTTGATTATCCTATTTGTCCCCTATCTAGATCTTGATCATCACTATGGACAAAATGCAAAAACATGTTTTCCACAAACCTCTTGACATGGCCACTTATTTGGACCATATGGCTTCATTACGCTATATCCTTGCTTTACATCACTAAAATCCTTGCTTTACATCGCTAAAATCTTTGTTTTACATTGCTATATCTAGACCTTATGCTTGGATTAATGTTGTGAGATAGTCCTTGAAAGCATCCAGCATCATTCGCTTATCCATTCATGTACTCAAAATTCCTTTTGCCTTGCTAGACACTGAGGGCAAACATTAAAAAATCATAAAAAATCCTGAAGAAATCATAAAAATCAGAAAAAGTCCTGAAGAAATCCTCAAAATCAGAAAAAGTCTTGAAGAAATCCTAAAATTCAGAAAAAGTCCTAAAAAAAAAATGAAGCTTTGCCAAGCAGGTGAAAACCTGGCAAACAGGTGCCTCTTGTACTCAAGCGCTCCATCTATCAACACAACATTGGCATTCTCACTTTCATTCATCTTTTCTTTCACTTGTACATATCTTTTAGTCACTTTCGTGACAATCTAGTTCTGTTAAAACCCTCGTGGCTTGAAACCAATCACTGACCTAGTCTTAGGGTAATCGACTGATCAATTTACATGTCCTAAGAAGTATCAACCAAGTCATCTTTATGTCAGTAATACCTGGTCATTCACTCCGAGTCTCTCACCTGTCTCCTAACTACTGAATAGTTTTATCACTGAATACACAAGCAAAACAACATAACAGAAAACAATCACTAAACAGTTTGAGCTATGCATGAAAAGTTTTTTTGTGTGTTGTCTTTTATATTGGTTTTTGATTATTATCCCTCTGAGTAACTCGAGGAAGTCTATTGTGACCAAGAGGAGCAAGGATTGGAGGCATGATATTTTCTTGTTTTCTGCTTGTAGGAATGATTTCGATGATCTGAAAACATCTAATCAGTTGGGTGTCTGTGATAAGATCCTTCACATTAAGGTGAAATCACCTCACATACCTCGACTCCACTTATTTGAATGCTACAGGGAGGTTCCCATCATTTCTTTGTCTGTTTTGAGGGAATTTCTTTATTGTGCAATCCAGGTCCCTACAAAAATCTATCCAAGGATATGAACAAAAAAAGGGTCATTACAGACAAGATAATTACTATTGCACATGAAAATAAATGAACTCTATTCTGCCTGCTATAATTGTTAAAATGCTCAATTATGAAAAATCAAGCTTTTCAAAATCCAGTGACTAGATTTAGGTCACATTTTGCATATCATTTTGCATTTCGTTCTACATCTTGTGAATTTAGAGTGATTTCAGTATAGTAACAATCATCTCTTTATCTTCTGAATGAGAGTTTGAAGCATCATCATTTCTTAGCTAAGTGGTCTCTTTTCATCATTTCTCTGATCGTGTACTTGTTTTTTGAGATGTTAGTTGCATACATGAGCATCTTATATAGATTCATACATTCACTATCATTCATTTGCATTCATCTTATTGCATAGAAGAATGAAAAAATTGCATTACTCATTAACATCATTTATTTGCATATGAAAAGAAAGAAAAATAGACATCCATATTTCATCTGCATTACATACATTCATATTGAAAAGAAATGCATACATGTAGAATAAAGCATATAGAAAACATCTCATAAGCAAATCAACACAAGTACAATGAAGTCAAATTGGATCTCGTATATATTGTATCAAGTCTAAGAGTACAAAATGATGTCCAAATGACATGTACAAACTCCCATCGGAGAAAGAATCTATCGGCTACATAAAATGGGTGTGTCTGCAAAAAATAATAATCCTAGCTACAAAAAGAAAAACTCTAGTTGACACCTTCTCCCTCATCGCCTGGTGGAGAAGGAGGAGCCTACTGACCAGGATCCTGTTGAGGTGCTCGAGCTCCCTTTGAACATGCCATATACTGCAAGTAGGGTATTACCTGCTATGCAATAGGAACTGCAACACTATATACTGCAACATAGTAGGTTGCCCTACTAGTCTGGTGAAGGACCTCCTATCGCAAGGGCTCTATCTCTACTCTTAGTGCTGCGATTTGGAGATCACGCTTGGCCCTCACCTTGACAAGTTGTCGGTCTCACTCCGCTAGTTGAGTCTGAGCCACTATCAACTGTGACTATAGCTCTGCAAGACGTGCTCTTATCGACCACCCTGCATCCATCCCCTGCTCTCTCGCAAGCTCTCCTCCCCCATCTCCACCTCCAATACCACCCTGCTCATCTCTCCGTTGTCGAACCTATCTCAGAGCTGCTTGCTCCTCCTCAATCCCACCCAATCTCACTCCTACTCTCCCTAGGGATCCACCCTCCCCTCTTTGCTGTCCACCCTCAGCTAGAATCCTATTGTTGCTAGCACTAGGATCACCACCTGTCTGCCTCGGAGCCTCGGCTCTCTGTCCTTGTCCCTACCTATGGCCTTGTCCCTATCCCTGTCCCTGTCCCTGTCCCTGTCCCTGTCCCTATCCTTGTCTCTATGCTGGTGTGGGGGCATCATCCTCAACATCCTCAATATGAGGAGCCTGATCTACTGGATTTATGAATTGAGGGAATGGATGCTGCTAAAACCAATCCCTGAACTGGGGCAATACCCCTGTATCCACCACATCATCCAAATAATCCCATCTAAGTCATTGGAGACTAGTCAACTCCTGCATCACCAAGGCATAAGATAATTGCGGAGACCATCCCTGTCTCTCCTCACCCGCATAACGCGCATAAGTTGTATACTCCTAGGATATCCCCTAAGGATGGCCATATTGTCTCATCACTCATGAAACGATGAATCGCTCAACAATAGTCTATGACCTCCCAATGAGAGGGTGTGTAACAAAAAGGTCCTTGCACACTAACTACCAGTTGTTGCATGGCTCTAAGTCCCTGTATGGCCTCCATACTATGGCTATCAGGTCATCAAGCTGCCATCTCCAAAAATTTGTCTGGCCCAGATGGGGCTGAGTGATATAACTGGTATACCTATATATGATCGGCTACCCAAGCTCTCTACTATCATCTACCACTAGCTGACAAATGAAAAGGTGCTCCCAAGCCCAAACCTATAGGATATATACACCCGCAGTCATGCTCCTACCGTCTGTATAAACAATCTCATGCATCTCTCGATACATGTGGGCATATATACAAGAACCCCAGCCCAGTCTCTAAGGGGCCTCAACCAATCTCATCAGCATCCTTCCCCATCCACACTAGAAACCCTGTTGCCCTCTATCTAGCATTAGAAAATAGCCAATGAAACTTGCTAGAACACACGCCAATGGAAACTCCTTGTTGTATTTGCTCATCAATATGTCCCAACTGATGGAATGGGTCAAAATGTCGAGATCTTTGAATACATGCCTAATCGCCTATAATCCAGGTAATAGTGCGGTATCATAATCCACCTTATCCCCAGCAAAAGGGATATGAAGGATCCTGTACACATCCTCGGGAGTGATAGTTAACTCCCCCACTGCCAAATAAAATATGTTATGCTCTAAGTGAAAACGATCAACCAATGATGTGAGCATACTGTGATTAACACAAATATCAGGTAATCTCAAAAGATGGGTCAAACCACATAAATCAACTTGAGCCTATTCAACTTCAGATAAATGTCGTACTAATGCCATGGTGGGAGGATATACACATCTGAAGAGCACAGGAAGTAATCGAACCTGCAAAAAAGAAACAAAAAAAAACCCAACAACGAACGTCAGAAAACATTCCGAATAAGCCAAAACGAGAAATAAAACATCACGCAAATCCAACTAAGTCAAATGCAAAATCAAATTTTCAAGTTTAGACCTTTAAAAATGCTCACTGTTTCCCAAACAAGAAAACACAGAAGGGCATAATTTTGTATGAGTCAGGAATGGCTATCATATGATAAAACATTCCTGAACGACAAATTATAAGAATCTGCACGACAAAATGGTCTTTTTACTAACATGTCGTACGACACAAGGGTAGGGTCTGAATGACAAAACTAATGGCCCCAAATGACAAAAGACAATTTACTAGTTACTCGTACGAGATAGGATCCTGTCTCGCACAATAAAATGTAAAACCCGACCCCACACATGCGAAAAACTTGAAAAATGAACACAAAAATTCAAAATTGGAAACATAAAGAGGCTTAAGATAGATCACTTACTGTTGGCTCATAGTTTTAGGGCTGATTATGACATCTCTGGTGCTCAAATCGATGCTGACGAGTAGGGACCACCATTTTCTTCGCAAAAGGCTTTTTGAATTTTCAAACTTTGGAGGGTTAAAATGAATTGAAAATGACACTTTTGTCCCATATATAGCCAAAAATCTAGTTTTTCAACTTGCTCTAACGGTCATGAAAATTGTACCCTTAGCTAATTTGACCATCCTGATTCCATTTTCAGGATTGAAATCAAAATTCGAGATCATTTTTCTAGTCAATTTCAAAATTTGGGCCACTTAGCGCTTTTTCATCAAACTTCTTATTCTCTTCTTCATTTTGCGCTCAATTTCTCATGAATCAAACACTGAATCTCAATTTAATTTCTACAAATCAACTTTGCGCTCAATTTCTTATCAATCACCCAAAATTTTCAAAAATTCCTCTAAATCAATTTGTGCTCAAACAACTTATCATCGCTAAAAATTGCCTATCATCATGTACCCTCTCTATCTTTCGATTTCACTCTCAAGGGGGCATACTCATGACCTTATGACCTCACATCTTCAAATGTCGAGAAAAGTTTCAAATCTTCATCGAAAGTCAAGAAAAACATCTTTTTCAACTAAAGAAAATCAATCAAATAAGACCTCATCGCTTTATATCAAGTTGAGATCTCTCAATCATCTAAATCAAATCCTTATCGCTAAGGGGCATCTCATCTTCATCACTTTATATCAAGTTGAGATCTCTTGATCATCTGAATCGAATCAATCTCTAGGGGAATATCAGTTTCATCACTTCATATCAAGCTGATATTGTCTTTTATCTGAATCAATCTCTTAATGTTAATCAATTTCATCGCTTTTCATCAAGCTGATTATTCGTTTAAACTCAATCAAGGGTTTAAAGAGTATCTTTTATCACACTCAATCTAAGCAGGTGTTTAGTATTTGTCGCTTTGGATCAAGCTAGACAGTTTATCTTCACTCATCATGTCTTGATCAATCAAGTTCAAGATCGATTTTTATCATCACTCTCTGTGTCTAGTTCAATCAAGTTCTAGATTAGTAAGATCTGCTTCTTGATCAATCAAGTTCAAGTTCGGTATCTTTTTTTTTCTATCGTTCCTAAGTTCAATCAAGTTTAGGAATGGTATCACTTTAATTAGACTTCATTCAGCTTCATCGCTTTGAAACAAGCTAAACACCTTGGTTTCATCTAGTTCGTGATCAATCAAGTTCAGAACTGGCGTCTCCTAGACATCAAATTTTCTTTGAACCAACACGCTACTCGCACATTAATTCAAAGAGGGGCAAATGTAATACCCTAAAAATGGTCATCTAAACCATGGGCCCCTAATCTTGACAACATCACCAAGGTCCTAACCAAAGGCAATTAAATAAATCTTGAGCACACAATTAATTCTTTAATCATCAAATGTCACATGGCCAATTAATCACTCAATATTAATTAAATATCTATTTAATTAGTTGATCATTCTAAGTAAATCATTTTAAATAATTATCTTATTTATTTTAATTAAATATCCTAGCATATTTAATTAAATAAATCAATTTGCCATAAATCTTCAAAAAATGAAACAAATCAAGAAAGAGGAATTGGAAATTATGAGCACAAATCTTCAAATATGGAAATAAATCAAAAAAGGAATTAATTGACCAAGAAAGAATTAAAAATTAAGAAAAGAAATCAATTGGAGATAATCTTGAAAAACAAATTAAAAATCGATAAATCTTAGAGAAAGCAATTAAAACAATTAAATCTTAAAATTGAATTAAATAGAGAATAAATCAGCTTTTTCCTGATTTTATCTTAATTTTAGTTCAATTTCTTTTAAAACTGAGAAAAGCATCCAATCACATCAATTCACCTGGATTATGCTTCCTCTTGGAAAATCTTGACCGCTCATCATCATTTGATCTCAACCTTTGGTTTCTTTCTGAATTTTCTATAAATTTAGGCTCTCATCTCTCATTCAAAAAAATCCTGGAGAATATATTGTTATTATGTTGTTTTTTCTCTAGGTTCATTGCATACATATTTAGATCATTTATTTCATATATTGCTTAAATCTTGTTAGATTAATCTTGCATTCATCTAGGTTGAATTCATGCTCATATAGATTAAATTCTTCGTTTTAGGTGTTGTCTAGTCACAGGATAGCTTAGCAATCTGAGAGCAATCTAAACTCGCATCTACTAGAAGGCAATGGATCTCTTTGTTATGGTTTTATTATTCATGTTTATATCTGTCTAACCATGCATGTAATGATTTAATTGAAGTGTTGTGTATTCCAAATACAGATACACGTTCACTTTTCACACACACATCGACAACTATTTTGGTGTAGTTCTTCTTGATTCTAAATCTTTTAGAATCCTCTTGTAAAGGGTTTCGGGGTCCCTTCAAAACCTATTTTTGCATTAATCTAAAACTTTAACATAAAAGAGAAGAAGTGCTTTTGTTCTATTGGGGAACATACATCTGAAGATGAAATTGATGATGACTTGAATGAATAATTCTTGTTTCTAGTTGTAGACACCTAAAATTATCCTATTTAATTAAATAGATATTTTTATTTATATAATTAATTGATTTATCCTCTTCTAAATCTTTCCTTATGTAAATAAAAACTTATTTATTTAAATTGTCCTTTTCCTAAATTAAATAAATATTTTATTTATTTAATTGATCCCACTTCCTCTATTAATTAAATAATTATTTATTTATTTAATTAATTCATTAGCCTTTTCTACCCATGACACATGTCATTCATCTCTTAATTCTTGTCTTACCTAGCCTCACATTATTTTATTATTTCCTATACCTACGTAGCCTTTAATCCTAGCCAACCATTTATCCTTTACACCTCTTAATCTTATCCCTCCATTTCTTATAGTGTTCTCTATATAAGAAGATTATTCCTTCATTATCAACCCTAATAGTATAATCACTTAATGATTGTTTCAATTAAGCCTTCTTGCGATCAAGCTATCAACCACATTTTCATTCTTTGTTGAGCTCTTATGCACACATAAAATCTAAGAGCAACTATATCAAACAAGATCAATGGAGATAGGAGACAGTGGAGATTGAAACTCTACTTGACATGTGAATGGTATACTTTTTTTTATTTTTTTTATTTGCATGATCTTAGGTATCTTCATTTGTGTATGGTGGATTGTTTTCATTGTTAGGCTAGGGATTTATGGTTGGATCCTTGTTAGTTTTTCAATATTATTGTTTTGACTATACATTTTCACCATACACATTTTGGCATGCTTGGAGGAACATGGTTTTTTGTTAGATCTATGTTTTTTTTTGCAAGTTTTTCTAACCCTGTATTGTTGTTTTGTAAAATAATTTGGAGAATAACCTTGTGCGGCTAGGGTTTTGGACACAAGATTAAGATTTTTGAGAGATTTAATCATATCTCACAAATGGCTTGGAATTGTTGCACCACATTATTTTTTGCATGCTATGGATAGTATCAGCAGTGTTCAATCCAAAATTCAGATTTTTTGGAGCATATTTGAATTTTCTATGATTTTTTTATGATTTTTCATAAAAAATTAATTTTGGGAGCAAATTAGTGAATTTTTTGGATTTTCTTACATTTATAGAAATTTCTTAAAATTTTGCAAGGGTCTATCTTTGTGATTTTAATTTGGGTGCAAAATAATTCATGACAAATCAAAACTTTAAAAATTATGGTTTTTCAATGATTTGATCAGATCTCATAAATGGCTTGGAATTTTTGCATCAAATGTTTTTTGCAATTTTGGGATAGAATTGGCAATGCTAATTCTAAAATTCAGATGTTTTAGAGCATATTTGAATTTACTGTTAATTTTTTCTAATTTTTTATAAAAAATATAATTTTGAGAAAAAATTAGCAAATGTTTGAGATTTTCTTACATTTCTGGAAAGTTCTCATAATTTTATATGGGATCGGTTCTTTATAATTCTAATTTTGATGCAAAATAAGAAATAAAAAATTAGATCTTTGAAAATTAGGTTTTTGCAATGTTTTGATCATATCTCACAAACTGCTTGGAATTTTTGGAAGAATTTTTTTTTGTAGGTTGGGAATGGTATCAGGATTTTCCTATACAAAATTTAGAATTTTTGGATCAATTTTGAATTTTTTATGATATTTCAAAAAAAATAAAAAAATTTGAGAGCAAATTAGCAAATTTTTTGGATTTTCTTACATTTCTAGAAATGTCTTGAAATTATACAGGTGGTCTATTCTTTATAAATTCTATTTTGATGCAAAAGAGCTCATGGAAAATTAAATCTTTGAATTTGTCAAAAAAGGTATTGTCGAAGGCCCCTATTTCACAAAGTCATTTGAGATTTCTAAAAATTTACCTAACTTGTGTGCTTGTGGGAGGGGTATTATTTCACAACTACTAACAAGTTTGGTCCATGACCTTTGGCAAAGATTTGATTTTTAAATTTCTTTCTTTGTATTCTTTAGTCTAGCAAAACACTTCAATTGGTGCTCTAAAACTAACAAGTGTCTTTTGTGTCTTGAGAAATAGGCTCTTTGTGTTTTACCCTTTAGAGGGCCTGGCTCCCGAGTAGCCCATAAGGCCACGTTAGAGAGAATGAGCCAATTGGTAGTGGGATAAAGCCAATCTCTTCCAAGCCACTATAAATAAAAGTGTTTGTAATGAAAGTTGCAAGCAATGGATGTTACATGTGTTAGGTCCCAGAGACAACTGAGAAGGGGGAGGCGGTGAATCAGTTGTCTAATAAATTCAAGCCAAAACCAATTAACCAATTTAGTGATTAATACCAGTAAACCAGTTAAGTGTGCCGGTAGATAGTGTTAACAGTAAATTGCTATACCAGTAGAGATTAATGCATGAAACATAAACATAGAGTCATCCACAACACATAGCACCAATAATTGTATGTGGAAACCTTGTAAGGGGAAAACCACGGTGGGAAACCTTACCCACAATCAGATGGTACTACTGCAGATAGTAAGTGTAAATAAATGGGGTCTACACATGCAGAAAGGCCAACAGCCTAGAGCTCACTGCTCAATCATAGAATGGGAGTCACACTGACTACAGTTGGATGGTTAAATCCAATAAGAATGTACTGCACAAAATAGCATCTTCATATGCTGGATTCAGTACCGGTGTAATGTTGATATGCTTCTACAAAAACCTAACTTCACCTTCAAATGATGTCTTTGTGTATACCTCTGCTTAATCTCGCATATACCTTCACACAATTCTTTTTCGCATTCCACATTTGATCTTACAAATAAGATCTTGCATTTATACCATACCCTAAGACTAATTTCAGTACGTCGGCTCTACAAGATATTACAATAAAAACATTTTACATACAATATAATATCCGATGCAATAACTGATTAAAGATGTCGGCTTAACGCATTTACAACAATAATAAATCATCTCCATAGTGTGCCATGCTGATCTGGAAAAGATAAACCTACTGGTGTAACCCTAGATAACCCTGGACCTATTTGCCAGTAAAAGCAAATATGCAAATATGAATGTATCAATGATTGATTCTTCAAATCAAAGTGTCCACACGATGTGTTTGACATTACCAAGTGTCTTCCATATCATTCCAAGTTCCGGTTGATCATTATATCCTGCCGGTGAACCATATACCAGTAATTGTGCAATAGTTACTTGCTTGCCGGGGAATGTTGTTGGATCTCCAAAGTGCTAGTTTTGAGTAGGTGTTGACATCAATGACAAAACCATACCAAAATACCAACAATCTCCCCCTTTGGCATTGATGGCAACACAAGATGGAAAAACCATCAAAGTGCCAAAACAGAAATGCCAAATACCAAAAACCAACAATCTCCTAAACAACAATCTCTCCCCCTGGGAGCAACATGTGTTTATCCAAAGATTTATTTTTAATACAAATATCTCCTCAAAAGATAATTTGTTTTTCCATAGATATCTCTCCCCCTTTGACATCAAGTGCCAAAGAAATACAAAACCAAATATAAAAAGAACTTATCACAAAATACCAACTCATTCAATATACCAACTACTGCCCCTGAGAAGTAGCATCCGCATCAAAGACAGGAGTAAAAGATTTGTCTTTCAATTCTGCTGGTTGATGACAATCATCAACTGTCTAAGTCTCTACTGGTGGTGGTATGACTCCAAGCTGATCTCTGAGATATTCTAAGGTCTCCTTAGGCAAAGGTTTTGTGAAAATATCTGCAAGTTGTTCTTTAGTATTCACATAAACCAGTTTTATCTCCTTTTCTTCAACTTTTTCCCTTAGAAAATTCAGTTTGATAGAAACATGTTTTGTTTTAGAATGTAATACCAGATTCTTGGATATACCAATTGCTGCAGTGTTATCACAATATATAGTAATAGGTTCCTTGCATTTTACCTTTATGTCTTTCAACAATTGCTTAAGCCATAGTACCTGTGTACAGTTAGTTGCTGCTGCAACATATTATGATTCTGTTGTTGATAAAGATGTACAACTCTGTTTCTTACTCAACCAAGAAACTAATCTCTTTCCAAGAAAGAATGCTCCTCTAGTGGTTCTTTTTCTATCATCCACATCTCCTACCCAGTTTGTATCTGTATATGCACATAGATCAAAATTTTCATCTCTAGGATACCACAATCCAAGATTTGTTGTGCCTTGTAAGTACCGGAAAATCCTTTTTACTGCTGATTCATGATTTTCCATAGGATTACTTTGAAATATAGAAACAATACATACTGCATTCATAATATCAGGCCTGGTTTGTGTCAAATACAGTAAACCTCCTATCATAGATTTGTATCTAGTTGGATTAACAGGTGTAGATTCATCCCTTTGAGATAATTTGTCATTTGTAGTCATAGGTGTGCTTACCGGTTTAGAGTTCTCCATCCCAAATTTGTTTAGTAATTCTTTCAAGTACTTGGATTGACTCAAAAATATACCTTTTACAGTTCGTGAAATCTGTAATCCTAAAAAGAATTTTATTTCTCCAATCATAGACATTTCAAATTCTTGCTGCTTTTTAATAGAAAATTCCTTACATAATCCATCTTCTCCTCCAAAGATTATATCATCAACAAATACTTCAATAGTCAAGATGTCATCATTAGTTATTTTGTAATATAAATTGCTATCTGCATTTCCTTTAGTAAAACCAATCTTTAAAAGATACTTATCCAACCTTGCATACCAAGCTCTTGGGGCTTGTTTTAATCCATACAGAGCTTTTCTTAACCTGCAAACCATATCATTGTCATCTGTTAAAGAAAATCCATCAGGTTGTTCAATACATACTTCCTCTTCAAGATCTCCATTCAAAAATGCACATTTAATATCCATTTGATAAACTTTGTAGTCCTTGTGAGCTGCAAAGGCCAAGAATAATCTGACTGCCTCAATTCTACCTACCAGTGCAAAGGTTTCATTGTAATCAACTCCTTCTATCTAAGAATATCCCTTACACACTAGTCTTGCTTTATTTTTGACAACCTTACCATCTTCATTAAGTTTGTTTCTAAATACCCATTTGGTTCCAATTACATTTTTATCTTTAGGTCGGGGAACTAATGTCTAAGTATTATTTTTCTCAATTTGTCCTAATTCTTCTTCCATAGCTTTAATCCAAAATTTATCTTCACATGCCTCATTGATAGATGATGGTTCAATTTGAGAAATAAGACATACCTCTTCATTTTCCAATCTTCCTCTTGTCATAACTCCTTTAAATTTGTTTCCAATTATCTAATCTTCAGAATGATTCAATCTTACATACCGTGGTGTCTTAGTTTGTTGTTGTTCTTCAATTACTATGGAATCCTCTGATGATACCGGGGTAATTGGATCTTCATTCTGTACCGGTGGACTTAGTGTAGGTTCATTGGTCACAATTTCTGTTGCCGGTTTAGAGTCTATATACCTTGAAGTTCCTCTGAATTGTTCATCAATCTTTACATTTGTACTCTCAACAATATTCCTTCATCACTTCTAGGATCAAATTTGCCAATATACTCATCTCTTCTAATATAACATTTACTTCCAAAAATTCTTAAATACTTAAGAGTAGGAGTATTACCAAATCATAGTTCATGAGGGGTCTTATCGGTTTCACCTTTGATGTAAACTTTGTTGAATGTATAGACAACAGTGCTAACTGCTTCTCTCTAATACACATGTGGTAGTTTTTCTTCTGATAACATACTTCTTGCTACATCCAAGATAGTTCTATTTTTCCTTTCAACAACTCCATTCTGTTGTGGTGTCCAAGGTGCTGATAACTGTCTTCTGATTCCATTCACTTCACATAATGTATTAAAGTCCTTAGATGTGAATTCTCCTCCTTTATCTGATCTTAAACATTTGATTTTCTTACCGATTTCATTCTCAACCATTGCTTTGAATAGTTTGAACTTTCCAAGTGCTTCTAATTTTTCTCTGAGAAAAGTAACCCAACACATTCTAGAATAATCATCAATAGTTAGCATGAAATATCTATCACCTTGTAAGCTTTTAGTTCTAGCTAGACCACATAAATCAGCGTGAATCAAATCAAGAGCATTATTGGATTTTTTTGGAATACTTTTGAAACTAGCTCTAACTTGTTTTCCAAATTGACATTCCTTACAAATTGTATTCTGAGGTTTCACAATTTTAGGTAGATCTCTAACTGCCTTAGATGTACTGATTTTTACCATACAATCAAAGTTTACATGACATAGTCTCTTATGCCATAACCAACTTTCATCTATATGTGCAATCAAGCATGCCTTTTCATTGTTATTCAAATGAAAGATATTACCTCTAGTCTGATTACCGATTGCAATTTCCAAACCAGTTCTATTCATGATTTTGCATTTTCCATTTTTAAATTGTAACTGAAATCCTTTCTCAACTAATTGACCAACACTTAAAAGATATGCTTTAATCCTTCTACGTAGTAGACATTGTTAGTGTTATGCTTACCATCAAGAGATATTGAGCCCTTACCTTTGATTGAATAGGCTTTGTCATCTCCAAATCTTACTAAACCTCCATTGTATTCTTGAAAGTTCAAAAATTTACCTTTGTCTCCTATCATATGATGTGAGCATCCTGAGTCAATGATCCATTCATCCTTTGCTTCAATTTTAGCTGCTAGGGCTTGTTCTACCGGTTGAGCAGTAGGTGCTGGTTGATCTTCTGTTATAGAAACAAAAACCCATCCATTATCTGCTGGATCCTCATCAGAATCATCAGTCACACCTTCATCAACAATGTAATAGGATTTGTCTTTGTTCTTCTTAAATCTGTATCTCTGATATTCAGGATTAGGCTTGTATGTTCTTCTAGCTTATTCTCTTAGTCTAGCATGTCTATCAGGGCATCTCGAAGCCATATGACCAATGTTATTGCAGTTGAAACATTTAAAGGATGCTTTACCTTCATACTTACTTCCAACTGGACCTCTTGGCATTTTTCTTGCAAATAGTGCTTCAAGTTCTTCAAGATCTTCATTCTCCTTCCTGGTTTCTTCAAGTTCTCTTGCATAAAAGGCTTTCTAGTTTGATTTGTCAAATGATGGAGCAGATGATGTTGATGCTTTAAAGGCCAAATCAGTCTTTATAGTAGCAACAAGACCAAATTCCTCAAGTTGAAAGGCTGAAAGTTTTCCAATCAATGTATCCCTAGTTACTGATGTATTAGGCATTGTTCTTAACTCATTTATAGCAATAACCTTCATTTTATATGCCGGTGGCAATCCTCTTAATATTTTTGAAACAATTTCATCTTCACTCAAGGTTCCTCCACAACATTTAATACCGAAAACAATTTCATTTACTCTTTCCATAAAAGCAAAAATCCTTTCATCTTCTTCCATTTTCAGATGTTCATACCTGACTTGGAAGCTTTCAAGTTTTGCAATCTTGACTGTAGAATCTCCTTCATTTAGTGTTTCCAAATGATCCCAAATAGCTTTAGCAGTAGACCTATCTGATAATCCCATGATTTGTTGATCTGATAATGCGCTCAAAAGTGCTTCTCTTGCTTTGCAATCATTTTCCTCATCTTTAGCTAAGGTAGTTGGAGCAACCTGACCAGCTACAGTAGCAGTATAACCATTCTTTGTAACTTCCCAGATGTCTTTACCGATGCAACTTAGATGTGTCTCCATCTTGATCTTCCATATCCCATAGTTGGTTCCATCAAGTTTAGGACTGTCCTTCCTGAAGTAATTAGTAGACATTGGATCTCCTCAAGTTGTTAAACTTTTGCAAAAGAGGACTAGGCTCTGATACCAATTGTTAGGTCTCGGAGACAACTGAGAAGGTGGGGGGGGGGGTGAATCAGTTGTCTAATAAATTCAAAGCAAAACCAATTAACCAATTTAGTGATTAATACCGGTAAACCAGTTAAGTGTGATGGTAGACAATGTTAACAATAAATTGCTATACCGGTAGAGATTAATGCATGAAACATAAACATAGAGTCATCCACAACACATAACACCAATATTTGTATGTGGAAACCCTATAGGGTGAAAAACTACAGTGGGAAACCTTACCCACAATAAGATGATACTACTACAGATAGTAAGTGTACACAAATGGGGTCTGCACATGCAGAAAGGCCAACAGCCTAGAGCTCACTGCTCAATCACAGAATGGGAGTCACACTGACTACAGTTGGATGGTTAAATCCAATAAGAATGTACTGCACAAAATAGCATCTTCATATGTTGGATTTAGTACTGGTGTAATGTTGATATGCTTCTACAAAAACCTAACTTCACCTTCAAATGATGTCTTCATGTATACCTCTAATTAATCTCGCATACCTTCACACAATTCTTTTTCGCATTCCACATTTGATCTTACAAATAAGATCTTGCATTTATACCATACCCTAAGACCAATTTCAGTAGGTCAACTCTACAAGATATTACAATAAAAACATTTTACATACAATATAATATCCAATGCAATAACTGATTAAACATGTCGGCTTAATGCATTTACAACAATAATAAATCATCTCCATAGTGTGCCATGCTGATCTGGAAAAGATAAACCTGACGGTGTAACCCTAGATAACCCTGGACCTATTTTCTAGTAAAAGCAAATATGCAAATATGAATATATCAATGATTGATTGTTCAAAGCAAAGTGTCCACATGGTGTGTTCGACATTACCAAGTGTCTTCCATATCATTCCAAGTGTCGGTTGATCATTATATCCTGTTGATGAACCATATACCAGTAACTGTGCAATAGTTACTTGCTTGTCGGTGAATGTTGTTGGATCTCCAAAGTGCTAGTTTTCAGTAGGTGTTGACATCAATGACAAAACCATACGAAAATACCAACAACATGCTTCTATTATGGTGTTATGACTCCTGATAGACCCTATAGAGT
Organism: Cryptomeria japonica; assembly: GCF_030272615.1. Taxonomy (NCBI): domain Eukaryota; kingdom Viridiplantae; phylum Streptophyta; class Pinopsida; order Cupressales; family Cupressaceae; genus Cryptomeria; species Cryptomeria japonica. The sequence goes on along the minus strand of NC_081409.1, from coordinate 775,879,571 downwards.
GCAACTTCTATAGGATGGGAGGCCTTCCATTTAACGGAGTGGTTCATGTTGCTAATTATAGCCACCTAAACAAATGCCCTTACTAGACACCTTTTGTGTTAGAAGCCAAAAACCTTCTAGTTGTTGGTGCACATTCTTACGGTTCTTAGTAGAGATACAAATTTCACCATGGGGAGTTTTCATGGAGACTGGTGCTTAGTTGCCCTAGAGAAGTGAGTGCCAAGGGTGGAGGCAATAAGGTCAAGCATCTAAGTATCCGCTCTGAATTGCATAGCTCGGGGTAACCCTCCAAGTGAGATTCAACAACTATAGTCCTAGCTAGCCTTAGGATTTGTCCTTGCATGATCAAAACACTCAAACATTTTCAAGCAAAACAAATAAAAATTGTGTCTATCATGTTTTCAAGTGTATGCAAAACAAACAAGGACATTTTACAATCACACTTGAAATTGAAACACTTTATCATTTTTGTACAAAAACACCTTCACATATCGTGTCTTCATTGTTTGTTGTGGTTTCTTCTCACTAAATGTCAAAACATTGAGATTTGGTCACATTCAACAACTTCACAATTGGACAAAATTGCAAAACATTTTTAAAATCACGTCTAGGTTTACTTAAACCGGGTCCGTCTTTAGAACTAAAAAATTGCAAAAGATTTGTCAAGAGAAAAAGGACTTAAGTTTTCAAATTTAAAGAGCTTCTAAGGTTGCTTTCTATAGGGCTTTATTCTTTAGTCAACCTATCCGGGTCACACATTGTCAGTCATTTTCCTTCACTTTCATTGCCCTCATACACATTTTCCAAATTTGAGTCAAAAGGTTACTTTGCTTGTCCTCATCAAACTTTGCAAACATACTACAACACAATACTAGGTGATTCATGTATCAAGATCTATCATCTTAGGGTCTCATTTGGTCTTCTTGAGTCAAGGTCAACTTACCTCATCAAGAGATCCATCATCTCTTTGGAAGCCACATCTTACTCTCAAACATACATACTTTGGTCTTACATTCTTGGACATTGCAAGTTCACCCTAGATTCATCTACACTTCATACACCTCTTGGTCTTCCATAGTCTTTAAATTTTCATGTTACCTTTTATTTTGGTCAAGACTTAAGTCCATGGTTGAAACCCATTCACAAAGGTCTAGCAGGGAAGTTGAAGAAGCTTTAAGGTCTTTAAACATGAGTACTTATGAGTTTTATGGAGATGAATTTTACAATCCATTTGACAATCGCAATAATATACCAAACCATGAGAATGAAAATAATGAGGACAACAATGGAAATGATAATGACAATGACAATGCATCTATAGATTCTGCAGAAATTGAGAAAACTATCATGGATCCCCATTTTAATAAATTGGTTCAAGAAAAAATGAAGAGAGAGATAATATTTCCTACAAGTTATGGCACAAAGTGGAACAAGATTACCCCATGATTTTGATATGTCATAAATTTTGGAGGATGATCCAAATCAAACAAATCAATTTAATACAAGGCATAGGAGGCCTAATAATGGTGGTAATAAGAGAGAGCATCTTGTTCTTGAGGCACCTTCCTCCCTATTCCAAAAACCTGAAAATCCAAACACATACACTCATTCTCATGCCAATTTTACTAGGAACTCTCATGAACAACCCCACACTCATCCTTTCCCATGGAGAAGAACTACCACCACACATGCTCATGATGATACCCAAGATCATGCCAATGAATACAATTACACCCAAGAAAATATTCAAAATCGTGACACGAGGAGACCATGTGTTAGATTTGGGTGTAATATCCAAGATCACCCTTATGATACCCCCTATCCTCATGGTCATGAAATGTATCTACCTAGACCTAGTTCTCATCATTACAACACCATACCAAGTGGTCCATATACAAGTTATAACTATGTTCCTCCTCCATATGAGCACATCTATGATCAATACCATCCATACATGCATTATATCCCTCCTCCTCCACTTGGCAGCTCAGGCATGGGACTATCTCAAAGAGAAAAGACACCACCCAATAATGACTTGCAACAATAGATCAAGGATTTACAAAAGAAAATGGTAGACATGAGTACACCAAAGCAATAGTACACAATGAAAGATATATGTTCTTACCCATTTGATAGAAGCATTCCAATGCCTCCATTCCCTTCACATTTTGTGACACTGAAGTTTGATAAGTACAAAGGAAAAAGGGGACCCTAAGGCACATATAAGATAATTTTTCACATCTTGCATTGAGGTAGAAGGAGAAGAAACATATTTGATGAGATTGTTTCCACAAAGCTTAGGTGAACAAGTAATAAAATGGTTCTCCCAACTTCCACCTGGAACTAAGTCACGAAGTGACCTAGCAAAGGCTTTTATATAACACTTTTCATACAACATTGAAACAGATGTGTCTGTGGCTACCTTATGCAATACTAAGCAAAAAAAATGGGGAATAGTTCTCTTCATTCTTACAGCGATGGAGAGGTCTTGCTAGTCAATGCTCTTGTAATATACCACAAAAAAAATGGTAGAAATATTCACTCAAACGTCAATAAGGATATTGGATATGAGCTAAGAAAAGGTTGTTTGTCTACCTTCAAAGAGGTCATTTAGATAGGAATGACAATAGTAAAAGTCCTTATTGAACAAGGTGTCATTAATATATTCAAAAAGAACAAAGAGGAATCAAATGGGAAAGTCAATGATGGGGTAGTAGATGTAAATTTTGTGAAACCTAAGATAACTTTCCCCAGTGCAAGTTCTTCTAATACGAATGATCAAAGCGAACAATCAAAGGCAATGAAAACCTCAAAGAAAGTACACTCCATTGGGAGAACTGATTGAAACAACATTCAAGAAGTTAGTGGCAAACAAGCTCATAATACTACTAGATAATCAACCATATGAGCCAAAAGTAAAACCAAATTGGTGGGATGAAAATGAATATTGTGAATATCACTAGACCAAAGGGCATTTAAGTAGCAATTATCACAGATTGAAGAATATCATACAAGATCTCATTGATAGAGGCAACATAGAAGTTGATGGTCACACATCCAATGAAGAGCATGCTATGTTTAAGGAACCATTTCCTAAACATGACAAGGGGAAAACAAAAAATATAGATAATCAAGCTAATTATACCAAGACATCCTATGATTATGATTCTACTATTAATCACATTTCAATGGATAATCATGTTTCTACCATCATCATAAAGGACAAAACTCCTAAAGGGTCTACCCAAAGGAGTAAAGTCATTTTAAAAGGCATTGGACCATCTTCATCATCTTCTAAAGATGGAACCTCCAAATGTAGTGTCACAGCCTATCGAGGTAAAGTCACCTTGTAAGGTGTTCCATCTAAGACCAAAACCTCTTCATCCACCAAAAATGAATATGACCTTATAGACCAGCTAGGGAAAACACTCGCCCTCATTTCCATCCTTGATATTTTATGCATATCCCCCTCAGATAAGGTCATCCTTGAGAAGACTTTGAGAGAGACTTCCATACCCACTGATCTGAACATGGACTAGTTTCAAGCCATGGTGGGATACATTTCCATTACGCATACCCTTACATTCATAGAAGTTGGTGACACATCCATAACCCAGCCTCATAATGCACCTCTAGATATTGAAGCCTTTATCTATTAAAACCAAATAAAATGAGTCTTGATAGATGGAGGAGCAGGTCTAACCATTTGTACATTGAACACTATTAAACAATTGGGATATTCTGAAAAGACTGATGATGAAGAACGCTCATCCAAGAGCACATTCACCTTACCTCTTAGAGTTGGGCCTATTACGAAGGATGTGGTATATCAAGTCCTTGATTTATATCTCACATACAATATACTCTTGGGACATCCATGGATTCAGAGCCATTCCTTCAACATATCACCAATGTATATCAAGCTCCCACATAATGGAGTTAAAGTGACTGTCAAAGGCAATCCGAATCTATTCATATATTGCAATAACCTATGACCTAGATCATAAATAACAATCCTAGTCAATCAAGAAGCTATTCCATCTTCAACATATTTTGATCATGAATCATTGAAAGCTTCTACATCAAAACAAGCAAAGCTCAAAGAGAAATTCAAGGTTAAAGACATGGGATGTGGTGAGTATATCTTTCATGTTGATCAACTCATACTATCTCCTAAGACATTTAGTCAACAAGAACAACCTACTAACAATTTGCAATATCAAGGAATTATGTGCGAACAACCTAGTGTTGTGGCTACCAAGTCTTAATGCAAATCTCTTCTAGCGGTTCAAGAAGCTCTTGATATCAATAGTTCTAAAAGTAGTTCCAATGAAGAATCTATAGAATGTATCACCAACCCTCTTGAGAACTCAAATAGTCTTACCATTTCATCCACTCATTCCATTTCCACTCCTCTCCCAGACTTGGACCAATAAGAATCACAAAAATCCATTACTCGGTGGGGATAAAAATCAAGCTTTGAAAAGAAAAATCTAAAAGTCAAAAATAAAGAAAAGGCCTTTAGCCTAAATCAAAATAAAAAGCTATTGGACTCTAAAAAAATCAAGGTCAAGGATAAAAAATCCTATGAAAGAAATAGAGAAAGAGATGATCTCTCCTAATATCAAAATAATTGGGGGCAAAAGTTCTACAATTTTAAGTCAAAAAATATACTTATTGATCCTAAATCTCCATCATGTCAAGATACTTTCACATTTTTTCGCAATCATAAGCCTTCATCACTCATCCACTTGTTCCGCACATCCTTTCCCTTCTGGCGATACATCATGGACCTATAATGGAGCTTCCTTGAAGGACTTTCTTATCAAGGATGCCCAAACTTCTTTAGGTGACATGCATGCGGGCCTGTATAGTTCACACATTAGTAATTCTACCTTAGTTCCTTCATCAAGGAAGATAATCAAGGGAGAAACACATCATTTAGTCAAGGAATGTCAAAGCTACAATCATAAGGTAAAGCCTCACACATTTGAGGTGGGTGACATAGTTCTCAGATAAAATCCTAAAAATCAGCAAGACAAAGAGAAGAAAGGAAAATTGGAACACAATTGGCTTGGTCCTTATGTCATTATAGTAGTCTATGGATCAGGTGCATATCAAATCTCAACACTAGATGGGGAACCTTGGGAGGATCCTATCAACATCATGCACCTTCACAAATTTTACACATATTTCTTCAGATATCCTAATATAAAAAAGGTACAAAAAAAATACAAAAATATCAAAAAATATCAAAAATTAAAAAAATTGTTACTTGGTGAAAACCTACCAAATAGGCACCTTGTGACACAAAAAATTCAAAAAAAATTAAAAATTAAAAAGGAATAAATTCGTCCAATGATGAAAACCACTTTGATGGTATCGTAGGCAAGTACCATGGTGAAAATCGGGTTACCGGTGCCATGTGTAGCGACATTGCTCCTCCCTCCTTCAAGATTCAATCTTATCCTTTCACTTTGAACACACTCACAACCTATCCATCCATAATAAACTTAGCCATTCCCATCATGGCTTATTATTGATCTACCTAAGATTAGTTAGCCATTCATAATAAAATTCTCTTTTTACCCTTTCTTTCCATAATAAATCAGATCCAATTTGCAACTGGGGCAAAATCCTAAATCTAGTGATGGAAGTGGTACCCTGAGCATCACATGTTTTGAGGAGCATTGTCTTTTCATGTTACAAGATAGGGTTGATGTTGCACCAAAAGATCAACCTGTCAATGCTCGATGCAACCACTAGACTTATAGAATCCACATGAGGCTGTTAAACCATGTTGTGAACCCCCTCGAGGGATGCTAGCCCACTGCAAACAATCACCCTCCTAGCATCACTCGTTGTGGCCTGCGTGATTCAAACCTGTGACCAAGCTTTGATACCACTTGTTACAAGCTAGGGTTTCCATTGCACCAAAAGATCACCCTGTCAATGCTCGATACAACCACTAGACTTATAGAATCCATAGGAGGTTGTTAAACCATGTCGCGAATCCCTGCGAGGGATGCTGGTCCACTACCAACATTTAATTCCTCCTTTTCGAACATGATCCACAATAAAATATCACTTGCATCGCCAATCCATAATAAATTTTTATTCTTCTTTGCAATAAAGTATTAGTTTTAGATGAGACACAAGTAGTAGTGGGCTATCAACAAATCAAATCTTTTAGTAGACTTTGACAACAACATGGTTTTTAGCATGACCTATCCTTTATCAAGATAACAACATTGTGATCAAATCAAACATGTTAACATATGTGGCAAGAAACACAAATAACTTGTGGATTTCATTGTGTTTTGGTGTCAAGTCTTGGTTTTATTTTGACTTATATCTTTTGGTGACATGTCTTTTAGCTTTTCCAGGATGTCTCTGACTAGAGATTTCATATCCAGGATGTCTTTGACTAGAAATGTGAGGATGGGGTACATTCACCTATTATTTTGTTTTCTGTGGATTGTCTCTTTGTAATGCTATGACTTGTCCAAGGATATGAGGAATTTGTGAGTCTAGTGTGAACTGGGGAATTCCTTGTTTGTGACTGTTTGATCTCCATGCAAACAGGTACAATGACTTTATGGGTCAAACCTATACCTCGATTGTCATAACCTATTTTTCATAATAAAGATCAATGATGATAAAGAATAAGAAGCTCTTTCACTTCCATATCTTCTACCTTCCATCCCTCTTTCATGATTGAACTCGATTGTTTTTCCTTAAGTTCATGTAGGCTGCTATCACATGGCTAAGTATAATGACATTCCAAAAATATCTGCATTTCATGTAGTTTGCACCTGCATAATCACATGTTAGCATATCTCATTTCATACATACATATAGATATCACAATCGCATCACATCTTGCACATATCATTGGTTAGTATCTGCATTCTCATATAAAACATAAAATGCCAAATAATAACACATCATGCATCTCATCTTATATATAATCATATCATATCATTACCATGTACTCATCTGCATTTAGTACATCCACATTTCCATATAAAAATAGAAAAGAACAAAAATGTATTACATTTCATCATGTATATATTTTGCATTCATATCATAAGCATCATATCATCATAATAAAAAATGTAACATGCATCATCATATAAGAACATGCATACATAAACTACATCATCATAAAGCATATAGAAGCATCACATAGGAACAAATGAATATAGTTTTCGTAAGGAATGAGCCATCTCATATATATATATATATATATATCAAAAAATAATAAGTGTCATAATACAATGATGTTAATATCCCATAAGGCTACAAAATCACCCAAAGGTATTCAAGAATAAGCTAAATGGGCAGGGACAAGTGACAAGGAATAAAGAAAGACTGGTATGTAAAGAATATTCTCAGGTTGAAGGCATAGACTTTGAAGAAACTTTTGTTCTAGTAGTAAGGATGGAAGCTACACGTATCTTTCTTGCATTTTCTTCTTACAAAAACTTTAAAGTTTATCACACGGATGTCAAATCAATATTTCTAAATGGAGATCTAGAAGAAGAGGTTTAAACTGAGCAACTAGATGGATTCAAACTGACAAAAGAACTGGATATAGTGTTCAAACTGAAGAAAGAATTGTATGGACTCAAATAAGCACCTAGAGCTTGGTATGCAAGTTTGGATAGGTATTTGTTTCAACATAATTTTAGGAAAGGTATTGTAGATGTTAATCTTTATTTCAAGATTGTTGGATATAAGTTGTTAATTATTATAGTTTATGTTGATGATATCATATTTGGAGGAAATGATAGTTTATGTAAAGCGTTTCTAAAGAGATGCAAAAAGAATTTCAGATGTCAATGATTGGTGAGTTGTCTTTCTTTTTTGGGTTGCAAGTTATTTAATCTAAAGATGGAATTTTTTTTTATCTCAAAGCAAGTATGTGAAGGAAATGTTGAAGAAATTTGGTTTTGATGATTGCAAATTGGGTACATTTCTTTTAACCATTGGGTGCAAATTGAGAAAAGATGACGAGTTTTAAGAAGTTGAACAAAAAAGTACAAGTCAATAATTGGTTGATTGTTGTATTTTATTGCATCTATACTAGATATCATGCATGATGTGTGTCTAGTGGCTAGATTGCAAGCAAATCCAAAGGTAACACATGAGCAAGTTGTGAAAAGATTTTTTCAGATATTTGAAAGGTAACGTGGATTTTGGACTTTAGTACAAAAAAGGTGGAGACTTCATGTTGAAAACTTATATAGATGCAAATTGGGCTAGAAGTGTTGATGATTGAAAGAATACTAGTGGTGATGCATTCTTTTTAGGGGACAAATTGGTCTCCTAGTTTAGTAAGAAATAAGATTCAGTTTTCGTATCTACTACTAAAGAAAATTATATTGTAGAGACATCTTGTTATACTTAGGTAATGTGTATAATATAGAATCTTCAGGATATCAAGGTAACATATGATGAAGAAATTCCTATTATATTTAATAATACAAGTGCAATAAATTTTTTAAAGAATCCAATTATGCATTCAACAACAAAAAATATTTCAATAAGATATCACTACTTGAGGGAGAAAGTTGTTGAGAAGGAAGTTCGGTTGGAGTACATTTCTACAAAAGAGAAAGTTCAAAATATTTTCACTAAGGCATTGGAAAAGGATACATTTGATTTTATTTGAGAGAAGGTTGGGGTTATTGCATTTTTGCAGGGGGAGCTTTCATGCCAATTTCTTTTCCAGGATTGATGTTGTGGCTACACTCAGGGGGAGTAGTGGTGTGCGTAGTGTTGCTAAAGCTTTTGTCCTTGATGGAAAAGGGTTAGAGATAAAGAAGTTTTTGAAATTTGGGGAGAGATATAAAGAAGTTTCATGATTTCGGGGAGAGATAGAGATAGAATAGTATTGTTTTGCAAATTTGCAGTTTTGGTTGTACGATGAGTTCGGTTGATTGTTGTCAAGTGTTTCCATCAATGGTAAAGGGGGAGATTGTTGGAAGTATGTGTTTTTGTGGTTGTCATCGATGTCAACTTGTTCCAGATTAGTGTTGGTTTGGAATTTCTATGGTGTTGAGATATCTTTTTGTGTTGACAATGCGGTTGTTCTATTAATTATTCCAAAAGTGTTAGGGTTTGGAAAGTGTTGCTAATGTTGTTTATTATTAAATTTTCTTTGGATATAGTTTTGGTATTGTATATATGATAGTTCTATGGTCCAAAAATATCATTGTGTTCTCCAGGTGTTGTCACATTATTCATAGCTAGTTGTGATATTCTATGTTAGACCTATCCTTAGGTCCAGATATGTTTTGTAGAAGATTGTTTTATGTGTTATGAGGTTTCATCATAGCACGTGGAGATCCAAATTAGAGTCATTTGCATTAGAGGATATGTTTTGATTGTTAATTTCTTATATGAATTTGTAGCATGTTGATATGATGTTTGTTATGTTCCATTGATTGCGGATTGGTGAATTGATATTTGGACGATGTGTTTTTGGACCCCTCTTTCTCCTAGAGTGGATCAACATCTGTGTTTTTGGTCCAAAAGGTTTATTTTGGTTCAGGCCGACTTGGTTCAGGCTAAATAGAGAGTTGGAGAAGACTTAAAATGAGAGGAACTAGTTATTGTGAGGATCTGGTTATTACTAAGAGGGGGGTTGAATTGGTAACAACAATAAACTGAAATCTTTTACCAATCTGCAAATACTTCTCAAAAACAATGCATAACCAGTATCAGTAACTACTCAATCAAACACTTTAAAGAAGATTTACCAAACTACTCATTCATATGTTCATCAACATGTAAGCAATGTAATGATATCAAATCCACACATAAACAAATTAACCACCATATGAACACTGATAATTTTTTTATTCGGAAAACCCAAATGCGAAAAACCATGATGCGAATTAGTACCCACAAGATTTGCACTCTTTCGAAATGTGCCCTCTTAAAATCCTAGCCCAGTTAGGAGCTTTACAATAATACTCAGTTAAGAGCAGACCCTTTTAGGAGTCACCCATTGAAGGGATTTTAACCTCAGCCCTATTAGGAGCTCTACCTTGTTAGGAGTAACCTTGCTAAAAGATTTAAACTCAAGCTAATGAGCCATTCGCTGAAGGGATTTACAAGATCAGGCCTGTTAGGACCTACCTGGTTAAGGGATTTTAATACAACTGCAACTATTAGGAAACAATAGGTAAATGATCTGATCAATGCACTCTCCCCTTGCTAATACAGATCCATTTTAGCTCCAATCTTCTTCTCTCATGAAGACATCTTAATCTAGTTTGATACACTCTTCTTCTCTTATCACCGACATAATAAACCTTCACAAAATTGACCTAAACACACTTTACAATTAGGTCGGTTACATCACCATAACTTACAATGAATTTACATCATAAATCATATCAGATCATTACAACAAATTTCAAGACAATTACAGTCGTTGAATGATCATAACACATCACCACACATCAATCTGAGAAGTTGTCAAACCCTTATCACATTATCCTAAGAACTTTGTCATTTCCCAAGAAATTTGATCATTTTATGCTCTCAAACAACATCTTTTCCATTCACCTAGATTCTAACATGTCACGACTGTTACAAGCTAGGGTTTCCATTGCACCAAAAGGTCGACCTGTCAATTCTTGATACAACCACTAGACTAATAGAATCCACAAGAGGTTGTTAAACCATGTTGCGAATCCTTGTGAGGGATGTTGGCCCACTGCCAACAATCCCCCTCCTAGTGTCACTCATCATGGCCTGTGTGATTCAAACCTATGACCAAGCTCTGATACCACTTGTTACAAGCTAGGGTTGCCATTGCACCAAAAGCTCGACCTGTCAATGCCCGATACAACCACTAGACTTATAGAATCTACAGGAGGTTGTCAAACCATGTCATGAATCCCCGCGAGGGATGCTGGCTCACTGCCAACAACGACTAAGATAAGATCATGAAAAGATTCTCTGCCAAACCATAAAACATCACCGGTTAAAGATCTTGTGACTGGTTCTCAAACCCTACATTGAATATACAACAATCAATTACAAACATGACTTTCGATTCTCCAAACATGATGCAGTTCCGGTCATAGATTCATTATAATATCATAATCATAAATTCCAAACCACAACACCTAACTCAACATGGATCTCTACCGCAACTATCTCCTTCTTTGTTGTTGCTTATTGATTGACTACTACTTAGTAGTTTTGTTGTCCAATTCAATCCATTACCTATTTGGCTATACTGGTAGACTTAAATAGCTTATATGACATACCAAACATAAACAAACATTGTTTCCATCAATGACAACACAAATAATTGATCATAAAGCATCATATCACATTTATATCATCACCAACAGTCCATCAATATATCATCATATCAACATCATCATTTACCTCTACATCATCATCTTCATCAGTTATGCAAACATGCCAACATTCTCCCCCTTTGGGATTGATGGAAAAACTAAAAGAATGCAACACCAAAACAATCAACTGATGACAAATACTAGGAACTCATCATGCCATGCTATACTGTTATGTTCTTCACTTGTTCTTCTCCTCTGCATTACTTTTCCTTGTCATTGTACTTCTCCTTATCATTGTTCTTCACCCCCTTTGATAGCAATTCCAAAGGTGCAAAGGAATCTTTTGTCTTCATCCCTACTGCTATTTTCTCCATCATCTCTGTGTTCCTCAACTTAGCTACTCCCCCTGAGGAGTAGCCCACTTCTCATCAATCTACAGTGAAAGATATTCAAGAAGTCCACTAGATTGATGCATCACTAAAATCCTAGTTGTTCTTGGGTAGGGGTATAACCCCTAACTTACCTCTGAGATATTCAAAGGTAGCCTTAGGAAATGTTTATAGCACTAGTGTTATCACAATATATGATCACCAGTTCTGTCATATCCTCCTTGAATCCTTCTAGGACATGTCTCATCCATATAGCTTGTGTATAATTCATGGATGCAACCACATATTTTTCTTCTGTCGTAGACTGAGATATACAACTTTGTTTCTTACTACTCCAAGATACCAGTCTACCGCCTAGAAAGAATCCTCCACCTTTTGTACTTTTTCAGTCATCTACATTTCCTTCCCAATTAGCATTTGTGAATAATTGAAAAGAAACATTCCCTTTGTATGGATACCACAATCCATAATCAACTGCCCCTCTAAGATATCTGAATATTCTCTTCACTGCTATCATATGTGTCTCCTTAGGGTTCTTCTAAAACCTTGCTACTAAACCAACTGCATGGGCAATATCTGATCAACTATGAACAACATAATGAAGTTTCCCAATCATAGATCTATATTCCTTCTCATCCACTGAGGGTGAATCATCTTCTTGTAACCATAGGTGTTCCAACTAGTTTACAGTCTTCCATTCCAAAGGTTTTTAACACATCCTTCACATACTTAGATTGACTGATAAAAATTCCACCTTCCAGCTATTGGACCTACAAACCAATGAAATTTTTTATCTCACATATGAGAGACATCTCAAACTCTTCCTTCATCTCATCTACAAAAGTCATACGCATATGATTATTTACTCCAAATATGATGTCATCAACAAATACTTCTACAATCAACATCTTGTATCCTTTAGTCTTCAAATAAATATTGATGTCCTCATTGGTTCTCTAAAATCCTATCTTTATCAGATGTGCATGAAATCTTTCAAACCATGCCCTTGGTGCTTTCTTTAATCCATATGATGCTTTATGCATTTTGCATACCATATCCTTATCTTTTGACAATGCAAACCCATTTGGTTGTTCAATATACACCTCTTCTTCAAGAATACCATTCGGAAGTGCTGACTTCACATCCATTTGGTAGACTTTGAAACCTTTAATTTATGCAAATTCAAGTAGCATCCTAACTCCTTCAAGCCTATAAATCGATGCACACGTCTCTCCATAATATTCACCTTCTTCTTGTGCATGTCCTTTGCAAACTAGTCTTTCCTTGTTTCTAACAACTTCTCCTTCTTCATTTAGCTTGTTTCTAAATACCCACTTTGTACCAATCACATTTTTATCATCAAGTCTAGGAACAAGTGACCAAGTGTTTTTTTTATCAATCTGATCAATCTCGTCATTCATTTCCTTTAACCAATCATCTTCCTGAAGAGTTTCTTTCATTGTCTTTGGTTCAACTGTGGAAATCATATAAGAACTTTCTCTGATTTTTTCTTCTAGTCTATACTCCAGCATTCTTGTCACCTATTATCTGGTCTTCATAATTATTTAAACTTACATAGCTAGGTATAACCTATTCCGATGCAATAACCTCTTCTTATTCTTCATCTTCTTCATCTTATACTGGTTGAGCTTCTTCCACTATACTATTCTGCTCAACAACTTTCTGCACTTCGGGTTCAATAGTCACAAATTTTTGTTCATCATCTGTTGGATCAGATTTGTTGGTATCATTAGGTTTATCAGATAACTCATCAACTTTTACATTCACACTCTCCACAATCATCTTTATCCTTTTGTTACAACACTTGAAAGCTTTTCTCTTAGTAGAGTAGCCAAGGAATGTTCCTTCATCACTTTTAGGGTCAAATTTACCAGTTTATTCATCTCTTTTTATTAAACATCCATTGCCAAAAACTTTGAAATAACTGACATTAAGAGATTTACCATACCATAACACATAGGGTGTCTTTTCATTACCTTTCTTCACCAGTACTTGGTTCAATGTGTATACAACAGTGTTGACTGCTTCTCTCCAAAATATCTTAGGTACATCTCCTTGTATCAACATAGTCCTTGTTGCTTCAACAATGGTTCTGTTTCTCCTTTCTATAATTCCATTTTGCTATGGTGTCCTTGGAGTAGATAATTTCTTCTTTATTCCATTTTCATCACAATATCTCACAAACTTATCTAATATAAACTCTCCACCCTGGTCAGATCTAACACACTTAAGATTCTTACTAGTTTCCTTTTCTACTAAGGCCTTGAATGCCTTGAACTTGCTAAAAGCTTTTGAATTTTCCTTCAAAAAAGCAACCCACATCATTCTAGAAAAATCATCAGTAAATAACATGAAATACTTGTCACCATAAAAACTTCTAGTCCTCATAGGACCACATAAGTGAGTGTGCACCAAATCTAGAATATGCTGAGAAGAAAAATATTTACTCTTAAAAGAAGATGTAGTCATCTTACCCAACTGACATTCTGTACACATCACATTGTCTAGTTTAACAAGGTGTGGCATACCTCTCACCATATTAGACTTGTTGACCTTAACCACATTATCAAAGTTCACATGACAAAACCTTCTATGTCATAACCAACTATCTTCAACCTTAGCAACCAAACAACTATTTACACTAGCATTCAGATGGAATAAATTACCTTTAATTTGTTTGCTAGTAGCAATTAATTCTCCTTTATATCCTAAGATCCTGCACACTCCATTCTTAAACTCAAGATGATAGCCTTTGTCATTCAATTGACCAACACTCAATAATTTATGTTTCAAACCTTCAACCCAATATACATCATCAACATTACTTTTACCATTCAAACATTACTTTTACCATTCAAAGAGATATAACCTTTACCTTTTACCATACAAGGTGAATTGTTCCCAAATATTACTACACCACCATCAAATGCTTCAAGAGAAATAAAATTGTTCTTATCATTGGTCATGTGGTATGTGCAACCACTATCAATAATCCATTCATCACTACTGTCAATGTGAGATATTAGAGCCTTCTTATTAGACAGATCTTCCTTAAACAAAAATAAAAATAATCTACTCATTGTCTTCATCCTTAGATTCTTTATCAGTGACACCTTCATCAACTACAACATAGAACTTTTTCTTTCCTTTTCCCTTATATTTTCTAAACTTTTCCTTTTGATCAATATTAGGACAGTTTGCAGCTATATGTCCTATCTTGTTAGAAGAGAAACACTTAAGAGGAAGCTTTCCTCTGTACATATCAGTGCCTCTAGGAAATCTTTTTGCTAATAGATCTTCAAATTCCATCAGATTATCTTCATCATCCACATCAACTTTACTACTGCCATGATGACTTGACCTACATTCATGACTATGACAAACATCTTTCCCTTTTCTCACCAGTACACCAAATACATATGCTTTGAATGCAGATTCTATCTTAGGTACATTGTTATCAAAATTAGTGAGCTTACCAATCAAAGAATCAACAGTAACCTTATCATTACTAACTGGCCTTAACTCTTGAATAGAAGACACTCTAATGGCATAGGCAGGCAATAGGGTTCTAAGAATTTTACTCACCATAATGTCTTCTTCTATAGTACCACTAGCACTTTGGATTCCACTGACAACTTCTTTTATCCTCTATCCATACTGGGTGATATTTTCTCCTTCCATCATTCTCATATCATCAGACTTTCCTCTAAGGCTCTCTTCTTTAGTCTTTTGAACATGCTTATCACCACCATAGATTAATTCTAACTTCTCCCAAACTTCAAAAGTAGTTTCTAAACCATGGACATCAATATATTCAATATCAGAAAGTGTACTTACAATGGCTTCCAATGCTTGAATGTTTTCTTATTGCTCCTTAAGTTGATTTGCATTCATAGGATCGATAGGAGGTACATACTTAGTAATAACATGTTGCCAGAACTGAGCACCCATACCTTTGATATATATCTTCATTCTGTCACTCCATATTTTTTAGTTGTCCTTAGTGAATTTGGGACCCTCCTTCTTCATCATATTCTTGAATCTTTACCTCAAGTGGTTAAGCTTCTGCACAAAGAGGACCTAGTACTCTGATACCAATTGTTATTGTGAGGATCTGTTTATTACTGACAGTGGGAGGGCGGGTGGGGGGTGGTGAATCAATAAAACAATAAACTGAAATATTTTACCCATCTGCAAATACTTCTCAAAAATAGTTCATAACCAATACTGGTAACTACTCAATCAAACACTTTAAAGTACAATTTACCAAACTACTCATTCATGTGTTCATCAACATGTAAGCAATGTAATGATATCAAATCCACAATAAACAAATCAACCACCATATGAACACTAAGATTTTTTTTCATGTGGAAACCCAAATGGGAAAAACCACAGTGGAAATTAGTACCCACAACATTTTCACTCTTTCGGAATGCATCCTGTTAAAGGCCTAGCTCAGTTAGAAGCTTTACAATAATGCTCGGTTAAGAGAAGACCCTATTAGGATACTAACTTTGAATTTGTGCATACCTTAGTTGTGTGGTAGAATCTACTCATTGCATATATAGTTTTTTATTGAAAAATGTTTTATAGAGAACTGAAAATAAATAGAGGAATCTAAGAATGATGCATATATGTATTTAGATGGACCCTATATCATTTTATAAATTTTGAGATATTTTCTTTTAATAATTTTGTGAATATTCATATACCTAAATGCAATTTTGATTTATATTTGAATCCACTTCAATGTGGAGGGGGAAATTAAATGACTAAATTTCCATACCCATGTCAATGTATCATTTATTTTGTGCCTATTTTTATAAAACATAAAGCAATTACATATCAACAAGTGGTGAACTCTTGAAACAAGTTTGAATTATATAATTTTCCATGTCCATCCCTTTTCCTCTCAATTATATAAGGAACCAATATTTATACCCACTTTCATATATACATTACCCACTTGAATCTAATCATTTCCCTATTTGGTCCACTTTCCTAATTCTCAAGATTATACCTAAAATTAAAATTTCAAATTAAATTCTATAATTTTTTTCCCTTTTCTAGTCATTTCAATCTAAGTAGATTCATTTTTTGCTTGACTTATTTTTATGTATTCATATTCATAGATATTTATTTTCGTTATTAAATACAATCATTTTTAGAAAAATGAACTTATAGATTATACATAATACGTGTCATAGCATAATAATAGGTCATCTACACATATATGCATGTTGTCTATGATTATTCACTTAGAATAGTGAAGTTAGTACATCCAAAGGGTTAACCTAGGAGAAATCAACCCTAGTAATTTGACAATCTCTATGAAAGTGTTTATAAATACCACCATTCCTACAAGTAAGCCAAACAATAAAGATTTGGGATGATGATCTGAATTATTTTATCAATTTAGAGGACAATACCCAAAGCAAAATTTTTGGTATTGTAAACACATAACAAATGATATAAAATTTCATTTCATTGAAAATATGTAACAATCATACAATTTTTTTGGCAAACTCTGTGAAAGAGAGTTGTGTGCCCTTGAATCTATCCCATTTGGGCAAACTCTATAAAAGAGAGTTGTATGTCTAGAATCTATCCAATTTGGGCAAACTTTGTAAAGAGAGTTCTATGCCCAAGCCTATAAAATTTAGGCAATCTTGTGAAGGAGCATATGCCTATAACTTTGTAGCTCTATAACTCTCCAACTCCTTGCAATTGGATTCAAATTGGGCTTATTTATAAGCTTTCAAAGAAGCTGAACAACCACCACATTTATGTCCTCATCAGAAGTCGAAAAGACAATCCAGTATTGAAAGGTTATTACATTTATATGAGGACAAAATTAATTAAAGATTAAAATATTTAATACTCTGACTTATTTCTGATCATTACTCCCTTCTTGAAAGGCAATGGGCCCCATTGCTCTATCATCTTCCAAATAAAATTTTGCCATGTAACTTGAAAGTGATAGTGAGACTCTCAAGAGAATAACCGCTTCTTCCTAATCTATTGTAGCAGTAAGACCCTGGTCAGCTTGAGGCATAGCAACTACTAGTTCCTTGGTAGATGTTGCAGTAGCTTCCTCGTTTCCTTTTGCTGAAGACAAAGAAAAGGAAGAGTTTGGCGTAGTATGGGCAGCGACTCATTGGCTGTAGATGCACCTGCAATGATCGAAAATGGCTCTGATACCACTGATCTGAATTATTTTGTCAATTCAGAGGACAATACCCAAAGCAGAATTTGTGGTATTGTAAACACATAACAAATCATATAAAATTTCATTTGATTGAAAATATGTAAGAACCATGCAATTTTTTTGGCAAACTCTGTGAAAGAGAGTTGTGTGCCCTTGAATCTATCCCATTTGGGCAAACTCTGTAAAAGAGAGTTGTATGCCTGGAATCTATCCAATTTGGGCAAACTCTGTAAAAGAGAGTTGTATGCCCAAGCTTGTACAATTTAGGCAATCTTGTGAAGGAGCGTATGCCTATACCTCTATAACTCTATAATTCTCCAATTCCTTGCAATTGGATTCGAAGTGGGCTTATTTATAAGCTTTCAAAGAAGCTGAACAGCCACCACATTTATGTCCTCATCGGAAGTTGAAAAGACAATCCAGTATTGAAAGGTTATTACATTTATATGAGGACAAAAATTAATTAAAGATTAAAATATTTAATACTTTGACTTATTTCTGATCAGATGAGCTAGCTTTTTTTTTTTTTTTTTTTTTTTTAAATTGCACTTTATTCCACATTCATGCCCATACTTCAAACCGTTTCTTTAGTTTTTGTGTTTCAACCCAAATGACTCACATTTGAACTGCACATACTCCTAAAGTTGTGCTACCACTAATACATATTCTAGACTAATAAGATTAATTTGTGTTGTGTAAAATTATTGAAAAATGGTATGAATAACATTTCTTCATTGTTTTCAAAACTAAATCCATAATTTTCTCATTTGATTTCTAAATACTCATTGAATATTTAGGAGCACTAATCTAAGTTAATTGTGCTCAATTATTAACATTCATTTATTAAGACAAATTATTTATCTAAGACCTTATATTTTTTCTAAAACTATCAAACATATTTAATTAATTAAAAAATATCTTGATTTAATATATATTAAATTTTTTATTTTTTAACATTTTTTCCAAACTAAAACTTATAAATTATTATATATATTTTTAATTCAATTGTTTCCAAATTCGATTGTTAAATTAAAATACCAAACATATTTAATATCAAATTATATATATTTCTTCCAAAACTATCAAACAATTTAAATTAATTAAAAAATATCTTGATTTAATATATATTAAATTTTTTATTTTTTAACATTTTTTCAAAACTAAAATTTTTAAATTACTATATATATATATATATATATATATATATATATATATATATATATATATATATATATATATATATATATATATATATATATATATATATATTTAATTCAACTGTTTTCAAATTAGATTACTCGTTATATATAAATAATAATACTAATCTCTATAAAACTCAATTATTTCCATAAAAGATGTTTAGGATAGCACAATGAGCCAATAATATATTACAAAGTATTTGAACATTGTTTTTAATATAAAATCTCAACATTGAAAAGACAAGTGAAATCATAAGGTGGACCATGTATTTCAATAAAGGCTCTGAGGTTGTTCACTATAATTGATTTCTTGCAATGTCAAATTTTGATAATTGATAAATTGTTATATCACGACAACATTGTAGTGGAATGCACTTTATCTTATCCATTTCTTTTTTATGATAAAATTCACGTGGAGTACAATAATTTTATTTTAGATTTATTTGACCATTTTTCTCCATCAACAAATCAATAAATCTCTATATTTTTTTTAGAATAAAGTTTCTAAACTTTAACTCTAGGATTATTATATGATATTAATAATGTTAAGATTATGTATTTGAGTTTTTTAATGGTAATTTGATATAAGAGTATGTTACATTTATGAATAATCTTGTATCGATAAAAAATAATTGTATGTTGGTTTTGTTTTTTAAGTTATTTGATGTTTTGTTAGATTTTTTATGCAATCATTAATGAAATGTTTAATCTAATAGAATTAAAAATCTGTGCAATACTATATTTTATATTATAATTTCTTGTGCTTAATTCATAATGTTATTAGACCACCACAAACATGTCCATAATTTAATTTTATATTATTTTATCATTTGACTTTGGTCGCATGTTGTATATACTTTAAAAGGTCCTAATGTTAAACATAAACATTGATGTCCTTACACCAAAAATTTATCATTAAAGGAGACATATTGGTCCCATGACAAGTGGCATTTTTAGTTACATTGAATTTTGGAACTCCTAGTTTGAGATTCATTCAAGGAAAGTAGATTTTATAATTCCTAGATGATCTGCCCAATTACAATGACATCTAAATGTGGAATTATTCATTTTGCATTCATTTCTTCTTATCACTTTTACCTAGGATAGTGTGGGTGTAGTTCATCTATACATCTCCCATAAAATGGGAACTCCAATATCATTTGAGGGTAGGAACTCAAGTAGTTTCAAGATAGAAATTAAAAAATAAAAAACTTAGAGAATCTGAATAGGCTCGAAAGATGAGTATCTTCCAATATGGTAGACAAAAGATTGGAGAAGAGAGATCACCCCAAGGAAAATAATAGTCATGGTCATAGTCTTGTAAAGTGATTCACTTGCATTTCTTTGTATTTCTCTCTATATATACATATATGCATACACATATATGAATATGTGTGTATATGTATGTATATACATGTATATGTGTGTGTATATGTACATATATATGTCACCGATTTCAAATGAACTGAATTCATGAGGCTACCCTACGAAACTTGTCTATTTTGTACCTCACATACTTTGAGGTTGGCTGACTTGCCTCGTAAGTCATGCCCCTTTTCTACGTCTTGTTTTAGCTTTTTTTTTTGCTTTTTATAAGTTAGTGTTTATTTTTTGTTTTTCATGCAAGTCGTGTTGTTTGCAGATTAGGAAATTTTTCCCGACCTGTAAGTCATTTTGAGAGCAAGTTGGGAAATATTTCCCGACCTGCATGATGCACCAATGTTTTAAGTGCATTTAATGCACTTAGTTTAGACTTTTTAATGCATTTTTATGTTTTAATTTGTCATTTTATCTACTGAGTTTGGCATTTTTGAGTTCTTAAGGCACTTTTCATTTAATCTTTAGCTTCCGATTTCTTCATTGAATTAGGTATTTTCCTGTCATATTTTTGTGCTTTCTAAAGGTTATTTTTTTATTTTTCAAGTTTATGGCCATTATCATTTTGCTTTTACCCTAGCAGTATGCTGGATTTGAAAAAAAACCCGATTTATTGTTTCCTTTGCATGGTCGCCTTTGGGTTTTTCGAATCCCTTTGTGTGATTAAAGACTTATGAGTGTTTGTTTTTCCGTGTGGAGGTCAAATTTTGAATTCCGACTTGCCAAGCAGTTTATCCAAACCACATGTTGGGATTTATTTCCCGACATGTGCAAAATGTTCTACCCTTTGGGTA
The DNA here is from genome assembly GCF_030272615.1 of Cryptomeria japonica. Classification (NCBI taxonomy): domain Eukaryota; kingdom Viridiplantae; phylum Streptophyta; class Pinopsida; order Cupressales; family Cupressaceae; genus Cryptomeria; species Cryptomeria japonica. Next base: position 775,858,253 of record NC_081409.1, on the reverse strand, counting down.
GGTCAGGATTTATATCCTGACCTACCAATTACTTAGTCCCATCCAAATTTGCATGTCGGGCTTTAAAACCTGACATGCCATATGACCTGTCCTATGGTGCATGTCGTGTTTTAAGGCCCAACATGCCTTTTGGTTTGCATGAGGATGCATGTCGGGAAATAAATCTCGACCTGCAAGTCTATCTACCTCTAAGTGCAGGTCAGGATTTATTTCCCAACTTGCATCCTTCGATCTTCTCCACGTGCATGCCAAGAAATTTTTCCTGACATGTAGGCAAATCTTCCCCATAGGGCAGGTCAAGTTATTTTTCCCAACCTATCATTTAACGTGTTTGGTCTACATGTCAGGTTTATTTTCTAGACATGCAAGATGACCTTATCCCAAGTGCAAGTCAGGATTTAAAACCCAACCTGCAACTGATGTTCTACCATTGACATGTCGGGTTATATTTCCCAACACGTTGATTTCTTTGCACTTACTGTAAATTGGGTTTTTAAACCCGATATGTAGTTTTGGTTCTTTCAAGTGCAGGTTGGGTTTTAAAACCCAACCCATTGATTTTTATAATTTTTGCTCCTAAGGTATTTTTGTCTTCCAGTTCTAATTTTGATCAATGAAGGCATGATTCTGATGAGGCTAACTCTGTGAACATTGATATTGGTGTTGAAATACAGTTCTTTGGCAAATGTCTGAGCCCTCCCCTGGAAAATCCAAGGGCAAGAAAATGAAGTACAAGTACGACAAGTACCTAAATATGTTTCCTGAAAGTTCAGTCAAATCAAATGTGGACCAAATTCGAGACATAAAGATTGGGCATGTGGACATGGAGGAATTTATCAAGAGGATTTAGGAGACTCATTCAAGATTATCTCGCCTCCTAGCAAGTGAGCTCCATAAGTATGCATCCTTTCCAGTAGCTACTCATGATCTTGATTTTTTACTAGCCATAATAGAGTGGTTTGATCCTCTCACTCGACATGTTAAAGATGCAGATGGAAACGTGGTTATCCATCTTGACAACAAATATTTTAACAGTGTCTTCAAAGGTACTTATACAAAGGAAGTGGTGGATATCACTTAGGAAAGAGCACATAAATGGTATGAGGAAAATGAGAATAAATGTAAGAAAATTATCAATAATATTTCCTTGTCAAGTTATTGAACATCTACAACTTCCTGGTGGCCGAAATATTTTCATAGAAGAGATTTCATCGAGGAATATAATGATATGGTCACCTTGTTGTCTTGAGTAAAAGGGCTTCCAGATTCCCACTACTTTCAACCATGGATGTGCTGGTATATGAACATCATTACGAAAGGGAATGATAGGATTGACTAGGGTGAGAAAATCAGTGATGCAATTTACAATCAGTTGAAAGAAGTTAGAACCACATTGAAATTCTACATGACTTATTATCTTGTATATGCAACCACCTTTATGAGGCAATTTCCAAGTCTGTCTACAAAAGGTGATAGAAGACAAACTCTAGTGTGGGATTACTATTCTCAATTCACTATCATCAATTGGAGAAGTCATTTTTGTAGGGTTAATGATGCATACTTTGCAGTATGGAAATGTTTGTTTGACAAGGATTTGTAGAAAAAGAGGCTTTTTGATGTTGCTTCTAACAAAGTTTGTGAGTACGGGTGTGTTTTCCTACAGTTTGAAACATTTACATACATCCGGGTGGGTTTCTTTATTGGTGAACCTTTTATGCTACCAAGATATCCATTAGACAAAATTGTTTTCATGGAGCTATGCAAACAATTAGTGTATGTACATGAGAGATAGTCTTCTTCACACAAGACTGGTCTCAAATCCTCTCAATCAATTGGTAGATATTCAGTGATGACTACTCAAAAGGCCAAAAACATAAAGGAGGAAATGCAGTGGGTAATAATGAGAATATTCTAATCCCACAACAACTTTGATTTCCGTCGAATAAAAAATAAAATCCACCTAAACTATGTGCATGTACACAAGCTTGAGGATGTTTGGGTCGATTCAAGAGATGATGAAGATACAAGGAAACTTGATTTTCGTCACCTAACACTTGAGAAAATTGAGAATTTGGATTTGGCCAAAATTCCAGACACTTGAGAGAATACCACTGATGATATTGTGGATCCTATTTATTTTAATAATAATATTGCTAATACTCCTCTCCCTCCCATTTAGTGGCCAAAGAAAGAAAGTAAATCTATTTCTACAAGGTTTGCACCTATTATGGCAAACACAAATACATAGCTATTGAAGAAAGGTATCAAGATGAAGCAACTTCCCACAAGCTCCGATGATGATCAGGATGATGAAGGTCCTTTGGGGAAAACATCAGAAATGGGAACTAAAAGCAAACATGATCCACATGAGATACCACCAATTTCATCTCCTAGGTCAAAAGGAAAGAAGCCCACCTACAAATTCATAGTGAAAGGGCTAAAGAAAGGAAATTCCTCATCTTAAGTTGCACCAAAGGGAATTCCCAAGGAACTGACATTACAAGAATTAGAAAAGGGATAAGAAAAGGATGAGATACCACAGGAAGAAGAAGTACAAGATGTAGAAGAATCTCTTCCACCAATAGTCACCACCACTTCTACCATAACATAGGTTCCTACTTGAACAGAGGTAACCATTCATTCCATTGAATCTGATTTAAATGAAGAGGATGAGGAATGAGATAATGAGGGCTTAGATATTCAAGAAGATGATGAGGAATTTGTAACTTTGTCTATCCTCCCAAGTTTTGATGATGTACCTGTGTCTATGATTGAATCTTCAATCTTAGACTTTTCAGAAGAAATGGCTCAGATCTCTCAAGAGCAATAGATGGTGATGCTTCCTCCAGGCATTGTTACCATAGAGGTTCCACCACTTGTTTATACCATTGTCACTACAATGGCTACTCTATTAGTTTCCACCACAGTAATTGTTGGAATCCAAGAACACTAAGAGGGGGGGGTGAATCAGTGGTCTATCGATAATGTTAGTTTTGAACTTATTCCTTCTAAACTGGTTAACAATAAATAAAGTTAAAGTACATAAACCAAATAACACATAAATAAGAAACACCATAATACCAATATTTATACATGGAAAACCCTACAAAGGGGAAAACCATAATAGGGTTGATACCCACAATATCTAAATACTTGATCAAGGTATACAAATATTAAATTGAGGGGATTGCACATGCAATCAGGCCAACTACCTAGAGATCACTACTCAAATCAAAGTCTAACTTACTTACACAATATTACAAGATGATTACAAATAAAAATTAACTCATAACATGCATCTAACCATGTTGGATAAGTTTTGGTTTAAGCTTTGTTAACCCTCACTATGTACCGGTTTTGTTGATGCTCTATTCTGTTACCGGTTTACACTGTGCACATGAAACTGCACACAAAAGTTTCCTTTTGTTGACCAAAAAGTATATCATCGATCTCTGAAATATTTGCAACCAAAAATCTCATTCCAAAACTTATTAAATCCATCATTGAAATGATCTCCTTAAATACCCTTTTAACTTTTAACATGTCGGCATTAATGAAAAATATAATCCTGTTGGTTGCCGGATCACAAGGTATTTCATACTTAATCCTGATGACCATGTCGGCCTACATATATTAGAAAAAATTCCCTAACAAAAATTATTGAGGCCACAAAATAACTTAGTCGGGTCCTATCCATAATCGGGTTCCAAATACACATTATTGGGATGATGACTTAACCGATTGTGAAGCAAAGTGAATATCAATTGAGTGTAGTGAATACCGGTTAACCCAATCAAAGAAAAATGATAAATTAAAGAATCTCGATAAATAATATCAACACTTGGAGATGATTTTCCATCAATGAAAACCCAAAATTCCATTAACCCTTACTGGATGAGTGTCAATTACCAACAATCTCCTTCTTTGGCATTGATTGCAAAACTCATGTGAAAAATGATGTTGTCACTGAATCTGCCTCTATATCTGCACATCCTAACCTATACATGAATCTTCTATATACATCTGATACCCCCCCTGAGTAATATATACATTTTTCATTATACTCCTCCCCCTTTGACATCAATGGCAAAGCGAGATACCCATAAAGACTTATGTACAGTTATACACACATGTCAGTTCTAGACAAGTTTCAAAATATCAGCATACATAGATTTCAAAAATGAAAAGTAAGATTCCTAGCCATGCTTAAGAGAGTCAAGAATGGAGGTCAATCCATTCAAGAGACTAACATAATATTCAATTTCTTATAGGATGGTGGGATCTTTCTTCTACATGTAAGATATGCATTCAGTCCTATGAAATAATAGATTATACAACTAGGGACGTATGAGATTTCGGAGCTCATTTGCTTGCTTTATTCTGTTGTCCCTTTCCTTCTCTAATTTCAAAATTTGGTCCATAATTACCAAAATTGGACCATCCAAAAAACTTGTAAGGTTAGCTACTGAGTTGTAGGAATTATAAATCTAGATCAAATTATTCTTGTAGTCTCAAAGTTACTCATCTAAAGAACCTCTGAGCTTGGTAAAATCTAGACAAGTCTTACAAACTTTACCTCCTTCCTCCAATATTGTATCAATAGATTACGAACAAATTTGGAGTTTACCCTTTTTAGATGCAATCATTTGTAACAATGTTTATTTCCGAGCTTCAAAAAGTTTGTCCGTAGCCTCATTTATTAAAATTTTGAGCAAAGAATCATAGTTCTTAGGAATGAAATAAATTAGCTCTTTCAATTTACCAGATGAGCTTGTGCTTTCCTGTGCTTGGAATTTAGTTACCAACTAGTTCAAAACTTCAAAACTGTGCTTAATCAGCTCCTTGTCCTTAGATTCCTCCTGGGCCAACTCTTGAGTTGCTTGGGCTTGGAGTGTTGTTGCCACCAAAATTTCATCTGCCGAAGACATCTTATGGTAGGGTTTGTTAAAAATGATGGAAAGTTGTGACACATTACATTTGGCAATGGATATAGTGTCAATTGCCATGCCGGTAGGAAGATCTGTCACAGTTTTCTTTCCTTTGTCTGTCAAAGATTTATTTCCTATTGAATCTTTTATTTTCTTTGCACTGGTGGCTTCACCACTTGGTGCCTTAACCTTGTCCTATACATCCTCAACAATTTTATTGTCAGTATCCTTAGCTATATCCGCCTTTGTACCCTATTCTTTCTCATTAACCTCTGTATCTTGTACATTGACTACAAGGATATCCTCTGCCACAAAATTTGACTCACTAGTCGGTACAATAGTATTCGGTGGAGTGCTAGTCGGTTGTCCTATATTTACACTTTGTTCCTCTATTGGTGTCGGTTTCTTATCCCCTAGTAATTGTGTATTTCGTGATTGAACAAAATTGGGGCTCAACTCATAACCTAAATTTTAAAGAGTTTGGACCCAGATGTCTATGGTCTCCTTCCTGATTTCTTTAAATCTTTCTAGCATTAAATTATTTATTCTGTGCTTTGGGATGAATTTGGATGAGTCAGTTTTATTAATCAAATCAGTAACCTCAGCTGGAGTTATTGTTGGACAAAGATTTACTAACTCAGTTTCCTTCATCTGTTAGTCCAGATTTTGTGCATGTAATTTCCTGACTTCTAGATTATCATACAATTCTTTGGGAATTTTTTTCTCTAACTCAATTAATGCTCTACTAAAAGAATCAAGATATAAAATAATTGCTTCCTCAATCTTCTTTTTATCTTTCTCATCAAATTCATTAAAGAATGTAGAAATATTGTCCAAATTGCCATCATTAATTATTTGATCAATAATGTCTTGAGCATCCAATTTCTTCTTATCGGTTCTCCTTTTGGCTTCCGGTTTAGACTGCTCATCAAAATTAGGCTTTCATTTATGTACAATGGTAATTTTAGGTTTCCAAAAAGGCTCCTTAGCTGGTTCAGCCTTCTGTTCTTCCTTCTTCTCTTGTACTACCCTTGCAAAAATGCCTTTCTTCTTTGGAGTAACCTTAATTTCTTCATTTGATTCAGTCTCCTCCGAAGAAACTATCATATACTATCGGGCTTCCTTTTGTTTTCCCTTTACTCATTCAACCGATTTAGAATTGACAAGATTAATGAATGATGCTTCTAGTTACTTGGAAGACTCAGTATGTACCAGGACTACATTGGGTGTGGCCTGAGCAGACTTATTGGCTTCCCTCTCTTGCTTCCTTTTCTATTTCATTTCTTCTTTACTCCAGGCTTCAAGAATTTTAACTTTTTCTTCTACCTTTTCCCTATCATTCCCTTCACTTATTAAGGTCTCAGTTGCAACCTTGGTCATTGTCCTTCTGATAGTCGGTGCCACCTATTCTTGGTGAACTTTTAGACCTTTCTCCTGGGCTATGCCAAATTTTTCCTCTTTCTCATCAACTGGTGCTTGCAATACATGTTGAGCATAAGAATCTAGTGTGGAATCATCCACCTCATAACCCATATGAATGATCTAGATTGTCCTAGGCTGGACTACTTCCATCATGCATTCATCCTTATTTATCATAAAACATATTGTATTTGTATATTTTTCTACTATAGACTTAGGAATCCTAGACCTATTCTTGATTTCTTCCTAAAAAGTTTTGAAAAACGCCCATAAATTTGCCTTTTTTAGTTTATCCCTTTGACTATCCAAAATTTGGGCTATTTGGGTGGCTATTGGTCGATCAAAAGCACATTGTATCTTCCCATAATTGGGAATAGTACCCAAAAAGTAGAATGATAGTCAAATGACAAAAGATCCATACTAGAAGGTGTTTTTCTTATCTTGCTTGATCTTCTGAAGGTTTGACATCAGCTCCTTCAACATTACACCACAGAGATTGTAGTGTGCATCCCCCTTCACCATTTGGTGAGCAATCAAAATGTTGTTACCGGATAGAGTTCAATTGGTTTGACTAGTAAAATTTGTATCTTATTACCATGGCACAATAAATTTAACATCAATTTCCTTAACATCATCTACTCTCATCAAATGACCATCAAAAGTGGCACTGATGAGTTTGCAAAGTTCTACATTGGAGAGTTTGCACCTAGGACTGGTTAGACCTCCAATCTTGTGCAGGTAGGTGATTTTTTTTATCACTTCCTTCGTGATTTTATACGGCTAGTCCAACCAGATGAATTCACCATGAATGTGGCTCAGAATGTAATGGACCCATTCCGCTTCATCAAATGTGGGAAAATCCATGAATTGAATGAAACCCTTCCTTTGCAAGTGGGCAAATTTTAGTTTCAGTTGGTTATCCGCAATGAGGTTCTTAGTGAATATGCATGATAACTCATAATCTCCAAGCTCCTCGATGTCGCAATAAATGTTGCCCTAATGTCTTCGGTGTGAAGAACACCATGACATACACTCGAGAAGGCTCCCAATGGTTCATCCAAAAGAGATTTGAAGGGGTGCTTCTTGAATTTAGGACAAGGGTGGTTCTTTCTTTCCACAACCAAAGGAGTATCGACATTGGATGAAAAAGCCATGATCAAAGAAATGTCAAAACTATGGTTTCTGCTAACGGTAAATACCTCAAGAAGCTGTCGGAAGATGATATTACTTTCGAGAGAAAATTCTTGCACAAATTGCCTTAGACTCTTAAATTCTCTAGAAATTTCTCTTCTGAATGCTCAATTCCTGTGTGAAGAAAATAACTTATCTTTCCCCTTTTTATCGTAGTTAACCATAATTTTTTGTTGTCATAAATGCTATCAGGAAGTTTTACCGGGTCACATAGTCTGTGAGTAGGTTCCAGTAAACACTTGAAATTGTTTGCGTATCCATCTGCAATCAAAATTCTCTGACTAAAGATCCAATACAGGGTATTTGCATGAGCTTCAATGATTTGCCTACCCCTAAGGTAGAGTGCCTTAGTTACTGGTTAGTCTTGCTTTCGGTGCAGGACTTGATGACTCTATTGAGTGTTCTATCGGTTGTGTGTCTGATCTTCTTACCCATAATTTCCCATGTTTTTTTATGTCTTCCACCTTTGCCTTTCCTTTCTCATCTGCATTTCTTGTAGTTACCGGTGAGTTCTTACTTTTGCAATATTTAGCAATATGTCCAATTTTGTTGCATGCATAACGAACAATATTCTTTCTCTAAATTGCTCTATTTAACCCTTGATTTCCCTTTGAACTGCATTGGTTACCCATGTGTCCAAATTTGCTACATGCATGATATCTTACATTTCCAAGACCGGTGAATGATGCATTGTTCTGATTATTCCTGTTTCTGCACTAACTTGCTATATGACAATATGTATTACACATAAATCATGTACCATTGAATTTGTGATCATTAGGTTGTCTTACCGATGATTTTTGGTTCTGGTTGTTGGCATGATTCTGATTCTAACCGAATGATTGATCTTGTTGTGTAGTGTCAGAACTTGCTCCTTCTTCATAACCAAGACCTCTCCATGTTGGCATTCTACACTCACATGAGAATGGTTGATGTTGTCATTGATGGCAACCAACCGGTAACAGGAGTCTATAGGTTCACTGGCATCGGTAGGCACAACAAAGTTCATTCATTGACAATGAAGCATACTAGCATCCAGGCTGACATGAGACAAGTTTTGTTTATGTGAATTATATTGTAATATAATATAATTAATTATTTGAAGCCAACATGATGTATTGTAAAGACTCATATATGTATGAGATCTTATATGTCATTTTTGATATAGCATGGAGAGGAAATTATGTAATGGTATGATATAGAAGATAATGAAAAGATTTTGTAATAAGGCACAAAGGTTATGTGAGTGAATATCATTCACCGATAGGTTTTTGGTTAAGGTTTCTGAAAGAGCTTAAACCAAACCTGAATCAAGCATTGCAAATGCTATTTTGAGTAGTACATTGTCTTGGATTTAATTATCTATTTTGTAGTTAATGAGACTCTTCCATTGAGTAGTGAGCTCTTGGTTGTTGGCCTTCCTGCATGTGCATGTCCCTATTATAAGTAATATTTATTCATATTTGCCAGTGAGTAAATATTGTGGGTCACAAATCCCACCGAATTTTTTCCCTTACTGTGTTTCCTCACCAAAATATCTTGTGTTATGGTGTGCATTTATGTTGTCTCTATTATTTCTATTTGTTGCATTATTACTTGTTTACTAGTACATTAATTTGAGTTGCAAAGTTATAAATAAGTTCAAATATTCTTTTAACCGGTTAGACACTGATTCACCCACCCCCCCTCCCCACTGTCAGTGTCTTTGGGACTATCATTGCATCTAACAATTGGTATCAGAGCTTGGTCCTCTATTTGCAAAAGCCTGATAGCTCAAGGAAGATTATGAAACCGGTACTAATTGAGAGTTTGAGAAAACAGTTGGAAGGAGATCTTGAAGATTTTGATGCAGAAAAATTGAAGAATATCAAAGTTGAAGATGATCTGAGGACTGCCCAGGAATTCATTAAAGGACTTTAGGAGAGCCTGGTTATAGCACAAAACAAGAGGAAGGAACTTCATGAGCACATGTAGAAACATGATGATGAAAAGGAAACTCTTAGAGATATTGCAGAGAAGTTGAGGCAAGAGAACACTACCATGAGGATGAAATGCAAGATTTAACCATGAGGCTATGTAAGGATATTGAAGACAGGAAGAAGAATGAAGAAGACTTGACTAGGATACTTAATGATGGAGCAGATGAAAATCTGAGACTTATTCATGAGAATGATATGATAAAGATAGATCCACTTCACATGCAACATGATAAAGAGGAGCTTAGGAGACAAATTGGCATTCTAGAAAATGAGTTGATCAATGCAAATGAACACAAAGACAAATTCAAGAAAAGTTCAAAAAGGCTTGATGATATGCTGAAAAGACTAAAAATTGATGGAGATATAATTGGACTTGGATTTGAACATGGAGAAAGTTTTGGAACTGCAAATAATCAAGATCACAGCAAATCGGTAAGACAACCTGATGCTTATAAATTTAATGGGAAATGTTTTAATTGCAACAAATTTGGTCATATAGAAAATTAGTGTAGATTTAGAAATAATCAAAATACAAATTTACCCACCGATCAATATTCCAAATGCAGTAAAGTGGGTCATAACTTAGAAAATTGTAGATTGAATGTGAAATGTTATGTTTGTGGTAGATTTGGATATTTATCTAATCAATGCAGAACACAAACCGGTCAAGGATATGGAAAGGGTATTCAGAGGAATAATGTAACTTGTTATGCATGTAACAAGATTGGGCATATTGCAAAATTTTGTAGAAGAAAGACTATACCAGAGAACAATAAAGGATCTAATGAGAAAGGAAAGGAAAAAGTAAACGAAATAAAAAAATAATTTTCAAAACAATGGATTAAGAAGAGGGATCAGAGAGTTGATGAATATGCCTCTGCACTGGTAGAACAAAGTAACCCTCCATCGGTAGGAGATTCTTCATCTAACTAAGGAATAATCCTTAGGGGGTATGGCAGCAAATTGAAAATCATGCATTCTACCCTCGGTTGATGGTAAGAAGTTATATTTCTTCTTTACCGGTAGATATGTTAAGACTTCACGTAACCAACAAGCATTTAATGTGGTTGTTGAAGAACTTTTTGGTTATAAAACACTGGAAAACCCTAATTTCAATCCACCAAGCATCCAAGCATTCGAAGAGTGCAAAGAGAGAGAAAAGGCATTCTAAAGGCAAAGGAACAACATGTTTTTCAGGCATTCAAGGATTTCAAGTCAAAAGGTATTTATCTTTCGAAATAGCATCTTCATCTTTTGCACCTAAATTTATTGCAACCCTACTATAGTAGAAAACATTAAGCACCCTAGACTTGTGTTTAAAATCATCCCTGAGATTGCTAAGAAAGATGATTCCATTGAAGCCTTTTTGAAGATTCCGAAGGGAGTTGCTTTTTCTGAAGACCCGAGGATTTATATTCACTACAACATAGAGAATTTAGGGTATGATGACTTGAAAAACATGTACAGAGATGTTATAACTGATGAACAAGGTTTAGTCAAGCTGGAGCATAAGATTCTTGAGGATTTAGGATTTGTTGAAATTTTGAACATTCCTGAATTTCTGGATAAGATAGTTCATCTTATTCTGAGCAAAGTTCATGGGGAGTTTATGTGGCTAGACTCTGTTTTTAAAATTACTAAGAAATAAGGTTGTTACTAGTTTACCCTCAACTGGTACTAGACTCGACAAAAAGAAGAAGATACCAAAAAAGGGTGTTATGGACCTAACCAGAGCTACATTTGACAGCAGATCTCTTAGGGTTAATGATATCACTGATGCAAATGTGAAATATGTGAGCATTGTATTTGGATACAAAGTTACACATGCAAATAGGTTAAATTTTGTTTCTTGTTTCCATATTCATAGTGCATATGAGATGGATAAGAAAAATGCTAAAATTGATATCTGTGAGTGGCCTAAGGATGAACTACTAGATAACATAAAGAAGATTAAGGGTGACAAGAAGGGGACATTCTGTTTTGGGAATCTACTTGTGTGTTTAATGCTTTACTTCACAAAGGAGATACTCAGCATTGGTCACAAGAACTTTTCATATGACATCCTAGTAGGTAGACAGATCATGGAAGCTATTACCGACATTGGTGCTAACAATGATGACATGGCAACAACCTATTTCAAAAACTTTCAAACCAAAATGAAGGCTAGAGAAAGGATACTACAGAGCGTTGTGGATAATTATGACAAGAAAATCTGTTTTGAATCAAAAGAGATGAAACATGGATGGAAGGTGTTAGTCCTAGAACTATTTGGATAACAGAGATGGGATATGAAGTTGATCTGAATATTCTTGAGGTTTATGCTAAGACACTTCCCGATGCACCTGGGGAATGTTCAAAAGAAATTTTTGGTAGCGCATAGACTATTAAGAGTGTTGTTTTGATGCAAAAGCAGAGAAAAAGAAGAGAAAAATTCATCAGAGATGCATCCAAGATGGCTAAAGAAGTCAAGGAAAATGTGATGAAATTGAGTGGTATTTCTACTAGTGAACTAGAAGGACTGGAACCGGTATCTCATATTCCACCAGTTGTCACATCTTTTGATATAGATAATGGTAAGGTAGTAGAGTTCAAAAGAGTTGAAAGGAAGAAGAGGAAACCTTCACTGGTACCTTCTCCTTCTCCTAAAAAGGAAAGAACATTAAGGAAGAATCAATAGGTTGTAAGCGGGCCTAAGAAGAAGCTAACTCCAAAGAAGAAACAACCTAAGGCACCAGATACCCCTACACTGGAAGAACTGGTAAATGAAATTACTCAAGATGGTAATCTTTGCAATGTGAATAAACTTTATCATTCATTCAAGGATTCAGATAAGGACACAATAGATGAGAGTGTCATTTTGCATCTTGACATCAACAAGAAAGTTTTGATAGAGGTTGTAGATGATCTGCCTAATGACTTGTACATAAGATTAGAAGCTAAAAGAATGTCAGTTATGGAACTAGATAAAAAGTTAAAGGTTGAAGCATTGTTGGTTGTTCACCCCATTAATTCCAGGTTAGAGATTGATGAACTAATTGTTGAAGCCAACAGGTCATTTTTTATGAGTGGTCACTGATAGGTCATCCTAATGGATGGAAGAGTGAAAGAGATAGCTGATGAAACTACAAACAAATAGGACATATTTTTTGTTGAAAAAGAAAAGAAAGAGGAAAGGGAGAGACATAAAATGGATAAATCTTTTGCGAAGGTATATCAAAAGGACAAAGGTAAAAGAAAAATTGGTAGTGTACCTATTATAAAGGTCATAGATAACCTTTCTCCATCGGCACAGGTTACCCCACCAATAACTTCAGAAACACCAGTACATATAGACAGTCAACCGGATAAGGAGGCTAAAGAAATAACACATGATGATACTAATCAAGATTCTGAAATTCTTTTTACTATGAATGTAGATACACAGGATGTTAATATTGTTATGGATAAAGAGACTATAGAGGTTAAGACAACTGATGCTACGAATGTTGAAATCTCTGAGTCATCGGTTAACTCTGCTGACTCTCAGAACATTAAAATACCGACAAAAGCTAAGAAACCTGACACTGAAAACTAACAAATGCAGAGGCTCATACACACACTGAGAAACCAACAAAAGTAGAGGTAATAACATAGAGAGAGAAATCAATAGCAACTGTAAATAAAGAGGAAACAAATGATGGAAACAAGGAAGAAATTGTTAAGGTAATTGGTCAAGTATTTATGGAAAATAAAGTTATTGCAGAGCCAAGCACATCCACTACAAATTTCTGACCTACAAATGTATCAAATGTTCTTTTGGATTGAATTAAGAGGATCACAGAGTGCAATGCCTTAGCATACAAGGCCATTGATGATACATTGCCTATTTTGAAAATGATTGCATTGGCATGTAAGTTAGATTATATTGATGGTTCTTTGAGTAAATTGGACACATTGTCCATATTTATTGCTTCAAATGTTCTAACTATAGATAAGGTCAATGAAGAAACCATTATGGAAAGGGTAAATAAAGGAAAAGGTGAATTCTTTGAGAAGACTATCAAGGACCGTTCTAAGCATATTGATTCCTTATTACTAGTACTTAATTCCATAATTTTGGAATACAAAGAATTATATAAGGAATTTTGTAAGCCTCACCACCTAACTGAATACATTGATGAAAAGATTAAGGAAACACAAAAGGAGATAGATAACACAGTAGATAATATGATAGGTTCTTTGAAACTTACCTCAATTCTTGATCAGAATATGATAGTTTTTGAGAAAAAGATAGAGAAATTGGAGCAAGAAAAAGCAAGGATATAGATGAAGGCCCAGGAGATGGAAAACAAACTTGGTCCAAAATTGGACAGTCTTATAACTCACTGGGTTGAGCTATCTAAAGCATTAATTTAAGGAAAACGATCACTGGAGAAATAGATGTATTATCTGACCAACATGATCTAGCAGACAAAAACCATTATCTCTGACGGTAATAAATTCATGCAGAGCTTGAATCTAATATTGACAGATATCTTTCAATTTGTAAACAACCGGTAACAAGCTATGAGGTAGAATTTTTGTATTCTTTGTTATTTTTGACATCCTTTGTCATTGATGTCAAAGGGGGAGTAGTATGGAGAAAAATATATGGAAGAAAATGCACAGAAGAAATCACTTGCTCAGGGGGAGCACACTCTTTTTGGGGATCTGTTTTGGACTTCATTTTTGGACAATAGTTTTTGGATTTTTCTCATGAGTGTTGCCATCAATGCCAAAGGGGGAGATTATTGGCATTCTACACTCACATGAGAATTGTTGATGTTGTCATTGATGGCAACCAACCACTAATAGGATTCTACAGGTTCAACGGCAACACAGACATCATTCACCAGCAACAAAGCATACTGACATCCATGCCGACATGAGACAAGTTTTGTTTATGTGAATTATATTGTATTGTAATATAATTAATTATTTGTAATCCAACATGATGTATTGTAAAGACTCATATATGTGTGAGATCTTATAGGTCATTTTTGATATAGAATGGAGAGGAAATTATGTAATGGTATTATATAGAAGATAGCGAAAAGATTTTGTAATAAGGCAGAAAGGTTATGTGAGTGAATATCATTCACCGGCAGGTTTTTGGTTAAGGTTTCTGACAGAGCTTCAACTGGTACTGAATCAAGCATTGCAAATGCTATTTTGAGCAGTACATTGTCTTGGATTTAATTATCCATTTTGTAGTCAGTGAGACTCTTCCATTGCGAAGTGAGCTCTAGACTGTTGGCCTTCCTACATGTGCAGGCCCCTATTGTAAGTAATATTTATTCATATTGGTTAGTGAGTAAATATTTTGGGTCACAAATACCATCGAGGTTTTTTCCTTACCGAGTTCCCTCGCCAAAATATCATGTGTTATGGTGTGCATTTATGTTGTTTCTGTTATTTCTATTTGCTACATTATTTCTTGTTTACCAGTACATTGATTTGAGTTGCAAACTTATAAATTGGTTCAAATATTCCTTTAACCGGTTAAACACTCATTCACATCCCCGCCCCTCTTAGTGTCTTTGGGACTGTCATTGCATCTAACACTCCTATCATTAGCATCTCTCTGACTCTTTAGTAATTCATCAAGTTCTGCAAAGTTGTCTTTGAACTTGTCCTTGTATTCATTTGCAGTGACTAAGTTATCTCTCATGATTATAATCTATCTCTCAAGTTCTTGTTCATTGTTCCAGGACTGGATCAACTCAAGTTTCAACATGCCACTCTCATGTGTCACTCTGTTGCATTCATCAGATCTGTCATTGAATGTTTGAGCTAGGTTTTCTTCATTCGTCTTTTTGTCTTCAATCTCCTTGCACATTTTCATGGTTAGGGCTTGCATTTCATTCTTCAAGATAGCGTTCTCCTAAGTATGTTTCTGACATTGATCCTTCATAGCATCTTCCTTATCAATGTTCTAATTTTGCAATTGATCATAGAGTTCTTTCCTCTTAGCTTGAACAACTGAAAGCTTTCCTTGCAATAAAATTATGTTTTTCCTGGCTTGTATTAGGTCATTCTTTAATTTACTATTTTCCATCTGCTCACTATCAAGATCCTCAAGAGCAAGTTGAAGTTGTTGCTACAAATCGATTTCCATTGATTCCAAATTCTGGATCTTCCTCAAGTGGTTAAACTTCTTCTGAGGAACTAGCTCTGATACCAATTGTTGGAATCCAAAAACACTGAGAGGGGAGGGGGGGGTGAATTAGTGTTCTACCAAAAATGTTAGTTTTGAACTTATTTAAACTAGTTAATAGTAAATAAAGTTAAAGTGCATAAACTAAATAACACATAAAGAGGCAACACCATAACACCAATATTTATACGTGGAAAACCTTGCAAAGGAAAAAACCACAGTGGGGCTGATACCAATAATATCTATATACTTGATCAAGGTATACAAATATTACATTAAGGGGATTACAGATGCAATCAAGCCAATTACCTAGAGCTCACTGCTCAAATAGAATTCTCACTGACTTACACAATATTACAAGATTATTAAAAACAAAAATGAGCTCATAATATGCATCTAACCATGCTACATAAGTTCTAGTTTAATCTCTATTAATCACCATTGTGTACCGGTTTCACTGATGCTCTATTCTGCTACCAGTTTACACTGTGCACATGAAACTGCACACAAAAAGTTCCTTTCGCTAACCAAAAAGCATATCATCAATCTCTAAAACATTCACAACCAAAAATTGCATTCCAAAACTTATTAAATCCATCACTGAAAGGATCTCCTTTAATACCCTTCTAACTTTAACCATGTTGTTTTTAATGAAACATATAATCCTTTCAGCTGCCGGATCATAAGGTATTTCATACTTAATCCTGATGAGCATGTCAGACTACATACGTTACCAAAAAATTCCTTGACAAAAATTATCGAGGCCACAAAACAACTTAGTCGGGTCCTATCCACAACCGAGTTCCAAATACACTTTACGAGGATGATGACTTAGTCAGTTATGAAGAAAAGTGAATACCGATTGAGTGTAGTAAATACCAGTTAACCCAATCAAAGCAAAATGATAAATTAATAAATCTCGATAAAGAATATCAACACCTGGAGATTAGTTGCCATCAATGACAACCCAAAATGCTATTAACCCTTACCGGATGAGTGTCAGTTGCCAACAGTAAAAACATCATCTTCTTCTCAAGTTCCTAATGTTACTAATACAACTTTACTTGTGCCAATGTCCCAGCCTATTGTGACTTCAAGTCAGGTATTTGTGTCTATAGAAACTTATACCACAACTCCAATGACAAAATCAACTCTTCCTCCATGGTTGGACATTGTGGCACCCAAAATAAAGAAGCATGTAATTTCACTAGATGGTTTTGATTTTGGTCAACTGGATCCTATCAAGAAAAAATTTACCAAGAAGCCTAAGACTATGTCCAAGATCTTGGTTGACCCAGTAAGTAAAAGGAAATATGCTGAGGTCGTGGTGTGATCCTCAAATAATAACAAGGACAATATTCAACCTATAGATTATACTATGTAGACTATAGAACTTGGTGTGGAAACACATGAGAGTGTCAAGCTAGACTCTCAAACTACTTTCAATTCTCTCATGTGTAGGTTTGATCAAGAAAGGGATGAAAAGAATGAATGGAAGCAAAAATGTGAACAATTGACAAGTGTGCTACATAAAAAATGTAGTTATTACAAGAGGTTCAACCAATAGTGTCTTCAATCAATAGAGAAGCATTGAAAAAGGTGGAGCGACTAAGTAGAAGTGGTAGGGTAGTGGAAGAATGGATCAATCGCTCAAAGTCAAAAGGGACACACCTCATTGATTCTGCAGTCAAGCTTTTGATAGATTTTGAAAATGCCCAAGTATAAGTTCAAGATGTACAATCTCTATTATCCCAAGAAATAATAGAACTTGAGAAATATTTAGGGCTTTGGGATAACATGAGGGAGTATAGAGTAGACATTATTGTTGATAACAATGTAATATTCACTCAAGGAAAGTACATTCAAACCCGGTCAATATTGGCACACAAGGATGAGCTAATGAAAGTGATTGTAAAGGATATAAATCAGGACAAGAAAGCATTTACTGATGAAATCAACAATATTTCATTTGGAATATCATAAAATCCTTGCTAGTTATTTGATACAGAACAAAAGGTTTTACCCAATGAGACCATCAAATAGGAATTTCTCATCATGATTGACTAGTTGATAGATGATCAATTTTCTCTAGCATTATTTGATAAGTTGATTGAAATCCAAATCAGCTTAGATGATCTTGCATCAGTTTTGAAGAAAGAAGAAAGGATCTATGTAGAAGTCAGAGATGCCATTTCCAATGTGACTTCTGGGCTAGACAAATCTGAAATGCAAGCTATGCTAGCAAGGTTCGAGGAATTCCAAAAAATCAATGAGGGGGGAAAATAAAGAACAAAGTGTCATTGACACTATCTTTTCATGTAGTTGCATTCTTAGTTACTGCAAATTTTCTTGTAATTGCATTTTTATTCTATGCAGTAGTTGTATTCAAGTGGGACTATGCAATTGAATTAGTCAATTGTGCCCACCATTTCCTCAACTTCTTCTCCTATATAAGGAGGACCTCACTTGTAAATATTTATCTTTTATTATGCTAAGCATGACTCTGCCAAAATTTTGCCTCAACAAAGACTTTGAGATTTTTGATGTAAAGTTGGATTCAAGGAAATAAAGATAGCAATCCACTAGTTTTCAAACTGTGTTGGACTAAAGATTGTGTTTATGAGTGAATTATTCTTATGTTCAGTTCTCATAATCATTTCTATAATAATTCAATCTTATTGGTGATATTGTTTAATGTGAGTAACATAAATTTCCAATTGTGATAAGTTTACTTTGTGCTATTTGCATATTTGGAAAATCTTCTGATAGTCAAGTGATTACATAGTAAGCTTTGTATTGTTAGTTGCTCTTAGTTTTTAGGAAAATTAGTCACATATTGGAGACTTTGAGCTACAAGTTATGATAATAGTTTTAAGTGTGGTGATTATAGTAAGTTGCACTCACATAAGACTTTGAGATTACATGATTGTTGAAATTTTTAAATATCATTGTAGAGAAGTTCTATTAGTTGTTAGTTTTGTAAGTTGTAAGAAATATCATCAAGTGAAGGGAGACACATTAATTCTAAAAAAAAAGAATTACATGCCCTAAGATTACCCCTGAATTTACTTTCAAAGTTGTTGAAATACCCAAATTCTACCAGGGAACCTCCCCTTGATGAGAGGAGAGACTTTGTCTCAACATAGCTACATGTGAAATACATATTTTATCATTTGTACGTTGGTGATGTAAGGCCTTCCCCAAACCAAGCTTTGATTTACTTAGTTGACCATGTTTGACCTATTAATAAATGCTTTATAATTCAATAGAATGGACTGTGTTAGGCAAATAGGTTTGTGAGAAAAATAATTGAACCAAGTTATAGAGTTATCGCACCTAGTGGTGTACTTTTGATGTGTTATGAAGTTGAAATCCTAAAAGACCCATTGACTGGATAATCTTTATTTAACGTATGTCAGCTATGTCTAGATGTAGAACTTATATGATTCTGTGATTGGGTAACATTTATGAATGTGGAAGCTTCATTTATATGCTTTATAGATATAGAACTCTAGATGATCCTAGAATAGGATAAATTTGAGAGGAGGTATGTCATTATTGGATTTGCAGGACTTTACTATGAGGATAGAAATAGGAATGCATGTTTTAATGTATGGATCAAAATTATGTGAATGATGATAATTGTTATGTGGATTTATTTGGATGAAAGATGTATTGATTGATAAATGTATATTGTATGCAGAGTGTTTGTAGTGCATTATTATTCATGTGTTTTATATTATATGAGATTATTTGGAAGTACTAATGTGTAAATTGAGTTGCACAGGAATTATCCATGTGACCATGGGAAAATTACGGAGAACCAAACCTAGACTTATGTATGTTCGTAAGCCAGGGGTTGTCTATTTGGAGAGACAACACCCCGTTTGTGTTGTATTTTATTCGTAACAATATATGTTGCATGAGTGTTAAGTGTTATTTAAATTTAATGTGTAAACCCACAAGAGACGACTTCATGTTTTATTGTGTAAAAGTGTTTTATTTGTGTCACTTGACACATGTGAGGATTTAAATTTAAATGTTTTATTTTTGTCTCTTGGGGGAAAGTGTTTAACTATAGTTTTTCTTAAATAATATAATGTGTTGTCATAAATACTTTGGGGAATATAATCTTTGGAGTGGTCAACATATGTTGACCCGAAAATAAACTTCAGAGGGGTTTAAAATGGGTTAAATGAACACCTAGGGGTAGTTTAATAGGGTTTCCTAAAGCCCATAAGGTATACCCAGGGGTTAGGGGTAATTTTAGGCAAGTTTCTACTTTTAAGTGACCTTTTTGACACTTTAAAAATCGGCTTTTCTGAGTTGTGCGAAAATTGAAATTAGAAGTTTGATCTTAGTTGTAAACTTTCCTTTTCGAATGAGTCTT
This sequence comes from Cryptomeria japonica, assembly GCF_030272615.1. Taxonomy (NCBI): domain Eukaryota; kingdom Viridiplantae; phylum Streptophyta; class Pinopsida; order Cupressales; family Cupressaceae; genus Cryptomeria; species Cryptomeria japonica. Next base: position 775,838,171 of record NC_081409.1, on the reverse strand, counting down.
TTTCCCTTTCTGCCTTACTTTCTTTTTTTTGGTTTTTAGAAACTTGTGAGAACTCAGAGAATGGGCTTCTTAAGCAACAATTGGAAAATTTGAGGGTAATCACCCAGTCTCCATTTTTGGAGACAAAAGAATTTTGTAAAGTAAAAAGAATGAAATTTTGGTTTGAGAATTTTAGCTAAGGGTAAGAAGGGAAGAACCGTGGAATTGGGCTGCTCATCCTCAACAAAACTAACCTACCTTTGGGTAGATTAAGGCTGGTTGTATTCATCATTTAATGGATTTCTTGTTGCATGTGTGTGTAAGTAATGTTTGTGAAAAAGATTCGTTTCCATGCATGTTCTTTGAAAATTTATTTGGTATTTTATTTTATACTTTGTATGTGTGTTTGGGAGTAATCAAGATCTCCTACTCTTGGGAGAGAGGAGGATCTTGTGGGTGGTAGAAGTGATAGCCCTCGAGTGAGAGACTCTTGTTATGAGAGCGATCACAAGGGAATCTATGTGACCCTTGCTGCATGGCTTGTTTATGCATTGGGGGTCATAAGGAGGGAAATAAGGCATGAATGCCTTGGGGGGCATAAAAAAAAAGGGGCTGATTATGTTATACTTGATGTATTTTGTTTGCCATGAGGTGGCTATATGCTTTAGTTTGCCATGAGGTGGCTATTTGTTTTGCCATACTTGCAGTCTCCTCAGGGTACTTGGTCCACTACCACCCTTGTAAGGACATCACAAATGTGTGGTGTAGTGTAGCCCGTGTTGGGAGTGTGTTTTGAGTTTGTGAGTATTCTATCTTCTAGGTTGCATGCTTGTTACCTGTCTAGGACTTGGTTCTCCGAGTTCAGGGGTGGCTACTAGTTAGCCTAGGCTGGGAGGTGAGCACTCCATGGTCATAGCCTATGTTTTATTTACAGGATTGTTGGGAGAAAGGAAAGAGGACAAGTAGAGGATGCTGGATTTCAGATGTTACAGAAAAGATGTGGAAATGGAGTATATATGTTTTAAGTAGCAACATTGTAATTGGAAATTATGTTGTATCTATCTTTTAAAAAAAAAAAGAAATGTATCAAATATTTGTAAGAGCCTCACTGAATAGAAATGAGAGATTTATTAGTATTGTAGGTTATTTCGTAATTTGATGTACCTTATAGAGATGAAATATTGTTTTATGCTATGCTAAAGAAATGAATCTGGATTTAGTTCCTAAAGATTTTCTGATCTTTAATAAATGTAGGTTATACAATATTTAGGAAAGAGAAATGAAATTTATTTTACCCCTTTTTGCATATGAAATAAATCAAGGAAACAAAGTAATGATTTAAAGATTGTATGCGTGTTGCTAGAAATTAAATGATTCAGTTTAAAACCTAAATGCATTGCTAAAGCTAAAGGAATTCTAGATAAATAATGTACTATTGAGATGTTATTTAATGCTGTCATTTTACCAATTTGTAGGAAATAAATTTTACAAAAAAAAAAAAAGGGTTTTAGCCTAGCTATGTTCTTCTTCAAACAAGTATTTTAGAATAAAGCAAATATATGAATAAAATTAAAATTAGATGACTTAAGCTATTTTCTAAAGATATATATATATATATATATAGATAATTGCAGGAAAGGGGATTGCCCTGAATGTAAATAATATTACAATTATATAAATATAAACATACCTACAACTAAATTATTTGCATGTATAAATGTATAAATGCCTACGTTTCTTAAAGTTAAATAAAATCAAATTGGCTGATTTAAAATATATATATATGTATAAATACCTTTGCATGAATAAACATATATATACAAATATATATATATATATATATATATTTATTTATTTATTTATAAATATTTTATTTGCATATTAAAAAATAAATAAAAAATAAAAAATAAACAAAATTAAAATATGGGGTTACGGGTGGAGGGCCGAAAACCCACTGTGTGTGCACACAGTGGGCGGCGCCAACGCCGACACTGTGTGAGCACATAGTGAGCGGCTCGTGGACCGCCACTGTGTGGGCACACAGTGAGCGGCACTCGCACCGCCACTGTGTGAACACATAGTGGATAGCCCGCAGACAGCCACTGTGTGGGCACACAGTGGGCGGCGCCCGCGCCACCACTGTGATCGCATACAGTGGCGGCCGGGTAAAACTCCCGCGCCACTGCCTCTTCTCCCCTTCAAAGAAAAAAAAAACTTCGGCTACTCCACCATGGGTTTCGACTTTGATCGACCCTGCAATGCATGAAATTAAAAGCAAAACCCTAGCCCGGGTAGGGTTAGGGTAACATAAGAAAAAAAAAGAGATTTTTAAGAAGAATATATAAAGCAGTTTATAATATACATTTTTAGTTAGGGCTTGCATGCATATTTTATAAAGCTGTGAAAATAAAAATAAAAAATATATATTTTTAATATATATATATATATATATTTTATATGGCAATATATTTATAGAATTTGAAAATATGGGTGAATAGGGAAAATTTTTGGACTAAATATTTTTATAAACTTTTATATGCTTTTGATAATCAAATGGGCATATTTTAAAAAGATGTATAAATTTTAAATGTTCTGGAGTTCAATCTTATGAAAGATTTGGATGAATATGGTAAATTAATTTTGGAAATCTAATGGGATTTTCATAAATAAATGGAATTATTAAATAATTAATATAAGAAGATAGTGTAGAGGCGTAAAGATTAATCCCTCTAAGCAGACTAAACCTTGTGAACCCTATTAACCTAGGAGAGAACTTTTATTAGGTAAATGAATCATCTCATTAATGTTTGGCACTTTAATTGTAACGGCTCCTTTTGAGAATATTAACGCAACTAAATAAGTTTTAGTATCGATTTATTAGAAGCCAATTTCTTGTAAAATTAAGTATTAAGAAGGAACGTAATTACAGGATGGAGGAAAATTGATATGTAATAAATAATTATTATAGAACCAAGTAAATTATGTTAATGTCTAGATAGTCGAAATGGTATAATTTATGTTCTTATATTCGCAAATGAAATGATAAAGACTTTTGAATGAAATAATTATTCCCTTATAAATTTTATTCGTCCCACTTGATAATAGGAACTATTGTAAACTGTTATGTTAGTATTTAACATCAATTAACAATTCATTTGAACCACAGGCTAAGTTGTCACAACTATTTAAAGCAATAGTTGCATATAAATTAGTGTCCAAAAAATAAAATTGTCAGTTGTGTTTTGCCCTAAATTTTGGGCATGATAGGTGACAAAATATTCGCCCAACAATATATACATATATACATACAAACAAATTGTTGGTGTTATTATTTATTCATGTAGGGTATAATTACACTTTACTTAGGTTTACTTAGGTACATGCACAACATTGTAGTTTGCATATGAGACACTTAGGGACATGTACTATATTGGGAGTGTGTATGTCACTATGTTCATACTGTACAAACATCCAATCAGGCAGGGAGGTGAAGTTTTGGTGATAGCCATATGATCATCAAATTTAATCAATTGATTTACTGACATCATCACATTTTAAAAATTTTACAGGCCCCTCTCATTGAGTCTTTTGATTTTGCAGTTTGACTTCAAGAGGCCATATCTTGCTTAGTTTGGCTCCTTTTTTAGTGAATTTTTTTTTTAAGTGGGCTAATTTTTCATGTTCATTCATGTGGTGGTGTTATTTTCTTATTTGGGTGGACATATATTTTATAAAATTTAGTTTTTGGTGACTGTACCTATCCAATCTTTACTTCTACAACTTCCTGGACTTCATTCGGGCTCATACGAATTCCTTTTCAGGTGCCATTTTTTTTAAAGTGCATGAATTTTTTGTCTACTTTCATAATATTCTATAATTTTGTAGATATTTTTAATGGAAATTATACTTTAATCGTATGGTATTTTTTGGCCAATTTGGCACTTGTATTGCATAGATCTACACTTTTGTTCTTTTGCATTGTATTTCTTATCCTATTGGGGAAAGTTGTAAAAACAAATCAGAAGTCCACTTTTCCATTGATTGAAAGTGGCCTTTTGTACACGTACTACATATAAAGTGCCAAAATTATCATTTTTCGGGGGGGGGGGTACTTTGATTGAGTGAATTTGGGGGGGTGTCTCTCTTATGCTCTTGCTCTCTTGTGTTCTTTTCTTTTTTTGCTATGGGTTCTCCTTAGTTTCCTCTCTTAACTCCACATAATTATGCTATTTCAAAAATTGATGCATGGAATAAACCTATGGAAAAGGGATTTACTCATTGCATTGATGGAACTATTGTTTCTCCCATTGATCCTAAGGTTGATGCCAATGGTCACTTGGATTGGCTCACTAAGAAAATCATGGAAATTGGTACCTTAAGAAACTATGTATCAAAAGGTCTCATCTTTCATATTGAGAAATTTACTACAATTAGGGATGCTTTGAAAAAGTTTGAAGACTTGTATGGTCAAGTTGATGAGATTAGGGGATATCAAATTGATAGTGATCTCACAATGTTAGATCCCAAGAACTTTGATACAATACAAGATTATGTCACTAAGGAAAAAGAGTTGAGAGCACAACTCAAGGATTGTGGCATTGATAAGAAGGATACTCAATTGATCTTCAATTTGATGGGCAAGCTTCCACAAGAATATGCAAGATTTTCTTCTAATTTCCAAACCCCTAGGATGACAATGCGTTCAAGCTACACAATGCCTACATTTGATGCTTTCACAACATTTTTATATATAGTAGGTGTGTATATATAAAAATGGGTTCAAGCTACACAATGTCTACATTTGATGCCTACTTTGGGTATGTATATATGTCATGAGACTTATTGTGTCAATATCTCAAAACATTTTTACTATAAAATAAAGTAGAGAAAATATAATGCTTGCGAAGAAGAACATTTAGCTTCACTTTATTATACCTATACACATCATTCATGTCAATTCCACCTTATTTCTAAAGTGAATAAAATCTATTCCATATAACTATATGTAGCGTCATAAAATTGTGACCCTAGCAGTTTACGACTGCATTAGGGTCCTCACACATGCAAACTTGAATCCTCTATCCTGATCAGAGACTGGAGAGTGCTCGGCTTGTGAAAACTGTTTCTTCCTTAGCCTGCACATCACTATGCCCGTACTCTACCCTGGAGAAAGAGGTAGGACAAGGGCGTGGCGCCCTTGTCTCTGCCCTATTTTGGGGCAGGACCTTTCTAGAGAAAGCAATGTGGGTTGTGCAGTGAGCAGGAAATCTCCCCGATGTCGGCCCGTGATGAAATTCAAATCCATCAAACATATATTTAAGGGGAATTCATCCTCTCATTTGCATAAGTTCAAGTAAGTTGGAGAGGTCAAAATTGGATATGTTCAAGCGATCAAGCGATCAAGAATTCAAGCATTGAGCATTCTCAAGTCTCCCTTCAAGGCTAGGTGTTGCATTTAAGTCAAGGATTCAACCATGGAAGAGGAGATTGCCTTCAACATTCAATTCAACACAAACATTTCTATCAACATTGCTACTAAAATCTCCCTTGAGGTGATTTATAATTTAGTCTTTCGTTTACATCTACTTGCAGGTACTTTCTTTCATTACTTGGTTAATTCCAAAACTTGGGTTTGACCTAAAGGAAAACCCACAATCCCAACACATTTCCCTCTCTTTTCTATGTGTAGGTTGCAGGTGCGCAACTATACTTTCATATTCGGGCTTCCTTTACTGAGGCGAAAAAACCCTTTTCGTTTCGCAAATTTCTCGAAGGACCATGTAAATTCCCACCATAGTTCAGACAACTTTTTGTTTGCAGGGCAACTTTGTCTCGACATTTTACTACCAAATCCAGGTGCACAGCTTCATCCCATATTTAGATCTCAAGTTATAATGGATTCTTTGTCACTTTTGCACTACATAATTCAATCAATTTCCTTTCTAAAGCAAACAAAGGAATAAGGGGACCATCATAACATCCTTAATTCATTCAGAATTCAATTTACCATCTTTGTGTGGATATTGGATCTAGTGAATTACCCCTTATCTCCCTAATGTAATGGTGAAAAATTCTTGAAGGATAATCAATAGTGAAACTCTCATCTCTCTTTGAGGGAAAGGGTTAGTTTTCCTCTTGATCTATCATTCATCATTTTCTCACCCTTACATTTGGCGAACCCGACGTCTTGCATGCTATCCTTGGAACAACATTGCATATTTTTCATTTACAAGTTTCAACTTTCCACAAACTTAGTGGTTAATTCATTAAAAACCCTACTTTTAAAAATTAAAATTGAACTTGTGATTTGTAAAAATTGCTTGTGTTTGTCATAGATCTGAAAATTTCTTTGTTTGTTAAATTCAATTTCCTCATTGTCTTGTTCAATTTGCAATTAAAATTTACAAAATTAAGAGGTTAATTGTTAAAACCCTAATTTTCAAAAATCATCTTGAACTTGTGCAAAAATTGGATTTCAACTTAATCTTCAGATTTCTGATTATTCTCAAATTTGTCTTCAATCCTTCAATTCAAATTTTCAATTTCCCCCTTTTCCCAAAATTCAAATTTCAAATTTAAGTGGTTAGGTCATCAAACCCTAATTTTTAAAATTAAATGGATTTTGTGTGAATTTCAAATCAATTTCAATTATATTTAGATTCTTAAACATTTTCCAAGGTGTCCCTATCCATTAGGTTTGACCCTTTTCAAAATTGCACTTCAATTCCTCTTTTTATTCAAAACCCTAATAGGGTCCTATTTTCACATTGGTGTCTTCATTTCACTCATCTAGAAATCGTAAAATTCACCAATTTTTTGGGGTTAGCTTTAAAATCATCATAATATCCATCCTTGAAAAATTTCAAAAAAAGTTGGTCGGACCATGTGCATCCCCGCCATAGTCCTCTACTTTTTTCCCAAAATTTCAGGAGACTATTATGACTATATTTGTTAGCCTAATTCTGGAAGATTGGCTAATTTTATCAATTTTTGAACCCTCTAAAATCAAAAATACCTTCAAAATTCAACATTTCAACTTTCAAGAAAAATTTTAAAATTAAGAGGTTAATTATAGTTTGCCCTAATTTTAAAAATTCTAATTTTAAAATTAAGTGGTCTTCCCTTGGTTCTAATTTTAAAATTCCAATTTCCTTTCATTTTTGGAAATTGTGTCATTTCTTTCCTCCAACAAAGGTCAAATTATGTAATCATTATTTTCTTAAATTTTGCATTACTCAATTTTTGCAAGCTTTATTCCACAATTCAAAATTAAATTTTTCCCTCTAGTGCATGAGTTTTACCACTATTAGTCCTACCTATCCTATCCCCGTTAGATGAAGAATTAGAATAAAGGCATCCCAATGTTTGATTACTGAGGAGATGGAGCCTAATTTGGGTGACTTCTTTAGTGAGGATCATGTTAATTCTTCCCATCCTAATCATGTGCCTATTGATGGATTTCATGATGAAGAAGAAGCTTTAACTAGGGTTTATTTAGATCAACTTTCCACATTGGACAATCAATTTGATAGCTTTCAACAATGGATGTCCCAAGAATACCCTAATAGTGAATCTCTTCCATTAATTGAAGGTCTTAAGCTCATTCTTTAAAGTGATAAGAATGAAATTGATATATTGTATGGTATTGCACATATTGTTGATTCTAATGTCATGCCTATCAAGAGTTGTGCCAAAACCCTAGGTTACTCACAACCTTCAACACAAGTCAATTCCTCTAATCTTTTGACTAACCCTATGACTAGTATTCCTACTTTCACATCCAACATCATGGCTACTTCAACTCAAAATGTGACTCCTACAACCATAGGTCATGGGGGAAATCCCTCTTCTTCATTTAATCCTTCATCGATACCTATGTCTTCCATGAGTATTTCTACTATCTCTCAACCAATCAATGTGACACAAGCGGGAAATTCCTTCAACAACTTTATTCCTCCTCTAAGTGTCCCTTTTCCTACCCAATCCTCACCAATGCCTACTTATTATAGTTTCCCACCACCTTATTCTCAGTCCATGCCTTCTTTCAAAAATATCACACCACCTTCTCAACCACCCATGTCTATCATGAATTCTTCCACTAAAATGAGAATCAACAATCTTGCCCAAGTTGTGTCTTCCTTACAACAACAAATTGCTTCCATGAGTCAATCTAAGTTTAGTGTGCCCACCTTTGATATTGCGAGCCCAATTTATCTTGATATTGTTAAAGTCCTGCCATCTAAACATGTTGAGATCCCTCAATTGGAACTCTATAATGGAAAAGGTGATCTTCTTATGCATGTCAATGCTGGTATTTTGGTTATGTTGATATGGTTTTGTCATTGATGTCAACACCTATTAACACTTATCAACTCTGACACTTTGGAGAATTGGTAATGTTCACCAGCACGCAAGTGACTTTATGCACAGTCACTAGTATCTGGTTCACCGATAGGATATATTATTTATCGATACTTGGAATGCCATGGAAAACACTTGGTTATGTCAAAGACATCATTTGGACACTTTGTCTTGGAGATTTGTTCATTGGTACATTCGTATTTGCATATTTGCTATTATCGGAAAATAGGTCCAGAATAAGCACCGACAGGCTTATCTATTCCAGATCAGCATGACACACTTTGGAGATAATTTATTATTGTTGTAAATGCATTAAGCCGACATGTTGTATCAGATATTGCATCGATTATTGATTTATTTGTAAAATGTTTTATTGTAATATCTTTTAGACCTGACCTACTAAAATTGGTCTTAGGTTATGGTATATATGTAAGATCTTATTTGTAAGATCAAAATGCGATTGGGAAAAGAAACCATAAGAAGGTATATGCGAGAATAAGCAGAGCTATACACGCAGACATCATTTGAAGGTTGAAGGGAGGTTTTTGTGAAGGCATATCAGAACTACACCGGTATTGAATCCAGCATATGAAGATGCTATTTTGAGTAGTACATCATTATTGGATTTAACCATCCAATTGTAGTCAGTGTGACTCCTATTTGTGTTTGAGCAGTGAGCTCTAGGCGCTTGGCCTTTCTGCATGTGTAGACCCCATTTGTATACACATACTATCTGCAGTAGTATCATCTAATTGTGGGTAAGGTTTCCCACTATGGTTTTTCCTCTTACAGGGTTTCCACGTACAAATATTGGTGTTATGTGTTGTGGATATCATTGTCTTTCTGTTTCATGCATTAATCTTTACCAGCACTACAATTAACTGATAAACTATCTACCGACATAAAGTTTGGTTTATCGGTATTAAGCATTAAGGTTGGTTAATTTGTTTTGGTTTGAATTTATTTGACAACTGATTCACCCCCCCCTCTCATTTATCTTTGGAACCTAACAATTGGTATCAAAGCCTAGTCCTCTTTTTGCAAAAGTTTAATAGCTTGAGGAGATCCAATGTCTACTAACTACTTTAGGAAGGACAGTCCTAAACTTGATGGAAACTTAAGTGAAGATGAAATTTTTTCAAAAGTTTTAAGAGGATTGCCACCAACATACAAAATGAAAGTTACTACTATAAATGAGTTAAGAACAATGCCTAATACATCAGTAACTAGGGATACATTGATTGGAAAACTTGCAGCCTTTGAAATTGTGGAATTTGGTCTTGTTGCTACTATAAAGACAGATTTAGCATTTAAGGCATCAACATCATCTACACCATCATTTAACAAATCTGATTAGAAAGCCTTTTATGCAAGTGAACTTGAGGAAAGCAAGAGGGAAAATGAAGAACTTGAAGCACTATTTGCAAGAAAATTGCCTAAAGGTCTAGTTGGAAGTAAGTATGAAGGTAAAGCACCCTTTAAATGTTTTAACTATAATAAGATTGGTCACATGGCTTCAAGATGCCTTGATAGACATGCTAGATTAAGAGAAGAAGCTAGAAGAACATACAAGCCTAACCATAAATATTAGAGAAACGGATTTAAGAAGAATAAAGATAAATCTTGTTATCTTGCTGATGAAGGAGTCATTGATGATTCTAATGAGGATCCAACAGATAATGGATGGGTCTTTGTTGCTATAATAGAAGATCAACTAACACCTACTGTTCAACCAGTAGAGAAAGCCCTGGTAGCTAAAGTGGAAGTTAAGGATGAATGGATCATTGATTCAGGATGTTCACATCATATGACTAGTGATAAAGGTAAATTCTTGAACTTTCAGGAATATAATGGAGGTCTAGTAAGATTTGGAGATGATAAAGCTTGTTTGGTAAATGGTAAAGGAACTATATCTCTTGATGGTAAGCATAATACTGACAATGTCTACTATGTAGAAAGTTGAAAGCATAATCTTTTGAGTGTTGGTCAATTAGTTGAAAAAGGATTTCAGTTACAATTCAAGAATGGTAAATGCAAAATTATGAACAAAACTGATTGAAAATAGCAACCGGTAATCTAACTAGAGGTAACGTATTTCATTTGAATAACAATGAAAAGACATGCTTGATTGCACATATTGATGAGAGTTGTCTATGACATAAGAGACTTTGTCATGTAAATTTTGATTGCATTGCAAAAAATAGTACTACTAAGGCAGTTAGAGATCTACCTAAGATTATTAAACCTCACAATCCGGTATGTAAGGAATGTCAATTTGGAAAACAAGTTAGAGCATCTTTTAAAAGTATTCCAAAAAAATACCAATAATGCTCTTGACTTAATTCACACTGATTTATGTGGTCCAGCTAGAACTAAAAGCTTACAAGGTGATAGATATTTCATGCTAATCATTGATGACTATTCTAGAATGTGTTGGGTAACTTTTCTTAGTTAAAAATCAGAAGAACTTGGGAAGTTCAAACTATTCAAAGCAATGGTAGAAAAGTAAACCGGTAAGAAAATCAAATGTCTAAGATTAGATCAAGGAGGTGAATTTACATCTAAGGAATTTAATACATTCTATGAAGTTGATGGAATCAGAAGACAATTATCAGCACCCCAGACACCACAATAGAATGGAGTTGTAGAAAGGAAAAATAGAACTATCTTGGATGCAGCTAGAAGTATGTTATCTGAAGCAAATCTACCACATGCTTATTAGAGAGAAGCAGTGAGTACAATGGTCTATACATTCAACAAAGTTCACATCAAAGGTGAAATTGGTAAGACCCCTCATGAACTATGGTTTGGTATTTCTCCTACTCTTAAATATTTTAGAATATTTGGAAGTAAATGCTATATTAGAAGAGATGAGTATATTGGCAAATTTGATCCTAGAAGTGATGAAGGAATATTTCTTGGTTATTCATCTAAGAGCAAAGCATGTAGATGTTTTAACAAAAGATTGCAGAAAATTGTTGAGAGTACAAATGTGAAGATTCATGAACAACTTAGAGGAACTTCAAGGTATATAGACTCTGAACTGGCAACAAAGATACTAACAAATGAACTTACATTGAACCCACCGGTGCATAATGAAGATCCAGTTACACCAGTATCATCTGAAAATTCCACTGTAATTGAGGAACAACAACAAACGAAGACACTCTGGTATGTAAGATTGAGCCACTCTGAACATCAGATAATTTGGAACAAGTATCAAGGAGTTATGACAAGAGGAAGACTGGCAAATGAAGAGGTATGTCTTATTTCTCAAATTGAACCATCATCAATTAATGAGGCATGTGAAGATAAACACTGGATTAAAGCTATGGAAGGAGAATTAGAACAAATTGAAAAGAATAACACATGGACATTAGTTCCCCGGCCTAAAGTCAAAAATGTAATTGGAACAAAATGGGTATTTAGAAACAAACTTAATGAAGATGGCAAGGTAATCAGAAATAAAGAAAGACTAGTGTGTAAGGGATATTCTCAGAAAGACTGAATTGATTATAATGAAACCTTTGCACCGGTAGCTAGAATTGAGGCAGTCAGATTATCCTTGGCTTTTGTAGCACACAAGAACTACAAAGTATATCAAATAGATATTAAATGCACATTTCTGAATGGAGATCTTGGAGAAGAAGTTTACATTGAGCAACCTGATGGATTTTCTTTAACAGATAATAAAGATATGGTTTGTAGGTTAAGGAAAGCTTTGTATGGGTTGAAGCAAGCTCCAAGAGCTTGGTATGAAAGATTGGATAAGTATCTTGTGAAGATTGGTTTTTCTAAAGGTAATGCTGATAGTAACTTATACTATAAAGTGACTAATGATGACATCTTGGCAATTGAATTTTTTGTTGATGATATAATATTTGGAGGAGAAGATGGATTATGTAAAGACTTTTCAATTGAAATGTAACAAGAATTTGAAATGTCTATGATTGGAGACATAAAATTCCTTTTAGGATTGTAGATTTCATAGACTGATAAAGGTATATTCTTGAGTCAATCCAAGTACTTAAAGAGTTACTAAAGAAATTTGGGATGGAAAACTCTAAACCAGTAAGCACACCTATGACTACAAATGACAAATTATCACTGAAGGATGAATCTACACCTGTTAATCTGACTAGGTAAAATTCTATGATAGGAGGTTTACTATATTTGACACAAACAAGACCTGATATTATGAATGCAATATGTATTGTTTCAAGATTTCAGAGTAATCCTAGAGACAATCATGAATCAGCAGTAAAAAGGATTTTTTAGTACTTACAAGGCACTACTAATCTTGGCTTATGGTATCCTAGAGATGAAAACTTTGAATTATGTGCTTACATAGATGCAAATTGGGTAGGATATGTGGATGACAGAAAAACACCACCAACGAAACTTTTTTTCTTGGAAGCAAATTAATTTCTTGGTTGAGTAAGAAACAAAGTTGCACATCTTTATCAACAACAGAATCAGAATATGTTGCAGCAGCAACTAACTATACATAGGTATTATGGCTTAAGCAAATGTTGAAGGACATAAAGGTAAAATGCAAGGAACCTATAACTATCTATTGTGATAACATTGTAGCAATTGATATATCTAAGAATCTGGTACTACATTCTAAAACTAAACATGTTTCTATTAAACTGAATTTTCTAAAGGAGAATGTTGAAGCAAAAGAATTAAAACTGGTTTATGTGAATACTAAAGAACAGATTGCAGATATTTTCACTAAGCCTTTTCCTAAGGAAACTTTTGAATATCTCAAAGATCAGCTTGGGGTCATACTACCTCCAGTAGAAACTTACACAATTGATGCTTGTCATCAACCGACATAATTAACAGAGAAATCTTTTACTCCGGCTTTTGATGATGAGGGATACTTCTCAGAGGGAGTAGTTGGTATACTAAATTGGTTGGTATTTTGTACTTGAACCTAGTTTTGCAGTAACTTTGGCATTTGATGTCAAAGGGGGAGAGATTGATATGGAAAAACACAAGGAAAACACATGTTACTCTCAGGGAGAGAGATTGTTATTTTGGGAGAGATTAATTATTTTGAATCTCTTTTGGGAAATTGTTGGTTTTTGGTATTTGGCATTTTTATTTTGGCACTTTGATGGTTTTTCCATCTTGTGTTGCCATCAATGCCAAAGGGGGAGATTGTTGGTATTTTGGTTATGTGGATATGGTTTTGTCATTGATGTCAACACCTACTAACACTTATCAACTCTAGCACTTTGGAGAACTGGCAATATTCACCGGCAAGCAAGTGACTTTATGCACAGTCACCGGTATCTGGTTCACCGGTAGGATATATTGTTCACTAGCACTTTGAATGACATGGATAACACTTGGTTATGTCAAAGACATCATTTTGACACTTTGTCTTGGAGATCTGTTCATTGGTACATTTCGTATTTGCATATTTGTTGTTACCGGCAAATAGGTCCAGAATAAACACCGACAAGCTTATCTATTCCAGATCAACACGACATGCTTTGGAGATGATTTATTATTGTTGTAAATGCATTAAGCCGACATGTTGTATTGGATATTGCATCGATTATTGATTTATTTGTAAAATGTTTTATTGTAATATCTTTTAGAGCCGACCTACTAAAATTGGTCTTAGGTTATGGTATATATGTAAGATCTTATTTGTAAGATCGAAATATGATTGGGAAAAGAATTCATAAGAAGGTATATGCGAGAATAAGAAAAACTATACATGCAGACATCATTTGAAGGTTGAAGGAAGGTTTTTGTGAAGGCATATCAAAACTACAACAGTACTGAATCTAGCATATGAAGATGCTATTTTGAGAAGTACACCATTATTGGATTTAACCATCCATTTGTAGTCAGTGTGACTCCTATTTGTGTTTGAGCAGTGAGCTCTAGGTGCTTGGCCTTTCTGCATGTGCAGATCCCATTTTTATACATATACCATCTGTAGTAGTATCATCTGATTGTGGGTAAGGTTTCCCACTGTGGTTTTTCCCCTTATAGGGTTTCCACGTACAAATATTGGTGTTATGTGTTGTGGATGTCATTGTTTTTCTATTTCATGCATTAATCTTTACTGGTACTGCAATTAACTAATAAACTCTCTACCGACATAAAGTTTGGTTTACCTATATTAAGCATTAATGTTGGCTAAGTTATTTTGGTTTGAATTTATTTGACAACGGATTCACCCCCCCCCCCTCTCAATTGTCTTCAGGACCTAACAGTCAAAACATTTCAAACCTTGTGTATTGATTTTTCTTATGATTAACGATTGCTTGCAAAATTGTTTACAAGAACATTAAGAGATAAGGCTTTACAATGGTATTTCTCTCTGCCTTGTTATTCTATCACTTCTTTTCAACAGCTAGAAAATGCTTTCATCCAACAATTTCAAAACAACAACGGTCCTAAAATCACTTTGACTGATTTAATGCATTGTAAACAAGGTGTTAAGGAGAAAGTGACTGATTTCATTGGTAGATATACGCATTTGTGTGCTCAAATTTCTTTTCATGTGCTTGATAATGATATTCAAAGAATTTTCTCAAAAAGATATCAGGAAAAATCTTCTTTTGTCTGAGTTTAATTCCTTTTCGTAGTTGTGCACAACACTCCACAATTATCAACCTAGTTGTGATTCAAATGGAGAAATCCACTCCCATGGCTCCAAGTGATAAGGGGGAGAGTGTTCAACAACCATTTGTGAAGTTCAAACCAACAAAAAGGTTCATCAAGTTCAATGATCCAATCAACAACAACCATGCGAATCCTACAACAAGTGTGCCTTTTATTTCTAAATTTTTCCTAATACAAAGGCTATTTAATCCTTTGAATGAATCTTTGCATAGTATTATGTCTCAGTTATTGCATATAAATGTTATCAAACTTCCTGTTATAAAACAAGTTGATCCTTCCAAACTTGTATCTCTTCATTTTGATAGCAATTCCTTTTGCCAATTTCATCGTCAACCTAGTCATGATACTGAGAAATGTCTTGCATTGAAACATAAGGTTCAAGATTTGATTGATAATAATACTATATGTGTGGTAGGTGTGAATGATAAAGAGAATAAACTAGTTTCTCCTCCTAATCAAAATCATTATTTTCACTGATCCTTTTCCATCTCATACCTCTAACATTATTGAGATTGTGCATAATTCTCTCTTTTCTAAAACACTCATCTACATGGCTCCAAACTTGGTTAACATGGTAGAAACACCAGATTCGCCTAAGGATCCCTGTATTACATTTGACCCTAGCAAGACCATTAGAGCACTCGATGGCCCTTTATACATAGTTGCAAAGGTTAAGGATATCCCTTGCCGTGGTTCCCTGATTGATCCCTCTTGCATGGTTAATGTCATAATTGAAGAGTATCTTTTTACTTTACGATTGCATAAACCATTATATGATTCTTCTAATGTAGTTGAGAATTTATTTGATGGCTTCTCTTGTCCTACCATTGGTTGTATCACCCTTCATGTCGAAGTCCATTCTAAATCCATGGATGTTGACTTTTTTTATCATACCTTCCTCTGAGCAATTTTGTGCGAAGTTGGGCTATCCTTGGATATCTTCCATGAAGGCTATTGCTTCTCCAATCCACAAGTGTCTTAAATTTCGTCATAATGGAGAAATCATCACTATGAACCATAGCTTATTTTTTCCATCTGAAAGAAGCCCTGGTGTTCCTATTGATCTCTTTTGGCCTAAACAATTTCAATCTCTTCCATCAAGGAGCGATGCTCTTTTTTAATCCTATCAAAAATGGAAGAATGATATGATCTTATCCTTTAGTCAACCTAGATTGCCAACACTTGATGTTCTTATTATTCGTCAAGATGAGGTTCTTCCCCTCCTAGATAGAACTAATCTTCCTCCTAAAGAAAATTGTCCACCTATTCCTATGGATGTGACTTTACCTTCTCTTAAGGAGAACCACAATATTCTTCCTAAGGTTAGACCTATACCTCCTCCTCATGATGGACTGGGTCTCCTTCCTACACCTAATATTCCCCCTTTCTATGGTGCAATTCCACCTCCTTCCTCTTATGGAGAGAAGAGGCTTGCTTCTCCTATTGTTTAACCAAAAATACCTCAACCTAAACCTTCCACTATAAAGTAGAAATCCATTCCTCCTTCTTCAAATGTTCCTCCTCTTTCTCAGCATTCCACTAAGACTCGACATAATCATTGTGCGAGAGAATGCCAATGAAGACACTGTGTTTGAGCTCACGAAGCTATCCCTCAAAATACTTAGTCTCCTTAGACTCCAATAGTTGACATAATTCCATTTTCTCCTAAGAAATATGTTCAACCAACATCTCCAAACCATAAGTTGCATAAAACATGTGATGGTTTTACTCCTATTTGTGTTCTTTTTCCTCTTACTTTAAACTTTAATGAAGAAATGAGTGAAAATGTTATTCATAATGGCAATACAACTCCTAATGCTTCTGACAGTGAGCATTAATATATTGATGTGGACAAACATTTATCGGATGAGTTTTCACAAACTTTAATCCTAGCTCCTCGAATCGACCAAAGTGCTTACCACATGAGCATAGTCCTTGTTTGGATCTTGTGATAGCTCTATTTGTTTTGCTCAATGTCGCTCCTCTGGCATGTTGCTCACCTTCTCGAAATAGTGATCACCAAGATCGAGATATGGATGTTGTGCTAGATTAGCAATATTAGCACTGTAGATATTTCTCTCTCCTTTCTTTCTCTTTTGTGACCATTCTTCTATATGTATCCCTATTCTTCTATTGTTCCCTTAAAGTCTACTTGGGGATGATGCAAAGCATTGAGATATTTTCTTGGTCTCTTTCATGTTGACTCAAAAGACATCCTCTCTTCCCTTTCTTCTAAGGTAGTTTCCTTCCTTGGGGAATGAAGATTATTATATGCATATACATACATGATATACATGAGTTATCATACAACATCTTGACCCTAAGGAAAGCGACACTACCTCGTGTTTTGTGCTCATTATCCTTGGCTTTATACCTCGATTAGGGACTAAATCCTTGCGATAACGTGCTTCCTTTCTTTTCTCCCTCTTGGGTGTATCCCGGCTTAAAGCAATCACTCTCGATAAGGCACATGTGATCACTTTAACATGGAGGCATACACTCTACTCATACTTTCCTTCTTGTGATACTTAGAATTACTAAGTGAAATTTGATTTTCTTTGTAATCTTTTGTATCCTTTCTTTTATGACTCATAGTGAAGGGGAATTTGCTTCTTGCAGTCATGGTTCTCCCCTCCTCAATCTTCCCTTTTACTTTGTCAATCGAATTTGTAAGATCCTAAGTCCATTGGGGGCTTGGTGCATCTTGCCTCCTTGATGTGGTGAAATTCTTTCAATCTTGTTTCCTTGTACTTTACCAGTGTTAGGACCCGGAGGCACTTGAGAGGGTGGGTGAATCAGTTGTCTAATACTGGTAAACCAAACTTGATGCCGATAAGCAAATTAACAATTAATATTAATACCGGTGAAACTTAATGCATGAAATGGAAAGAGAAACAATATCGACTACACTTAACACAAAGATTTGTACGTGGAAACCTTGTAAGGGGAAAAAACACAGTGGGAAACCTTATTCACAATCAAATGATACTACTACAAATAGTATGTGTATACAAATGGTCTCTGCACATGCAGAAAAGCCAGCTGCCTAGAGCTCACTACTCAATCACAAGAATGGGAGTCTCATTGACTGCAAATGGATTATTAAATCCAATGATAATGTATTTCTCAAAGTATCATCTCCAATGTTGGATTCAGTATTGGTTAAGCTCTGATTGTCTCCTTCAAACCTTCCTTGAATCTTCAAATGATGTCTACATGAGTAGCTCTGCTTATATTCCCATATACCAAATATCACAACCTTACAATACCTTATTACATGCCATTACCACATGAATCTGACAATTGAGATCTTAGATATATACCAAAACCTAAGACCAAATATGTAGGTCGTCTTACTAAGAATAATAAAATAAAATCTATTACAAGTCAAGATGTGATGCATCATGTTGGCTCAACAAATATATTAATTGATTGAACCATATCCATAACGTGTCGTGTTGATCTGGAATAGATAACGCGTGGCGGTCCATAACCTAGACCAATTTGCCGGTAACAGCAAATATGTCAACCCAATTAGACCAATAACCAAATCTCCAAAACCAAGTGTCCAAACCATGTCTTCGACATAACCAAGTGATCTCTAGATGATAACAAGTCATCCTTAGTGTCTGTGAATAATATAACCTACCGGTGAACCAAATACTGGTGACTGTGCATAGGTCACTGAACTTGCCGATGAACATAATGTGTCGGTTCAACATAACCAAAGATCTCCAGGAGGATAAGTGTTGATAAGTGTTGACATCAATGACAAAACCAATGAAACATATCCATTTTATGAACAATCTCCCCCTTTGGCATTGATGGCAACACAAGATAAAAAAACCATCTAAGTGCCAAAGCAGAAATGCCAGTAAGCCAAAAACCAACAATCTCTAGAATAGATCAATACCAGAAATTAAAATACAAATGTAGAGAGTAACAATCTCTCCTCAAAGGATTTTTCCATAGATATCTCTCTGGGCTTTGACATCAAATGCCAAAGCAATAGATAAAACCATTTCATAGAACCAATTACAAATACCAACTTATCCAACTACTCCCCCTTTGAAGTAGCTCTCCTCCATCAAAGTCGAAAAAGGGTTTCTCTGTAAATTCTGTTAGTTTGATGCCAAGCATCAACTGTCTAAGTCTCTACCAGTGAGAGTATGACCCCAAGCTGCTCTATGAGATATTCAAAAGTTTCCTTAGGTAAAGGCTTAATAAAGATGTCTGCAATCTGCTCTTTATTATTCACATAAACCAATCTCACTTCTTTTGCTTCAATATTCTCTTTCAGAAAATTGTATTTGATAGAAACATGTTTAGTTTTAGAGTGAAATACCCAATTGCTGCTAAATTGTCACAATAGATGATTATGGGTTCTTTGCATTTTACCTTTATGTCCTTCAACATTTGCTTAATCCATAGTACCTGAGTACAATTGGTTGCTGTTGCAACATATTCTGATTCTGCTGTTGATAATGATGTACAACTGTGTTTCTTGCTCAACCATTAAATCAATCTTCTACCAAGAAAGAATGCCCCACCGGTGGTGCTCTTGCTATCATCTACATCTCCTACCCAATTAGCATTGATGTATGCACATAACTCAAAATTTTCATCTTTAGGATACCATAAACCAATATTTGTTGTGCCTTGTAAATATCGGAAAATCCTTTTTACTGTTGATTCATGATTTTATCTAGGATTACTCTAAAATATTGAGACAATACATACTTCATTCATTATATCAGGTCTTGTTTGTGTCAAATATAGTAAACCTCCAATCATAGGTTTGTATCTTGTCGGATTAATAGGAGCTGAATCATCCTTCAATGATAATTTATCAGTTGTAGTCATAAGAGTACTTACCAGTTTAGAGTTTTCCATACCAAATTTGTTCAGTAATTCCTTCAAATACTTTGATTGACATAAGAATATACCTTTGTCAGTCTGTGAAATCTACAAAACTAAAAATAATTTTATCTCCCCAATCATAGACATTTCAAATTCTTCCTACATCTTGTTAGAAAAGTCGTTACACAATCCATCTTCTCCTCCAAAAATGATGTCATCAATAAAAACTTCAATAACCAAAATGTCTTCATTAGTCACTTTGAAATATAAATTGTTGTCAGCATTACCTTTAGTGTAGCCAAGCTTCATAAGATATTTGTCCAATCTAGCATACCAAGCTCTAGGAGCTTGCTTCAATCCATATAAAGCTTTCCTTAACCTACAAACCATATCTTTATCATTTGTCAATGAAAATCCATCATGTTGTTCAATGTAAACTTCCTCTCCAAGATCACCATTCAGAAATGCACATTTAACATCCATTTGATATACTTTATAGTTCTTGTGCACTGCAAATGCAAGAAATAGTTTGACTGCCTCAATTATAGCTACTGGTGCAAAGGTTTCATTATAATCAATTCCCTCTTTCTATGAATATCCCTTACACACTAATCTTACTTTGTTTCTGATTACATTACCATCTTCATTTAGTTTATTTCTGAATACCTATTTAGTTCCAATTACATTTTTATTTTTAGGTCGAGGAACTAGTGTCCATGTATTGTTCTTTTCAATTTGTTCCAATTCATCTTCCATAGCCTTAATCCAATGTTTATCTTCACATGCCTCAATGATAGATGCTGGTTCAATTTGAGAAATTAAACATACCTCTTCATTTGCCAATCTTTCAGAGTGATTCAATCTTACATAGCTGGGTGTGTTCACTTGTTGTTTTTTCTTCAGTCACTGTGGAATTCTTTGATGATGCCAGTGTGACTGGATAAACATTCTGTACTAGTGCACTCTATATAGATTCATTTTTTATTATCTCAATTGTCGGTTCAGAATCCATAGACCTTGAATTTTTTCTAAAGTGTTCATCAATCTTCACATTTGCCCTCTCAATGTTTTTTTGCAATCTCTTATTAAAACATCTATATGCTTTACTTTTAGATGAATACCCAAGAAATATTCCTTCATCACTTCTAGGATCAAATTTACCAATATACTCATCTCTCCTAATCTAACATTTTCTTCCAAATATTCTGAAGTACTTAAGAGTAGGAATATTACCAAACCATAATTTATAGGGTGTCTTACCGGTTTCACCTTTTATGTGAACTTTGTTGAAAGTGTAAACTGTTGTATTCACTACTTCTCTCCAATACACATGAGGTATATTTGCTTCGGATATCATGCTTCTAGCTGCATCCAGAATAGTTCTATTTATCCTTTCCACAACTCCATTTTGCTGAGGTGCCCAGGGTGCTGATAGTTGTCTTCTGATTCCATTCACTTCAAAAAATGTATTGAACTCCTTAGATGTAATAATCACCTCCTTGATCTGATCTTAAACATTTGGTTTTCTTCCCGGTTTCATTCTCTACAAGTGCCTTGAATAATTTGAATTTCCCAAAAGCTTCTAATTTCTCCCTGAGAAAAGTAATCCAACACATTCTAGAATAATCATCAATGATTAGCATAAAGTATCTATATCCCTGTAGACTTCTTGTTCTTGCCATACCACATAAGTCAATATGGATTAAATCAAGAACATCATTGGTTTTCTCATAAATACTTTTGAAAATTGTTCTAACTTGCTTTCCCATTTGACATTCCTTACATCCCGGATTATGAGGTTTTACAATCCTAGGTAAATCCCTTACTTCCTTAGATGAACTAATCTTTACAATGCAATCAAAATTCACATGACAAAGTCTTTTATGCCATAACCAACTTTCATCAATATGTGCAATCAAGCATGTCTTTTCAATGTTATTCAAATGAAAGATATTACCTCTAGTCTGATTACCGATTGCAATTTCCAAACTAGTTCTACTCATGATTTTGCATTTGCCATTCTTGAATTGTAATTGAAATCATTTTTCAACTAACTAACCAACACTCAAAAGATTATGCTTCAAACCTTCATCATAATAAACATTGTTAGTATTGTGCTTACCATCAAAAGATATGGTTCCTTTTCCTCTGATCAAACAAGCTTTGTCATCTCCAAATCTTACTATACCTCCATTGTATTCCTGAAAAGATAAAAATTTACTTTTATCACCAGTCATGATATGTGAACATCCAAAATCTATAATCTATTCATCATTTTCTTCAATTTTAGCTGTTAGGGCCTGCTCTATTGGTGGAATAGTAGGTGTCGGTTGATCTTTTGTTATTGCAACAAAAGCCCATCCATTGTCTCCTAGTTCTTCATCAAAATCAGTAGTAACTCCTTCATCAGCATAGTAACAAGATTTATCTCTATTCTTCTTAAATTTGTATCTCTGATATTCAAGGTTAGGCTTATATGTTCTTTTAGCTTCTTCTCTCAATCTTGCATGTCTATCCAGACATCTAGATGCCATATGACCAATTTTCTTATAGTTAAAACATTTAAACATGTTGAAATATGGTGACTAATCAGTAAAGTGTTGTACACTCAGCACGTATCCTTGCCGGGGTCTGGGGCCATGCCGAGTCCCGAGCAAGGGTTCGGGGGTGAGAGCCCCTGAGAAATTTTGTTTTGGGTATTTTTTTTGTTAATGAAAACCGACATTGTAATAAAACCCTAAAAAGGCCAACTTTATTTTTGCCCTTAAAAGGCATGTTATAAGTGGCTGGGATGCTTAAGGCATTGTAAGGTTGATGTACTGTTTTTGCTAGATAATAAGAAAGATTGGATGTCTGTGTATGGTGGACGTAACCCATTCTGGGTGAACCACATTAAATCTTTGTGTTATCTATGTCCTGTTTTATTTCTTTATCTTTTGTATTTAAATCTTCATATAATTATTAGTTCATATTTGCTTCGGATCTGCTTGAAACCCTAACAAAATGGTGCTTTACCTTCATACTCACTTCCAATAAAACCTTTAGGCATTTTCCTTGCAAATAGTGCTTCAAGATCTTCAAGTTATTCATTTTCCCTCCTGATGTCTTCAAGTTCTCTTGCATAAAGTGCTTTCCAATCAAATTTATCAGCTAATGATGAAGATGTTGTAGATGACGATGCTTTGAAAGCTAAATTTGTCTTAATTATAGCAACAAGACCAAATTCCTCAAGCTCAAATGCTGAAAGTTTTCCAACCAAGGTATCTCTATTGACTGATGTATTAGGCATGGTTCTTAACTCATTAATAGTAGTTACTTTCATTTTTTATGCTAGTGGCAATGCTCTTAAAACTTTAGAAACAATTTCATCTTCACTTAGGGAACCTCCACAACATTGTATTCCCAAAACTTTTTCATTAACTCTTTCCATAAAAGAAAAAATTCTTTCATCTTCTTCCATTTTCAAATTTTCATACCTAACCCAGAAGCATTCTAGTTTTGCAATTTTGACAATGGAATCACCTTCATTCAATGTCTCTAATTTATCCCAAATAACTTTAGTAATAGATCGGTCTGATAATACCATGATTTGCTGATTTGAAAAGGTGCTCAAGAGTAGCTTCTCTTTCTTTGCAATCATTCTCTTGATCCTTAGCCAATGTAGGTGGATTAGGTTGACCTTGTGTAGGACTAACATAACCATTATGTGTAACATCCCATATGTCTTTTCCAATGCAATTCAAATGTGTTTCCATTCTGATCTCCATATACCATAGTTAGTTCCATCAAGTTTGAGATTGTCGTTCCTGAAATAGTTAGTTTCCATAGAATCTCCTCAAGTTGTTAAACTTAAAAAAAGAGGACTTAGCTCTAATACCAATTGTTAGGACCCAGAGGCAATTGAGAGGGAGGGCAGGGGTGAATCAGTTGTCTAATAATTTCAACCCAAATACAATGTAACCAAACTTGATACTTAATACTGGTAAACCAAACTTGATGTCGATAAGAAGATTAACAGTTAATATTAATACTAGTAAAACTTAATGCATGAAACAGAAAGAGAAACAATATCCATAACACATAACACAGAGATTTGTATGTGGAAACCCTATAAGGGGAAAAACCACGGTGGGAAACCTTACCCACAATCAAATGATACTACTGCAGATAGTATGTGTATACAAATGGTGTCTACACATGCAAAAAGGCCAGCTGCCTAAAGCTCACTGCTCAATCAAAAGAATGGAAGTCTCACTGACTACAAATGGATAATTAAATCCAGTGATAATGTACTTCTCAAATTAGCATCACCAATGCTGGATTCAGTATCGGTTAAGCTCTGATTATCTCCTTCAAACCTTCCTTGAATCTTCAAAAGATGTCTGTGTGAGTAGCTCTTCTTATATTCGCATATACCAAATATCACAACCTTACAATACCTTATTACGTACCATTACCACATTAATCTCACAATTGAGATCTTAGATATATAGCAAAACCTAAGACCAAATGTGTAGGTCGTCTTACTAAGAATAATACAATAAAATCTATTACAAGTAAGTCAAGATGCGATGCATCATGTCGGCTCAACAACTATATTAATTGATTGAACCATCTCCATAACATGTCATGCTGATCTGGAATAGATAACGTGTGTCGGTCTATAACCTAGATCAATTTGCCGGTAACAACAAATATGTCAACCCGATTAGACCAATAACTGAATCTCCAGAACCAAGTGTCCAAACCATGTCTTCGACATAACCAAGTGATCTCCAGATGATAACAAGTCATCCTCTATGCCGGTGAACAATATAACTTGTTGGTGAACCAAATACCGGTAACTGTGCTTAAGTCACTGAACTTATTGATGAACATAATGTGCCGGTTCAACATAACCAAAGATCTCCAAAAGGATAAGTGTTGATAAGTGTTGACATCAATGACAAAACCAATGCAACATATCCATAATACCAACAACCGGTAGTATTGGCATACGCTTATAGTCCCACTAAAGTAGGGGCTAAATGTAGTGTCATAAAATTGTGACCCTAGCAATTTACGACTGCATTAGGGTCCTCATGCATGCGAACTCAAGTCCTCTAGCCTGATCGAAGACCTAAGAGTGCTCAGCTTGTAAAAATACTTCTTCCTTGGCCTCCACATCACTCTGTCCGCACTTTTCCCTAGAGAAAGGGGTAGGACAAGGGTGTGGTGCCCTTGTCCTCCTAGGATAGGGGCATGGTGCTCCTAGCTATGCCCTATTTTGGGGTAAGACCTTTCTAGAGAAAGCATTGTGGGTTGTGCAGTAAGCAGGAAATTTCCCCGATGTCGACCTGTGATGAAATTCAAATCCTTCAAACATGTATTTATGGGGCTTTCATCCTCTCATTTTCATAAGTTCAAGTAAGTTGGAGAGGTTGAATTTGGATATGTTCAAGCGATCAAGCATTCAAGCATTCTTTTCCAACATTGAGCATTCTTAAGTCTCCCTTCAAGGCTAGGTGTTTCATTCAAGTCAAGGATTCAACCATTAAAGAGGAGATTGCCTTCAGCATTCAATTCCACACAAACATTTATATCAACATTTCTACTACAACCTCCCTTGAGGTGATTTACAATTCAATCTTTCATTTACATCTACTTGCAAGTACTTTCTTTCATTACTTGGTTAATTCCAAAACTAGGGTTTGACCTAAAGGCAAACCCCAAATCCCAACACATTTCCCTCTCTTTTCTGTGTGTAGGTTGCAGGTGTGCAACTGTACTTTCATATTCGGGCTTCATTTGTAGAGGCAGAAAAACCCTTTTTCGTTTCGTGGATTCCTCGAAGGATCGTGTATATTCCCACCATGGTTTGGACAACTTTTCGTCAAATTTGTAGGGCGACTTCGTCTCAACATTTTACTACCAAATCCAGTGCACAACTTCATCCCATATTCAGATATCAGGTTATAATCTATTCTTTGTCACTTTTGCACTACATAATTCAGTCAATTTCCCTTCTAAATCAAACAATGGAATAAGGGGACCATCATAACATCTTTAGTTCATTCAGAATTCAATTTATCATCTTTGTGTGGAGATTGGATCTAGTGAATTGCCCCTTATATCCCTAATGTAATGGTGAAAATTTCTTGAAGGATAATCAATAGTGAAACTCTCATCTCTCTTTGAGGGAAAGGGTTAGTTTTCCTCTTGATCTATCACTCATCATTTTCCCACTATTACACTATAAAAAAGTAAAAATTTACTTGCTATTGGGCCAAAGAAAGTCACAAGATAATTGACAAACACATCTTTAAAAAAACCAAACAAGGAAAACCAATAAACATGAACTGCATAAAACTCCATCAAAATTGGTAATAAGGACCGGCAATGGACCACTTGAAGTTGAAGGGAATCCCCTGTCCCTTGGCCAATTTTCTTTTGCACTAACGCACTAATAGAAAAAATTATCTTCAAAAAATCCCAACAACCAAAACCAAGAAGCATGAGTTGCAAATAACCCAAACAAAACTGATAATGAGAAAGAAAAAATCTTCTCAACCAAAATGAACTAGTGTGGACCCTTTGAAGTTGAAGGAAATGTTATGGCCCTCAACCCATTTTCTCTTGCACTAACACTATAATTTATTTTTGATTAAGTCTCAAAATTAAAACCAAGAAACATGAGTGGCACATAACCTAATCAAAATTGACAATGAGAAAGAGAATTTGAAAGAAAAAGGATCTTCTCAACTCAAAAAGAACTAGGGCCCATTTTATAAATTATGTTAAAAAAAGTCCAGCAATGAAAACCAAGAAACATGAGTTGCAGATAACTCAAATAAAACTGGTAATTAAAAAGAGGAAGCATAATTGGTCCACAATTGAAGCCTCCAATGAGATGAGCTTCTTTGCTCAACTAGAAACCTGCACCTACACACAAGCAACAAAGGAAAATGTTGGGGCTTGTGTTTAGTTGTTTGCCTTAATTAGACCCTCGTTTCGGTATTTCCACCTCCATAGATAACCCAAATGATAGCAACAATTGAAAGATAAATTGTAAAGAAAGAGAATAAGATAATGAGGATTGACAATAAGAAGACAATGGATGCAATAAAAGATAAATGAAAGAATGAGAGAAATCCCCTTCAACACTTGATAAGTTGATGCTTGAAGAATTAAAGCTAAGTACCCATGAACCCCTTGAAGCCGCAACAATGGTGAATGATAATTGCTAGAAAGAACTTGTGAGAGATGTAGACAAAATATGCCAATAGCTTAGAAACTTGCCAAAATGATCAAGAAGTCCCTCTAAACTGCCAAAATGATTGAGATATAGCCGCTAGAAGGAATCTCAGCGTCGGTGACAACAAATAGAGGCATTACGAACTCTTCCAAGCACAGGCGTAACACTCAAATGGCCAGATGCGAACTAACAAATTTGTGGAATGCTAGTGCGACACATAAACACCTTCGTGGCATGCTAGAGTCCATTGATCAGCCAATCAACATATTGATAAAAAGGCGAAATACTAAGCTGATAAGGAAATTCACATGGACAAAAGGACGAAAATCACTTAATGTTTCTTGTACGGGATGCAATTTATGATATTATAAAATCAATTCAAACTTGGAGACATAGTCCTTTTCTATGATATAGTTCAAGAAACATGATCCCTAAAGAATCAATGATATTTTGAAATCTTGAGCAATCTCATTAGAAACAATAGAAGGAAAAGTCCTATAATGCTATGTTAATAGAGCCAAACTCAAACACTATCATCAGGATACAAGATAGAAATGTTGGCTTGAGGACAAGTCAAGGTTTCGTTGAGGAGATGATGTTGACTAGAAAACATAATACATAAACTAATTCAAAGAGATAAGGGTGTAATCCGATAAACAAATTTTTGGAATATATTACTAGGAAATAGATTAGTCTTTACGATATTATCTAAGGTTTCATCCCTAGAGAGAGAGAGAGAGAGAGAGAGAGAGAGAGAGAGAGAGAGATGATGTGCATAGAAGAAGAGGGAAATAAGATAAGCATAAAGAAGATATAAGGAATGCACATAATATATTGAGATATTAATATAAGATATTTTTTTATCAAGCCTAATACTATGTATGATGTTTTCTTTCCATTTAAGTGCCTAGATTAGATCTGAAATAAATCTATTTACTTCCTCAATATGACCAAGTCTAGAGTTATTAGACTACACTAGTAGAAATCCTTTGGTAATAGAACTTTGGTCTATCTCTTTCAAATTTCTTGCTAACATGCGTGCTGGTAAAAGAAGAGAGTTTGTATGTTTGTGTATAGTTATGTTAAATAATCTATTATAGACTGACATGTTATAATATAGCCTCTATAACCCCTAATTGTAGAGAGAAATTAATAAAGTTATTACCTTACTTTGTGTGTGTATATATGTCATGAGACTTGTTGTGTCAATATCTCAAAACATTTTTACTATAAAATGAAGTATAGAAAATATAATGCTTGAGAAGAAGAACATTTAGCTTCACTTTATTATACCTATACACATCATTCGTTTCCATTTCACCTTATTTCTAAAGTAAATAACATATATTCCATATAACTATAAAAAATAAAAATTTACTTGCTATTGGGCAAAAGAAAGTCTTAAGATAATTGGCAAACTCATCTTTAAAAAAACCCAACAATGAAAACCAATAAACATGAATTGCATAAAACTCCAATAAGTAGAAAAAATTATTCTTAAAAAAGCCCAACAACCAAAACCAAGAAACATGAGTTGCAAATAACCCAAACAAATCTGATAATGAGAAAGAAAAAATCTTCTCAACCAAAACGAACTAGTGTGGACCCTTTGAAGTTGAAGGAAATGTTATGACCCTCAACCCATTTTCTCTTGCACTAACACTAAAATTTATTTTCGAATAAATCTCAAAATTAAAACCAAGAAACATGAGTGGCAGATAACCCAATCAAAACTGACAAATGAAAAAGAGAATTTGAAAGAAAAAGGATCTTCTCAACTCAAAAAGAACTAGGGCCCATTTTATAAGTTATCTTCAAAAAACTCTAGCAATGAAAACCAAGAAATATGAGTTGCGGTAATCCAAACAAAACTGATAATTAAAAAGAGGAAATGGACAATGATAAAGAGAATTCGAAAGAAAAAGAATCTTCTCAACTGATTTATAGGTCATTTGAAGTGACACATTTTCTCCTGCACTAATACAATAATTGACAAACAATGAAAACTAAGAAACATGAATTGCAGATGACCCAAACAAAACTGATAATGAAAAAGAGAGTTTGAAAGAAAAAGAATCTTCTCAACTGACATAAACCTTTTGAAGTGATCCATTTTCTCCTGCACTAACACAATAAATGGCAAACCTATCTAAAAATCTCCAATAATGAAAATCAAGAAACATGAGTTGCAGACAACCCAAACAAAATTGATAATTAAGAACAGAAAACTGATAATGCTAAAGAGAATTTGAAAGAAAAAGAATCTTCTCAACTGGAATAGACCAGAAGTGACCCATTTTCTCCTGCACTAAACAATAATGGACAAAGCTATCTAAATATCCCCACAATGAAAACCAAGAAACATGAGTTGCAGATAATGAGAATGAGAACGTGAAAGAAAAAAAAATTCCCAACCCTAAAAGAACTGGCGGGACCATTTGAAGTTGAAGGGAAAGCCCTAATCCTTACATCATTTTCTTCTGCACTAACACAAGAAAGAGGCCACGTAGAACCAGACGCACTGGCAAAAGGCAAGCTTAAAATGGCCAAAAGTATATGCATGACGAAACCTCATTTGGGTGATTCCTTTTCGCAGTTGCCCAAATGAACGACAAGAGAAAGTAAGGAGGGAATGCGGCGCTTGGGAAGCATTTTTGGCATATCGAAACAGGCTGATTGAGGATGACGATAATGGCCTGAACTGAGTGACAGGAATGACAAGGGCATTAAATTGGAAAAGTAACAACTTAATAATGCTTTCGGACGTGTGTTTCACATTTCATTGCCCAAAAGAGGTCGTCTTCAACAGTCGTTTTCTCTACCGAACTCTCTGCAACTTACTTGTCATAACTCAGTATCTGACGTTTCGCCATATAATTTCAGTGTGTGTTGATGTACAATCAAATATGTACTTGACTGAATCACATTAGTGATAAATGATGCCTCATGACGTTATGTGGAAGTCAATAGAAGAACTTATGGAGAAAATGGACCAATATTTGTATTGCTTTTTGGGAAATACGTTGAAATTTATAGAAGTTGGCATCTTTTCTTTGCTTTTATGTAGTGGATTGTAACAATTTGAATAAGTAGACATCATAATCACAAATTGTCTTCTTTTTAGTAATTATGTGTAGGGAGATCCAATCCCTCAAAGTCACTTAGGGGTTGAATCTAGCTTGAACATTGCTTCGAGGGCTTGAACCTTAGTGAATTGCCTTAGATCACGTATGATCATCTTCATTAATTATGCTCAACCAATTTGTATCGTTTTCCTATTCAGATATTGTTTAGGGAAAAACAATTCAATAAAGATGTAGTTGATATGATTAGGGGAGAGGATCTAGTAGTTGAACATCTTACTTTTGCGTCTCTCAAAATCTTACATGACAATTTCAAAACATTTCCAATCTTTGGCAATAGCTTACTTTGCAAGTCCCCTGCTTAAAACTAAGGTTTCAAGTGCACATCCCTCAAAAAATATTAAATGGGTAGTTGTGCACTATGTCATGTTTTATTGGCATGTTGATGTGGCATCAAATGATTTGTTGCTTTTTAGATATAAAGAATACATTTCATTTCTTAGAAAGATGACATGTTCAAATCTTGCAAGGAGTAGGATATGTAGGCCTCGTTTATAGCATAGTTAGGTGCCTTCAACATGGAGTATGGGGTGGTCCCATATTACTATAAGTCATCTATAGACTCAAAAATAGATTGCCTTAGCATAATGGACTATAAAAGGATCCATTTTCATTATGTTATGTGCACTCATGATCAACACTAACAACTTTAAAGTCACAATTATTAGTGTTATATTAATAAAAATATTAGGCATTAAACCAATAAATCCTATCACAATATTGGAATGTGCTCAAGTACTGGGTCCTTTCCTCTATATCATGGATATGTAGAACCTCAAACAATAATTATTTATTCTTAATTCCTTGATAGAAATATGGTATTCTTTGTGTGAAAATTTAGCTTGCAATTTAAGATCTCAAAAAGTGTGAAGTTAGGAAATGTAAAGCTAATGGTTCTTTTCTCCTAATTAGGTTTTGAGTTTTGAAAATCCACATAGTACTTATTTCACTTTAATCTTACTCATATGAATGGAATTGTTGTTGAGATGTTTTTACATAATTTTTTTACCAAACTCCATTTTATGGATAAGGGAATGGTATCAATAGTTGTGCAGCTTATTTGGCATGATTATAAGACTTTAGATATGCATATAGGTGATTGAACATCTTATTTATCTATAACTATTGTTTGGTGTTCTAGTTCAGCTATATGCTACACCATCATAATCACTGGCATAGTGGCAAGAAAGAGGCTTTGTAACCCTTGATCCATAGTTGAGTAGGGTAATATTTAATCCTTGAAATTAATTGTCCTAGTTATTGAGCATTATTCCCTTACATTTCCCGACATGAGCACTTAAAGTATCCATTTAGTCTCATTTTACAAACCTTGCAATACCTATGTAAACAAATACTATTTGCATTAAACACAACTAACATTGAACAATAAATAAATTAATAACAATATATTATTAGGATAATGTAGTTGAAAATTAACCATCATAATCATAATACCTTTTTCATGTTCATGATCCAAACTGTAGGGGAGGAGATTTGCCCCGATGATAAATATTAGAAGGCAAATCTATCCGCTGCTACCTCTTTAAACATGCGCTAAGATGAGATAGGGGATAAAAAACAACTAAACTAACTACACTACATGAGATAAATAACAAAATTACATTGTGGAAACAATGAATATACAAAACTGAATTTACGAAACAGTGCAATGTTAAAAATAGATTATACCTGCCAACTGGGAAGCTCTCAGGTTTTGGACGCCAGCGAGAGGCGCAGACACTAGTGTGGCATGTTGTAGTCCTTACGGCCCGCAAACAGGGAAAAGTCCATAAAACAACCTGCAAATGATCTCCTTCGCGTAGAACCTGTTCATCACCTGGACACACTGAGACTAGGAAACATTTTGGGGCTGTATATGGGCCTGCCTCGGTCAAACCCCCATTTAGGTGTTTCCACTGCCACAGATAGCCAGATAGATAAATTGGAAAAATAAATTGAAACTTGGTAAAGTGGAAATCAAATGCAAATGGAAATGAAAATTCATTTAAAAGAAGCTAACTCCTATTGCATGCATTAAATATTGGAAAATATTGGAATGCTGGAATATCAATGCAAAGGACTCATTGCATGTAAAAGAAATTGGTAAAAGAGAGATAATGAGCGTGGAGCCAAACCCCTCATATTTGGAATCATGAGCGTGACAAAGCCCACTTGATCACTTTGTGGGTAAGAAGCCACCACAAGATGGCTGCAACTTGATATTGGTAGAATATATGTTCAAGAGCATAAAGAGAGCAGCAAAATATTGAGAGTACAATGAAAGCAAAGAGCCAAGAACCCAAGTTGGGAACCCTTCCAAATGAGCAAGCAAGGGTTCTTAAACCCAAAATGAGCACGGAGAGCCATTACAATGAAACGCAAGATGAAGGACACACATCGGCCAGCATCTGACTCTCTGCCAGATGCAAGATTCGGCCAACTTTTTGGGATGTTAGCGTGATGTGCGAACGTCCCTGCATCGCACTTCCATCCATCAAAAAGTAGGACCAAAGGGGATTTCAAGGCATTTCAAGGCTCTTCATCCTTCAAGCTCTGAAGAAAGAGCATCCCCAGTCTATGAGCAATCTTGCATCAACCAAAAATATTTCCTTTCAGTTTAGTTCTTGTTCAGTTCAGTGTGCAGTTTTATGTGTTCTTGTCATTAGGTGCCGATAGTTGCTTTCTTTTCATTGCAGATCCTATTTTCGGTTTGCAGGCTAGTTCATGTGCTTAATTCCATATTTTTAGTCCATTTGGATTCTTTTCTGGCTAGTTATCACTCCGAGATGATTGTTTGTGGGTTTTGGGATAGTTCTTGTGCTTACCGGTTGGTCTTCCTTCATTTCCAGAGTGGTTTCTTAGCGTGTGGATCTATTTGGGGTCTTGTCTAATGTTCTTTGGCATGTGGCTGACCTTCTTGTTGATTCGCACTTCTTGGTTATTATTTTTCGGAAGAATTTCTTTCATTCTTAAGGCCGATCGAGTTACACATTTCATTTTCCTGCATTGGTAAATGTAATCTTTTGTTGCCAACTTGGATATGTTCTAGAGGGTATATATAGGGTATTATCTAACCATTTGTAGGACAGAGCAAGTAAAAATCAGAATAAGGATTGAGATTCATGATTAGTCATCTGGTTGAGTCTAAGAGTCTCAGATGGATTGTATCTGGCTTGTAGCCTACATGTAACCAATTAACTACTGGATGTTCTATGATGATTGCATGATGATAACCAGTTGGTTGCCGGAGGTTCTAAGACAATAATATGATATGTTTTTGTAATATTGCTACGTTTTCTTGTTGTTTTCATTGTGTTACTCTTGCTACATAAGCCGATCAGTTCTCTTTCAAGGGTTTACTAGTTATGACTATATTAATTGGTGTCAGAGCTGGTTATGAACCAATTGGTGGAAGAGTTGTTTGCGAACCTTGAGGCATTCGTTTGGGTGGGCAGATCGTCGATTGGAGGCAGGTTATTCATGTGTTCAATAGATCGCCGAGTAAGAGGCAATTGAAACTGGTAGTCAAATTGCCGAGTTGAGGCAGTTCACTAGAGCGGAAGAGGAGATGTCGCCTAGAAGGATGAACCCTGAAGGTTAGAGAAGATGATGGAGGACTTCAAGAATTAGGTGAGGAATGAATTCCATAACACATTGGTTGGTTTGCGGAGGAACTCTGAATCTGAGGATGAGTATGAAGAAGTTGGTGAAGAGCTTGAAGCGAAAAAGGCTGAAGGACTGGAAGATGGAAGAGAGGAAATATTCTTGAGAGCAGTGGTGCAAGTGAGTAAAGTTCATAAAGTGGAAGTTTCAAAAAATTTCGGAACGCTGAACCTGGAGGATATGATTGATTGGATCAGAGAGTTGGAGGATTACTTTGAGTTTGAGGATGTCAAGGACCCATAGAGAGTCTGGTTGGCACAAAATAAGTTGAAAGGGCATTCTACCTTATGGTGGAAATAATTACTGAAAGACAGAGTTGCGAATGGTGAAATAAAGATCACCCGGTGGAGATAGATGGTTGCAAGATTGAAGGCCAAGTTTGTACTAGGAGAATATGAGTTGGAATTGTTCGAGAAGTTGCAGAACCTAAAACAGAGAAACATGACTATGAAAGACTACACTCAGAAATTCTACAAGGTGAGGATTAGATCAGGACATAGAGAGATGGATAGAGAAAAGGTGGCAAGGTACATAAATGGACTTGCATTTAACATTCATGATGAGATGAGTATGTTTAGGGTTTCAACAGTTGAAGAAGCTTACTAGTATGCTTTGAAGGCTAAGGAGAAGGTGAGAAGAAGATAGTTGAATAACCCTAGAGGGAAGGAGAGATTCAAGGGGCAGATGAGTACAAATAAGCAAAATGTTGAAGAAGAATCAAAACCTAAGTGGAGTAAAGAACCAAAACAAAAAACACAGAGGAAAAGAAGTGGCAGTACCAACAGAGAATTTCCCAGCAAATGTTTCAAGTGTGGATAAACCAGACATAGATTTTATGAATGTAAGAAGGGAATGTCAAGAATTTGTGTGGAAACTGAGGAACTAGATGGTGAAGTTACCGGAACTAATTGTGTACTAGAGCAAGGAAAATCCCTTATGTTCAGAAGAGTCATGATGGAGCAGAGTAGTGAAGATACCAGATCTACTCAGAGAAAGAGTCTTTTCCGGACTATGTGCAAATCAGGTGGTAAGTATTGCAAGGTTATTTTGGATAGTCGAAGTACTGATAATTTGATATCTGAAGAGATGGTAGTTAAGCTTGGGTTGAAGAGGCTTGAAGATCCTTGTCCTTCCAAGGTAAGTTTCTTACAAGATAATCAAAAGTTAGAAGTTAAAGAAATAGTGTTTGGTGAATTTTAATATTGGGCCTTTTAGGGATGAGGTCTTGTGTGATGTTGTATCTAAGAGTTCTTGTCATGTCTTGTTGGGAAGACCTTGGCAGTTTGATAGAGGAGCTATTTATGACTATAGAAGAAACCTAATCACTATTGAGAAAGATGGGTAGAAGTTCACATTGACTTCTTTGAAGGAGAAAGAGAAGGAGGTGAAGAACCTGAGTCTTGAGAAAAGTTATAGTACTGAGAAACCAGTTGCAGAGGTTATATTGGAATATGGCATGAGTCTACAAAAGGATCTGATAGATAAGCCTAATGGACAGATAGATCCAGATGACAAAAATATTATGGTGACAAACCAGATGAAGTCTTGTGGTAGAAACAAATCAGAGTTGCTAAAGAAAGAGAGTAGTAAGAAGAGAAAATGTGTAGACCTGAAGCAAAGGAAGATAAATAAAGGGAGTCGAGGGTTAGAGAATCCGGTTGAGGTCCCGAAGGAGCTAAAGAAGAGATTTGCAGATAAGGAAGATGTTTGGATCATAAATGAGAATGGGGTCTTTATCCCAAATCCTTTTCGATGTTCATGAGTTGCCTCTCATGGAACATCTCTTTCTACCTGGGGTGTCTGATGTAGGAGCGTCTCGGATCTATGAGCAATCTTGCTTCAACCAAAAATATTTCCTTTTAGTTTAGTTCGTGTTTAGTTCAATGTGGAGTTCTATGTGTTTCTGGCGGTAGGTGTCGGTAGTTGATTGCTTTTCATTGCAGATCCTATTTTAGGTTTCTTGATTAGTTCATGTGCTTAACTCCAAATTTTTCAGTCCATTTAGATTCTTTTCCAGCTAGTTATCTCTCTTGGTTGACTGTTTCTGGGTTTCAAGATAGTTCTTGTGCTTACCAGTTGGTCTTCCTTCCTTTTCGGAGTGGTTTCTTGGTGTGTGGATATATTTGGGGTCTTGTTTGATGTTCTTTGGTCTGTGGTCGACCTTCCTACTGATCCACACTTCTTGGTTGTTATTTTCCAGAAGAATTTCTTTTATTCTTAGGGCCGACCTAGTTACACGTTTCATTTTCTTGCATTGGTAAATGTAATCATTTGTGGCCGACCCAGATATGTTTCATAGGGTATATATAGGGTATTATGTAATCATTTGTAGGACAGAGGAAGTAGAAATCAAAATAATGATTGAGATTCATGATTAGTGATCCAGTTGAGTGTGAGAGTCCCGGATGTATT
The DNA here is from genome assembly GCF_030272615.1 of Cryptomeria japonica. NCBI lineage: Eukaryota > Viridiplantae > Streptophyta > Pinopsida > Cupressales > Cupressaceae > Cryptomeria > Cryptomeria japonica. The sequence continues at coordinate 775,801,865 of NC_081409.1, read as the reverse complement.
GTATCTGGCTTGTAGCTTGCATGTAACTAGTTAACTACTGAATGTTCTATGATGATTGCATGATGATAGCCAGTTGGTTGTCGGGGGTTCTAAGACAATAATATGATCTATTTCTGTAATCTTTCTATGTTTTCTTGTTGATTTTATTGTGTTACTCTTGCTGCATAAGCCGGTCAGTTGTCTTTTAAGGGTTTTCTAGTTATGACTAGATCAAGCCCATTATGCTAAAATACCATACTTTTAATCATGGATTCATCATAAATGCACTAGGTGTCATGTGTAAGTGTCGTAAATGCATTGGGTGCAATTTAGGACACTACATTTTGCCCCCACTTTAGTGGACTAATCAATTGTAGGGATCAATCGCACTAAATTAATTTGGAAAGATATGCTCATTAGACTCATGCAGTGCAATAAGTGCAGTTGATTCAATAAATACTTAGCCAAAAAGGATACTATAGAAGTAGCAGAGGTAGAGTCAATGATCAAGAGAAATGCCCCCAAGTATCCATGAGGAAATCTAATTTGGCATGATAAATTCCATACTGCAAGATAAGAAAAGTTGTCAGCACGGAAAATGAAGGAAGCTATTTCGGCGAGAAGAATTTTCTTAAGGAGAGTTAGTATAGATAGAAGAGAAAAATTAGATGAAGGTGAGTATATGCCCCTCACATTTTTCCCCTAGCGAGGTGGGAAAAAACCGGAAGGAGAACAAGCCAAAATTGTCCAAAAATAAGGAAAAGCCATGTTGGGCAAAAATTAGGCTATATACTCGAAAGTGGACCCCAAGAAGGGTCATTGTTACTATTGACTATGGGCATTCAAGCTGAGATTTATATAGAGTCTAAGAAAAAATGCCATGCAGATGGTGGCTTAGGGCTAGCAGGATCGAGGAGTTGTGGACCGCAGTTAAGCAGGGCAGTCAGACCGACCAGGTACGATTAAAAATATCCCTTGCTTTGTAATTTTATCACTATTTTAGAGCATTTTGGTCAAACGGTTGTGCAGGCATCCTAGGGATGCGTTGTTGTCCAGTATGCATGCCTATGTCTTATACGAGTGCGTTAGTCTGGGTGACGTGCTAATGTCACAAAAGCGTGCTGACATGTCATTTTTTAGGTGCACATTCATTTGTTTTAAAAGTGGAATCAAAACTAATAGAAAATTGTGTATGTGCAAACACTACCCAAGATGTGGGAGCACACGTCAGGGAATCTATTATAGACACTAAGAGGTCAGGAAGATAAGCTATCCGATGTTGATAGATGACTCCTTCATAGGGTCAGATTTTGGTGGACTTATATGTTGTCGAAGTTCTAGTTCCATGCCCCCATTCTATGGGAATGGATGGAGAGGTAGTATGTAGACATGATGTCCTTTTAGTTATTCACAAAAGAGATGACAATAACAGTGATCGATATCCACCGTATTCAATAACTTCCTATCTAGGGGGAGCGAGTGTCAAGAACGATTCTATCTACTATGGAGCTGGGCAGACAATAGGAGTAGGCCCTAGGGCAGAGGGTAGGCACCATAGGACACGTGTACCTTCAAGCGCTAGGCAAGAGATGAGTGTTGATTTCCTTGGTATGATGCATCATGATCACGACCATTGCATGGCGAGTGTTGATAGATGATCATGGCTCAAAGTTGACAACAGTTTTTGTGCCATTGATCTGAGAGATGGAGGAGAGACACATGGTTTATGAATGGGGTTGTAGCCTGCTAGCCCATTTATATTATGAGTTGTCTCGATACATGCACCATGTTGGTATTTTGGTATTGTTTTGTCATTGATGTCAACACCTACTAAAACACTAGCACTTTGGAGATCCAGCAACATTCACTGGCAAGCAAGTAACTATTGCACAGTTACTGGTATATGGTTCACCGACAGGATATAATGATCACCGGTACTTGGAATGATATGGAAGACACTTGGTAATATCAAAGACATTGTGTGGACATCGTATCTTAATGAATCAATCATTGGTATATTCATATTTGCATATTTTCTTTTACCGACAAATAGGTCTAGGGTTACACCGACAGGTTTATCTTTTCCAGATCAGCATGGCATGCTATGGAGATGATTAATTATTGTTGTAAATGCATTAAGACAACATGTTCAATTGGTTATTGCATTGGATATTATATTGTTTGTAAATTTTTTTTATTGTAATATCTTGTAGAGCTGACCTACTAAAATTGGTCTTAGGTTATGATATAAATGTAAGATCTTATCTATAAGATCAAGTGTGGAATGCAAAAAGAATTGTGTGAAGGTATATTTGAGATTAAGCAGTGCAATACACGCAAACATCATTTGAAGGTGAAGCTAGGTTTTTGTGAAAACATATTAGCATTACACTAGTACTGAATCTAGCATATGAAGATGTTATTTTGTGTAGTACATTCTTATTGGATTTAACCATCCAACTGTAGTCAGTGTGACTCCCATTTTGTGATTGAGCAATGAGCTCTAGGCTGTTGGCCTTTCTACATGTGTAGACCCCATTTATGTACACTTACCATCTGTAGTAGTATCATCTGACTGTGGGTAAGGTTTCCCACCGTTGTTTTTCCCCTTTCAGGGTTTCCACGTACAAATATTGGTGTTCTGTGTTGTGGATGACTTTGTGTTTATGTTTCATGCATTAATATTTGCTGGTATAGCAATTAACTATTAAAACTGTCTATCGACATAGTTAACTGGTTTACCAATATTAAGCATTAAGTTGGTTAAGTTGTTTTTGGTTTGAATTTATTAAACAACTGATTCACCCCCCCCCCCCTCTCAATTGTCTCTGGAACCTAACAATTGGTATCAGAGCTTAGTCCTCTTTTGTAGAAGTTTAATAGCTTGAGGAGATCCAATGTCTACTAACTATTCCAGGAAGGATAGTCCTAAACTTGATGGAACCAACTATGGCATATGGAAGACTAGAATAGAGACACATCTAAATTGCATTGGAAAAGACATCTGGGAAGTTACAAATAATGGTTATACAGCTGCTGCACCAGGTCAGCCCAGTCTAGCTAACTTGACAAAAGATGAGGAAGATGATTGCAAAGCAAGAGAAGCACTTTTGAGCACATTATCAGATCAACAAATCATGGGACTATCAGATAGGTCTACTGCAAAAGCTATTTGGGATCATTTGGAAACACTGAATGAAGGAGATTCCACAGTCAAAATTGCAAAACTTGAAATCTTCCGAGTTAGGTATGAACATCTGAAAATGGAAGAAGATGAAAGGATTTATGCTTTTATGGAAAGAGTAAATGAAATTGTTTTGGGTATTAAATGTTGTGGAGGAACCTTAACTGAGGATGAAATTGTTTCAAAAGTTTTAAGAGGATTGCTACTGGCATATAAAATGAAGGTTACTGCTATAAATGAGTTGAGAACAATGCCTAATACATCAGTAACTAGGGATACATTGATTCGGAAACTTTCAGCTTTTGAAATTGAAGAATTTGGTCCTGTTGCTACTATAAAGACAAATTTAGCCTTTAAAGCATCAACATCATCAGCTCCATCATTTAACAAATCTCATTGGAAAGCGTTTTATGCAAGAGAACTTGAAGAAAGAAGGAAAGAAAATGAAGAACTTGAAGAACTTGAAGCACTGTTTGCAAGGAAAATGCCTAAAGGTCCAGTTGGAAGTAAGTATGAAGGTAAAGCACCCTTTAAATGTTTTAAATGCATTAAGATTGGTCATATGGCTTTGAGATGCCCTGATAGACATGCTAGACTAAGAGAAGAAGCTAGAAGAACATACAAGCCTAATCCTGAATATCAGAGATACAGATTTAAGAAGAATAAAGACAAATCTTGCTACATTGTTGATGATGGTGTGACTGATGATTCTAATGAGGATCCAACAGACAATGGATGGGTTCTTGTTGCTATAACAGAAGATCAACCGGCACCTATTGCTCAACTGGTAGAACAAGCCCTAGCAGCTAAAGTTGAAGTAAAAGATGAATGGATAATTGACTCAGGATGCTCACATCATATGACAAGAGACAAAGGTAAATTCTTGAACTTTCAAGAATACAATGGAGGTTTAGTAAGATTTGGAGATGACAAAGCTTGTTCAATCAAAGGTAAGGGTACAATATCTCTTGATGGTAAGCATAACACTGACAATGTTTACTATGTTGAAGGATTAAAGCATACTCTTTTAAGTGTTGGTCAATTAGTTGAGAAAGGATTTCAGTTACAATTTAAAAATAGAAAATGCAAAATCATGAATAGAACTGGTTTGGAAATTGCAACCGGTAATTAGACTAGAGGTAATATATTTCATTTGAATAATAGTGAAAAGACATGCTTGATTGCACATATAGATGAAAGTTGGTTATGGCATAAGAGACTCTGTCATGTAAACTTTGATTGCATGGTAAAGATCAGTACTACTAAGGCAGTTAGAGATTTACCTAAAATTGTCAAACCTCAGAATACAATATGTAAGGAATGTCAATTTGGAAAACAAGTTAGAGCTAGTTTCAAAAGTATTCTAGAAAAATCCAATAATGCTCTTGATTTGATTCACACTAATTTATGTGGTCTAGCTAGAACTAAAAGCTTACAAGGTGATAGATATTTCATGCTAATCATTGATGACTATTCTAGAATGTGTTGGGTTACTTTTCTTAGAGAAAAATCAGAAGCACTTGGAAAGTTCAAACTATTCAAGGCAATGGTTGAAAATGAAACCAGTAAGAAAATCAAATGCTTAAGATCAGATCAACAAGGAGAATTCACATCTAAGGAATTTAATACATTCTGTGAAGTGAATGGAATCAGAAGACAACTATTAGCACCTCGGACACCACAGCAAAATGGAGTTGTTGAAAGGAAAAATAGAACTATCTTGGATGCAACAAGAAGTATGTTATCAGAAGCAAATTTACCACATGTGTATTGGAGAGAAGCAATCAATACAGTGGTCTATACATTCAACAAAGTTCACATCAAAGGTGAAACCGGTAAGACTCCTCATGAACTATGGTTTGGTAATACTCCTACTCTTAAGTATTTCAGAATTTTTGGAAGTAAATGTTATATCAAAAGAGATGAGTATATTGGCAAATTTGATCCTAGAAGTGATGAAGGAACATTTCTTGGTTATTCATCTAAGAGAAAGGCATATAGATGTTTTAACAAGAGATTGCAAATAATTGTTGAGAGTACAAATGTAAAAATTGATGAACAATTCAGATGAACTTCAAGGTATATAGTCTCTGAACTGGCAACATAATTTGTGACAAATGAACCTACACTAAATCTACCAGCACAGAATGAAGATCCAGTTACCTCGGTACCATCTGAGGATTCCACAATAATTGAAGAACAATAGCAAACAAAGACATCCCGGTATGTAAGATGTAATCATTCTGAAGATCAGATAATTGGAAACAAGTTTAAAGGAGTTATGACAAGAGGAAGATTGGAAAATGAAGAGGTATGTCTTATTTCTCAAATTGAACCATCATCTATTAATGAGGCATGTGAAGATAAATTTTGGATTAAAGCTATGGAAGAAGAATTAGAATATATTGAGAAAAATAACACTTGGACATTAGTTCCCTGGCCTAAAGATAAAAATGTAATTGGAACCAAATGGGTATTCAGAAACAAACTTAATGAAGATGGTAAGGTTGTCAGAAATAAAGAAAGACTAGTGTGTAAGGGATATTCTTAGAAGGAAGGAGTTGATTACAATGAAACCTTTGAACCGATAGCTAGAATTGAGGCAGCCAGATTATTCTTGGCTTTTGCAGCACACAAGAACTACAAAGTTTATCAAATGGATATTAAATGTGCATTTTTGAATGGAGATCTTGAAGAGGAAGTATACATTGAACAACCTAATGGATTTTCTTTGACAGATGACAATGATATGGTTTTGTAGCATCATAAATTGTACGCACTTGCTAAAGCAGCACAATTTCACACCTAGTTTAGCACCCGCCTTGGCGCGGTTTGCATTTTGCATTGCATTTCTCCTTTAGCACTTAATTAATCAAATTAATTAGGTCTAAGGTCCTACTTCATTGTCCTCCACATCATAAAATTGGGCCCTTTCATTAAAGTGTGCCCCCTTTCATTTTATTCCTCCAATACATCATTTAATCAAAAACCCTAATTAAGTCCTATTTTGAACTTGGGGGCTTGATTTCGGGGGTCAAAACATCTCGAAATCACCTATAACTTCGGGATTCACTCTAAAATCATCATATCCGACGGCCCTGAAAATTTGGTGAAAAGTTGTCGGGACCGTGGCGCCCGGAGTGCACAAGGTCCCAGACATTTTTCCCAAAATTTTAGGAGTGCAATCCAATCATAAAATAAAGCTTAACCCCAAGAAATTGGCGGGAGATTCAATCTCTAGGTCGGCCAAAAGTTGGAATTAAGACCTAAGGTTTCATACATAAGAGCTCTCTTTCTTCATTTGAAAGGATCCGAATTTTGTTTTCAGGAACCTCATATGCAGCGAAAGAGCAGATCTTTGAAGACTTCAGCAACATTCAACATTCATCCATCAAGCATCCATCAATTTCATTCATCCACTTAGGGCTTTGAAGGCATTGAAGAGCAATAAGGGATCACCGACTGAAGATTGGCTTGTACCCCTCCCTTGGGGTTGGGTATGATTTCATGTTGTTTTCATGTCTTTGCATAAGTCTCATTATATCACTTGCATTCATGCTTTAGATCACTTTGCATCTTGATTTGGAGCATTTACATTATCATTTACAAGCAATTAGGGTTTACTTTCTAGGTTGCTCTAGTTTGCTTACTTGCATTTTAGGATCTTGCACACACACAAGGTCTGCACACACATTACTTTTACAATAGAACTTGGCTATTCATGGAGGTGGAAATCACCAAAGCGGGGGTTTAACTAAGGCAAAACCCTATATAGCCGCCCAAAACACCTTTTTAGATATAAGTGCAGATTTTGGGATTCAGACGACGCCGCGAGTTGCAGATCCGAAAGAAGCAGCCAGAGACTGAACCATACACCAAGTTTCAGAGCAAAAGACTAGGACAAGGGTGTGGGGCACCCTGGTCCTACCAGGACAAGGGCGCTAGGTGCCCTGGTCCTTGGGACAGGGGCGTTGGGCGCCCTGGTCCTCCTGTTAGACAACATTTCCGACAGTTTTCCAGGTTGCAAAATAGCAGTTTCAGGTGCAGTTTCAGGAACAGAATCAGGACAATGGCGCCCGCGCCCCCGTCCCAAACATTTTCACTCAAATTTTGACTCCGAGTATGCATCTGCATTCTTGTCTTGTCCTTGTGTTTGCAGCTTTCCATTTTTTTACTTCAATTCTGCAATTTTATTATTAGTTCATACTTGCACTTTGAGGTTAGGAATTGAACTTGCATCACTTTATCTTTCAATTACAACAAAGGAATAGAAACCCTAATAGGTAACCCATGGCTCTCTCTTTCACAAAAATAAGTATCCAATTGTGTGATACCTCTAGGCTCTTTTGTAATCCGCAATGTGTGTCAAAAGGTAGGATTAGGACATGTTAACCTAGTCTCGCTTTTGCCCCTACACATTTTGGTGAACCCGACGTGAATCGAATTATTGCTTTCTCTTGCATTGCATTTGTTAGATCTAGATCTAGATTTAGTGTGTTTCATTTTCAAAAAAAAAAAAGAAGAAAAAAAAAGAGTGTGTTTCTTTGCTTCTTTGTATTGTGTGTTTAAATTCTATGCAACTTTTATTTCAAAATGTCAGATTTTTATTTGCAAGATGTTCATGTTTATGATGATGTATGCAATTATGTAGATTATGAGTATAGCCAAGATGAATTAGATGAAGCTTTGGATGAGTTTTTGAATCCTAAAGATGCCAAACCTTCATTTTACCAAAGACTCATAAACCTTGTTACTATGCCATTTCGTTGTGATGAGAAAGATAAGTCGAATGGTTCCTCTCAAGGGTACATTCCTATCAACTCTTCCACTGAATCTAGTAACATGGTTGTTTTCAATAATCCCCTCTATGAGGAAATGTCTCCTTTTGAATCAAAATATAAACCTTTTGATAGATATGATCATGCTTTGTTGGATGATGCTCTTGATGACTTTGTGGCTTTATCGAAATTTCTAAACAAGAACAAAACTTCTAAATTAGTTAACATGATAAACCTGAATGAGCATAATAAGCCTCTCTTTGAAGTCCAAGGTGCTTGTCCTTCTCCCACCTTTCAAGTTCCTAAATCACCTCTCCTTACCGTCCAAGGAGGGTATGGTCATGATTCCTTTCTTACTCCGAATAAACCTATCATCACTGTGCAAGGAAGAAAACCTATAAGTCCTTATAGTTATGCCAAGCAATTAACTAGAGAGAGTTATCATGCGGTTGCCCATACTTATCATACTAGAAATAATAGGCAGCCTAATCCTCCTCCTGTTACTCCAGTTTCTCTTCCTAATCCTCAACCAACTCTTCCGCATGCTCCGCGTATTTCACAAGTTCTTGGCAAGGAATATGATCTCATAGAACAACTTAAAGCTACCCCTGCTAAGATATCCCTTTGGGATTTGATTCAAACTTCTTCTGCTCATCACGAGATGTTACAAGATGCCTTGAAAGATTTGAATTTTCCCCCACTGAATACATCTAGTAATATAGTGTCTTTGGTTAACTTTGTGATGAATCCTAAAGCTCAAATTGTGTTTACTCAGGATGAGTTGCCTACTAGTGAAATTCAATATCAATATGATCCCTTGATGACTGTGGTTATCATAAATGGTACTACTATAAGACGAACACTAGTAGATAATGGCTCTGGCCTTAATGTGTGTAGCATTAATCTATTGCATAAGATGAATGTGGATACATCCCTCATTGAGCCTGACTCTCGTCCCATTCGAGGCTTTGACAATGTGGCTAAGACTTCATTAGGTATTATCACCTTACCCCTCATAGTGGGGCCTATTACTTTGCCTACTCCTATCCATGTTATGTCGGGAAATCTAACTTACAATTTGCTATTAGGGAGACCTTGGATTCATAGTATGCAAGCTGTCCCCTCTACATTGCATAGACAAGTTAAATTTATTTATAACAATAAGACATATACCTTGATAGGTGATACTAATTTCCAAGCTTGTTTGCAAACATCTACTTCCAAAGGGGGTTCTTCTAAGCCTTCCTCGTCTAGTGATGACTCTTCAAACAAGATACCTATCGATGAGTCCTCTCTCTCTGATGATCAAAATTCTTTGGATGAGTCTGGAGCTCCTGAAGAAGATTCTTCTCGACTTGAATCTACACATAAGAAGGATTTTGATCCTAAGAAGGTTCTCGCAGAAGACGATTGGGGATCTCTTGATTTTAATCCCACCTTTGTAGGTGAATATAAGGTTCCTTCTAGAGAGCTTAAAGTTGAAAAGAAGGGAGAAGCTAAAAATCAGTCAATCTTACCTGAACCAATGAACAATAATTTCGTGGCCGCTTCTCAAACTTCTTCTCCTCACACCTCTAATTTTGAAGAGCTTGATTCTTTGTCTTATGAAAAACCACCTTCTCTTTCTGAAATGGCTGATCGTTATGGTCGTGGTTTTCATATTTTAGCTAAGCATGGGTATCATGGAAATGGCTGTGGCGCTCACGAACAAGGAATAAAGGTTCCTCTAGAGAATAATCTTTATGATATGATCTTTGGACTTGGTTATAATCCTTACAAGCGCACTAAAGCTTCTAAGAGACCATGTATTAGTGTTAATGTCATTTCTACATCTCTACCAATGCGACACCCTGAGTATATTGATGGGGATCCTCTGTGTGCCTGTGCTTTGGATGTCTTTCCTACCGATGATGCTTTAGCTGAGTTTTTAGGAGCATATGATACTCTTCCTCGTTATCATCACAATAGGGGATTCCCTTATTGTTTGAACACTGAAGCCTATTTTGGAAAAGAGACTAATAACGATGAGATTGTGAAAGAATTTCCTCAGTTAAACGATACTCCTCAACAAAGTAATATTCTTATGAGTGACACCATTGATGTTAAGATGGATCCTTGCAATGAAGAAAAAGTTATTAGAATTGGAAAATGTTTGGATGAAGAAGAACAAAAACAATATGCAGATTTATTGCAAGAATTCCCCGAGATCTTTGCTTGGACATATTCTGACATGCCTGGTATAGATCCTAAGATTGTTACTCATAATATTGTCTTAGTTCCCGATGCTAAGCCTGTGAAGCAAAAGATTCAAAAAATGAATCCTAAGGTAGCTTTGCTTGTTAAGGCTGAGATTGAAAAATTATTGGAGGCTGGATTTATCCGCCCTATTGATTATTCCCCGTGGATTTCGAATATTGTCGTTGTGGCTAAATCAGATAATAAAATAAGAATGTGTACCGACTTTCAAGATTTAAATAAGGCTTCTTTAAAAGATGATTTCCCTCTCCCAAACATTGACATGATAGTTGATTCTACAGCAGGACATGCTTTGTTATCCTTCATGGATGGTTTTTCAGGATATAATCAAATTTTCATTAATCCTCAAGATCAATTCAAAACTACTTTCACCACTCCTTGGGGTACGTTTTGTTGGGTAATGATGCCTTTCGGACTTAAAAACACCGGCACAACTTATCAACGAGCGATGACCCTTATCTTTCATGATTACATGCACAAGATTTTAGAAGATTATGTTGATGATATTTTAGCCAAATCCATTCTCCATATAGATCATATTAAGATCCTTCGTCAAATCTTTGAAAGAATTCATAAATATCACATGCGCTTGAATCCCCGAAAATGTGTCTTTGGTGTGGATAGTGGAAAACTATTAGGATTCATAGTTTCACATCGTGGGATTGAGGTGGATACTAAGAAAATAGATGCTATTGTCAACATGCCACCTCCTAGAAATGTGTCTCAACTCAAAAGCTTACAAGGAAAGATTCAAGCTATTCGTAGGTTCGTATCTCAACTTGTGGATCGTACTTTTCCTTTTACTCAACTTCTCAAAAATAATATCACCTTTCAATGGAAAGAAGATTGTCAGCAAGCATTTGAAGATTTAAAGGTATATTTGGCTAATCCTCCTATCCTTCAACCCGCCGAACCTTCTAAGCCCTTTCTTCTTTATATAGCTGCTTCCTCTCATGCTCTCGTAGCATTACTGGCACAACATGATAAAGATGGTAAGGAGTGTCCAGTTTATTATATAAGTCATACCTTACTCGATTATGAGACCCAATATTCTGCGATAGAAAGACAATGCTTGGCCTTGGTGTTTGCGACTCAGAAATTGAGACATTATCTTTTAAATTCAGAAGTCCACGTCATGGTAAATTTTGATCCTTTGAAGCATCTTTTCTCTAAAACTGATTTATCAGGGCACCTAGCTAAGTGGGTTATGATGTTAACTAAATTTGACCTTAAATTTGTTTCACAAAGAGCAATTAAAGGGCAAGCGTTGACCGATCACTTAGTTGAGGCCCCTTCACCTTTCTCCTTCCCTAACCCTGAGTTTTTTCCTGACGACTTCATTCTTTGTACGGAGAAAGATGAAAATTAGGAGTTATACTTTGATGGCTCTAAGTGTTGTACGGGATTGGGGGCAGGTGTTGTTTTGATTTCTCCTACAAAGAAGTCCATTCCCTTATCTTATCGTCTCAATTTCCTATGTACCAATAACATTGCTGAGTATGAGGCTCTTATAGCAGGAATAAAGGCAGCCTTGGCTTTGAATATAAAACACATACATATTTTTGGAGATTCTCAACTGATTATAAGACAAGTAATAGGACCGTATCGAGCAAACCAAGACAAATTATCACAATATAAAGACCTTGCTATCTCTTTGTTACAAAAATTTGATTCTTACACCATGGAACCTATTCCTCGAAAAGATAATCGACATGCAGACGCAATGGCATGTGTGGCTTCTCTTGTATCTTTAGAGGACCCCGTGGTTGATCTTAAATTTGTTATTCACAACCTTATTTCTCCAGCTATTGTGGATGATTCTAGCTTGGTGACATGTTGTGACTTTATAGACTTAGATGAATGGTATTCGCATATCGTAAGATACTTGACTGATGGTACCTTTCCTGATTCCACCAATAGGAACACCAGGGCTAGAGTTCGCAAGCTGTCCACTAGATACATCATTCTTTCTAATGTTCTTTACCGAAGGGGTTATAACGGTCTTCTCCTTCGCTGTCTTAACAAATCGGAAATCCCTATTGCTCTTGAAGAGGTGCATTTACGTGCCTGTGGGGGGCATTTTGGAGGCAAATCCTTGGTTCAAAGGTTGCTTCGTATGGGATATTATTGGCAAACTATGCAGCAGGATTCTTTTTCATTTGTTAAGAAATGTCATCAATGTCAACAACACAATAATCTGATTCATGCTCCTGCCCAAGAACTCCGTTCTTAGGTAGCCTCTTGGCCTTTCTCTGCATGGGGGCTGGATCTCATCGGTAAAATCTCTCCTCCTTCATCTCAAGAACATACTTTCATTATAACCGCAACAGATTACTTTACAAAGTGGGTAGAAGTTGTTCCTCTTCGCTCTACTATTGCTGATGTGATTTGTCGATTTCTTTTAGAAAACATTATTTCTCGATTCAGGATACCTTCCACTATAATCTCAGATAATGGGACATCATTTAAGAACAAAGACGTGAAGAAATTCCTTGAGAAATATCATATCAAACATCGATTTTCTACACCATACTATCCTCAATCAAATGGTCAAGCCGAATCGTCCAATAAGATAATTGAACAAATTCTTCACAAAACCATGAATAAGCATGGTAAGGATTGGAGTACTCAGCTAATCTATGCTCTTTGGGCCTACCGAACGAGTGTACGAATTGCTACCGGAACTACCCCTTATAATCTTGTTTATGGTGTTGATGCTATTATGCCTTTAGAATTAGAGATTCCATCACTTAGAGTTTCTCTCAAAGGTATAGTAGATGATGACTCTTATAGAGAGCAAAGACTTCAACAGCTTGAAATGCTTGATGAACAGCATATAAATGCTCTTGAGCATATTCAAGCGTATCACAAAAATCTACAACGAAGCTATAATGATAAGGTTATTCAACGTTCCTTCTCAGTAGGTGACTTAGTTCTCTATGAGAATCAATGCAATGTGAATGTCTTACCTGAAGAAAAGGGAAAATTTAGTCCTAATTGGCTTGGACCGTATATTGTTATTGAAGATTATGGATCAGGTGCTTATAAAATAGCAGGTGTAGATGGTACACCGCTTAAAGAACCTATAAATGCTATGCACCTGCGTAGATAATATGCTTAATTCCTCATTTCCTATCTTTTATTTCATGTATCTTCTTTGCATTTCTTCAGAATTGGATAATATGTTAGCATATCTTTGTTCGAGCAAATAGAATTAAATGATGTTTTGTTTAATCTATATTGCTTCGTTCCTGACAAGCGTGTTTCTTTATTCTATGATTTGTCTTGAATTCATCTATGTAAATTGCAAAAGATTTACATTTTCATTATGCTGGCATATTATACAATGTCTTTATGTGTTAAGTAGAGTTGTATCATGTTACTTATATGATTCTTAGGCTTAACACATATTTCTTCTCTATCATCAATGTAGTACTGGATTGAATATTTTATTTTTATTTAGTCACACATGTATCAATTTAATCATGGAGCATTGAGAAATCAATCACATGGGAATTAAATTCAGAACATACATGTACATCTACCAAATGTGTTAACTTTAATCAAAATACACAATGTTTTAGGCATTAAAGATAACATGTTTGAGACAAAGAAGCATGTATGTATATATATATATATATATATGTGGATCAATATACAAAGGTAGGTCACTATACATCCAAAATGTGACCTACCCTACATCATAAGATCATCTCCTATCCCTAGGGCTAGTGGCTAGAGAGTGACGACTAGATGCTCCCTCCTGATCTGGCCATGAAGGTGGACCCATGGGTGTATAGCGTGATATAGATCATGAATGACTCCGAGAGGAACTCCTATGATCCCTATCCATAAGAATCGCGCGATACGAGGTAGCCTCGTCCTGAGCTGCTGCTAGATCACGTTGTGCCCGCTGAAGGTCCTCTGATAGAGCTCGCTCTCTCTCCCTCCATATTTCCACCTGTACTCAAAATGGGGAAAACAAATCATCATGCCGACCTACATTCCCTTGAGGTCTATAAGCAACCTGTGAGGAACTAGGGATCTGTGCTGTCATGGAAATATCTGTCACTGCTTGCTGGATCAGAGAACGCCACTCCTGCACATTAGCTGTAGCAGTAGAATGGATTTTGTGTTAGTACTATTCTATGTCATCAAAACATTGATCAGTCAATATAAACCTACTATACCTGGATCTCCCTCACGCCAGTAGGGATCGTGGTACGGTAGCATTTGTGACTGGGAACTACTAGGCTCCCCACGCTCGAATGATCTATGTGCGATGGGTATAGGTCTCCGTATCGCCTCGTGTTCCCTCTTTTGGGGAATAATGGGAGGATCTAAGGCTATGGTATCATCTCTTGAATGGTGAGGAGCTGCATCTGACTCCTCCTCATCATCTCTAATCTCCTCCTCCTCGTCATCCTCGTCCTCATCCGCATCCTCATCCTCATCTGTATCCTCATTTTCCTCATCATCATCTCTATCTATGTCATCCTCCTCCTCCTCCTCCTCAGCACTGGGCTGATCTCCTATGGGCAGATCAGGACCTCCTGTCTCCTCATGACCCTCTCCCTCCTCTGGCTTCTCCGATCTGGATCCCTGATCCTCATCTCAGTCTCCATGTCTCCATGGACCTGGATGGCCTGTCAGGTGATCTGGTGGAAAGATAGGCCCCGGGTATGTCCTCACAAACCATGAGAGATACCTATGCTGTGCTCCGGGATCTACGGCATAATCAGTGACCACATCCTAGTCGGACCCCTCTATATCTGTGATTTCGATATCATCTATCGTAGGTCTCGCTACTGCTCTGGGTCTGGGAAGGACTCGTGAGTGTCGAGTGTAGATGGGTACATCGGCTGGAACACACTGCTCTAGCTCAAACTGCCTCTGTACTTGATCAAAATAGAATGGGACTATGATATGTGGATATCGCCCTCTTAGTAGGCAGTTCCTCTGCAAGCATGCTAGCTGTCTCTCCATCCCATCCCATCTGTGCATCCGTAGATATGGCCTCCATACAATCACCTCAGCTGTCAACCTATCAAATATCACTCTCCAATATAGTAGATCCCCAAATCTCCACTCGCTGGTAAGTGGATAAGAAAATACCCTAGGTCGCTCGCTAGCTGCACTCATCAGATAGCTGACAGGCCTGGTGCATGTAAAGTGCTCAAATATCCACACCTGCAGAAGTGTGCATGTCATCAAGCTGCAACCCTGTCTGAAAACATACTCCTTGAGGTCGTGATAGAGATGTGCAAGCATACTCTGACCCCAGGCGTATACTCTCCTATGTCTCTCCATAGCTCTGATGCACCATGTGAGACCCCCATGCATGTGCGTACCTCGCCCGTTAGGGCAGACAGCTAGTGCAATGATGGCAATCATAAGACATCTCATGAGGGGCACCTCTCCTGTAGGATGTAAGAGCCAGCTGACCATGATGTGACCTCTCATCTCACTCGGCATGACTCTCTCGATGCAGTATACCTGCTCCCTCTGATGATCCTCTTCTGACCGATCAGTCGCATATGTCACAGTAGCTCCTCTGATCGGTAGCCAAAGTATGCGGTACACATCCTCAAGTGTCACTATCATCTCCCCTACTGGAAGCTAGAATGTGCATGTGTCGGGATCCCATCGCTCCATGAGTTTCATCAGCATCGCAGGATGAAATCGAATGGCCGGCATAAGAATCATATACCACAAACCTACTATAGATAATGTGTCTCTCTCTGCCTGAGTCAGCCGAGGAATCTGATCTCACAAACTGTGAAGAATCTGCCCCGCCGTGTGCTCTCTCATGTATGGGAGACCCTGCAATACAAAAACATCAGTGTAATCAGTAATCAATCATCAAAATCATCTATGCCAAATATGCAAACTGACGAACATCAAAAGCTGACCCTTGCCAAGTCCTGATTGGGACCATGGTGCCTTGAGGGGACCATGGCGCCCTGAGAGGACCATGGCGCCCTTCAAGGACCATGGCGCCCCACAGGGACCATGGCGCCCTGAAAGGACCATGGCACCCTGGGTGGGACCCAGGTCAGATTCTAGGGCCCGCATTCGATCACAAAAACTCAAAGTCAACAGAAATGCAGAAAGTCAAAGTTCAGTCAACTCACCTCGTCCAGTGGCTCATCGTCGATCACGGCCTATCACATGATCTCAATCCTCGTGGGACACTCCGGTCATCGTGAAGGCATGATGATGGCTATGTGGGCTCCACTGTAATGAACAATACTCAGAAATCAACAAAGTGACAAATGCAATAGTCACTTTCAAGGTATATACTTTCATTCCTTTACCTTTACTTTCAAAAGCCTAATTTTCCTCTATCACTCATTTCATCATAACTTGAGTTTGGGAGATGCGATTTTTGAACCGTTTGTTGCATAGGAATCATATTTTCATTCCCTTACTCCTTTGATATTCCAAAATGTGCTCTGATGAAGCCTTTGTAGTGAACATCTCTCATCAATAATCACTCACACAATTTGTCGTAAGTAAACATGCTACCCTATTTCACCTCCCTAATAAGCAAGCCGAAACAGGGGGGGGCATATAGCTACTCGCAAATTTCATCACTTTCCTTAGTAAGCATTAGGTGATTTTGTGATCTAACGTGTGTTTTGTAGGGTGCGGTTCCTAAACTGTGTACTGTAGATACCGCTGGGGGCTTCATTCAATGAACTTATGGATATATCCTTTTTCAAATAATGTTTACTTTCCTGTACTTTAGCTTGCATATGCACGTAGTACTCATATGACCGCTAAAGTGGGGGCTAAATGTAGCGTTGTAAATTGTATGCACTTGCTAAAGCAGTACAATTTCACACCTAGTTTAGCACCCGCCTTGGCACGGTTTGCATTTTACATTGCATTTCTCCTTTAGCACTTAATTAATCAAATTAATTAGGTCTAAGGTCCTACTTCATCGTCCTCCACATCATAAAATTGGGCCCTTTCATTAAAGTGTGCCCCCTTTCATTTTATTCCTCCAATACATCATTTAATCAAAAACCCTAATTAAGTCCTATTTTGAACTTCGGGGCTTGATTTCGGGGGTCAAAACATCTCGAAATCACTTGTAACTTCGGGATTCGCTCTAAAATCATCATATCTGACGGCCCTGAAAATTTGGTGAAAAGTTGTCAGGACCGTGGCGCCCGGAGTGCACACGGTCCCGGACATTTTTCCCAAAATTTTAGGAGTGCAATCCAATCATAAAATAAAGCTTAACCCCAAGAAATTGGCAGGAGATTCAATCTCTAGGTCGGCCAAAAGTTGGAATTAAGACCTAGGGTTTCATACATAAGAGCTCTCTTTTTTCATTTGAAAGGATCCAAATTTTGTTTTCAGGAACCTCATATGCAGCAAAAGAGTAGATCTTTGAAGACTTCAGCAACATTCAACATTCATCCATCAAGCATCCATCAATTTCATTCATCCACTTAGGGCTTTGAGGGCATTGAAGAGCAATAAGGGATCACCGACTGAAGATTGGCTTGTACCCCTCCCTTGGGGTTGGGTATGATTTCATGTTGTTTTCATGTCTTTGCATAAGTCTCATTATATCACTTGCATTCATGCTTTAGATCACTTTGCATCTTGATTTGGAGCATTTACATTATCATTTACAAGCAATTAGGGTTTACTTTCTAGGTTGCTCTAGTTTGCTTACTTGCATTTTAGGATCTTGCACACACACAAGGTCCGCACACACATTACTTTCACAATACAACTTGGCTATTCGTGGAGGTGGAAATCACCAAAGCGGGGGTTTGACTAAAGCAAAACCCTATATAGCTGCCCAAAACACCTTTTCAGATATAAGTGCAGATTTCGGGATTCAGACGACGCCGCGAGTTGCAGATCTGAAAGAAGCAGATGGAGACCGAACCATACACCAAGTTTCAGAGCAAAAGACTAGGACAGGGGCGTGGGGCACCCTGGTCCTACCAGGAAAGGGGCGCTAGGTGCCCTGGTCCCTGTGACAGGGGCGCTGGGCGCCCTGGTCCTCCTGTCAAATAGCATTTCCGACACTTTTCCAGGTTGCAAAATAGCAGTTTCAGGTGTAGTTTCAAGAACAAAATCAGGATAGTGGCACCTGTGCCCTCATCCCAAACATTTTCACTCAGATTTTGACTCTGGGTATGCATCTGCATTCTTGTCTTGTCCTTGTGTTTGTAGCTTTCCATTGTTTTACTTCAATTCTGCAATTTTATTATTAGTTCATACTTGCACTTTGAGGTTAGGAATTGAACTTGCATCACTTTATCTTTCAATTACAACAAAGGAATAGAAGCCCTAATAGGTAGCCCATGGCTCTCTCTTTCACAAAAAGAAGTAGCCAATTGTGTGATACCTCTAGGCTCTTTTGTATTCCGCAATGTGTGTCAAAAGGTAGGATTAGGACATGTTAACCTAGTCTCGCTTTTTCCCCTACACAGGTTTGCAGGTTAAGAAAAGCTCCATTCAGATTAAAACAAGCTCCAAGAGCTTGGTATGCAAGATTGGATAAGTATCTTTTAAAGATTGGTTTTACTAAAGGAAATGCAGATAGCAATTTATATTACAAAATAACTAATGATGACATATTGATTATAGAAGTATTTGTTGATGATATAATCTTTGGAGGAGAAGATGGTTTATGTAAGGAATTTTCTATTAAAATGTAGCAAGAATTTGAAATGTCTATGATTGGAGAAATAAAATTCTTTTTAGGATTGCAGATTTCACAGACTGATAAAGGTATATTCTTGAGTCAATCCAAATACTTGAAAAAGTTACTAAAGAAATTTGGGATGGAGAACTCTAAACCGGTAAGAACACCTATGACTACAAATGACAAATTATCTCAAAGGGATGAATCTACACCTGTTAATCCAATTAGATACAAATTTATGATAGGAGGTTTACTATACTTGACACAAACCAGACCTGATATTATGAATGCAGTATGTATTGTTTCAAGATTTCAAAGTAATCCTAGAGAAAATCTTGAATCAATAGTAACAAGGATTTTCCGGTACTTACAAGGCACTATAAATCTTGGATTATGGTATCCTAGAGATGAAAACTTTGAATTATGTGCATACACATATGCAAATTGGGCAGGAGATGTGGATGATAGAAAAAGAACCACCGGTGAAGCATTCTTTCTTGGAAATAGACTAGTTCCTTGGTTGAGTAAGAAATAGAGTTGTACATCTTTATCAACATCAGAATCAGAATATGTTGTAGCAGCAACTAACTGTACACGGGTACTATGGCTTAAACAAATGTTGAAAGACATAAAGGTAAAATGCAAGGAAACTATTACTATATATTGTGATAACACAGCAGCAATTGATATATCTAAGAATCTAGTACTACATTCTAAAACAAAACATGTTTCTATCAAACTAAATTTTCTAAGGGAAAAAGTTGAAGAAAAGGAGATAAAACTAGTTTATGTGAATACTAAAGAACAGCTTGTAGATATCTTTACAAAACCTTTTCCCAAGGAGACTTTTGAATATCTCAGAGATCAGCTTAGAGTCATACCACCACCGGTAGAGACTTAGATAGTTGATGATTGTCATGAACCGACAGAATTAACAAACAAATCCTTTACTCTGGTCTTTGATGAGGAAGCTACTTCTCAGGGGGAGTAGTTGGTATATTGAATTGATTGGTATTTTGTATATGAACTTAGTTTTGTTGTAACTTTGGCATTTGATGTCAAAGGGGGAGAGATATCCATGGAAAAACACATTATCTTTTGATGAGAGATTGGTATTAAAAAAAATTTGGATAACACATGTTGCTCCCAAGGGGAGAGATTGTTGTTTGGGAGAGACTATTACTCTCTGTATGTATTTTGATTTCTAGTTATGATCTTTGGTTTTTGGTATTTGGCATTTCTGTTTTGGCACTTTGATGGTTTTTCCATCTTGTGTTGCCATCAATGCCAAAGGGGGAGATTGTTTGTATTTTGGTATGGTTTTGTCATTGATGTCAACACCTACTAAAACACTAGCACTTTGGAGATCCAGCAGCATTCACCGGCAAGCAAGTAACTATTGCACATTTACTGGTATATGGTTCACCGGCAGGATATAATGATCACCGACACTTGGAATGATATGGAAGACACTTGGTAATATCGAAGACATCATGTGGACATCTTATCTTAATGAATTAATCATTGGTATATTCATATTTGCATATTTGCTTTTATCGGCAAATAGGTCCAGGGTTATCTAGGGCTATAGCAGTAGGTTTATCTTTTCCAGATCAGCATGGCACGCTATGGAGATGATTAATTATTGTTGTAAATGCATTAAGCCGACATGTTCAATCGGTTATTGCATCAGATATTATATTATTTGTAAAATGTTTTTATTGTAATATCTTGTAGAGCCGACCTACTAAAATTGGTCTTAGGTTATGGTATAAATGTAAGATCTTATTTGTAAGATCAAGTGTGGAATGCGAAAAGAATTGTGTGAAGGTATATGTGAGATTAAGCAGTGCAATACATGCAAACATCATTTGAAGGTGAAGCTAGGTTTTTGTGAAAGCATATCAGCATTACACCGGTACTGAATCCAGCATATGAAGATGCTATTTTGTGTAGTACATTCTTATTGGATTTAACCTTCCAACTGTAGTCAGTGTGACTCCCATTTTGTGATTGAGCAGTGAGCTCTAGGCTATTGGCCTTTCTGCATGTGCAGACCCCATTTATGTACACTTACTATCTGTAGTAGTATCATCTGATTGTGGGTAAGGTTTCCCACCATGGTTTTTCCCTTTACAGGGTTTCCAAGTACAAATATTGGTGTTATGTGTTGTGGATGACTTTGTGTTTATGTTTCATGCATTAATCTTTACTAGCATAGCAATTAACTATTAAAACTATCTACCGGCATACTTAACTAGTTTACTAGTATTAAGCATTAAGTTGGTTAAGTTGTTTTTGGTTTGAATTTATTAGACAACTAATTCCCCCCCCCTCTCAGTTGTCTCCAGGACCTAACATATCATGAGTACCATAGACTCATAGTGTGCACACTCCTATAGGTCTGGGCCTTTGAGCACATCACTTGCATGTGATTAGTAAGATTTCCAATATTGATGCCCTTGGACATGGCATGGGCACATGCATATCCACTACGACGTGGAGGATGGTGAATGGGAGACCTTATGTACTGGAGGGTCACATTTGACCAACTAGGGATCGATGATGTGATCTGAAAACCCTATCAGGACATGGGGGTCTGGACCATAGACCGTACACAACTAGCCTAGATGCAAAGAGATCACTTTCTACTCAATCGCTAGGACTGTATTGTGATGTCGTACTACTGGCGGTGATGCATACAAAAGTTTGGACAGGTATAGATTATTCCACCTGTAGCTAATACATACACATGATCAACTGAGATTGTGTTGCAACCAAAGGACCTACCCCACCCCACCCTCGGAGATGTACATGACAATCCATAGGGTAGTGATGATGATGACATTGCACCACAACTAGATATAGATGATGTCGGAATCACACAAGGGTTTGGAGGTTAGTGAGGTAGGGTAGGTCCAACACCAATCTTCTCGCATAATGCATAGGGAGGAGATGTCAAAGCTCTAGGGGGAGATAGAGATTAATAGTCCTCCTCAAGCGATGAGGGCGAGAGGCCAAAATAGAGACAACAAATGAGGAGCCCGAGTCCAGATCAAGGTGCACTAGCTACGAGGGCTCTTCCACCATCACCAGCTATACCACCAGTCAGCCATAGGTGCAACTAGCAGTAGCAGCAATGACTACGAAGGGATCCTCCAATAGGGTGCCTTCGCAGGATCTAGACTGGCAGAGGGGCGATCCTGGTATGCACTTGTGATTTCAGTTGATACATTATAGTCTTTTCTTTATATATGTATAGATGTAAATATTTTTGGATATGATGGATACTGATGTGAAATGTTTTGTGCTTGCAGAGGGCATAGTGGAGTGGTTGAGATTTATCCACCGGGCGCTTGCAGAGATTGTCCCCAATGTGCAGATTTGGGGTCTTGTACTGGATTCTTATCAGCCCCTCTAGGCAAGAGGGAGACACGTGCAGTTGGTCAAGCCTATAGTATGGCTACAAATAGCATATGAGGAGGGTCAAGTGGGGCTGGTGCAGGATGCAGCGCAACTAGCCACTACGATGGGGCAGCAGAATTAGACCCTGTAGGAGGTCCGTATTGTGCTTGTAGAGAGAGACCAGGCGAGGACACGGGTTGAGAGTGTCAAGAGGGCATGAGACGCTTTGTAGATTTAGGTTGATGACCTCTGATGATTGGTGAACACTGCAAAATAGGGCATCATAGGTCACTTAGACCACCCCCAAGTGCGTCCGCTAATGGTAGACCTCGAGGCATCGCGCCAATGAGAAATGGTAGCTTGGGAGGAGCTAATGACATAATGAGAGACTGTAGTGAAGCTACGAGGAAAGCTAAGGGGTCTGTGATCATGGAGCACTACTACTATGAGATCGCACTCAACCTAAGTTAGATAGTCTCCATGCCATGATCAATATCCTCTAGAGCCAGTGACCTTGGGGACATGGCCGCAAGATCAGTCATGACATAATTTGGATGCATTTCATGTAGAACATGTTTTGGTATACATACACGGATGTATCCATGTATATCAAAGACACATATAATAGCATCACATGTTTTTGTAGTGATGTGATACTTGTATATTGATATGATACATTGACACGTATATATATATAAGATTCGATATTTTGGTTCTATCCAAGGTGTTTTCATTGATGGATGACATTGTTATGTTACATGCTTATGTGATGGATGATGTAGATTTAGATGCTTATAATGAATTAATTTACATATGTTTATATATACATGATTAAATCTTATGATGATCTATATAGATGATACACGTACATGCACACACACACACATGGATGTAGTAATGCATATTCATTTCATAACACAAAAAAGGGATGTCGTGTCAATGAAGGATATGTGTCAGGACGTGGTCCCTCACCCCATAGGCATTGAGGCATTAGGTGCAAGACACATATTATGCATCTTCTACGCATAGTATCTACGTAGGTGTGTGACATTGATTGTCTCTTTAAGAGGGGTACCATCCATGGAGGATAGACCATAGGCACTAGAACCATAAACATAAGTGGTAATGTATGGACCGAACCAATTCAGGCTAAATTTCCCTTTTTGGTTGGGCAGTGCATTAACATTTCTCTGGTTCTCATAAAAACCATGTCACCTTTCTTATAGGTTCGAGGCAATACACTTTGGTTATACTGTTTCAATACAGACTTTTGATAAGAATGAAGATGTTGAAGGGCCATTAAGTGACACTCATCCAACAATTCAAGCTGATTTAGATGAAGAGTGCGATAAGAATCATCATCGATAACCCCATTTAAGGAGACCCACAAAGAGGGAATCTCCAATTCAAGAGGCATAATAACGTTGACACCATACACAAGGTTGTAGGGCATTGTTATGGTAGTTGTACGGACACTAGTGTGATCAGACCATAACGTGTAGATTAACTACAAATGCCAATATTTACCATGTTTAGTGATAGTATTGCGTAAGATTTGTTCAATGGTTTTGTTAGATGCTTCCGCTTGACCATTAGATTAGGGGTAGTAAGGTGTAGAAAAACAGTGCTGAATGTGAAATTTTTCAAGAAACTACTTAACCTCCTTGTTCTTAAAAGGCGTACCATTGTCAGAAACAAGGGTAGAAGGCAAGCCAAGTTGAAAAATGATATTATCCATGATGAAGCCACAAATCACATCAGCGATGTCAATCTTAATGGGGCTGCCTCAGCCGACTTTGTGAAGTAATCTGTAGTGGTGATAATGAAGATATGACCTTTAGACGAAGGGGGAGATATCTTGTCGATAATGTCAAATCCCCAAGTCTAGAAAGGCCATGGAGAGACCTGAATGTGGAGCTCCTACGTAGGGGCTCGAATCAAGTTTCTATATTGTTGAAACTGAGGACAATTTTTGAAAAAAGAAAAAGAATCTTGTTCCATTGTTTTCCAATAGTACCCCATGTGGATCAGTTTGTGTACCAAAGAATTTCCTCCAAAATGCCCACCTCCAAAGCCTAAATGGGATTCCTAAAGGGCAAGGGGGATCCCATCTTTTGTTAAACATCACAAAAGAAGACTGTTGTATGATCTCCTATAAAGAACGTTAGATAGGAGAATATAACAATTGGCTAGCTTTCGAATCCACACACACAAACTTTTGCTAGCATCACAAAAAAAAAATCATTTTTTAAATAATGAAAAATGTGTGAGAACCATTCTCCTGAATCAACATGGGAACACATGAGGTTATCTAATTAAGTCTGATCAGATACATTTCTTGAGAGAGGAGGACTTGTATCATAAAGCGGTATTTGTCCTGACTAAAATCGGGGCCTACAAGGGAAGCAATGCTTGCCATTGCATCCACATGATGATTTTCCCTCCGTGAGATGCTATCAATTTTGTAAGTAGTGATTTTCTTTAGTATGGTCAATACTAAATCCTTATACTAAGACAACTTCAACTTCTTAACATGATAGACACTAGTCATTTGGTTTACAATAAGTTCAGAATCTCCACGGATGTGAATGTTCTTTATTCCCATGGCAATTGTGGCACGAAGTCCCGTAATCAGGGCCTCATACTCGGTGATGTTATTGGTAAAATGGAATTATAAACAAAAAGAAAGCGGAACTGGATTTCCTTTGGGGGAGATAAAAACCACACCTATGCTTGAGCTAGTTGGACACCTCGATCCATCAAAATACATGTCCGATACGGAGTCCTAGTCAATGATCAGAACATCCTCATTGGGGAATAGGTCTAAGGTAGGAAAAGACTTGGTTGAGGGAGCATCAGCTCACTGATCGACAATGACCTACCCTTTGATTGACTTATGAGTTATGAAGTCTAGGTCAAACTTAGAGAGAAACATCACCCACTTGGCCAACCTTCCTAAGAGATCAGACTTTTCAAAGAGGTGCTTAAGGATATCATCTTTAGCAATGACCCACATTTTTGCATGGAGGATATAGTGTCTCATCTTTTGAGCCGCAAAGACAAGAGCTAAGAACTATTTTTCCACAACACAATATCAGATTTTATAATATATCAAAGTGCAGTTGATGTAATAGACTTCTCTTTCTCGACCTTCATCATTGTGTTGGGCTAATAATGCATCTAAAGCAAGAGATGAGGCTGAAATATACAGGAAGAATGGTCTATCAGACATAACCAAAATTACAATAGGAGGATTAGCTAGGTAATCTTTGATGGAATAAAATGCCTTTTGACATTTTACATTCCATTTGAAGTGGGTATCTTTCTTCAGAAATCACATAAAAGGAAGGGTATGATTAGTCAATTGTGCCACAAACTGACGAATGGCCTGGATTTTCCTCTGTAGACTATGAAGCTAAGAGATGTTCTTAGGTGGAGGCATGTTCACAATAGCATCAATATCATCCATGTCTATTTTGATTCCATGACAGGAGAAAATGAATCCTAGAAGCTTCTCGAAATCAACATTGAAGACACACTTAAGAGGATTCAATATCATTTTATACAAATGAAGTCTTTTAAGTAATAGACGGATATTTTCAATGTGTATTTCACATGCTAATGATTTTACCAAGATGTCATCGACATAGTCTTCTAAGACCTTATGGATGAAATCATAAAATATCAAGGTCATGGCTCGTTGCTAGGCTGCTCTTGCATTCTTCAACTCAAATGGCATGACGGCATAGAAAAAGGTTCCCCAAGGGATTGTAAAGGCAGTTTTATATTGATCTTCTCGGTTGATACAGATCTGGTTGTTGGCATTCTATAGTCTAATGAGAATAGTTGATGTTGTCATTGATGGCAACCAACTGGCAACCAACCAGCAACAGGTTTCTACACATACACCGGCACTGATGGGCACTTTCACTGGCATCCAGATTACACCAGAAATGAAGTATACTGACACTCAGGCCGACATGGGATAAATTTTTTCTTATATGAATTATATTGTAAATGTAATTAATTATTTGTAAGCTGACTTAGTGTATTGTAAATAGACTCATATATGTATGAGATCTCATAGGTCATTTTTTATGATGGTTGAATGTAATGGATAGGAAATTATTGTATGAGGTGATATAGTGGACATCGAAGGTTTTGGTTAAGGTTTCTCACTGAGCTTAAACTGGTACTGAACTAGGCATTTGAGATGCTATTTTGAGTAGTACATTGTATTGGATTTAATTATCCATATTGTATTCAGTGAGACTCTTTTGAGCAGTGCGCTCCAAGCAGTTGGCCTTCTTGCATGTGCAGGACCCTATTGTAAGTAGTATTTATTTATATTGGCCAGTGAGTAAATATTGTAGGTCACAAATCCCACCAAGGTTTTTCCCACACTGGGTTTCCTAGTTAAAATATCTTGTGCTATGGTGTGCATTTATGTTGTCTCTGTTATTTCTATTTACTGCACTATTTCTTGTTTATCGGTACATTGTTATGAGTTGCAAAGTTATAAATAAGTTGAAATATAACACTAATTGGTTAGACACTGATTCACCCCCCCTCTTAGTGTCTTTGGAACTTTCATTGAATCTAACAATTTGTATCAGAGCCTAGTCCTCTATTTGCAAAAGCCTAATAGCTTGAGGAAGATTCTGAAACCGGTATAGATGGAGAATTTAAGAAAATGGTTGGAAGGAGCTCTTGAAGATTTTGATGCAGAAAAATTGAAGAATATCAAACTTGAAGATGATCTGAGGATTGCTAAGGAATTCATTAAAGGACTTCAGGATAACCTAGTTATAGCACAAAATAAGAGGAAAGAACTTCATGAGAAAATGTAGAAACATGATGATGAAAAGGAAACTCTTAGTGATATTGCAGACAAGTTGAGGCAAGAGAACACTAACATGAGAAAGGAAATGCAAGACTTAACCATGAGGCTATGTAAGGATCTTGAAGACGGAAAGAATAATGAAGAAGATTTGACTAGGAGACTTAATGATGGAGGTAATGAAAATCTGAGACTTTGTCATGAAATTGATATGCTAAAGACAAATGTGATTCACATGAAACATGGTAAAGAAGAGCTTGTGAGACAACTTCAAATTATTGAAAATGAGTTGATCACTGCAAATCAACACAAAGACAAATTCAAGATAAGTTCATAAAGACTTGATGACATGCTGAAAAGACAAAAACCTGATGGAGATACAATTGGACTTGGATTTGAACATGGAGAAAGTTCTAGGACTACAAACAATCAGGATCACAGTAAACCGGTAAGATAACCTAATACTTATAAATTCAATGGGAAATGTTTCAATTGCAAAAAAATTGGTCATAGAGAAAATTAGTTTAGATTTATAAATAATCAGAATACAAACTTACCCACCGGTCAATGTTCCAAATGCAACAAAGTTGGTCACAATTCAGAAAATTGCAGAATGAATGTAAAATGCTATGTTTGTTGTAGATTTGGGCATTTATCTAATCAATGCAGAACATAAATTGGTCAAGGATATGGAAAAGCTATTCAGATGAATAATGTAACTTGTTAAACATGTAACAAGATTGGAGATATTGCAAAATTTTGTAGAAGTAAGACTATGCCGGCGAACAATAAAGGGTCTAGTGTGAAGGGAAAAGAAAAGGTAAATGAAATAAAGCAAGAATTTTCAAAACAATGGATTAAGAAGGGAGATCCGAAAGTTGATGAATCTATCTCTGCACCAGTAGAACAAAGTAACCCTCCATGAGTAGGATATTCTTCATCTAACTAAGGAATAATCCTTAGGGGGTATTGCAGCAAATTGAAAATCATGCATTCTACCCTCGGTTGATGGTAAGAAGACACATTTCTTATTTACCGACAGATATGTTAAGTTTTCACTTAATCGACAAGCATTTAATGTGGTTTTTGAAGAACCTTTTGGCTATATAACACCAAAAAATCCTCATTTCGACTCTCCAAGAATTCAAGCATTTAGAGAGAGCGAAATTGAGCAAGGGCAATATAAAGGCGAAGCAGTGAAGTGATTTTTTAGGCATTCAAGGATTTCAAGCTAAGAGGTATTTTTCTTTTGAAATGGCATCTTCATTTTCTGCACCTAAGTTTATTGCAAACCCTACTATGGTAGAAAACGTTAAGCACCCTAGGCCCGTGTTTAAAATCATCCCTAAATTTTCCAAGAAAGATTATTCTATCAGAGCATTTTTGAAAATTCCTAAGGGAGTCACTTTTGCCAAAGACCCTTGAATCTACACTCACTGCAACATAGAAAATCTAGGAGCTGATGATTTGGAGAACATATACAGTGGTGTAATTATTGATGAACAAGGTTTAATTAAATCAGAGCATAAGATAGTTGAAGACTTAGGATTCATTGAGATACTGAACATACCTAAATTTCTTAAGGAGGTAGTCCATCTAGTTGTGAGTAGAGTTCATGTGGCGTAACTCTATTTTAAAATCTCTAAGGAAACAATCAAGGTAGTTACTGGTTTACCCTCAACCGGTAGTAGGCCCGACAAAACTAAGAAGATACCTAACAAGGGAGTTATGGAGTTAACCGGAGCTACATCTGACAATAGGTCTCTTAGGGTTAATGACATTATAGATGATAATGTGAGATATGCGAGTATGGTACTTGGATACAGAGTAACTCATGCAAACAGATTGAATTTAGTTTCCAACTTATGTATTCATAATGCATATGAGATGGTAAAGAACAATGCTAAGATTGATGTTTGTGAATGACTTAAATATGAATTAATAGACAACCTGAAAAAGATCAAGGGTGACAAGAATGGGACATTTCATTTTGGTAACCTTCTTGTGTGTCTGATGCTTTACTTCACCAAAGAGATACCCGATATTGGTCATAAGGACATTGGATATGACATCCCGGTAGGCAAACAAATCAAGGAAGCTATCACTAGTATGGACTCTAACAGTGACAACATTATAATAGATTACTTCAAAAACTTTCATACTAAGATGAGAGCTAGAGAAAGGTTACCCCAGAGCATAGTAGACAAGTATGACAAGAAAATCTTCTTTGTAATCAAACGTGATGAGACATGGATGGAAGCATTTATCCCTAGAACTATTTGGGTTATTGAAATGGGTTATGAAGTGAATATAAACATTCTTGAAACATATGCAAAAACATTACTTGAAGTACCTAGAGAACCAACTAAAGAAACCTTTGGAAATGCTGAGACCATTGAGAGTGTTGTTTCAATGCAAAAATAGAGAAAAAGAAGAGAAAAGTTTATCTGAGATGCATCCAAGATGGTGGAGGAGGTCAAAGAAAATGTGATGAACATAAGTGGTATATCCGCCAATGATCTAGAAGGATTGAAACCAGAAGCTCATGTTTCACCAGTTGTTACTTCTTCAGATACTGACAGTGGGAAAGTTGTCAAGTTCAAAAGAGTTGAAAGGAGGAAGAGAAAACCCTCAGCGGTACCCTCTCATTCTCCCAAAAGGACTAGAACTCTAACAAAGAAGCAACAGGCAATTAGGGAACCTAAAAAGAATCTTACACTAGAGAAGAAACAAACTAAGACTCTGGATACCCTGACACCAGAGGAACTGGTAAATGAGACCACATAGAATGGAAATCTTTGCAATGTAAATAAATAGTATCATTCTTACAAATATTCAGACAAAGACACTATAGAGGCTAGTATAATTTTGCATTTAGATATCTATAAAAAGGTTTTAATTGAAGTTGTAGAGGATCTACCAAATGACTTATATTTAAGGCTAGAAGCTAAAAGAATGTCAGTGATGGAACTAGATAAAAAGATAAAAGTTGAAGCATTATTGGCAGTGCACCCTGTAAACTCTAGAGAGGAAATTGATGAGCTAATCTCTGAGGCAAACGGGTCATTTTTTGTCAGTGGACACTGATAAGTAAGCCTAATGGCTGGTAGAGTTAAGGAGATTGCTAATGAGACTGCAGACAAATGGGATATCATTTTTGTTGAAAAAGAAAAGAAAGAGGAAAAGGAAAGACATTAAATTCACAAATCTTTTGCTAAGGTGTACCGAAAGGACAAAAGGAAAGGAAAGATTTATGGTGTACCTGCTATAAAGGTAACAAATAACATCTCTCCACCGGCTCAGGACACCCCTCCATTAACTTCAGCATCACTGGTACATACAGAAAATCAACCGGATAAGACAACTGATGAAGTAACTCATGATGATACTAACCCAGAGTTTGAAATACTTTTCACCATGAATGTAGATACATAGGATATCAACATTGTTGTAGATAAAGAGACTGCAGAGGTTAAGATAGATGATGTTAAGGATAGTAAGATCTCTGAGACACTGACACACACTATTGATTCTCAGAAGATTGAGATATCGACACAAGAAGAGGAACTAGAGACTGAGAAACCAACAGAGGATAAGGGAACTAACACAGAGCAACCAGAATCAGAGAAGCCGACAGGTGAAGAGGTACTTGTACAGACTGAAAAATCAAAAGAAAAGGTACAAACACAGACAAAGGAACCGGTAGAAAATGTAAGTAAAGTGGAAGCGATTGATGGAAATAAGGAGGAAATAGTGAAGGTAATTGGGCAAGCATCCGTTGAGAGGAAACCCATAGTAGAACCAAGGACATGTACAGGTTAATTTAACCCACTAACATAATAAAGGTTCTATTGGATTCTATCAAGAGGATAATAGATTGTAATGCCTTAGTATTTAAGGCTATTGATAGCATAATACCTATCTTGAAGATGATTGCACCTACCTGTAAGATAGATCACATTAATGATTCTTTAGGTAAATTGGACACATTGTCCAAATTCATTACTGAAAATGTCATAACTATAGATAAGGTGAATGAGGATACTATAAAGGAAAGAGTAGAGAAAGAGAAAGGAGAATTCTTTGAGAAAACCATAAAAAACTGTAATGAGTATATGGATTTATTATTACCGGTACTCAACTGAACAATTTTGGAATATAAGGAGTTGTATAGAGAAGCTTGCAAGCCTCACCATCTGACATAAGATATAGATGAGGAAATAAAAAAGACACATAAATAAATCAATGACATTGTAGATAATTTGATAGGTTCTTCGGGACTTATCTCAGTTTTTGAGCAGGAAATGGCAGTTTTTTAGGAGAAGTTAGAGAAACTTGAGAAAGAGAAAGAAAGGATAAGGTTTAGCCCGGGAACTCAAAAGTAAACTTGGTCCAAAATTGGATTGTCTCATTACTCAGTGGGTTGAGCTATCAAAGGAAAAATTTCAAGGAGAACAGTCACTGAAGCAGCAAATGCACTATCTAATCGACATGATCTAGTAGACTCAAAACATTCTCTTTGACAACAACAAATTCATGCAGAGCCTTAATCTAATTTTGGCGGACATTTTTCAAATTGTAACCAATCGGTTACAGGCGATGAGGTAGCATTTATGTATTCTTTGATTATTTTTGACATCCTTTTCCATTGATGTCAAATGGGGAGTAGTAGTATGGAGAAAAATAAGGAGTAGTGTGGAGAAAATAAATTCATAGAGGAGATCACTTTCTCAGGGGGAGCACACTTCTATTTGGATTTCATTTTTTTTGGATAGCAGTTTTGGATTTTTCTCATGAGTGTTGCCATCAATGCCAAAGGGGTAGATTGTTGGCATTCTACACTCTAATGAGAATTTTGATGTTGTCATTGATGGCAACCAATTGGCAACCTAGTAGCAACCAATTGGCAACAGGTTTCTACACATACACCAGCAGGCAGTGGCACCGGCAGGCACTTTCACCGACATCCAGAGTACACCAGAAATGAAGTATACCAGCACTCAGGCCAAGATGGGATAATTTTTTGCTTATATGAATTATATTGTAAATGTAATTAATTATTTGTAAGATGACTTAGTGTATTGTAAATAGACTCATATATGTATGAGATCTCATAGGTCATTTTGTATGATGGTTGAATGTAATGGATAGGAAATTATTGTATGAGGTGATATAGTGGACAATGAAGGTTTTGGTTAAGGTATCTGACTAAGCTTAAACCAGTACTGAACTAGGCATTTGAGGTGCTATTCTGAGCAGTACATTATATTGGATTTAATTATCCATATTGTAGTCAGTGAAACTCTTTTGAGTAGTGTGCTCCAGGCAGTTGGCCTTCCTACATGTGCAGGCCCCTATTATAAGTAGTATTTATTCATATTGGCTAGTGAGTAAATATTGTGAGTCATAAATCCCACCGAGGTTTTTCCCACATCAGGTTTCCTCATTAAAATATCTTGTGTTATGGTGTGCATTTTTGTTGTCTCTATTATTTCTGTTTACTGCACTATTTCTTGGTTACCGGTACATTGTTTTGAGTTGCAAAGTTATAAATAAGTTCAAATATAACACTAACCGGTTAGACATTAAGAGGGGTGTGTAAGGCCCTCCCCAAACCAAGCTTTGATTTACTTAGTTGACCATGTTTGACTTATTAATAAATGCTTTATAATTCGATAGAATGGACTGTGTTAGACAGATAGATTGGTGAGAAAGGTAATTGAACCAAGTTATAGAGTTATTGCACCTTGTGGTGTGCATTTTGATTTATTATGAATTTGAAATCCTAAAAGATTCAATGACTGGATAATCTTGGTTTAACGTATGTCAGCTATGTCTGAATGTAGAACGTATATGATTTCGTGATTTGATAACATTGATGAATGTTGATGCTTCATTTATATGCTTTATGATAAAGAACTCTATATGATCCTAAAATAGGATAAATATGAGAGGAGGTATATCATTATTGGATTTGCAGGACTTACTATGATGATAGAAATAGGAATGCATGTTTTAATGTATGGATCAAAATTATGTGAAAATTATAAATTAAATTTTTAAGTTATGTGAAAATTATAATGGTTAAAAGATCAAGGCCGACATAGAGAACATAAATGAAGAAGAGTTAAGGGGTACTCTTGCAAATCTCAGGAAAGAAGCATTAACCTATCCTAATGGCTAGGTACCTTAAGAATGTGGTCAGGATAAATTTCTTATTAAGAACATTTGTTAGACAATGGTTGTAGCAGTATAGTGAAGCTAGAGTTGGATAACCTTAGAGATAAGAACTAAACTTATGAATGACAATCCCCTTGATCAGAGAACCCTAGTAATACTATAGATGAGTTAGATAAAGAGAAAGGCGGCATGAACTTCTCAGGTAAAAACACGTAATTACAATAAACCCTAAGTTCATCCGTGGGTTATATGATTGGGGAAACAAGCAAGTAAAGCCTCAAATTGATTCCTTTACGGAAAGATAACCTTGACGAAAGTAAATAATGCAAGAGAGAGGAGAGTTGATTTGGGAATCGAACAAAAGATCCCCATTGAAGTACAAGGAGTGTAAGAGTATTAGAATTTTATGATCTAGAAATGGGTAACTAGATGTCATTCAGAAACTAAGAAGGAAAGTACAACCCAATCATGGTTAGTCGCTAGGTACAAGACAGTATGTAACACAGTTTAACTACTAGGCACAATCGAAGAAGCCTTGCAAATTTTGACACTCAAGTGTGAGAGTATGCGAAAACATTAAGTATGGACGAAGCAACATGCAGATGGAAATGGCTTAGGGATCGAGAGTATAATAGTAATATAATACTAAAGTGTTAATGAGGATTAGTTGGAAGTATAAAACTTTTGATGAGAACATTGATAAGGAGCCAAATTATGTGGTTAGCTAAGAATTTGGAAATTATGGGAGTCTTAAGACATTGGTAATTGTTGGACATCCTTATGTTATACCATAATAGAGTAACTGGATACTAGAAAGGTAAGATGATTTGTTTAGATCAAGAAGATTGAAGGTGTGATATGCCAGATTTGACTAGTAAGTAAATATAAATAAGTAACATGGAAGGAGATAACTTCCCTTTTTACTAAATTTTTAATTAAAAGGATGGGTGTTGGCCACTTTTCGAGTGCACACCCCCTTGATTTCAAAGTGATTAAGTAAAGTAGAAAAGAATAAGTCCACTCTTTGAGTTGTTTGAGTTATGTCGTGAAATGTGTGGGTTGAAATTGATGTCAACCGTTTTCGATCTTACTTGACAATAATTCCACCCCAAATGGCTCTTAACCATAAGTGTTAGTAATTTTGGCAACAAGCTCCTACCTAAGGAAGGCAAGTGAATATTGGAGGTGAAAATACAAAAATTGGCATAAGGTGCTAAGAAATCAAATAATGTCCCTAGTAAAAACTATAAGATTATTTTATTCAAATCCTAAGTGGTTCTAAGTAAACAAGTGTCAATTTGGTACCGAACTATCAACCGAGTGTGTAAGACATGAAAGTGTCGACACTTGAGTTGCCACGTATCATTGAATCAAGGATTTGCATATTAAGATAGTTAATGGAAACCATAATAAATTAAGCTATTAAGGAAGGATGCAATAACATGATGGAGAAAATTGGATATTTATTAAATAATGGATATTGAACCAAGTAACTACATAAAAAGTCTATCTAGTAGAAGATGGCCTAATTAAGTGCTATTAAACGCAACTGTAATGGAAGAGACTTTTGAGTGAAATTATAGTCACCCTTATTAAATTTATTCAACCCTCTTGAGAATAAGAGTTATCGTATTTATTACGTTAGTAATGTTCTTAATCCTATCAGCTTTAACTTCTAATTAAGCATAGGTTGCGAATAATTAAGTGTTCAAAAGGATTAGTGCAAGAGGAATGGGTGGAGAATGGTAGAGTTAGTGCAAACTCCTGTTAGAATATAATTAAGGATGCTAATAGCCCTGTATAGATAGTGGATTATATCGGAAAGTATAGCTTGAAATAATTAGCACGTGAAGGTTAAAAATCGAGCATGAGTTATAAAAAAAAAAATGAATGTGATCTCTTGCATATAAGAATGTATTTCATAAATTGATAAAGGAGTTTTAAGAATCTAAAATCTCAAAGAGTCTAATAATCACTTCCTAACACACTCAGGATGCGTGATCTTGGGTGATGTGCTGCGGTTACTCCCTATAGCATGGCTATAATTGGTCATCTTGTTTCGAGTTTGATCCAACATTAATTTTGATTTTTCTTTGAAGAGTATATTGTGACACTGGGGCTAGGACTTTCTTTTTGGTTTATTTTGTTTATGAAGAGAATACCACTAAAATTTATGTTTCTTTTTATATGAACTATGGCACTTGCCGTGTTTCTAGTTTTAATATTTTTCAATTGCCGGCATTTTTCTTCTTTTATTGGACTTGGCAGAAGTAACTTGTATTTTGGTCTTGTAAAGTGTCAAGTG
Organism: Cryptomeria japonica; assembly: GCF_030272615.1. Lineage (NCBI taxonomy): Eukaryota > Viridiplantae > Streptophyta > Pinopsida > Cupressales > Cupressaceae > Cryptomeria > Cryptomeria japonica. The sequence continues at coordinate 775,766,261 of NC_081409.1, read as the reverse complement.
GTCATTTTGATGGTTGATACAACTAGCCCTAGTGATGTGATTTGTGTAAATGTCTATCATGTTCATTGAACCACTGATAGTGTGTCAAGGGAGAATACCGCAAGGAGTGAAATTAGGCACCAGAATTAACAAAGGACGTGTTTTATCGAATTAAGATAAAGGAAGGAATATCCTCCTAAGTAAAATTAATTGCGAGTAATCTGAAAAAGAAAGTTTATAACAATAGTGTGACCTAGACCTAATAAATTGTGAAAGTAATGATTATCGACTGGTAAATTTGGCATGGGTATGGAGATGATTGTGTGGATGATATCTAAAATAAGTTTTAATAATTTCTATCATTCCCTTAGAATGGGGTTGTTGTGTACCTTAATGGCTGGAAAATTGCGAATGATGCTCCCTATAAAACTTAAACCTTGGAGCCTATAAATATAAAAACATGTTAATCCCTAGTGGTAGAAAACTACCCTATATAAGGGCGGAAATTGAAGAACCTAAATATGCTTTTGCCTTGTCACCTAAGAAAGTAGGAAGAAATTATGCACCTAGGACGATTTTACGAATATTATATTAACACCCTAATGAGGTGCCTCGAATGTAGAATAAGTAGCTTCATGGTGGTTAAGCGTGATGTCGGTTTTCTTAAGTAACATGCTTGGACGTGAATATAGTAGCATAAGCATGCTTTTAAAACAAATCCTAAATTAGTAGATCTCCTAGAAAATTCTAATGTGTAACCTTGATTGTGGGAGTTGATGTGTGTTATTGATATGATTTGGATGGCGAAATAATGTAAATTGTTGAAAGATAGAACTTTGCAAAACACCTACCTGAGATCAAAGGGAAATGTAATAAAAATACTAAGAATTTAACCTTGTGAAGATAGTAAGTTAATTACAATAATAAGTTGATTTTGGTATTTCATCATTCTAGTAGACAGGGTAATAGTTTGAGTAACTTATGGAAATGGAGAGCAATGTTATGTCCCTACTTTGAAATTCTACTCATGCGACTTCCAGGAGTAAGTCGAACCCTAGGGGAGGAGGATGTAAGGCCCTCCCCAAACCAAGCTTTGATTTACTTAGTTGACCATGTTTGACTTATTAATAAATGCTTTATAATTCGATAGAATGGACTGTGTTAGACAGATAGATTGGTGAGAAAGGTAATTGAACCAAGTTATAGAGTTATTGCACCTTGTGGTGTGCATTTTGATTTATTATGAATTTGAAATCCTAAAAGATTCAATGACTGGATAATCTTGGTTTAACGTATGTCAGCTATGTCTGAATGTAGAACGTATATGATTTCGTGATTTGATAACATTGATGAATGTTGATGCTTCATTTATATGCTTTATGATAAAGAACTCTATATGATCCTAAAATAGGATAAATATGAGAGGAGGTATATCATTATTGGATTTGCAGGACTTACTATGATGATAGAAATAGGAATGCATGTTTTAATGTATGGATCAAAATTATGTGAATGATGATAATTGTTATGTGGAGTTATTTGGATAAAGGATGTATTGATTGATAAATGTATATTGTATGCAGAGTGCTTGTAGTGCATTATTATTCATGTGTTTTATGTTATATGAGATTATTTGGAAGTACTAATGTGTAAATTGAGATGCGCAGGAAATTTACCATGTGACCATGGAAATTATGGAGAATCAAACCTAGACTTATGTATGTTCGTAAGCCAGGGGTTGTCTATTTGGAGAGACCACACCCCGTTTGTGTTGTATTTTATTCGTATCAGTATATGCTGCATGAGTGTTTAGTGTTAATTAAATTTTATATGTAAAAACCACGAGAGGCAATTTCATGTTTTATTTTTGTAAAGGTGTTTTATTGGTGTCACTTGACACATGTGTGGATTTAAATTTATATGTTTTATTTTGTCTCTTGGTGGGAAAGTGTTTAATTATAATTAATCTTAAATAAAATAATGTGTTGTCATAAATACTTTGGGAATATAATATTTGGAGTGGTCAACTTATGTTTGACCCGAAAATAAACTTCAGAAGGGTTTAAAATGGGTTAAATGAACACCTAGGGGTAGTTTAATAGGGTTTCCTAATGCCCATAAGGTATACCTAGGGGTTAGGGGAAATTTTAGGCAAGTTTCTACTTTATAATGATCTTTTTAACGCTTTAAAAATTGGTTTTTTTGAGTTGAGCGAAAATTGAAAATTAGAAGTTAAATCTAATCAAGATTTTTCCTTTTGGATTGAGAGTCTTTTTGCATTTTTGCTTTCTTTCTTCTTTTTGGTTTTTTTTTTAGAATCCTGTGAGAACTCAGAGAGTGAGCTTCTTAAGGAAGACTTTTGGGAATAGCAGGGTAATCACCCACTCTCCATTTTTGGAGACAGAAGAAAATTTGAAAAGAAAATAATGTTATGGAATAGAAAAAAATTGATTAAGGGTAGAAGAAAAGAGAATTGTGGATTGGGCAGCTCTTCATCAAATATCATAATAACCTTTGGGCAGATTAAGGTTGGCTTCAATTATTATTTTTAATATCTTCTTGTTTTTGTCTGGAAGTTGTTGGTATAAGAAATTTGTGTTCTTGAAAGTTTGTGTTAGAAAATCTTTTGGTATTTTTGCTTTATGAATTGTTGTGTTTTGGGAGTTTTCTCAAGATCTCTTACTCTTGGGAGAGAAGAGGATCTTGAGGGTGGTAGCAGTGACAGCCCTCGAGTGAGAGACTCTCTTTTGAGAGCGATCACAAGGGATCTTTGTGTGACCCTTGCTGCATGGCTTGTTTGTGCAATGGGGGTCATAAGGAGGGATATAAGGCTAGAATGCCTTTGGGGGGCATAAGGAATAAGGGGTTGAGATTATTGATATTATTATTGTGCCATGAGGTGGCTTCTTGTTTATTTCATACTTGCAGATTCTCCTCAGGGTATTTGGTCCACTACCACCCTTTGAAAATGTTCATCACCAAAGTGTGGTGCTGTGAAAGCCAGGTTGGGAATGTGTCTGGAATATCTGTATGCATTGTTTTCTATGTGTTTGCCTGTTTGTTACCCGTCTAGGAATTGGTTCTCCGAGCTCGGGGGTGGCTACCAGTTAGCCTAGGCTGGGAGGTGAGCACTCCGTGGTCATATATGTGTCTTCTTTTATGCAGGAAAATCAGTGGAAAGAGAATAGGAACCATGAAAGAGATACAGAAGATTGTTATTGAAGATACTTAAATTCAATTGCAGAAGTTTGTTTAAAGTTGCTATGGAAATATGCCTCATTTATAGAAAAGAGAAACAAGTTGTATTTTGTGAAAGTAGACTTGAAGCTTTATTGTTGTGACTATTCAGAGAATACATTCTGTAAATTGGAAGATTATCTTAGAGATGTTGTAAATAAGAAAAGCTTGTTATTTCTACTTCTAGCTTATTTAAAAAAGGAAAGTTAATTTGTGTAGCATGCAAAAGCTTTATGTATTTTGGAAAGAAATAAAAGAATTGTTTTCATTTAGATTTTACCTATATTTTTACTTGAGGCAAAATAGAAGTCTAATTATGCTGAAAGATTATAAGTATTTTAAAATGGAAAAAAAAGTTGTTTTATTTGAATATTTTATTGGAAAAAAGAAAAAAAAGAAAAAAAATATGAATTTCTTTATTTCCAAAAAAAGTATAATGAATCTTTGAATAATACTCTAAATTGTATTTTAGTTAGCATTGATTTAAAAGCTTATTTTATAGATGTATTCAAATATATATATATATATATATATATATATATATATATATATATATATATATATATATATATATATATATATATATATATATATATATATATATATATATATATATATATGTTTATATTTTTGATTTAACTTAATGTTTTTCCCTTGATTATATTGGTTTAAAATTTTGCATGTAAAATTCTCTTTCAAAAAAAAAACCATATATAAATTTATATTGAAATAAATTTCATCTTTTTAACTATGCTTATTTAAGTTATGAAAATGTATATATATATATATATATATATTATTATATATTATATTTTAAAAAAAAAAAGAATAAATATATTATTTAGTTTAGAAAATATTTATAAAAGAAATTAGAACCCTAATTAGGGTTGGGCAACAATATGGTTTTTTAATTAGGAAATTATAATGGCATTCAAATTTAGAATTAAAATATCTGCCATTTAAGTAATATATATATATATATGTGTGTGTGTGTGTGTGTTTCCATATATATATATGGGAATATATATATATATATATGTAAATATATGAATTTTTGAGCATTGGTATAGTAATTAAATTTTAATATATAAATATATGCATATTCAAATATGAATATATGTATATATTTAAATAATCCTGATTTTAATTTGGGATAAATTATAAAGAGAAATTTAAAAAAAAAAAAATTTGAAAGGACTATATAGTCATATCGGGAGATAAAATTAAAATACCTCTCCTATTTCCTTTAGTTTGATTAATTTAATAAACCTATTGTCTAAGTATCTCTGGGAGATAGAATTTAACTAGTAGGTTTTCCGCAATTAAAACTTAACGATTAATCGATGCTTAGTTCGTTTCGGAATTAGCTCGAGTTTAATAATGAAAGTTTCTTTAACGCTTGTCGCAAGAGTGAACTTGTTAATTAATTTAGTATGTTTTTTAAAAAAAAATTTGTTCCGTTTTTGCCCTAAATTTTGGGCATGACAGGGTGTCTTTGAGACTGTCATTGAATCTAACACTGGTTATAACCTGAGAAGTCATCCATGAATGAGAGAAGAGAATACCCCATGGTTGAATCCATGATCATATCGATATTCGAGAGATGATATTCATCTTTGAGGGAAGCATTGTTCACATCCCAAAAATTGATTCAAATACAGATACAACCATCAAGTTTGCTTATCGAGACAATGTTCGAGATCCAGGGTGAATAGTCGATGGGGCAAATAAAGCCATCTTTTAGGAGTGTTGGTGTAAATAATTATTCATCATGGATATTATTACACCTTACTTAAGTTTACTTAGAAAATGCATTTCATAGTAGTTTGGGTATGGGACACTTGGGTGTTTGTGCCACATTGGGATAGTGTGTGTAGAAGAATTTCCACCTTTTATGGTGTGATCTTGTTACTACTCTATCATATTCAATTATTGTGGAGTGATAATTCCACCTTCAGTGGGTGATCCATCTCATGTGGAATATTTTATTGTTTCTCCTACCTACCACACCTATTTCCTACCTACCCTTGTTTATTATTCAGCCACATGTCATGTTTGTGTGCTCACATATTTGTATAGCCTTGCCTATATATATAGGCTCATATTCATTGTATGAATAACTATTGATCTTTTGATCATTTATCTATTGATGAGAATACAACTTATTCTTGTCCTATGTTTCGTCTCTCAATTTGTACATTTCATTGAGCTCTTGATCTTGGCAAAATCTCACAAGGAGCTTGTCTATCTCAACCTTGACTAATAAAGCCACCTTAGGATTCATCTTTTGAATATTTTTCTTCACTATCTTAGAATCAGGACTAAGCACAATGGACTCATGAATACCAATCATCTTCTCGTAAGACCAAGCAAAGATGTCAGGGAATTGATGTAGAAAATTGAAATATTATTTGAATTCTTCGAAAGATGAGCATTTTCCCACCTTTAAGACCTTGTCGGTAGCCTTATCGCTCATGATGACATCAGTAGTTTCTCCAATAAGTATAAAACTATGGTCTTCTAAATGAGGGATAGACATTTGTTCTCTATTATGAGACAGAGATGCCCCCCATGAAATGGATTCTCCAAAATATGCCTGAGGATTCGAGCAGTATGGAAATCGACGTTTATGATGATAAGGGGGCAACCCATTATATGCACCCAGTAATTCCTTCATGGATTCTTCCGAAGGGAAAAGATCTAAGGGAATTTTATTACATGATACACCATCGTCAATTAGTTTCAGATGAACAAGCTTTAAAGGAAGGGGATCAGCTCAAATCATGTTAACATTAAACCATGCTTTCGCCTTTTAGCGTGTGTGATGGTATCCTAGTCCAATGTTGTGGTGATGAGGTTCTGGCTCCTGAGGAATCCAAATACCTTGTTTATTAGGTCCACAACCCTTCCCATCATACCCAAGCTGAGACAACAACTTGTATTTAGGACCATAGTTGTTTTGCAATTCTTTGAATGATGGTGGTTTCATATAGAAAAGGTGATCGACATGATAAGCATCACTTGGCTTTATAGATGCATAATCATCTTTCAAAGCCAAGGTGAATGTAATGTTAGGAAAGCTTAAGTGGACAAGATCTACTTTGTACTCATCAACATGAGTGTCGATGAAGTCCAAAGAACCCCAATCGTCACCCAAGCATGCATTTACTTTTGAAGGTGATTTAGCTGAGGAAGATTCTATAGGTGTAGACTCCAACATTTTCACCTTAGGAGTATCTTCCTTTGGGCATTTTTCTTTTGAAGAATGTTGCTTCTTAGGTGATTTCTCCTTTTTAATGACTTCCTTAGTGACTTCTTCCTTCTCACGCTCTTCCTTTTTAGAGGATGAGACATAAGAAGAGGTTGCAATTGAAGAAGACAGAGTGGGCACATAATTTTGAAAGGAAGGTGTGACGGAATCCTGACCAACCACAATTATTTGACATAACTGCATAGGCTTAGGATTAACCTTAACTATGACAACCTGATTATTATCCATGAACTTCATGAATCCATGAAGTGTAGATGAAACAACACCCAAAGCATGTAGCCAAGGTCTACCTAAAATAAGATTGTATGATAAAGGGCCTAACGTAACATGCACAAGAGATGGAATAGTGACCAGTCCAACCTTCAAGGACGGTATGAAAGTCCCTATAGTGGTCTTACCACTATTATTGAAACCTTAGATGAACAAGGAGGAGGTTGCCAAAGAATTTGGGTCCATCTTGATCTTTGGTAACAAGTCCAAACCACAAACATTCATTGTTGAACCTGTGTCAACAAGAGTTCATCTAATACCAATGCCATTCACATGAACAATGATCATTAATGGATCTACTAAATTCCTCACTACGGGAGGCAGGAGTTCATGTTGATAAAAGGTAATATTCGGCGAATCCACACGAATATGTTTGATCAACACATTCACATCTGTCGGTCTCATAGAGGAAGGTAGCAAAATCTTTTGCAAATCTTCCTACAACATACCTTGATACATCAGGGTGGTTTGAAGCAAATCCCAAAGTGAGATCTTAGCTGGAGTAACCTTAAGTTGCTCGATAAAATCATAATCACTTGGTCACTTGTCCATTGACAAAGGTGCCTTAGGAAGGACAGGTTGAGAAGGAGGTAGAGAAGTTTTAGGTGGTTTAGAAACTTGTTTGTTATTCTGAGTGTTATATGTGTGAGCAATAGTATTATAGGATGGTTTCTTGGATTGCATAAATCTAGTGTATAAATCACAAGCTTCTCCATTGAAAGTCTTCCCATTAATGGACTTAACTCTCTTAGGAGAAGGACTTGTTGTTGTCACATGGATGTAAGGTCTCTTAGGCCTTTGTGGGGCCATGGAGACAACAACAACATTCACAAACCCTTTATTTTCACATGAGGATATCATGGAGCATGACTCACCCATTACATCTCTTTTAGGATAAGGTGCTTCAAGGAAGTCATCTAAGACTTCATCCAACATATCAAAATCATCCTTCAAGAATGCCTTATCAAAGGCATCAAAGTCCAAAAGGAAAAGATCTGACATTAGGAATTCACATTATGTTCACCAAAATGTAGGGAATGAGATTTGTCCCCCCTCCAAGATGATAAATATTAGAAGGAAAATCTATGCACTACTACCTCTTCAAATAGACGCTTAGATGAGCCAGGGGATAACAAACAACTAAAATAACTAGACTACGCAAGTGATAAATAACAAAATTATAGTGTGGAAACATTGAATATGCAAAATTGAATTTACAAGATAGTGCAATCTTAAAAACAGATTATACTTGCCAACTGGGGAGCTCTCCGGTTTTGGATGCCACCGTGGGGTGCGAACACTAGCATGACACATTGCAGACCTGCAAATGGTCTCCTACACGCGAAACCTATTCGTCAGCTGCACACACTAAGACAAGGAAAATTATTGTGGTTGTATAGGGGCCTGCCTCAGTCAGACCCTCATTTAGGTGTATCTGCCACCGCAGACAACCAGATAGATAGATTGGAAAAATAAATTGGAAATTGGTAAATTGGAAAGCAAATGAAAATGGAAACTAAACTTCATATAAAAGAAGCTAACTCCTATTGCATGCAATAAATATTGGAAAAGATTGGAATGTTGGAAACAAATATTTAACAATGCAAATGACTCATTGCATGTAAAAGAGATTGGTAAAATAGAGAGAGAATGAGCATGGAGCCAAACCCCTTATAATTTTAATCATGAGCATGATGAAGCCCACTTGATCGCTTTGTGGGTAATAAGCCACTACAAGATGGTTGAAACTTGATATTGGTAGAATGTATATCTAAGAGCATAAAGAGAGAAGCAAAATATTGAGAGCATAATGAAAGCCAAGAGCTAAGAACCCAAGTTGGGAACCCTTCCAAATGAGAAAGGAAGGTTTCTTAAACCCAAAAGGGTACAAAGATTTGTTACAATGAAACATGAGCCAAAGGACACACGTCGGCCAACGTCCAACTCTCTGCCAGATTCGAGATTTGGCCAGCTTTTCGAGACGTTAGTGTGGTGCGTAGACATCCTTGCATTGTGCTTCTATCCAACAAAAAGTAGGCCCAAAGGGGCTTTTGAGGAATTTAAAGGCACTTTGTCCTTCAAGCCCATGATTCTAAAATAACATACTTTTAATCATGGATTCTTTATAAATGCAGTAGGAATCATGTGTAAGTGTCATAAATGCATCGAGCACAATTTAGGACACTACACAAACAACTGTTGTGCCACTAAACACAACTCTTAGTTTGTGGGAGGGGTGCCTGCTAAGGCCATTGTAAGAGAACTATGACTATTGTTGTCATTATTTGTACCATTATAATTTCATTTTAAAAAAAAAAGGTGTTGCTATTCATTTTTGTATTTGTTTCATTGGTCCACCCTCTTCCTATGCATATTTTTATGAAAGAATTTTCCTACATAACCATACTTTCTAGCTCTTTGAAAGTTGTAAGAAAATCATTCATAAAGCATTTGACCTTGAGAGATATTTATATAAACTTCATGTTTTCTTTTTCTAATCAAATGGGGTAACTGCATGGAGATAGAGGTAAGAATGAGGGCGTAAGTGGTCTTTTTTTACAACAAAGCATAAAAATGTAAACTTCAATCAATGATTAAAGATGCATAAAATAGAAAATTGATATATTTTACTAATGAGAATGATAGCATTTCAAATTTGTATATTAACTTCTACTTTAGGTTAAAGAGTTACATTTTATAGAGGAAGTGTTATTTCTTATAAAAATAAAGTACATTTGTGGGCATGAATCCATACTTAGATCAATAAACATAATAATAGTAATAAAATGAACAACATAAATCACAAACAATATAAGATATTTTTCATGGGTCAAGATGTCTCAGTATCAATTAGATATCCAGAAATAAAGTAAAACCTTTGCAATTAAAGTAATCTGATATTTAATTGCAATCCTAATTATCTTATTTTATGTATCTCCAGCAATCTTGGATGGTGATTTAGTTGTAGATTATTTAAATTATTTAATCTTGGAATATTTTAATTTAATTATTAGGGGTGGTGTAGGTTTAAAGATGGATGATCTCATTGCTACTTTACTTTTAAAGGAAATGTGGAAAATCCATGATGGTGGCTCATGGGATGCCCTACGTGCTCAAGGATGACCTAAGCATGAATATAATCCTAATGGGGATATAAAAAAATCAAAAGATAGATCTAAGTAAAGAGGTCAATCTAAAAACTTACTAAAGATAAATTATAGTGTTGGGACTATGGGAATAGAGGGCATGTGAAGAAGAATGGTATAAACAAACATATATACTTTGATTCCTTCACATAGATATGTTTTGATAAAGGTTGTATTGATTATTCTTTTATTATGCTAATACTATATTATTAATCATTCACAACTTATTAGATTAGGTTGCATATACCACATGAATCCTCAAAGGAGTTGTTTTCATCATACAATACTTGTGAAATAGAGAAATTTTTACTTAGTGACAACACTATCCATCAAATTGTTCATAAATGAAAGGTAGAAATTCTTTTTAATGATGGGATTAATAAAAAAAATGATAATATAATGTCCCAAGCCATAGGACAAAACCTAACAAAATAACCTTTTTCAACAATAAAAACAACCACTACTATGTGAAAACAATGTCTAGTTTGCAAAAAGTTGTGCATAGAAGTGTCATGTGGATAAAACACAATAGAACTACTAAAAAAATGATGTCACCATTGCTACAATAAATTTGGTGCCAATAGAATAATTATTGATCATAGGATGAATCCACAACAATGGATGTGGGATAGGGGAAGATGACATTCAAATGATGATCAATTACTAAACCATTATTTTTTGCTCTTCCAACACCACAAAATCATAAGAACAAAGAAGAATCTACCCTAATTTCACTCCAAGATATTCTTATAAAAGTTTTAGAACACCATTGAAATCCCATATAGATAATGGATTAGATAGGAGCTAAAAAGTCTCTACTAGACAACATGACCATTTAGTTTTGAAACAAAGGGTAAGATGAGGGAGCATTGACCTTCAATCCAATCATAGACAACCTTTAAATGACACCTACACACATTAAATGACACAAAGAGTAATATTAGATTTGGTTTTTTTTTTTAATATGCAATGTGGAATATTGATCTTGTATGAAGTTGGAGCTAAGAATGATAATAATAAGCTACATTCACTATATAATTTAAAAATATAATATTTAATGCCCCTATCCAAAATGTGGATGTGAATACTGAAGAAAGGAAAGATATGAAAAACAAGGATAAATATATCATCTAGTGGACACAACAGTGGGTCCATAAACCTAACCTAGTGCACCTCATTCCCGAAGAAGAACGATAACCATTACAATAGTATTAAATTACTTAAAAAGGAAAGAGGCCATCTTCTTCTGTAGACAAAGAAAACCACTTCTACCCATCCAAATATTCATGCAAGGAAAATTATGGAGTAGGTTCTAATAAACATTCAGAAACAAATGAAAGAGAAAGAAGAAAATTAGAAGGCTAATTAATCAAGCATGGAGAAACCTACAAAGGACAAAACAATTGCTCTTGCCACTAATTCTACCACAACTCCTTCCTTGGTTCATCAAAGGAATAAGACCTCTAAGGCCAAGGAAAGAATTAAGAAGGCACCTAAGGAAATATCCAATGTTTTATAGGAGACTATAGAAAGGGCCTAATCAAATGATTATGTATGGTATAGAAAATTGTAGACAATTGAGTAGATAATTATGTGCTGAGGGTTAGAAATTTTTGGCAAGAGACACTACAAGTATGTTGATATGTTGTCATTTATGGAAACTCATATCATTTTTAGCATCCGCACTTCATGTTTCCATCATTCTGGAAGATTAAGTGAAGATTGCTTGAGTTCGGTAAGGTCTGGTGAGATAAACATGATATCCGTTAGAGTACACAATTTTGTTTGGAAGATTATTTTGGTTATGTTGATTTTGGAGAAGGTTTGTGGACATGTAATATGCTTTATTCCAGGATTGTGGCCTCTGGTAACTTGTTTCATGTTAGTTGGGAGATCCGGTAATCATGTTTTTGGTATGGACTATTACTACTTATCAAGTTTCCATTAGTTTTATATTCAAAGTCATACTATATATTCTAGTCGGTTAGCACTACCGAATCATGTAGTCAGTATACACATAGAGAAGTCGATATGCACAGTCTAGTCGGTTATAAAAGAAAGCAGTCACATAACACAGTACACACTAAGTTATCTACCAAGTATGTTTTCATAACTACCGAGTTGATATTCATTGAGTGAAACGTGTTACCAGATACATTGAACCTGGACATGCATATGAAAATGTGTTACAAGATTAAGGCACATCTAACCGTTATTACGTTGGAAATTGCACTAGAAGATTGTGTATGATTACAAGGATAATCTAACCGATGAAATATTTTGTTTAGTTATTCATTTGAGGAATCTTGTTTGAAGATCGAAGAAATGAATTAGATCACCGTTTTAAGAGATCTATTTATATAGCATTAGTGAAGTGTATGTATGCATGAAAGAAGACTGTTATAGAGACACATAGGTCACCGAGAAGGTTTTCAGAGAATAGTCGTAGAACAGTGTAAACAGAAGGGTTTACCGAGTTACTATATGGGTTACCGAGGTATGCTATAAGCAAGGTAATCTTATTCTAAGCACATAGAATCTGCTATAACATTTCAGATGTAAAGTTGGAGATATTTGTAATGATTTTATTGTAATATTGTGAAGATTGAAAGAGAAACCTTTAATAGGGTAAAAGACTCTAATCAAATCTATAAATTGTAAAGCCTCTAATCAGGCACAGCATTCAGAATAAATATTGTAAAATCCTTTAGCAAGGTAGATCTAATAGATCTTGTTACTCCTAATAGGGTAAGCTATCAGAAATAGCTAAATGTAGCTCTAATCGAGCATTCTTTATTATTGTAGTAGTGAAGTTGTGGGTGCCATCCCCACCGCAGTTTTTCTCTCTAACCAAGAGTTTCTGCGTAACGAAAATATATGTGTTATGGAGTGAATCATGTATGATTGTTATCTATTTGCTTTAACTTTATTTTATGTTACTGCACTATCATGTTTTTGCATAACAGTAAAGTTATTGATGCTCTGCAAAAAGGATTAGAAAATCTGTTTGATGGCAACACACACAAGAGCACAAGAAACAAACGTTAGTGTTAGCAACAAAAGATTATCCTAAACAGGCATATCAAGAGAGATATTAAGCATGAAATAGAAAGCATATAAACATAGAATGAAATAGCTAATCAAGATGCTCATAGTTGCTCCTCCCTTGTTCCTCTCCTCTCCAAGTCCCAAATGAGTGTAGCTCTCAGCTTTTAGCACTAGCCATGGATGCCATATGGAGATTCAAGATGGTTGAATATGATAAGCAAATACTATGCAAGAGTAGATAGTGATGCTATGAAAAAGCTCTATGCTAATGCCAGTATAACAACAATACTCTAAATGCTTCCTTTTGCTTGAGGAGAAGGGTTCTATTTATAGAAGAAATGGGGAAATGAAGGGTTAAGATTGAATGGTTTAATCAAGGGCCAAGTTTGAAAGTTGGGGATCCATGTGCACAATTGGCACCAATAAAATGGTGACAAATGTCAACATAGGATTGGGTTGAGAGAAGAGGTTGGAGGCATTAAAGGCCTGAGAAGACCTCATGGTTATCTAGAAGGTAAGGGTCAAGTCTAAATTAAGATTACCCACTGGATTAAGAGTTAATCCAAGGATAAACCTTTGTGCAAATGTTTAAGAGATAATCATGATCAAAGCATTAATGGCCTGATGAGACCTTTGGGTTGGGTAGAGGTTGAGTCAAAACAAATGTTTTAACCATGTGGGAGGGTTGAATTAACCATTAATGGTTATTGGAGACTTTGGGGATTAAGTGGTTGAAGGTTGAAAGCTTTCAAAGGTTATCCAAGACTTTGAGCCATTTAGTGGTTGAAGGTTGGAAGCTTTCAAAGGTTATCCAAGACTTTGAGGGTTAATTTGTTGAACACACAAAGCATTAATTGCTTTTCAAAGACTTTGGAGTCTTTGAGAAGTGACTCCAATTTGCTTAGGAATGTGACAATATTTAGGGGATGGATTAGGCTAATTAGGAAGGGGTTAGAAGAATCTAGAAGGGGTTTAGGCATACAAGTGGATTTTGTAGGAAAATGCAAGTGGGAGAAATTTTGGTATTTTCAATTAAAATAAAATCATTTATTTCAATTAAATGGTGTAAGTTGAATTTGGATAAATATTTAAATAAATATTAATTTATTTAAATGAGAAAAAGAAGATAAAGCATTTAAAATGCTTGAAGACTTTGAGGGAAACCATTAAAGGCTTGAAGACTTTAAGGAAAACCATTAAAGTCTTTAAGAAGACTATAGAAGGAAGCCATCAAGTTTGAAGACTTTAAAGCCATCAAGTTTGAATACTTTAAGGGAAACCATTAAAGGTTTCAAGTGGGTGAGGATAAATAGGATTTTAAATAAATAATTTATTTAAAATAGTTGTGCAACTTGCTTTTGTAGGAAAATACAAGTGGGTGGAGGATAAAGGTGATTTAAATAAATTATTTATTTAAAATAATTGTGCAATTTGCATTTGTAGGAAAATGCAAGTGGGTGGAGGATAAAGGTGATTTAAATAAATTATTTATTTTATGTCAGTTGGTCGCTTGGACATGATAAAGTCTGAGTAAGTGAATCAAAGTGACCTGATGGTGACTTAGACAATTGATGTAATTGCCCGATGAAGTCAAGGTATATGAAGCAAAATACTCGTTGAGACGTAGACAATTGATGTAATTGTCCGTTGGATTGTGTTTGATTGGTTGATCAATTGATAGTGTGTGCATGTGATGGATGGTTGTGGGGAATCATGGCAGCCCCGTTGAGACTAGGTCATTATGATAAATGCCTGATGTAGTCTAGGATTACCATAATCGATTACCTGTTGAGACCCGAAGATACGTGATCAGAGTATCTGTTGATAGTCTAGGTGTGTGGGAGTCGATGTATCTGTGTAGATAGAGTAACTGGCTTAATTGTGTGGATGAATGAGGATGGGAAACACAATCCCTCCTATTAGAGATGGATGGTGATGAACGTGGCTTGATTAGGCTGATTGGGACACGATGTAGGGTATGTGATGCTGATTATTGAGATGGGGAGGGTGGGGGGGGGTGCAATGTTAGATAGAAGAAATGGAGGACCTATTACATTCCTATGGAAGAAGAGGAAAATAGAGTATCCATTGTCATTACTATGTATGCATGATATGCAGCTATTTATGAATGTATGGATGGATGGAATGCAATGAAATGCAATATATACAGTTATTATCAAGAAAAGTTTTGGAGTACTGATTCACCCCTCCCCTCTCAGTACATTAGCTTTCCATATTGGGCCTAACAATTGGTATCAAAGCTTGAATCTTGGAAAAGGGTTTAACTACCTAAAGAGAAAGATCTTATCAATGGAAGGCTATAAACAATCTTGGAGGATTGTGTATCTACAATGAAGAGCATAATATCAGGATGGATATAATGACACTCGAGACATTATTCCTTCCTCATCTCTCATCAATTCAAGAACAGATTAACCAAGCAACATGCCTATCTACTACACAAGAGGGAAGCACTCTGGATGGCTTAATATCATTATTGGCTGATATTCAAGCACAAAATTCTTTAATGGAAAGTGTAAAAGATGCACTCTCAGTCGCACTCACCGACTCCTGGAAAAAGTATAAATCTATATTTGATCAGTTACCGCCCTCGGATGGAAATTAAGTTTTTGATGTTTGTCAAAAAAGGGGAGTAATACTACATAAGGGGAGTAATAATATACTATAGAGAGTGTTACAGTTTTGATAATATAGTTTTGAGTATTGTATACAGGGGAGTATAACAAGCAGAATATGCAGAATATCCAAGGATAGTAAACAAGCACAGAACCGCGCATACAAAATCAAAGTTATGTATAGAATAATGATAAGGGGTGTATATCTGAATATACTATTTCATTAACTATTGTATATATTGTCAAGTGTAGTCATTTTGCAATGTATATAGAATTTTGAGTTATGACTTTGAAAGTAGTTTTTGTCAAACACCTCAACTAATGTCAAAAGGGGATATTGTTACTACTTATCAAGTTGCCATTAGTTTTATATTCAAAGTCATACTATATATTCTAGTCGGTATACACATAGAGAAGTCGGTATGCACAGTCTAGTCGGTTACAGAAGAAAGCAGTCACAGAACGGAGTACACACCGAGCTGTCTACCAAGTATCTTTTCATAACTACCAAGAAGTAAAGATGACACACCGAGTTGATATTCACCGAGTGAAACGTGTTACCAGATACATTGAACCTAGACATGCATATGAAAACGTGTTACAAGATCAAGGCACATCTAACCATTATTACATTGGAAATTGTACTAGAAGATTGTGTATGATTACAAGGATAATCTAACCAATGAAATATTTTGTTTAGTTATTCATTCGAGGAATCTTGTTTGTAAGATCGAAGAAATGAATTGGATCACCGTTTTAAGAGATCTATTTATACAGCATTAGTGAAGTGTATGTATGCATGAAAGAAGACTGTTACAAAGACACAGAGGTCATCGAGAAGGTTTTCAGAGAACAGTCATAGAATAGAGTAAACAGAAGGGTTTACCAAGTTACTATATGGGTTACCGAGGTATGCTATAAGCAAGGTAATCTTATTCTGAGCACATAGAATCTGCTATAACATTTCAGATGTAAAGTTGTAGATATTTGTAATGATTTTATTGTAATATTGTGAAGATTGAAAGATAACAGGGTAAAAGACTCTAATCAAGTCTATAAATTGTAAAGCCTCTAATCAGGTGTAGTATTCAGAATAAATATTGTAAAATCCTTTAGCAAGGTGGATCTAATAGATCTTGTTACTCCTAACAGGGTAAGCTATCAGAAATAGCTAAATGTAGCTCTAACCGAGAATTCTTTATTATTGCAATAGTGAAGTTGTGGGTGCCATCCCCACCATAGTTTTTCTCTCTAACGAAGAGTTTCTGCATAACCAAAATATATGTGTGTTATGGAGTGAATCATGTATGATTGTTATCTATTTGCTTTAACTTTATTTTATGTTACTGCACTATCATGTTTTTGCATAACAGTAAAGTTATTATTCAAGAAAAGTTTTGGAGTACTGATTCACCCCTCCCCTCTCAGTACATTAGCTTTCCATATTGGGCCTAACATGGACTGTGTATATGAGCTATATCGTATGGTAATTTAGTCTGCGGATCTTGCAGATCAATTTTGGTGATTTTTTATGTGTTCGAGATTGATGAGCTATCATATGGGAAGCGTGTGGATATATTGTTTTGGTCCGCATGGGTGTTATGATAGGATTGAGTTGACTTCTACACAAATTTAATCCTTTGTGACGTGTCCTTGAAGCTGACATGAGTTTGTGACTTAATTTGTGATACAAATATATAAGAAGGGTTGATTTGGTCATTTTGGTGTGTGTTGATGATGTGAGTAATGGGTATAAATGATTGTGTCTAGTTTCATGTGCACAAGTGCTAGATTTATGCTCTGGATTATAGCAGAATATCAGATTAGAGCAGTATTGCAGAGTAGTGCACTATATGCTATCTGTGTTTGATTGGAACTATATACATGAATTTGTTGGTGCTACTTCATAGTTCAAACTTCATTGTAATCTCTAACAAACATTTTGAAGGAAGTGATCCTTCTGGGGTTGTAGCCCTTGTAATTTAAGGAGTGAGCTCTAAGCAATGTGCATTCCCCTTATGTAATATTTCTCTACTTTTAGCATAGTATATTAAAATCGTGGGTTCAAATTGTTAGCAGTAGCTAAGAAGGAAGAGTGAGAGGGATGGGGGTGAACTAGTCTTCACCAAAATAACAAACAAAACACAAATCTGATAAACTACAGTAATAAGGCAGATAAGAAAATTAACACCACAACACACAACACCAAGATTTTGATGTGGAAAACCTAGTTAAGGGAAAAACCATGGTGGCAACCTACCCATAGTAAGATGATACTCTATAGTAGTATGTGAAAATATCACAATGGGGAATGCACATACATTTAGGCACATTGCCTAAAGATCAATGCTCAAATATAATGGCACGGAAGGCTACAACTGTTAGACACAATGTACCATTGAGAGGGGGGTTAATCAGTGGTTCTCCAACTTTTCCCTTTAACTGTCCTATATGCATATACCAGTTATCAGATCTAACCCAATGCAAACTTATTGATTAGAGGGGAGATCAACACAAATGCAATCACACACAAAGGGGCATCACATAACACCAACATATATGAGGAAAACCCAAGATGGGAAAAACCTCAGTGAGAAATGCTCGTGGAGACTACTGCTCCAATCCAGCCTCATAATAAATCTTTGATTACAATGTTTAGGGCATGAACCCAAGGAGCACTAACCCCTGATTTTAGGGCACCAACCCAAGGAGCACCAACCCCTAATTTTGGGCACCAACCCAAGGAGCTACAACCCCTGCACTGAACTCCAACTCACTGAATATAAAACATGTTCATTTACAAGGTAATAAACTTGTTACAAATGGATTTTGTAACTCTTCTTCAAATATCTCTACTGGAACTTATATCCAGTTGACTACCGGTACTCTACTCACCCTCTCACTACTACAACCTTACTCACTACTACATTCTTGCCAGTTCAGCCTCTTCTCCTTCTCTCTACTACACCGCTTCTCTCCACTAGTACTACACTCTATTGGTTCTATGCCTGCCTTCTCTATAGTATTCTCCACTCCTTCTTTGTCGGTATGGTCACTGTAGGTTCTACACTTTTGTTTCCTCTTCTTCTTCTTCTTGATGAGCACTTGACTAATTTATTTTCATGTGCAAAAATACTCTCTCATCTAGTGGCACATTTCATCAATTTTGGCTTTCCTATTTATCAACTTGTTTTCTTGCTAAAAGCCAATTCAAACTTTAGGCAATTATGGTTTCTTCCATTGATCACAAGTCATATCAAATCTAATCAGATCTCATTTGATCTAAGCTTCAAGATAGCTATCTGCATATCACCACCATTAACGTTCCTTCCAATACATGTTTTCCAAACTTAGCAAACATGACCGATATATTGAGTTGCATCTGTCAAAATGCCATAAATATCTCAGTTGTTTCCTTCTCAAGATCCTCCTGCAATCTGATTTCCTCGCTTTGATTTAGGCATCAAAAACTCCTTGATCTTTCTATGTCATTCACTCTTCCTCTGTTGGCATATGCACACTCCAATGAGACATTATATGTGATTGAAGGTTTTGTCATTGATGGCAACCTTGCAATCCTATGGCACCGGCAAGACATTATACTGGCAAAGCATTACACCGTCAAGGTAGTGCACCGGCATCAGCAGATCACACTCAGGACACCGGCACCGACACAGAAGAAAACAAGTATACCGGCATAGAGGCCGACATGATTTTTGTTATGCAATATTTTGTTTATTATTGTAAGCTGGCTTGGAAAATTGTAAAATGACTCTTATATATAAAGGAGATCATTGTAGACATTTACATAAGTGTAGGAGAAGCATTAAGGAGAATATTAGGCAGACCTAATGTGCGAAATATAGGTCAAAGGGTATATGTAAAGAACAGAGTAGGAATCAATACTGAATCTAGCATTGAAGATGCTATTATAAAGCGGTACAAGTTATTGGATTAGTATAATCCTTATTGTAAGTTAGTGTGACTTCCCATTGAGCAATGAGCTCTAGGTAGTTGGCCTTCTTGCATGTGCAGGACCCTATTGTAAGTAATATTCTCTTATTGGCCAGTGAGTGAATATTGTGGGTAACAAATCCCACCGAGGTTTTTCCCACACCGGGTTTTCCTCATTAACATCTTGTGTTATGGTGTACTTTTCATGTGGATGTTCTTGATTCTGTTTATTGCATTATTACTTGCATATCGGTACACTGTTATATTATGTTCTGCATGTTTTAACTTAAGAAATTCTTATTACCGGTTAGATACTGATTCACCCCCCCCTCACAGTATCTGTGGGATCCCTAACATCCTCAAGCTGCACTTCTCTGATCTGATCCACAAATCACAGGCTCCATATCAAATACACAACTGTGAAAACACCTATCCCTACACAACACTTCACCAACCTCTATGAGCTTGCCACTTCAACTCCACATAGCATCCATGTCGACATCCACCTTATCTCAGACCTTTTTGTTAGTTTAGTCAGTATCACCGACCAAACACCTAACTAGTTCTTCTTTTCTTCTAGTTCACTAACACTGCCGGTATCTATCAGTTTACTGATTACCCTTCAAGTCTACACTTTGTTGAACTACTGGTGGAACCCTTTAACCAATCGCCAGACATGTCTATCCATAGCATGCACATTCTCATCAGGTAGGAGCACATCACTTAGCCTCTTTGCTTCCTTACTAGTTCCCATGCTCACCAGTAGCCATCCTGATGATACCATGTCATTAACCTTCAACTGATTCGATCTAAGGCATCTTTATATTGCTTGCATTTTGTATTTGCGGCTACTCCACATTTCCTTCTTCACCATCAGACCATACATCATCTCAGCCGGTTTGTCAAGGTGACAAAACCATCACTCTTCATTTGTTCTAGCAACTCAACAAGGCTTCTCTATCGGTCCAGTACATATCCCCAATTTCATGCACTTGAGGCATCTCAGTGACTCATGGATAGATCCAGTGTGAGCCTACTCACTATCGGTCATGTCTTCATATGGTGACAACAACATTGTCTAGTGGGAGTCATGTTGTATGACCTCAGCCTGCATACTGGTGGCCTGCACATACTGCACCTCCGACGTTAATTGTGATTCTTGTAACATTCTGCCTCTTCATCACAATCAACCTCCACTATACCAGTTTCATATATTCTTACATTGTCCATCCTTCATACCAGTGGTCTACACATACTTCACCACTGTTGTTGATGTGATTCTTGTTAACACTCCCCCTCTTCATCACAATCAACAATCCAATATCTTTCCCTCTTGCAGATGTGACCAATTACCGATTGTTATATTATAACGGTCTCTTGTCCATACCTTCCACACTAATTGGACATTAACTTATATATCGGTGACTCAATTGTGACTCCAATGGTCATTGTACTAAATGACATTCTCTCCCTTACCTTACCGGTGATCTGCAGCACTAGGTGATATCAAAGACATCACATCGAGTATGCATCAATGATAGTGTTGCACATACATTTCTTATACCGGTGGCCATCCTATACCGGTTGACATCAATGAGAACACAATTTAAACAATCTCCCCCTTTGGAATCGATATGAACACATATAGTATCTGGCATACTACATAATCTCTCTCCCCCTTTGTGTGATCCATGGTTTCTCACACATGTACTAAATGGTATGCTATAGAATCTCTCTTCTCCTTTGACAACAATGGAAAAGGGCACTATCAAGGTTTCACTCCTTGTATCTACCAGGCACTAACATAAATCTTTCTCCCATTTTTCTTTGTCGGATGCATTTCCTACTTTAACCTTCATACTTTGTTACATTTTCTCAAGTCACAGCTCTTGAGATGGAGGACTCAACTATCAACTGACACCAACAGAGCATGTAAATCTAATATTAATTGTTAAAGAACTCAATTTGTAGAAGGGTGTGTCGGTGAATACAACTTACCTGATGGTCAAACTACATCATGACCCATTTGATCCCAAATTTCTTTAGAATGAAGTGTGATTGTACTATGAATACAACCAACTAGATGAACAATAGATACCCTTAATCATGAAATTCTCCTAGGTATTCCTACAACAATTTCCATCATATGTAGTTAGGCAGTTAGTACACACACAAGTTCAAGCATTGTGACTCAGCTTCATAAGCACTTGAACTCCCCTTGATTCATACATCTCAAGTCCACAATGCTAGTCAAGTCCAAAACTAAGGATCTAATCAACTCCATATACCAGTTGACATATACATATGTGATCATCTGATGATCTTTCAACTCTATCATATCTACCACAGCCTGTTACATGATCCTAGATCTTCACAATGCCATACAATATCATCTTCATACCATGAATAAAATCAGTTAGCCCAAAAACATGTATGCCTGCATGAATAGAAACCAGGCCAACATATCTCATTCAAGTCTTTATCAACACCACCTGAGACATAACCTCCTCATTCCATGTTGTCGAGCTAATACAATGATCTCCAACCTCATTGTCTTACATAACCTATAAGTATTTGTTAGCATCATGCTGGTAACATCCTGCACATACCAGTTTCTTGTACTAGTCCATCATCACTACCAGAGCATTTTCATGTAAATCCTGACATTTTATGTCACTTTGCATCTTATTACAATGGTTAATCTCCATCTATTGATACATGCATTAGTGATCCAACTCTGATCTATAGGTGTGTAGCCAAGGCAGTCATTGCATACACTTATCTTCTCATTTTCATCCTTCATACTGGTAATAGATTGTGTTAGGCCCAATATGGAAAGCTAATGTACTGAGAGGGGAGGGGTGAATCAGTACTTCAAATCCTTTTATCAACAATAACTTTACTGTTGTGCATAAACCAAAAACTACTGTAACATAACATAAAACTAAAACAAATAAATAACAATCATACATGATTCACTCCATAACACATATATTTTGGTTACATAGAAACTCTTGGTTAGAGAGAAAAATTGCGGTGAGGATGGCACCCACAACTTCACTACTGCAATAATAAAGATTGCTCGGTTAGAGCTACATGTTTAGCTATTTCTGATAGCTTACCCTATTAGGAGTATCAAGATCTGTTAGATCTACCTTGCTAAAGGATTTTACAACACTTAATCTAAATGTTGCACCTGGTTAAAGGCTTTACAATTTATAGAATTTGTTAGAGTCTTTTACCCTATTAAAGGTTTCTCTTACAACTTAAATATTACAATGAAATCATTACAAATATCTACAACTTTACATCTGGAATGTTATAGCAGATTCTATGTGCTCAAATAAGATTACCTTGCTTATAGCATACCTCAGTAACCCATGAAGTAACTCAGTAAACCCTTTTGTTTACTTTGTTCTTTGACTGTTCTCTGAAATCCTTCTCGGTGACCTCTGTGTCTCTATAATAGTCATAACACTTAGTGCTTTCTCATGTACCACACATGTCTTGCTTCATACACATCTGTATATCTCTGTCTATCACACTTTTATCCTTAGTCCATGTTGTATAAATAGATCTCTTATGTCGGTGATCTGATTCACTGCTTTGATCTTACAAACATTATTTATTGAATGGATAACTATACAAAATATTTCATTAGGTAAATGACCTTGAA
The DNA here is from genome assembly GCF_030272615.1 of Cryptomeria japonica. Taxonomy (NCBI): domain Eukaryota; kingdom Viridiplantae; phylum Streptophyta; class Pinopsida; order Cupressales; family Cupressaceae; genus Cryptomeria; species Cryptomeria japonica. Next base: position 775,743,044 of record NC_081409.1, on the reverse strand, counting down.
ATCATACACAATCTTTAAGTGCAGTTTCCAATGTGATAACGGTTATATGTTCCTCGATCTTGTAACACGTTTTCATATGTGTGTCCTGGTCCATTGAATCTAGTAACACATTTCACTCAGTGTATATCAACTCAGTGTATCATCTTTGTTGCTCGGTAGACATGGAATGATACTCGGTAGACAACTCGGTGTATACTGGGCTTTGTGAATACTTTCTTCTTTAATCGACTATTCTGTGCATACCAACTGAATATTTCGGTAGTAGTAACCGACTAGAGTATATAGAATGACTTTGGATATAAAACTAATGACAACTTGATAAGTAGTAATAGCTTGTTCTTACATGTGTCTTTCTTCACTGAGGGGGTGAATGATAAGTTTAGTATGCTACTCCCCCTGAGGTCCTGTATCTCCTTTAAGCCTTAGGAGATATCACCTTTGCATTGAATGCACAGTGCCAGTCCATGGTCTTCTTCCTCCACACCTTCTTGGTCTCTTTCTTCTTCCCATTTTCAGTCATGGGAGAAGTTCTTACCTTCTTCTATTGATGGGTCCTTTCATTGTTGGACTCAACATCACAACAGGAAGTAGTTCCATAGTAGCACACAACATCCATCCCATCTTCATTATTGGAGAATCTCTTAACATACCAGTTTGAAAATCTTCTTCTGGTCATGTTGTTGTGACTTGCAGTCAAAATTAGTGGACCTTTTGATCCTACAAGGACATTTCTCCTTTGGTTCCATACAGGTCTCTGACTTCCATATGCTTTGCATCCATTTCTATGTTGAGCATAGCTGCTATATAGGCTTCCATGTCACTGCAGGTTCCTCTTCCTGCATTCATAACTTCTATGGCCAATTCCATTACAATTATAAAAAACATTATTTTCATAACTGGGAGAGGGGATATGCATGTAGCTACTCCTTGACATACTATGGCCATATTCATTACTTCTTGGACAAACTACATTCTTCTTTCTAGACCTCTTTATGCATTGATCTACCCTATAATCATAATCTTTGCAACAAAAGCAACAACTGGTAAAGAATGGTATATGACTTACAAATTTATTCTACCATGCATGTGGAGATCTTACTGGTTTAGTATCACAATATCTTCTTCTTCAGGGATGAATCTTGGATTATTCCCACTTTGTAGAGCTATTCCATCCATTCTCTCCTTTTCCCATACATGCTTTGTCTTGTGGGAAATAGAATTTCCTTTTCCTCTACCGAGAGGAGGTCTTCTATGTTGTCCTCTCATGTTCTTTCTTTCAGTGAAGTTGCCTTCTCTCAACTTCCCTTTTCCTTTTGGATTTGCATTGTTAATCCTTGTGGCAATGGTCTTCTTGTTCATGTCCTCACTGGTTGTAGTCAAATCAATCTTCTTTCTTGGAGAATTTTTTATTATGAAGGTCTGACCCTTTCGATTTCCATTTGAGGAGAAAAATTGAATATCTTTGTGGGAGGTCTCCTTTGTTGTCAGCATTCACTGACAACATATCCTAATCCTTCGGTATCCTTGGAATTTTTTTGTTGATTCAACATTTTGTCCAAGGCTTCAATGTTGCCATCATACTAGTGTCTTACCTTGAGTTCCTTCTTTTAATTCTCCATTTCCTCTTTTAGCTTCTGACACTCTCTGTCTTTTGCCTCCACTTCTAGCTGCAACATGTCACATCTTCTTTCATCAACATCAAGGACTGATTTTAATTTATCAGTCATTCCTTTGGTATCTTCAAGTTGAGTTGTCAAAATGCAGACAATTTTGTTTGACTCTTCAAGGAATGTCCTCAATTGATTACATTATTCATAAACTGATTTTCATAACTTAAATTCATTTCTAACAGATTTCAATTCACCAAGTACACTTAGCAACTCACCTTCTAGATCAATTTTAGCTTCATCTAATTCATCACTACCAAACACATCTTGTTGGTGGGATTTGTTTGCCTTGTCACATTCTGATGTGTGCACCTCATCTTCTGATTCTTGAGTCATGAAGAGGTGGATTTCTTTTTCATTAATATTGTGGCTACTAGTAGACCCCCCTTCATCATCTACAGATACATGAGATGCATTTCTTATTTTATCATCACATGTCGGTTCTACAGTAGTGGGATCATTTCGATAGAACTTCTTCAATCTCTCCCATATAATTTTTGCCTATCTACATCTGTCCACCTATGAGCAGATATAATCTGATAATCCATAGACTATTGCCTTCATTACTGCATCATTGCACTAGTTTCTTCTTTCTGCATCAAAATCGGTGGGAGGACTAACTTTACTAGGGTATCCATTTACAATAGACATTCACACATCAAACCCTAGAGAGGATAGGTAGACTTCCATTCTACAACTCCAAATTGAATAGTTTGAACCATCAAAGACTGGAGAAGGGATTGAGACTAAACAAACCATTGTGTCCTTAAGCCAGAATCTACCCAAGATGGAGAAAGATTGTCTAACTGGGAACCTAGGCTCTGATACCAATTGTTAGACATAATGTACCACTAAAAGGGGGGTGAATCAGTGGTTCTCAAACTTTTTCCTTTAACTATCCTATGTGAGTATACTGGTTATCGGATCTAACCTAATGCAGACTTACCAGTTAGAAGGGAGATCAACACAAATGCAATCACACATAAAGGGACATCACATAACACCAACATATACAAGGAAAACCCAAGATGGGAAAAACCTTGGTGAGAAATGCTGCTGGAGACTACTACTCCAATCCAGCCTCACAGTGAATCTCTGATTACAATATTTACAACACCAACCTAAGGAGTACCAACCTCTGGTTTTAGGGCACCAACCCTTGATTTAGGGCACCAACCCAAGGATCTACAACCCTTGCACTGATCTCCAACTCAGTGAATACAAAATATATTCATTTACAAGTTAATAGCCTTGTTACAAATGGATTTTGTAACTCTTCTTCAAATCTCTCTATTGGATCTTCTATCCAATCCACTATCAGTACTCTGATCACCTCTCACTAATACAACCTTACTCTTTGCTGCATTCTTTCCAGTTCATCCTCTTCTCCTCTTCTCTGCTACATCGCTTCTCTCCACCAGTACTACACTCTACTGGTTCTATGCCTGCCTTCTCTACAGTCTTTTGCACTCCTTCTTTGTCAGTATGGTCATTGTCAGTTCTACACTTCTGTTGTTGGCTTGGTATAGGAGCACCCCATCAAACCCTTCATGATGATAAGGGTGGCTAAGGCATTAAACATGTCCTTAGGATGCTTTGTATAGGTCTTCAAATCATGCATTATATGTTTGTAATAAGGAACCCCATCTTGTGAGCCAAACTCCTATTTTGGCATTTCTATGAGCCAATTAGGAATTTTTTTAAAATAGGGGATCAAATGTGTTAATTTCATGTGTTTTGAGATGTTTTAGGAGGGTGTGAACTAGCCCCAAGGCTTAGGAGGCAAAAGATGACATTTTGACTTTTGCAAAAGTTGTCATGAGCAACTTTTATGCACTTTTTGCATTTTTGATATCTCAAATTTTCCCAACATCTCTAACCTCTTGGATTTCGGTTGAGATTAGTTATAGAGTAGTATTTGAACCTTGTGGATCTAATTCCCAAGGAGTAGTTGTACAAAGGAGAGTTTGATGCCAACTAATCAATAAAATTTCTGAGTTTTTCTAGCATTTTCTGGAGTTTTCATCTATGGTACGTTTTTGTACAGATTGGCATCTAGTCCAAATGTTGTGAATAATTTGAAGGGGTGAGTTAACTTTGTTTTGTCTTTTGGTTTGAAACTTTGATTGTAAATAGTACTCCAGATATTCAAGTTTTTTTGTAAGTACCCAGAAAACTAGGGTTTACCTTAGGCTTTCATCCTTCCATGGTCATATCTTGTACTTACCTAGTCTAAGACTCATGGGATTTGGTGGAAGATAAGTATGGTCATTTTATTCTTGGATTATAATATTATTTTTTAGGAAAAGAAAGGAAGAAGTATGTTTGGGGCAATCTTAGGTAGACATCTCTATGTGGCTACCTAGACCTTGAACAGATAGATCACCTTTGTGTGCAAATGGCAATGATTCCAGGTGTGTAACCCTGTAATCCCTCATGATTTATGGTCCTTCACATTCCCAAGGGATTTTATTTAACTGGTTCACTCATCTAAGCATAGTTGCTTCACAAAAGAGGCCTAATTAGCCCTTTAGGACAATCAATATCCTACCGGCTCAGACCCTTATTTTGTAGATTCTGATCCTTCCTTTTGGGGATTTGTGTAACTTCCAAAAGGGTGTTTGAATCCATAATTTTTTTGCCTATGTGTTTGGAAGAATCTGGACTTAAGTCCAAATTACCCGCTGAATAGGGCTACAAGGCACTAGGCCTAATTGAGTGAGTTTACAAAGGAATGAGCATGAAATCTTACAACTGGTGCTTTTTCTAACTTTGAGTAGTCTTGTATGAACCAAAACTGATACACAAATGATTTTTATCCCTTGAATGCATCAAGGAATGTGTTGTTTCAAGATACCCCTTTTGAGTAGGTATGAGTCTTGAGGATTGTGTGAAGTTCTACATAATGTTGTAGAGCCTTGTCTTGAGAGGATCCCATTCTTGTTTGGGGGGTCAGTGTCTTACATTGAGGTGTTTGACAGGTAAAGATAAGGGCTCTACATCATGGTTGAACACTTCAACCCTGTTCTTTGTCACACTTTGTCTCTTCTTCTGCTTCTTGATGAGCACTTAACTGATTTATTTTCACATGCAATAATAGTCTCTCATCCTGTGGCACATTTCATCAATTTTGGCTTTCCTATTTATTAACTTTTTTTCTCGCTAAAAGACAATTCAAACTTCAGGCAGTTAGGGTTTCTTCCACTGATCACGAGGCATATCAAATTTAATCAGATATCATTTGATCTGAGTTTCAAGACAACTATCAGTACATCACCGCCATTAACGTGCCTTCCAATACACATTCTCTAAACTTAAAAAACATGACCCTGTATATCGAACTACATTAGTCAAACAACATAAATATCTCAGTTGTTTCCTTCTCAAGATCCTCCTATAATCTGATTTCCTTGCTTTCATTTAGGCACCAACAACTCCCTGATCTTTCTCTGTCGTTCACTCTTCCTCGAGTCGCACTCGTTTGATATGATCTGTGAATCATGGCCTCCACATCAAATGCACAACTATAAAAACATCTATCCCTACATGACACTTAACCAACCTCTGCAAGCTTGCCACTTCAACTCCACGTGGCATCAATATCAACATCCACCTTAGCTTGGACTTTTGTGTTAGTTCAGACAGGATCACAGACCAAACACTCAACTGGTTCTTATTTTCTACCAGTTCACTAACCCTACTGGTATCTCTCACTTTACCAATTACCCTTCAAGTTTGCACTTTGTTGAATTGCCAGTGGAACCCTTTAACCAGTTGCCAAACATGTCTATCCATAGCATGCACATTCTCATCTGATAGGAGCACATCACTTAGACTCTTTGCTTCCTTATGAGTTCTCATGCTCATCGGTAGCCATCTTGATGACACCATGTCATCAACCTCCAACTAATTCCATCTAAGGCATCTGTATACCAGTTGCATTGTCTATTTGTAACTTCTCCACATTTCCTTTTTCACCATCAGACCAGACATCATCTCAACCACTTTTTGAAGGTGACAAAACTATAACTCTTCATTTGTTCCAGCAACTCAACATGCCTTCTTTGTCAGTCCAGTGTATATCCCTATTTTCATGCACTTGAGGCATCTCATTGACATATAGATCTAGTGTGAGCTTACTCACTATTGGTCATGCCTTCATATGGTGACAACAAAATTGTCTGGTGGGATTCCTATTGTATGACCTCAATCTGCATACTAGTGGCCTGCACATACTATACCTCCAGTGTTGATTATGATTCTTGTAACATTCCAAGTCTTCATCACAATCAACCTCCACTATATAAGTTTCATATATTCTGGTGCTATCAATCCTTCATACCAGTGGTGTACACATAACTCACCACTAGTGTTGATGTGAGTCTTGTTATAGTCCCCCTCTTCATCACAATCAACAGCCCAACATCTTGCCCTCTTGTAGATGTCATCAATTAATAGTTGTTATATCATATCGGTCTCTTGTCCATAGCTTCCACACAAGTTAGACACTAACTTGTATATTGGTGACTCAACTATGACTCTAATGGTCATTGTACTAAATGACATTCTCTCCCATACCTTACCAATGATCTGCAGCACTAGGTGTTATCAAAGACATCACATCCAGTATGCATCAATGATAGTGTTGCACCTACGTCTCTTATGCCAGTGGCCATCCTATACCATTTGACATCAATGACAACATAATGCTAGCAACAACCTTCAGGGAAGTCTCACTGACTTACAATAATATTCAGATTATAATCTAGAAGAAATGAACTTAAAGAATAGTATCTCCAAATACTTGATTATAATTTCGATTAAGCACAGTTTTCTGCTTTGCAATGCTAATCTCACCTCAATCTCAAAAATGAAGGATAAATCACTTGTTCACACACAAATATCTCTCTGATAATCCAAACACAACATCGACACCCAAATTACATGACTATATCACCTATATATAAAATTCATCAACTTTGATAATAAGGTCGTTTAAACCCTCAACCCTCAATTACAAAATTACATCACATGATACAAAGATCGACCACTAGACCAATATAATGGTTTACATACCATAACATGGTCCTAATTCAAATTTCTAAATGCACACCTCCACTAGAAATCACACAAAGATCAATCGCAACATGCTACACCACCAGAAATACTGCATAACACACAAATCATCACTGGTCCAAAAACTCACACAATGATCATTGTAGATCACCAAAACAAATAGGACATGACTACGAAATACCAACAAGCATGTTAGAATCATTCGAAACAATTACACCAACACCGCTTTTTAAATCTTCATCAGTCAACTTCTGAAAGCTCAAGAACACAATCAATTAGCAACTATCATGAAGAAAGATAACTTGCAGATTAGTAAATCATGAACCATCTAAATTGAATATACACAATATCATCCAAAATAATATCCCAAAATCTCAACACAAGATCTGATCACACCGAAATATACCGGAAGATACCGAACTCTGAAAAACATGCAAGCCAACACTACAAACCAAATCAAAAACTTTTCCCAGTCTACAATCACAAGAGAAAATCACATGAATATGTTGACATCAATGACAACAACATATCCTAGCAACATCAATGCCCAACAATATCCAAAAATATCCCCCTCTTGCATTAATGGCACCATATGAATGTGAAAAATAGTCAATGCAAAGAAAGAAGATATCTCCACCAAACTTCCCTTAAGATCAAGATAGATAAAGACGTTTTTCACATGATTTCTCTCCCTCTTTGATAGAAATGCCAAATCTCTAAAACAGATAACCAAACTCTCTCCCCAGAATAAAGACATGAATCTCTCTCCCCTTGAAATACATAACTATATGAACAAACTACTCCACTAGAGGACCATCACCAACTCAACAATATGGATAAAGAGATAAAGATTTGAAATCCACTGGATTGTCGCAACTCAATGCATCTAGTTCTCATCAGGAGGGGTGGATACCCCTAATTTTTCTCTCAAGTAGACAAATGTATCTGCATGCAAGGGTTTAGTTAAAATATTAGCTATTTGTTCCTTTGTATGTACATACTCTAGCTTCACCTTCACTTCACTGACTTGTTCTCTCAAGTAATGGTATTTGATTGACACATGTGTTAGTCTTTGAATGTTGCACTAGATTCTTTGACATTTTTATAGCACTGGAATTATCATAGTATATAATAGTAGGCTCATCATAAATAATTCTAATATCCTTCAATATTTGCTTCATCCAGACTACTTGAGTGCAATTGCTAGCAGCAACATTGTACTCAGCTTCAGCAGTAGATAGGGACACTGAATATTGTTTCTTGCTAGCCCATGAACCAAATTTCTTACCCAAAAATAATGTTCCACTAGTAGTGCTCTTCCAGTCATCTACATCACCAACCCAATTAGCATCAATGTATGCACATAGCATGAAAGAATTTTCATTGGTCCACCTTCTTCCTATGCATATTTTTATGAAAGAATTTTCCTACATAACCGCACTTTCTAACTCTTTGAAAGTTGTAAGAAAATCCTTCAAGATGCATTTGACCTTGAGATATATTTATATAAACTTCATGTTTTCTTTTTCTAATCAAATGGGGTAACTGCATGGACATAGAGGCAAAAATGTGTTGGTAATTGACACTCTATTGGTTGGTTTCATTATGGTGTCATTGATGGCAACCTGATTTTTGAGTTCTGACTTCATATGGTGTACCGACAGGCACTTCACAGACTTTTCACCAACACCGGCACCAACAGGATAGAAGATTCTTTAGTCACCGGCAATGCAGGCTGACATGGTATAGCAAAGGTCATCGATATTGGAGGTCGACACATCTTTGATTTGGCATCAGAAAATTGCTTTAATGTTTATTCATTTATGTTATCTGGTCGACATGTAATATGATAGTCTATATATCTTTGTAACCTGACATAAGGCATGTAAATTGTAAATTGTATAGGGTATAAAGGTCAGTCTGATAGATCATTTTGTAATATGGAATATATATATATATATATATATATATATATATATATATATATATATATATATATATATATATATATATATATATATATATATATATATATATATATATATGAGAATGAAGGATATGGACATGGAAATGTAACACAATGCAAAATCATTCTGAGAGACTATGTATGTGAGGAATTCATTGTAAGGTTTATTCCAACACCGAGATTTAGGGTTTTAATCAGAATAGACAAAGCTTAAACTAGACCTGTATTCTGGCATAAGAGATGCTTTATTAAGCAGTTCACAATTCTCCGGATTGTTGTCTAGATTGTTATGTAGTCCATGAGGCTCCTATTGTGATTGAGCAGTGTGCTCTAGGTTGTAAGCCTTTCTGCAAGTGCAGACCCATCATATATTGTAATATCTATTCATATGGACAGTGAATTGATATTGTGGGTCACAAATCCCACCGTGGTTTTTTATCTTTGAGGTTTTCCACGTATAAATTTGTGTGTTATGTTTATCATTTATGTGTTTGGCTTATTGGTTGTATTACTTCTTTCAATTTTCTTTATACCAATATACCAGTTGGTGTATGAATGTTTTTTAAGATTAAAATCTACTATTCTAGTATAACACTGATTCACCCCCCCTTTCATTGTTATTGGTTTACAACAATTGGTATCAGAGCCTTGTGCCTTGGGTGAAAGTTTAGCATCTTGAGGAAGATCCTAAAATCAGAATCATTAAATATGAATTTGGAGAAGCAACTTGAGATGACACTTGAAGATTATGATGTTGAAAGATTGAAGAGCTTAAAGCTACAAGATGAGTTGAATTCTGCTAAGGAATTCAGTCTTGTCCTACAAGAGAGACTATCATTGGTTCAAGCTAGGAGGAAAGAAATTTTGCAAAATTAGGATGATGAAAATGCACTTAAGGAACAATGTCATAAATTGAGTCAGGAGAACATGGTTATGAATAATGAAATGCAAACAATAACTATGAGGATGTCTAAGGAGATTGAGGACCAAAAAAAAAGGAAGAAAGTCTTGTTGTATCCGTGAAGAATAAATTTGAAGAATGTGGTTGGTTGACACATGAAAATGAGATATTGAGGACTAATTTGGTACAATCCCAGAGCAATAAGAAAGAGCTTGAGAGACAAATGATGATACTAAGAGAAGACTTAACTGCTGCTAGTGAGTACAAAGAAAAATTCAAGATCAACTCAGCATAGCTTGATGACTTATTGAAGAGACAGAGATAGATTGGACATTCCAGTGGACTTGGATTTGAGCAAGGACAGAGTTATGGTACTGCTAATGATGATCAAAACCATAAGGCACCGGTAAGACAATTCAATGCTTATAAATTCAATGGTAGATGTTTTGTTTGCAATAAATTTGGACACATGGCTAGGCAATATAGAAACAGAGAAAAAGATCTTTGATTCTACTCTCGGTAAATGTTCTAAATGCAATAAGTTTGGTCATAAGACAAAATATTTTAGGATGAATGGAAAATGCTATTCTTGTGGAAAATTTGGACATATGGCTAATTCGTGTAGGTCAAGCAATTTCACCGGTTTTAGCAAGGCAATTCAAAAGAGAAATGTTACATGTTATGCATGCAATGAAATTAGACATATTACTAAGTTCTGCAGAAGCATAAATCCACTGGTATGAAATGGAGGATCAAATGAAAAAAGAAAAGACAAGGTTATTGATATTCGGCATATCACACTCAGCGATGGGTTAGGAAGACTGAAGAGAAATCATCAGATGGGAATCTCCCAGTTATTTATCTAGTAGAAGAGGCTAGTCCTGCACCAGCAATGAGCTCATTTGGTAACTAAGGCAGATGCCTTAGGGGTAGCCAAATTTCATAGAAGATAATGCATATGCCCCGGGAAGAGGTTCAGGAACATGTTCTAGATATTGGAGAGGATTATCCTGCATTGATATGTTCAAAGTAAGATCTGATATCTTTCACCGACAATCATTTATGTCAATGGTAGATTAGGGTTTTATTGATGGATAAAAGCTTGATTACACTTCATTGTTAATCACCCAGCATTTGGAGCGATTTTAGAGCTATTCAGAGCGACTTAGTGCAATCAGAAGCTATTCAGAGGCAATTTGATTTCTTCTTGAGTGATCACACCAACGTTTGGAAGAATTTGTTCAAGGTTTTCACCAGAAGCATTCTAAAGGTATTTTTCTTGAATCATGGAATCAAGATAATCTTTAGTTCCTATTTTTCATTACAAATCCAACTGTAGTGGAGGTTAAGGACCTCCCCAGGCCAATTTTCAAATGATATCCATATGTGGTTACCAAGGAAGATTCAGTTGGAGTGTTTTCTCACGTTCTGGAGGGAGTGGTATATGTAGAAGATGCTAGGGCCTATATTTATTGTCATATAGAGGACTTAGGCACTTCAAAGATCAAAGGGATTTATATGAATGAACTCATGGGAGAATCTGGTAAGATCAAACCAGCATATCAACACATTGAAGATATAGGGTTCATTGATATTCTAGATATTCTGTAGTTCAAGGATGAGATAGTTAGATATGTACTAAGAAGAGTACATGGGGAATTCATACTGCTAGATAGACCCTATTAAATTACTAAAGAAGTCATTCCGGCAATTACTAGCTTGTCATTGATAGGGCAACATCTGGATAAGAAAGTGTCAAATGACCTCATAAGGAAGATCATTGGCACCACATAAGATAAGAGATCAATGAAGGTGAGCACTATCACTGACACCGACATCAATTTTGGTATCATGGTTATAGGCTACAAGGTAACCCAGTCTAACCGACTAAATTTAGTTTCCAATTCATGTATTTTAGGTGCATATAGGATGATGAGAGGAAATATCAAGTTAGATCTTTGTGGCTAGATGCTTGAGGAGTTATTGATCAATTTAGGGAAGATTAAAGGTGAGCAGAAGGGCACTTTCTAGTATGGAAATCTGTTAGTCTTCTTAATGTTATACTTTTTGAATGATACTCTCAGTTCTGGAAGGAAGCAATGGGCTTTTGACAACCCGGTGGGAAGACAACTTAAACAATCAATTGCTTCATTGGGAAGTCTTCGAGATGATAAGGTATCAGGTTACTTCAAATCTTTTCAGAAATTAATGAGGTCTAGAATAAAAGTACCTGAGCATATAGTAGAGAAATACTCTATCGACATATGTTTCATGGTCAAGAAAGATGAGACCCTCATGGAGGCAGTCAAGCCCCAAAAGATTTGGATAGCGGAAATGGGCTATGAGGTAGATGTATTAATTCTTGATGCATATGCATAAATTCTACTTGATGTAGAAATAGATGAAGCAGAAAAACCTTGTGGAACTGCACATCAAAAGACTCTTGAGGTTGAAACCGAGTTCAACAGAAAGAAGAGGGAAAAACAAGAAGGTAAGGAAAGAAAGTTTGTAAAGGAATTTTATAAAGACATTAATGCTCTTATTGATTCTATCCCAGAGAAAGGGAGAAAGAGGAAGGGTCTGATAGTTCACATTGAACCTGTGACTACATATTTTGAGTCTAAGGACAACACACCGTTAGCATTCAAAAGAGTTGTGAGGAAGAAATCAGAAGAACCTAAGGTGGAAGCAAAGAAACAACTGGTTAGAAAAGTCACCATCAAATTAATGGCACAAAAGCAGGCACCTAAGGCCCATCAGCTACATCCAGTACTACCAGGAGGAGGAAGAAAAGTGACATTGATTTGGCACTTGAGACTGGTAATGAAACCATTATTCCACCCAAGACTTGTGCTGAAATTGTTGATGAAATAACTAAGGATGGAATGTTGAAAAATGTTCAGTTTTATTATGATAAGTTAGAAGTTGATGAACAAAGAGAAGTAGAGGAAGAAGTCCTTCTATATTTAGATATTTATAAGAAAGCATTAATTGAAATAGAAAAGCAAATATCAGCATAATTATACAACATGTTAGATTCTAGAAGGTTATCTGCAATGCAAGAAGACAAACACATTAAGATGTGGGAAATCTTATCTATTTGTGTTACCATAGCTGCAAATGAGATGGAGAAGGCAATAGAGGCTACTGATAGGAAGGTTTTTAACAACAAGCACATAATAACTATCATGATGTTAGGGAGAATGAATGAGGTAATAAAGGAAACACAGAAGGGTTGGATAATTTTTTTGGGAGAACATAGATGATTCTTCACTTTACCAGAGACCAAAAATGAGACTGTAGATACACCGGTTGAAGGGAAAGGTAAAGTAATTATGGGTACACCACCCACAGTTTTGAAGAATATCAAGATAGTGGAAATTGAGCCACCGGTTATCACAAATGTACAGACACATACTGAGACACCAGTTATTACTGAGAATATTATATAGGACACTAACATTGAGGACAATTATCCTCCGGATACTAATGAATAGGTTGAGGATACTATTCCTAGAGAGGAACTAAAAGTTGCATAGACTACACCAAGTGGTGAAGCCATTAGTGCAAGTGAGGAGGAAATAAAAGACAAATCACTAGTGAGAATAGGTGAATCCGGTAAGGCACCGGCTGGGAGTCCATCATTGCTGACAATTGACACTTCTCAAGTTGAGAAGAAATCCATCATGAAGATGAGTCCCACAGAGCCAATGATGATGGTTGTTCAGAAACTAATGAAGAATGGATCTGTAGACAAGGGAATAATAGATCAGTCAATAACAATTTTGCATAGATTGGTCCCGGAATGTAATATTGAGATTGAAGCGAGCCCTTCCAGAAAGATTAAGGTAATAATAGAAAACATCTCAAAATATTTTCAATCATTACAACAGATCTCTAACCGGCAAGCACTTGAAAGATTCACTCTGGCTAAGAGAGCCACTTTTGATTAGATCATTGAGATAGAGAAGAAGAAGATTGAGGAGAAACTTATTCTTATTGAAGATTATTTGAAATAGTGTACTAATATATATAGGGTATATTTTAATATAGAGATTCCTACAATAAATGTAGATAAGAAGATAAAGGAGTTACAAGAAAATATTGCTAATATTGCTCTCTCTTTTGATAGACTAACTTCACTAGCAACATCTATTGATGGACAAATTTTGACCTTGGAGAACCAAATTTCTTCTCTTGAAAAGGAATGAGATAAAATCATTTGGAGAGATAGAAGTCTCAGAGGTTTCGTGAGTCCAAGATTGGATTCACTTGGTGTACATAAGAGGGAATGCATGGATATGCTTGGGAATCCCACATTGACAAAAGTTACTGAGAAAGAATCACTTGCATATTTATTGAGTGGACTTGTATCCATCTCCTCCAGATTCAATGTTGGCAAATGCACACTCCAATGAGACATTGTAGGTGATTGAAGGTTTTTTCATTGATGGCAACCTTGCAATCCTATGACACTAGCAAGACAATTTACTAGCACCAACAAAGACAGACTCTACATCGGCACAGAGACCACTGACAACGAAAGGAAGTATACCGACACCCAGGCTGATAGGAATTTTGTTTGTAATATATTTTGTAATTTATTGTAAAATCATTGTAAGCCAACTTGGAAAGTTGTAAAATGACTCATATATGTATGAGATCATTATAGAACATTTGTAAGGTAGAAGATAGGCGAAATAAGGCAGACCTATTATGCAAATTATAGGTTAAGGGTTTATGTATGAAGCAGAGCTAAAACCGGTACTAGATCTGGCATAGTATATGCTATTTTGAAGCAGTACAAGACATTGGATTTAAATAATCCATTTTGTAAGTCAGTGAGACTTCCCATTTTGTAATTGAGCAGTGAGCTCTAGGCACTTGGCCTTCCTGCATGTGCAGGCCCCTATTATAGTAGTAATATTCACTTATTGGCCAGTAAGCGAATATTGTGGGTCACAAATCCCATTGAGGAATTTCCCATAGCGGGTTTCCTCATTAAACTACTGTGTTATGGTGTGTTTTCTTGTGGATGTTGTTATTCTTGTTTATTGCATTATTTTTGGTTTATCGGTACACAGTATTGATATGGTTTTCATGTTTTAAATCAAGTAAATTCTTTAACCAGTTAGATACTGATTCAGCCCCCCCCCCCTCTCAGTATCTTTGGGAATCCTAACAATTGGTATCAGAGCTTGGTCCTCTATTTTCAGAAGCCTAACATCTTGAGGAAGATCTTGACACCGGTAGAGATGGAAAACTTGATAAAGCAATTAGAAGGAGCTCTCTCAGACTATGATGTAGAAAAATTAAAAAATATGAAACTTGAAGATGATCTAAAAGCTACATAGTATATTATTCAAGCACTTCAAGAAAATTTTACCATTGCAAGAAACAAGAGAAGAGAACTTTGTGAAAAGATGCAAAATGAGAATGATGAAAAAGAAACTCTTAGTGATCTGATGAATAAGCTGAAACAAGAAAACATGACAAGGAAAAAGTTGAAAACAATGTGATCCTACACTTGGATATTTACAAAAAAAAATTGATGCAAGTTGTTGATGAAATACTGGCAGAACTGTACAAAAGACTTGAAGCTAGAAGACAAGCTATTGTTGAGCTTGACAAGAAAATAAAAATTGAAAAACTACTTGCTGTACATCCTGTAAACTCACCTAAAGAGATAGATGAACTAATCTCTGAGGCTAACTAGTTAGTATTTTCAACTGCACATCGGCATGTAGCACTTATGGTAGGTAGAGTAAATGAGGTCAAAGAAGAAACTGCTAATGCATGGGACATATTCCTTGTAGAGAAAGAAAACTAGGAAGAATATAGAAGCCCTAAACCCATCAAGGTATATCAGAAGGATAAGGGAAAAGGTAAGGTTGGTGGACCACCTAGCATAAAAATAACAGATAACTTATCCCCACCGCCTCTTGATACTCCACCGATAGTTACTACTGACAATCAACCGGCTAGTGAGAGTATGGACACACCACATGAGGACACAAATCCTGATTCTAAGGTATTATACACAATGAACATTGACACTTAGAAAGTCAATATTGTGGTAGATAAAGATTCAGCAGGGAAAAAAAATGTGGCAAATGAGCCACTAGTAACAGATAGCACAGAAGGTAAACTGATAGGTGACAACACTAAGAAATAGGCAGAGCAACAAGATCCCTCACAAGAATAGGTTCATACAGAGATAGTGCCACCGGCAACAACTGAGCAACCTATTGTTCACCAAAAGTGATAACCCAAGACACCTGCAAATCTATCTATGAGATAGCCAATCTCAATCAATGAAACACCTCAGGGCTTGGACAACATAACATAGCATCCTAATGATCCTCCTGCACTTCAGCTTCTGCTAGACCTAGGGGGGAACACCCTTTTGATGCATTAAATACAACAATTATAGACACATAACTGCATCAACACTAAGCAGATAGATCATTCCACAAACTCACCAAATCTAGAAACACACTACAGATTGGCTAGATCTGTATAAATCATAAATGAAAACAGAGCTTGGAATGAGAAGAACACACCCCTAAACATAAAGGGAAATAGATTTGTGTTTTAAAATGTTGATCTAAAACCATCCCCAAATCTGTCAAAGACCAGTGCCTTATTCATTTTCATTGGGAAATAGAGTCACACACAGGACTACAAAATGCCATTCACAACTGCAAATTTGTTCTCCTTACAAAATATCCCTGCATTAATACCTTATACTAATGCATTACTCAGATCCATTCACAACATTATCAAATCTGGGACACATTCTATTATTCATGATTGATTACGTAATTGAAAACTTTCCTTGAAAGATACCCACAAACAATCACACAACCTCCTTGAAATTGACAAATTTTATCCTCCTTGAGGATTAAATTCATAATACTGAAATGCATACACAGAGACAATATGGTGGGAAATTACTCATGCCTGACACAAGTAAGACCTGCAACTGGAAAACAATCTGTCATCATGCAATGTAGCCTCTATACCCTAAACATATCCATAGAACTTTACAAGTTTGGGTCAAGAAATTCAGAAAATGGAAGCCATGAACACTAGAGCCCTTCTCACAAAATTCTATAACCCTTAAAAATGAGAAGAATTGGGAATAAGAAGGAGAGGGAAGAAAATCAAATCTGCAACTGAAATTGCCAAATATCTCCTCTCTAACTGAATTTCACTCCCATGGAAACTGCTCTCAAAATATCCCACATTTGTCAAAATTAACTACCTAACCGGATTCCTCATTTTGAGAGCATTCCGACGATATATAACACTTCATATTTTGAGCAAAAATGAGACCCTGAGTGAATTAATCCTCAACATGTGCACATCATTTAAATTTTTGAATTTTAATATAGTTTAAACTATATAATAAACATGATTTTAATTTTAATTTTTGCTCTGATTGTGCTATGACGCCTTGCCACATGGTGGGATCTGATTGGTTGATGGGGTCTACTAGGCGCCACCTGGAATGACACCTCGTCACTATGCCACATGTCCGCTTGCTTGTTGTCCACCTAGGCACCACCTCTGCGCCACGCCATCGCCACCTCACTGGGGCCTACCTGCTGGATCGCTGACTGGACCTGCCACCTGGCTTTTTCCATTTCGCATTTGGTATGCTTCATGCATCTTTTCCTCACGAAACCACACAGGCTGTCGATCTGCTCCAAACTTGCTTGACCTTTACCATGCTACATTTTTGCCATTTCGCGTTTCGCTGTTTCGTGGACCTTAACTTGCGAGCAACTTTCCTTCACGAAACAGCGTGGATCGTCTGATCTCCTGAAACATGCATGATCTTTACCTCTTTTCGCCATTTCATAGGGTGTAAATCACGTGCATCTTCAAGCTCCAAAATCATGTGCTTCATCAGACCCTCTGCAACCTGCTCATTGGTTAAGCCGACCCTTCTCCTCAAAATTCGCCTGTTTGCCTCAGGAAGCATGCCTACGTGGGGTCCACCTGGTCACCTCTCAGTCACCTCCATCACCTTGGGATCTGTACCCACACGTGGGCCCACCTTGGGTTCCCATAAGCACCGTCCGTCCAAAGCCCAGAGGCTTTGACATATTCCTAGTGTAAGGTTTTGCTTATAAACACCTAAAAATACCATTTCCCAGCGAATGTGGGATAATGTGTTTGCCCAGGAATGCACTTTTTTGAAGCAATCTCTGAGACTTTAATGGCATCCAGTGCATTTGGTTGAAAATTTAGATCTCCCTTCACCACTGCTCTGGAGGGGATACTAGCAAAAGTCACGGCCCTTGGATTTACAATCAGCAAAGTGCATTTGCAGAGGCTTTCAAATGGCCTTTTACAAGCCATAATGCAAATGCTTGAGGTTTTCAACGAGCTTCCAACATAGGGAGGGAGTTGCCACTCTAATTCATTCATAAACTTCTCTGGCCTCTCCGTCCACCTCACACTCTACATGCCATTCGCAAGTATTGGATTTCCACACTTCAGTTCCCTCAGTGTAATGTGGCCATTTCCAGACTTATTTATGTAGTAGAAAATCCTATATATCATAGTTTCTGCATATCTTTCTTGAAACTCATGTGTATTCTGCAAAAATTCCAATCCTTGATGAGTAGCCGAAAGCTCTCTCAATAGAGGCTAGAAATCGTCCTGAGCAAGATAATTTCTATCTGGCTGCTTCAACATTGAGAAAATTTGGGTTGGTTAGTCCAAAGTCACCATTTTCTTGTCAATCCAGTAAGAAACAAACTGGTCCCTTGTCACCACTCCTGTATCATCCATGTCAATTCTTTTGAAAAGCATACTCAAAAAGAATGGAGGTAGCTTGCAAATTTCCTTTGTCACAGTTTTAAAATCTTCTACTCGTAAGGCATCCATGTATCCAAAAAAAACCGATCAATTCTTGCCAAACATTGTTTTGCGAATTCCTTTGGAAGTGGTGGACCATTGCAAAAGTAAAACGGTGGAATGACTTCTTTCACAGGTTTGCTAGAAAATTTCAGAGGAGATCCAAGAGAACTGGGCCCTACTCCATGTCGTCTCATGATTGACCGTGGGGACCAGAAACACTTCTTGGTGAAAGTGGAGAGGTGCACTGCCAGATGGAAACATATTTGGCAATACAGAATTATTTGAACCTATATTTGCATTGTAGGAACTCCCTGCAACAGTCGTACTACCTGCTTTTGCTTCTTCAAATAATAAAGTTACCATGCTACAGTAGAAAGTCTTATGTTTTTCCAGCCACATAGAGGGGGTTGGAGTTTAGCATTTACCACTATTTTCCCTTTTGCCAGCATCCTCTCTTCACGAGCCTTCAATTGCACTTGTTGAAGTTTGTGCGGATTTCCTAAGGCTTTCATCATTGCCTTTATGGCCATTCACACAAAGGGGAGAGATGCTTGGTCAAAATGCAGTTGGTCCATGTTTCAATTTCCTTCACACTGCCCTTTGCTAGGAGCTTACATGCCATTGCATTCCAAAAAGAAAAACAAGTCTCACAACTTAACATATTTCATGAACACTATTGTGACCCAAACCATCTTCTACCTCTAGTTGGTCTTGCACATTTCTCAAGTCCATGGGCCTTTCATGCTCTTTGACTGGGTCTACACTAGCTTTAAATTCTACCCTTCTACTTTGTCAATGATATTAATGGGCATGAGGCTAGAAGGACTTCATTCTATGTTTATGATGCCAAAGATGTTGGTCCTCTCTTGGCTGCTCTGGAAGTATTGACATCTTTTAACCCAATTTCAAAACCATAAAACTTCATAAAATCCTCTCAATTATATGCCCACATTTGAAACAAAATCATCTCTTAATAAAACAATTTGCCACCAAAAACAATGCACGAGCATGAGCCAGGTCGGGCCCCAAAGTGGGTCCGACTAAATTTTTTTTTGTTTTCATACAACTGACCTCTGAAATGCTTCATGGACCCCAAGCATACCTCTGGAAATGATCGGCATCGTTTTCGGATCATTGAACCGCATTTTACAACCTTCAGGCGATTACGCCACATTTTCGCATTTAATCGCGAGGACATAATTTTCAAACCTGTCAAAACACCTTTGTGGAGCTCGCCATCTGACAAGCGTGTACTCTGATATACAAGCATGAACATTTCCTAGTGGTTTCTCAAGACGAGTCCTGAGCAAAGAGATATTAATCAGCGAAAATGGCCGACTGGCTTTGTCGATACTACAGACCTGATGAAGTCAATGTTCTGGCAACACATGATGCCTTTCTCAAAAATACCAAACGACCTTCGTAGACCCTCAAATTTGAAACACAAGTACCTTTAAGTACATATTAAAACTTGGAAATCTCAGTTCAATCACAAGACTGACAGGATGCAAAAGGTGCACTCACAAAAATGGCTACATTAATTGATACGGCACTGAAAGTACGGATCACTGAAAACGATGGCTAAATGAACCATCTTGAAAACCGATCAAATGGATTGACAGAGGATTGAAATTTGAAACGTAGCTCATCATTTATACCAGCATTAACCTGGAAGAAATATTTTTTCATGACACCCACTGAGGCAACTTTTACACTTGTGAAACAGGGCTCTGACTAGCTATCGAAACAGGGACTTGCCAAAACATAGAAACTGCAAACGGATTTGGCTTCAAAAACTGAGCAAATGGATTTTTCAAGACTTGAAATTTTGCAGAATGACTCACATTTATGCATAGAATTGAATCCACTTTGAATTTCTTCATGAAAATCAACAGGGAAAGAGATGTAATCGTTCAAAATAGGCTACTCAATAAAATCTGCATTTGTGCCTAAAATGCACTTTCAGCTCACCCCTCAAAATGGGTACCTCATAAACTTATCCAAATTGAATTCTGAAAGTTGCACATCACTGAATAGGCCAAGTGAAAGGTGTAGGATATGAATCCTGAGCCTTACCCTTTGAAAATCAACTGGCTCCATTTTACACCCTTTCTAACTAGGCCATTCAAATTGACTTATTTGGAGATGCAAAGCAAAAATTTGAAGTGGGCCTCAAAACTTGACCCAAAATTAATGAGTCCCAACACAACCCAAACCTTTTCTTAAATAAATGCAAACACAAACTAAACTACTAGAGGTCACTACAAGCAAAGAAGTTACTCCCACCGGCAGTATACAGATTGTTGGTTCTTTCAATGCATATTTCAAATCAACAAATGTGACAAAAGTTCTTTTGGATTCTATCAAGAAGATAACAGAGTGTAGCTCACAAGCATATAAAGCAATTGATGACACAATTCCAATTTTGAAAATGATAGCACCTAAGTGAAATATAGATAATAAAGATTCTTTGAATCAACTTGACACATTGTCTAAGTATATTACTGACAACATTATGACAGTTGAACAAATAAATGAGGAAGTATTCAAAGAGAAACTAGAGAAGGAAAAACACAAATTCTTTGAAGAGGAAATAAAGAAGTGTATGAGACAATTTGACACTCTTTTACCGAAACTATGCAGTACACTAAAATAATTCAAAACTTTGTACAGAGATACATGTAAAACTAACTTTTTGACAATAGATATAGACAAGAAAATCAGCAAGGTACAGGAGGAAATAAATCAACTAGCTGATAATTTCATCAATTCATCTGAACCATTATCACTTTTTGAGCAGAAAATAACAGGTTTTAAGGAGGAACTCCTAAAATTGGAAAGAAAATAGGAAAGAATAAAAGGAAAGGCAAAAGATCTAAAATGGAGACTTAGTCCAAGATTGGACTACCTCGCCTCCTTAAGAAAAGAGATATCTGAGGCTTTAATTCAAGGATAGAAAACACTGATAGAGAAAATGCAACACCTCAACGGTATAATTTAGAGGACAGAGGTCACACTAAAAGATAGCAAACGGTTCACTGAGAGCCTGAATCTGGTATTGGCAGACCTCTTTCAGATTGTAACCAATCGGTTACAAGGATGAAGCTGGAAACCATACTCAATTGACACTTTGACAACCTTTGTCATTGATGCCAAAGGGGGATTAGTGGTATGAGAAAAGTAATCAGAAAATGGCTCATCAGCTCAGGGGGAGCACATATTCTTTTGGTACACAATTTTTGATAAGACAATTCTGGCAGATTCTTTTTGGATGACACTTTTTGGATTTTTCTCATGAGTGTTGCCATCAATGCCAAAGGGGGAGATTGTTGGCAAATGCACACTCCAATGAGACATTGTAGGTGATTGAAGGTTTTGTCATTGGTGGAAACCTTGCAATCCTATGACACCGGTAAGACAATTTACCAGCACCAGTAAAGGCACTCTACACTGGCATAGAGACCACCGACAACAAAAGGAAGTATATCGGTACCCAGGCCGACATGAATTTTGTTTGTAATATATTTTGTAATTTATTGTAAAATCATTGTAAGCCAACTTGGCAAGTTGTAAAATGACTCATATATGTATGAGATAATTATAAAACATTTGTAAGGTAGACGATAGGCGAAATAAGGCAGACCTATTATGCGAATTATAGGTTAAGGGTTTATGTATGAAGCAGAGCTAAAATCGGTACTGGATCTAGTATAGTAGATGTTATTTTGAAGCAGTACAAGACATTAGATTTACATAATCCATTTTGTAAGTCAGTGAGACTTCCCATTTTGTAATTGAGCAATGAGCTCTAGGCACTTGGTCTTCTTGCATGTGCATGCCCCTATTGTAGCAGTAATATTCACTTATTGGCTAGTAAGAGAATATTGTGGGTCACAAATCCCACTGAGGTTTTTCCCACACCGGGTTTCCTCATTAAAATACTGTGTTATGGTGTGTTTTCTTGTGGATGTTGTTAATCTTGTTTATTGCATTATTTCTGGTTTACCGATACACAGTATTGATATGGTTTTCATGTTTTAAATCAAGTAAATTCTTTAACCGGTTAGATACTGATTCACCCCCCCCCCCTCTCAATATCTTTGGGAATCCTAACATTCAAAACTGGCTATGATACTTATATAGAGTTACTGGAGAAATCTTATCCGGAAATCTTGAAATTGGTCAAGCTCTAGTAAGACATTTCTGGAGGTATTTAGTGTACAGTTATTATTCTTTAACATTATTTTACAATTTTTGGGCATTGATGTCAAAGGGGGAGTAGTAAACATGTGAAAAAGAATGATGAGTTTCATACATTAGGGGCAGTTACAAAGTTTTTGGAATTTTATAATCTGGGAAGTATTTTGCATATTCAGCTCAGGGGGAGCAGGGCAGGATGAAACTGGCAGGTCAAACCATGACCATTTTTCACATGAGTGTTGCCATCAATGCCAAATGGGGATATTGTTAGCAATTAACATTCTATTGGTTGGTTTCATTATGTTGGCATTAATGGCAACATGATTTTTGGGTTTCGGCTTCATATGGTGTATCGATAGGCACTTCACAGACTTTACACCAACACCAGCACTGATAAGATAGAAGATTCTTTAGTCACCGAAAATGTAGGTCGACATGGTATAACAAAGTTCATCAGTTTTGGAGGCCGACACATCTTGGATCTGGCATCAGAAAATTGGTTTAATGCTTATTCATTTATGTTATTTTACCAACATGTAATATGATATTGTATATATCTTTGTAAGCTGACATAGCGCATGTAACTTGTAAATTGTATAGGGTATATAGGTCAATCTGATAGATTATTTTGTAATATGGAATATATGGATATGAGAATGAAGGATATGGACATGGAAATGTAACACAATGCGAAATAATTCTAAGAGACTATGTATGTGAGGAATTCATTGTAAGGGTTATTTTGGTACTGAGGTTTAGGGTTTTAACCAGAACAGAGAAAGCTTAAACAAGAACTATATTATAGCATCTGAGATGCTATATTAAGTAGTTCAAAATTCTCTAGATTGTTATGTAGTCTAGGAGGCTCCTATTGTGATTGAGCAGTGTGCTCTAGGCTATAAGCCTTCCTGCAAGTGTAGGCCCATCATATATTGTAATATCTCTTCATATGGCTAGTGAATTGATATTATGTTGGCATTCTACACTCTTATGAGAATAGTTGATGTTCTCATTGATGGCGACCAACTAGAAATCACCTAGCAACCCACCGACAGTTACCGGTACTGGCAATAGACTTCTACATACACCAGCAGGCACTTCACCGGTAGTGGCAATAATGCATACCGGCACTCAAGCCAACATGAAATAAACTTTGTTTATTGTTTTATATTGTAATTATCTTTTGTAAAGACAATATGGCATATTGTAAAAGACTCATATATATGTATGATATCTTATAGGTCATTTTGTAGATGGATGATAGGAGATATATGGGAGAATATAGATGATATTTTGTATAAGGTGATATAGTTGACAACAAAGGTTTTTGGTAATAGACTGAGCTTAAACCAGTACTGAACCTAGCATAGATGATGCTGATCTAAAGAAGTACATTGTATTGGATTTTGATAATCTATTTTGTAAGTCAATGAGACTTCTATTTTGTAATTGAGCAGTGAGCTCTAGGATGCTAGCCTTCCTGCATGTCCAGGCCCCTCATTGTAAGTAATATTTATTCATTGGCTAGTGAGTGAATATTGCGAGTCACAAATCCCACTGAGGTTTTCCCCACACTGGGTTTCCTCATTAAATATCTTGTGTTATGGTGTATTCTCTATGTTGTCTCTATTATTCTTATTTGTTGCATTAGTTCTTATTTACCTGTACACTTTTTTGGGATACAATGTTTTTAATAAGGTTAAATATTCTTCTAACTGGTTAGACACTGATTCACCCCCCCTCTCAGTGTCTTTGGGACTGTCATTGATTCTAACAATTGGCATCAAAGCCTGGTCCTCTATTTTCAAAAGCCTTATAGCTTGAGGAAGATTCTGACACCGGTACAGATGGAGAACTTAAGGAAACAATTGGAAGGAGCTCCTATAGATTATGATGTAGAGAAATTGAAGAATATCAAACTTGAAGATGATCTGAGGACTGCACAGGAAGTCATTAATGGACTTCAGGAGAACCTTGCTATAGCACAAAATAAAAGAACTTCATGAGAAAATGCAGAAAGATGATGAGGAAAAAGAAACTCTTAATGAACTTGCAAACAAGTTGAGATAGGAAAACAATAATATGAAGAATGAAATGCAAGATATGACTATGAGGTTATGTAAAGACATTGAAGACAGAAAGAAGAATGAAGAATGCTTGACTAGAAGACTCAATGATGTTGGAAATGAAAATCTAAGACTTAGTCATGAAAATGATATGTTAAAGACAGACCTGATTCACATCCAACATGATAAAACTGAGCGTATGAGACAAAAGTATATTCTAGAAAATGAGTTGGCTACTGCAAATCAACACAAAGAGAAACTCAAGAAAAGCTCATAGGAGCTTGATGACATGTTGAAAATTCAGAAACCTAATGGAGATACAAATGGACTTGGATTTGAAGTTGGAGAAAGTTCCGGTACTGCAAACAATCTAGATCAAAACAAACTGGTAAGGCAACCTAATGCTTATAAGTTTAATGGAAAATGTTTCAATTGCAACAAATATGGTCATAGAGAAAATCAGTGTAGATTTAGAAACAATCAGAATATTAATGCACCCACTAGTCAATGTTCCAAATGCAACATAGTTGGTCATAACTCAAAAAATTGCAGACTGAATGTGAAATGCTATGCTTGTGGAAGATATGGACACATATCTAATCAATGTAGAACACAAACTGATGTAGGATATGGAAAGGCTATTCAGAGGAATAATGTGACTTGTTATGCTTGTAAAAAAATTGGACATATGATGAATACTAAGAGGGGGGGTGAATTAGTATGCCAAAAATCTTTGCACTTAAACACTTTTCAAGACTGACAGTAAACCGGTAAAATAGTTTAGCAGACAAACCAATTAACAAATATGCAAACCAAATAGCTAATAATGCATTGACCCACAGAAGCACAAACACCATAACACAAGAGATTTTGACGTGGAAACCCAAATGGGAAAAACCACGGTGAGATGGAACTCACGAGTAACTATCTGCAGAATAGGAACCAGACCAGTTAAGGCTAGACCGGTTAAGGTCTTACAATGTTCTTTACCAGAATAGATCCTGTTAGGAGATAAGTCTGATTAAAGACTACCTTGCTAGAGGATTTTAGATACACAGATGTGAACCACCTTGTTAGAGGATTTACAAAAGGCTTTTGGGCCTACCTGGTTAAGGGCTACAGACTTGTCAAAGATGTGAGTAATCAACAAGTGTTTGATCTAGCTAATAGCACAGACTACTCGGTTAGATCCTTGATAGCTCGTTCTTAATGAAATCCAACATTACTTCATTCTTCTACACATTCATATTCTCTCCAACTCCTCAACCACCTTAAACCCTAGCTGCAATATCAGCCATCGCAACAACAACAACATCAACAACCTAAAACCCTAGACATGATGTCCTTATAAAGGAATCTGATTTCATGTCGGTCCAATAGGATTACATTACAATTTCCTAGGTTTAGTGAACCTGGACATACTTGGTACCATGACACAAAAAGTACCATTAATGTGTCGACACCGTCAAACAATCGGTGGATGGTAACTCATCACAGAGTATTACCGGTTCATACAAAATGCTGGTTGCTAGTTCGACAAAAGTGAAGACTGGTAAAAATGTGTTATGCCACTTTAATCCCTCATACCGCTTGGGATCCACGAACCGCTTCAGATTGGGAAACACATTCTGCAAAACACCAATAGTCTAAAGACTATAATACAACATACCGGTTGGAACAAATACTAGTTGTGCTCTAACTCATACATATAAAGGGGATCTCAATGCAAGTGTGTGTCCATTAATGACAATCACAACATAAACTTCAAAAATGCCAACAATCTCCCCCTTTGGCATTGATGGAAAGACTTAGGAAAATAAAATTTTGACATCTAAGTGTTTTACAACAAAATCATGCCATTAGCAAAATTGCTCCCCCTAAGCATATACACTATCCCTTGTCAATACAATGTATAACAATTTTGCATAAAGAGCATAAACATTGAGATATTTAGAGCAAATATCCAAAATTTGATTACCAGATACTTCTCCCAAATACAATTCTTCTCCCCCTTTGCCAATAATGACAAAGTATAGCTAAACAACCCTGTTTTCAAAATAATAAAAGTTTATGACAATAAGGAATAATACTTGTCAAAAATAGATTTAAAGTCCTACAAGAATTGTTTCATCGACAAAAACCAGGACTGAAGTAGGGAGGTGGCTACTTCTTTCTCTGTCTGCATCTGGGAGACCTGTTCTTCCATAGCATCGATTGTGCTCATCTCCCATGTCACTATTAAGGCATCCAAGTTTAGATAGCACTTCTGAAGAACTTGCAATCGTGGGAGTAGAACCAGTTGTAGCTCCTGTAAATCTCTAGACCGGGTGCTGATCTCTTGCTCCACTTTTGCTAATTGGATGTGAAACTGGTGAACGGTTTTCCCATAAGTTGTAAAGGTATCATAAGGTGGCTTGAATGTGCTCATGTAGGACTGCAAGTTTGTTTGAAGCTTTTTCTTCTGAGCTAGCACATCATCATAGAACAAAGGGGGTTGGCAGATCTTGTTGAGTAGCAGATTCCCCTCATCCAGAGCATCCCTTATATCCTTTTGTTCTTTCTTCAATTCGTATCGGAGCTCATTCAACTTCTTCACTAGAGCTATATTAAGAGCTTTTAGATGCTCCTTCTTGACATTTGTCTCTGCTACCTCTTCTAGGCTCTGCACCTGATCATCCACTACTGTGCATAGGAGCTGAAGTTTAGCTAGTGATGAATCAGTGTTGGGAAGATTTGTACCGGGTATCAGACTGGTAAGAGTGTCCACAGCTACTTGAATTACATCCTGCTCCTTCTTCCTTTGAATAATTTCAAGGCGCTCTTGAGCAACCTTTATGCTCTGCATTAGCTCCATTTCACTTGTAGACTGGAGATCGATAGGACTGGTGAGGTCAGCCGATTTGGCTTGACTCTCGGTTGCCTTCGAAGTTTTCATCTGGGTGCTATTCTCCGCTTCTCCCACCTTGTCCTCTTCCTCTTTCTTCTTCTTGGCTTCTCTCCTCTTCTCCACTTCCTTGTCCTCCTCAGCCTTTTTCTTTTCTACTGCCTTCTTCTTCTCCTGTTCCTTATCTTCCTCTTTTTTCTTCTTCCTCTCTGCTTCCTTCTTTTTCTCCTGTTCCTTATCTTCCTCTTCCTTCTTCTTCCTCTCTGCTTCCTTCTTTTTCTCCTGTTCCTTATCTTCCTCTTCTTTCTTTTCTTTTCATCTTCTTGCTTCTTTTTCTCTTCTTCATCCTTTTTCTTCTTCTCGGCCTATTCCTTTGCTGCTTCCTGTCTGTCCTCAGCTTGCTTATCAACCTATTTAGCCTGTTGCTCCTGTCCTATTGCCTTAGATGGTGTTTCTTGAGTAACATCCTCTACATCCAAAGCATCATCATCAATGGTGTCGCGGTTCAACAACCAGATTTCCTTCATCATCAAATAATTCATCCAGTTTGGATATAACCGGTTCTTCTTTAGCTTGCCGGTTGGCTAGACGCAGTTTGTGAGGCTGGACAGTGACTCTCATATATAGATGAGTGTCTTTTTCTACATCATCAACTCTTCCTTCTAACAGCTAGAGTCTTCTTCTTCTAGTGAAGAAGAGTCCTTTATTTTGGTCAATAACATCAAATAATTCAGAATTTGACAGGCCGAGAAAGAACTGTGCAAAAAATTTCTCCCTAATTTCCTATTCCTTTTCTATGGCAATGCGCCATCTATTATCTAATGACATATATAAAGAATCCAATGTCTGAGGTTTAATCTCTGAGGGCGACCGATCATTAACACATAAATACTGAATTATTTCCTTTTCAACCGGTTCCTTTTCATCATCATTAAAGTCATCAAAACACTCAATTAAGTCATGTAGCACTTTTATCATAATATTCTTTATTGTTATTTGACAATGTGTCAAAGGTTTATAGGAAGAGATATCTATATTTACCGGTGCAGATGACGTCGGTTCATTCTTTGTCTTTCTCTTTGCTTGACGTGTTTTCTTTGGCTTTTCCTCAGACACGGTTTCTTCTGAGTCTGGAGAGGTATTCCTTGTCTTCCTCTTTCTCTCGAACACTTTAGCCGATGCTGCTTCTATTTTCTTCTTGGCTGGTGGCAGCTTGGTCACTTTTAGAGTTGGATTAGTAACCGATGCTGATGTTGCAGGCACTGCCGTTGCCTTCTTTACTGCCGGTTCTTTTCCTTTCTTTGGAGAGGGTTCCTCAACTAGTGTAACCCTTTCCAGATAGGTTCTGGTCCTCTTTGCCTTAGGATCAAGAGGTGAGGCAATAAGGGTAGAGGCATACCCTTCCAGCATATCGTACATCACCTCATAGCCCATTGGCTCCACTTCTTCCTGTCTGGGCTCAACAGTCTCCATTATGCATTTATCTACTTGGATGTTGAAACAGATATTGTCTTCACATTTCTTGATGATGTCACCTGATATCCTCATTCTTTGGCTCATTTTCTATCTGAACTCATCAAAATACTTGTTCAGAATATTAGGGTAACCGGTTCCAATTGCTTCAATGCTTTCCTTGATTTGCTTGGTCACCGGTTTGTTAGCAAACCACTAGACATCTCCTACTCCTAGAAAGTAGCCTTGGAAATAGAATAACAACCCAACTAGTAGTTGTCCAAACTTGAACCTTAGTGCATTATCCTGTTTGATCGACTTTAGATTCAACAGGAGTTGTCTCTATATTCCGGTGTATAGATCAAATGATGCATCCTCCTTTATCATCCGGTAAGTGGCATTTACCGCTGCAATAGACACAGAGTTAATTCTGGTGGCTGAGAATGTCTGGTATCCAATCACCATACATGCATACTTCACCAGATCATCCTTGATAGAATTGAATGCCATGCCTTGTGAGTCGCTCACTGAACCGGTGAGCTTGGACATTTCAATTTTTCTTACCGTCCTTAGTGTTGGCACTTCCCCTATGTTGTAGAATCCGGTGACTACATGAATTGCCTGTGGTGTGATATCATGTGTTCTCTCCAGGTACATCTTATCACCATGGACTCTGCTCAGAATGATCCTTATATGATCCTCTGTGAAATCCTCCAGGAAGTAAACAACATTGTGGAGCTTCTTCTTCTCCAAAATATTAAACTTTGGTTTGATCTTCTTATCCTTGCCACAAAATAAACCTAACTGGGAGTGGATAGCTATATACCCTAGGTCTTCAATCTTGCAATCTATGTAGGCAGAAATTCCCTCTTCTACTATCACACCAGCCAGAACTTGTGATAGGGCATTATACTTGGACTTTCATTGAATAAAAATTGCAGACTCGATAGATGCACTAGAACTGGTATGAGATGCGGAAGCCATGATAGAAATTTTAAGAACTCGAGAAATACCTCTTGAAACATGTGAATTTAGGGCTTGCCGATTCTCCTTCACTTCACACTTCGATGGTTGCTGAATCACCACTTTGTGTTCTCCACTAGACTGTTTGCAGTTTGAATTTGAATCTCCTTCACGGTTTCTCAATTTCTCAAGATCTCAGCTCAAATCATCTTTTCATCGCTCTGCTATTTGAAAAACTTTTCTTCACTCAAAAATTGATAGTGAGAAATGATTTGTAAAATCCTTTTAAGTATGTTTCTCACCTACCACAATTAATGCTCCTCCATTAGGGTGTAAACCCTAATTTTCCTTTTTACCATTTGCAGTCTTCTGCCAAATGACAGGTATAACATATCGGTTAAGGCATGTTACCGATGTAAACCAGGGGTTTGAAACATTTCGCTGTTTTCTCCCCCTAAGATTTTTGAAGCTTAGTTTGTCGGTTCCGTGATTTCCACACTAGGTGTAGAAACTGGTTCCTCTTGTAACACTGCTAGTTTCTTCTTCTAGGTTTTGTTCATGTCTACTTGAACAGTGTCAACATCAATGTTTCCTTCCGGAGTGACCGGTATATCATCAGATATGTTCTTTCTTGATCTATAGAATCTGGCAATGTGACCCGGTTTGTTACAGTGATAGCAGACCAATCTAGGTGCTCTCTAGGGTCCACTGTTCATGTTTCCATTCTTCCTTCTATATGTTGCAGTAGTGTGACCATGACCATAACAGATCATACAATTTGCTCTCCATCTGGTTGCCACTTGATAACCATTGCTTCTTGGCTGATGATTGAAGGCATTAAATAGGTTGTGATTCCGGTTCACAAAAGGTTCAAGACCAACTCCTTGGGTCCTCTAAGGATATCTTCCAGTGTTATTCATAACAGACCTACATTCAGATGCTCTATGCCCATACTTGTTGCATGCATAATAGTTACCATCAAATCTATAGGATCTAGGCTTATCATTTAGGAAATAAGGAAAATTGTTGTAAGCCTTACTCCTACACATATTTGTAGTATGTCCTTCTTTAAGAAAGTTAAAGCAAATAGGTTTAAACTTTTGCTTACCTTTATCCTTTGATGCCAGTTGTTTCTTTGATGTTCCAACATTTATACCAGAGGCCTCACCTTCCTCATGACCAGAATAACCAAGTCCATTGGTATTCTTGACCGGTTTGGCAGATTCAAGCTTTTGCTCTAGCTTGACAGTACTCTTGTTGAACTTAGCAAGTATTTCCTTTGACTCAGAGAGTTCTTTGGAAATAGCAGTATTTGTTACCAACAAGTTTTCATTCTCAGAGATGGCAATGTTTAGTTCTCCTTGCATGTCTTCCTTTTCCACTTTTCTTGCATGGAGTTGAGTAGTTAGGGCACTGATCTCTTGTTTCAACTTGGAGATCTCATGATCTCTTTCTTTCACCAGATCTTCAGCTTTCCTTTGGTTCTCAAGCTCTTGACACATCCAGATAGTCACTCCTTCCAACTCCTTTCTCAGCTTGGAGTTTGAATAATTCAACTTATTTACTTCTGCGATTAGGGCTTCCATGTCTGCTTCATCTGAAGAACTATTTTCAGATAGCTCCATCAGCTTTCCTACATGTTCTCTCATTTTTTCTTGGGATGCCTTGTATTTGACCATAAGATCATCATAGGCTTGCTCAGACTGAGTGAACCGGTGGGTAAGTTCCCTCAAAGTGTATTCCCCCATATCTCTTTCCAAGTGTTTAAACTTATAGAAAACTTAGCTCTAGTACCAATTGATGAATACTAAGAGGGGGGGGGTGAATTAGTATGCCAAAAATCTTTGCACTTAAACACTTTGAAAGACTGATAGTAAACCAGTAAAACAATTTAGTAGACAAACCAGTTAACAAACATGCAAACCAAATAGCTAATAATGTATTCACCCATAGAAGCACAAACACCATAACACAAGAGATTTTGATATGGAAACCCAAATGGGAAAAACCATAGTGAGATGGAACTCACAAGTAACTATCTGCAGAATATTTACCAGACTGGTTAAGGTCTTACAATGTTCTTTACTAGAACAGATCTAGTTAGGAATCTCAATCTTTGTTAGGAGAGAAGTCTGATTAAAGACTACCTTTCTAGAGGATTTTAGATCCACAGATGTGAACCACCTTGTTAGAGGATTTTAAAATGGCTTTTGGGCCTACTCGGTTAAGGGCTACAAACTTGTCAAAGATGTGAGTAATCAACAAGTGTTTGATCTAGCTAATAGTACAGACTGCTCAGCTAGATCCTTGATAGCTCATTCTTAATGCACTCCATCATTACTTTAGTATTCTACACATTCATATTCTCTCTAACTCCTCAACCACCTTAAACCCTAGCTGCAATATCAGCTATCGCAACAACAACAACATCAACAACCTAAAACCCTAGACATGATGTCCTTATAAAGGAATCTGATTTCATGTCGGTCCAATAGGTTACATTACAATTTCCTAGGTTCAATGAACCTGGACATACTTGGTACCACGACACATAAAGCACTGTTAATGTGTCGGCACCATCAAACAATCGGTGGATGGTAACTCATCACAAAATGCCGGTTGGTAACTCATCATAGCGTATTACTAGTTCATACAAAATGTCGGTTGCCGGTTCAACAAAAGTGAAGACTGGTAAAAATGTGTTATGCCACTTTAATCCCTCGTACCGCTTGGGATCCACAAATCGCTTCAGACTGGGAAACACATTTTGCAAAACACCAATAGTCTAAAGAATATAGTACAACATACTGATTTTAACAAATACTGGTTGTTCTCTAACTCATACACATAAAGTGGATCTCAATGCAAGTGTGTGTCCATCAATGACAATCACAACATAAACATCAAAAATGCCAACAACATATTGCAAAATTTTGTAGAAGCAAGACTTCACTGGCGAACAATAAAGAATCTAGTTTGAAAGGCAAAGAAAAGGTAGATGAGGTAAAGCAAGAATTTTCAAAACAATGGATTAGGAAGAGAGATCAAAATTTTGATGAAACTATCTTTATACGGGTAGAACAAAGTAATCCTCCACCGGCAGGAGATTCTTCATCCAATTGAGAAGTAACCCTTTGGGGGTATTGCAGCAAGTTAAAAATCATGCAGATTACCCTCAGTCGATGGTGAGAAGATAGATTTCTTCTTTACCGGCAAATGTGTTAAGTTTTCACTTAATCAGTGAGAATTTAATACGGTTGGTAAGAGAAATATCATTATAAATCAGCTAATTTCCCTCTTTTTTGACTCACCGAGCATTCAAATTAGTAGAGAGTGTGAAATCAGATTGAAGGCATTCAAGGCGAAGGTGCGAAGTGATTTTTTCAAGCATTCAAAATATTTTCAGGTAGCTAAAGGTAATTTTCAATGGCTTTTTCTTCTGCTCCCGAGTTTATTCAAAACCCTACTATTGTGGAATATGTGAAATGCCCTAGGCCCATATTTAAAATAATTCCTGAAGTAGCTAAGCAAGATGACTCTATAGGGGCATTTTCAAAAATTCCTAAAGGTGTAGCTTTTGCAGAAGACCTTAGGATTTACTTACATTGCAATATAGAAGAACTAGGTTTCGAGGAGTTGATGAAAATGTTTACTGAGGTGATTTGTGACGAAAATGGTGTTGTCAAACCTGAACACAAGATTATAGAAACTCTAGGTTTTGTGGAGATACTGAACATTCCCAAATTTCCAGAGGAAGTTGTAAGAATTGTCTTGAATAGAGCACATGGAGAATTTTTATGGTTGGATTATGTTTGCAAAATAACCCAGCAAGAAATTAGGGTAGTAACTGGTTTACCCTCAACTGGCAGCAGACCTGACAGAACAAAGAAGATTCCTAACACCAAAGTGATGACCCTAACCGGAGCAACATCTGACAATAGATCACTGAGAGTGAATGATATCAAAGACATCAATGTAAGATTTGTGAGTATGGTGCTAGGTTACAAGACTACACATGCTAATAGGCTAAACTCAGTTTCTAGTCTTTGTATTAACAATGCTTATGAGATGGTTAACAACAATGCAATTATAGATGTGTGTGAGTGGCTGAAAGATGAACTCATTGATAATCTGAAAAATATTAAAGGAGATAAGGGACATTCCGCTTTGGAAATCTTTTGGTATATTTAATGTTGTATTTCACTAAGGAAATCCTTGGTACAGGACCTAAAGACTTTGGATATGACATACCAGTAGGAAAACAATTACAGGAAGCTTTTATCAGCATGGGAACCACAAGGGACAACAAAATAATTGAATACTTCAAAACTTTCCAAGCAAAAATGAAAACTAGACAAAGGCTACCATAGAGTGTAGTGGACAAATATAACAAAGAAATTTGTTTTGTTATCAAGAGAGATGAGACATGGATGGAGGTTGTACTCCCTAGGAATGTCTAGGTAACTGCAATGGGATATGAAGTAGATCTTAACATTTTGGAGACATATGCTAAAGCTTTACTGGATGTACCGAGAGAACCATCAGAACAAGTTTTTGGTAGTGCTGAGACTATTGAAAGTGATGTAAATACATTGAAGCAAAGGAAGAAAAGAGAAAAGTTTATTAGAGATTCTTCTAAGCAAGTTAAGGAAATCAAAGAAAATTTAATGAACATTAGTGGGCTATCGGCTAGTGAACTTGAAGGACTTCAACCTGAGGCACATCATCTAGAACTGATAGTGACAAGGCAACTGAGTTCAAAAGAGTTGAAAGGAGGAAGATAAAACCTTCACTGGTACCCTCTTCTTCACCTAAGAGAACAAGGACTGTAAGGAAGAAAGAACGAGCAGTAAGGGGACCACAAAAGAAACTGACACCAAAGAAGAAACGACAACCTGTTACCCCTTCCTTGAATGATTTACTAAATGAGATAACTAATGATGGAAATTTGGCCAATGTACACCAACTGTATAACACATTTAATGATTTAGACAAGGAAAGTGTCATGCCCAAAATTTAGGGCAAAAACGGAACAATTTTTTTTTTAAAAACAAACTAATTTAATTAACAAGTTCACTCTCACGACAAGCGTTAATGAAATTTTCATTATTAAATTTGAGCTAATTCTGAAACGAACTAAGCATCGATAAAATTGTTCAATTTTAATTGCGGAAAAACTAACTGGTATAATTCTATCTCCAAGAGATACCTAGTCATTAGGTTTATTAAATTAATCAAGCTAAAGGAAATAGGTGGGGAAATTTAATTTAACCTCCAATATGTCTATGTAGCCTAATCAACCATCTATAAATTTCTCTTTATTATTTATTCCAAATAAAAATCAGGGTTATATATATATATATATATATATTTGTATATACATATATATATATTTATAATTTAAATACTTACCCAAAATTATGATCAAAATTCATATATATACATATATATATACCCATATATATATATATGGATACATATATATATATATATATATTTTACATATATGTTAAATATTTTAATTCTAATTCAAAAACCATTTTAACCTCCTAAATTTAATCCATTTTTTTCCCCCAACCCTAATTAGGGTTCTAATTTCTCACATATATATTATCTAAACTAATTAACATATTTATTTTTAAAACCAAATTGCCCTAGCCCCATCCGGGCTAGGGTTTAACCCATATATATATTTTTTATAGGGAATTAACTTGCTGGGCCGAAACCCTTGGCGGCCATGAAATCTTTTTTTTGTGCAGGTCACGGGAGATTGAAGGCGGGAGAGAGCTGTGCGCCACTGTGTGAGCGCACAG
Organism: Cryptomeria japonica; assembly: GCF_030272615.1. Taxonomy (NCBI): domain Eukaryota; kingdom Viridiplantae; phylum Streptophyta; class Pinopsida; order Cupressales; family Cupressaceae; genus Cryptomeria; species Cryptomeria japonica. The sequence continues at coordinate 775,707,182 of NC_081409.1, read as the reverse complement.
TGGGCGCTGCGGCACCACTGTGTGCCCACACAGTGGGCCCCGCTAGCAGCTCCCCACTGTGTGGCCACACAGTGGCGACCGTGGCTGTCCACTGTGTGCCCACACAGTGGGAGCCAAAAGCGGCTCCACTGTGTGTGCACATAGTGGGCGCCGCGCGGCCCTCCACTGTGCGAACACACAGTGGAGTCCGCGAGGACATTAACACATTCTCCCCTTTTTTTTTTTAATTTATTTTTTTTTTAAAATATATAATATATAAATATATATATATATATAAATATAAATTTATATATATATATATATATTTATATTTATATAAATTTATATTTATATAAATTTATATCCACAGTTAAAAATGGTGAAAATATTTCAATATGAATATATATATATATATTTTTTTTTAAAAAGAGATTTACATGCGATTTTTTTTTTAAACTATTATAATAAAGGGAAAAACATTAAGTTTAATCAGAAATATAAATATATATATATATATATATATATATATATATATATATATATATATATATATATATATATATATATAAAATAAGCCTTTTAAATCAATGATAACTAAAAAACAATTTAGAATACTTTTTATAAAGATACAATATACTTTTCTGGAATAAAAAGAATTTCATTGATTTTTTTTTTTTCTAATAAAATATTTACATAAAACATCTTTTTCCATTAAATTACTTAAAATCTTTTAGCATAAATAAACTTCTATTTTGCCACAAGTAAAAATACAGATAAAATTTAATTGAAATCTATTCCTTTATTTCTTTCCAAAACACAAGAAGCTTTTGCATGCAACACAAAATAACTTTAAATTTTATCATCAACCGGAAGTAGAAATAAACAAGCTTTTTTTTTTTTTTTTTGTAAAACAACTCTAAGATATTCTACCAATTTACAGGATGTTTCTCTGAATAGTCACAACAATAAAACTTCAAGTCTACTTTCACAAATTACAGCTTGCTTCTCTTTACTATGAATGAGGCATATTTCTATAACAACTTTAAACAAACATCTGCAACTGAATTTAAGTATCTTCCATAATAATCTTCAGTGTCTTTTCATGGTTCCTATTCTCTTTCCTCTGATTTTCCTGCATAATAGAAAACACAAATATGACCACATAGTGCTCACCTCCCAGCCTAGGCTAACTGGTAGCCACCCCCGAGCTCGGAGAACCAATTCCTAGACGGGTAACAAATAGGCAAACACATAGAAAGCATTGCATACAGATTCTTTTCAGACACATTCCCAACTTGGCTTTCACAGCACCACACTCTAGTGATGAACATTTTCAAAGGGTGGTAGTGGACCAATACCCTGAGGAGAACTGCAAGTATGAAATAAATAAGAAGCCACCTCATGGCACAATAAAAATATCAAAAATCTCAACCCCTTATTCCTTATGCCCCCCAAAGGCATTCTAGCCTTATATCCCTCCTTATGACCCCCATTGCACAAACAGGCCATGCAGCAAAGGTCACACAAAGATCCCTTGTGATCGCTCTCAAAAGAGAGTCTCTCACTCGAGGGCTATCACTGCTACCACCCTCAAGATCCTCTTCTCTCCCAAGAGTAAGAGATCTTGAGAAAACTCCCAAAACACAACATTTTCATAAAGCAAAAATACCAAGAGTTTTTCAAACATAAACTTTCAAGAACACAGATTTCTTATACAAACAACTTCCATACATAAACAAGAAGAAGACATTACAAATAATAATTGAAACCAACCTTAATCTGCCCAAAGGTTATTATGATATCTGATGAAGAGCTGCCCAATCCACAAATCTTTTTCCTTCTACCCTTATTCAATTTCTCTATTCCATAACATTATTTTCTTTCCAAATTTTCTTCTGTCTCCAAAAATGGAGAGTGGGTGATTACCCTCCAATTCTCAAAAATCTTCCTTAAGAAGCTCACTCTCTGAGTTCTCACAGGATTCTAAAAAAACCAAAAAAAAAAAGAAGAAAGAAAGTAAAATGCAAAAAGACTCTCCTTCCAAAAGGAAAAATCTTGATTTGATTTAACTTCAATTTTCAATTTTCGCTCAACTCAAAAAAACCAATTTTTAAAGCGTTAAAAAGATCATTATAAAGTAGAAACTTGCCTAAAATTACCCCTCACCCATAGGTATACCTTATGGGCTTTAGGAAACCCTATTAAACTACCCCTAGGTGTTCATTTAACCCATTTTAAACCCCTCTGAAGTTTATTTTCGGGTCAAACATAAATTGACCACTCCAAATATTATATTCCCAAAGTATTTATGACAACACATTAATTTATTAAGAAAACTATAATTAAACACTTTCCCACCAAGAGACAAAATAAAACATTTAAATTTAAATACACACGTGTCAAGTGACACAAATAAAACACTTTTACAAAAATAAAACATGAAATTGTCTCTTGAGGCTTTTACACAATAAAATTAAATAACACTTAACACTCATGCAACATATACTGTTAGGAATAAAATACAACACAAACGAGGTGTTGTCTCTCCAAATAGACAAACCCTGGCTTTACGAACGTACATAAGTCTAGGTTTGATTCTCCGTAATTTTCCATGGTCACATGGTAAATTTCCTGCGCATCTCAATTTACACATTAGTACTTCCAAATATCCATATATAATATAATTCAATAATATAACAATACACATCATTACTTGCATACAATTTTCATCTGCACAGATTGAATACATCTTTTATCAAACAATTTCACATAAGCAATTTTCATCCCAATTCACATAAACTAAACATACATCATAGTTCTATATTCAGAGTAAAATCCTGCAAATTCAATAACGACATCTATCATTGCAATATCATTCTATCTAATAATCATGTAGTTTTCTATCTCATAAAGCATGTAAGTAAATCATGAAATCATAGAAATGTTATCCAAATCCTGAAATCATATAAGTTCTAAGTCTCAAAATGCATCAAAATAAAGTATCCATAATAATCTAAAATATAAAATCCACTGAATGTCAGACTGAGTCGAGGTGAGGCCTCACATCCTCCCCCTCTAGGCATGAACTTCCTCCTGGAGTTCATCAAAGAGGTGAGGGTACTCTGATCTCATACGTGCTGCATCCTCCCATGAAGCCATAACTTCATCATAACAATCCCACTGGACCCTAACCTGGTCCAGCTCTCGACCTCGAAGGGCCAATGTCCAGCATGCCAAAATGCGAATGGGCTCCAAAACTAGCTGCCCGTCCGACTCCACCTGCAAGGCATCCCAATCTAAAAGGTGAGACTCATCATAGATATATTTTCTCAAAACTGAAACATGAAACACATCGTGGATGCGTGACAGGCTAGGTGGCAAAGCTAAATGGTAGGCAACTGGGCCTATCCTCTCCAGAATCTCAAAAGGTCCTACAAAGCGAGGTGCGAGCTTAGAACCCTTTTCGTAACGGATTGGACTATTATGCAGTCGCACTCTCAAGAAAACTCTGTCTCCAACCAAGTAACTACGATCTATCCTCTTTGCATCGGCATACTTCTTCTGTCTATCTTGAGCCTCTCTGAGACGCTGCCTAATCAAATCCACCTGCTGTTCCATATCGCGAACTAACTCAGGACCAATAGCAACTCTATCCTCTATGCGATCCCAACTCAAGGGCGTCCTGCAAGGCCTACCGTATAATGCCTGGTAGGGTGGCATTCCCAAGGAAGTGTGATGCGCATTGTTATAGGCAAAATCCACTAAGGAAAGATACACCTCCCACCGGGTCTGATGATCCATGACGTACATATGAAGCATATCCTCTAACACCTGATTGACCCTCTCTATCTGACCATCTGTCTCCGGGTGATAGGCTATATTGAAATTGAGCTTCGTGCCCATAGCTGCCTGTAATGACTTCCAAAAGGTAGAAGTGAAAAGAGAATCCCTGTCAGAAATAATCTTGCGGGGTACGCCATGAAGCCTAACAATGTCTCGCAAGAACACCTGTGCTACTGCTGGAGCTGTGAATGTAGTACGAACTGGTGAAAAGTGAGCTACTTTGGTCAACTTGTCAACTATCACCAAGATAGCATCATGGCGATGAGAAGACATAGGGAGACCAATGATGAAATCCATGGATATAGTATCCCACTTCCACTCTGGTATAGCATGAGACTGAAGCAACCCACCTGGATGGCAGTGCTCCGCCTTTACCCTCTGACACTCGAGACATCGAGCTACTATCTCAGCAATGAGCTGCCGCATTCCCGGCCAATGATACAACTACCTCAAGTCAGCATGCAACTTCTTAACCCCGGGATGCGCTCCATAAGGAGCTCTATGAGCTTCCAAGACAATCAACTCTCACAACCCTCCAGAGGAAGGTACATAAATGCACCCTCTGTGGCATAACAGTCCATCGGACTCCAAAGAATAATCCACATATTTCCCTTCTAGAGTAACCTGAGAACGTAATACCTGACAAACCTCTGCATACCATCCATCCTCTGACAAGTGCCAAAGTATACGGTCTCTCAAGTCTGTGCCCATGGATATGGTGTAAACCTCATGATGTCTCCTACTCAGGGCATCTGCAACTACATTTTCCTTTCCTTTGATGTAGTGAACGTCAAAATCATATTCGCACAAGAACTCCATCCATCTCCTCTGACGTGCATTAAGGTTCGGCTGAGTGAAGATGTACTGAAGACTCTGATGATCTAAATGCAACTCGAAGTGATGTCCTAAAAGGAAGTGTCTCCACCTCACAAGTGCATGCACTATTGCTACAAGCTCAAGGTCATGAGTGGGATAATTAAGTTCATGAGTCTTAAGTTTCCTAGACTCGAAAGCTATGGCCCTACCACCCTACATAAGAACTGCCCCTAAACCCTCTAAGGAAGCATCTGTACAAACCATGAAGTCAGCTAAAGGATCTGGTACAACAAGGATAGGAGCACTAGCAAGTGCCTTCTTGAGTTCCTGAAAGGCCTTCTCACACTTCTCTGTCCACTCAAATTTCTTCCCTTTACGCTGAAGAGAGGTAATAGGGTGTGCGACTCTGGAGAAACCCTCGACAAAATGTCGGTAATAACCTGCTAAACCCATGAAACTCCTGACCTCTGTCACACTGGTAGGCGCTGGCCAATCCATAATAGCCCTAATCTTTGATGGGTCAACTGAGATCCCATCACCGGAAATAACGTGTCCAAGGTACTTGACCTCAGATCGAAAGAAAGCACACTTCGATAGGCTGCCAAACAACTGGTTATCTCGCAAACACTACAATACCTGTTTTAGGTGCTCCTCATGCTCCTTCTCATTCTGAGAATATATCAGTATATCATCGAGGAACACAATAACAAAACGGTCCAGAAAGGTACGGAACACCCCATTCATGAGGCTCATAAAAACTGCTGGGGAATTCGTAAGTCCAAAGGGAACTACGGTAAACTCATAGTGACCATATCTAGTGCGAAATGCGGTCTTGTGGATATCACTTTCCACTATTCTCAACTGATGGTATCCTGACTTCAGATCTATTTTGGAAAAGACTTTGGTACCCTGAAGCTGGTCAAATAAATCATCAATCCTGGGCAAAGGATATCGGTTCTTGATGGTTACTTTATTTAGCTGCCGATAATCCATACACAATCGGAGAGATCCATCCTTCTTAACGAAGGTGACTAGTGCACCCCACGGGGATACGCTAGGACGGATATGACCCTTCTCAAGAAGTTCCTCAAGCTGAATTTTAAGTTCATTAAGCTCATTTGTGGTCATTCTATAAGGTGCTCTGGAAACCGGCTCGGCTCCTGGTACTAGGTCTATATGAAAATCAATCTCTCTGCGGGGAGGCATTCCCAGTAGTTCTGAAGGAAATACATCTGAATATCCCTTAAGGATAGGATGGTCATCGAGCGATGTTTCTTTTTCCTCCTCTTCCTCTCTGTCACTGATAATGATAGCAAAAAGCTGACATCCCTTCCGCATGCTCCGCTTAAGCTGCATTGCGGAGATCATACGAAGAGACACGGGCCTCTGAATCCTAGTGATGACTATGGGCGAACTATGATCATCCTCACACTCGATCCTTTTCAGGTGGCAATCCATCTTGGCTCTGTGGGCATAAAGCCAATCCATGCCAAGTACGATTCGGTAAGATCCAAGTGGAGTCACTCTAAGGTCTACTAAAGTGGTGGTCTTGCCAATCTGTAGCTGACATGCTCTAACCTCTGATTCCACTGACACTCTAGCCCCTGAAGCTAATTCCACTTCCCAACTGACACCCTGCCTAGTTGCCACTAGCCCGCAACGCTCCACAACCGATGGAGATATAAAGGAGTCAGTAGCTCCTGAATCAAACAAAATAGATACATTGTTACCTCTGATTATACCTGAAGATTCGATAACCGTGGCCTGATGATCAGCCTGGCGGTTGTCAACCGCTGCGAATACTATATGGGACCTGCCCATATCACCAACTGTCGGTTCTGAAGCGGCCATCCGCTGACTCCCTACTACCTATCCCTGAGGGCAATCCCTCGCCATATGCCCCATGGCTCCACATGTAAAGCAAGCACCCCGTGCCTGGAACTGGGCACCTTGAGGCCTAGAAAAAGCCTGATCTCCTGTCTTATTGGATCCGTTGTACCCACCCCTAGAGGACTGCTGAGTCCCCGTCGGCTGTGTGTACTGCCCCTGTGCTCTCTGATCACATTTCTGTCCCTGAGTCTGCCACTGCTTGGGCTTGGAGCCCTGCTGATACTGTGGAGGCTTCTGTTTTTGGTTTTGTGGTGACTGTTGTGGTGGAGGGGGTTTGGAGAACCCCTGAGAATTTCGGTTGTTCCCTTTCCAGTGTGGTTTCTGGAATCCATAAGTCTAAGGTGCGGGATTTCGGTTCTGAAACCGATCCCTATTGTCCTGTGGTCTAACCTGAATTTCCTCGGCAATTAGTGCCTTCTCTACAGCAACCCGAAGGCTCTTTGGGGCAGACATCCTAACAGGCCCGGCTATACCGGCATTCAATCCCCGGATGAAGTGGTTTACAAGAAGTTTCTCATCCTTTAGATAATCTACATATGGCAACAACTCAAAGAATTTACTCTCATACTGGGTTACTGACAAGATTTTTGTTGGAGATCATGAAATTCGTCTATACGACGCTGCCTGAAGTGCTCTGATAGGTACCTCTCACGGAACCTCTCTGTGAATATCTCCCAAGTGAGTGTATCAGGAGCTAATCCGCATTTGTACTCTTCCTGTCTCCACCAGGTGGAGGCTGTCCCTCTCAGAAGATGAACTGCAACACGTGCTTTCAAGTTGCTCTCATATGAACGCAACACAAAGCACCTCTCAAGACTCAGAAGCCATGCCTCGGCCTCTACTCCATCTGTAGAACCTTCGAAGGATGGTGGTTGGAGGCGCATGACCTCCCTGATGAGATCCCCTAGATCTCGACGTCCTCTCTCAAAATAAACTGGTTCCACTACAGGAGGTGGTCCTGGCATATGCACTGACTCTGGCTCATTACCACCCTGACTCTCTACAGGAATCGGAGCTGGGCTCCTGCTTCATTCTCTATCAACAGATCTATGACTCCCAGAGTCATGACTCCTAACCTGAGGGTTCTCTGCTGGGATCCTTTCCTGAACAATGCCAATAAGATTCTGAATGGCTGCTAAAATGTCACGGTTAGGTTCATTTGGCTGTTCGGGAGGTGCTCCTGGGTTCTCCTCTGGAACCGATGCCTCCCTCTCTACCTCATCGCGTGCTATGTGCACTCGCCTAGGACCCTGTCCGCGCTTGCGAGCTTGTCGCGTCAACGGAGGCATCCTAAGAGGAAAATAAGACAAAACAATTAATTAATTTCTTTTATAATTAAATTCAATTAAACTCAAAATTCCATTTAACAAATTAATTTAAAATATTCCAAGGTGAAACGTAAGTGAGTAAGGCTCCTAGTGTGGAAACCTTGCTCTGATACCAAAATGTCATGCCCAAAATTTAGGGCAAAAATGGAACAAATTTTTTTTTAAAAACAAACTAATTTAATTAACAAGTTCACTCTCGCGACAAGCGTTAATGAAATTTCCATTATTAAATTCGAGCTAATTCTGAAACAAACTAAGCATCAATAAAATTGTTCAATTTTAATTGCGGAAAAACTAACTGGTATAATTCTATCTCCAAGAGATACCTAGTCATTAGGTTTATTAAATTAATCAAGCTAAAGGAAATAGGTGGGGAAATTTAATTTAACCTCCAATATGTCTATGTAGCCTAATCAACCATCTATAAATTTCTCTTTATTATTTATTCCAAATAAAAATCAGGGTTATATAAATATATATATATATATATATATATATTTGTATATACATATATATATATATATTTATAATTTAAATACTTACACAAAATTATGATCAAAATTCATATATATACATATATATATACCCATATATATATATATGGATACATATATATATATATTTTACATATATGTTAAATATTTTAATTCTAATTCAAAAACCATTTTAACCTCCTCAAATTAATCCATTTTTTTCCCCCAACCCTAATTAGGGTTCTAATTTCTCACATATATATTATCTAAACTAATTAACATATTTATTTTTAAAACCAAATTGCCCTAGCCCCATCCGGGCTAGGGTTTAACCCATATATATTTTTTTTACAGGGAATTAACTTGCTAGGCCGAAACCCTTGGCGGCCATGAAATCTTTTTTTTGTGCAGGTCACGGGAGATTGAAGGCGGGAGAGAACCGTGCGCCACTGTGTGAGCGCACAGTGGGCGCCGCGGCACCACTGTGTGCCCACACAGTGGCGGCCGTGGCCGTCCACTGTGTGCCCACACAGTGGGAGCCAAAAGCGGCTCCACTGTGTGTGCACACAGTGGGTGCCACGCGGCCCTCCACTGTGCAAACACACAGTGGAGTCTGTGAGGACCCTAACACATTCTCCCCTTTTTTTATTTTTATTTTTTTTATTTTTTAAATATATAATATATAAAAATATATATATATATATATATATAAATATAAATTTATATATATATATATATATATTTATATTTATATAAATTTATATCCACAGTTAAAATGGTGAAAATATTTCAATATGAATATATATATATATTTTATTTTTAAAAGAGATTTACATGCGAATTTTTTTTTAAACTATTATAATAAAGGGAAAAACATTAAGTTTAATCAGAAATATATATATATATATATATATATATATATATATATATATATATATATATATATATATATATATATATATATATATATATATATATATATATATATATAATAAGCCTTTTAAATACTAAAAAACAATTTAGAATACTTTTTAAAAAGATACAATATATTTTTCTGGAATAAAAAGAATTTCATTGATTTTTTTTTTTTCTAATAAAATATTTACATAAAACATGTTTTTCCATTAAATTACTTAAAATCTTTTAGTATAAATAAACTTCTATTTTGCCACAAGTAAAAATACAGATAAAATTTAATTGAAATCTATTCTTTTATTTCTTTCCAAAACACAAGAAGCTTTTGCATGCAACACAAAATAACTTTAAATTTTATCATCAACCAGAAGTAGAAATAAACAAGTTTTTTTTTTTTTTTTTTTTAAAAACAACTCTAAGATATTCTACCAATTTACAGGATGTTTCTCTGAATAGTCACAACAATAAAACTTCAAGTCTACTTTCACAAATTACAACTTGCTTCTCTTTACTATGAATGAGGCATATTTCTATAACAACTTTAAACAAACATCTGCAGCTGAATTTAAGTATCTTCCATAATAATCTTCAGTGTCTTTTCATGGTTCCTATTCTCTTTCCTCTGATTTTCCTGCATAATAGAAAACACAAATATGACCACGGAGTGCTCACCTCCCAGCCTAGGCTAATTGGTAGCCACCCCCAAGCTCGGAGAACCAATTCCTAGACGGGTAACAAACAGGCAAACACATAGAAAGCATTGCATACAGATTCTTTTCAGACACATTCCCAACTTGGCTTTCACAGCACCACACTCTAGTGATGAACATTTTCAAAGGGTGGTAGTGGACCAATACCCTGAGGAGAACTGCAAGTATTAAATAAACAAAAAGCCACCTCATGGCACAATAAAAATATCAAGAATCTCAACCCCTTATTCCTTATGCCCCCCAAAGGCATTCTAGCCTTATATCCCTCCTTATGACCCCCATTGCACAAACAGGCCATGCAGCAAGGGTCACACAAAGATCCCTTGTGATCGCTCTCAAAAGAGAGTCTCTCACTCGAGGGCTGTCACTGCTACCACCCTCAAGATCCTCTTCTCTCCCAAGAGTAAGAGATCTTGAGAAAACTCCCAAAACACAACATTTTCATAAAGCAAAAATACCAAGAGTTTTTCAAACATAAACTTTCAAGAACACAGATTTCTTATACAAACAACTTCCATACATAAACAAGAAGAAGACATTACAAATAATAATTGAAACCAACCTTAATCTGCCCAAAGGTTATTATGATATCTGATGAAGAGCTGCCCAATCCACAAATCTTTTTCCTTCTACCCTTATTCAATTTCTCTATTCCATAACATTATTTTCTTTCCAAATTTTCTTCTGTCTCCAAAAATGGAGAGTGGGTGATTACCCTCCAATTCTCAAAAATCTTCCTTAAGAAGCTCACTCTCTGAGTTCTCACAGTATTCTAAAAAAAAGAAAAAAAAAAAAGAAAAAAGAAAGCAAAATGCAAAAAGACTCTCCTTCCAAAAGGAAAAATCTTGATTTGACTTAACTTCAATTTTCAATTTTCGCTCAACTCAAAAAAACCAATTTTTAAAGCGTTAAAAAGATCATTATAAAGTAGAAACTTGCCTAAAATTACCCCTAACCCCTAGGTATACCTTATGGGCTTTAGGAAACCCTATTAAACTACCCCTAGGTGTTCATTTAACCCATTTTAAACTCCTCTGAAGTTTATTTTCGGGTCAAACATAAGTTGACCACTCCAAATATTATATTCCCAAAGTATTTATGACAACACATTAATTTATTAAGAAAACTATAATTAAACACTTTCCCACCAAGAGACAAAATAAAAGATTTAAATTTAAATACACACGTGTCAAGTGACACAAATAAAACACTTTTACAAAAATAAAACATGAAATTGTCTCTTGAGGCTTTTACACAATAAAATTAAATAACACTTAACACTCATGCAGCATATACTGTTACGAATAAAATACAACACAAACGAGGTGTTGTCTCTCCAAATAGACAAACCCTGGCTTTACAAACGTACATAAGTCTAGGTTTGATTCTCCGTAATTTTCCATGGTCACATGGTAAATTTCCTGCGCATCTCAATTTACACATTAGTACTTCCAAATATCCATATATAATATAATTCAATAATATAACAATACACATCATTACTTGCATACAATTTTCATCTGCACAGATTGAATACATCTTTTATCAAACAATTTCACATAAGCAATTTTCATCCCAATTCACATAAACTAAATATACATCATAGTTCTATATTCAGAGTAAAGTCCTGCAAATTCAATAACGACATCTATCATTGCAATATCATTCTATCTAATAATCATGTAGTGTTCTATCTCATAAAGCATGTAAGTAAATCATCAAATCATAGAAATGTTATCCAAATCTTGAAATCATATAAGTTCTAAGTCTCAAAATGCATCAAAATAAAGTATCCATAATAATCTAAAATATAAAATCCACTGAATGTCAGACTGAGTCGAGGTGAGGCCTCACAGAAAGCATTGAGAACAGTATAATTTTACATCTGGACATATACAAAAAGGTTTTAATTGAAGTTGTGGATGACCTACCAAATGGTCTGTATAGGAGATTAGAGGCAAAAAGGATTGCAGTGATGGAATTAGATAAGAAACTAAAGGTTGAAAAACTTCTAGCTGTACATCCTGTAAATTCAGAAGAGGAAATTGATGAATTAATCTCTAAGGCTAACTGATCTATTTTTTCCAATGGACACTGACAAGTAAGTTTAATGGCAAGTAGAGTGAAAGAGATTGCAAATGAGACTGCTGATAATTGGGATATATTTTTTGTGGAGAAGGAAAAACAAGAGGAAATGAACCGACCAAAGAAAAAATTTAAAGTATATCAGAAGGATAAGGACAAGGGAAAAGGTAAAATTGGTGGTATTCCAAACATTAAGATTAATGACAACTTACAACCACCTTTGGATACTACACCGGTACATATTGATGATCCACCAGTTATTAACACTGAAGGTGTTGCACATGATGACACTAATCTTGAATCTGAAATACTCTTCACCATGAATGTGGATAATTATGAAGTGAATATTTTTGTAGATAAGGATAGTGCAGAGGTTAAGGAAGACAATGTTGATAGTGGCAACTTGGTTGAGAAACTGGTAGAGACTATTGAGGTTGAGATCCCAACCCAAATAGAGCAACCATTGGAAACAAAAAAACCTACTAAAGGAATAGATGTTGGCATAGGGCCACTAGAGACTAAGATACCGATAGAGCTTACTGAGAAACCTACTGAAGCAGAGGTACATACTGAGACAGAGGTACATACTGAGATAGAGAAACTAGCAATCACTGAGACATCAAAACAGTCTGAGAAACCCTTGCTAGTTGTGATGCAAATACATACTGATCCACCAGAGGTAAACACAAGTAAAATGGTTACAATTGATGGAAGCACAAAGGTAATAAAGGCAACTAGTTAGACATCTGACACTTCAACAAGTGAATTCAAACCTACCAATGTTATAGAGGTACTTTTGGATTTAATTAAAAAGATAACGAATTACAATGCATTAGCCTACAAGGCAATTGATAACACTATACCCATTCTTAAAATGATCGCACCAAATTGTAATATAGAACATATTAAGGATTCTTTAGGCCAATTGGACAAATTGTCCAAATTTATTGCTGACAATGTAATAACCTATTATAAAGTGAATGAGGATACAATAAAGGAAAGAGTTGAAAAAGAGAAGAACAAATTCTTTGATGAAACCATTAAGAAGTGTACAAAACAACTGAATACATTATTACCAGCATTGAACTCTACAATTTTGGAGTACAAAGAGCTATATAGGGAAACATGCAAACCTCGCCTTCTGACAGAGGACATAGACAAGTGGATCAAAAAAACACAAAAGGAAATCGATGACATAGCTGATAACATAATTAGTTCATCTGATCATATATCAGTTTTTGAGCAAGAGATGGCAGGTTTTGAAGAAAAATTAGTGAAACTTGAGAAAGAAAAGGAAAGGATAAGGTCTAATGCCAGAGAGCTTAATAATAAACTTGGTCCTAAGTTGGAAAAACTTATTTCTCAGAGAATAGAAATATCTAAGGCATTACTTTAGGGAGAATGATCACCAGAAGATCACATGCATCATCTCACCGATACAATCCAATAGAGTGAGGCAACCCTGAATGATAGCAAAAGGTTTATGCAGAATCTAACTTTGGTTTTAGCAGATATATTTCAGATTGTAACCAACTGATTACAGATTTTGAGGTGAAATTTTTGCACTCATTTGACTATTTTTGACAACCTTTTTCATTGATGTCAAAGGGGGAGTAGTGGAGAGAAAAATTCTTATTCAGAGGAGATCATTTGTTTAGGGGGAGCACATCTTTTTGGACTTTAGTTTTTGGATTTTTCTCATGAGTGTTGCCGTCAATGCCAAAGGGGGAGATTGTTGGCATTCTACACACTTATGAGAATAGTTGATGTTTTCACTGATGGCAACCAACTGGCAATCACCTAGCAACCCACTGACAGTTACTGACACCAGCAATAGACTTCTACATACACCGGCAGTGGCAATAATGCATATCGACACTCAAGCCGACATAGAATAAACTTTGTTTATTGTTTTATATTGTAATTATCTTTTGTAAAAGCCAACATGGAATATTATAAAAGACTCATATATATGTATGAGATCTTATAGGTCATTTTGTAGATGGATGATAGGAAATATATGAGAGAATATAGATGATGTTTTGTATAAGGTGATATAGTTGACAGTGAAGGTTTTTGGTAATAGACTGAGCTTAAACCGGTACTGAACCTAGCATAGTTGATGTTGATCTAAAGTAGTACATTGTATTAGATTTTGATAATCCATTTTGTAAGTCAGCGAGACTTCTATTTTGTAATTGAGCAGCGAGCTCTAGGCTGCTAGCCTTCCTGCATGTGCAGGCACCTCATTGTAAGTAATATTTATTCATTGGTTAGTAAGTGAATATTATGGGTCACAAATCCCACTGAGGTTTTTCCCACATTGGGTTTCCTTGTTAAATATCTTGTGTTATGGTGTATTCTCTATGTTGTCTCTATTATTATTATTTGTTGCATTAATTCTTATTTACCGGTACACTACTTTGGGATACAAAGTTCTTAATAAGGTTAAATATTTTGCTAACCGGTTAGACATTGATTCACCCCCCCCTCTCAGTGTCTTTGGGACTGTCATTGATTCTAACATATTGTGGGTCACAAATCCCACCATGGTTTTTCCTCTTTGAGGTTTTCCATATATAAATCTATGTTATGTTTCTCATTTATGTGTTTGGCTTATTGGTTGCATTACTTCTTTGAATTATGTTTATATCGGTATACTGGTTGGTGTATGAATTCTTTGTTAAGATTAAAATCTACTATTCTGGTATAACACTGATTCACCCCCCCTCTCAGTGTTATTGGTTTCCAACAAAATGAGGGCTTAAGTGTTCTTTTTTTACTACAAACCATAGAAATGTAAACTTAAATAAATTATTAAAGATGCATAAAATAGAAAATTGATATATTTTACTAATGAGAATGATAGAATTTCAAATTTGTATATTAACTTCTACTTTAGGTTAAAGAGTTGCATTTTATAGAGGAAGTGTTATTTCTTGGAAAAATAAAGTAGATTTGTGGGCATGAATCCATACTTAGATACATATACGTAATAATAGTAATAAAATGCATAGCATAAATAACATGCAATATAAGAGATTTTTCATGGGTCAAGATGCCTTAGTATCAATTGGATATCCAGAAATAGAGTTAAACAATTGTAACTAGGGTAATATGATATTTAATTGCAATCCTAATTATACTATTTTATTTATCTCCAACAATCTGGGATGGTGATTTAGTTTTAGATTATTTAAATTATTTAATATTCAAATGTTTTAATTTAATTATTGGGGGTGGTGTAGGTTAAAAGATGGATGATCTCATTGCTACTTTACTTTTAAAGGAAATGAGGGAAATTCATGATGGTGGCTCATTGGATGCCCTACTTGTTGAAGAATGACCTAAGGATGAATATAATCCTGATGGGGATATAAAGAAATCAAAAGATAGATCTAAGTAAAGAGGTCAAACTAAAACCTTACAAAATATAAATTATAGTGTTGGGACTATGAGAATAGAGGGCATGTGAAGAAGAATGGTAGAAACAAACAGATATACTTTGATTCCTTTGCATAGATATGTTTTGATAAAGGTTGTATTGATTATTCTTTTATTATGCTAATACTATATTATTAATCATTCATAACTTATTAGATTAGGTTGATCTACCACATGAATACTCAAAGGAGTGGTTTTCATCATACAAGGCTTGTGAAATAGAGAAATTTTTACTTAGTGACAACACTATCTATCAAATTGTTCATAAATGAAAGGTATAACTTTTTGTTAGTGATGGGATGAATTAAAAAAATGATAATATAATGTCCCAAGCCAAGACACCTAGGACACAACCTAACAAAATAACCTTTTTCAACAATAAAAACAACCACTACTGTGTGAAAACAATGGCTCGTTCACAAAAAGTTGCGCACAAAAGTGTCATGTGAATACAACACAACATAACTATTTAAAAAATGATGTCACCATTGCTACAACAAATTTGGTGCCAATAGAAGAATTATTGATCATAGGATGAATCCACCAAAATGGATGTGGGAGAGGGGAAGATGACATTCAAAAGATGATGAAGTACTAAACCATAATTTTTTTCTCTTGCAACACCACAAAATCATAGGAACAAAGAATAATCTACCCTAATTACACTCCAAGATATTCTTAGAAAGTTTTAGAAACCAATGAAAGCCCATATAGATAATGGATTAGATAGGAGCTAACAAGTCTCTACTAGACAACATGACCATTCAGTTTTGAAACAAAGAGTAAGATGAGAAAACATTCACCTTCAATCCAATCATAGAGAACCTTTAAATGAAACCTACACATGTTAAATGACACAAGGAGTAAGATTAGATTTTATTTATTTTTAATATGCAATGTGGAATGTTGATCTTGCATGAACTCAGAGCTAAGAATGATGGAAATAAGCTACATCCACTATATAATCAAAAAAGATAATATTTGATGTCCCTATCCACAATGTGGATGTGAATCTTGAAGAAAGGGAAGATATGAAAATAAAGGCCAAATATGTTATCTAGTGAGTGCAACTCATTCCTGAAGTAGAAGGGTAACCATTATAATAGTAGGCAAGTACTTCAAAAGGAAAGAGGCCTTCTTCTTCTATAGACTAAGAAAACAACTTATACCCATCCAACTATTCATGCAAGGAAAATTGTGGAGTAGGTTCTAATAAACATTCACAAACAAAGGAAAGAGAAGGAAGAAAATTAGAAGACTCATTAATCAAGCATGGAGAAACCTACAAAGGACAAAACAATTGCTCTTGCCACTAATTCTACCACAACTCCTTCCTTGGTTCATGAAAGGACTATGACCTCTAAGGCCAAGGAAAGAATAAAGAAGGCACCTAAGGAAATACCCAATGTTTTATAGGAGACTATAGAAAGGGCCTAATCAAATGATTATGCAGGATATATAAGATTGTAGATAATTGAGTAGATGATTATGTCGTGAGGGTTAGATATTGTTGGTGAGAGGCACTACAGGTATATTGAGATTTTGTCATTGATGGAAACTCATATCATTTTCAGCATCTGCACTTCATGTTTTCATCATTCCAAAAGATTGAGTGAATATTCCTTGAGTCTTGTAAGGTCTACTAAGATAAACATGATATCTATTAGACTGTACAGTTTTGTTTGGTAGATTATTTTGGCTACATGGATTTTGGAGAAGGTTTATGGACATGTAATTTTCCTTATTCTAGGATTGTGGCCTCTCGTAATGAGTTTCATGTTAGCTGGGAGATCCGATAATCATGTTTTTGGTATGGACTATTTATATCAACTATAACGTGAGGTAATTCAGTTCATAGATCTTGTAGATTTATTTTGGTTATTTTTTATGTGGTCAAGGTTGATGAGCTATCATATGGGAAATGCATGGACATATTGTTTTGGTTTGCATGGGTGTTATGATATGATTGAGTTGACATCTACACACATTTCATCCTGACGTGTCCTTGAAGATGATATGAGGTTGTGACGAAATTTGTGATGAAAATATATAAGAAGGGATGATTTGATCATTTTGGTGTGTCTTTATGATATGAGTAATGGGTATAAGAAATTGTGTGTAGTTTCATGAGTTCAAGTGCTAGATTTATGCTTTGGATTATAGTAGAATATCATATAAGAGCAATGCTACATAGTAGTGCATTATGTGCTATTTGTGCTTAACCAAAACTATATACAAGAATTTGTTGATGATAATTCATAGTTCAAACTTCATTGTAATCTTTTACAAATATAACATCGACACCCAAATTACATGACTATATCACCTATATATACAATTCATCAACCTTGATAATAAGGTAGGCTAAACCCTCAACCATCAATTACAAAATTACATCACACAATACAAAGATCAAGCACCAGACTAATATAATGGTTTACATAGTATAACATGTTCCTAATTCAAATTTCCAAATTCATAGCTCCACTGGAAATCATGCCAAGGTCAACCGCAACACACTACACCACCAGAAAAACCACATAACATGCAAATCATCACCGGTTGATGTAAACTACCAAAAAATTGGACAACGATCAATGTGGATCATCAAATCAAACAAGAAATGAC
This sequence comes from Cryptomeria japonica, assembly GCF_030272615.1. Lineage (NCBI taxonomy): Eukaryota > Viridiplantae > Streptophyta > Pinopsida > Cupressales > Cupressaceae > Cryptomeria > Cryptomeria japonica. Next base: position 775,689,071 of record NC_081409.1, on the reverse strand, counting down.
TAGGAAACACTAGAAATCAAGTTAGAATCATCTGAAACAATTACACCAACACCACTTTTCAAATATTCATCGGTCAACGTCTGAAATCTCAAGAACACAATCAATTAGTAACTGTCACCAAGAAAGATAACTTGCGGATCAAAAAATAATGAACCATCTAAAAAGAAGATACACAAGATCATCCAAAACAACATCCCAAAAATATTCCTTCATCACTTAGCACAATATTTGATCACATTGAAATATACCAGAGGATACCGAACTCTACAAAACAGTGATCTGGAAACCAACACTACAAACCAGATCAAAAAATCTTCCCAATCTACAATCACTAGAGAAAATCACAAGATAATTTTGACATCAATCACAACAACATATCCTAGCAGCACCAATGACCAACTATATCCAAAAATCTCCCCATTTTGCATTGATAGTAACATATGAATGTAAAAAATAGTCAATGCAAGGAAAGAAGATATCTCTAGGAAAATACCCCTAAGATCAAGATAGATAAAGCAGTTTTTTGCATGATCTCTCTCCCCCTTTGATAGGAATACCAAACTCTCTCCCCAAAATAAAGACATGAATCTCTCTCCCTCAAAAATACATAACTAGATCAACAATCTACTCCACTAGAGGAGCATCACCAACTCACCAATCCAGATAAAGAGATAAAGCTCTGAAATCCACCAGATTGATGCAACTCAATGCATCTAGTTCTCATAAAGAGGAGTGGATACCCCTAATTTTTCTCTCAAGTAGACAAACGTATCTGTAGGAAAAGGTTTAGTGAAAATATCAACTATATGTTCCTTTATAGATACATACTCCAACTTCACCTTCTCTTCACTGACTTTCTCTCTCAAGCAATGGTATTTGATTGACACATGTTTAGTCTTTGAATGTTGCAACAGATTATTTGACAAGTTGATAGCACTGTAATTATCGTATTTATTTAATTTAGTATCCTAGCATATTTAATTAATAAATCAATTTGCTAGTAATCATGAAAAAAAGGAATTAATTTGAAAAAGGAATTAAAATTAGAAAAAAAAAAGGAATTAAATTGAAAAATATTAGAAAAGCAATTAAATCAATTAAATACCAAAATTGAATAATAATATGAAATAAATCAGTTTTTCTGATTTTATCTTAAGATTTGTTCAATTTCCTTTAAAGCTTAAGAAAGCAGTCAATCACATCAATTCACCTGGATTGTGCTTCCTCATGGAGAATCTTTGTCATTCATCATTGATTGATCTTGACCATTGGTATCTCTCCTGATTTTCTATAAATTCAGGCCCTCATCTCTCATAAAAAAACCCTGGAAATTATTGTTATTATGTTGTTTTTGCTCTAAGACTAATGAGAATATTGCATTAGCTGAATCATATTACTCGAATCATGCTAGTTAAAAAAATCATATAGATGGATAAATTTCTTAAATCATGGTAGCTTAATCTTGCATATCTTGCATCCATTTACCTTAATTTCATACTCATATAGTTTAAATTCTTTGTTTAGGTGTCATCTAGTCACTGGTGTTGCATAAAGAAATCTGAGAGCAAAACTAAACTCACATCTACTAGAAGGCAATAGGTTGGTTGATTTGTAATGGTTTTATTGTTCATTGATTATTGATTTACTAACCATGCATCTAATGACTTAATTGAACTGTTGTTTATTCAAATACAGATACAATTCCACTTTTCACACACATTTTTGGTGCCCACCATGGGGCTCAAGAATTTAATTTTTGGCTTGCAAATCTTTTTTTATTTTTTTAGGTTTTGTCCATAGAGCCTCTGCAAAAGGTCATATGACTTTTTACAGCATACAAGATGATTTCTAAGATTTGTCATTTGGCTCAATGGGAATCATCATATGAGTATCTGCTTTACTATTTTATTTTGGGATTTACTCATTCGGCTTGGTGAGAATACTCATTCTTCTTTGTGAGAATTATCGTATGAATTTTTGATTTGCTCAGTTTATAAATAGTATACTTTTTGGGGTTTTCTTGATTTGGCTTTGGATTTTACTAACGCTAACCCTAAATTGTCTTCTGTCTGCCTGAGATTTTCATAGCCTAACTGATTTTCTATAGAACGCATGTAAAAGAATTTGTCAAATCAAACTCACGCATGTCAATGAATCGAAAACAATATGACTACTGATGTGTTGGTTTTGCAGGCTGCCTAAGTAGAATCAACCAAATATTTTGTATCCTTTAATTCATTTTTAGGCACTTAAATTTCTATTTGGTTAATGAACAAATCTATCTTTTATGTTTGAAGAAAAATCTAGGAGGTAGGAGAGTATGCTCTTGTCTACACAGATAATCAAAAATCCAGACCCTTGAAGCTTTTTCTATTTTTGAGACTTGTGTATGTTTTAGTGGGCCTGTCACAATGGGAAAAAGTAATCACTCTGTGAGAATGACCCAAGTGAGTATAGCTAAACCCAAGCATTCTGACAACCTATAATAAATACGCCTTTTGGAATTAAAGTCTCAGAGGATGGGATTATTTGAGTTTTCTCTTTTGATATCTCTCATATCGAGAATTTTGTAGGGCCTTGCGGTCTCAATCATGCTTGCGTGACTACAACTTGTTTCGGTACCTTGTCAGACTATAGGCCTCAATCGCGCTTGCACAACTTCAAGGGGTAATTTCAAATGGAAATCCTTACTATGAACTTTAAAATAGAAGCTACCCAGTTCACCTCTGAAAGGGGGATAATCTTTGTGCAATAGAGATAGTAACTCTCCCAATATACTTTCCATATCGTACCCCCATTAACGTTTCGATTCATCTAATATGGCATTGATAATTCATTACATGGGACTTAGCGGTCGTATTCTGATTAGCTATTGGGTGTGTACCTAAATCTGCAAGAAAATGTTTTCTCTCTCAGCCAACTTCCTTACAATTAGCATGCTATGTTTGAAATCACTTTGGATCTTACGTGTTTGTTGTGTTTTTTTGTCCAAAGCTGAAAACTAAAAATCTAAAAACTGAAAAAGCTCAAAACAAATCAAAAAATCAATCAAATTTAGTGGTCACAAACTTAGTTTCCTTGTCAAATTTGTTTTTGTCTCTAGTCATAAATGTCACATGAGCTTCCTAATTCATCATCTGAGTCATCTAAATGGTCGTATGAGTTACCTACATTGTCGTCTAAGTCATCTAGTTTGTCATTCTGTCTTCTCCAAACTATCATTCTGGTCTTTGAAGATTGTCATCTAAGCTTATAATATTTTTCGTAGAAGTCACACTGGTCTCTAAAGAGTTATTGTTCGAGTATAGGTAGCAACTCGTACGAGTATCTATCTTTATCGTCTGGAAGATACTAAATTGTCATCTGAGTAAGGTAAATTATCATCTGAGCCTTTGATCTGTCAGTCTAGGAGCATGTTAGTTGGTAGCAAGTTTAAATTTGGTCTTTTTCAATCCTGAAGTATAACAGTCTTGATAGTGTACCCCTGTCGATGTGTTGCATGATTTTTTTGATCATCTCCCAGCTAGTTCAATCAATCGCTTATCAAACTTAATCAACCTAGGTTGCTTAGTTCATGTCTTATATAGGATAGATCATTCCTAAAACCAAACTGAGACTTAGTCACCTCTCTCAATCACTATGTTAAACACATAACTAGCTTTGATTTGATCTTGACATATGTATCACATATAGATATATCACATCGATTTTAAATGCCTATTCAAACCAAGAGTTCTCATAAGAAAGATGACAAAAGTAAGGACAATCTTTCTCATTACAAACTAATCCATTCTTGCAAATAAAAACTATCATAAATCTCTATGGCTACCTTAGCTCAACAAATTCAAGATCTAAAGAGAGAAATATATGACATTCAAGCCCAACAAAAAGATTCAATGACCCCTCTTGAGATAAAATTTCATGATATTAGGAACACCAGACTTCAAGAAATGCTAAAACAATTATACAAGGGGGAACAAAAAGTATTTGAAAATCAAAAGACAAATAGCATACAAGATCACAAGACACCTTCACCAAGACAAAAAGACATATATCCCCTAGATATATAGTTTACACCTTTGGGGCAATCTATTGAGTTAGCTTTGGAAGAGATTATTGAGCATATTATTATCATATTGCCTAACAAGGCCACATGGGGATGTGAAGTTTTAAGTAATTACTCTAGATATCATAGGAATAATTAACATAAGACTTCAATGTGCATGGAATTAACCATAAAATTCAAGACCTCCTTGATGATGGTGTTATTGAAATTGAAGAATCTAATAATTCACCTAAGGAGAAACTACATGTCATAACCAAGCATGATCACAATTATGAACCTATGTCTAGAAATGGCCCACATGTAGCCTCCATCTCTTCCATGATGCCTCCATCTCCTAAGGATTCTCAACAACAATCCATACCATATCCCTCAATTAATGAACCTAATGATGAAACTTTTCATGTTGACCCTCAAGGGCTATCTCAAGGGCCATCCTATCCAATGGTTGAAAAAGATCCTATCTCCCTAGAATCCCATGATGATCCCCTTATACCTTTCCATTTCATCCAAGATGATCCCCTTCCATCTCAAGAGAAAATTATCCTTCCAAATCCCATTCCTAATCCACTTTCTAAGATAGATCATGGTGCCTCTTACACCTTTACAAATGATCCTATTCAAAATGAAGAGTCAAACACCCTTCCTACTCTATCCAATGGTCTTCTTCCATGTCAAGATCAAAGTATCCCTTTATCTCCTTTTCATAATCCTCCATGTTCACCTCGAGGATCCATCATGCCTACAAAGCCCTCGCATGATCCTACAAGTCAAAATATTTATAAATGCAAAGGGTTAGACCTTCACAAGCAAGAACCCCTCCATGTTAAAGACAATATTAAGGGTCATCACCTCAATTACATTCCTCAAGATGTTTGTATCCCTACTAAACCAAAATCCAAATACATGTCTTCTCCTTCATCTATTCCATCCATTTTAGGACCCTATATCCCTCCATCCCTTATGCAAGATCAACAAAGGCATACATCTTCACGCACCTTCCATCCATCTAAAAGGACAAAAAGGCCCATTGAGAAAAAGAAAGAAAAATCAAAAGTTATATGGGTTCCTAAGGAACTTGTCGAACCAATGCATTCCAAGAAACTACAAAAGCATGAAAAATCAAAAACCATGTGGATCCCTAAGCAGCTCCTTGAAGCACAATAGTCTAAACAAAAATCCAAACTGGCATCCAAAATTGTTGTTCCTTCATCCAAACTTTCCAAATCTATTCCTCCATCACTTTCTTCATCCATTTTGGATCCTTATGTCCCAAAATATCTGGTTGTTCCTCCATCCAAATCTCCAAATCTGAGATCCACTTTTCCTTCATCACACCACACCTCAAGATGTGTGCCAATGGTGATCCTGCCAACATTTCCATTCACTCATGCACCAAAGTTTCAATATTTGGTCCATTATCCAACACCTCTTTTTCATCCTTCCATCCCTCTTATCCAATCCTTTGCGATGTTACCCTAGTTTCATCAAAAAATCTAAAAACTAAGGATATAAATATTGGAGATGTTGAACATGTACACTTAGTTGAGTCATTATATCCTATTTGGACAAGACATCTTTATCCAACTCTTCAAACAAAGACCAATGAAATACCTACACAAAACTCCCTGACCCTATGAACAACACGTACCTTAAATGATACTATATCTAAGGGCTGGGTTAGTTTGGGTTCTACTTTTTGTATTGCATCTCATTTTATTCAAATAACTGCATCACATATAGTTTTTTTTTTTTTAAATGCATCACATTTGCAAAATTTCTGCATTTGCATATAGCAGCATTAATAAAACAAGGCAATTGTCCAAATTTATCATTTGTTTGCATTGAAGACAAACAAGGGTCATCTCCTTTCTTAGATATTGGGACATGAATTCTTTGAGATCCTAAGGTAATTCATTTTCAACATCACTCTGTGATGACAATTTACTTATGGTTTGTTAGTGATTTCGCTATTTGAGTCTTGGTAACCCAAAATGTATCAATTGCTATATCTCAAACACAATAGCAAAATCTCTAATTCATTCTAGACATCTAGTTGATCATATGAATAGTGAAAAATCTAACATTCTACTTCAGCACCACTGTAATTGTTACACCCAAGTAGGTTTCAATACTTACAAGTCAAGGCAAGAAAAAAAAACAAAAAACAAAAAAGAACAAAAAAAAAACACTTGTAAGTATTGAAACCTACTTATAAAGATGAATTCTCTTATTCAAACATACACCACTCTCTGATAATGTAGACTCAACACCCATACATCATCAAACCACCAATATAACACCTTTTTATACAAATCATCAACCTTGACTACAAGATTGGCCAAAACCCTTAACACCTAATTACAAAATTGCATCACATGATACATAAATGAACCACCGGACCAATACAATGTCATGGATAACATAGCATAGATCCAAATCAATTTTCACTAGATTTTCTTCCCATTATGTTACACCAAAGTAGGTTTCAATACTTACAAGTCAAGGCAAGAAAAAACAAAAGGTGTTATGGCAAATATTCATCTCAAGACAAAAAAGAAATGATATATAACTGAATTATCAATCATACAAGTCTGACAAAAAGCTTAACTATGGGAACATGCGAGTAACTCCATCAGGTCTATGAACACCTATTGGCAATGGAGCAATATTTGAGAGATTACAATCTATAACCTCGTTGGAGCTCTAAAGCTTGCTGGCAATGAGGCTCTATTCAGGATGCTTTTTAAGTTAGAATAATCTTTGTTGCTAGTCATATAGGATGCTAAGGATCCTTAGTGACCACAAGAGAAATAATTAACTCATTTGCACTCACATGGGCAAAAGAAGATCAAAGTTTCAAGAATCAATTGGGAAGTTTTCTGTGTCTCCATTTGTAAATCTTAGTCACTAAGTGTGTTAATTTTGATGTTCTAAGGGACCTTAAGGATCAATTGACCACTTATCTATGAAATGTTTTGTACCTCCAATTCAATTGGTGTATTACAAAATGCTAAACAAACATAGTCATCCTTGTTCGAATAGGAAATACATCTTCATCATGCATATTGCATTAACATAGGTCATATCAAAAATTCATTGTCTCCACATGCATTTTGCAGACCATCATGTCATATAGGTCTGCATATTGGGGGCATAGCTGAAAAAAATCCTAAAAATCCTAAAATGTCTTGAACAAAATCCTTAAAAATCAAAAATCAAAAAATCAAAAAATGGAAAATCAAAGCAGGAAAGCATAAACCATCCATCAAACCAAACCAACAACAAATAAACTCTCAAAGTCTGCAATCAAACTTATTTCATGTCTTGTTAATCAACCTACCAAACTCTATCAAACATCAACATGTCTTATAAAAGGAAGGGTACACTCGAAATTAGACAGATAAATCTTATACATGGTACTTACTCTTTGAAACCAGACATTACAATCAATGATCACACAAATCAAAACATTGACATAGATCACTATGGCTACTGAATTTTGTCCAGGTTGGTCTTATTTTCTGTACTGAAATCTTGCATCTTTGCTTTAGCTTGTACATATCCTATTGGCAAATGCACACTCCAATGAGAAATTGTAGGTGATTGAAGGTTTTGTCATTGATGGCAACCTTGCAATCATATGATATCGGCAAGACAAATATATAGACACTGGTAATGACAAACTCTACACTGGCACACAAAACACCGGCAGTGAAAGGAAGGATACCGACACCTAGGCCGACAAGAATTTTGTTTGTAATATATTTTGTAATTAAATGTAAAATCATTGTAAGCTGACATGGCGAGTTGTAAAATGACTCATATATGTATGAGATCATTGTAGAACATTTAATAATGATGAGATTGGCAAAATTATGTAGAGCTAATTTGCAAATTATAGGTTAAGGGTTTATGTATGAAGCATAGCTAAAACTGGTACTGGAACTAGCATAGAAGATGCTAATTTGAAGCAGTACAAGACATTGGATTTGTATAATCCTTTTTTGTAATTCAGTGTGACTTCCTTTGTAATTGAGCAGTGAGCTCTAGGCACTTGGCCTTCCTGCATGTGTAGGCCCCTCTTGTAAAATAGTAATATTCCCTTATTGGCCAGTAAGTGAATATTGTGGGTCACAAATCCCACTGAGGTTTTTCCCACACCAGGTTTCCTTGTTAAACTACTATTTTATGGTGTTTTTTTCATGTGGTTGTTGTTATTCTTATTTATTCCATTATTTCTGGTTTACCGATACACATTATTGATATGCTTTACATGTTTTAAATCAAGTAAATTCATAAACCGGTTAGATACTGTTTCACCCCCCCCCCCCCCCTCTCAATATCTTTGGGAATCCTAACAATTGGTATCAGAGCATGGTCCTCTATTTTCAGAAGCCTAACAGCTTGAGGAAGATCTTGACACTGGTAGAGATGGAAAACTTGAAGAAATAATTGGAAACAACTCTTTCAGACTATGATGCAAAAAAGTTGAAAAATATCAAACTTGAAGATGATCTAAAAGCTACTCAGGATATTATTTAAGTGCTTAAAGAAAATCTTACCATTGCAAGAAATAAGAGGAGAACTTTGTGAAAAGATGCAAAATGAGAATGATGATAAGGAAACTCTTAATGATCTGGTAAACAAACTAAGACAAGAAAATAGTACAACAAAGAATGAGATATAGGATATGACTATGAGATTTTGTAAAGAAATTGAAGATAGAAAGAAAAATGAAGAAGACTTGACTAGAAGACTGAATGATGTTGCAAATGAAAACACAAGACTTAGTCATGAAAATGATATGTTGAAGACAGATCTGATGCATACACAAAATGACTCAAATGAACTCATGAGATAGAAAGGAATCTTGGAAAGAGAATTGGCTACTACAAATCAACACAAGGAGAAATTAAAGAAAAGCTTAGAAGAACTTGGTGATATGCTAAAAAATCAGAAACCTAATGGTCACACTAATGACCTTGGCTTTGAAGTTGGTGAAAGCTCTGGTACTACAAACACACATGATCATAGAAAACCGGTAAGGCAACCAAATGCTTATAAATTTAATGGCAAATGCTTTAACTGTAACAAGTATGGTCATAGAGAAAATCAGTGTAGATCTAGAAATTATCAGAGCACTAATACACCCACCGGTCAATGTTCTAAATGCAAAAAAGTTGGTCATAATTCAGAGAATTGCAGAATGAATGTAAGATGTTATGTCTGTGGAAGGTTTGGACATTTATCTAATCAATGCAAAACACATACAGGGATAGGATATGGGAAAGCTATCTAGAAAAACAATGTGACTTGTTATGCTTGTAACAAGATTGGACATATTGCAAAATTTTGTAGAAGTAAGGCACCACCGGCAAATAATAAAGGTCCTAGTTTGAAAGGTAAAGAAAAGGTTGAAGAGGTAAAGCAAGAATTCTCAAAACAATGGATCAGAAAGTCAGATCAGAATGTTGATGGGAATACTCCTCCACCAGCAGAACAAAGTAACACTCCACCAGCAGGAGACTCCTATCTAACTGAAGAAAAATTCTTTGAGGGTTTAGCAACAAATGAAATACATGCTATTATTCCCTCGGTTGATGGTGAGAAGTTGAAATTACTTCTATACTGGTAGATGAGTTAAGTTGTGACTTAACCAAGAAGCATTAAATTTGGTAGATGGAAAAAATAACATTATAAAGAAAGTATTTTGGCTCCATTTTTCATTCACCGAGCATTCAAATCTTCGAGAGCGCGAAAATTCATGAGAGAAGGCATTTCAAGAAAAGAAGCGAAGAAATCTATCAAATCATTCATCCTTAAGGCAGATCAAGGTATTTATAGCTATGGCATCTTCATCCACGCCTGAATTTACTACAAACCCTACTGTTGTTGAAGTTGTTAAGCGACCTAGACCTGTTTTTCAGCTAGTTTCCAAAATTACTAAGAAATATGATAACATAGGTGCATTCTCTCAAATCCCTAAAGGATTAGTATATGCTAAAGACCCTAAAATGTATATACATTGTCATATTGATGAACTAGGTGATGATGAAATTAAAAGTATGTATAAAACTGTAATCTATGATGAATCCAGAAATGTCAAACTTGAACACAAGATAGTAGAAACCCTAGGTTTCATAGAAATTCTTAGTATCCCAGATTTTCCCAAGGATGTCATAAGGATTGTGCTAAGCAGGGCACATGGTGAATTATTCTGGTTAGACTCTATTCACAAGATCACAAAAGAAGTAGTAAAAGCAGTAACAAGGTTACCCTCCACCCGCAACAGACTTGACAAAACTAAGAAGGTCTCAAATGACTTAGTGACAAACCTCACCGATGCAACATTTGATAAGAAATCACTAAGGGTAAAGGATATAAATATCAGATTTATCAGTATGAGTTTAGGTTACAAGACTACACATACAAATAGGTTAAACTCAGTTTCTAGCCTATGTATTAAGAGTGCCTATGATATGGTAAATGATAATGCAAGGATAGACATATGTGAATGGCTTAAAGATGAGCTAATAGACAATCTAGAAAATATCAAAAGGGAAAAGAAAGGAACATTCAGATTTGGAAACCTACTTGTTTGTCTGATGCTATACATAACCAAAAGAGTACCTGGTATTGGTGCCAAAGATTTTGGATTTGATATACCGGTAGGAAAACAACTATCAGAATTGCTTAACAATATGGGAGAGAATAGGGAGAAAGCCATAAATGAGCACCTTCAAGAACTAAAGGCTCAAATGAAAACAAGAGTAAGGCTATCACAAGCTATTGTGGATAAGTACCAAAAGAAAATCTGTTTTGTGATAAAGAAAGATGAAATTTGGATGGAGGCAGTTATTCCTAGAACCATTTGGGTAACTAAAATGGGGTATGAGACTGATGTCAACATAATAGAAACTTATGCAAAAGCCCTCCTGGAAGCTCCTAAGGAACCTGAAGAAAAAGTATTTGGTAGTGCTGAAACTATAGAAAGCCAAATTCAATCAAGGAAAAAGGTTAAGAAGGTTGAGGCAATAGTTAGAAAAGGAACCTGACAGGAAAAAGCTATTAAAGAATATGTACTCAAATGAACTGGTATTACTGAAAGTGAGTTAGAAGCACTTCAACCGGAAACTCACCTTTCACCGGTTGGAAATTCTTCAGATAGTGATATACTTGTTGTATTTAAGAGAGTTGAAAGGAAAAGAAAACCTTCACCGGTACCTTCTCCTACACCAAAGAGGACAAGACAAAGCAATAGGCAGTGAGGCCCCCAGCTAAGAAATTAACTCCAAAGAAAAAGAAGATGACTCTTAAGAAGAAGACACAACAAACTATTTCTCCCATTGATAAACTTAGCAATGAAATTATAGAGGATGGAAAGTTGAAGAACATCAACAAACTATATGACACACTATCCGCTGATGACAAAGAGAAAGTAGAGAACAGTGTAATCTTACACTTAGATATTTTCAAGAAATTTTTGATGCAAGTTATTGATGAAATACCAATAGATCTATATAATAGACTAGAAGCTAGAAGAGTAGTTATTATTGAGCTAGATAAGAAAATAAAGGTTGAAAAACTACTTGCAGTGCACCCTGTTAACTCACCTGATGAGATAGATCAATTAATCTTTGAGGCTAACCAGTTAGTATTCTCAACTACTCACTGGCATGTAGCACTGAAGGCAGGAAGAGTGTATCAGGTAACAGAGGAAACAATAGATGCATGGGACATATTCTTGGTAGAAAAAGAGAAATAGGAAGAGTATCAAAAACCTAAAACCTTCAAGGTATATCAAAAGGACAGGGACAAAGGAAAAGGTAAGGTAGGTGGACCTCCCAGTATAAAGGTAATAGACAACTTACCCTCACCACCTCTAGATACTCCACCGGTAGACACTACTGACAATCAACCGGCAACTAAGAGTATGGACACACCACATGAGGATACAAATCCTAATTCTGAGGTGTTATATACAATGAAAATTGACACTCAGGAAGTCAATATTGTGGTGGAAAAGGAATCAACTGAGCAATCAGATGTGGCAACAGAGCCACCGATAGGAAATATTGTAGTAGAAAACATTGAAATTAGGGAACTGAAACAAACTGAAGGATCAAGTGAACCCCCAGACACTGGAAAGGCAAAGACCACAGATGTGCATACTGATGCATCTACTAAGCCACCGATAACTACTGAAACAGAAAAACCAACTAAGTCACCGACAACAGGCAACATAGAGGAAAAACTAATAGTGGACAACAAAGAGAAACAGAACGAGCAACAGGCTCCTTCACAGGTACAAGTTGAAGCACAGGTACAGTGCAGAGAACTTAAGAGGCTATAAAAGACAGTAAAACATTCAGCAATGACACAAATTTAATTTTTGACAGATATTTTTTAAATTGTAACCCACTAGTTACAAGAATCCAGGCAGGTTTCCACTGACAGCGAATGACAACCTTTGTCATTGATGTCAAAGGGGGAATAGATGCAATGAGAAAAATGATCAACAAATGACACCATCAGCTCAAGGGGAGCTCACATTTTTTTGGTAAGACAATTTTGGCAAACTTTTTGGTGATATGAGTTTTGGACACTTTTTGATTTTTCTCATGAGTGTTGCCATCAATGACAAAGGAGGAGATTGTTGGAAAATGAACACTCCAATGAGAAATTATAGGTGATTGAAGGTTTTGTCATTGATGGCAACCTTGCAATCATATGATACCAGAAAGACAAATATACCGACACCGGCAACGACAAACTCTACACCGACACATAGAACACTGGCAGTGAAAGGAAGGATACCGACACCCAGGCCGACATGAATTTTGTTTGTAATATATTCTGTAATTAATTGTAAAATCATTGTAAGCTGACATGGTGAGTTGTAACATGACTCATATATGTATGAGATCATTGTATAACATTTAGTAATAATGAGATAGGTGAAATTATGCAGACCTAATTTGTGAATTATAGGTTAAGGGTTTATGTATGAAGCAGAGCTAAAACCGGTACTGGATCTGGCATACCAGATGCTAATTTGAAGCAGTACAAGACATTGGATTTGTATAATCAATTTTTATAATTCAGTGTGACTTCCTTTGTAATTGAGCGGTGAGCTCTAGGCACTTGGCCTTCCTGCATGTGCCTGCCCCTCTTGTAAAATAGTAATATTCCCTTATTGGCCAATAAGTGAATATTGTGGGTCACAAATCCCACCAAGGTTTTTCCCACACTGGGTTTCCTCATTAAACTACTATGTTATGGTGTTATTTTCATGTGGTTGTTGTTATTCTTGTTTATTGCATTATTTCTGGTTTACGGGTACAGAGTATTGATATGCTTTACATGTTTTAAATCAAGTAAATTCATAAACCAGTTAGATACTGATTCACCCCACCCTCTCAGTATCTTTGGGAATCCTAACAATTGGTATCTGAAATGTTGGATTCAGTACCAGTTTAAGCTCTGTCAGATACCTCTGCCATAAACCTTGCTTTGCTCTGCTCTGTTCTTATTCACTCATAAAATAATTACATCATAATGCATATAAAGATATTCTATTTCATATACTGTTTATATTCATTACGTAATTACATTTCACTTACTTATAAAATGACCTACAAGATCTCATACATATATGAGTCTTTATAATACATCATGTCAGCTATACAATATAAATACAAAACAAAACAATATAGTTTCCATGTCAGCTCAAAGTACCGGTAAGATCTTCTGTCGGTGTAGAATGGATGCCGATGAGAATAATCTTGTTGTGTCTGCTAGTGCTGGTAAATGATGTCAATTGCCAGTGTAACCTGTGAACCATGTTACTAGTCGGTTTCCATCAATGACAACATCAACTATTCTCATCTAAGTGTATAATGCCAACAATATCCCCCTTTGGCATTGATGGCAACACTCACGAGAAAAATCCAAAAAATGATATCCAAAAATAAGAGTGCTCGCCCTGAGAAAATGATCCCTTATGTACATTTTTCCACACTACTACTCCCCCTTTGACATCAATGACAAAGGATGTCAAAAAAAGAATCAAAGAGTTCAAAATTCTATCTCATAGCTTGTAACTAGTTGTGTACAATCTGAAAGATATCTGACAAAATTAGATTAAGACTGCATGAATTTAGTGGCACTATCAGAAATAATGATTTCAGTTTGTTGGATAATCCTAGTCAGATAATGCATTTGTTTCTCCGATGATCTTTCTCCTTGAATTTTTTCTTTAGACAACTCAATCCACTGAGTTAAAAGGTTGTCCAATCTAGGACCAAGTTTATTTTTGAGCTCTCAGGCTTTCATTCGTATCCTTTCTTTTTCCTTTTCTAATTTCTCAGTCTTTTCTTCAAAAAATACAATTTCTTAATCAAAAACTAAAGTAAGTTCCAAAGAACCTATCATGTTATCTGCTATATCGTCAATCTCTTTTTGTTTTTTCTTTATTTCTTCATCAATGTCCTCTGTTAGGTGGTGAGGATTGCATTCTTCCTTATACAATTCTTTATATTCCAAAATAGTGGAATTAAGTGTCGATAATAAAGAATCAATATGCTCAGTACAATCCTTAATAGTCTTATCAAAGAATTCACCTTTCTCCTTGTTCACCCTTTCCTTAATAGTCTCTTCATTAATTTTATCTTCAATTAGAATATTTGAAGCAATGAATTTGGACAATGTGTCTAATTTACCTAAAGATCCATCAATATGATCAAATTTACATGTTGGTGCAGTCATTTTCAAAATAGGTAAGGTATCATCAATGGCCTTAAATGCTAGGTTGTCGCAATCTGTGATCCTCTTTATGGAATACAAAAGTACATCTATCATAGAAAATCCATTAGGTTGTTCAATGTAAACTTCCTCCTCAAGATCTCCATTACAAAATGCATATTTTACATCCATCTGATAAACTTTATAGTTCTTATGAGCTACAAATGCAAGAAATAATCTAACTGCCTCAATTTGATGAATAATGATGAACAACAAATACCCTAATTGGTACTGAGAGGGGGGGTGAATCAGTACATACAAAAACTTCTCCACAACTTATCAAGTTAAAACAATGCTAGCCCATTGTCTTCAACACTGAAGTTAACCATGACAATATCGGTTAAACACAGTAAGACTTCAAACAACTTAAACTAGTAAAACTGAATACTTCAAATATCATTCAACACTTGATAACTACTTCACCAATACACATATGCATGTGTTGTATCAATAATACCATAACCATTAGCTTTGTATGCATAATCACTTAAACAAATACTGCACAATCATCACATGAAAAATGCACAACTTGTAACACACAAATTTTTCACGTGGAAACCCAAATGGGAAAAACCACGGTGGGGTTGAATACCCACAAGATTGTTTTTGAACTCTTTTGAAGCTCCCTCTATTAGGAGCCTAGTCCGGTTAAAGACTTTACATAAAGGTTCTGCTAGGAACCGATCCTATTAAAGATCACCCAATTAAGGGATGGCTATATACCCTATTAAAGGTTGAAACCCTGTTAAAGGTTACCTTGCTAGAGGATTTGAAGAACTCAATGAACTTGAGTCACCTGGTTAGAGGTTTTACAATAAGCTTGTTAAAGCTACCTGACAAAGGGATTTTCCTACTGTTGAAATGATTAGAAGAAAACAGGTAAAGCTCTGATCTAATAACAACACTACATGATAATGCAGATCCTTTTCAGCTCCTCTACTCTGCAATCACACTCTGTAGTTCTCCACTGACTGGTCTGGCACGTATCTCATCACTCGGATACAAACACAACATTTGCCAACAACTTACAATAACAAACATCATCGACATTATAAACAACAATTAGCTCGATAAGATAAACCCTAAACCCTAAGCATTTTAGGTTTACAATTACAAGCGGTCCAATCCTAACTATCCAAACACTTTGCATAGAATAAAACAATCTCAAATAAATCACAAGTCATTCTGCATCATCCATTCTCCACTGCATATGGGAACCAGTAACCCATCGTGCTCTCTTCACATACCACTAAGAAAAATGTTCATCCCCGAGGTAGATATTTAATGCAATCGGTCTTCACATGCAAGATCCTCAAGGAAATCCTTCACATGCACAAAACTAACATGGCATCTTGATCTCATCCTTAGCTCTTAGCTAACTCATCATAGAATGTCACCAGTTGCATTGCACAAGCTAGATTGCCAAACTAGAAACCCTAGAGCTGAGACTACCAATCAGTAGTCACACTTAGTGAGACCTTGACACCGGTTCACTTCATCTCTTCATACTAGTTCTCCAATTTGAACATCAATAAAAACGTCTTCCAATCTTCATACCGGTTCACTTGCACTTATTGACATCAATGACAACATACATTATCATCATATCATCATACCGGTTCATCATATGCCAACACAATTCTAGCTATCGGTGCAAAGGTTTCATTATAATCAATTCCTTCTTTCTGTGAATAACCTTTACAAACTAATCTTTCTTTGCTCCTGATTACTTCACCATCTTCATTAATTGTATTTCTATATACCCATTTAGTTCCAATTACATTTTTATTTTTAGGTCGGGGAACCAATGTCCAAGTGTTGTTCTTTTCAATTTTTTCTAATTCATCTTCCATTGCTTTTATCTAATGTTCATCCTGACATGCTTCAATAACAGATGTTGGTTCAACTTGAAAAATTAAGCATACCTCTTCATTTTCTAGTCTTCCTCTAGTCATAACACCTTGATTCTTGTTTCCAATTTTCTGGTTCTCTAAATGATTCAATCTTACATACCTGGGTTTATTCTGATTAATATTCACATGATGCTATTCTTCAGTCACAGTTGAGTTTTATGATGATGCCGGTGTGATTGGGTCTTCATCGTGTACCAGTGCAATCTGTGCCGATTCATTTATAATCATTTCAACTGCCCATTCTACAGATCTTGAATCTCCTCTAAAGTGTTCATCTATCTTCACATTAGTACTCTCAATGATTTTCTATAACCTTTTATTATAACATCTATATGCCTTGCTTTTAGATGAATAACTAGGAAAAATTCTTTCATCACTTCAAGGATTGAAATTGCTAATATACTCATCTCCTCTAATATAACTTTTCCTTCCAAATATTCTGAAATACTTAAGAGTAGGAATATGACCAAACCATAGTTCATAAGGGGTCTACCTAGTTTCACTTTTGATGTGAACTTTGTTGAAAGTATAAACCATTGTATTCACTACTTCTCTCCAATGCACATGAGGTAGATTTGCTTCCATTAACATGGTTCTTGCTGCATCCAGAATAGTTATGTTCTTTCTTTCCACAACTTCATTCTGCTAGGTTGTCTGGGGTGCTAATAGTTGACTTTTGATTCCATTCACTTCGTAGAATGCATTAAATTTTCTAGATGTAAATTCTCCTTGATCTGATCTTAAACATTTGATTTTCTTGCCAGTTTCATTCTCTACCATTGCCTTGAATATCTTGAATCTTCCAAAAGCTTTTTATTTCTCCTTGAGAAAAGTAACCCAACACATTCTAGAATAATCATCAATTATTAGCAGCAATTGATATATCAAAGAATCCTGTATTTCACTCTAAGACAAAGCATGTTTCTATTAAGTATAATTTTCTAAAAGAGAATGTTGAAGCAAATGAAGTGAAATTGGTTTATGTGAATACTAAAGAGAAAATTGCAGATATCTTTACAAATCCTTTGCCTAACGAAACATTTGAATATCTTAGAGAGCAACTTGGGGTAATTTCCCCACTGGCAGAGACTTAGATGTTGAAGATTGGCATCAAACCGACAAGGAACTAACAAAAAAATATTTTTCCGGCTTTGATGAAGGAGAACTACTTCTCTTAGGAGTAGTTGGCTGAATGTTAAGTTTTGAATTCTTAACTGCTTTGGCATTTGATGTCAAAGGAAGAGAGATATCTATGGAAAAACTTTATATTTGGGGAGAGATGATCATTCAACTTGGAGAGATATACTCTTTTGGATATATGTATTTTTGGTTTTGGTTTTTGTTTCTATTATAGAACTTTGTATCAATCTACCTTTGGGAAATTGTTGGTCTATTGTTTTACAACTTTATAACCTAAATTAATATACCGGTAAACAAGTAATAATGCAATAAAGAGAAATAACAGTATAACCATCAATGCACGCCATAACACAGATATTTTTTTGGCGAGGAAACCCAGTAGGGGATAAATATTGGTGGGCTTTGTGACCCACAATATCTACTCACTAGCCAATATGAATAAATATTACTTATACAATAGGGGCCTGCACATGTAGGAAGGCTAATAGCCTAGAGCTCACTGCTCAATCACAAAATAGGAGTCTCACTGACTACAAAATTGGATGATTAAATCTAATGACAATGTACTGCTCAAAATAGCATCTGTAATGCTAGATTCAGTACCGGTTTAAGCTCTATCAGATACCTCTGCCATAAACCTTGCTTCGCTCTACTCTGGTCTTATTCACTCATAAAATACTTACATCATAATGCATATACAAATATTCTCTTTTATAAACCGCTTATATTCATTACCTAATTACATTTCACTTACTCACAAAATGACCTACAAGATCTCATACATATATGAGTCTTTACAATACATCATGTAACCTATACAATATAAATACAAAACAAAAAATATAGTTTCCATGTCGGCTCAAAGTGCCAGTAAGATCTTTTATCGATATAGAATAGATGTCGGTGAGAATAATCTTGTTGTGTCTTCTAGTGTCGGTAAATGATGTTTGTTGCCGGTGTAACCTATGAACCATGTTACCAGTTGGTTTCCATCAATGACAACATCAACTATTCTCATCTGAGTGTATAATGCCAAGAGGACAGGGGGCAAGATACTTTTCTTTGTTTTCTACTTGTAGTAATGATTTTGATGATCAGGAAACATCTCATAAGATGGGTGTCTATGATAAGTTCCTTCACATCAAGGTGAACTCGCCACACATATGTCGAGTCTATTTATTTGTATGCTATAGGGAGGTTGGTGTATGCGGGAAAAGCGGGTCAATAGAACTCAATATGTGGAAAACGGAGTATCAGGAGCCTTGCTCACACACCCACAAGACGTCTTGGTGCAAGCTATGGAGTCATGAAGTATGGCTCAGCTTCCCAAGGTTGGTTCCATGGTTCTCTATCTCACAAGGTCCCTCAAACCAATGTCTTTGCTCTCAGATCACTGAGCAAAGTGGTTTAGTGATGACAAATGCAAGAATGGGGGATGCTTTGGTTGATTTTAAGATGAAATGCATCCTAAGTTATACCTGATCCTATACATGCAATAAACTAGTTATAAGATGACAAGCTTAGTAACAAGACTAGTAACAAGACTATCCTAGCATGCTATATTAGTCTATGATTAAGCTAAATGACAAGGAAAATACTCTAAACATGCATATTTAGATTAATTCTTATTTAAAAGAGAGGCTAAATGATGAGCATAAATGAGATATTAAAACTTGCATGGATTTGAGTATAAGTGTGATGCTAAAGACTTGGATGATTTAAAATGGAGGAATGAGAGCTCTATTTATAGCAAAAATAGGGCAATGGATGGCCAAGATTGAAATATTTAATCAAGGGTTGAGTTTGAAAGTTGGGAATCCATGTTTGCAATTGTCACCAATGAAATGGTGACAAATGTCAACATAAGACTAGGTTGAGAAGAGAGGTAGGAAGCATTAAATGCTTGAGAAGACCTCATGGTTATCTTAGGGGGTAAGGGTTATGGTTAAGTTAAGGTTATCCAATGGATTAAGAGTTTATCCAAAGGATAAAATCTTGTGCAAAAGATTAAGGATAACCATGGTCAAAGCAATAAATGCTTGATGAGACCCTTGGGTTACATGGAGGTTGAGTTTAGGGAAATTCTTTAATCATGCTAGAGGGTTGAGTTAACCATTAATGGTTTGGGAGACTTTCAAAGTTAAGTGGTTGAAGCCTTTAAGGGTTTTCAAAGACTTTGAGGGTTTGAGAAGTGACTTCCCCTTGCTTAGGGATGTGACAAAGTTTAGGAAATGGGTTAGGTTAATTTAGAAGTGATTAGAAGAGTCTAGAAGGGATTAGAAATAGGGTTTAGGAAGCAAGTGGGAGATGTAGGAGTTTGCAAGTGGATGAAGGGATAATAGGATTTAATTGAATAAAATGAATTTAATTCAATTTGGTTGTAATTTGGGGAAATCAAATAAATTAGATTTATTCAATTTAGGATAAACTATTTAATTAAATTTGAATTTAATTAAAAGTGGATAGAAGGGATTTAAATGAATAAAATGATTTATTCATTAAATGTCAAAAGAGGCCTAGTGAATTTAATTTAAATAAATTGAGTAATTTACTTAATTTAAATAGAGGAATGTGGGTGATTTAATTAAATTGGATTTAATTAAATAGAGAAATTAATATAAAATATTCATTTAGGAATATGGTCATTTTTATATGTCTACATTTTGCCCCTCTTTGAAGTGATGTGTGTGCACATGTTAATTCAAAGAAAATGATGTGTTATCATGATTTATGATCAAATAAAAATTTTATGTCATTTTGAGATATGCCATGCCCTAGTTTTGATAATTGATGTTGATAATGCCCCCTCGGGAGATAAATCAAAAATTTGGAAAAAATTGATGTGATTTGATAATTGTGTTTGCTTTGCAAAATTTTGGCTACGTGGAATGCTTAAATTGATTCATCTCCCGATAATTGATGTGTGCAAGGGTACGAGGAAGACCACGAGTGAATTAAATTCTCAAACCCCTAACCCTAATTTTATTTCACCCTATTAAAAGGGAAAAGTGCATGATTTTGTCTCAGTTGTGCTTGTTGACTTCGGAGAAAGAGACTTTTGGAGAGAAGACAAAATGCCTATTCCATATTCTACGCATCGATTTGAGCGCATTCAGAGGTATCAGAGGCCTACCGCGTATGGACCACCGGTAAGTCAACCTTTTTGACCCCTTCTTGATTGTTTATTTTGTCATTTTGGGTACTTTTTTGGAATTTTGCATGCGGGTTTAAGATTTTAGCACATCTAGGTCAGCGGTCAACACATACAAAAAATTTCGTAGTGCATAAGGTTGTAGATTTAGGTTGCGTCTGAAAACGTAGGGTAGCGCATAGGTTTTCTAGGTTAGCGCTTAGGTTTGCTAGGTTAGCGCATAAATGCATAGTAGCGCATTAGGGACACAGGGTAGCCTAGAAAGTGAAATAGGTAGCGCATCAGGTAAACCTAGCGCATTGGGTAGACAGGGAGTTGCATGGGTAGGGGTAAGTAGCGCGTAGGTTAGACCTAGTGCATAGGGTTAGATAGGTAGCGCAGCCGCAGGATAGGTTAGCGCATAACTCAAGTTTTTAGCACTTAGGGTAGCTTAGATAGTGCATTGGAAGAAATAGGTAGCGCATAGAGTTAATCTAGTGCATGGGGTAGATAGGATAGCGCATGGAGAAAACAAGTTAATGCATCAAGTCAATCTACTGTGTAGCCAAATTTAGTTAGCGCATGCGGTCGGTTTTGTGAGAAAAGATGATTTTGTGAGAGAGGAAAATTGATAGGATAAGGTCAGTTTTGCTGGGATAGGTGTAAAATGTTTTGTTTCTGTGCTTGTTGTCATAGTTTTGATAGTTTGTTCAATATAAGTGCCGATATAACTTGTTTTGATTTGTGATTTTTCAAGTTATTCATAGATATCAATGTGGATTTGGTATAAACTTGATTTGATTTGCATTGTTTCAAGTTAATATATGTTGAGCCTGGTTTGTGTTTACAAGCTCATATGATTGTGGAACTTGAGTTGTTTTACAAGCTGATATGGGTTGGAAACTTGAGTTGTGTTACAAGTTGATGTGATATGGGGACTTGAGTTGTGTTACAAGTTTGATATGGTTTTTGAAAACTTGAGTTGTGTTACAAGTTGATATGGATAGATATGATGTGATTTTTATTTTGATATCTATGTTTTTGATGAGGAACTGATATTGAACTTGTTTTGTTGTTTTGACAGGAGTGATTGGGAGTGGTTTAGTCACGCGAGCGGTTCCTGAGACCATGGGCATTGATACCATGGTTGACACAAGCTGATCTGGACATTATTGAGAGATGTGGCCTGTCTTCCCTATTGGATATACCTCGGTTTACTATGAACAAGGGTTTACTTACAACACTTGCAGAGAGATGGCACAATGATACGAACACCTTCCATTTTGCCATGAGGGAGATGACAGTGACCCCTGAGGATTGTTATTGGATCCTACGCATACTCGTAGTAGGTGCACTACTACCTTACGAGCAGTCAGAGGAGGGCAGGACAAAGGCACTTTGTCGGATTTTTCATGATGATACAATGTGCGGATATGAGATTTCATGGCAGGAGTTTCTGGATTTGGATTATGCGCCTCTTCCATCGGTACTAGTAGGTTTTAATGTCCCGACTGTAGGTCAAAGGGATTTTTAGTGGGATGGGGACTGGTACTAGAGGAGATGGCTACACAGGGCCACAGGTTTGCATGGGGATCGCCTATGCTAGCCCATTTGTACAGGGATCTGCATGAGGTATTATACCTATGTTACGATAGTTTGTTAGCTGGCGTTACACTTCTACAGGTATGGTGCTGGGAGCACATTCCTATAGCTAGGCCACTGGTGGATAGAGATAGGCCGGTTGGACGTGCCTATGCATATGGGTACAGGGGGTTAGTTGTCCAGCGGAAGCTAGGCAAACTGGAGCATTGGAGGAGGGTGCTAGATGATATTGATACGGTCCTATGGTGACCGTATACAGGTTGCGAGGTTTGGGCTGAGGATGGGCTAGAGATGCAATATGTCTTTATGACTTGATTTTTGATAGGGAGGACCCCTTTTGTGATTGAGAGATTTTTGGTTACGAAAGTTTTGCAGTAGTTTGGTCGGCAGCACGGGATACCACAGGGGACCTATTTGTATGCGCGCCGGAGGCAGGACATACCAGATTGGGGTCCAACTATTGACAGTTTGGCAACCGTGGAGGAGTTTGTGTAGCTAGTGAGCTAGATATGGGATTATGCCCCAGAGATTTTGGATGCTGGGATGATGGATGAGTTTGCTAGACTGTTTGCAGCTTGTGTCATGGCAAGGATATTGGATCCAATGGAGATGCAACCCACTTTTGATGATGATGAGGATGAGGGAGGGGGAGATGGGAATGAGGGAGGAGGTGGACGAGGTCGGGGTAGGAGAGGAGACAGAGGTAGAGATAGGGGTGATAGAGGAGTGGAGAGAGTAGTTCGACAAGTTGTGATGGATAGAGGTAGAGGAGGTTTGGTGATTGGAGCAGGGGGTGAGGGGATAGTAGGAGAGGTGATAGCAGTAGTGGGAGGGACTGACGAGGTGAGATGACCAGCCCAGAGGAGGAGGACCGATGTGCTACCTCCACCAGCACCAAGGACAGGTAGAGGGACAGGGGGTACCCCTTCACAGGTGCCCCTATGGGTCCGGATTCTGACTCATGTGGAGGATGCTTAGATTAGGACCTTACAGGTGACAGTGCAGCAGTTGTAGGCACAACTATTAGCACATCAACATCAGATTACATAATTGACCACTAAGTGTGACACTGAGATAGAGCGGCGGGGTCGAGTAGAGGAGCTTGCAACGAGCATGCAGAGAGCAGCAGCAGGTGGTCCGATGAGGGACACCTTGACAGAGCTGGCTTTGAGAGCCCAGGAGGTAGAGTACTATCGTCGACATTATGAGGCTGTGGTGCCCAAGGAGCGCCGAGTGCAGAGTTTTATGCAGTCGAGATTGAGTCAATCTCGAGAGATGGGATCACAGTCAGAGAGCAGAGGCGTGACAGGGCCACCGAGACATGATCCACCTAGAGATCCAGGGGCTAGGACTTCTGCGATGAGACTATCTCCTTCAGGAGATAGTCATACTTGAGAGACATTGTCTCCATTGTATTTTTGATCATTGTATTTGGCCGAGACATGACATATATTATACATTTTGATCATTTTTGATATATATATATATATGACACCATTTTCTTTGATCATGTGATGTGTTATGGATGCATTTTCTATATGCTGGTGTTTATTTTATGATAATGCTTAGATAGATGATATGATGAAGTGAAATGCAATGATGTAAATGTATTATGTTTATGAGATGTATCTTGAAAATGAGATGAATGATTTGATATGTAAGTAATTGTAAAATGATATGCAACTAATTATAAAATGATATGCAACATTGTAAAATGATATGCAACTAATTTTTTTTGGAGCACCCTCATTCTGCATTTGTCATCCAATATAACCACATGTTTATTTGCTTTCGATATATGTATCATCATTGAGCATGGATTGATTTTTGGATATGTTGAAAATTTATACAAGCATAATGGTATAAGTAAACCATGATAACCTGAGAAAAATTTACATGATGTGTGATTTTGCAAGATAGCACAAGCGTCAAGGTATAATTGAACCAGGATGACCAGAGTGCAGATTGCATATAAACAGACAAGATTAAACCATTTGTATGCATAAAGTGGAATCATGTCTTCAGTGATATTCATTGTATCATGTCTCGAGACAAGTATCTACATAGTACAAATGATCACCTTACAGACAAAAGACTAAGAAAAATATTGGAGTTTCTCGATGTTCTCTAGCTTGGAAGCATTGTTGAGAAAATTTAGAGAATCCAATAATTCAAAAAGTTAAATGCAAAAATTGTCAAGACTTTATGCAAAATGCAACAGTTGGTACTTCAGAAAATCATCCATCATATTTCTCTTCTGAATCTGTTATCGATAGATGTTTTGATTTGGGTTTGTGTAAGTTTTTGCTTTGTTGGACATGATACTCTGAGTTTTGCAAATAATCTTGACGGTTTGAACATGCTTGTAGGTTTTGATGCTTTATTGTCTCCAGCTAAGTGTACCTCTTGATGTAGGTATGTACAGTGATTACCAAGCCATGGTAAAGTGTGGTGAAAGGATAGATGGATAAATCAGGATAGTGACAACACTAAGTATGCCTTGAATGGATGTTTGCTAAGTGTTGGGCGATGGCCAATAGTGTGGAGATAAGGATATGGATATAGATAAAGGAGCTATCCTTTCACAATAGCACATGTTACCAGGTTTTCACCAGTTGCTTTTATTGTACCTTTTTATTTGCTTTCCTTGATTTTTTGATTTTTTTTTTTTTGATTGTTTTTGACTTTTTTCATGCATTAGACTACTCAAGTGTAGTATTTCTTCAGATGACTGCTGCTAGTTAGTTCATCGAGCACATCTCCTTCCAAAGTTGTTAGCTAATAAGCACCTGATCCATAAACTGATATGATGACATAGGGACCTAACCAGTTAGGTTCAAATTTTCCTTTCTTTTCTTGATCTTGATGATTTCTAGGATTTTCCTTGAGGACTAGGTCACCAATTTTGAAATTTCGAGGAATGACCTTGTGATTGTAGCTCCTGCACATATGTTGTTGATATGCTTTGAGATGAGTGTACGCATGTTGATGTCTTTCATCTGGAATCTCAAGCTCTTGCAGTCAGTTAACTCGATACTCTTCATCTAGGATTAAGCCTTTTAGAGAGACTTTGAGAGATGGAATTTCTACCTCCAAAGGTAAAATAGCTTCTGATCCATATACCAATGAATATGGTGTAGCTCCTGTAGGTGTACGGATGCTAGTTTTATATGCCCAAAGTGCTGGATTGAGTTGTACATGTCAATCTTTGCCTGCTTGTTGGATGCTTCTACTTGACCATTCTCCTGAGGGTAGTATGGTGTAGAGAACCGATGTTGTATTTTGAATTGTTCACATAGTTCGCAGACATATTGGGTTTTGAATGGTCATCCATTATCGGTGATGATGGAGCTTGGAATACCATATCTGCAGATCAGATAGTTTAGGATAAAAGAGGCAATTTGTTTTCAGTCACTGTAGTCATGGGGACTGCTTCTATCCACTTGGTAAAGTATTATGTTACAATTATAATGAACTTGTGTCCATGTGAAGATGAAGGATGAATTTTTCTGACCAAGTCAAGTTCCCACTGACAAAAGGGCCAGGATGTTGTAAATGGCTGCAGTTCTTGTGCTGGTGCATGTATCAGATTGCCATGGATCTGGCATTTAGGACACTTCTTGGCGAAGTGGTAAGAATATTTTTCCATTGTAGGCTAGTAGTATCCCATCCTTAGAAGGCTTTTAGCGAGAGTAGTCCCACTTGAATGTGTGCCACAAATACCTTTGTGAAGCTTGTATAAAGTAGAATCAGATTCATTATGATCAAGGCAATGAAGAAAAGTACCATCAAGACCTCGACGGTACAAAGTATCAATAGTAAGGGTATAACGGGTGGCTTGTCAGATAAAGTTACACTTTTGGTTTCGGGATTGGTCAATGGGTAGAATATTGTTGTTTAGATAATCATATATTGGTCCATACAAAGGGGAATCCGAACTAGTTAATGCATAGACAACATGGGATTCAGAGTGCTCATAGGCTGGGGAGAACAGTTGCTCTACCGGAAACTCGTAACAACTCTATTGCTTTGGAATCTATAGTAATGAAGCGATACTAGCCATTACATTGGCTGCTTTGTTGTTCAACCTTGGTATTTGCTCGAAGGTGATGTGTACAAAATACTATTTGAAGTCATCCACCATTCGTTTGTAGGGTAGTAGCTTGTCATCTTTTGTCTGATAGTCATTGTTGATTTGATTGGCGACTAGTTGTGAGTCTCCATAGACTTTTAACTTCGTGATTTTCCATTCTACGACCATTTTGATGCCTATAACCAATGCCTCATATTCAGCCACATTATTTGTGCATGGGAACATAAGCCGATATGATCTTAGTATGGTGTGTCCTTCAGGAGTGATGAAGAGAATGCCAGCACCTGAACCATGTTGTGTGTAGGATCCGTCAAAGTATAGGGTCCATTGCTTGGTAGAAATAGCAAGAACATCTCTATCTAGAAATTCAATCTTCATAGTTTGTTTTCCTAGTAGCGGTGCTTCAGCTAGTTGATCTGCAATTACTTGTCCTTCGATAGCTCTTCATTCTATGTATTGGATATCAAATTCACTAAGAATCATGACCCATTTAAACAATCGGCCTGTAAGAGCTTCCTTGCTTAGTAGATATTTGAGAGGATCAATTTTTGCCACTAGCTTAATTATGTGTGCTAGCATATAATGTCAAAACTTTTGAGAAGCGAAAACTATTGTTAGACAAGTCTTCTCAATGAATGTATAGTTGAGTTCATAGTCATTCAATGTCCAGTTGATGTAGTATATGGCTCGTTCCTTTCCTTGTTGATCTTCTTGTGCCAATAGTGCCCCCAGTGATATATATGTTGTTGAAATGTATAAAATGAGTGGCTTTCCTACTATTGGTGGTAATAGAACTGGTGGGTTTATTAGATACTGTTTGATTTGATAAAAAGATTCAACACATTTGGCTTCCCATCTGAAAGGTACATTCTTATGTAGCAAGTGATTGAATGGAAAACTTTTGTCAGCTAGTTGAGCGATGAATCACCTGATTGATTGAAGTCGTCCTTGTAGAGAGTGGAGCTGACTCATATTCTTTGGTGGTGGCATCTCCATAATGGCTTGTACCTTTGCTGGATCTACTTCAATACCTTTAGCTGAGACTATGTAGCCTAGTAACTTGCCTGATGTAACCCCGAAGACACACTTCTTAGGGTTGAGCCTGACTTGGAATTTTTCTAATCAGTCAAAAATCTTTGCTAAGATGTTGAGGTGTTTTGCTCTAGTGAAGGATTTAGCTAGTAAATCATCCACATAGTCCTCCATGAAGGTATGCATCATGTCATGAAAGATTGTTGTCATTGCTCGTTGATAAGTAGCTCTTGCATTCTTTAAGCCAAAAGACATAACATTCCAATAGTACATTCTCCAAGGATAGGTAAACATTGTTTATCTTGATCCTCTGGGGCTATTTTTATTTGATTATAGCCTGAAAAACTGTCCATTAGTGAGAGAATTGCATTGCCCATTGTGAGGTCTACAATTATGTCGATACTGGGCAAAGGAAAGTCATCCTTTGGATAGGCTTTGTTGACATCTCTGAAATTAGTGTAGATTCTGATACTAGCATCTAGTTTTGATACTGGTACTATGTTGGAAATCCATTCTGCATAGTCGATGGGTCAAATGAATCTGACATCTAATAGTTTCTTCAGTTCAGCCTTGACCATGAGTGCCACCTGTGGATTCATCTTTCATAGTTTTTGCTTGACTAGCTTAACTCCTGGAGAGACTGACAAGTGATGCATGATTAAGTGTGGATCAATTCTGGGCATATCTGCGTATGACCAAGCAAAGTTAATTTGCTTTTCTTTAAAAAAGATGATAAATGCTAATCTTTCCTCCTCTGTCAGAGATTATGCTAGGTGTATGTTTTTGGTTGCTTTTGTAGTACCAATGTTGATTGATTGAGTGGGCTCAATCAATATGGGTGATCGCTCATGAAAATGTTCACTAAGAGTATCAGATCTTTGGTTTTTTTCTTTTTTGTGATCAATAGCTGCCATTGATTAGTTTTCAGCATCAGATCTTTTATTTGGTCCATTTTTGCGACTGGAAGACTTGTCACTCCCTTGGTTGCAGACATCGTTATCGTGTTCATTGGTAGAGCCTATTTCTGGGTTAACAGTGTAGAGGTAGTGGATAATAGATTCATTGTCTGGGAAATTGGTATAACATGTATTTCGGGTTCATCCTAGTCAATGAGGTTGGGAAAGATAAGTGGTAAGGAATCGTTTGGTGGGTCAAGTTCTGCTACTATAAGTGTCAAGACAGAGATTTCATTGCGATTGGTTTGGGTGCTAAAGAAGTTCAGGATTTTGTTGAGGTCTTCGATGGTATCATCCTCTATGTAGACTTGTTCATAATGTTTCTGCTCGCTTTCCTTAGCATCATAGATATTCTGTGGTCCAAATTTAGGTAGTCTAACTTCTGTGTTATGCTCTTCTTGAGAAAGGGATATGGAACTAGTATTGTTAGCGGTATCTCCAGTAGCATTTGAGCAGCTACCCCATTCATATTCATTGGAATCAGTCTTAGAGTTATTATCCCAGATCTTTTCAGTGCTATAAACAGGTATGTTGTCTGGTGAAAATAGATCTTTGATAATTGATACTAGTTTGATAGTTTTCATTGATTCCGTGTCTGATCCTGCTTCTACCTTTTGTATTCACTCATATATTATTCCTCATTGGGGAGGAATAATGATGTTAGGAGGTAGTTCTGCTTTTTTAGATATTGGTGCTTGAATATGAGCTACTGCTGCAGATATGGCCTTCTTATGATTGAGGAGTTTCTCTTGATGTTTCCTCCATTCTTTACATTCACGGTCCTTGCAGATTGTTTCTACTGACTCAAATAGTGCTTCCTACCAGGATTATTCTTTGTATTTCTTCTTTGCTTTCCATTGAGGTTTTGGAGTTATGCGGGGTATCTTTCTTAGTAGGAAAGTGAGTTTACAGTCCAATCCTATTTTGTCTCTACCGAGCTGTGAAGGAAGATTTATTGGTTCAGTGACTCCTTCTTTGCATTTTCCAATAGGTCCTTTACCATTTTATCCCATTTGTTGCATGATTAAGTAGCCCTTTCCATATAGGTGTGTTGGTAGAACTATGTCTAGAGAAGCTGCTCGGTTATCTTCTTCCTCATCTTTGTATAACCAGCTAAGGATGTCCTTTTCCTCTGATTCATGCACTAGAGTGCCGAGTTGGATGAAGGTACCATCAAATTTGGTGATGGGTTGAGTTACTTGATGTGTTGATGTTGTAGGTAATCCATGAGATCTGGGTGATGTTGGTAAGTTGGCCAAACACATAGGTTCCAAAGAGTATTCCCCCATGCCTTGTTCTCTGATTTGCATTTTCTGCTTGAAATCTCCAGGTAATGATTTAGACTTTGCCTTCTATAGATCTGATGTTGAGGATTTCTATTTTTCCCTATTATGGGGAACCAAACTATCCTAGGTTGCCCCCATTGCGTTGCAATGTTGAAATGGATTGTGATCAACAGATATAGAAGTTTCTTGTCCATTGTAAGAAAATTTTACACACTGGTGATACGTAGAAGGCATTGCTTACATTTCATGTATCCAGGGTTGACCTAATAAAATATTGTACGTGAGGTCTATGTCTAAGACCTGACACATAGTATCCCTTTGTATTGGTCCAACTTGAATGGGTAACATCATGGTTCCTTTAGATGACCTTTCTTCATCATCATATGCTTTTATGGTAATCTTTTTATGTGGATCAATAGACTCCTCAGAGAAGCCTTATGCATGGATAAGTTTTAAGGTCCATATATTAAGTCCAACTCCTCCATCTATCAAGACTCTTTTTAATCGGTGTTTATAGACGATGACTTCAATATGAAGAGGAGTGTTATGCGGATGGCTTAAGGAAGTATTATCATTCTCTAAGAAGGTGAGATTATGAGGCCCTATCATATGAGCAGCCATGGCTTGAAATTTATCAGCATCTAGATCTTGAGGTACATTGGTTTCCAACAGTGCTTGTTCCAATATGTCTTTGTGTTTTGGCGACAGTTTCAGCAATTCTAGTATAGATATTTGAGCAGGCATTTTGCGTAGTTGGTTGACTAAATCATATTGTATTTTTAGTGTAGTGTTCATTGTTGTTGTGTCGCCCTTCAAGACATATTTCTGAGCTTTGGTTGTTACATTGACAGATTCATGATTATGCTGGTCTCGGATTGTGATGACGTTTACATGATGGTCTTCAGCTAATATGTGATTGATGGTGTTATTGTAGATGTGATTTATATGAGCCCCACATGTATCGTTCGAGGTTGAAGCTCCATCTTTGTTGTAGTTTGGAAGAGGATTTTTAAAGGCTCCATGGTCACCATTTGTCTTGAGACCATCCATCGTTAAATCACCTCTATCAATCATGTCTTGAACAATGTTTTTCAATCTCATGCAATCATTCATCTGATGACCTTTGTTGTGATGAAAATCACAAAAGTGTGAGTCATTCCACCAAGGTGGTTTGATTTGGGGTTCATAGTTGCTGATTGTGGGCAAAGAGATAATCTTGTTTGCCAGGAGTTCTCTGAATGCTGACTCCAGTGATTGTCCCAGTGGTGTGAAGACACGTTTTTGGAAATTGTTGATGTTGTCTCGTGAATTGTTATTAGGTCCTCGATTTGTGGTTTTATTTTGAGTATCGTTGGTGTTGTTTGTGTTGGGTTGACCCTGATTAGTATTCGATGCATATGTGTTAGCATCCGGATTAGCACCTTTAGGATTCTTCGTAGCTTGAGGATTTCCTAATAATGCAAGCACTGGCTGTTTAGATGCTCAAGAAATAGTTTTTAACGCTTCATTTTTGATACTCTAGTTTGATGACGATGAAGCTGATGAAAGGATGCTCTAAAAAAAAGCTTTCTAAATTTTTAAAATTTTCTACTGTTTTGCCCCCTATTTTCTTGGGTTTGATCACGTGCTAAAACAGAGACTGAATGCACTACAAAACTTTCTTGATGCACTAGGGAAAAGACCCCATGCGCTAGGCTACCCCTGGTTACATGCTAACTGGTTGAGACTGTTAAAATGGTTTTCTATTTTGCTAAAAAAATTCATGTGCTAATATGGGCTTTCCAAGCGCTAACTGATAAACCTGATACGCTAGAGGTTGACTCCTACGCGCTAAGCTAATGCTTCAACTTGCTAGGCTATTTTTTGGATGCGCTAATTGTCTCTGACTGTTTCTAAATTTTGATGAAGCGCTACTATGAATACTTTATGCGCTAAAGGTAGGCTTTGATGTGCTAAAGGATGGTTCTGAAGTGCTAAGAAGTTGCTCTTATGTGCTAAACTACCCTGTTTTGACTATTTTCTGTGATTTTGGTGTTTTGTCTTAGATTTTCAATGTTGATGAATGATTTTCTGAAGTAACAAATGCAAACACAACACAAAATACATAACCATTTTTGCCTAATCTAAATAGTAAGTGTATATTCTGCGAGGATGTGTTCAAATCCCCAATGTTTTAACAGGTTTGGTTACAATGAATACACTTCCAAAAAGACTCTTTATTGAAAGGTCATAAGTAATACCATAGCCCACTAGTCTCAATACTCCATCAGCTCAAATAGTCACGTCACCCCCTAGAGGGCGCCTATTTTTTTGCCTTTTGCCAAAAATTAACTCAAAGTAAATTGCTTCACAATTGAGTAGTTATCGTGGGAGATATATGGTGAATGATCTTAGGGGCGGATTCTTCCCCACCCTTGCACTATGATATTACAAATGTCTGGTTACTGACTCAGCTCAAGGTTTCTATTTCTAAGGTTCATAATCAGGCTTCCTGTTCAGCTGTTAATGATAAACTCCCTCAGGAGGCTTCCCAACCTTTAGAACAAAGGCTTTACATATCTCGAGGATACTAGGGGAAGGCTAATCGCTGCGCACAACCGTTGAAAAGGACTTTCATCACTTTCCACTTTTGATTATAGTGGATTGGAACACTTGGTGTTAAAGTCATTTCCCACTTAGGTCATTCCCTTCACACCGGCCATAAATGGATTTAAGAGTTGATTTCAACCCCACGGGAAGGTAGGCCAGCTAAAGGGTTTTATTTACTTGAAATACTAAAAGCATAAGAGTAATCTGGCTTTTTGATCACCCAGTTAAGGGGAGAGCATATACCTTCTACTTTCGAGACAAAGCAATTGGTTTGTTCTTTTTATCCTATCAATTCAGTGATTTTCTAAGATCTATATGGAGATGTTGCTCCAAAAAAACATGGTGTTTATTTTATTTCCTCAAATCAGTGATTATCTAATCTTGGAAAAGAACCTAGTCAACAAAGCAAAACTTTGATTTGGTCAACAAAAGAAAATCGACAAAAAGGGGAATAACTTCCCTCATTGATTGTAATTGACTTTTGTGACTTGGTGTGATTCTTTACTTTGCCCAAATTTAAAGATGGATCCTTTTATGCACCAAAGGATGGTAAAATTCTTTTTAAGCTCTTTGCAAAAATGAAAATTTGTATTGTTCTTTTTAGAGCCCAAATTGAGAAATTTTCTCATAGAAAAGCCAGAAATTTTTTTATTGTTGTTTGTTTTACTTGCCCAAAATAAAAGTGAGTTCACTTTTACTTAAACAAGAAAAAAAAGAAATTTGAAATTTGCCTAACTTAGAAAAGTTAGAAAAAATTTAAACTACTTTTTTTCTAGCCTAAATAGATCCAAAACCTACAATCAAAATGTTAGTAACCAGCAAAAAACCAGTTAGTTAGTTAGCAAAAAGATGAATTCCGTGGACTTCTACAAGTCTAAATTTTAATTTCTGTTACAAATTAGCTCTCCGTTTTCTGTCTGTGATGTGCTACAGAACAGACTGTATGTGCTACAAGATGACTGTGATGTGCTACTTTGTTCCTCTAATGCGTTGTTCTGTATTTCTGATGCACTACTCTATTTTCCTCCAGCACCGAGACCTACAGGAAAATGTTAGTGAGGACAATGCGCTAAGATAAGGATGTCACGTGCTAGATGATGAACCCCACACGCTGAATAGAAAACAGGATATGCTATACTGTTAACCGGATGCGCTAGGAAATGTTTCCCATGTGTTGATTCTTGTTTCCCACAGACCTACAAAAGTGGTTAAATTCAAAAACTGATTTGATATATGGGGTCCGGCCCCACGGTGGGCACCAGAAATGTATGCACAAAACGCGGGTTGATAGAACTCAATATGTGGAAAATAGTCTAAGGAGCCTTGCTCACACACCCACGGGACTTCTTGGTACAAGCTATGGAGTCATGAAGTATGGCTCAGCTTCTCAAGGTTGGTTCCATGGTTCTCTATCTCACAAGGTCCCTCAAACCAATGTCTTTGCTCTCAGATCATTGAGAAAAGTGGTTTAGGGATGACAAATGCAAGAACGAGGGATGCTTTGGTCGATTTTAAGATGAAATGCATCCTAAGTTATACATGATCCTATAAATGCAATAAACTAGTTATAAGATGACAAGATTAGTAACAAGACTATCCTAGCATGCTATATTAGTCTATGATTAAGCTAAATGATAAGGAAAATACTCTAAACATGTATATTTAGATTAATTCCTATTTAAAAGAGAGGCTAAATGATGAGCATAAATGAGATATTAAAACTTGCATGGATTTGAGTATAAGTGTGATGCTAAAGACTTGGATGGCCAGGATTGAAATATTTAATCAAGGGTTGAGTTTGAAAGTTGGGAATCCATGTTTGCAATTGTCACCAATGAAATGGTAACAAATGTCAACATAAGACTAGGTTGAGAAGAGAGGTAGGAAGCATTAAATGCTTGAGAAGACCTCATGGTTATCTTAGGGGGTAAGGGTTATGGTTAAGTTAAGGTTATCCAATGGATAAAGAGTTTATCCAAAGGATAAACTCTTATGCAAAATATTAAGGATAACCATGGTCAAAGCAATAAATGCCTAATGAGACCCTTGGGTTACATGGAGGTTGAGTTTAGGGAAATTCTTTAATCATGCTAGAGGGTTGAGTTAACCATTAATGGTTTGGGAGACTTTCAAAGTTAAGTGGTTGAAGCCTTTAAGGGTTTTCAAAGACTTTGAGGGTTTGAGAAGTGACTTCCCCTTGCTTAGGGATGTGACAAAGTTTAGGAAATGGGTTAGGTTAATTTAGAAGTGATTAGAAGAGTCTAGAAGGGATTAGAAATAGGGTTTAGGAAGCAAGTGGGAGATGTAGGATTTTGCAAGTGGATGAAGGGATAATAGGATTTAATTGAATAAAAAGAATTTAATTCAATTTGATTGTAATTTGGGGAAATCAAATAAGTTAGATTTATTCAATTTAGGATAAACTATTTAATTAAATTTGAATTTAATTAAAAGTGGATAGAAGGGATTTAAATGAATAAAATGATTTATTCATTAAATGTCAAAAGAGGCCTAGTGAATTTAATTTAAATTAATTGAGTAATTTACTTAATTTAAATAGAGGAATGTGGGTGATTTAATTAAATTGGATTTAATTAAATAGAGAAATGAATATAAAATATTCATTTAGAAATATGGTCATTTTAATACGTCTACAGTTGGAATCTTTTCCTTGTCTGTTTTGAGTAACTTTATTTATCATGCAGTCTGGCTACAGGCTTAATTTGTCCTATGATATGAATGATACAAGGGTCATTGCAGACAAGATAATCAATATTACATTTAACAAGGAAGGAACTCTACTTTGTCTGGTGTGTTTGCATGCAAGCAACATTCAAGTCATCCTAGCTCTTTATGCCTTGATGCTTATGTGTGCTTGCTATATTAAAAAGATCATGACATTTATGTCTTCTTGGCTCTTCATGCTTTGATTCCTATGTTTATTCCTATATTTCCACTCAGTGATGATAAAAAGAAAATTAAAGTCTAGTGACTCGGTTTTAGGTTGCATTCATTCTTAATTTTGTGTATTACAAGTGATTTCAGCATAATACAATCTCTCTCTTTGTTCTTTGAATAAGACCCTGGCTTTGAAACAATCATCATTTCTTCGGTAAGTGGTCAACTAACTTTATCTGCATGATTGATTTCTTGAGCATCAAAATCTAAAATCTTACATGAGATGTTCGTTGCATTCATGAGTATATCATATATAGATCCATAAGTTCATTCAGCATTCATTTGCATTCATATTATTGCATGAAAAACAAAAAAATATACATTTACATCATTATCTCATAATTTTTATCATTTATTTCAAATGAAAAAGAAAAAAAAATATCCATATTCATTTGCATTACATACATGCTGAAAAGAAATACATTCATTTAGAATATCATGTATAAAAATGCATATAGAAGGACATCTCACAAAAACTCAATACAAGAATAATGAGATCGAATCATGTGTCATATATATATTATAAAAATATCAATGTCAAAGGGGTACAAATGATATTAAATGTCATAAATAATGTCTATCAAGGTAGGAATCACATGAACTACAAAAATGGGGTATAAAACAT
Organism: Cryptomeria japonica; assembly: GCF_030272615.1. Classification (NCBI taxonomy): domain Eukaryota; kingdom Viridiplantae; phylum Streptophyta; class Pinopsida; order Cupressales; family Cupressaceae; genus Cryptomeria; species Cryptomeria japonica. The sequence continues at coordinate 775,652,878 of NC_081409.1, read as the reverse complement.
AACACAGAGCCTATAACAATCTAGCTCTAGCCCTCTCCCTCATCACCTAGTGGAGGAGGAGGTGCCTGCATAACATCAAACTATCGAGGTGCTTGTACTCCCTCTGATCTAGCCATATACTTTGAGTAAGGAGCCACCTATCTGTCTGTTGGTACTAATACACTATATGATGCCACATAATACGCTGCTCAGCTAGACTAATGTAGAACCTCATACCGGGAGGTAGCTAACTCTCCTTGCAATCTCAATACCTCCTGATCACGCTCTACAACCTGGGTCTGCATGACTTCCATTTGTGTCTAGAGAGTCCTCACCTTCTCTCTTAGCGTATGAATCATATCCATTAGCGTATGTCCCCAAGGTATCTCCTCCTCTCCTCCCTTAGTCAGTTCATCCCTCCACTATTGCACCTGTTGAGGGGAAACTCTCTCTCCCATCTCCCCCTCACTGCCAATACAACCTCTAGCCCCTACATCCCAAGCTCCACCTCCCTCTCCTCTGACTGCACCCAATGAACCACCCTCTCCCCTCCTTCATTGCTCACCTATCACTGGTGCCCTATTGATTCTCGCACCAAGATCACCTCATGTCTGCCTAGGTGGATCTACTCTTTGTCCCTGTATTTGAGCCTATCCTTATTCCTGAGCTAGTATGTCCTCTCTACCCTCATTAATCTAGGGCTCTCACTCTCTTGGATTTGTAAACCATGGGAATGGATGTCTCAAGGACTCATCCCTGTACTGTGGGGTCACCCTTGCATCAGCAATATCCTCTACATAATCCCAACATTGTGGCTAGAGGGCTATCATCTCCTCTACTTCTAGGGAGTAAGATAACTTTGGCCCCCATCCCTTCCTCTCCTCATTCCCACACCGAGCATAAGTAGTAAACTCCTATGAAATGGTTTGCACTCACCCGTACTACTTCATCACCTAGCTAACAACAAACCAGTCAATAATTGTCTATGATCTCCCAATGAGTGGGCATGTCATAAACCTGAATCTTCGCTCATGCCTCCAGTCATTCCACTCCTCTAAACCCCTATAAGGCCTCTAGACAACTACAATCAGGTCATCCAAATGGCACCTCCAGAAACCTGTCTTCCCCAAGCCAGGTTGCATCAAGTAACCAAAATATCAGTACATGATGGGATGATCTTCCTCTCTTAAATCATCAGCCACTAGCCTACAAACTAGGATATGCTCCCATGCCCATATCTGTAAAATAAGAACCCTAGCAGCCATGCTCTTCGCATCTCAACATGTGATCTCATGCATCTCATGATACATATGTGCCAATAAGAAAGATCCCCAACCTAATCTCCTTGACTCAGCAACTAACATGTCCAAAATCCTCTCCCAACCACACAAGAATCCTTGTTAACCTTTCTCCGACATAACAAAACATCCTATCAGTCAAGCCAACACACAAGTGAGAAGAAATCTCCCTCCATATCTACTCATCATGTCATCCCATGAAATGGACTGCACAATAAGATTGTCATTCTGGAAAACCCTACGTAATTCTATAATCCCCACCTAAGGAGACAAATCATAATACACTCTGCTACCTCAAAACAGAATCCTCAGAATCCTATAAATGTTCTCGGGAGTGATAGTCATCTCCCTGGTAGGTAGGTAAAACATTTTATACTCTGAATGACATCTCTCAACTAATGCGCTCAGCAATCCATGATTCACACAAATATCTGGCATCTGCAACAAGTGTCCAAAACCACATGCATCAATATGATCCATGTGAGCATCTGAGAGCTGCCAAACTAATCTCATGGTGGGCGAATAGGTACATCAAAATTGTATGTCCGAAAAGCTAACCTGCAAAAATTAAATGAAAACTCATCAGTATGCAATACAAATGGAGTTAGAAAGCTGTCAAAAGTGCCCATGAATCCAACTTATCATTCACGAAAATCAAAATTTCACATTTTGATGCTAAAAATGCTCATTGTTTTTTAAACGAGTAAAAGCAAAGAGGTAGCAACTCGTATGAGTAAATCCTGTTGAATCTCAAATCGATAGATTGGATAGGTTCTAAGGAAATTCTAACTCCTATGATCAAACCCTCCAATCGAATTGGGCAACTTATAGAGTGAACCTATGTGGTTACTAACTCCCTCACTTTAGGCTCTGCAAGACCTAGGCAAGTATACCTATTCACTAGTGGCTATTGATGACTAATGCTTTTTATAGCAGATTGAGTATCTTGATCTAAATTCATCCCTACCTCAAAATGGCATAAGTTCCTAAGATGGGTGGCTTTTAGATGAGTTCAAGTTTGTTTTTGTGAAAGCTATTCAATCTATGTGCTTGAAATTTATATGTATACACTATTGCTAATTGATTCTATATATCCTACTCAACTATTTCTGCTGCTTTAATGTAAAGGTAATTAATATGGTAAAGATTGTGATTTCTAAATGACCAATGCCTTTCCTATTATTTGGGCTACAGAGTCTTATATTTCTTTAGGACTTAATGTGTGATTTGTGAGACAATTTTTAAACCTACCCCCTTTGGTAAATCTATCAATTACTATTTCTCATGAGATATGCTAAATGTTTATATCATAAACCATCTGAATGAATTTAACCCCAACCTTAAGGGACCATTCAAGGAAGAACTACAAGAAACAATTAAAATCCACGAGTAGATCTTTTTAATCCAAATTTATAATATAGAAAGATAAAATTCATTGTAAGAATACAAATAACCTTATCTCTCTTAGATAATATCACAAACAACTGCCTACATAAAATGAGATAAACCACAACACATATACAAAAGAAAAACAATTGATTTTATTAGACCTTCAAAATGCTACAATAATATGCCAAAGGCTTTAGTATCTGTCCAGTCTCTCCTATTCTAATGATTCCTTCATTTTACAAAATATTATCATATAAATAAATGAGCAACACCTATTCTATGAGAAGTCGTGTCCCTTCATCATTAATTGATTGAGCATCAGTTAATAATTCCAGTTAAGAATTGGTCACACAGATATTCATTTGAATTTATAGTAATATGACTTCACTGAGATTTTTTTTTCTTCGTGGCAACGGGTAATCATTTGTCTAGCAGTGTTTTTAATTTTTTACGGATGTTTATTCAACCTTACACCCATGTTGTACTTTGATGAAATCATATGTCTCGATGGCTTTACCTTATGTTTCCTCGAAACACCATATCCCATCGATATCATTCTTTACTTCGTTGAAATTAACATCATCACCGACACATTTCTTGGTCTCATCGATATCTTTATTTTATCGAAGCCTTTCTATAAGTGTTTGTATTGGTGTAATGTTTTATCAATTCATTGAAATATTCCTTTTCGATGAAACTCCTTTTATCACTAAGTCCCTCCATTGATGCTTATCAATTCTTTGGCTGCACCCCTTTTCAATGGAATCATGTACTTTGGTGGCCTAACTTTATCCTTCCTTGAAATGTCATGTTTCATCGATGTCTCCTTAGTTTCGGTGAAACTACAGTCATCGTTAAGGAGCTTTGTGGATTCATTGATTTCTTCATTTTCATTGAAAGGCTCTATCTCATGTGTCTATATCGATGTAATCCTCCATCATCTTATTGAGACCCCATTTTCGGCAGGAATCCTTTCACTGTCACGTTTTGCAACCATCTCATCATTTTTGAGTATGTCAATAACATTCCCTCGTTATCTGGCTTCTGCATAGGTCATTGATGAAATATTTCATGTCCGTGAAAGAAGAATATCCTCCCTAAACTTTTCATTTTTTGATGAAACTGTGATCGTCGTCCAATAAAGTTTGCACCTCTTCCACACCTTCTTTTTCTCAAAAAGTCTTATTGATGAGAACTTCCTACGGTTTCCTCGACATACCACCTATCGATGAAAATAATTCTTTCGATGAGCCATTTTATGAACTCATCGATGCCCAAGTCTGTTCAATAAGTCATCTTGTCGTCGAAACACTGATAGGTTTCTTTGATACAAAAGGTGTGCCATATCAGTCAAACTAGATATCTCGGTGAAGGATTAGCATGTATATTCGATGGTTGTGGTTTCAGAAATAATCTTTAGGATTCTAATGTCGATGGAAATGCCAAGGATTCTATCAAAATTCTTAAGGGCATGCTTGATTTCATTTTTTTCTCAAGAAAACTTTTGTAGCTTCAATTCAAACCACAGAATTCTATTTATTTAAATTCAATGCTCAATAGTGGCTCTGACTGGGGATGGAGGTATGCTATGGATGCATTCAAGAATATAGAATCTCAGGTGAATAGGGACCTACTAATGGTGGTTAACGATATACACAATGGAAAATGAACCCTAACCTACTGTACATACAATAATATTTTAAAATAAAATCTCTTTAGGAACTATCCATGTACTAGCAATTCCTGATTGTCTCCTGTTGCACTTTGTATGTAATAAGAATCCTCCCCTTCTTTCTCTATAATCACATATGGCCCAAGCCAAAGGGCCTCAAATTTTCCATGCCTACCTTTATCCTGGTTTCTATCATCCCACATCAGGACCCAATCACCTATCTCAAACTTCCTATTTGTTTCCCTTTTATCATATAACCTTTTCATTTGATTTTGTGCCTTCACATTCTGCCTCTGGGCCTTTGCCCTGATCTCATCAACCTCTACTAGTTGAACAAGCCTCTCCTGCAAAGGATCTTCCACATCAATTTCCTCTTGTATCATAAATCTATGGAGAGGCAAAAGATTATCCAATGGAAGTCTAGCTCTCTTGCCATAAACAAATTCAAATAGATACTTTCCTGTGGACTTCTTGATTGTTATTCTATCAGACCAAAGTGCTAGACTCAATTTTGAATCCTATCCTTTTTTATTTTGTCCTAGCATCTTTATGATAACCTTGAGGATATTTTTATTGCTAGATTCAGCCTGCCTGTTACCTTGGGGATGATATGGATATGAATGGGATATTTTGATGCCATACTCCTCATAGAAGGTATTGAATTCCTCAGATTTGAAGCACATTCCATTATCAGCAATAATCCCAGCAGGGACACCAAATTTGGTAGTGATATTTTCCATCATGAATTTGATGACTACTTTGCTAGTAGCCTGCTTGGTAGGAATTTCTTCTACCCATTTGGTTAAGTAATCGGTGGCTACCAATATCCATCTGTGACCTCCACTAGATTTGTTTGATATCTCTCCAATGAAATCCATCCCCCATTGCTGAAAAAGTTCTTCAACTTGCATAGGTCTTAATGAGATAGCCCCCTGATACTTCAATTTTCCTAAGAACTTCTGGCATGCTTCACACTTCCTAACATATGTATAGGAATCATTGAATACATGTGGCCAATAATATCCAACCCTCAGTACCTAATGGGTTGTGGTTTTAGTAGAAAAATGACCACCACACACTCCACCATGCATTTATTGCAATATTTTGTCTGCCTAATATTCATCTAAACACAATAGTAATATTCCATCTCTATTTTTCCAATACCAGTCACCATTAATGATCACATATTTTAATGATTTCAACTTCAAGGTCCTCTTTTGATTATCAGTCATATTGTCTGGACACTTCATATGTTTAAGATAATATAAAATATATCTATGTACCATGTTGTGTGCTCGATGCTGAAATTGGCTTCCTCAAGCCCCACTTCATTTACTTAGAATCCTTCAGAATCTGCTCCTGCCATGAGTTTAGCTAATCCCTAACCCTTAATGACTTGTGAAATCTTGAGCTCAATATTAAATTCTTGGATTTGATTGATCCATTTGCACCTTTTTCCTGTCAGTTCTGTTTGCCTGAAAAATATCTTTCACTACTACATTAGGAACATAAGTTGTGATTTCTACCCCTACCAAGCATGGTCTGAAGTGTTTTACTGCTCTTACTAGAGCATAGGTCTGCTTCTCATTTATATCATATTCGATCTCATATAGGCTCAATGATTTGCTGAAGTACGCAATGGGTTGCTCACAACCTTTTTGGTTCTTCTGCAGTAATACTGCTACTACTGTGTGACAAGAGGCAAAAGAGAATATAAAAAATGGTTTACTAAAATCTGGTGATATTAGTACTGGTGCATTAGATATTTCCCTTTTGATTACTATAAAGGAATCCAATGCTTTTGAATCCCAATCTATCTTGGCTCCCTTCTTCAACATTTGCGCTATAGGCTTTACAATATCTACAAACATTAGGATAAATCTCCTAACAAAGTTGATTTGTCCCAGGAATGACTGAACGACTTTAACGGTTTTTGGAATGGGGACTTCATTGATTGTAGCCACTCTTTTAGGATCAATTTTTACTCCCTCCTTGGATACTATGTGTCCTAGGAGCTTTCCTTCCTCAACCCAAAAATGACATTTCTTTAAATTAAGAGAGATTCCATATTCTAAAGCTTTTTTGAATACCTTTTCAAGGTGATTGTAGTGGTCTTCAGCCTTTTTTGAGTAAGAAGTTAAATAATCCTGATATACCACCATTATCACATCTATTAGCTCTACAAATGCTACATCCATTTCTCTTTGGAAAGTTTCTCCAACATTAGTTAGGCCAAATGGCATCCTTGAGTACACATAAGTACCCCACAGTGTTGTAAAGGTTGTCTTGTATTGTTCAACCTCCCTGACTTTCACCTGGTTGTAACCTGAAAATCCATCCATCATAGATAATAGTTCACAACCAGTTACCTTTTGCAACATGATATCCATATTTGGTAGTGGGTAATTATCCTTCAAAGATGATATATTCAAGTTCCTGAAGTCTACACAAATTCTTATATCTCCATTCTTTTTCTGACAGGCACTAAGTTTGAAACCCAAGTGGAGTACCTACAAGGTTTGATTATCCTTGCATCTTTCATTTTTATTATTTCTTCTTTCATTTTAGGTAGCAAGGTTGGATTTATAGGTCTCTGTTTTTGTCTAAATGGCTTGGCATCAGGTTTAAGGGGTATTTCATGCTGGAAAAGATCTTCTCTATAGACTTTGAGGTCATCATATGACCATGCAAAAACATGCCTATACTTTCTGAGCAATATTATCAGTTGTTGCTTCATTTTAGGAGTTAATTTCTTTCCAACGCACACATGCCTTAGTGACTCCTTGTTTCCCAAGTTAACCTGTTCAACATCACTTTCTCTAGCTACAGTCACTTTAGTTTCTATTTTGTCTTGTGCATTGAAATTCCTTTCTAATGCAACCAAACCTCATGGTAGTTTGTTTGATTTCAGTTGTATGATCTCCTATCCAAACAAGGTTTCTTTCTCATCAGTCTTTTCCACAAAGTCATTAAAGTTAATAGCCTGTACTTGATAATGATGCACACACTACAAGAAGTTTAGCAAGTTAGCATCATCTTGAAAAATTTGCCAGTTGTACAGATTATCAAGGATATAAGTTCTGACTTTTATCTCCACTTCTGATATCCCATTCAATGTCATATCATTTTCCTTTAGTGCAATATTTGCCAGAAAGTCAGCCATTATGTTTTTTGACCTATCAACCCAATTTATCTAGAAGGCATCAAACAATTCAATGGTGTCCCACATTGCATTCCTATATTACTTCAATCTAATATGTCTAGAGGCATATCTTTCCTTAACTTGGGACACTATCAGTTATGAGTCCCCAAATACATTAAGGATTTTAATTCCATTCTTAATTGCTAGGTTCAGTCCTGTAATTAGAGCCTCATACTCAGCAATATTGTTGGTACATTCAAATATTAACTTGAAAGAATACTTAAATGTTTCTCCTCTTGGTGAAATGAATAGAATCCCAGCCCCACTTCCCTCTTTATTGCACAAGCCATCAAAGTGCATGCGCCACACTTGATCATTAGTTTCTTTTATGCAAGACTGAATTGGAGATAAATACTCAATCTTTGGCTTTGTTAATTGTACTTTAAAATTATCCATGTCTGACTGAATAAAACATATTGGCTCAGGTGTTTCCACATCCTCAATGATATATGAGGAATGAGACTCTCTTTCAATTCTCACTTCATATCCATTTACTAGTATGGTTGCATATGACAAGTCTAACTGGACATGTCCCCCTAACAGGTTTGACCACTATCTAGATAATAACATCCCATAATTAGGAGGGACATCTACCACCGTGATATCTATTTTGTAAGATGCTTCAGGCCATGCTCCTAGTTTGAACTCTACATCTTTCATAACACCCACAACTAGAATAGATCTGTTATCCATAGCATAACATTTACCAAACGTCGTATCCACCCCCATTCCAAGCTCTTTCATAACTCCTAGAGGCATAATATTCATCGTTGCTCCCGAATCAATCATGTAGCTTTTAATCATCTTGTTATTGATCATCAAAGTTAGGTAGAAATGATATACTTGGGAAGGATTTTTGGTTATTGTTGATCCCAATTATATGGTTGTAATTGGATCACTTTCACCACTACCATCTTGACCACCCTGCTTGTGCTCCTTCACCTTTTCTCTTGAGATATTTGCGATCATTTTTAGAGTTTTTTCTCTATATTCAAGGAACTTCATTATCTCAAGCAATGGGATAGAGACCTTCATCTATGTCAAAGCATTCCCAATGTCAAATGACGTAGTGGCTGGTGTCAAGGAAGCATTTGTTATACTCTCTTTCTCTCCCTTTTGTGGTTTTGTTATTTGAACATCCCTCTCTTTGGTTTTGCCTGAATCCTTGTCCTGGACATTATTCATTTTATTCATTGATTTAGATATCTTATTGGTTTCCTTCATGAATATATCGGAAGGCTTTCCTTGCTCGGGGTTTATAGTTCTATTTCTGAGAGCATAGGTTCTTTTGGCTTGTTCCACCACAGTTGCCATGATTCTTTCCCTTTCTTCCTCAGTGGAGACCCTGAGTTTGATCTCTTCTTCCTCATCTGAGAATATTTGCTCCATACAACATTGTTGATTGATCCATCTAGAGCTTACATCATCATCCCCTTCTTCCTCAAATAAGTTATATTCTTCGAATCATAGAAAATTTATGGTGTGGTCATCTATATACCCTTCACATTCTTCTTCTTCTTCTTGCAGCTTCTTTGCCATTATACATTGGTAAGGAGAATATGGCATGTCAAAAGCAAGGCACCATAGGTTATCATCTAACACTTGATTCACAATTCTTTTTAGAGGATCTACCATCTGGATATTATCCTTTTCATTCTTCTCCACTAGTTTCCCATCCTTCTAGGTAGTATTGTAAGGAATATCATGTAGTTTGGGTCTATCATGATGAAAGAACTATTGTTTCTCTATTTTATTTACCTTCACAAATAAATATTTTAAAACATTCAATACTTTGTCCAATTTGTCTTCATCTTTAGCTTGTTTGGGAGCTTTTAGATTGAACAACCTAGTATCTTCTCTCTTCCCAATTCTCCCAGTAGCTTTTCAATTGTTTTCTATAGTTATGGCAGCTTTCATAACCCCTTGAAGAGTCGTAGAGTTTTTTGTCCTGAGTTCATAATTGGTGTTGTTGTCAAAGGCATTTATGTAGTACAAGATACTTACCTCTGGGACTGATTTTATCCTATTAGGAATTTTATTTATAACTCTATCAAATCTTCTATTTAAATCAACTACTGTCTCATTAGGTTCCTTTTTTATACTTATGATTTCATGTAGTGCAAACTCGGGGGTATTTTGATCTCCATATTGTTTGAGAAAAAGTCTTCTAAACTCTACAAGGCTACTTATTGAAGCATCAGGTAATGTCTTGAACCAATCTTGTGCATCTTCTGTTAAAGACTGTATGAATAACTTCATTTTAACATCTTCATATGGGAGGCATAAATATTCCATGAGTGTATCAAAAACTTTGCAATGTGCTTCTCCTATGATAGCATTACTCTCAGTGAATTTTGGTACTGTAGTCCTGATTTCATTTGAGATGGGATGAGGATACACCATCATTCCTGAAAAGTAAAATTGTCTGATATGCTCTGTATTCATCAATCCATATCCTCCTTGGAAGAAATTCCCATGGTTCTGACTCATGTTATTATAATGGGGAAATTGGTTTCGAGGTTGGAATTGAGTTTGATATGCAAAGTTGTTATAATGATTGTACTGCTGTTCGGGAGGTACATGGGTGTAAGCATAGTTATCATTCCCATGATCATATAAGGGGTTTTCAGTTACCTTATAGGTATTGTTCTTTATATTGGTTTCATCTTTATGATTTCTTCCCTTGTCTGATCCTTGGGTTGCATGTTCACATCTTTCTTTGTACCTATTCAGGTCATGATCAATATCATTTTCATTAACATTGATACCCAACCTAGCACATAATTCCACACACTCCCTTGTTCTTCTAGTATCTTTCATTTCAATAGCTACATCTAACATTTGTTTAGTCAAATCTACAAAACGGTCTAGTCGATCCATCCTACTTGAACTTGAGGAACTTGATGTATTTGCTCTTCAATTTGGGTGATGATTTTCAAAACTAGGAGGGAATTTTCCTTTTCATGCTTTATTTGTAGCTGCCAAATCCTCATTTATTTGGCATGAAGGAATTGTATGATTTGATTTATTCCAAGCTGACTGTAAGTTATTTTCAGAGTAATACTGGTTATATCTCTCATTCATGAAATCATTCATGCGTTCCATTGGATTGTCTGTTGGTTCTTTGTTTGGTTTTTTCTTGTTTATTTTCTGATCAAAGTTGAATTGTACTATTGGATGGCCTTGTTTTATATACCTCCTTCCGTACAGAAAACTTCTTTCTTTACTTCAGAGTCGCCACCTCTCTCTAGAGAGGAAATTTTTTTCTTTTTATATGAGTTCTTTCCCATAGCAGAGTCCTTTTAAATGAATACTCCCCCTAGCAGAGTCGCCAATATATTGGATCTCAAATCAATAGATTGGATAGGTTCTAAGGAAATTCCAACTCCTATGATCAAACCCTCCAATTGACTTGGTCAACTTATAGAGTGAACCTATGTGGTCACTAGCTCCCTCACTTTAGACTCTGCAAGACCTAGGCGGGTATACCTATTCACTAGTGGCTTTCGATGACTAATGATTTTTATAATAGATTGAGTATCTTGATCTAAATTCTTCCCTACCTCAGAAAGACATAAGTTCCTAGGATGGGTGGCTTTTAGATGAGTTCAAGATTGTTGTTGTGAAAGCTATTGAATATTTGTGCTTGAAATTTATATGTATACACTATTTCTAATTGATTCTATATATCCTACTCAACTATTCCTACTACTTTAATGTAAAGGTAATTAATATGGTAAAGATTGTGATTGGTAAATGACCGGTGTCTTTCCTGTTATTTGGACTACAGAGTCTTATATTTTTTTAGGACTTAATGTATGATTTGTGAGATAATTTTTAAACCTACCCCCTTTGGTAAATCTGTCATTTACTGTTTCTTATGAGATCTACTAAAAGTTTATAACATAAACCACCTGAATGAATTTAACCCTAGCCTTAAGGGACCATTCAAGGAAGAACTACAAGGAACAATTACAATCCACGAGTAGATCTTTTTAATCCAAATTTATAATATAGAAACATAAACTTCACTATAAGAATACAAATAACCTTATCTCCCTTAGATAATATCACAAACAATTGCCTACAAGAAATGAGATAATCCACAACACATATACAAAAGAAAAATGATTGATTTTATTAAAACTTCAAAATGGTACAATAGTATGCCAGAGGCTATAGTATCTATCCAGTCTCTCCTATTCTAATGATTCCTTCATTTTACAAAATATGCTCATATAAATAAACGAGCAACACCTATTCTATGAGAAGTCATGTCCCTTCATCATTAATTCATTGAGCATCAGTTAATCATTTCAGTTAAGCAACGGTCACACAGATATTCATTTGAATTTATGGTAATACGACTTCACTGACATTTGTTTTGTTCTTCGCGGCAACACGTAATCATTTGTCTAGTAGTGTTTTGAATTTTTCACTGATGTTTATTCAACCTTACACCCATGCTGTACTTCGATGAAATCATATGTCTCGATGGCTTTACCTTATGTTTCCCCGAAACACCATATCCTATCAATATCATTCTTTACTTTGGTGAAATTAACATCATCACCGGGACATTTTTTTAGTCTCATCGATATCTTTATTTTATCGAAGCCTTGCTATAAGTGTTTGTATTGGTGTGATGTTTAATCAATTCATCAAAATCTTCCTCTTCAATGAAACTCCTTTTATCACTAAGTCTCTCCATCGATGCTCATCAATTCTATGGCCGTACCCCTTTTCGATGGAATCATGTACTTCGGTGGCCTAACTTTATCCTTCCTCAAAATTTCATGTTTCATCGATGTCTCCTTAGTTTCGGTGAAACTACCATCATCGTTAAGGAGCTTTGTGGCTTCATCGATTTCTTCACTTTCATCAAAAGGCTCTATCTCATGTGTCTATGTTGATGTAATCCTCCATTGTCTTATCCAGACCCCGTTTTCAGTGGGAATCCTTTCATCGCCATGTTTTGCAACCATCTCATTGTTTTTGAGTATTTCGATAACGGTCCCTCGTTATTCAGCTTCTACATGGGTCATTGATGAAATCTTTCATGTCGGTGAAAGAAGAATATTCTCCCTTGACTTTTCATTTTGCGATGAAATTGTGATTGCCGGCCAATAACTTTTGCACCTCTTCAAGACCTTCTTTTTCTCAAAAAGTCTTATCGATGAGAAATTCCTACGGTTTCCTCAACATACCATCTATCGATGAAAATAATATTTTCAAGAGCCACTTTTGGAACTCATCGAGGCCCAAGTCCATTCGATAAGTCATCGTGTCGATGAAACACTAATAGGTTTCTTTGATACAACAGGTGTACCATTTCGGTCAAACTAGATATCTTGATGAAGGATTAGCATGTATATCCAATAGCCTTGATTTGAGCGATAATATTTAGGATTCCGATGTCGATGGAAATGCCAAGGGTTCTATCAAAATTCTTAAGGGCATTGCTTGATTTCATTTTTTTCTCAAGAAAACTTCTGTAGCTTCAATTGAAACCATATAATTCTGTTTATTTAAATTCAATGCTCAACAAAGCCCACAAATAGTACGAGTAAATAAGATAATACAAGTCACTATCTCAAAGAGTATGACTAAACTGACCCTGATGAAATGTCTCATACAAATTAAGGGTATCTATAGAATGACAAATCTAATGCTTTCATACCCTACTTGGTAGTATGAAAAAATGACAATACATGAGCTAAAAATAAATTTAAAATGAGAAATTCATAAACAAATCTACTAAATTCAGAAATTTAACAAGCTAAAGATCGATCGCTTACCACAGGGGGATAGTTCCTAGGTTGATTATGTCATCTTTGCAGCACAAATCAATGGGTATGCTCAGGAATTACCATTTTTCTCCAGACAAGGTTTTTGAGTTTTTAAAATTTGAGAAGTGAAAATAACTCTTTTCACCCCTTATATAGAAAACCCTAATTTTTCAACTTGCTCTGATGGACATGAAAATTATACCCTTGACTAAATCGACCATCCTAAGTCCATTTTTGGGATCAACATCAAAATCTAAGATCATTTTTCTAATCAAAATCTCACCACATTGACCACTTGGTACTTTCATCTTCTGATCATCTTTTCTAATCATTTTTCCCGTCAATCGCCTCTGATTTCAACTTAACTCTCTAATATATCTTCATGCTCAGACTATCATCATTAAATATTTTTATCCTTTCAATTGCCTAAAATAATTATAACCTCGCCATCTTTTTTTTTAACTCCCAAGAGGGTATAATCATTACATCATCATTATCAACGATTGCATCATCAAAAGTCGAGATTTTTTTCAAATCTTCATCTAAAGTCGAGCAGAAAATATTTTTAATCAAAGATTAGTCAAACAAAACCTTATTGTTCTTCAAAATCAAATCGATCTCTAGGGGCATATCAGTTTCATCGCATCAAATCAAGCTAATATTGTCTTCATCTAAATCATGATTAATTCAAGTCAGTGTTTGGTTTCATCACTTCAAATCAAGTTAAACATTTTGTTTCGCTAATCATTTCTAGTTCAAACAAGTTTGTAATCAGTTCATCTCTTCACTCAATCTAGTTCAATCAATCTCTAGATGAATACTCATTTCTTGATCCATCAAGTTCAAGAATGGTATCTCACTCTTTGTTGGTCCTAGTTCAATCAAGTTTCAGGATCAGTGTCGCTTTAATCAAGTTGAACATCTTTATGTTCATTGGTTTGTGATCCATCAAGTTCAGAAGTAAAAATCTGTTTGACATTAAAAAAATTTTGAATCAATGCATTGCTCGCACATCAATTCAAAGAGGGGCAAATGTAATACCCTAAAATTGGCAACCTAAACCATGGGTCTGATGGTATGATGAATCAATAAGGATCCGGTCAACTACTAAGAGGGGGGATGAATCAGTAGATAGAAAACTTATTAGACTTTCACCAATCTCAAAAGCAACCTCTCAAGACAAACTTAGAACTGACTGGTTTAAACACTGAACTGCCAAATGCAATATTTCTATCAAGTAAACTGGTTGACTGTTATAACAGACTAATAGTAAAACAACTTTGAAACTCTCAAAACCTTTTAACCAAATCATTCAAATAATTTACTGAAAATAGTAAAAACATATTTCATATTGCTATCGGTAACCATATCATATCTAAGTGGATTTGGTAGTTAAGCAATTTAACCAAAGCAAACATAACCACAAAAGAATTCACCACTTGAGACAATAATTTTGACATGGAAACCCAAATGGGAAAATCCATGGTGGGGATGAATACCCACAAGTATTTTGAACTCTTCTTAAGTTCACCCTATTAGGAGCCAAGCTTGTTAAGAACAGATCCTGTTAGGGACCACCCGGTTAAGGGATTGACTATAATGCCCTATTAGACGCAATACTCTATTAGGAGTAACCTCGGTAGAGAATTTGAAATCCAAGCTAATGGATCACTTGGTTTGAGGATTTAGATAACACTAAGCTTGTTAGAGCTTACCTGGTTAGGGGATTTGATTGTTGTAATTGTTAGAGAATAATATGGGTTTGTTGATCTATTTGAATATCACTACACTTGCTTGTTCAGATCCTTTTCATGCTCCTATCTTCCTTTACACATACTACAGATACATTATCAAGTTTGGCAACCACTCACTCTTACTCTCAACCACAAATTTCCAACACTACAACAAAACAACTCATCAACCTTATAAACAAGAACAATAGGTTTGTAACAGATCACAAACCTAATTATCTCATAGAGATTACAAACAAATAGGTTCAAGTATGAGAGTTGGATTACATAGCAATCACTACACATCATTCAAAACAACCTCGACTGCTCCTTGATCACCGCTTCATCGAACTCTATAACTCATCACACGGTTTTCTCTTCATGCAATGAACTTGCTCATTCATAAGATAAAAACCGTTATCTCTATGCGCCATAAATCATTTGAAGCTCTTCTCATACAACATGTATATATGGCATAATCATTATCGTTCATCATTTGATCATAAACCACTTCAACTGATTCACCAAAATCTATCAGTTAGGGTTTGGTCCTATCAACAGGTAGGGTTATAAGTTGATCTCTCCATTTCATAAGTAATATCGGTTTCTTCCACAAGCTCACCTACCGGTTGCAGTTCCCTTTACTATCTTTTTCTACTGGTTGCAAAACAACATTAGGACAACATCATTACTAGTTAATTGACATCAATAAAAACATAAAATTTCATTAATGAAATCTTCATGTAAATGCCAACAATCTCCCCCTTTGGCATTGACGGCAATACATGTATCAATACCCTTGATTGTGATGATGTGTATATGAATCCTAGTTAACCTTTTACCATGTATGCTCCTTCAAATGAGTCTCCATGACTTCAACTGGTAACTGGCTATAGATCTTCTCACAATAATACAATTCTCCTCATAGTCTTATAGTTCTTCTCTCCTTTTGACAACAATGCCAAAGTGAAACTAAACCATGCAATGTCAAACCTCACTGTTCAGCATCATCAAACTGCAACTTGATACTCCCCCTGTGGAATAACTCCACTCTACACCAATCCTATTGTAAGATTCTGCAATTAGCTCCGGGACTGATGTATTCTACACCATGCTCAATTGACCTCATGTAGGGGCACAACCCTTAGCTAACCTCTAAGATACTCAAAAGTAGTCTTATGGAGAGGTTTAGTAAAGATATTTGCAAGCTGCTCCTTGGTAGAAACATGATCCAATAACACATCTTTACTCTGCACTTTTTCTCTAGATAAATGATATTTTAGTTCAATATGCTTGGTTCTAGCATGCAACACCGAGTTCTTTGAAATATTTATTGCATTGGTGTTGTCGCATAAAATCTTTACCAGTTCTATAAACTTTAACTTGAATCCTTCTGGAATGTGTTTCATCCAGATTACCTAGGTACAGTTCATATATGCTACACCATACTCAGCTTCAATAGTAGATTGTGATATACAACTCTTCTTCTTTCTACTCCAAGATACAAGTCTTCCTCCAAGAAAGAATGCACCACCGCTTGTTTTTTTTTTATCATCAACATTACCTACCCAGTCTGCATATGTATAAACCTTCAAATCAAAGTTACCGGCATATGGATACCATAAACCATAGTCAATAGTACCTTTCAAATACCTGAATATTCTTTTGGTTGCTATCAAGTGTGTCTCCTTTGGATTATTCTAAAATTTGGCAACTAGACCAACTGCATGAGCTATATCCAGCTTGATGTGAACAACATAATGCAATTTCCCTATCATTGACTTGTACTCCTTTTCATCAATAGATGTGCCTTCATCCTCCTTAGATAGTTTGAAACTTGTAACCATTGGTGTCCCAACTGGTTTACAGTCACTCATTCCAAATATCTTGAATACCTCTTTGACATATTTAGACCGTGTGATAAAAATACCACTCTTCATCTGCTGAATTTGCAAACCTATGTGTCGGTAAACAGATTTGTCACTATGGTCGTTTACCTGAATCTGATCCTATTTGCCCGATAAGCAGTGACAAATGTTCCAACAGTTGGAGAGATCCTTTTGTGAAACATGATCTTCCTCTGCATTTGAGAGGGGCAGCTCCCTCATATGATAGGGGTATTTAGGATTTTTGTATACTTTTAACCGGAAAGTAAACAAAGGAGAAAACATAAAACTAAAAAGAAATAAAGATAGAAACCCCAACAATAGACATACAACCATCGACTGAGATTTCTTAACATTCGCAACAAATCACAAGGGGAGTTTATAAGGTAATATGCTTAGCCATGAGATGATGATAAAGAAGAATGACAAATCTCAACATACGGAGAGATAAGCTACTTCAACACATTCAAGTTGAGATACCAAAGGTTGTTTGTGCATCATCACATCACTTGTACAAATTACATATGCATAAAAAGACTACCAATTTGACATACAAGAAATCAGCAATGATAACACATGAATACATTTAGAACACACGAACTAAGACGTATTCTTCATTATCCTTTTGAAAATATACAAGTCCAAAATTTGTTTGTATACATAGTGCAAATTAAAATTTCATTACAAGTTTCTCCTGGAATTCTAGCAGAGTTTTCCCCCCTGTCAAAAGTCCTCACCCTATTACAAATAGCCTTGTATTTATAAGCTTCCCAAAATAACTAATTAGTAACTAACTTTAATCTTGGGTTAATAACTAACTCTTTTCTATGTGAATTTCAAAGAGTTAAAAACTTACACACTTATGCACAGAAAAAGTCAATTTCCTAACCTTTGGTTACAATAAGCGACATAAGTCACCTTTTACAAAAATAACAACTTGAAACTTTATAATTTTGATGAAAAACAAAGTAATAAGTTATGTTGCAGTATTTCTTTGTCTTCATCCACTTCATTTGGACTTTTCAATATGTCTTTCCATTTGAAAGGAAATGACAACCTTAAGGTTCTCCATAAGAATTTAAGGGATTGATTGTTGCAATACGCACATGTATTGATAAAATGATCATTGACATGAATAAATATTCGTCCACCAGTAACCTATCTTTGAGGAGATGCTCTCCAACCACCTCTACATCTACTAAGTATCTTCACTTGATTGTTATCACTTGACTTTATTCAAATCCTTGCGAGTTGGTGTTTGCCATCATTTGAAGTCTTAAGTCTTATTTGGAACAAATTTGATGTTCTTCACAATATAGAAAGTAGTGTTTCTTTAATGAATCCCTTTGCCAAGCATCCCACTTTGCCATTAAAATTTATACTCTATTCTTTGTCCTAAACTGAATACAAATCTTCTGAAAGAGGAGTCGTTGCAACTTCAACATCTAACAAAAATCCTCTATCTTCTACGATTATTGCATGTAAACAAATCCATTTTGTGGATATCCAGCAATCATCGCATTTCATGAGACCACATTTCTGCAATTATCGCATGCCATGAGATAACGTTTCTTTGATGAATTCTGTCAAACTATTCACATGCATTGTCTGTGCTTTGTCTATGCCCACGATCTACTTCCATGTTTGCCACGGTATTTTGTGAAATAGTTCACATGCTGGAATTATGCCTACCACAATCCACATGCATTGTCAAACGTATATGCCATGAGACCATGTTTCTGTGAGGGATTTTGCTAAAGTTTGATATGTGCTGCCTGCACCATTTACATGAGACCACGTTACTTTGAGAAATTTCACCAAACAGTTAACATGTGTGGCATTTATGCTCCCACACTGCCTTCCAAATCTGCTAAAACAGTTCAGATGCGTTGTGTTGACTTTCATGTTGCCTTCCAAAACTACCAAATAATTTGGTCAAATAGTCTAGACCCATTGTCTGGGCATTCACCATGTCATGAGACTTGATTAAGATCAGTTTCTAGAATTACATGAGGTACTGCATCAAATGGTTCGCATGCGTTGATTACACATTCACTTCTAGCATCCTACATGGCATGAAATGTGACCAGGTTGCAGCAGATTTATATGGTGTTAATTTTGTAACTCTTACATTATGTGGCAAGGTGACATCTGCTTAAGGCATTTTACATAATTCACTAGGTGTTTTTGCTTCTCGTTTTGCACGCAAGACTACCAAATGGTTACATGTGCTAGCTTGCAAACCATTCTAACATTTATGCTTTGACAAGTGACTCAGACAGTATGGCAATCATTTCATTTGTCTCCCTCCATTTTCTCTGCGATGTATAGCTTGTTTATACTCACCATATTCTCTCATATTTTTGCATTCATATCCAGAATTCGTGGCATGCCTGTTCTTCCATTTTGCAATTATAAGAGGTTAAGAATGCTCAAAAAGTGAGCATTTCTAACCTTCTTGATAAAGTGGGGCCCATGTGGTTAAGAAATGAGGTTAGGAATGCTCACTTTTTGAGCATTCTTAACCTCTTTTTTTGTGTTGTGAGAGGTTAGAAATATGGGTTAGAAATGCTCAAAAAGGTCTTGACAAAAGGTTAAGAATGCTCAAAAAGTGAGCATTTCTAACCTTCTGCTTCACGAACTATCCTTTAGGCCTTAGAAACCATTAATCAAAGAGAGGAAACAAGGAAGAGTGAAACCGATGCTTTTGAATAACTTTTTAATCGCAAATGACTAGACATATTAAAATAATTTTAAATATTAAATTATCATTTGAGAAATAATTTAAATATTTTAAATATAATGCTTTGGCTGGAGAAAAATGGCATAACTTTCAAACGGTAGGGAGTTAGGTCTTGAAATTTGAAACACGCGTCAATGAAAGGGAAACAGGTCCACACAATTATTTACACCTCATTAAGAAGCCTTAAATGAGATATTTTAATCATTTGGGAGCAACAAACACCAAAAATTGAAAGTTTAAAATATGACAAAGTATGAGTTGGGTTTAGGTGAAAGTTGGCCACATAATATAAAATGATGTTTAGATCCTGACTATTAAGAGATTTCCCTCAATTTGTGATAATTTTCAAAATTCTTCCATTTTTGGTATTTTGGCTGACAATGACCTTGGATTGCATGTTCACTGTTTACACAACACCCATTGGACCTTTACTCGACACTGAGAGTGTTTTGAAGTTCAAATTTTAGGTAGGCCAAATATGGGGGCAACAGCTTGCTCTGACTAGGGACAAGGACTGCAAAGGATGCAGGATGAACCCAAATCTCTAGTTCGCAGGCTAGTGTACTATTCATTGGGCAACAAAGTTAGAGAGGAAACAACATAGGGAGAAGATAGAGAAACCAGACACAAAGCAAAAATGGGATGAACACAACAAAAATCCAACTAAAGTATGTACATGGTAGGCAAAGCCCACCTCAAAGCTCTCTAGGATTATCACACAAAACCATTCACAGGCTGAGAGAAATAGGCACCTTTATGGATAAGTGGCATGCATCCATGTGGCACCTGTAAGCTCAACAGGTGGGCAAGATCAACATGTATAAGATGAGAAATATCTTTGAACAATGAACCAAACAACCATCTCTCATCATAAATCTGTAGGCTCTCTTGAAAGATTTGGGTACCATTTTGAACATTATTAGGAATTTGTAGAATATTCTCAAGTATACCCATATCCTCTATCGTAAGATCCCTCTAATAGTCTTGTTTGCAATAAATTAATCCACGAATTGGGCAACCTTCATATAATCTATAATGTGAATAAATTTGAGTTGACACATCCATCGAATCTTGTTCATGACTGTCAGCTTGAAAAACACCTATAGAAATACACTCATCTGAAATCAAAGGATTGAGGCACACACTTTTACCATAAGAGAAGTCATCATCTGAAGCCTTCAAACACTAATCTAGAATACAATCATTATGAGAATTAACTTCATGGGCTTCCTTCATTAGATCATCCATTACCTCACTTATCTCTGCATTCTTGGTACAGTTCCCAAAACTATCCTCTTTGATAGGGGATTCTTCTTGATTTAAAGATTCAAAAGGAGGATTGCTTTCAACCTTGGAAACTTCATAAGGCATAGATTGCAATTCTATTGAGATAGGGACATTTTTTGATATTCCTACATGGATTTCATTTTCAACTTGCTCATAGATGTTTGTATTAATTTTTGTGTTCTCTTGTCCCAATGATTCCTCTTTATCACATTCTTCATGAAATTTGAAAACTTCATACTCAGGTGGCATGCATGATAAAGAGTGGATGCTTGATGGTTCATCCTCTTTCACTTGGGACTAATCTGGAAGTTCAGTAAAAGTCTCCATTTTTTAAAGAAAAGAAGAAATCTACAAAGTTTCTTCTGTGGTTGCCTCTCCATTGGTCATATTTGTACAACGTTGTCCATTAGGTATCATACCTTTGATTTCCTTAGAAATTTTTTTATCTTCAATTGTTAGTGATGGATGGATGAGAACATCTTCACCACATAGAAAGTCATCTTCAAAAGAATTGAGACACAAAGTTGGAATGAGAACTATAGGAGATTATTCTTTATCCCTCTCCTCTTCAACATTTTCTTGAAGCTTGAACTGCATGGAAGTATTGAAATCATTTATTCCTCCTTCAAGCTTTTTGTTTTCAGGTTCATTGAAGACTTCTTCCTCACTATGATAATATTCATAATGCTCATGGCATACAAGAACACAATCTTCTTTCTCTATCTCACTCACCTTTAGATCTTTCTCTTGACAAGTATCCTTACAAGTAGATGTGACTTCATCTTCTTCTGCATATACACATTTTAATGAGTTGCTTTCATTACTTTTCTCATGAGGATTTATATCAATGAGAAAATGATTATCATTCTCATCTTTTTTTTTAATCTTTTGCAGATTCTGAAGTAGAGAAGGATTAATTTTATGAGGATCAAGTTTCTTTCCACTGTAGAAACTTTTCAAGAAGTTGACTTGTTTAGGATTATCAAGACTTTGATTTTGTTGAGAAACTGATACAGGAGGAAGGTTACTTTTATCTTCATCTTTCTTGATTGTTGTTGATCTAGGTAAATGATCATAAACAAGAAAACTAATCTCCCTTCCATCTTTTTCTTCAATGTCTTGAAACACTCGAAATAAGGAGGGATGAATCTTATCCAGAGTAAACTGCATGCCACCATAAAAGTTCTTCAGGAATTCAACTTGTATGAGCTCATCAGAAACTTTCTTCTTTTGATATATATTGTCTTCATCATCACTTTCACTGTCACTTTCCAACTTTCCTTTGTACCAAACCATTGTTCTAAATTCAATCTTTTAGACAGAGTCTCCAACCTTCATTCTAAAGAAGATACCTGAAAATATTTGAGGAACAAAGCACACTAGTATGTCACTCCCCAGCAGAGTTGCCAAAAATCTGTTGGTAAACAGATTTGTCACTGTGGTCGTTTACCTGAAACTGACCTTGTTTGCTTGACAAGTAGTGACAAACGTTCCAACAGTTGGAGAGATCATTCTGTGAAACATGATCTTCCTCTGTGTTTGAGAGGGGAAACTCCCTCATATGATAGGGGTATTTAGGATTTTTGTGTACTTTTAACCGGAAAGTACACAAAGGAGAAAACATAAAACTAAAAAGAAATAAAGATAGAAACCCCAACAATAGACATACAACCATCGACTGAGATTTCTTAACATTCGCAACAAATCACAAGGGGAGTTTATAAGGTAATATGCTTAGCCATGAGATGATGATAAAGAAGAATGACAAATCTCAACATACGGAGAGATAAGATACTTCAACACATTCAAGTTGAGATACCAAAGGTTGTTTGTGCATCATCACATCACTTGTACAAATCACATATGCATAAAAAGACTACCAATTTGACATACGAGAAATCAGCAATGATAACACATGAATACATTTAGAACACATGAACTAAGACGTATTCTTCATTATCCTTTTGAAAATATACAAGTCCAAAATACTTTCTATACATAGTGCAAATCAAAATGTCATTACAAGTTTCTCCTAGAATTCCAGCAGAGTTTTCCCCCTGTCGAAAGTCCTCACCCTATTACAAATAGCCTTGTATTTATAAGCTTCCCAGAATAACTAATTAGTAACTAACTTTAATCCTAGGTTAATATCTAACTCTTTTCTACATGAATTTCAAAGAGTTAATAACTTACACACTTATGCATAGAAAAAGTCAATTTCCTAACCTTTGGTTACAATAAGCGACATAAGTCACTTTTTACAAAAAGAACAACTTGAAACTTTATAATTTTGATGAAAAACAAAGTAATAAGTTATGTTGAGGTATTTCTTTGTCTTCATCCACTTCATTTGTACTTTTCAATATTTCTTTCCATTTGAAAGGAAATGACAACCTTGAGGTTCTCCATAAGAATTTAAGGGATTGACTGTTGCAATACGCCCATGTATTGATAAAATGATCATTGACATGAATAAATATTTGTCCACCAATAACCTATCTTTGAGGAGATGCTATCCAACCACCTCTACATCTACTAAGTATCTTCACTTGATTGTTATCAATTGACTTTATTCAAATCCTCACGAGTTGGCGTTTGCCATCATTTGAAGTCTTAAGTCTTATTTGGAACAAATTTGATGTTCTTCACAATATAGAAAGTAGTGTTTCTTTAATGAATCCCTTTTCCAAGCATCCCGCTTTGCCATTAAAATTTATGCTCTATTCTTTGTCCTAAACTGAATACAAATCTTTTGAAAGAGGAGTCGTTGCAACTTCAACATCTAACAAAAATCCTCTATCTTCTACGATTATTGCATGTAAACAAATCCATTTTGTGGATATCCAGCAATCATTGCATTTCATGAGACCACATTTCTGGGATTATCACATGCCATGAGATAATGTTTCTTTGAGGAATTATGTCAAACTATTCACGTGCGTTGTCTATGCTTTCTCTATGCCCACGATCTGCTTCCATGCTTTCCATGGTATTTTGTCAAATAGTTCACGTGCTGGAATTACGCTTGCCACAGTCCACATGCATTGTCAAACGTATATGCCATGAGACCATGCTTTTATGAGGGATTTTGCCAAAGTTTGATATGCACTACCTGCACCATTTACATGAGACCACGTTACTTTGAGAAATTTTGCCAAATAGTTAACATGCGTGGCATTTATGCTCCCACGCTACCTTCCAAATCTGCTAAATAGTTCACATGCATTGTCTTGAATTTCAAATTGCCTTCCAAACCTACCAAATAATTTGGTCAAACAGTCCACACGCATTGTCTGGGCATTCACCATGTCATGAGACTTGATTAAGATCAGTTTTTGGAATTACACGATGTACTGCATCAAATGGTTCACGTGCGTTGATTGCACATTCACTTCCAACATCCTACATGGCGTGAAATGTGACCACATTGCAGTAGATTTATATGGTGTTAATTATGTAGTTCTTACATCACGTGGCAAGGTGACATTTGCTTAAGGCATTTTGGACATTTCACTAGGTTTTTTTGCTTCTCATTCTGCACGCAAGACTACCAAATGGTTACATTTGCCAGCTTGCAAACCATTCTAACTTGTATGCTTTGACAAGTGACTCAGATAGTATGACAATCATTTCATTTGTCTCCCTCCGTTTTCTCTATGATCTATAGCTTGTTTATAGTCACCATATTCTCTCATATTTTTGCATTCATATCCAGAATTCGTGGCATGCTTGTGCTTCCATTCTGCAATTATAAGAGGTTAAGAATGCTCAAAAAGTGAGCATTTCTAACCTTCTTGACAAAGTGGGTCCCGCGAGGTTAAGAAATGAGGTTAGGAATGCTCACTTTTTGAGCATTCTTAACCTCTTTTTTTTGTGTTGTGAGAGGTTAGAAATATGGGTTAGAAATGCTCAAAAAGTGGGCATTTCTAACCTTCTTGACAAAAGGTTAAGAAATGAGGTTAAGAATGCTCAAAAAGTGAGCATTTCTAACCTTCTGCTTCACGAACTATCCTTGAGAGCTTAGAAACCATTGATCAAAGAAAGGAAACAAGGAAGAGTGCAGCCGATGCTTTTGAACAACTTTTTAATTGCAAATGACCAGACATATTAAAATAATTTTAAATATTAAATTATCATTTGAGAAATAATTTAAATATTTTAAATATAATGCTTTGGCTGGAGAAAAATGGCATAACTTTCAAATGGTAGGGATTTAGGTCTTGAAATTTGAAACACACATCAATGAAAGGGAAAAAGGTCCACACAATTATTTACACCTCATGACGAAGCCTTAAATGAGATATTTTAATCATTTGGGAGAAACAAACACCAAAATTGAAAATTTAAAATATGACAAAGTATGAGTTGGGTTTAGGTGAAAGTTGGCCACATGATATAAAATGATGTTTAGATCCTGACTGTCAAGCGATTTCCCTCAATTTGTGATAATTTTCAAAATTCTTCCATTTTTGGTATTTTGGCTGACAATGACCTTTGATTGCGTGTTCACTGTTTACACATAACACCCATTGGACCTTTACTCAACACTGAGAGTGATTTGAAGTTCAAATTTTAGGTAGGCCAAATATGGGGGCAAAACTATGAAATTTTTTATATCTCCCACTAGAGACAATTCAAACTCACTTTTCATCTCATTTGCAAATTCATCACTCATGTCATCATTGCCTCCAAATATGATATCATCCACAAACACTTCACTAACTAGTATCTTATCTCCTTCAGATTTTAGATATATTTTGTTGTCTTCACCGGTTCTTTTAAAACCTATTTTCATCAGGTGTGAATGTAGCCTTTCATACCATTCTCTCGGTGCTTGCTTCAAACCATATATCACCTTGTGAAATTTAAACACCATATCTTTTGCATCAGTCAAAGAATAACAATCTAGTTGCTCAATGTATACTTCTTCTTCCAGTATTCCATTTAGAAATGTTGACTTCACATCCATCTGATATACTTTAAATTCCTTATGTGCTACAAAAGAAAGTAGAGTCCTAACACCTTCCAATCTAGCAATTGGTGCAAATGTCTCACCATAGTCTTCTCCTTCTTCCTGTGCATAACCTTTGCATACCAATCTAGCTTTGTTTCGGACTACTACTCCATCTTCATCCAGTTTATTCCTGGATACCCATTTAGTACCTATCACATTTTTATTGACCGGTCTGGGCACTAGGGTCCATGTGTTGTTCTTCTTAATTTTTTTAGGCTCCTTCTCGATAGTTTTGATCCAATGATAATCTCCAAATGCTTCCTTACTAGTTCTAGGCTCAATAGTGGAGATCATGCAATAATTCTCTCTGATTCTTCATTTGGTTAACACTCCAGCATCTTTATCTCCAATAATCAGTTCAGGATTATTATTTAGTCTCACATACCTTGGAATGACATGATCATTATCTTTAGGTTCTTCTTCTTCATTATTATCATCTTCTTCTGAGTCTACCTATTCTGGTTGAACTAGTACAAAAACATTCTCTTCACCGGCTTTTGGTTTCACTAGTTCTGGTTCCAAAATCTAAATGCAAGGATCTTCTTATGTTTTCTCCTCACTGGTTTCTCCTGAGACTTTAGGATACTAATCCACTCATACATCAGCACTTTAAATTATCCTCTGTATCTGGTTGTTGTAACATTTATAGGTCTTACTCTTGGTGGAGTAACTAGGAAATATGCCTTCATCACTTTTAGCCTCAAACTTGCTAACATAGTCACCTCTCTTAATAAAACATTTACTACTAAATATCTTAAAATAAGTGACATTAGGTGATCTACCATACCTGTATTCATAAGGAGTTTTATCCTTACCTCTTTTTACCAATATCCTGTTTATAGTGTAGTGGTGCAGGAGCACCTATGGAGCACATATGGAGTACTTATGAAGACCCATGGAGACAAGGTGCACTAGGGTCACTGATAGGCCCTCATGGAGAATAAATGAGAAATGAAGTCTAAAAGGCCTTTAAGGTCTTAAAACAATGTAATCATGGCCATTAGAGCCAATAAATGCAATGAAATGTAATAGAAAGATCAAAAAGTGTAAAATTGTCAAAATTAGGCAATTAGGCCTAGAAAAGGCTAAAATTGTGTTTTGAAGGGTAAAATAGGTTTGTGAGGAATAAGCCATGTTTGAAATGTTCATAAGGTCATCTTAAAACCATTTTTGTGTGTTGGTAGAGTTAGGAGTCCAAGTTGGTCATGTTGACAACTTTGTTTGTCAAATGACAACTTTTGAGAGCAACTTTTATTGTCAAAAATGCAAAAATGACAAGAATAGGTGGTTAGAGGTAGTTGGGTAGTAATGGTTAGGCATTGAAGGCCACAAATGCTATAAAACATTTAAAAACAATGACATTGGGGGATATTGTGAGTGTTTGGTCGAAAACAATCATTTGGAGCAATAAAAACCATATTTTCATGTGCATTTTCTGAGTTTCAACATGTACAGTCAGATTCCTTGTTGATTTTGATGAACTTTGTGTTTATATTTTGAAATTTTCTTGTTTTGGGATGATCAAGGATTTATTTAACCTTTCTTTGGAAGTGGTGGCACTTATTTTTAGTGGGTTTTATCAAAGTTCTTTGCATTTGAGTGAAAACTGCCAGAACCTTGGCTTAGGGTAACTAGTGGCTCCATAAATGTAATATATTTTCTTTTCATGATTAACCAAACCTAATTTTGGGTAGGGATGAGACCAAGGATGTATATTACCTATCCAAGGTGTGTTCAGGGTTCCATGAAGGATTTGGCACATTCATGCATGATGGTTTTATGACTGACAGTCACAAGGGCAGATTGACTATCATAGTTAATGGTGGAGGCTTTGTTTGGAGTGACAAAGTAGGTTAAGGCCAAAAGGGCTTAGAAGGAGGTTGGTTGGTGTGTTTAAAACCCTTTCCAAGTGTTGGTGCAAGAGGATTTCCCAAATGAGGGTTTAAACCAGTGGGTTAGCAAAGATAGTAGCAGACTATCATAGTTAGGACAGTATGAGATAAGGAGGGGTTTTTGTCAAAACAAGTTGATTTTTTATTTGCCATGGGTGGTGGATAGACCCTAGATTTTTGTGAGAGTTCCTTGAGTTTTGTGAGTGGGTGTATACCATTTTTTGGTGACCATTTTGAGGGGTGGTTGGCTGACTGTCAAACAACCGGTATTAGGATAGTGTTAAGCATTTTTGTCTTGAGAACCTAGTTTGGAGTTTAGTTGAATTGTAAGACTTCCAAAGGAAATGTGAGAAGAGTATACCTTGGGGTTAGGGTATGGAGAAGACTAAGAGTCAAGTGTTGATCCTATAGTAGGATCCAAGGGAGTGAGTAGGCTATCAAAACCTTGAGAGTGTAGTCTTAGACAATTGATGATATGATGAATCATGATCAATGGGAGTTGGAATGGGAAGTTGGTTTTACCTAGTATGTAGAAGGATCCTTTGGTGTGTCTCCTTGAGTGATTGAACCTTGGAGTCCTAGAGTATATCCCTCTGCATCATAGATATTGTGAAGAAAATGGAATCAAGAGGCAACTTTCTGCACCGAGGACACCACAACAGAATGGTATTGCAGAGAGGAACAATCGATTAGTTGTTGAAGCTGCAACAATGATGCTAATACAAGGAGGTGTAGCAAAAAATTTCTGGGGAGAAGTTGTTAGCACAGCTATCTACATGATGCAGAGGGATCTCCTACTCTAGAACTCTCAAGGGTTTAGTCACTCAAGGTGACACATGAGAGGATCCTTCTACATGCTAGGTGAATCTAACTCCCCATTCCAACTCCTATTGATCATGATTTATCATCTCATCAGTTTTCCTAAGATTGCACTTCTAAGGTTTTGATACCTCCTACTCACTCCTTTGGATCCTAATCTATGATCAATACCTAGCTCCTAGTCTCCTCCATACCCTAACACCAAGGTAGACTCTTCCCACAATGCATTTGAAAGTCTGATAACCCAACCAAACTCCAACTTAGGACCACAAGGCAAAAGACTTATCATTGTCCTATCACCAGTTACTTGATAGTCAACTAATCACCCCTCAAGATGGTCACCAACCAATGGTGTACACCAAATCCCAACACTCAAGTCACTCTCACAACAATCTAGGGTCTATCAACCACCCATGGCATATTAAAAAATCAACTTGTTTTGACAAAAGCCCCTCCTTATCTCATATTGTCCTAACTGTGACAGTTTGGTGCTATCTTTGCTAACCCACTGGTTTAAGCCCTCCTTTGGGAACTCTTGCACCAACACTTGGAAAGGGTTGTCAACACACCAACCAACCTCCTTCTAATCCCTCTTATCCTTAACCTACTTTGTCACTCCAAACAAAGCCTCCACCATTGACTGTGACAATCAATCTTCCCCTGTGACTGTCAGTCATAAAACCATCATAAATGCACATGCCAAATCCTTCATGGAACCCTGCACACACCTTGGATAATAAATATACATCATTTTACTCATCCCTTCCCAAAATTAGGTTTGGTTAATCATGAAAACAAAAGATATTACATTTATGAAGCCACTGATTACCCTAAGCCAGGGTTCTGGGAGTTTTCACTCAAATGCAAAGAACTTTGATAAAACCCAATAAAAATAAGTGCCACCACTTTGAAACCAAGATTAAATCAATCCTTCATCATCCCAAAAAAATAAAATTTCAAGATATAAACACAAAATGCATCAAAATCAATAAGGAATTTGACTGTACATGTTGAAACTCAGAAAATGCACATTTAAATATGGTTTTTATTGCTCCAAATCATTGTTTTCAACCAAACACTCACAATATCCCCCAATGTCATTTTTTTTCAATGTTTAATAAAATATGTGTCCTTTAATACTGAACCATAACTACCCAACTACCTCTAACCACCTATTCTTGTCATTTTTGCATTTTTGACAATAAAAGTTGCTCTCAAAAGTTGTCATTTGACAAACAAAGTTGTTAACATGACCAACTTGGACTCCTAACTCTACCAACACACAAAAATGGTCTTAAGATTACCCTATAAACATTTCAAAAATGTCTTATTCCTCACAAACCTATTTTACCCTTCAAAACCCAATTTTAGCCTTTTCTAGGCCTAATTGCCTAATTTTGACAATTTTACACTTTTTGATCTTTCTATTACATTTCATTTCATTTACTGGCTCTAATAGTCATGATTACATTGTTTTAAGACCTTAAAGGTCTTTTCAACTTCATTACTCATTGATTCTCCATGAGGGCCTATCAGTGACCCTAGTGCACCTTGTCTCCATGGGTCTCCATAGGCACCTCCATAGGTGCTCCAACACCAATCTAGTGAATTCCTCATAAGTAAATTCACCACCTTGATTAGTCCTAAGATATTTTATCTTCTTACCACTTTCCTTTTCAGCTAAGGCCTTGAATGCCTTGAACTTACTAGAGGCTTCTATCTTATCTTTCAAAAATGTGATGCACATCATTCTTGAGCAATCATCAGTGAGTATAATAACATATCTGTCACCTTGAATACTTTTAGTCCTTATGGGTCCACAAAGATCTATATGAACTAGATCTAACAAATGTTCTGCTGAGAAAGATTTTCTATTAAAAGTTGAGGATGCCATCTTTCCCAGTTGACATTCCTTACACTGAGCATTCACCGGTTTGTCCAACTGAGGGAAACCTCTCATTGACTTGGACTTACTGACTTTGACAATGTTATCAAAATTTATATGACAAAATCTCTGATGCCAAAGCCAACTATCATCTATTTTAGCAATTAAATAGTTTTTTACTTTAGGATTTGGGTGAAACAGGTTACCTTTTGTCTTCTAGCCGGTTGCAATTAGTTCACCTTTTCTCCCATAGATTTTGCACATTCCATTCTTAAATTCCAAAGGATAACCTCTATCATTGAGTTGTGCTACACTCAAAAGATTATGCTTTAATCTTTCAACCCAGTAGACATCATTTGCACTGCTCTTTCCATTAAGAGAAATAGTTCCCTTTCCTTTTACCATGCAGTGTGAGTCATTACCAAATCTCACAACTCCTCCATCACATTCCTTCAAAGTAAGAAATTTGCTCCGGTCACTAGTCATGTGGTTTGAACAACTGCTATCTATGATCCAATCATTAGAACTATCCATGCAAGAAAATAATGCCTTCTGATAAGATATCTCCTTCGTAATGGCAACAAAGACAATGTCTTCATTAGCATCTCCCTCAGATTCCTCAGCAGTGATACCACCATCAATTGCAATGAGACAAGCTCTTTTTCCTTTTCCTTTGTACTTATTGAACTTCTCATGCTTGTTCTCACTGTCACCATTAGGACACTTAGATACAATATGTCCAATCTTGTTACATGCAAATAATTTCAAAGGTAATTTACCTCTGTACTTATCGGCACCTCTAGGCAACCACTCTGCCAACAATGCTTCAAGCTCAACTAGACTATCTTCATCATCAAATTCTTTGCTAGATCTAGATTCATAACTGTGACTTACATCTCTACTTTCCCTCATAGATGGGTTAGAAACTGAAGCTCTAAATGCAAATTCATATTTCTGAGCACTACCATCATAACCATTTAATTCAAATTTAGTAAGCTTACCAATGATAGAGTCAAGAGTTGCCTTAGTTTTATCAATAGGATTTAGCTCCTGAATGGTTGCAACTTAGATAGCGTATACTAGTAGAAGGGTTCTCAACACCTTACTAATCACTATGGCATCCTCCACTTTACTACCACCACTCTTGATCTCACCAACTATCTCCTTGATCCTCTGACCATACTATTGAATATTTTCACCTTCAGCCATCTATATGTCATCGAATTTTCCTCTTCAACTCTCTTATTTTGCAATCTTCACATGCTCAACACTGCTATAGATTTCCTCAAGTTTCTTCCATACCTCCTAAGAAGTCTCCAGACCATGGACATCATTATACTCTGAATTATTCAAAGAACTGATAATACCTTCCAGTGCTGGATTGTTTTCTTGTTTCTCTTTCTTTTGATCATCAGACATAGTCCCACTAGGTGCAACATATTGAGTAACAACATGTTCCCATTATTGACTTCCTAGACTCTTGATATAAATTTTAATTCTATCACTCCATATTCTGTAGTTTTCTCTATGAAACTTCGGATATTCTTTATTCATCATGTTTTTAAAGATCTTTACCTCAAGTTTTTAGGCTTAGACCTTAGAGGACCTGAAATACTCTAATACCAATTGATGGTATGATGAATAAATAAGGATCTAGTCAACTACTATGAGGGGGGGTGAATCAATAGATAGAAAACTGATTAGACTTTCACCAATGTCAAAAACAACCTCTCAAGACAAACTTAGAACTGACTAGTTTAAACACTGAATTATCAAATGCAATATTTCTATCAAGTAAACCGATTGACTGTTATAACAGACTAATAGTAAAACAATTTTGAAACTCTGAAAACCTTTTAACCAAATCATTCAAATACTTTACTGACAATAGTAAAAACATATTTTAGATTATTTTCGGTCATCATATCATATCTAAGTGGATTTAGTAGTTAAGCAATTTAACCAAAGCAAACATAACCACAAAAGCATTCACCACTTGACACAATAATTTTGACATGGAAACCCATATGGGAAAAACCATAGTGGGGATGAGTACCAGCAAGTATTTTGAACTCTTCTGAGGTTCCCCCTGTTAGGAGCCAAGCCTATTAAATCTTTACAAAAGTCTTGTTAAGAATAGATCCTGTTAGGGACCACCTAGTTAAGGGATTGACTATAAAGCTCTATTAGAAGCAATACCCTATTAGGAGTAACCTCGGTAGAGGATTTAAAATCCAATCTAATGGATCACCTAGTTAGAGGATTTAGATAATAGTAAGCTTGTTAGAGCTTACCCGGTTAGGGGATTTGATTATTGTAATTGTTATAGAACAACAGAGGTTTGCTGATCTATTTGAATAGCACTGCACTTGCTTGTTGAGATCCTTTTCATTCTCCCATTTTCCTTTACACATACTATAGATACATTATCAAGTTTGACAACCACTCACTCTTACTCTCAACCACAAATTGCAAACCCTACAACAAAACAACTCATCAACCTTATAATTGAGAACAATAGGTCAGTAACACATCACAAACCTAATTATCTCATAGAGATTACAAACAAATCAGTTCAAGTATGACTATTGGATTACATAGCAGTCACGACACATCATTCAAAACAACCTTGACCACTCCTTGATTATCGCTTTATCAAACTCTATAACTCATCATGTGGTTTCCTCTTCATATAATGAACTTGCTCATTTCCAAGATAAAAACCATTATCTCTACATGCCATAAATCATTTGAAACTCTTCTCATTCAACATGTATACATGACATAATCATTATTGTTCATCATTTCATCATAAACCACTTTAACTGATTCACCAAAATCGATCGGTTAGGGTTTGATCTCATCAATAGGTAGGGTTACCAGTTGATCTCTCTATTTCATAAGTCATATCGGTTTCTTCCACAATCTCACCTACTGGTTTCAGTTCCCTTTACTATCTCTTCCTACCAGTTGTAAAACAACATTATAACAACATCATTACCAGTTAATTGACATCAACGACAACATAACATTTCATTATGTAATGTTCATGTAAATACCAACAACCTCCCCCTTTGGAATTGATGGCAATACAAGTATCAATACCCTTGATTGTGATGATGTGTATAGGAATCCTGGTTTACACTTTACCATGTATTCTCCTTCAAATGAGTCTCCATGACCTCAACTGGTAACTGGCTATAGATCTTCTCACAATCATACAATTCTCCTCATAGTCTTATAGTTCTTCTCCCTCTTTGACAACAATGCCAAAGTGAAAGTAAAATATGCAATGTCAAACTTCACTGTAAAGCATCATCAAACTGCTACTTGATGGTCCCTTGTGGAATAACTCCACTCTACACCAATCCTGTTGTAAGATTATCCAATTAGCTCCAGGACTTATGTATTCTACATCATGCTCAATTGACCTCATGTAGGGGCACAACCCTTAGCTGACCTCTAAGATACTCAAAAGTAGTCTTATGCAGAGGTTTAGTGATGATATCTACAAGCTGCTCCTTGGTAGAAACATGCTCCAATAACACATCTTTACTTTGCACTTTTTCTCTCAAGAAATGATATTTTAGTTCAATATGCTTGGTTCTAGCATGCAACATCGGGTTCTTTGAAATATTTATTGCATTGGTGTTGTCATATAAAATTTTTACCAGTTCTATAAACTTCATCTTGAATCCTTCTGGAATGTGTTTCATCCAGATTGCCTGGGTAGAGTTCATATACATTGCAACATACTCAGCTTCAACAGTAGACTGTGATATACAACTCTGCTTCTTGCTACTCCAAGATGCAAGTCCTCCTCCAAGAAACAATGCACTATCGGTTGTGCTTTTTCTATCGTCAACATTACTTGCCCAATCTGCATCTGTATAAACCTTCAAATCAAAGTTACATGCATATGGATACCATAAACCATAGTCAATAGAACCTTTCAAATACCTGAATATTCTTTTAATTGTTATCAAGTGTCTCCTTTGGATTCTTCGAAAATCTAGCAACTAGACCAACTGAATGAGCTATATCTGGTCTGCTGTGAGCAACATAATGCAATTTCCCTATCATTGACATGTACTCCTTTTCATCAACATATGTGGCTTCATCCTCCTTAGATAGTTTGAAACTTGTAACCATTGGTGTCCCAACTAGTTTACAGTCACTCATTCCAAATATCTTCAATACTTCTTTCAGATATTTAGACCCTGTGATAAAAATACCACTCTTCATTTGTTGAATTTGCAAACCTATGAAATTTTTTATCTCTCCCACTAGAGACATTTCAAACTCACTTTTCATCTCATTTGCAAAGTCATCACTCATGTCATCATTGCTTCCAAATATGATATCATCCACAAACACTTCACTAACTAGTATCTTATCTCCTTCAGATTTTAGATATATTTTGTTGGCTTTACTGGTTCTTTGAAAATCTATCTTCGTCAGGTGTGAATGTAGCCTTTCATACCATGCTCTTGGTGCTTGCTTCAAACCATATAGCGCCTTGTGAAATTTACACACCATAGATTTTGCATTAGTCAAAGAGTAACCATCTAGTTGCTCAATGCATACTTCTTCTTCAAGTATTCCATTTAGAAATGGTGACTTCACATCCATCTAATATACTTTGAATTCCTTATGTGCTGCAAAATCAAGTAGAGTCCTGACACCTTCTAGTCTAACAATTGGTGCAAATGTCTCACCATAGTCTTCTCCTTCTTCCTATGCATAACCTTTGCATACCAATCTAGCTTTGTTTCGAACTACTAATCCATCTTCATTCAGTTTATTCCTAAATACCCATTTAGTACCTATCACATTTTTATTCACCTGTCTAGGTACTAGAGTCTGTGTGTTGTTCTTCTTAATTTTCTCAAGATCCTCCTCCATAGCTTTGATCCAGTGATCATCTCCAAATTCTTCCTTAGTAGGTCTAGGCTCAATAGTGGAGATCATACAATAATTCTTGTTGATTCTTCTTTTGGTTAACACTCCAACATCTTTATCTCCAATAATCTGGTCAGGATTATGATTGAATCTCACATACCTCAAAATGGTATGATCATTATCTTTAGGTTCTTCTTCTTCATTATTATCATCTTCTTTTGAATCTACCTATTTTTGTTGAACTGGTACAACAACATTCTCTTCACCAGCTTCTGATTTCACTAGTTCTGGTTCCAAAATCAGAATGCAAAGATCTTCTTCTATTTTCTCCTCACTGGTTTCTCCCAAGACTTCGGGGTACTGATCCACTCATATATTAGCACTTTCAATGATCCTCTATGTTTGGTTGTTGTAACATTTATAGGCCTTACTCTTGGTGGAGTAACCAAGAAATATGCCTTCATCACTTTTAGCCTCAAACTAGAGCTAACATAGTCACCTCTCTTAATAAAACATTTACTACCAAATATCTTAAACTAACTGACATTAGGTGATCTACCATATCTGTATTCATAGGGAGTTTTATCCTTATGTCTTTTTAGCAATATTTTATTCATAGTGTAGATAGTTGTGCTGACAAGTTCTCTCTAGAAAGTTTTTGCTACACCTGCTTGTATTAGCATCATTCTTGCAACTTCAACAATTGACCGGTTGTTCCTCTCTACAATACCATTCTGTTATGGTTGGCACTTGATTCCATTTTCTTCACAATATCTAGTGAATTCCTTAGAAGTAAATTCACCACCTTGATCAGTCCTAAGATATGTTATCTTCTTACCACTTTCCTTTTCAACTAAGGCCTTGAATGCCTTGAACTTACTAGAGGCTTCTATCTTATCCTTTAAATATGTGACCCACATCATTCTTGAGCAATCATCAGTGA
The DNA here is from genome assembly GCF_030272615.1 of Cryptomeria japonica. Lineage (NCBI taxonomy): Eukaryota > Viridiplantae > Streptophyta > Pinopsida > Cupressales > Cupressaceae > Cryptomeria > Cryptomeria japonica. The sequence continues at coordinate 775,616,448 of NC_081409.1, read as the reverse complement.
AGATAATAAAATATTTGTCACCTTGAATACTTTTAGTCCTTATGGGTCCACAAAGATTTGTATGAACCAGATCTAACAAATGTTCTGCTGAGAAATATTTGCTTTGAAAAGTTGAGGATGCCATCTTTCCCAACTGACATACCTTACACTGAGCATTCACCGATTTGTCCAACTGAGACAAACCTCTCACTGACTTGGACTTACTGACTTTGACAATGTTATCAAAATTTATATGACAAAATCTCTGATGCCAAAGCCAACTATCATCTATTTTAGCAATTAAACAGTTGTTGACTTTAGGATTCGGGTGAAATAGGTTACCTTTTGTCTTCTTGCCAATTACAATTAGTTTACCTTTTCTCCCATAGATTTTGCACATTCCATTCTTTAATTCCAAAGGATAACCTCTATCATTGAGTTTTGCTACACTCAAAAGATTTTGCCTTAATCTTTCAACCCAATAGACATCATTTGCACTACTCTTTCCATTGAGAGAAATAGTTCCCTTTCTTTTTACCATGCAGGGTGAGTCATTACCAAATCTCACAACTCCTCCATCAAATTCCTTCAAAGTAAGAAATTTGCTCTAGTCACCGGTCATGTGGTGTGAACAACCGCTATCTATGATCCAATCATCAGAACTATCCATGTGAGAAAATAATGCCTTCTGATAAGATATGTCCTCTGTAATGGCAACAAAGTCAATGTATTCATTAGAATCTCCCTTAGATTCCTCATCAGTGATACCACCATCAACTGCAATGAGACAAGCTCTTTGGCCTTTTCATTTGTACTTCTTGAACTTCTCATGCTTGTGCTCATTGTCACCATTAGGATAGTTAGAAACAATATGTTCAATCTTGTTACATGCAAAGCATTTCAAAGGTAATTTACCTCTGTACTTATCGGTACCTCTGGGCAACTGCTTGGCCAACAATGCTTCAAGCTCAACCAGACAGTCTTCATCATCAACTTCTTTGTTGGATCTAGATTCATAACTGTGACTTACATCTCTGCTTTTCCTCATAGATGGGTTAGAAACTAAAGCTCTAAATGCAAATTTGGATTTCTAAGCACTACCATCATAACCATTTAATTCAAATTTAGTAAGATTACCAATGATCGAGTTAAGAGTTACCTTAGTTTTATCAATAGACTTTGTGTGAGCTTAAATTTCATCCTCAGAATGTTACATGTAATAAGTTAGTTTCACAAAATATAAATGGAAATGTATACAGGAAATCCAAACTCAACCAATAAAACTACATGAAGTACATATGAAATAAAAAAGCTATTTTTACCTTCATGGCTTATGTCTCATTGTGTCCTAACTCCACTGTTCCTGGTTGCAGATGGTGTGCTCTCAAATAATGCACTGTTGGCTTCCAAGATGGCATATGAAGAATGGTCTGATAACTTGTAGTTAACTGATACTATGATATGCAAGGCTAAATGATTATGCTAAATGATTATACTATAGGATAATTGCTATTTGCTTCAAAAACTCATAGATGCATAAGATTGGCTTGGAAAATGCACTTGCAGTCTCTTGAAGTCGAACTCTCTCTCAACTAAAGCTCCCAATTTTATAGACTTTGAGAGGATTAGATGATGTGGCTCAGATCAATGGTCCTGATCAACTCTACAGATTTGGATGGCTATGAGAAAATTTGAAGGTTGAGAGGAAGGGGGAAGGAGAAGACAAGTGTCACTCATCTCACCTTGACTAGGTTGCTGACTGAGGGAATCAAGGGATGGTTGGAGGAAATTTAGGCATGAGAGAAAAAGTGGACTCAATTCCTTCCTACGATGTAAGGGGGTGTTGGAGAGAATATAGGAAATGGTTATGAAATATGTGTACGTACACAATTTTCATTAAGTTTGGAAGTTGGAGATAAATCATGAATTAATATTTAATAAATATTAATTTCCTTAGCCACATGTTGGATGAGTTGGCAAAGGGAAGATGAAGTGGAGATGGAGGATGAGTTGGAAAAGTGATTAAATAATTTAAGAATTATTTAATATTTGAGACTATAGGATAGGAGAATAACTATTAAATATTAGATATTTAATTGTTTGGAGGAGCTAATTAAATATTAGATATTTAATTGTTGTGGTTTAGCTCAAATGCTCAATAGATCAGCGCTTTTACTTAAATTTGATATTTTTGATAAGTGCAAAAGCTAAAAATCACTTTGATGATTAGATTTAACATGTTTACTACACATTAATGATGAAAATAAGGGCTTGATTACATGATTGCGTGATTGATAGATTGATAAGTAGCTTTGATTAGCTTGATTTGATAGATTTGATAGATTTGATAGATGATGATAAATTTGATAGATTTGATAGATTTGATAGATAGATGTGCTTGAGTAGCTCTAAGAAATCGATTTAGTTTCTGATGTAAGAGCTTAGCAGAGTTTTGAGTAAACTCAGTGATTGATAAAAAACCATGATTGATAGGTTTAAAATGATTTGATAGATTAAGTTGTTTCAATTTGATTTGATAGATAATGATTTGATCAATAGATTTGATTTGATTGATTATGTTGCATCAATTTGATTTGATAGATGATGATTTGATCGATAGATTTGATTTGATTGATTTCTCTTGACAAAATAGGAGAAACTTGATGTTCTCCAGTATCGGGAGAAATTACCGGCACTACGACATTTAGTTCCAGAGCTTACCCAGACTGAGATTAGACACATAGATGCCTGTGGTTTACGTCATTTAATGTATATGCTTAAGAATACACATAATAGGGGTTTGTTGACAGCATTGGCTGAGAGATGGCACAGTGAGCATAACACTTTCCACCTGTCGACAGGTGAGATTAGTATGACTCTTGAGGACGTCTACAAGATTCTGCATATCCTAGTGACTGGTGAGCTAGTACAGTATGATTATCAGGATCGAGTGGGGACAAAGGCATGCAAAGTCATGTTTGTTGATGAGAGCATTGGTAGAGGAGAGATCAGATGGGTTGATATGGTGATTTATTATGAGGCTCTTCCTGTGATTCTTGTTGGTTTGATTGGAGGATTTATATGTCCTGATAGGAGATCATGAGGTTTTTTCATTGGATGGGGTGAGATTCTTCTGAGTATGATGCAACATCGTACTCAATATGCTTGGGGTGTTTGCATGTTAGCACACTTATATCATGATCTTCACCAGGTAGTGTATGATGAGAGTGCAAGTTTATCTAGTGGATGCACTTTATTGCAAATCTGGTGGTGGGAGCACATTGCTGTTACTTGGCCTATCCATCACAAAATTCATGGAGAGAGGCAACCATATGTATATGTTTATACAAGTATCCTTACTCAGCATAAGTTGGGTAAGATGGAGTATTGGCATTGGGTGCTAGATTCTTTGGACAACATCATTTGGAGACCATATCTTGATTGTGAGCCATGGATGGATGATGCAAAGACATTATCATGTATTATGCAGAGTAGATATCTCATTGGGTGGACACCTTTCATCATTGAGTGACAGTTGATTGGTCAAATTTTGAGACAGTTTGGTATCATCTAGCCTATGCCTACAGGTGTGATGATATATGCTTAGTGGTACAGAGATGGGCGAGATTGGGGACCGTCGTTGTCATTTGAGATTGCTCGTGCAGAGTTTTTTGCTACTCCAAGAGTGGCTTATGATATGAGATTGGACATTATTGATCCAAGGGTTACTATAGATTATGCCCAGTATATATTAGCGCATCCATTTCCTTGTATTACTGATCCAACAGATCCTCCTCCTAGCTCAGGAGATGAGGATGACGATTCAGATGATCCAGTTTCTAGGAGACAGAGACAAAGATGAGAGCTTAGAGTTGTTCATGATGTTGGAGGAGGTGGGGATGATTGTGGGGATGGAGGTGGCAGTGGTAGCAGACCTGGACGGAGGGGAGGTCAATTGAGAGTCCATGGAGCACCATTTGGATAAGCTGGCAGGATTGAGAGACCATGTCCTATGGGTGGGAGGGATGTTGGACGGATTGGGAGAGAGCATGGCAGGACTGGTATGAGATTACTGAGAGGTTTACCATTGACAGGAGGTAGGGTGATAGGACTGGATGGGGGTTGCGGGAGAGGCATTTATTTTGGATAGATTCAGCCAGATCCTCAAGTTATTGCAGCACATGTTGGAGATGATGAGGATCCTAAGGATCATGTTCCCCTTATTAGATGACAGGTTCAAAGAGTTACTCGGACTAAGATTCCAGCAGTTGGACAGGTTGGTGGTGAGGAGATTGGGGTTCATGTGCCACAACAGGGTTTACCAGAGCAGGTTGCACCAGTGCATGATATGCCAGATGTGGTTATACTAGAGAATGATGTGCCAGGGTAGGATACCATTGACAGTTTGAGAGCATAGATTGATCAGCTTCGAGCATAGGTATAGACTCTTATTACTGAGCAGGATAGAGCTTTTAGAAGACAACATGATACTCAGGGCCTTCTTGATCATATTCAGTAGGTTGGATCAGGTACTCTCTCGATGGATACTATTAGAGAATTATTTCAAGCTGGGAAGGAGACTTCCTACTAGTGACGACGATATGAGGAGGCAGTTGCAGAGAGCCAGAGAGCAGGTAGTTATCATACCACCATGTTGATGGATACTAGTAGTGGTGGAGTTATGGGACCTCCTCAAAGGAGTGGTGATCATGGGAGATAGGCATGTGGAGGATCTTCGTGCCCATAGCCATAGAGATGGACAGAGTTAGGTGGTAGTGGTATAGGACAACCTTGACTTGATTTGTATTTGATGAGGCATTTCTATTGTTTATCTGATATCATTGTATACTTGGACTTTTATTGTTTTATGATGATATATATCCAGACATGAATTCTATATGATGATGATCTTTATTATGCATGTTACTCTATTTGATGATCTATATGCTTATATGCTTTGATTATATGGATGCAGTGATTAGATGGATAATGAGCTTTTCTTTTGATTATGATGATGTTTTATATGATGATGCAATGATAAATTCTTTTGTTAATTTTTGATTTTGATGATCTTGGATGCAAATGAAAATTATTTCTAACTTAAATGATATGTAAAATGTAATGATCTATATGGAGATGCAAATGAATGATTGCTTTTTTCTTTAATGCTTATGATGATGCAAATGATCTATATGAAATGTTTTTTATTTTTATGATGCAATGTTTATGAATCTAAGTGCAAAGATGCAACTAAATGATCGTTAATGGAATGATAATGCAAATAATGATGATGATATGATGAATGAAATTCACTTAATTGAATGCGAATTAATGCAATTGATGAAATGCAACTAAATGAAATGGATAATTATTTTAAGGATTAATGCACCTAAAATGATTAAATGCAAATTGTTTTTTTTTGTCCAAGTATACTCAATGTTTATTTATGACCGTTGATCTGTTAATGAAATGATATGCTTATAATGCAACTAACAAATGAATGCTTATAATGCAACTGACAAATTAATGCTTATAATGCAACTGACAAATTAATTCTTATAAATGCAACTAACAAATGAATGCTTATAATGCAGATGAATAATGAGCTAAAAAAATAATCTAAATAAAAATTGTACTGCCATTCTTCATATGCGATCTTGTAACAGTGCTTGATTTCATCATTGAGATTTTAAATGTTGTAAGAAAATACAAGCAACTTGACATAATGATTCAAGATGACCTAAGTATTCCTTACATGGATTTTGATATAGCAAGTTAATACAAGCAACTTGATATAATGAGTCAAGTTGACCTGAGTATTGCTTGCAGAATAGACAAGGATTATCTTCTTTCATGTAGGACTTGGAACGTCCTCCTTGATCTTTTGCTGATCATATCCTGAGACAAGTTCATACCGTAGTAAGAGATAAACCACAGACAACAATCAAAGAAAATAATCATGCCCCATCATAGCTTCTCTAGTCATGGACATCCTTGAGTTGCATAGAGTACATGATTAGCATTAAAATCAAGATACAAACATTGAATCTTGTATGTCATTAACATGTTCTTATGGTCATTAACTGATATAATCATCTTGATAAATGATCGTTGATAGTCCTTTATAGCTTGCTGATTGATTCTTCAGTTGTTGATAAAATGCCAAGATTTTGTTGTTGTTTTGTTGCTCGTTATCTGTTTCAAAATCCTAGGTTTTTTTGTGGTTTTTAAAGTTTTTCGAATGTTTTGGGATTTTGAAAGATTCAAAAGATCACCTTAGCAAAAGGAATTAGGATTTTTCCCCCAGTGGAAACAAAAATTTATTATGGATGTACGAATTGATCAAGATCCAAACCATGGTGGGATACAAATGCAGATCGATTGATCTTGATAAAATCTAAGGCAGTGACTACGACAAGTGTGTCAAAGATTGTTAACTATAGGTAAGCTACATATTTCTTGCTAAATGGTTCAAAGAAATGGATGCTAAAGATGGAATGGATAAGCTAGGATAGATGGAAGTGATAGATGCAGTAGGATGGAGAGGATAGGTGCGCAAAGCGATCTCATAGATGGAGGAACTTACTTCTTAGATAGCGCCTATTTACCAGGTTTTCACTATCTAAATTTATTGCATTTTTTCGATTTTATATGCTTTTTATTGATTTTTTCAGGACTTTATATCTCAAACATAGAATTTCTCGAGATGGGTGGAATTGATAGGTTCATCAAACCAATCACCTTCAGGAGTAGATAACTTGTATGCTCCTGATCCATATGTTGCTACTATGACAAAAGGTCCTAGCCAATTTGGTTCAAATTTTCCCTCCTTTTCTCGATCTTGCTGATTTCTTGGATTCTCCCTTAGAACTATATCTCCAATCTGGAAAATACATGGCTTGATTTTGTGATTATAGCTTCTTTCCATTATTTGTTGGTAAACTTTCAAATGTTATGTTGCATTTTGGCGATGTTCCTCAATCAATTCTAGTTCTTGGAGTCGAGAAACTCATTGTTCTTCTTCTGGTATAAGACCATGCAAGGATACTTGTAGAGAAGGTATCTCTACTTTAATAAGTAATATAGCTTCTTATCCATAGACCAAACAATTTGAGTTGCCCCTGTTGGAGTGCGGATGCTAGTTCGGTATGCCCAAAGAGCAGGATTTAGCTGAATGTGCCAATCTTTTCTAGCTTCATTGACTGTTTTCTTCAAGATTTTCAAGATATTTTTGTTTGATGCCTCAATTTGACCATTACCTTGTGGATAATATGGAGTAGAGAACCTATGTTGGATATGAAACTGTTCACATAGCTCTTTCACATCTTGTTTTTGAATGGTCTTCCATTATCAGTGATAATGGTCATAGGAATGCCATAGCGATAGATTATGTAATTCAAGATGAATGATGATATTTGTTTTCCTATCATTGTTGTTAAAGGTACTGCTTCAATCCACTTAGTAAAATATTCATTAGCAATCAAAATGAACTTATGTCCATTAGAAGATGAGGGATTGATCTTTCCTACCAAATCAAGGCCCCACTATGAAAATGGCCATGATCCCGTCATAGGATATAACTCTTGTGCTGATGCATGAATTAGATTTCCATGGATCTGACATTGTTTACATTTTCTAGCATAGGTGAATGAATCTCTTTCCATAGTAGGCCAAAAATAACCCATACGAATAAGTTTCTTAGCCAATGTTAAACCACCTGAGTGTGTACCGCAAATACCTGCATGAATGTCATTAAGATCTTTGTGAGATTCGTCTTTTTCAAGACATCTCAACAATGTACCATCTAGACCATGCCTATATAGGATATCAGAAATAATGGTATAGTGAGAGGACTGACGGATAAAGTTTCTTCGTTGATTACGAGATATTTCCAGAGGAAGGATATGATCTTTCAAGTATTGGTAGGTTTGACCATATAAGGATTCACTGGTTCCTGATATATGGTAAATTTGATAGGTATGTTGGGATTGAATGGTAGGGGTTAAGATATCTTCCATGAGAAATTTGTAACACTGTTGATTCTCTTTATTTTGCAAGAGAGATGTTATTGTAGCCATTGCATCTACTGCTTTATTCTCATTTCTGGGAATCTGGGTGAATGTGATTTCTTTAAAGTGCCCTTTAAATTCCTCTATGAGCTGTTTGTATGGCATAAGCTTATCATCCTTTGTTTGATATTCATCATTTATTTGATTAATGACAAGTTGTGAATCACCATAGATATGTAGTTCTTTGACATTCCATTCAATGGCCATTTTAAGCCCCATAGCCAATGCTTCATACTTTGTAGTATTATTGGTGCATGGAAATCGCAGTCTATATGATTTTAGAATTGTGTGTCCTTGAGGTGTGATGAAAATGATTCCTGCGCCTGAACCATATTGGGTATAAGAACCATCAAAGTACAATTCCCAAAAGTTTGTACTTACTGTCAAGATATCTACATCAAGAAATTTGATGTGCAAAGGCATGTTATTTTATAAAGGTGCATCGGCCAATTGATCATCGATGACTTGTCCCTTGATAGCTTTCTGGTCAACATATTCTATGTCGAATTCACTCAATATCATAACCCATTTGGCTAGTCTCCCTGTCAATGTTGACTTGCTCAATATATATTTGAGAGGATCTATCTTTGCTATTAGTTTTACAAAATGAATCAACATATAATGTCACAGCTTCTGGGTTGCAAATATAACTACTAGACATATCTTTTCAATTGAGGAATAATTTAACTCATAGCCAACAAGTGTTCTGCTGATATAATAAACTGCTCTTTCTTTTCCTTCATCATCATGTTGAGCTAGGAGAGTGCCTAATGACACACTTGTTGCTGAGACATAGAGTAACAATGGTTTCCCTCTGGTTGGTGATATTAGTACTGGAGGACTCATAAGATATTCTTTTAGTTTCAAGAAATCTTCTTCACATTTTATATCGTATTTGAATGCAATATTTTTATGAAAAAGATGGGTAAATAGAAGACATCTATCAACCAATTCAGAAACAAATCTCCTGATTGATTGCAACCCTCCTTGTAAAGATCGCAATTGACTTATGTTTTTAGGTGACTCCATCTCCATGATAGCTTTAACTTTTCCAAGATCTACTTCAATGCCACAAGCTGATATAATATACACCAGGATCTTTCTAGAGGTTACCCCAAATGCACATTTCTTTGGATTTAATCTCAATTGATATCTTTCCAGCCTATCAAAAATCTTGCTCAGAATGTTCAAATGTTCTTTTCTTGTGTGAGATTTTGCAAGTATGTCATCAACATAGTCTTCCATGAATGTATGCATCATATCATGGAAAATTGTCGTCATAGCCCTTTGATAAGTTGCTCCTGCATTCTTAAGCCCAAATGGCATAACATTCTAGCAGTACGTTCCCCATGCATAGGTGAAAGTTGTCTTCTCTTGATCTTCAGGTGTGATTCTTATTTGATTATATCCTGAGAAGCCATCCATTAATGAAAACATCTGATGTCCTACTGATAAGTCTACTATGATATCAATGTTTGGTAGCAGGAAATCATCTTTTGGACATGCTTTATTCAGATCTCTGAAATCTGTGCAGACTCTTATGCTCTTATCTGGCTTTGATACTGGTACAATACTTGAGACCCATTCTGGATAAGCAACTAGTCTTATGAAACCCACTTCTAATAGTTTCTTGAGCTTGGTTTTGACAAGGAGAGCAATATGCAGATGTATCTTTCTTAGCTTTTGCTTAACATATTTTTCTTTTAAATCCACATTAAGACGATGCATGATAAGATTTGGGTTAAGTCCTAGCATATCTGCATAAGGCCAAGCAAAATTTATTTGTCTTTGCTTAAAGAAATCCATGTACTCTTTCCTCTCTTTTTCTGATAATGAGGCAACAAAATGAAGTATTTTAATGATCTTTTGATGTATCGATGTTTACTGCTTCTGTTGGTTCTATCAGGATAGCAGATCTCTCTTGAAAATATGCAGGAAGAATGTCAAACTTTCCATCTTCTAGCGCCTTAAGGAGGTTTTCACCATTAGATACGCCCTTTGTTTTCTCTTTTGATTGATCTAATGTTGCCATGAAATGGTTTTCAACAATAGGTCTCTTTCCTTGTTTTATTTCACTTTTACGACTGAAAATTTTGGCATCCTCCTGACTATGAGAAACATCACTTGATTCTGCAATGGAAGATATCTTAGGATGGATGGGTTCAACAATGTTAAGGTACATGACTAATTCATGGTCATTAGAAAAGACATTCAGTTCGGGGTTGTCTAAATTATCCCAATCAATTAGTTCAGGATGCAGAAGGGGTAAATCATAATCACTGTCATCATTAGGTGTTTCAATGTTCATGACAGAATGATCGTAGCTTGGCGTAGAATAGGTTCTTTCATAGATTAAATGTTTGTGAGAATTGTCTTTCGCAAGCATTTCCGAATTAGTCTTAATAAAATTTATATTAGCATTTTGTAGTTCACACTCAAGTGGTTCTTCAACTGACGTTTATCCCTTAAATGAATGTATTATATCCAAACGCACATCTTTGATGCTGTAAATTCCTTCTTGGTTGACCTTCTTTACATTTAGAAGTTCACTTATTTGTGCACATGGTGAAGTAGATTCTTTTAATAGATTTTGTCTCCTTTCAAACTCAACTTCTTCTGGACTAATAGTTAGTCCAACTTGACTATCTCTTAGTTCTTCTATGGTTCTTCCATATCTGGTCTTTGTTTGCACTTCTTGTGGCATTGTTTCTCTATCTTTGTCATTCCCTTTTCTTTTTGCATACATCTCTTTTCTCTGAATTATGAGTTTCTCTTGTCTTCTTTCTAACTTCATCTTTTGTTCTGCAATAGACAAGTCTTCTTTCGTGATAGCTGCTTGATCTTCATTGTGTTCCTTGCTTGATGTAGTGGATAAGGTATCTGGACTCCATTCATATTCATGGGAATCTATCTCTGAATCCTGCTCTAAGATTACTCCACTATACCATACTGGAATGTCATGTGGTGCAAAAAGTTCTTTGATTTGTACCATTTCTATTTTTACTGCTTCTGGAATATCTTGTTCAGATTTTGCCTTTGTTTGTAATTTTAGAACTTGTTTACAAGATTTTTCTTCACCTTTGATAGTAGTCTCTTCTTCTTTCTTTTCATGTCCTCCTTGCTTCTTTTGCTTATTGGCTACTATTTTGGCCGCTTGATGTAGCTTTTCTTTCCAATTTTCTTCTTTAGAAACTGATTTCTTTCTCCATTTTTGCTGCTGATATTATGTTGCTTTTGATTAGACTTTAGATATCCCAGCCTAGATTTATCTTCTGTGGATTGCGAGTGCAGACAAATAGGTTTTGAAATACCTTGATGTTGCTTACCAATTGGTCCTTTTCCTTCATATCCCATCTTTTGCATGATTTCATATCCTTTGCCATATTGTTTTATGGGAATATTGACTTCTGTTGCTGTTGCTATATTTTTATCTTCATCTTTGTACAACCAACCAAGAATGTCTTTGTCTTCATTTTCTTCTTCAAGAGTTCTAGCACTAACAAAGGTTCCTTTAAACATATGTTTTGATTTTCCTGATTTCTTTCATTGAATATCTGTAGGCTTTCCATATGACTTAGGGGAAAGTGGAAAATTTTGCAAAGAATACTTTCCCATTCCTTCATCATTTAACTTGAGCTTTTCTTCAAAAGTTTCCCATAACTTTGCTTGAATTTCTTTGGTAGGATATATTGATTCTCTGTTATGTGGAACTCTTGTATCTTGTGTGGGTTTCAAATTATTGCAATATTGACTGTAATCTACAATTATAGTGATCTCTTTTCCTTCATGAGGAAATTTTACACATTGATGATATGTAGAAGGAACTGCTTGCATCTTGTGAATCCATGGTCTCCCTAGAAGAATGTTGTAGGAGAGGTTCAAATCTAAAACCTGACATAATGCATCTTTTTCCACAGGTCCTATCCTTATTGGTAGCACCACAATTCCTTTAGAAGAACATTCTGCTTCATCATAAGCTTTGATGGTTATTTTCTTTTTTGGGTCTACTACATTCTCTGAATATTCCAAAGCTTTTATCAAACTTAGAGCACAAATGTTTAATCCAACTCCTCCATCTATGAGCACACATTTGACACGAGTTTTATTTGTGGAGACTTCAACATGTAAGGGAGCATTGTGAGGATGTTGTAAGGACACATCATCATTTTCAGAAAATGATAAGCAATGAGGAGTTATAAGGTGTCCTACCATATTTTGGAATTGATCTACATCCAAATCTTTTCAAACTGTTGTTTCCACTAAAGCTTTCTCCAAAATTTCCTTATGCATAGGTGAAATTTTGAGAAGTTCCAGAATTGATATTTGAGTAGGTATTCACTGTAATTTCTCTAGTAAATTGTATTGTTGTGGATTGGATGTTGGATCTTTTGCTACACTTGGAAAAGTAACCTTTGCTTTGCTTCTCGTGATAACATTGATTGGTTTGGAAGATGAATTTTTGTTAACAATGATTACATTCACTACATCATTGTAGGTATAAGTGTAATTCACCTTGGCTTTTCCTTTGTCATCTTTCAATTGGGATGATTCACCTTTGTCATAATTCAGAAGTGGAGTTTTGAAAGCCAAGTATGATTCGTTTGTTTTATGGCTATCCATTGTGATGGTTCCATTATCGATTAGATCTTGGATAAGGTGTTTCGATCTCTGACAATCATTTGTTAGGTGTCCTTTATTCCTACGATAGTTGCAAAAATTATTTTCATTCCACCAATTGGGTTTGACTGGTGGTTCATAGTTTCTTGCTTCTGGCAAAACAACCAATTTGTTAGCAAGCAAAGTTTTTAGAGCTGATTCTAAAGATTCTCCAATGTTTGTGAATTTTATCCGTGCTTTGGAGAAAAAGGATTTAGCTTTATTGTTTTCTAGATTGTTATTGCTTGGGTTTTGACTTGATAGATTGAAAATTGGTTATTGTTGTTGTTTTGTATTACTATTATCGTCATTCCCTTCATTGCTGGCATTCTTATTCTTTGACCAGAACTTAGGTTTGTCATTGTTGTTGTTGTTGTTGTTTTTGTATGAATTATTGTAAAGTTATAGCTCTCCTTTCTTTAAATTGCGTTCTCTATTTTTAGACCATTTTCGATCATTTTGGCAAAAGAGGGAGGACATTGCATCCTTAATCGATAACTCATTTCACTGATAAGATTATCAATGAATATGTCCATTTTTTTCTTGATCAGGTACATCTCGAGGATACCTATTAAGGATGCATTTCCATCATTGTAAGAAAATCATAAAGGATTAACCATTCTTTTGTTTAATATTGCAAAGATCCAGCATTGTTATTTCACTCCTTATATTGTAGGAATATTGTGAGATAAACCTATACACAAGTTCTTCAAAGGATTTGATTTCGGATGGTAATCTTGAAAACCACTCCATTGATTGTCCATTTAAACTCCTATGAAAAAGACACATAAGGTAAGTTTCATCATGAGAAAATTCCATGCTTATAGTACAAAACTCCCTAGTAATGTGATCTTGAGAATCAAATTTTCCATCGTATTTGTCATATTTAGGAATCTCGCAATGTTGTGGAAATGGTATCATATTAAGATTTTTATCAAAAGGATATGGGCATATATCTTGTAACGAATATTTCTTGGAGCTTGTCCCATTTTGCATTTCTTGTATTTGTTGTTGTAGAGTTTGTATTTGTTGAGTAAGGTTTGATAAGGGATTATCTACATAGTCTCTCCTTGTTTCGTCATGAGTCTTTTTGTCACTACGCTCTCTTTTTTTATTATCCCTTTCTTTCCTTGTTTCTTCGTTGTTCATATCTTCATTATTTTGCCCATCTGTGTTTTGGGTGTTACTTGTCTCCGCATCTTGTTTCAAGCTTTCCATGTTAAAGTTTTGTGGTAGTTTAGCTCCGGATTTCGCCAACATCAAGAGATATTTTTCTTTTTATTTTGCCAACAATTTTTCCATTAACCTATCAAATTTGAAATCTTTCTCTAGGTCTCTAATGGTGTTATTGACTGCTTCTTCGTCAACAACAATAAATCCAAAAGTGTGGAATACATGAGTATCTTCTTCCTCCATTTGTTGTTGTTTTCTAAATTGTTCGTGTTGGGCTCTAGTCCAAATTGGCATGTGTTTATTTCAAAGTTGTTGAAAGTTCCAAAGGACAAGGTCAATAGTTGATTATTGGTTTAGGAAGATATGCTTTATTGATCTTACCACTATTGTTTGTTCACTAGGATAAAGCATCTCTTTGTTGAAAAGCATGTCCTTGTAAAGTTTCATCGTCAAATTCTGTACGGCAGCCATGTAAGTAGTGACGAAAATATTGTAGGAATGTCCTATGTTTCAATAAGACCTTGCGATTGATATTATTATTTTCTGAGTAGCTTTGTAACTGGGTTTTCTTTTCTTAAGGTGATACTTAAAAGTCATATAAGCTTTTGACAATTCACAAGTTTGTTTGATTCCAATGTTGGTGCAATTTGGTTTTGATATAACCTAGGTTCAAAATAGGAAAGATATATCCAAGATTAGGAACCTAGTATAGATTTGATCAAGCTTCGTGATAGAGGATTTGATTATCCTGATGAGAAACTTGACAAAGATGTTGATTTTTTGCACTTAAAATGGTTGAATCGATAGCTTGTTAAATGTTGATGTTTACAGAACTTTTTGAGTATAACCTGTTGGATTAGCACCCTAGTTGTTTGAGCTAGTTTGAAAACACATGATGGTTTAGAGACAAACCTACTTCAAGAACTATTTTGACATTGATGTTTTGACACTTTGATCTGATGTTTCAAGTGTTGGAAAGTTTTTGTATTACTCTTTTGACCAAACTTTTTCAACAATTGGTTGGATTTTTTCTCACTTATAGATGATAATTTTCTTCAATTTTTGACCATTTGGAACATGTTATAGACATAGAAGACACAATATTTAATAAACAAAATGCACAAGAAAGTACAAATCTTATATCAGGCTGAGACAATAGTTGTTGAATCTCACGTGGAGTTTCCCTCGAGGCTACACTATTCAAAGCGGATATTTAGATGCTTGACCCCACTGGCTCCACCCTAGGCACTCACTTCTTCAGGGCAGCCAAGCATCAGTTTCCATGAAAACTCCCCATGGCAAACTTTATATCTCTACTAGGAACCATATGTATGTGAGCTGCTTCAGAGGTCCGACCTCCTGAGCAAACAACTAGAAGGATTTTGGCAACTAGTACAAGTGGTTTTTAATAAAGGCTTCCAGTCATGTGGCCATACATGTGGCACTTTCAGCTCTATAAATACAGAAGGTTCCCAGCCTATAGAGGTTACGCTCCATAGGGTTTATGGGGAAACATAATGTCGGTATGAACTTATCAGCACATGTTGTTTGGGATTTTTGTCACAAACACGATTTATTTATAGTGGATTTGAAGGACTCGGTATTAGCCCGTTTCCACTTTAGGTCATTCCCCTCTCACTGGCCCCCTCAAGGAAGCTCGGGAAGGTAGGCCCTCTAAAGGATTTAATTGCTTGAAAGTAAAGAAAGCATAAAAAGAGTGGGTTTGGCTTTTTGATCACCCAATTAAGGGGAGAGCATATACCTACCACTTTCGAGACATGGAATACAAGCATTCTTTTTAACCTTTTCAAAGCAATTTGTTGGCTAAGTCCTATTTGGAGATGTTGCTCCAACAAGCATGGTGTTCATTTTTAGCCCTTTTTAAAAGTCTATGTGCAACTATTTTTAGAGAAAATAACAAAAATGCAAGTTGCATGCTATCAATTCTTCCTCTTAGTTAAGCTAGATGAACAAGATATGATATATTACTTCCCAAATGAAGACTTTTAATTAACTAGATGAGGAAATGCATAAAATTTGTCTTAAATGCCATCCTGCACACGCATGTTAGTAATCTAAAAAAATCTGATTTCTTGGACATTCAGACCTGCAAGAAATTTTGTCAGTTTTATAAACAGAAGCGCTAACCTAACATATGCACTATTTTTTTGTTCCAAAGCACTAACCTGTGGATCAAAAGCACTAACTTAGACTACAAAAGCGTTTCTTTGTGGATACAAAATCGTGATTTCTTTGACATATGTGCTAACCTATGATGCAAATGCATGAACCTATGATGTGGATGTGCAAAATGTAAGACAAAAGCGCTAACCTATGTGACATATGCACTAACCTATGATGCAAATGCGTGAATTTTCAGGCAAAAGCGCTAACCTATGATGCAAATGCGCTAACCTATCGAACAAAAGTGCTGTCAGAATTCACACATGCATGAATCTGCATTACAAATGCATTAATTTTATTTTTTTTGCAAGATTTTTAAAGGTATATGCGTGGTCCAGGCCCACAGTGGGCGCCAAAATGTGTGAGCTCGAATTTCATCCTCAGAATGTTACCTATAATAAGTTAGTTTCAGAAAATACAAATGGAAATGTATACAGGAAATCCAAATTCAACCAATGAAACTACATGAAGTACATATGAAATAAAAATGCTATTTTTACCTTCATGGCTTATGTCTCATTGTGTCCTAACTCCACTATTCCTGGTTGCAGATGGTGTGCTCTCAGACAATGCACTGTTGGCTTCCAAGATGGCATATGAAGAATGGAATGATAACTTGTAGTTAACTGATACTATGATATGCAAGGCTACATAAAAATGCTAAATGATTATACTATATGATAATTGCTAAATGATAATTGCTATTTGCTTCAAAAACTCATGGATGCATAAGATTGGCTTGCAAAATGCACTTGCAGTCTCTTGAAGTCGAACTCTCTCTCAACTGAAACTCCTGATTTTATATACTTTGAGAGGATTAGATGATGTGGCTCAAATCAACGGTCTTGATCAGATCTACAGATTTGGATGGCTATGAGCAAAGGTGAAGGTTGAGAGAAAGGGGGAAGGAGAAGACAAGTGTCACTCATCTCACCTCGACTAGGTTGCTGACTGAGGGAATCTAGGGATGGTTGGAGGAAATTTAGGCATGAGAGGACACGTGGACTCAAGTCCTTCCTAAGATGTAGGGGGGTGTTGGAGAGAATATAGGAAATGGTTATGAAATATGTGTACGTACACAATTTTCATTAAGTTTAAAAGTTGGAGATAAATCATGAATTAATATTTAATAAATATTGTTTTTCCTTAGCCACATGTTGGATGAGTTGGCAAAGGGAAGATGAAGTGGAGATGGAGGATGAGTTGGAAAATGGATTAAATAATTTAAGAATTATTTAATATTTGAGACTATAGGAGAGGAGAATAACTATTAAATATTAGATATTTAATTGTTTGGAGGAGATAATTAAATATTAGATATTTAATTAACTTGGTTAGAAGAATAATTTAATTTTAGATATTTAATTGATTAGAGGAACATCATAGATGAATTAATTAATAAAAATATTAATTAATAGAAAGACATAAAATGAATTAATCTTTTCAAATTAACTATTTAATAGAAGAATACATATTAAATAAATATAAAATATTTATTTAGTCGTTCATAGGCAATTTTTATGTGTATACAGACTTTGGCTCATAAATGGCTGCAACTCAGATAGTGTAGACTGGTAGACTGGTAGAAGGGCTCTCAACACCTTACTAATCATTGTGGCATCCTCCACTTTACCACCAGCACTCTTGATCTCACCGACTATCTCCTTGATCCTCTGACCATATTGTTGAATATTTTTACCTTCAACCATCTGTATGTCATCAAATTTTCCTCTTAGACTCTCTTCTTTTGCAATCTTCACATGCTCATCACCACTATAGATTTCCTCAAGTTTCTTCCATACCTCATAAGCAGTCTCCAGACCATGGACATCAACATACTCTGAATCAGACAAAGAAATGATAATACCGTCTAGTGCTTTATGTTTTTCTTGTTGCTCTTTATTTTGATCATCAGACATAGTCCCACTAGGTGTAACATATTGAGTAACAACATGTTCCTAGTATTGACTTCCTAGACTCTTGATATAAATTTCCATTCTATCACTCCATATTCTATAGTTTTCTCTATTAAACTTTGGATCTTCTTTATTTATCATGTTCTTCAAGATCTTTACCTCAAGTTGTTAGGCTTAGACCTTAGAGGACATGAAATGCTCTAATACCAATTGATGGTATGATGAATCAACAAGGATTTAGTCAACTACTGAGAGGGGGAGGGGGTGAATCAGTAGATAGAAAACTAATTAGACTTTCACCAATCTCAAAAACAACCTCTCAAGACAAACTTAGAACTGACTGGTTTAAACACTGAATTGTCAAATGCAATATTTATGTCAAATAAACTGGTTGACTGTTATAACAGACTAACAGTAAAACAACTTTGAAACTCTCAAAACCTTTTAACCAAATCATTCAAATAATTTAATGACAATAGTAAGAACATATTTTAGATTGTTGTCACTCATCATATCATATCTAAGTGGATTTATTAGTTAAGCAATTTAACCAAAGCAAACATAACCACAAAAGCATTCACCACTTGACACAATAATTTTGACGTGGAAACCCAAATGGGAAAAACCATGGTGTGGATGAATACCCGCAAGTATTCTGAACTCTTTTGAAGTTCACCCTTATAGGAGCCAAGCCTGTTAAAGCTTTACAAAAGTCCTGTTAAGAACAAATCTTATTAGGGACCACCCAGTTAAGGGATTGACTATAGAGCTCTATTAGAAGCAATACCCTATTAGGAGTAACCTCGGTAGAGGATTTGAAATCCAAGCTAATGGATCACCTGGTTAGAGGATTTAGATAACACTAAGCTTGTTAGAGCTTACCTAATTAGGGGATTTGATTGTTGTAATTGTTAGAGAACAATAGAGGTTTGCTGATCTGTTTAAATAGAACTACACTTTCTTGTTCAGATCCTTTTCATTCTCCCATCTGCCTTTACACATACTACAGATACATTATCAGGTTTGGCAACCACTCACTCTTACTCTCAACCACAAATTGTCAACACTAGAACAAAACAACTCATCGACCTTATAAACAAGAACAATAGGTCAGTAACACATCACAAACCTAATTATCTCATAGAGATTACAAACAAATCGGTTCAAGTATGACCATTGGATTACATAGCAACCACTCCACATCATTCAAGACAACCTCGACCGCTCCTTGATCACTGCTTCATTGAACTGTGTAACTCATCATGTGGTTTCCTCTTCATGCAATGAACTTGCTCATTTCCAAGATAAAAACCATTATCTCTATGTGCCATAAATCATTTGAAACTCTTCTCATACAACATGTATATGTGGCATAATCATTACCGTTCATCATTTGATCATAAACCACTTCAACCGATTCACCAAAATCCATCGGTTAGGGTTTGATCTAATCAATAGGTAGGGTTATCGATTGATCTCTCCATTTCATAAGTAATATCGCTTTCTTCCACAATCTCACCTACCAATTGTAGTTCCCTTTACTAGCTCTTCCTGCCGGTTGCAAAACAACATTATAACAACATCATTACCAGTTAATTAAAATCAATGACAACATAGCATTTTATTAATGCAATCTTCATGTAAATGCCAATAGGGCACCTAATCTCAACTACATCACCAAGGTCGTAACCAAAGGAAAACTAAATCATCAAAACACCTAATTAATTAATTAATTCTTAGTCATCAATGTCACATGGAAAATAAATCATTCTATATTAATTAAGTAATTATTTAATTAATTAATCATTCTAAGTAAATCATTTTAATCAATTATGCTATTTATTTAATTAAATATCCTAGCATATTTAATTAGTAGATCAATTTCACATTAAATCATGGAAAAAAGGAATTAAAATTGGAAAAATAAATAAAAATTAAATTAAATTAAATTTTTTTAGAAAAGCAATTAAATCAATTAAATCAATTAAATATCAAAATTGAATAAAAATATGAAATAAATGAGTTTTTCTGATTTTATCTTAAAATTAGTTCAATCTCCTTTAAAGCTAAGAAAAGCAGCCAATCACATCAATTCACTTGGATTGTGCTTCCTCTTGGAGAATCTCTGTCGTTCATCATTGATCAATCTTGACCATTGGTCTCTCTCTAGATTTTCTATAAATTTAGGTCCTCATCTCTCATAAAAAAACCTTGGAGATTATTTTTATTATACTTTTTTTTGTCTAGATCTATTGAGAATATTGCATTAGCTTAATCATATTTCTTGAATCATGTTAGTTGATTAAAATCATATAGATGGATAAATTGCTTAAATCATGTTAGCTTAATTTCATACTCATATAGATTAAATCCTTCGTTTAGGGGTCGTATAAAGAAATATGAGAGAAAAACTAAACTCACATCTCCTAGAAGGCAATAGGTTTCTTTGTAATGGTTTCATTGTTTATTGATTATTGATTTACTAACCATGCATCTAATGATATATTTGAAGTGTTGTGTATTCAGATACAGATATGATTCCACTTTTTGCACACACATATATAAAAATTTAGGCTCATCATAAATAATTATGATATCCTTCAATATTTGCTTCATCCAAACTACGTGAGTACAATTATTAGTAGCAACAATGTACTTAGCTTCAGTAGTAGATAAGGACACTAAATATTGTTTTTTGCTAGCCCATGAAACCAATTTCTTACCCAAAAATAATTCTCCATAGGTAGTTCTCTTTCGATCATCAACATCACCAACCCAATTAGCATCAGTGTAGGCACATAGCATGAAATCATCATTCCTCGGATAACACAAACATTAATCTACAATTTCATTCAAGTATTTGAATGTCCTCTTCACAACAGTGACATGACTCTTTTGGATCAGCTTGATATCTAGCAACCATGCACACAACATGCATATGTTGGCCATTTGGTGAAATTGATAATGTGTTGCATTGATGTTTTGTCAATGATGTCAAAACTATCTATTTGTATGTTTTACCGACACCCTTCTAGTCTCGGTAGGTTGAGTGGTTTTCTAGTTTACCTAGATCTAGCATGATCTGGTAGACTCTGGTATGATCTAGTGATGGAATTGTCTTGTTCATGATGCTTATACTCATACTTGATCATTTGGTTTTGGTATGGTAATTGGATGTTGTCTCACTTGCTGAGAAGCTTGGTTTTTGGTTCCTGCAAGGGTTTCACTAGCAAAGCTTTTGGTGGAGATCTTTGATGAATTTCCTAAGTAATGTTGGTGCAGCTTTTGAAGGAGTTTTACAATGCTATTGGTGATCATGTTTGAGACTTGGCATTTGGAGATCATTGTTAAAGTGTGTGGACCTATACTTGGTCCTGATTGATCTAGGTTATGGATCGACATTGATGTAACATGTGGATAGGACCTATTGATGTATTTATGAGATGTCTTATGTGTTGGATATTATTTGTTTGGCCTTAGGTCGACATGGTTTATAATTATGTAATTGGTTTATTGTCTGGTGGCCGACCTGATTGTTTATGGTTGAGGGTTTGTATATATAGATGTAAGATCTCATTGTAGATCATCATGGTTAGTGTAAGAGGTTATGGTCAAGGATTGTAATGTGAGAATAATATAATATCGTTCAGGTAGAGGAGTTAGTCGATCATTAGAGATCGAATTTGGTTTATGAGGATTTAGTCCTCCGATATTGAGCTTAACTAGAATTGTACTCTGGCATATGAGATGCTATCTTTTGCAGTTCAACACTTCTCTAGATTGTAGTCTGGATTTGTATGTAGTCATTGAGACTCCTTTTGCGATGAGCAGTGTGCTCTAGGTTTTTGGCCTTCCTGCAAGTGCAAGCCCCTTCATTGTAATTCATATACTTATTGCAGAAGTATTATCTGACTATGGGTAGGCTTCCCACCATGGTTTTTCCCTTTACCAGGTTTTTCACATACAAATATTGGTGGTGTGAATGGATTTTATTTTGTGATTATTGTCTATGCTTAATTGGATTAATTTCTATTCCGATATTATTGTTTTGGGTTCTGGTATTAATGTTTAAATTGCTAAAGCTTCTGGTAATCTATGACAACTAATTTACCCTCCCTCTCAGTTATCTTTCGGTTATCCGAATTGTCTAACAATTGGTATCAAAGCTTTAGTCCTTTTTGCAGAAAGCTTAGCTACTTGAGGAAGATCCTATGGCGACTAACAATTCAAGTTCATCCAGTTCTTCTGGAGCTATCTTTAGAAGGGATATACCGAGTCTTGATGGAACAAATTACACAATATGGAAGATACGAATGGAAACTCATCTGAGATGTCTTGGCAAGGATATTTGGGAGATCACACAAAATGGTGTCACATCTTATAATCTAGGATTTGGTAATCCTCCTCTAGCAAACTTGGACAAGGATCTTGAGAATGATTGTAGAGAAAGAGATCCCTCTTGTGTGCATTTTCTGATTAGCAAATAATGGGATTAACCGAAAAATCATCTGGAAAGGATTTATGGGATAAGTTGGAGACTCTTAATGAAGGTGATCCTACAATGAAGATTGCTAAACTTGATGGTTACCAGGTGAGATATGAGAACCTGAAGATGGAAGAAGATGAAAGGATTAATGCATTCATGAAAAGGGTAAATGAGATTGTTATGGGAAGTCAATGTTGTGGTGGAGCTCTAAGAAAAGATGAAATTGTTTCAAAAGTCCTCAGAGCCCTACCACTGGCTTACAAAATGAAGACTACTACTATCAATGAGTTGAGAAAAATGGCTAATACATCTATCAACATAGATACCTTGGTTGGGAAACTATCCGCTTTTGAGCTTGAGGAATTTGGACCTTCTAGAGCTATGAAGACTGGACTTGCTTTTCATGCATCTACATCTGCAACTGGTAAGCAAGACCAGAAAGCTTTATATGCAAAATAGTTAAAAGATATGAAGAGAGAAGATGATGAGTTTGAGCAACTTGAAGCACTATTTTCTAGAAGAGTACCGAAAGGACCATTAGGAAGTAAGTATGAAGGAAAAGCACCTTTTAAATGTTTTGCATGTAATAAGATTGGTCATTTTGCATCTAGATATCCAGAAAGGAATTCAAGATTTGAACAAAGAGTTAAAAGAACTTTTAAGCCTAACCCTAGATATCATAATAAGTATAGATTCAAGAAAAACAAAGACAAATCATGCTACATAGTGGATGAGGAAGGCATTACTAATTCTGAATGATGAACTGGCAGAAGACTCTTCTAGTGGATCCAATAATGGGAAAGAATGGGTATTGTTGGTGATGCTCTGCAAAAAGGATTAGAAAATCTGCTTGATGGCAACACACACAAGAGCACAAGAAACAAACGTTAGTGTTAGCAACAAAATATTATCCTAAACAGGCATATCAAGAGAGATATTAAGCATGAAATAGAAAGCATATAAACATAGAATAAAATAGCTAATCAAGATGCTCATAGTTGCTCCTCCCTTGTTCCTCTCCTCTCGAAGTCCCAAATGAGTGTAGCTCTCAGCTTTTAGCACTAGCCATGGATGCCATATGGAGATTCAAGATAGTTAAATATGATAAGCAAATGCTATGCAAGTGTAGATAGTGATGCTATGAGAAAGCTCTATGCTAATACCAGTATAACAACAATACTCTAATGCTTCCTTTTTTTTGCTTGAGGAGAAGGGTTCTATTTATAGAAGAAATGGGGAAATGAAGGGTTAAGATTGAATGGTTTAATCAAGGGCCAAGTTTGAAAGTTGGGGATCCATGTGCACAATTGGCACCAATAAAATGGTGACAAGTGTCAACATAGGATTGGGTTGAGAGAAGAGGTTGGAGGCATTAAAGGCCTGAGAAGACCTCATGGTTATCTAGAGGCTAAGGGTCAAGTCCAAATTAAGATTACCCACTGGATTAAGAGTTAATCCAAGGATAAACCTTTGTGCAAATGTTTAAGAGATAATCATGGTCAAAGCATTAATGGCCTGATGAGACCTTTGGGTTGGGTAGAGGTTGAGTCAAAACAAATGTTTTAACCATGTGGGAAGGTTTGAGGTAACCATTAATGGTTATTGGAGACTTTGGGGATTAAGTGGTTGAAGGTTGAAAGCCTTCAATGGTTATCAAAGACTTTGAGCCATTTAGTGGTTGAAGGTTGAAAGCCTTTAATGGTTATCAAAGACTTTGAGGGTTTGAGAAGTGACTTCCCTTTTGCTTAGGAATGTGACAAAGTTTAGAGAAGGGGTTAGGTTATTTAGAAGTGATTAGAAAATTCTAGAAGGGGTTTAGGCATGCAAGTGGATTTTGTAGGAAAATGCAAGTGGGAGAAATTTTGGTATTTTCAATTAAAATAAAATCATTTATTTCAATTAAATGGTGTAATTTGCATTTGGATAAATATTCAAATAAATATTAATTTATTTAAATGAGAAAAATGAAGATAAAGCATTAAAATGCTTGAAGACTTTGAGGGAAACCATTAAAGGCTTGAAGACTTTAAGGAAAACCATTAAAGTCTTAAGAAGACTTTAAGGGAAGCCATTAAGTTTGAAGACTTTAAAGCCATCAAGTTTGAAGACTTTAAGGGAAACCATTAAAGGCTTAAGAAGACTATAGAAGGAAGCCATCAAGTTTGAAGACTTTAAAGCCATCAAATTTGAATACTTTAAGGGAAACCATTAAAGGTTTCAAGTGGGTGAGGATAAATAGGATTTTAAATAAATAATTTATTTAAAATAGTTGTGCAACTTGCTTTTGTAGGAAAATACAAGTGGGTGGAGGATAAAGGTGATTTAAATAAATTATTTATTTAAAATAATTGTGCAACTTGCATTTGTAGGAAAATGCAAGTGGGTAGAGGATAAAGGTGATTTAAATAAATTATTTATTTAAAATAATTGTGCAACTTGCATTTGTAGGAAAATGCAAGTGGGTGGAGGATAAAGGTGATTTAAATAAATGTTAATTTATTTAAATGTGAGAGGTGGGATTTTGGGGGATTTAAATAAATATTAATTTATTTAAATGTGAGAGAATATTTAATTAAATAAATATGATTTATTTATTTAATTAATGGTCTGAATTTGGTTAAGTGAATTAAATCAAATAAATTGAATAATTTATTTAATTAATAGGAGAAGAGGGTTAAGATGAATTAATTAAATATTAATTTAATTAATTATTAATTGATGGTTAAATAATCAAATAAATACTAAGTATTCATTTAATTAAGTGGATAGATTTATGTGACTACAGTTGGCTATCAAGGAAGATGATCCGGCATGGGATGTACCAGAAGAGAAGGCACTTGCTACTATAATTGAGGACAAGGATGAATGGGTAATTGACAGTGGTTGTTCACAACATATGACTGGAGATAAATGGAAGTTTCTATCTTTGCAAGAATTTGATTGTGGACTAGTTAGATTTGGAGATGACATGGCATGTATGATCAGAGGAAAAGGAACTATATCATTGGATGGTAAGAACAATACTGACATTGTTTATTATATTGAAGGTTTGAAGCATAATCTTTTGAGTGTAGGACAATTGGCAGATAAGGGATTTCAATTATAGTTCAAGGATGGAAAATACAAAATCATTAACAGATCTGGCTTGGAGATTGCAACGGGTACATAGACAAAAGGTAATATCTTTCATTTGAACTCCGGTGAGAAAACATGTTTGATTACACAGATTGATGAGAGTTGGTTGTGGCATAAAAGGCTATGTCATGTGAATTTTGATTGCATTGTGAAGATCAGTTCAACTAAGGCAATTAGGGATATACCTAAGATTATGAAGCCCTATAATTTGGTATGTAAAGAATGTCAAATGGGTGAACATGTCAAAACCTCTTTTAGGGGTATACAAGATAAATAAAATGATGTTCTTGATATTATTGATATTGATTTGTGTGGCTCAGCTAGAGTTAAAAGTTTTCATGGTGATAGATACTTCATGCTAATAATTGATGATTATTCTAGAATGATGTGGGTTACTTTTCTGAGAGATAAATTTGAAGCATTTGAAAAGTTTAAAATCTTCAAGGCTAAAGTGGAAACTGAGATAGGTTTGAAGATTAAATGTTTGAGATTAGATCATGGTGGAGAATTCACTTCCGGTGAGTTTAATAACTTTTGTGACAAGCATGGTATAAGAAGACAATATTCTGCTCCCTAGACACCTTAGCAGAATGGAGTTGTGGAAAGAAAGAACAAAAGTATCTTGGATGCTACTAGAACAATGATGATGGAAGCTAATCTACCTCATATCTACTGGAGAGAAGCAGTGAGTACAACGGTTTATACATTCAACATAATACATATCAAAGGAGAAACTGGTAAGACACCTTATGAATTATGGTTTGGCAATACACCTAAAATTAAGTATTTCAAAATTTTTGGTAGTAAATATTATATTAGGAGAGATGATACTATTGGGAAATTTGATCCTAGAAGTGATGAAGGCATATCTCTTGGTTATTCTAATGAAAGAAAAGCATATAGATGTTATAACAAGAGATTGCAGAGGATTATGGAGAGTGCTAATGTCAAAGTAGATGAGCTGAGAAAAAATCAGAGTTTATGAGAAGGAACCAAAAATGGAAATGATTATATTTGAACCGGTATCACCTTTACCAAAACAAAGAGTTGAACCAGTTACTCCAGAAACATCACAGAATTCTACAGTAACTAAAGAACAAGGCAGAGGGACAGGGAGTCAGAAGACTCCTAGGTATGTGAGATTGAATCATTCTAAAGATCAAATCATTGGGGATAAGAACAATGGAGTGATGACAAGAAGAAGAATGACAAATAATGAGGTATGTTTAATTTCACAAGTTGAACCGAAATCAGTAATTGAGGCTTGCAAATATGAACATTGGTTAAAAGCTCTGGAAGAAGAATTATATTAGATTGAAAAAAATAACACATGGACTTTGGTTCCCCGACCTAAAAATAAAAGTCTCATTGGAACTAATGGGTTTTTAGAAATAAATTAAATGAGGATGGTAAAGTTATAATGAATAAGGATAGATTGGTTTGTAAAGGATATTCTCAAAAGGAAGGAATTGATTATGGAGAGACCTTTGCATCGGAAGCTAGGATTGAAGCTGTAAGATTATTTCTTTCCTATGTTGCTTATAAATGCTACAAAGTTTATCAGATGGATGTTAAATGTGCATTCTTGAGTGGGGATCTTGATGAAGAAGTTTATATTGAGCAACCTGATGGTTTTTGACTATCAGATGATACTGATATGGTTTGGAGGTTAAGGAAAGCTCTATATGGACTGAAACAAGCACCTAGAGTTTGGTATGTAAGGTTGGATAAATATCTTTTGAAGCTTGGTTTTACTAAGGGTAGTGCTGACAATAACTTATATTATAAATGTTGGTATTGTGAATGACTTCGTCATGTGTTGCATTGGTTTTGTCATTGATATCAACACTTATCTTTCATCGAGGTCTAAATTATTGATTTCGCACTCTGGCTATATTGGTTTGTTAATGAACTGACACATTGTGGCCCCGGTATGGATATTGGCTTATGCACAATTACCGGTATATGTTTCACCAGTAGCTCAGAAAGTTGATAATGACTTGCTATCATATGGAGATCATTTGGTTATGTCGAAGACATGGATTGGATGTTTGCATTCGGCATTTTGCATATTGGACTGATCGGGTTCACATATTTTCTTTGACTGGCAGATAGGTCTAGGTTATGAACCAGCATAAGAAAACATGTTTGAGATTAGCACAAGTTTTGGAAATGAATTATTGATTGGATAATGTGTAAATGTATTGAGGCTGACATATTGTATTGCAACAAGACTTATTTTTTAATTGATTTAAATGTAATATCTTTTGAGAGCTGACCTAATGGTTAGGTCTTAGGTTTTGTATAAATAATTGTAAGATCTTAATTAGAAGGAGTGTGTGTATGTGTTGAGATTATTGTGAAGAGAGAAAACAAGCAGATCCTTGTGCAAATCTCGCAGACATCATCTGAAGGTTGAAGGAAAGAATGTTAAAGGTCATGAAGGTGTTTAGTCCTTATGCACAAAGCTTAAACTAGTACCGAATCCAGCATTGAAGATGCTAAATTGAAGCAGTACATTGATTATTGGATTTAACTATCCAACTGTGTAGTCAATGAGACTCCTAATTTTGTGATTGAGCAGTGAGCTCTAAGCGGTTGGCATTTTTGCATGTGTAGACCCCATTATTGTATTCACATACTATTTGCAGTAGTATGATATGATTGTGGGTAAGGTTTCCCATCGTGGTTTTTCCCCTTATAGGTTTTCCACATCAAAATCGTTGTGTCATGTGTTGTGGATGTTGTTTTTCTTTTTGTTTCATGCATTAAGTTGTACCGGTATTACTATAACTATTAATCTATTTTACTAACATTGAGTTTAAGTTGGAGTAATCTGTTTTGGGTTGCAATTTATTGACAACTGATTCACCCCCCCTCAATTGTCCTTCCCAGTTCCTAACAATTGGTATCATAGCCTAGTCCTCTGTTTACAGAAGCCTAACAACTTGAGGAGATCGTATGGCAGCAAATATCTTCAGGAAGGACAGTCCCAAACTTGATGGAACTAACTATGGTATATGGAAGATCAGAATGGAGACACATCTAAACTGCATTAGAAGAGAGAGATGGGATGTTACAAAGAATGGTTATGTTGCTCCTAATCAGAATAACCCTAATCCACAAACTTTGGCTAAAGACTTGGAGAATGATTGCAAAGCAAGATAAGCACTTCTAAGCGCATTATTAGATCAACAAATCATGGGATTATTAGACAAATGTACAAAAAAAGCTATTTGGAATAAACTGGAAACATTGAATGAAGGAGATTTCACTATCAAAATTGCAAAACTAGAATGTTACCAAGTCAAGTATGAAAATTTAAAAATGGAAGAGGATGAAAGAATTTCTGCATTTATGGAAAGAGTTAATGAAATTATTTCTAAAGTTTTAAGAGCTTTTCCACTGACTTACAAAATGAAAGTGACCACTATTAATGAGTTGAGAACAATTCCTAATACATCAGTATCTAGAGATACATTGGTTGGAAAACTTTCAGAATTTGAGCTTTAAGAATTTGGTCCTGCTGCTACAATCAAGATTGGTATAGCCTTCAAAGCATCATCATCATCTAACAAATCTGATTGGAAAGCACTTTATACAAAAGAACTTAAAGATATCATAAGAGAAGATGAAGAACTTGAAGCACTATTTGCAAGGAAGATGCCTAAAGGTCCAGCGGGAAGTAAGTATGAAGGTAAAGCACCTTTCAGATGTTTTAATTACAATAAAGTTGGTCATATGGCGTCTAGGTGTCCTAATAGACATTCAAGACTAAGAGACGAGGCAAAGAGAACATGTAAGCCTAGCCCTAAATATCAGAGATACAAATCTAAGAAAAATAGAGATAAGTCATGCCACTACGTAGATGAAGGTGTTATATATGATTCTGATAAAGATCCAATAGATAGTGGATGGGCATTTGTTGCAATAAAAGAAGATCAAGCGGCACCTATTGTCAAACTTGTAGAGAAAGCATTAGCAGCAAAAATTGAAGAAAAGGATGAATGAATTATTGATAGTGGATGCTCACATCATATGGCTGGTGATAAAAGAAAATTCTTATTGTTACAAGAATATCATGGAGGTCAAGTAAGATTTGGAGATGACAAAGCTTGTTTGATCAAAGGAAGACACACTATATCTTTGGATGGTAAACACAATACTAACACTATTTATTATGTTAAAGGTTTAAAGCATAATCTTTTGAGTGTTGGTCAGTTAGTAGAAAATGGATTTCAATTACAATTCAAGAATGGAAAATGCAAAATCATAAACCGAACTGGATTGGAGATTGCAACCAGTAATCAGACTAAAAGTAATATCTTTCATTTGAATACCAACAATAAGATGTGTTTGATTTCTCAGATTGATGAAAGTTGGCTATGGCATAAAAGGCTTTGTCATGTGAATTTTGATTGCATTGTACAGATCAGTTCAACTAAGGTAGTAAGGGATTTACCTAAAATTGTGAAACCTCATAATCCGGTATGTAAGGATTGTCAAATGGGAAAGCAAGTTAGAACAACATTTAAGATCATTTCTAAGAAATCCAATAATATTCTTGATTTAATTCATACTGATTTATGTGGTCCAGCAAGAACAAGAAGTCCTTAGGGTGATAGATACTTTATGCTAATAATTGCTAATTATTCTAGAATGTGTTGGGTTACTTTTCTCAGGGAGAAATTATAAGTTTTTGGGAGATTCAAGATATGCAAGGCAATGATAGAGAATGAAACCAACAAGAAAATCAAATGTTTGAGATTTGATCAAGGAGGAGAATTCACATCTAGAGAATTAAATGCATATTGTGAAAAGAATGGAATCAAAAGAACTATCAGCACCCCGGACACCCCAACAAAATGGAGTTGTGGAAAGGAAGAACAAAACTATACAAGATGCAGCAAGAACCATGTTAATGGAAGCAAATCTACCTCATATGTACTAGAGAGAAGTAGTAAATACAATAGTTTATACTTTCAACAGAGTTCACATCAAAGGTGAAACCGGTAAGACCCTTTATGAACTATGGTTCAGTCATATTCCTACTCTTAAATATTTTAGAATATTTGGATGCAAATGCTATATTAGGAGAGATGAGTCTATTGGAAAATTTGATCCTAGAAGTGATGAAGGAATATTTCTTGGTTATTCAACTAGAAGCAAGGCATGTAGATGTCACAATAAATGATTGCAGAAAATCATTGAAAGTACTAATGTGAAGATAGATCAACACTTTAGAGGAGAATCAAGTTCTGAATTGGCAATAGAATTGATTATAAATCAATTGACACAGACTATAGCAAAACAAAATGAAGAACAAGTCACACTGGCATCATCAGAGAAATCAACTATGACTAAAGAACAATAGCCTATGAATGGAAATCATAAAAAACCCAGGTATGTAAGATTGAATCATTTAGAAAATCAGATAATTGGAAATAAAAATAAAGGTGTTATGAAAAGAGGAAGATTGGCAAATGAAGATGTATGTTTAATCTCTCAAGTTGAACCAGCATTAGTTGTTGAAGCATGTAAAGATAAACATTGGATGAAAGCAATGGAAGAAGAATTAGAATAGATTGAAAAGAATAATACTTGGACATTATTACCCCGACCTAAAGACAAAAATGTAATTGGAACTAAATGGGTATTTAGAAATAAACTTAATGAAGATGGTGAAGTAATAAAAAACAAAGCAATATTAGTTTGTAAAGGTTATTCTCAAAAATAAGGAATTGATTATAGTGAAACCTTTACACCAGTAGCCAGAATTGAAGCAATAAGACTATTTCTTGTATTTGTAGGTCATAAGAACTACAAGGTTTATCAGATGGATGTAAAATGTTCATTTTTGAATGAAGATCTTGAAGAAGAAGTTTACATTGAGCAGCCTGATGGATTTTCATTAACAGATGATGAGGATATGGTTTGCAGATTAAGAAAAGCTTTATATGGATTGAAGCAAGCTCCAAGAGCATGGTACACAAAAGGTAATGCTAATAGTAATTTGTATTACCAATGATAACATTTTGATTATTGAAGTATTTGTGGATGATATCATTTTTGGACAAGAAGAAGAGTTATGCAAAGATTTTTCTAATAAGATGAAGGAAGAATTTGAAATGTCTATGATTGGAGAGATGAAATTTTTTCTAGGTTTGTAGATTTCTCAAACAGATAAAGGTATATTCATTTGTCAAACAAAATACTTGAAGGAACTTTTGAAGAATTTTGGAATGGAAAACTCCAAATCAGTAAGCACTCCTATGACTACAACTGATAAATTGACATCAAAGGATGATTCAACACCAATAAATCCGACAAGATACAAATATATGATTGGAGGGTTACTATATTTGACACAAACCAAACTTGATATAATGAATGCAGTATGTATTGTTTCAATATTTCAAAGAAATCCTAAAGAAAATCATGAAACTGCAGTAAAAAGGATTTTCTGGTACCTACAAGGGACAACAAATCTTGCTTTATGGTATCCTAAGGATGATAATTATGAGTTATATACATATATAGATGCAAATTGCACAGGAGATGTGGATGGCAGAAAGAGTACCACTGGTGGTGTATTCTTTCTTGGCAGAAGATTAGTTTCATGGATCAGGAAGAAGCAGACTTGCACATCATTATCTATAGCAGAAGCAGAATATGTTGCAGCAACAACTAATTGCACTCAGGTATTATGGATCAAGCAAATGTTGAAGGATATCAAGGTAAAATGCAATGAACTAGTAGTTATTTACTGTGATAACTCAACAACAATAGATATATCAAATAATCTAGTATTTCACTCTAAAACAAAGCATATTTCTATTAACTATATTTTTTTGAAAGAAAACGTTGAAGCAAATGAAGTGAGATTGGTTTATGTGAACAGTAAAGAGCAAATTGTAGATATTTTTACAAATCCTTTGCCTAAGGAAACATTTGAATATCTCAGAGAGTAGCTTGGGGTAATCACCCCACCGAGAGAGACTTAAATAATGCAGATTGGCATCAGACCGACAGGGACTAACAAAATAATCTTTTTCCGATTTGATGAAGGAGAGCTACTACTCAGGGGGAGTAGTTATATGTATGTTATGTTCTGATTTTGATATTTGACTGTTTTTGCATTTGATGTCAAAGGGGGAGAGATGTCTATGGAAAAACATTGTACTTTGAATATTGGGGAGAGATGTATTTTGGTTTTAGTTATATTGTTTCTATTTTTGGTACAAAACTTTGCGTTGATCTATTTAGGGGGAGATTGTTGGCATTCTGTTTTTGGCACTTAGATGTTTTTCCATCTAGTATTGCCATCAATGCCAAAGGGGGAGATTGTTAGTATTATGGATGACTTCGTCATGTGTTGAATTGGTTTTGTCATTGATGTCAACATTTATCTTTCTAAAGGTCTTGTAGTGTCCTAAAATTGCGACACTTGCAATTTCGACTGCATTTTGGTCTTCACGATGGCGACGCAACACGCAACCTGAATGGAGACCCCAAAACTTGCTCACGACACCAAAAACTGTATTTTTCAAGCACCATTAGCCTGAACCCCCTTGCACCCCGCTGTCCTGGAGGTGGGACCAGAGCGCCTAGCGCCCTGGTCCCTCAGGACCAGGGCGCCCAGCGCCCTGGTCCCTGGGTCCTATTTTGGGCCCGGTTTCCTAAGTGATATCGGGTCCCTTTGATTGCAATTTGGAAATATACTTCCCTGGTCGGCCTAAGGTCAGGAAAATCAGTCTATCAGCCCTAATTGACAAGTATATAAACTACATTTTTCTCTCTCATTTGGGATAAGACATACATGACCGAAAAGGCGTGGAAACTATACTCAAGCATTCAAGCATTCAAGCATTCCTTCAAGCAATTGATCATTCCAAGTCTCCATTCAAGGCTAAGTGTTGCATTCAAGTCAAGGATTCAACCATTGAAGAGGAGATCACTTATTACATGCTACATACTACAACATACAACATCTAAACCTTTGCACATAAGGATACAAACATCCTTAGAACAAGGTATTAGTACTTGTTTTACATTACAGTCATTTACATTTACAGCTCTTGCTCATTTCTTGGTTAATTCCAAAACTGGGGTTTGACCTAAAGGCAAACCCCTAATCCCTAATCCCCCATCATCTTCACTTTTCTGTGTGTAGGTTGCAGGTACGCGGCTGAGATTGAAGATCTGGAATCCTTGTGCAGAGACGAACAGATCCCCCTTCGTTTCACGGATTTTTCGGAGGACCGTGGCGCCGGGCGCCATCGTTTCGACAACTTTTTCTCAAATTTGCAGGACAGCACCGTATCGACATTCTATTGCTAATTCCAGGTCCGCAGCTTCATCCTATAACCCGAACTCAGTTTATAAGCGAATCTTTATGACTTTCTATGCATTCTTAGCTTAATTTCCTTAATCAACATTCTTTACAAAAGAGGGTAGCCTTGCTTTCCTAACCCTTGAAATTCATTTAGCATCCAATCTTACCTTGTGTGGGATTGGATCTTATGAGTTTCAACCCCTCTTTTGAATGTAAAGTCTTCCCCCTAAGTGAAAACCCATCGAATCCTAGCGAACCTCCCTTCTCTCTCCTCGGAGTTAGAAGAGGGGAGACCAACTAGGGTTCGACCGCGATTTTCCGCTTTACATTTTGGTGAACCCAACGTGAACATCCTTTCTGATTTTTTCATGGTTAGATCTGAAAATTGATTCCTTGATTACATTTCCATGTTTGATCTCTTGCAAAATTTTAGAGGTGATTGCATAAAAACCCTAAATTTTCTTTTTAGTAATTGAGCTTGCGAAATGTTTAATTATTAATGCTTGCTTCAGATCTTCTTTTCTATTATAAATTATCAATTCATATCTATACTTTAATTTTGAAAATTAAGTGGTTAAATGTCAAAACCCTAATTTTTGGAACCCTCTTAATTCAACCTTTGTCTGACAATTTGACCGATCAAAACATCTCCAAATCAGCTGTAACTTTGGATTCTGTAATAAAATCACAATATCTTTCATCCCTGAAAATTTGGAAAAAAGTTGCGAGGACCGTGTTGCACTTCGAGCGCCATCGTCCCCGACATTTTTTCCAAAATTTCGGGAGAGAGATCTTGCTGTATTTTCCTGCTAAAATCCAGAATTTTGGTTGATTCTATCAATTATAACACCTTCAAAATTATAGTCAAAGTTGGTCTTGTGATTGCTTGGTCTAAGGCTCCTAATCATTCAAAAATTGTGGAAATTGAAATTTTGTGTCAAAATTGCTTTCTTACTGTCCTAAATCTGAAAATTGTGTTTGCATTCATTCGAAATTTCAGTGCTTTATTCAAATCCTTGCAATTTGTGACTTTTGAAATTAAGTGCTTAATTACAACTACTTTAATTTCCGCTTTCAAAATTGAATTTTGCGTGAAATTGAGTCAATTTTCAAATTTCAAAATTTGCATTGCTCTTGACATTCCCTCTAAAATCATAACATTCAAAATTTTAGTTTCCCTCTCTTTTTCAAAATTCAAATTTTGCATTTTTCGACAATCTTGATAGGGTTCAATTTTGAGATTGCAACTTTAATTTGGCCTATCTATAGATCGTAAAATCACTCAATTTTTTCAGATTAGCTCTAAAATCATCATACCTTTTATCCCTGCAAATTTCAAAAAAAGTTGCAAGGACCGTGTTGCACTCCGAGCGCCACGGTCCTGAACATTTTTTCCGAAATTTCGGGAGACTGTCGTGATTGCATTTAACAGCTTAAATCTGGAAGATTGGCTGTTTTTACTGAAAATTGCTACCTCTAAAATCAAAATCTTTTCTCTCTCTCTAGTGCATGAGTTTTACAACAGTAAGCCCTACTTACACTATTCCCGTTAGAAGAAGCCGTAGAATTAAGTCCTTCCGAGGTTTAACTACCAAGGAGATGGAACCTAATTTGAGTAGCCTTTTTAACGAGGACATGGGTAATTCCTCTAATCCTCCGAATGATGAAGAAGCTCTCCATGAAGTTTCCGTTGAACAACTTTCAAAATTGGATAACCAATTTGACGATTTTCACCAATGGATGTCTCATGAGTACCCTGATAGTCAAGCTCTTCCTTTAATTGAGGGTCTAAAACATATGCTTCAAAGTGATAAGAATGGAATTGATATTTTGCGTGGTATTTCACACATTGTGAATTCGAATGTGATGCCTATGAAGAGTTGTGCTGAATCTTTAGGTTATACACAACCTCCTACACAAGTCAATCATTCTATTCCTTTGACAACTCCTATTGCTAGTATACCTACCTTTACATCAAACATCATGGCTACTTCTATACAAGACATTCCTCCTGTGATCACTAGTTATGGGGGCAATCCTCCTTCTTCAATTAATCCTCTTCCTTCATTCAATCCAACTTCTTCGTACATTCCTTCAATGAGTGTTCCTATTACATCTTCACAAATGAACATGACGCAAGGGGGCAATTCATTTAACCATTCCATCCCTCCTTGTAGTGTTCCTCTTGTCCAATCATCCCCTATGGTTGACTATCATAGGGTCCCACCACCTTATTCTCTACCTTCTTTCAATAACATCACACCTCCATCTCAATCTAACACACCTAATATGAACTCTTCGACTGAAGCTACCATTAATAATCTTGCACAAATTGTCTCTTCTTTACAGCAACAAATTGCCTCTATGGATCAATCTAAGTTTAGTGTGCCTACATTTGATGTTGCGAGCCCACTTTCTCTTGACATTGTTCGAGCTATTCCTCCTAAGCATGTTGAAATCCCGCATTTGGAGCTTTATAATGGTAAAGGAGATCCTCTAACACATGTTAAGACTTTTCAAACAATATGTACTGATTTTGCTTACGACCCAAGGTTGCTTGCAAAACTGTTCACTAGAACATTAAGAGACAAAGCCTTACAATGGTATTGCTCGTTGCCTTCTTATTCTATTACTTCTTTCGAACAACTTGCAAATGCTTTCATTCAACAATTTCAAAACAATATAAGTCCTAAAGTTACTTTGATTGATTTAATGCATTGTAAACAAGGTGTTAAAGAAAAAGTGACTGATTTCATTGGTAGATATAAGCATTTGTATGCTCAAATTTCTTTTCCAGTGCCTGATAATGATATTCAAAGAATCTTTATTTCTAATTTGCAAAAAGATATTCGAGACAAACTTTTGTTTTCTGAGTTTACTTCTTTCCAACAGTTGTGTGCCACTCTTCACAATTATCAACTGACTGTGAGTCAAATGGAACAATCACATCCTATGGCTCCAAGTGATAAGGGTGATAGCAGTCAACAACCATTTGGGAAGTTTAAACCGAATAGAGATTCCATCAAATTCAATGAAAACATCATCAACAACAATGTGAATGCAGCATCAGGTGTGCCTCCTATTTCTAAATTTTTCAGGAAAGAAAGAAAGTATACTCCTTTGAATGAATCATTGCATGATATTATGAATAAGTTATTGGGACAAAATGTGCTTACTCTTCCTCCTATAAGACAAATTGATCCTGCAAAGATTACTTCACCTTATTTTGATCACAAAGCTTTTTGTCACTTTCATCGTCAGCCTGGGCATGATACTGAAAAATGTTTTTCTTTTAAGGGTAAAATTCAGGATTTGATTGATAATAATACTATTTCTGTTTCTGGAGTGAATGATAAAGGCAACACATCTGTAGCTCCTCCTAACCAAAATCTTCAGATTTTTACTGATCCATTACCTTCTCATACCTCTCATACCTCTAATGCGATTGAGGCTAATGATTCCTCTTTCTCATCTGATGGTCTTGTGTCTATGACTCCGAATGTGATTAACTTTGTAGAGCAGCAAGAAATCCCTAAAGAACCTTCCATCACATTTGATTCTAGTGAAACCATTAGAGCACCTGATGGTCCTTTATACATAGTTGCAAAAGTCAAGAATACACCTTGCCGTGGAGTGCTTATTGATCCTTCGTGCATGATTAATGTTATTACTGAAGAATTTCTTTTTACTTTGCAATTGAATCAAGTGATCTATGACAAAACAGATGTGATTGTGAAACTATTTGATTCATTTTCTTCTCCTGCAATTGGTTCTATTACATTGCCTATTGAGGTCCATAATAAATCTCTTGATGTGAACTTTGCTATTATTCCTTCTTCCGAACAATTTCGTGTGAAACTTGGCTATCCTTGGCTATCTTCCATGAAAGCTATTGCTTCTCCTATTCATAAGTGTTTAAAATTTCCCCATAATGGTGAAGTTGTTACTGTCAATCATAGTCTCTTTAAACCAGCTGAAAGAACCTCTAGTGTTCCTATTGATTACTTTTGGCCTAAACAATTTCAATCTCTTCCTCCGCGAAGTGATCATCTTTTTAAATCTTATCAAAAGTGGAAAATAGATATGATCCTATCTCTAAGTGAACCTAGAACACCTAAACTTGACATCCCTATCATTCTTGAGAAGGAAATTCTTCCTTTGAAAGATAAAACTAATGTCTTTTCTCAAGAAGATCCCCAACCCGTCCCCATGGATGTGACTATGTCTATGCCTAATAAATCTTCTAAGAGTAGATCTATACCTCCTCGTCATGATGGACTTGGTCTTCTCCCTAAACCAAAAATTCCTCCTTTATATGGAGCAGTTCCTCCTCCTGCCTTTTATAGAGAGAAGAGACCTTCTTCTTCTCCTATTATCCAGCCTAAGAGACCACAACCTAAACACCCAAGTGATAAGGATGAGAACATTCCTCCTTCTCTATCTTCTACACTTCCTACTAAGACTAGACGTAATCGTTCTGCATGGGAATGCCGACGAAAGCGTCGTCTTAGGGCTCAAGCAGCTGCTTCTCAAACTTTACAATCTCCAAAAACACCTTCAACAAGAATTATTCCATTTTCTCCTCAGCCGGACATTGAGCCTAAATCTCCTAAACATAAGATGCATGATGGTCTTGATCCTGTGCGAGTTAAAGATCCTATTTTTATAAATCTTGATGATGATATAGATGAAAATGTTATGCATGATGAAAATGTTACTCCTCTTGCTTCTGATAGTGAATATGAACTTGTTGATATTGACAACCATTTATCTAATGAATTTTCTAAAGCACTTATCCTAGCTCCTAGACAAGAACAATGTGGCTTGGAACATGAACATAGCCCTTGTTTGGATCTTGTGATAGCTCCATCTGCTGTGTTGGATGTTCCTCCTCTAGCGTGTTCCTTGCCTTCCCGAAACATTGATCAGCAAGATCGGGGGGTAGATGACGTGCTAGACTAGTTACATTAGCATGGCAGATTCTCTCCCCCTCTCTTTTGTTACTTCTTCTATATGTTATTCTCATTCTTCTATTTGTCGTCCTTAGTGTTGTCTACTTGAGGATGACGCAAAGCATTGAGATCTCTTTGGTCTCTCTCATGTTGACTCAAAAGACACATGTGTTCCCTTCTTCTAGGTGACCTTCCTTGATTGGGGAATGAAGAACAATTATGCATACATACATATGATATATACATGACTTATCATATAGCATACTGACCCCGAGGAAAGCGAAGTCACCTCGTGCTTTATGTTTTGTGTCTATTATCCTTGGGTTTATCTCACACTTGGGGGCTAAATCCTTGCGATAACGTGCTCCTTTCCTTTCTCATTTCCTATGTGTATCACTACGTTAAAACAATCACCCCCGTTGAGGCGTGTGCGATTGCTTTAACGTAGGGGGGCATACACCCTATCTATCCTTTCAAAGATACTTGAAAATTTCTTGGCAAACTTAGCTTTGTCTTGAAAATTTTTGGTATTTCTTTTGCATGACTCATAGTGAGGGAACCTTACTACTGACAGTCATGGTTCTCCCTCGGGATCTTCCCTTTTACTTTGTGAATCGAAGTTGTAAGATCCTTAGTCCACTGAGGGCTTGGTGTGTCTTGCCTCCTTGACGTGGTGAAAGTCTTTCAATGTTGTTTCCTTGTACTTTACCGGAAGTATGAGCATACATACTCCTGCTAAAGTGGGGGCTAAATGTAGCCTCCTAAAATTGCGACACTTGCAATTTCGACTGCATTTTGGTCTTCATGATGGCGACGCAACACGCAACCTGAATGGAGACCCCAAAACTTGCTCACGACACCAAAAACTGCATTTTTCAAGCACCATTAGCCTGAACCCCCTTGCACCCCGTTGTCCTAGAGGTGGGACCAGAGCGCCTAGCCCCCTGGTCCCTTAGGACCAGGGCGCCCAGCGCCCTGGTCCCTCAGGACCAGGGCGCCCAGCGCCCTGGTCCTTGGGTCCTATTTTGGGCCCGGTTTCCTAAGTGATATCGGGTCTTTTTTATTGCAATTTGGAAATATACTTCCCTGGTCGGCCTAAGGTCAGGAAAATCAGTCTATCAGCCCTAATTGACAAGTATATAAACTACATTTTTCTCTCTCATTTGGGATAAGACATACATGACGGAAAAGGCATGGAAAGTATACTCAAGCATTCAAGCATTCAAGCATTCCTTCAAGCAATTGATCATTCCAAGTCTCCATTCAAGGCTAAGTGTTGCATTCAAGTCAAGGATTCAACCATTGAAGAGGAGATCACTTATTACATGCTACATACTACAACATACAACATCTAAACCTTTGCACATAAGGATACAAACATCCTTTGAACAAGGTATTAGTACTTGTTTTACATTACAGTCATTTACATTTACAGCTCTTGCTCATTTCTTGGTTAATTCCAAAATCGGGGTTTGACCTAAAGGCAAACCCCTAATCCCTAACCCCCCATCGTCTTCGCTTTTCTGTGTGTAGGTTGCAGGTACGCGGCTGAGATTGAAGATCTGGAATCCTTCTGCAGAGACGAACAGATCCCCCTTCATTTCGCGGATTTTTCGGAGGACCGTGGCGCCGGGCGCCATTGTTTCGACAACTTTTTCTCAAATTTGCAGGACAGCACCGTATCGACATTCTACTGCTAATTCCAGGTCCGCAGCTTCATCCTATAACCCGAACTCAGTTTATAAGTGAATCTTTATGACTTTCTATGCATTCTTAGCTTAATTTCCTTAATCAACATTCTTTACAAAAGAGGGTAGCCTTGCTTTCCTAACCCTTGAAATTCATTTAGCATCCAATCTTACCTTGTGTGGGATTGGATCTTATGAGTTTCAACCCCTCTTTTGAATGTAAAGTCTTCCCCCTAAGTGAAAGCCCATCGAATCCTAGCGAACCTCCCTTCTCTCTCCTCGGAGTTAGAAGAGGGGAGACCAACTAGGGTTCGACCGCGATTTTCCGCTTTACAGGTCTATATTGTTGATTTGGCACTCTGGTTATACTGGTTTGTTGATGAACCGATACATTGTGGTCCCAGTATGGATATTGGCTTATGCACAGTTACCGGTATATGTTTCACCGGAAACTCAAGAAGTTGATAATGACTTGCTATCATCTGGAGATCATTTGGTTATGTTGAAGACATGGATTGGATGTTAGCATTCAACATTTTGCATATTGGACTGATTCGGTTCACATATTTGCCTTGATCGACAGATGGGTCCAGGTATGAACATAAGAAAACATGTTCGAGATCAGCATGACACATTTTGGAAATGATTTATTGATTGGATAATGTGTAAATGTAATGAGGCCAACATATTGTATTGCACCAAGACTTATTTTGTAATTGATTTAAATCTAATATATTTTGGGAGCTGACATAATGGTTAGGTCTTAGGTTTTGTATAAATAATTGTAAGATCTTAATTGGAAGGAGTGTGCATGTGTTTTGAGATTATTGTGAAGAGAGAAAACAAGTAGATCCTTGTGCAAATCACGTAGACATCATCTGAAGGTTGAAGGTAAGAATGTTAAAGGTCATGAAGGTGTTTAGTCCTCATGCGCAAAGCTCAAACTAGTATTGAATCCAGCATTGAAGATGCTAAATTGAAGCAGTACATTGATTATTGGATTTAACCATCCAACTGTGTAGTCAATGAGACTCCTAATTTTGTGATTAAGCAGTGAGCTCTAGGCGGTTGGCATTTCTACATGTGCAGAGCCCATTATTGTATTCACATACTATTTGCAGTAGTATCATCTGATTGTGGGTAAGGTTTCCCATCGTGGTTTTTCCCCTTATAGGGTTTCCACGTCAAAATCTCCATGTCATGTGTTGTGGATGTTATTTTTCTTTTTGTTACATGCATTAAGTTGTACCGATATTACTATAACTGTTAATCCGTTTTACCGACACTGAGTTTAAGTTGGAGTAATCTATTTTGGGTTGCAATTTATTGACAACAGATCCACCCCCCCTCTCAGTTGTCCTTCTTGGTTCCTAAAAATAAAATCACTAATGATGATATATTGATTGTTCAAGTATTTGTTGATGACATTATTTTTGGAGGTGAAGATAAATTATGCTTAGAATTTTCTAAGAATATGGAGAAAGAATTTGAGATGTCTATGATTGGTGAGGTGAAATTTTTCTTAGGTTTGTAGATTACTCAGACTGACAAAGGTATTTTTATCTGTCAAACTAAATATGCTAAGGAATTGTTGAAGAAATTTGGTATGGGAGATTCTAAACCGGTAAGAAAATCTATGGTTACAAGTGGGAAACTGACAATGAAATATGTTCCTACACCGGTAAATCCTACAAGATACAAATCTATGATTGGAGGTTTGCTCTATTTGACTTAGACTAGACCTAACATTATGAATGTTGTTTGTATTGTTTCAAGATTTCAGAGTGATCCCAGAGAAAATCATGAGATGGCAGTGAAAAGGTTTTTTAGATACTTGCAAGGTACATCAGAATATGTCTTATGGTACCCTAAGGATGATAAATTCACTTTATTTGCATATACAGATGTTGATTGGGCTGGAGATGTTGATGCCTGTAAAAGTATTTTCGGTGGATCTTTCTTTCTTGGAAAGAAGTTGGTTTCATGGATCAGCAAGAAACAGTCATGTACTTCTCTATCTACTATTTAAGCTGCGTGTGTTGTTGCTACTACTAACTGTACACAAGTTTTATGGATGAAGCAAATGTTGAAGGATATAAAAGTGGATTGTGATGCACCGGTAGTTATTCACTGTGATAACTCTACTGATATTGATATATCAAAGAATTCAGTATTCTATTCTAAGACAAAGTACATATCTATCAAGTATAATTTTCCAAAGGAGAAGGTGGAAGCAAATGAAGTTAAACTAGTTTATGTGAACACAAAAGAGAAGATTGCAGATATTTTAACTAAACGTGTATCCAAGGAATCATTTGAGTACCTGAGAGACAGATTGGAGGTTTCTACCCCTCCAACATAGACTTGATTGATACAGTTTGGCATCAGTCCAACATACATTATCAGATACTATTTATTCTG
The DNA here is from genome assembly GCF_030272615.1 of Cryptomeria japonica. NCBI lineage: Eukaryota > Viridiplantae > Streptophyta > Pinopsida > Cupressales > Cupressaceae > Cryptomeria > Cryptomeria japonica. The sequence continues at coordinate 775,573,454 of NC_081409.1, read as the reverse complement.
ACACTGATGTGGTATGCTACTACTCAGGGGGAGTAGTCATCTTTTGAGATTCAGAGGTTTATACTTTTCTTTGATATTTCTGTCAGATTTATGGCATTGATATCAAAGGGGGAGTGATATTGATGTGAAAAAGATAAAGAAAGAGCTTTACAAAGATATTACTCATAGGGGGAGATATTGATATTCAGAGCTATTTATGGGATTTTGTTGGTTGTCTTCCACAGGGGGAGACTTGTTTGACATTTCTTGGTACTTAGATGTTTTTCACATCTAGTGTTGTCATCAGTGCCAAAGGGGGAGTTTTTTGGCCATTTGGTGGAATTGATTATGTGTTGCATTGATTTTTTGTCATTGATGTCAACACTATTTGTTTGGATGATTTACCGACACCCTTCTGGTCTCGGTAGGTTGAGTGGTTTTCTGGTTTACTTGGATCCAACATGATCTGGTAGACTCTAGTATGATCTAATGATGGAATTGGCTTGCTCATGATGCTTATACTCATACTTGATCATTTGGTTTTGGTATGGTAATTGGATGTTGTCCCACTTGCTGAGAAACTTGGTTTTTGGTTTCGGCGAGGTTTCACCAGCAAAGATTTTGGTAGAGATCTTTGATGAATTACCTAAGTAATGTTGATGCATCTTCTGATAGAGTTTCAAGATGTTGTTTGTGATCATGTTTGAGACTTGGGGTTTGGAGATCATTGATGAAGCATGTCGACCTATACTTGGTCCCGGTTGATCTAGGTTATGGACCGACATTGATGTAACGTGTGGATAGGACCTATTGATGTATTTATGAGATGTCTTATGTGTTGGATATTATTTGTTTGGCATTAGGCCAACATGGTTTGTAATTATGTAATTGGTTTATTGTCTGGTGGCCGACCTGATTGTTTATGGTCAAGGGTTTGTATATATAGATGTAAAATCCCATTGTAGATCATCATGGTTAATGTAAGAGGTCATGGTCAAGGATTGTAATATGAAAATAATGTAATATCATTTAGGAAGAGGAGTTACTAGATCATTGGAGATCAAATTGGGTTTATGATGATTTAGTCCTTCGGTATTGAGCTTAATTGAAATTGTACTCTAGCATAGGAGATGCTACCTTTCGCAGGTCAACACTTCTCTGGATTGTAGTCTGGATTTGTATGTAGTCAGTTAGACTCCTTTTGTGATGAGTAGTGTGCTCTAGGTTATTGGCCTTCCTGCAAGTGCAGGCCCCTTCATTGTAATTAACATACATACTGTAGAAGTATTATTTGACTATGGATAGGCTTCCCACCATGGTTTTTCCCTTTATCAGGTTTTCCACGTACAAATCTTGGTGTTGTGTGAATGGATTTTATTCTATGAATATTTTCTATGCTAAATTGGATTAACTGCTATTCTAGTATTAATATTTAAATTGCTAAAGCTTTCGGTAATCTGTGACAACTAATTCACCCCCCCTCTCAGTTGTCTTCTTTTTATCTAAACTGTCTAACATCATAATGTTCAACCTAGTCTTAGTAAGATACAACAATCCACCAGCCATAGATCTATACAAACTCTGATTAGCTTTAGGAGATTCATCATTTTTAGACAATTTACAACCAGTCACCATAGGAGTTCCAACTAGTTTGGAGTCATCTAATTTAAACTTATTCAACAATTCCTTCACACACTTAGTTTGAGATTTAAATATACCTTTTCCTCTGTGTGCAATTTGTAAATCTAAGAAAAATTTCCTCTCACCAATCATAGACATCTCAAAGTCCTTCTGCATATCACCTATTGTCTTCAAAATCTGATTCCCTTTAACATCCTTAAAATAATATGGTTAAACTCGGTGCAGAAGAGACATCAAAGATAAGGAAATTCTCAAGACAACATATGACAAGGTTTGATTGAACCTTCTACACTTCGGACTTATTCAGAGACCAGGTGGGTATACCTTTGTGAATTGGATTCACACTTTCAAACATAAACCCACAGCAAACCAGTCCAAAAAACCAGTGGATCTATTCACCTTGAAATCAACTGAAAATAAAGAATGGAAATTATACTTAAATTCAGCATTTCAATCAACAAAAAATCCAATAAACAACTTCAATCTATACCAGTGCCTTATCCAAGGTCACAGAGTCATCTAAACTCAGATAATACTCCTCAAACAAAACATCTTTATGCGTCCCGTTGGCTTGGTTTCTATTAATCCTTGTATATGCTTGACACCTACAAGAATTCATGCATTCCAAATTAAGCTATGATCATCAAAATTCAAAGTCTCTTCCAAAGAGTTTACTGGTATGAGTGATCCCCGCATCTTTAATTTCCCTCCTAAAGAGAAAAGCTAATGAACACTTTTACTAAAATTGCTTTGCAATTCCATTCAAACAGAACAACCCTAGATTATTCAGAATGAAAACAGTAAACAAATTGTAAACACACTTGAAGAAAACACAAAGCTTCACTCAAAACCGATGGTCTATATATTGATATTAAGTTTCAAGAAATATAACAAGAAGTTTTTGAATATTCTCCATTAGACTTGGAAAAGCTCAGATAAATTTCTGTAGTGTTTTCTTACAATTCTTTTGCAATCCCTTTTCCTCTAGTCTAGGTATCCATTTATAACAACATGGATGCACAAAGCTTCGGACTTCTCAAGGAGAGTTTGTTACAATCATTTCTTTCAAAATAAAGAGGTTACAAGCTTTTCACAAAAACAATTACAAGCTCTTTGCCTCTGCAGTTTCTTCAACAAGCTGTTCAGTTGCAACCTCTTCTACCTTTTTAGGGGTGCTCTCCAACTATTCCAGATCATGGGTGGCATATTTAGTTGTCCACTCACCATACACCTCTTCTGTCGGCCATGAGAAATTAATCACTTTATCCTTGGTCTTAGTCAACCTTTTCCAAGAATTTCTCATTTTGTTGACTTCTGAATTGAGAAAACCATAATGTGACTTAATTTTCTCTATCTCTTGTATTGTCAAAACAAAGAAAGAAACATCATCTAGATCAATAATTCCTTTAACTCTTGCTGACAATTTAGCTTCTATCTCCTTAAGCCACATTTATTTGTCCTTTAATTGATTCGGGCTAGCAAAAACTCCTGGGAGCAACTCAAAAACTTGATCAGTGTACTCCTTTTTGCACAAACTAACCTTCCTATCCACATTATCCACCTCTGCTGCTAATTGTACTAAGACTTTAGCGACATCAAAAGTGGATTTGATGATGGGATTGGCCCTTGCTTCATCACAGGATACACACATAAACTCTAAATCTTGCTCCCTAGGCCTCCATTTGTCAAAAATAGGTGTCAAAATGGCCTTGTCTCTCCTGAGCTCATTCCATATATCCATAATTTTACCTACATTGTTGTAGAGCAATGAGGCATTTATTGTATCTGCAAAACTGGAAATTATAGCCCTTACTCTCTCCTCACACTTCTTTGCATATAAGGCCTGAGCCTGTTTCAAGTTTTCTAATTCTTGAGGAGTAATTTCGACCATTTGAGAGCTGGAGGGTGCTGGAGATGGTGGAAACTCAATGATAGGGCTAGTAGGTGGAGGTCTTGCAGGAGAAGAGGAGATCATCAGTGTTGAAGATTCACCTTGATGGTATTGTCTAGTCAACTGGCTCTGCAGCTTGGCAATGATGCTATCCTTACCTCTTACCTCCTCCTTGGCATTGTTATAGGCCTTCAAAACTATTTCCAACTTAACTTGGAGGGCCTCTTTCTCTTTGGCTTCCTTCTCTGCTACTGCAACACTAAATTTTGTAGTCTCTAACACAGTGCTAGTAGCTTCCACTACCCCTATACTCTGCACTCTCTTCACCATCATCCCACCAAGGTAACTTGACCCTGGGGTGTCTTTGCTTTTCTTTCTCTCATTTCTCTTGAGAGACCACATGACGAGTGCAGCATTATCCTTATTGAAAGTAATCCCCTCCATGGGTTTAGTCTCTTTTCTCACTACATCTAGTACCAGGGCATCTGCTATATCCCATTCGGGTAAAATAAGCACTCCAGCTTGTGCTACCATATCTCTTCCCTGCTCAGGGGTGATGGTTTTGAATTCTTCCATCATCTCTTGCTTTATTTCCTCTTCTACCAGGGCTAGATCTTTATTGGGTTGCTCAACCTTTCTCTTTTCACATCTAGCATTATATTTATCTGTGTTGTTTCCATATAAACTGCACAAATGCTTCTGATGTGACAAAATTGTGATCAGCTAAGAAGGCATTACTTGCCTGCTTTATCTCAGGATCCCACTCCTGGCCTTTGAGTTCAGTGGTAGTGATATCCATTTCAGCAGCAATGGGTTCTTCTGGCATTCCTTCCTCCACTTCATCATAAGTGTAGGCAATTTCCCCTAGACTACCTAACTGTAGGAGTTGCTCAGCTGCTGCTTGCTCATTTCCTATATGGATAGGGGATTGGGATGGGGAATACAAAGGTGTATCTGATTGTACTTCTTTCCCCACCCTTTGCTTCTTTGGGCTTTCTTGGATGTCAATGACATCTTGTATCTTCCTCTTTCCTTTGGAGGTAGAGGGCTCCCTTGTTGTAGGCATCAGCACACTATAACTGGATTTCTTATGCAGTGTATAATCACCAGGAGGGATTGCTTTACTGGAAGCTGACCTACTTAGGATCATTCTTGCCTTCTCAGGGTTGCTTTTGATTACAGCTTCCCTCTTCTCCTTCAGGGTCTGCATCACATCTTCAAAGCAAACAATCAAAAACTTTATTTTCTCCTCCAGAGAGAAAAAGCTAGACAATGGGTCATAGCTGGCATCAAACTGATGCACAAAATCCAAGGCTTTCTTATAAGCCACCCACTTCTCTTTCCTTAGCTCCAGCTCATCTAGATCAAACTCATTTCTGATGAGGTCTTCAGGAAACTAGAATTCATGAGGCCTACCTCTGCATGCTACCTTCTTTCTAAACATACCATTGAAGAAGTCTTCTGGATCAGCACACCTGGACACTGCAGTGGACAAATGATAAGGCTTGAGGAAATCCTCAAAGCAATTCCAGCCTCCCTTTGTTATTACAAATTGGTGGGCTATGGTAGCTACAGGGAAAATAGTCCCTTTACCCCTGCCTGTCAACTTTGCCTCTTGTAAACCACCAATTTGTCTAAGGATCTCTGCAATTCCCACTTTGAGAGGGACCTAGTAAGGTAGCAAAAATGGGGTGCCTCTGAAACCAAACACTCTGAAAATTGTGGAGACTGGATACAAGTAAATGTCACCACAGTTATGAACAATTTTTATGTTCTCTGTGAATTCTTTTGGTCTTATGAATTCCAGAAGAACTTTGAGGATTCTTGGGTTCTCTAAGCAGAGGAGAGTCCTTATCTTGGATGCAAAATATTTATCAAACATCAAAAAACTGGCATCCTCTCTATCCCATGACAACACAGTACTCCATAATTGTACCAACATTTTTTCTCCTTCTTTCTCCTTAACAAGGTCCAGTCCACTGGCAAAGTAATCACCACCTTTGAAGAGAAAAAGATGCATCAGGAGTGAGTACCATCTGAAAGGCCTATCCACCTTTCCATTCTTGATTCCTATTAACCCTCCATGAATAGCATCAGCAATGAAAGAGGCATAATCAAATGTAATTGCAAGAGAAGGATTCAAAATCTGAGCAATCATTAACAAGTAATGATTTGGCATATTTGCTTCAGCATCTTCTCCCAAAACTTGGCAAAGTGCCCAATACATTCCTTTAGCCCTTAGGGTGAACATACTTAATGAAAAGGGCTCTTGTGTGTTGGGTCCTACAACTGTTAACCCTCCTATCTTCACAAAAAACTCCTTGAGAGGCCCATTCCTGAGATGACTCCTCTGTGCATTGTAAATTTGGGGTAATGATGTGAAATTTATAGGTTCTAGAAAATTGGTGAACTCATTAAGCCCAAAAGCTTTCCTGAATTCTTCAGCATTAATCTCAACAAGGGTTTTCCCAATTATATCCCGAATGCTTCTTGTGACTGGATCATAGTTGAGCGCAATTTGGGTCAACAAATCTATGTCCATAAATACCCCTGGGACTACTAATTTCCCGACATCTAATTCCCAAATACTATTTTGCGGGGTAGGAGAATTTCTCATTCCGAATCTAATTTTAAATAACCCCAACCCAAACAATCCAACTTGTGGGTCTCTCAACCAGTTACCCTTGTCATACAGTCCTTCTCCTATCTTTAAACAGGGAGCTCTAGGCACTAATTCTTTTGCCTTTGATGCCTGATTAGTTGACAACGTCAACTATTCTAAAAAATCATCATAGACACTCCTTTCTGAATAGTTAACAATTCTCTTTTAGGAGCCATTTTGAAAAGGTAAGAAATGAATACCACTCTTAAACAATCCTGTGATGAATCAATTATCTTATCTAAAACACTACACAGGAATTGCTACACAAGAATACGAGAGAACCTGTTCTTCACTTGAAGGAATTTTCTCTGCAACTGAACCGACTTGCTCTGTACCTGAAGAAAATAACTCTACATCTGCTCTTTTGCAAAATTCTTTAAAAGATATCTTCACCCGGTTGATAGGAAATCAAATATTGTACTTAGGGTCTTAACTACAACATTGATTCTGCATGCTTCGGCTATCCCTTCAAAATTGAATTCATATTTTTCGCTCCAATGGGTCACAACGTTCCTGCAAGTGTTTCATTTTTCTCTTTTGCAACTTCGCAAAGCATAACTATCGAGCAGCTTGGTCCTGCAAAATAGCGCCAACCGTCCGATCAAAAGAAACTTGATCGAGCATTAGATTAACTAACAGCTTTGGCTCCACGCTGGGTCCCGCTTCTCTATTGGCTACATGATACCATGTGGTGCCCAACCATTGGCCTTGAAATTTCCTTCGCATTCCACTTGATACTGGCTGCGTGTCTTTCCTCTATACCACCGGTTCCACCTTGGCGGGCCCACAACTTTCTTCTAAGACCACGTGTCGTCGGACACGTGGACGGCTCTCATTCACTCTCGCTATTTCACGGGGTATAAAGAATGATTATCTTACCTTTGCGAAATAGCATGGGCTATCAGATCATCTTTTAAGTGATCGACATTTAACCATCTGAAAAGGCTTTTGGAAGGGGTGGGCTTGCTGACTCACCATGAACACTTGGCATCCAGTCATCTGCAGCACTGACATGTCACTTTTTTATATGCTGAAAGAAAACCACAGGGCCCCAACAAACTCTTGACAGCTATATCCTCCAAGTCCTCCATCATGACATGTGGATGGCTCTCATTCACTCTCGCTATTTTGTGGGGTATAAAGAACGAGCATCTTACCTTTGTGAAATAGCGCGAGCCGTCAGATCATCTTTTAAGTTGATCGGCATTTAACCATCTGAAAAGGCTTTCGGAAGGGGTGGGCCCGGTGACTCACCATGAACACTTGGCATCCAGTCACCTTCGGAGCTGACTTGTCACCTTTTTATTTGATGAGAGAAAGCCACTGGGCCACAATTTATTCTTGACAGCTGTACCCGCCAGGTCATCTCCTGACTGCGACCTGACTCACCTTTGGGGCCTGCCTTTTAGCCTTTAATCCTGACCCGCTGACTGTTGTGACTTGTGCTGCGTGCTGCCATTTTACTCGCTATCATCAACCAGCTGGACTGTCTATGTGGCATGCCATGTCATTTTTGCAACTTTGCTGGTTTTAAACTACGCGCAACTTTGTTTAGCGAAATAGCGAAAGCCATAGATCCATCCGCGAGATGCGCACTAGTTACTGGGCCCGACAACTTTAAGAGAAAAACATATAAGGCATAAATTTTTCAATTAATTAACATAACCGCCTAGGCAAACAACAAGGGGGGACACTTCCTACGACCCCATGACCCATTACTTAAGTGAATAAAGTAACGAAAGATTAGAAACCAGAGGGTTTAAAACAAACACAAGAGGATCTAAAATTAAAAACCCTTAAACCCTTGAGGTCTAGAACAAAGCTGAATCATTCGAAATTGCACCCTATTCAAAATTTTAACAAACCATAGCCAATCATGGGAAAAGAAAAGCCCATTTTTAATCAGTGATAACATCACCGATAAATTCATGCTCAAGTTATCATCACCACCAAAGATAATATCATCAACAAAGACTTCAATAATCAGGATGTTAATATTTTATATCTTAAATTACAAATTACTGTCAGCAGCACCTTTACTAAATCCCAATTTCAACAAATATTTATCTAGTTTAGCATACTAGGCTCTAAGAGCTTGTTTCAGTCCATAAAGAGCTTTCTTCAACTTACATACCATATCTCCATCGTCTAATAGTGAAAATCCATTAGGTTGTTCAATGTAAACTTCTTCCTCTAGATCACCATTCAAAAAGGTAGATTTCACATCCATCTAATATACCTTGAAATCCTTATAAGTAGCATAAGAAAGCAACAGTCTAACAACTTCAAGTCTGGCAACCAGAGCAAAAGTTTCCTCATAATTAATCCCTTCTTGCTGTGAGTATCCTTTGTAAACTAGTCTAGATTTATTTATGAATATCCATTTAGTACTAATAACATTTTTTATCCTTAGGTCTAGGCACAAGTTCCCAAGTATTAATATTCTCAATATGATCTAGTTCTTCTTCCATAGCTCTCATCCAACTTTCATCTTTATAGGCTTTGACAATAGGTTCAACTTTGGAAATCAAGCATAGTTCTTCAGCAGCTAACCTTCTTCTAGTCATTACACATTTATTCATATCACCAATAATCCAATTTTCAGAATGATTTAGTCTTACATACCTCAAATTCTTTTAATTGTTTTGATTCTTAGAGTCCTGTACTCCTTCACCAACAATAGCAGCATCCAGATTCATAGTCTCTATTGAAATATTCTATTTAGGCTCTTTAGGATTAATAGGAGGTACAAAAATATGTTGTCCATCATGCTGGCATTTTGTTGTCATTTATGTCAGCAGATATGGGATGATAATCGACAAGTAAGTATTGGAAACCGGTATGAGATGTCAATCGGTAGGCATGTTCTCGATATGCATATGCAATAAGGAGATCCATTGGTGAGAATGTATGAACATGAAGAAGATAAACCAACAAAGTGAATAGTTGCTAGATCACATGAAGTATGTACACAAAACTAGAAGCATTCCAAGTCAATGTGATCTACTAGTAGGGTATATGAACCAGTAAAACACAGGTCACATGTCTTGGTTAGTGAATGAACTCAAACTGGCATAGAGTTAGGGTTGAGTTGGATGGTGTCTTAGGATGACACATAGATTCCATCTGGCAAGTATGTAGTAGCACACAAACCATCCATTGATGTGATGGGTGTTGAGCAGGTCAATTTTAAATAAGGAACCCATGAATCATGGGTCAATGACAAAAGAAGTGTAGTTTGAGGCATATCAAGTTGCAGAAGCTTCACTAATACATTTGGCCTAAAATTCTGACAGAAGTTTCCGACGAAGAAGGTATATTGTGATCAAATTTGATTTTTTTTTGAAAAAATGCCCGATTTCGTCAGAATTTTGACAATAATGCAACATTTGGTTTCGACGGAGAAGGAATTGGCAATGACATTTGGGTTTTTTTAGAAAAAGTGCCCACGTTTGTCAAAATTCTAATGACCACATGCATTATTTAAAAAAAAAAGAAAAGACCAATTCATTTCATAAGCCTCTTCATCCCGTCAACCTCTTCCATTACAAAATCCTGCCTCTTCATCCCGCCTCTGCCATTACAAAATCTCACCTCTGCAGGGAACCAGTGATGCGAAATAATCTAGATTGATTACTCACTCAAGAAGTTGTGGGTGGGGGTCTAGTAAGTCAAGAAGTTATTGTTGGGCCCCAAATCCCTACTATTGAGGCTGTGGCGGGGAAGATCATTGGTGTGAAACCAATCGGTTCTGCAACTCAGGCTAGAAGTGGAGGGAGTATGATTCGGTTCTGTGCTTTCCCAATGAATGGGAATTATTGACCTAAAGAAGAAAGTAGAGCCACACTAGAAACAACCCAAATTCCTAGACACTCACTATCGAATCTCCATCCATCTTTGTTGGCTTCAACCACAACTATTCGCGTAAGCGTCCCTTCCCGGTCAAGCAAATGAGTGCCTATCTAAAGGCCCTCCCAAGGTATCTTAGTTTGTTGTCTCGGGGCATATTAGGAGATCACAATGGGGATCACAATAGGGAACATGTAGGTAGGGGCCATCCCCTGATGAATATGAAGGAGGGAGGTGGACATAGGTTCCTCTGGGTTTAATCACTATAGGATGTAGGAATGGTTTAATCGCTGCAGGAAAAAGGTAGGGTATAATCAACAAGTTCACTATTATACATATTCAAATATTTAGATTCAAAGTTTATTATAGATTTATCATATTAATTGCCAATAGCAGAGATGGTGAGAGGTTTTTGTAATATGATATGATCGATTTAAAAGAAGAATTTCTTACAAGACCTAAACCGTTGAACAATCCTACAATCATGTATTAATTAAACACTACATTTTAAATAATGAACAATATAGTTAGCCTAAAACATATTAACACTACTTTCAATATTTAAAATATATCCTAATTAAGGAGAGGAATGACCTAAACCTACGTGATTGAGTGCCATTATGTAAAATATATCCTAATTATGGATGCTGGTATATATGGTTGTGACAGAAAATCCCTGCTGCAGAACTGTGAGAGCACTGTGTAGTGATAGAGTGCTATTTTTTGTCAGTGTTTTTGAAGGGAGCATAAGTGTACCATTAGGAAGGTGGTATAAAATGGAAGCTGAGAGGTATAAGGTAATGAGGTGTGAGTTAGGATAAGATAGGGAGGTAAGTGATGAAGGATGTAATGGTGAAAGAGTAAGTTAGGATATGTTAGGGGTTTGGAAGGGAGGAAAGTGAATGGGGGGAGATAAAAGGATGTGAAGGATGGAATGGGGTTAGGTAGGTGAAGTAAAAGTAAGTGTGTATGAGGCTAAGTTTTAGGATAGGATGTAGGAAAGTAGAGGAGGTTAAGATAGGAGATATGAAAGGTAGATGGAAGGTAATAATTATAGGAAGTGAGGTAAAGGTTATGAGGTGTGGGTTAGAAAATAGGGTGTAGGAAATGGAAGGAAGGGTCATATCACTTTGAGAGTTTTCACCAAGATGAGTAGCCCGAGTATGGACCTCAAATCTTACAAGCCATGAGGATCCACTTGTAGTAGAGGAGCATATACTTGCATCATGGGAGCTTATTAGGAGTTCGCCTTGAATTTGGGAAATACACATAGAGGAGATAGAATATTGATCAATACACATTACCTAGCCTCATCATGCATAAACACAAGGATATTTTAGGTATGAGAGACTATAGGGCTATCAAGCTAGGCCTTCTATGACTCAACAACCTTTTAGGGGAGAATATAGTGTTTTTAGTAGTTAGGATCTTCTAATTATGGTGGGGTCTAGCCAACATAGGGTTATATGAAAGGCACATGTTATGTATATGTTAGTATCAGACAGAGAGTGCCCACAAGGTTTTAGAGTAGGTGGACACCATCCTAGGATGTCAAAGTAGATAGTTGATATGTGGGTCTTTACCCTCCCAACCACTCAACATATACCACCATGGGTCTTTAGCCTCCCAAACACATAAAGGTCAAAGAAAGATTCACTACTGCAACACTCACTTTTTGTGACAGTCTCAAGCACTTAGGACAGTCACTCCTTTCATGGCCATTCTTCTTCACAAAACACTCTCTACTGTTTATTATGACGATAGTGTACCTCCTTAAACCTACCACCAACACCTAACTCAATACCAAACTCTTTCCCAATCTTGCTAATGGAATAATTAACTCAACTCACTATGAAATTGTGACAGTCAATGCAAGGTTTAGGACATTAGTAATTAGGATCTCCTAATTATTGTGGGGCTTAGCCAACATAGGGTTATATGAGACAGGGGTAAGTTCAAAAGTGATGTGTATTAGATTGTCATCAAAGTTTCCTGTTAGTGTTACTTTGTATCAGCATTAACCACTTATTGTCATGGGAATCAACTAATAGACAACATAGTTATTTATCATCAACCTCACCAAAGGGATAAAAATTTATTAAACACAACGAGAATTACAGAGCAAGAAAGTAGATACATATCCTAATCTAATCTCCATTTGCATAACCTAAGAAGGTAGATACAACTAAATAATCTTGAAAGAATTGCATATGAAGGGCACTATTAGAAAAGAACTTTTGTACCATGCTAGTCTATGTAGCTACTACTAATTATTGCATAGAAATAGATACATGTGTTAGAATGTGTTGAAATAGTAGCTAGCTTGAATAGGACAGACCCTATAAATGTAACTTGTAATTTGAATATACCTTGAAGTGTGCAATATGGAAGGTTTGTATTCTTAATCTCCTGCCCATTTCTTAATTTAAAAGATGATATCTTTATTAAATATCTCCTCTATTAAATATCTTTATTAACTTGATTTCTCCTTCAATTCTTGATGAATGCTTGATTTCCTGTTCACATGGAATTGAATTGGTTTTATAATTAAGAGATCACTTTAATTGTAGGTACACCCCTTCAAATGACAGGGTCGGTGTCCTTTTATACCTAATATATGTATTGAAAGCATTTTATCCTGATGGCTTTAAATTAAAGTACTTTGTCTTCTATCTGGTATTGGTGGAGCAGAGGTTGCATTGCATCGTCCTAGGATACATATTTCCACAGATACAACATAGGTTAAATGTATCCCAAGTCGATGCAAAGCAACCTCTGCTCCAGAGATCACCAAAAAACAGAGAAAGAAATTTAATTTAATGCCATCAGGATAAAAGTATTTAATCAAGACAGATAAATGGTATGCAACTGTATCTATTTGGAATGCATTACCCAAACAGTGCAATCGATCAGTCGCCTTTGAAAAGAAAGTGGTATGATGAAATATTTAGGCATATAGTAGATGAAATGCACTCCATACTACTGCTGCACAATATTTTGGTCGATAATATTTTTAAAATAGTAAAGGAAGGTGTATGGAACAACCAAATTCTTATCATTATAAACAATGAATATTTTAAGATCCTTTTATGATGTGTAAGTTGAGAATATTTTATGAAAGGTCCCTAAATGAATACACTTTAAACTGATTTTAGCAATGACTATCAGATGTAGACAAAATGAATGCTTTTTGGATTAGGATGGTACACAAAATCTACTATCAAAGGGTTTCTTTGGAAAGTATATGATTCAAAACTAAGGAAATACAATTATTTACAAGTTTTAACCTTCTTAGATGCAAAATCCCTTATTTAGCCTCTCACAAACCCTTAAAAGTAGGGTTTCTCATATACCCCTCTTCCAAAAACTATACCATCCAAATGATGATGGATTCACCTTTCATTTGAAATGTCTAAACACTGTCAATCATAAAATGTGCCCCTCCTTAAGGCAGATTTGTTACTGCTGCTCCTTAGCAAGAAATTTCTCCACTCTTACATTCGCTGTTTTGGTGAGCACCCCAGTTCTCCACCCAATCTACACATCAACCTGTTAGTAATTTATTGTACATGTTAGAGGAGTTCCATCCTATGAATATTATGCCTTTTACATTCATGGAATGACCATTCTCATTGTAAATCAACCAAATCAAATGCCAAATTGCACAAATCTATTAGAATAGTCAATGCAACTAGTCTAAAGTCTGAGACAAATAGATTATTAGTGCATCTTCCCTGCAAATAAGATGTTCAAGGTCTTTTCAATGCATTAGGAATTAGAATACACACTCAATACAAAGTTACCATAAGCCAAAACACCAAAAAATTTCAAGAAAACAAAAATTTGTTGTTATTGCTTGTCCTAGCCCGTACACCAACATTCTCTGTTGTACAAAGCATTACATCAACCATTTGATGAAAAACTCTTAATTGCTGACACAAAAGGTCATGAAATGATTTATTGAACTTTCATAAACTCTTGTAGACTCCCTAAGCCATAAATTCCTATTACATCTTTTTGTTGGTCCTAAGGTCCTTACTAGGCCCTTTACAACAAATTACAAACTTATTACAATTTTCATCATTAAAGGCCATAATGGACCTTAAGACATCATAATTGATTGGCTCTTCACTCCTAATACCTTCAAAATTATTTAATGGCTTCATTGAGTCCTTTGGTCTTCCAAATGCACCTGCACCAACTTGAGTTCTCCTTCAATGCTTGATTGCTTGTTCACTTGGAATTGAATTGATTTTATAATTAAGAGATCACTGGAATTGTAGGTAGACCCCTTCAAATGATAGGGAAAGCTTCCTTTTATACCTAATATATATCTTGAAAGCATTTTATCCTAATGGCATTAAATTAAAGTACTTTTTCTTCTATCCGGTATTGGTGGAGCAGAGGTTGCATTGCATCAATCTATGATACATATTTCCACATATACAAGACAAGTTAAATGTATCCCAAGTCGATGCAAAGCAACCTCTTCTCCAAAGATCACCAAAAAATAGAGAAATAACTTTAATTTAATGCCATCAGGATAAAAGGCTTTCAAGACAGATAAAATTTCAGTTTCATTGTCATCATTTACTTTGCCAAATTCTTCACACGTAACTCCTGAATCAATTTCCTACACACAAAATGATGAAAATAGGTTTGTTGATGGGGCTTTCCTAGGTCAAATAGGTTTGAATATACCTTGAAGTGTGCAATATGGAAGGTTTGTATTCTTAATCTCCTACCCATTTCTTAAATTAAAAGATGATATCTTTATTAAATATCTCCTCTATTTTTGGAGGTAGACATCTTTAGGAAAAGATCTCTTTCTCCCTCTTTAAAATGATCCCTTTAGATATAATCTAAAAATGCTTAAGATTGAACACAATACCTTGATGAATCTTTCTTGAATCCTCACACAAGGTTTTAGGATGTCATGCAGACCGTTGATCATGAATGTTGTGCTTTAACTTGAATTCTCCTTCAATGCTTGATGAATGCTTGATTGCTTGTTCACTTAGAATTTAATTGATTTTATAGTTAAGAGATCACTTGAATTGTAGGTAGACCCCTTCAAATGATAGGTTAGGCTTCTTTTATACCTAATCATACATAAAGTGTTTGAATTTTTTCTCACTCATGAGGCAAGAAATGAGGGGTCATATTTTGGGTCCCAATCATGAGTCTTGTCAATTTAGGATGTGACATGCTAAAGTGGGCATCAACATCTCAAGATCAGATGGACCTTAAGTGATTGTCTCCCTTGTATATGATTTGTTTGGGTGATAAACTTCACCATTCTACTCACAAGAATTTTATATTGTCTTAAATATATGGAAACAAAAGGCTTCAAATAGAAAACTTGTACATGCAACTAAATCCATTGGCTAATCAAAAGAACAAAATTAAGAAACGGTTCGATCATCTCAGAGATGTTGTAGACTTGCAACTCACCAGCTACTTATTTTTTGCAAGTAAGAATTTTTTTTGTTTTGGTTATGGTTATGATGTTTGTAGGGAGACATTTACAAATTTATATCTATTTTCACTATTTAATGGTTTATGGGTTTGAAATGGTAATTTAATGTTCTTTCATATTTTTGTATATATTCTTTATAATAGCCTATTATATTGCTTTGTTCTATTATGGATAATGGTGTGGGTCAGATGGCTTTTCCATCGGTGCATGAAAGCATTGAATGAGTTCTACTTTTAAAAATTACATGAAATATTTTTAATTTATTTGATTTAGTGTTATTTGCAAAAAATGATTATCAATGATGTTTCCTTTCTCCAAGAATTGTCTAGGATCTTTCCGTCAGATAATATTTAACATTGAATGACTAAATCTTTTCTTTACAAATGCTTATTCTATTTAATTATTATCTGAGCATGAATTAAAATTTATATCTGTACAGAAGTAGAACATACAAGCTGAAGAGTCATGTGCAAGCAAATTTCGTAAAAGAAAGCAAGCATGCATTATCTTGAATGACATGGAAAAAATCTCATCAACTGCCTAGAAGAGAGCAATTGGAGAAAAGAAGAGGAAAGTGTTAAAGGGTGATAAATAGATAGAGAGTATGCAATACAAACAAACAATGTCTGGAGTGTGTGATGTGACTTCTCTAATTTATGTCTAGAGGGACTAACTGGTTTTGGAGTTCCCGTGAAATCTATTGGGCCACGCTTGGAGGAAATCAATGTGTTCATGTAAGGAGAACCTTTTTTCTATTATGGGAGTGATGCTTTTGCATTGAAGGATATTTGAAGGTCAATATCCAAAAATTTCTATAGTGTGGAACCAGAGTTGGCGGACTCAAAGTAATTTTCAGCTTTCAAAAGACCAAGAGGTTATGTACACAATCTCCCAATAGAAGGGCGATTTCAAGCTTTACCTCTCCCCCCCATGACTATTCAGGAAGCACTTCCTCAGACAAAGGACTATTGGCCTCCATGGGATCAAAGAAAAAAATGAAGGATAGACTCTAGACGATGTGGTGGTGTCCTTCTTGAAGAACTCTACACTATAATTGAAAATTCATGAGGAAAACTCCAAGATAGTGGAGAAATACATTCTCAAAAAGTGGGAAGAATGGATCTTGGTTTGGGTGTGGCCAAGTTAGGTGGCTCCTCTAGAGGTTGATGAGATATAAATCATATTAGGATTTGAAAAAGATCACACTCATGGAACTTCATGTGCGATTGATCGATTGAGCTATTTGTCTAATGCATTCCAAATAGATACAGTTGCATACCATTTATCTGTCTTGATTAAAGACTTTTATCCTGATGGCATTAAATTAAATTTCCTTTTCTTCTATCAACGTCTTCTCCACCAATACTAGATAGAAGAGAAAGTACTTTAATTTAATGCCATCAGGATAAAAGGCTTTAATCAAGACAAATAAATGGTATGCAACTGTATCTAATTGGAATGCATTACCCAAACAGCGCAATCGATCAGTTGCACACAAAGTTCCACGAGTGTGATCTTTTTCAAATCCTAATATGATTTCTATCTCGTCCACCTCTAGAGGAGCCACCTAACTTGGCCCCACCCAAACCAAGATCCATTCTTCCCACTTTTCAAGAATGTATTTCTCTTCACTATCTTGCAATTTCCCTCATGAATTTTCAATTATATTGCGGAGTTCTTAATGAAGGACACCACCACATCGTCTAGAGTCTATGCTTCAATTTTTTTCTTTGATCCCATGGAAGCCAATAGTCTTTTGTTTGAGGAATTTCTTCCTGAATAGTCATGGGGGGGAGAGGTAATGCTTGAAATCTCCCTTCTATTGGGAGATTGTGTACATAACCTCTTGGTCTTCTGAAAGCTGAAAATTACTTCAAGTCCCCCAACTCTGATTCCACACTAGAGAAATTTTTGGTTATTGACTTCCAAATATCCTTCGGTGCAAAAGCATCATTCTCATAATAGAAAAAAGGTGCTCCTTGCATGAACGCATTTATTTACTCCAAGTGTGGCCCAATAGGTTTTGCAAGAACTCCAAAACCAGTTAGTCCCTCTGGACATAAATTAGAGACATCACATCACACACTCCAAACATTGTTTGTTTGTATTGCATACTCTCTATTTATTTATCACCCTTTAACACTTTCCTCTACTTTTCTCCAAGTGCTCTCTTCTAGGCAGCTAATGAGATTGTTTCCATGTCATTCAAGATAATGCCTGCTTGCTTTCTTTTATGAAATTTGCTTACAGATGACTCTTCAGCTTGTATGTTCTACTTTTGTATAGATATAAATTTTAACTCACACTTAGATAATAATTAAATAAAATAAGCATTTGTAAAGAAAAGATTTAGTCATTCAATGTTACATATTATCTAACGGAAAGATCCTAGACAATTCTTGGAGAAAGGAACATCATTGATAATCATTTTTTGCAAATAACACTGAATCAAATAAATAATAAATGTTTTATGCAATTTTTAAAAGTAGAACTCATTCAATGCTTTCATGCACCGACGGCAAAGCCGTTTGACCCACATCATCTCTCACCATCAGAATTCTGACGACAACTAATGAAACATTTGACAAGGATGTTGTATATCCGACATCACTTCCATGTTAGACAGTCGTCGAGGAGCAAACATAGCATTCGTTGGAATTCCGATGGTAATCCACCAAAATTTGTGGCTAGGGTAGCAAATATAGCAGCCATCAGAGGAGTTCATAACATCTTCGGACGATCGACGCAAATGGCATTGTCGGGAAGCCCGATGATGAGTTTTTGATGGTAAAGTTGGTCGGAAGTCCAACATGGTGTCGCCGCAAATCCAACAATTAGCCGTCAGAAATTAGGCCCAAATGTACTAGTGTTTTTTGGTGAGATAAATCAAGCAAGACAATTCAATCTTTGTGCTCGATGGTCGAAGGAATCAACTGATGCATTAATGGTGAATGACATAGCAAGGCCAAAAAACAAGTTGCAGGTTGTTAAATATATAGAGAATGTATAGATGTCATCTAAAATGGTGGTGGTGTTTGATCTACTACAGATCATAAATCAAGGAGAGGAGATCGAATTAGATTTGATATGGATTTTCTTGATGAACAATCAAGTATAAATATGTAGACTAAAGACTTAAGTTGATGATGCTTGATGCTAGAAAAAATAGAGTAACTAAGAGAGCAGAGAGTGATCAAAGAGAAGATCAAAAGAATGTGAGTGTTGGAGCTGTTTGACAGAAAGGTAGAACCGGTAGAAATTTAATCAGAGGTTTTACTGATAAGGTTAGAGCAACTATCAAACTGCCAAATAGAACTACAATTG
Organism: Cryptomeria japonica; assembly: GCF_030272615.1. Classification (NCBI taxonomy): domain Eukaryota; kingdom Viridiplantae; phylum Streptophyta; class Pinopsida; order Cupressales; family Cupressaceae; genus Cryptomeria; species Cryptomeria japonica. The sequence goes on along the minus strand of NC_081409.1, from coordinate 775,554,629 downwards.
TGTAGACCGGCAAGGGGGATTTAGGAAGAAAGTTGCAGAAGGTGAAGGAGATAAGAGAGTGTACTGGTGAAGGGTATGCAACATAGAATCTGGACTATTGTATTAATCTGATCTATAGTACATCACTGATTTGGATCTCGGTGCAGGGGTTGGTGCTCCTTGGGTTGGTGCCCTAAAATCAGGGGTTGGTGCTCCTTAGGTTGTTGCCCTAAAATTTGTAATCAGTGTTTATTGTGAGGTTGGATTGGAGCAGTAGCCTCCAGGAATATTTCTCACCGAGTTTTTTTCCATATTGGGTTCTCCTCATATATTCACTATTATGTGTTGAGTATCTTTGTGTGTTTGAATTTGATCTCTTTCCTTAGCTCACCAGTATATATTCCTTGTGTCTATTTTGTTAACCGATACCAAGAGTTCAGTTTAAAAGGTTTAGAATATTGGGAACCACTGATTCACCCCCTTCTCGGTGGTACATTGTGTTCAACAATTGGTATCAGAGCGTAGATTCTTGGTTAGATAAGATTTCTCTAGCTTGGGTAGATTTTGGTCTTAGAACACAATGGCAAGAAATGAGTCCTACTCTTCTAAAGCTCCCATGTTTGATGGAACCAACTATGCATTTTGGTGCAAAAGAATGGAAACATATATGTCCTCTCTAGGATTTGATGTTTTGATGTCTGTAAAAAATGGGTATACTATACCTAGTGTTCCTCCCATTGACCCAAATGCTAAGAAGGAGTATGAGAACAATGCAAAGGCTATACATGTTATTCTTAGTGGGTTGTTAGATAATGAGTTTGTCAAGGTCAGGCATTGTTCATCTATCAAGGAGACTTAGGATAAATTGCAGAGATTATTTGATGGAGATGCCAAAGTCAAAGAGGCCAAGCTGCAATCACTAAGAGGTCAGCTTGAAGGTTTGAAGATGAAAGATGAAGAAAAGATTGCAGACTACCTTCACAGAGTAGATAAATTTGTGAACACCATCAGAGGGCTTGGAGAGGAAATTGCTGATAAAATTATTGTCAAAAAGGTACTTAGATCACTCACATATAAGTATGATACTAAGGTCTCTACTATAGAGGAAGCCAAGGATCTGAAAACCTTCACAATGGATGAGTTATTTAGCTCCTCAATTACTTATGAGATGAGGACAACCAGAGAAGCATCTTTGAGGAAAGAGGTAGCTTTCAATTCCATCAAAAAGGGCAAGGAAGAGGTTTCTCATAAAGGATCCAGTGGAGACTCGGATGTAGAGTTGGAAAACTTTGTTAGAAAGCTCAAGCAAGGATCCAGTAAGTATAAAGGAAAGTTGCCACTCACAATGTTTCAACTATGGTAAAATAGGACACTTTGCTACAAAATGTCCCTATAGTGAAACCAGTTGAGATGAGAAAAGGAGCTCTGGCAAATCTTTTGGTAAGACAGAAAAAAAGGTTTACTGGAAAGGAAGAAGAATCTACTAGAAGAAGAATAGCCTATATACCATTGAGAATGATACCATAGATGAAGAGAGTGCATCAGAAGATGACTTCCATGAAGATGAAAGAGAATTTATTCTCTTTATGACACTAGATGAACCGGTTGTGGAAGGTGAGGAAGAGGAAGACATTGAAGCTAAAGTGGATTTAGAAGGAAATCTCATAAGTTCTCTTGAGGAGTTAAGTAAGACAAGAATAGAACTCAAGAAAGTCAATCTTGCTATAGCAGAAGAACAAGATCACTTGAAGCAATCCCTGGATGAGTCTAATCAAGTTATCTTTGACTTGAAACTCGAGCTAGAGGAAGCCAAGAGGATATGTGAAGTTACCTCCTCCGGTTTGATGAAGAAAGAAAATGAGCATCTAGACATGGAAGAAGAAATAGTGAAGCTTAGAAAGGACCTTGAAAAGAGTAAGCATGAACTAAAAATGAGGAGCAAATACGAGGGTAGCACAGAAGCCTTAGACAGGATGTTGAGCAAAAAAAAGCAATCTAAAGATACCAGTGGCTTAGGATTTGAAGGAGGACAAAGTTCAAACATCAAAGATACATCTGGTAAGGAGATATAGTTCACCTCTTCAAGTGAAGGTGAAGAGAAGAAAACATTCACACTAAGCAAGGATACATGCAAGAATACTTATGTAGAAGCTATTAGAAATTGCCCCACAAACTGGTATACACAATCAATGAACCAAAGGCCACACTCAATGTACCAGAATGAAGATCTTAGGAGAAAAGCAAAGATTTATCATGAAGGTAACAATAGAGTCAACAACATGAAAGGAAGACCCCCTTTGAGACACATGTTTGCAGGACCAAGGAAACCAAACCGGTATGTACCAAAGTTTCATGGCTATTGTTACTAGTGTAACAAGTTTGGTCATGGAATTGGTGATTGTGGATTGACGAACAAGCCCCTTATTAGTTTTGCAAGTAGAAATCCATTTAATGCACTCCATGATATGAATGTTGTCCGTTATCAGTACAATGGATTTGGTCATAGGAGTTTTTAATGTAGGAAAAGTAAACTGATGTCCTACAATAGTTTTAAAGATTCATCTTTTAATGTAAATGTGAAATACCATAATTATCAAGAGATCGGACATATTGTAAAGCATTGCAAGAATAGGAAAATAAAGCAGAAGAGGATAGCCCCTTATTAGGAACTGGTAGCCAAACAGGAGAATAAGAAAGCAGTTGACAAGAAGAAGGAAACTCAATCAGTTTGGGTTGAGAAAGTAAAGGACAAAGAAGAATCAAGTCTGATAGTGTAAACTACCCGACATGCTGAAACAAGAAACTTGTGGGTTGTAGACAGTGGTTGTTCCAACCACATGACCACTGATAAAAAGAAATTTATCAAGATTGAAGATTAGAATGGTTGCTCAGTGAGGTTTGGAGATAACTCCTCCATCAAGATAAAGGGAAAAGGTACTCTAAATATTTATGGAAAAATGAAAACACGTGATGTATATTATGTGGAAGGCCTAGAGCATAATTTATTGAGTGTGAGTCAAAAGTGTGACAAAGGTTATAAATTCACCTTTGACTCTACCGGTTGCCAAATAAAGAAGTAGAGTATCGTTCAAGTTGTAGTTGAAGGTAAGAGGACAGATAGAAATGTATACAATCTGAAAGAATGATTTCAAATCCCAATGCATGTTGGGACAAGTGGATGAAAGCTGGTTGTGGCATAGAAGATTAGGCCACATAAATTCTGATAATCTAGTTGCAGTAAGAAAAAGGGGTTGTGTGATAAATATACCACCCATCATCAAACCGGTAAGAACATTTTGTGATGAATGTGTGAAAGGAAAGCAGACGAAGGTGAGCTTCAAGACAAAAGAACACAACAGCTCAAGACCACTTGAACTTGTACATATAGATCTGTGTGGTCCAAATAGGACAAGAGCTCTTTTTGGTGAGAGATACTTTATGCTCTTCATTGATGATTACTCAAGAATGACATGGGTGACATTCATTCATGATAAATCACAAGCAATTGATAGATTCAAGATCTTCCAGAAGATGGTAGACAAGGAAAGTGGATGCAAGCTGAAATGCCTAAGATTCAACCGGGGTGGAGAGTTCACATCAAATGAGTTTTAAGATTACTATAAGAGACATTGAATCAAAAGACAATTCTCAGCCCCCAGGACACCACAACAAAATGGTGTGGTAGAAAGGAAGAACAAGACAATCAAGGAGATGGCCAGAACCATGTGGAATAAGGTAAGTTTGTGGGATATGTATTGGAAGGAAGAGGTTCATACTGCAACATAAACTTTGAACTGGGTTCAGTTGAGAACAAACATCAATATGACACCTTATGAACTATGGTATGACCAAAAACCCTTAGTCAAGTACTTCAAGGTGTTTGGGAGTAAATGATTCATTAAAAGAGATTAGGATGGCTTGGGCAGGTTTGAATCCAGGAGTGATGAAGGTATCTTCCTTGCTTACTCAACTCATGGTAAGGCCTACAAATGCTACCAAAAAAGACTAAGAAGAGTTATTAAGAGTGTGCATGTAAGGGTTGATGAGGAAATGCATAAAGGAAGACAAGCACAAGTGAACTTGTATGATGATTTTGGTGATGAAGGTGAAGAAGCTTAGTCAGACAATGAATTGGAAGAAGCATCCAATAAGGTCCCTAACTAGTATGTGTGGAAAAACCATCTGGAAGAGAAGATTTTAGGTAATAAGAGTGATGGTGTGAAAACTAGAAGAAGACTTTCCCAAAATGATGAACAAGTGAATTTCTGCCTCATGACTGAAATGGAACCTAAGACATTCAATGAGGCCAACAAAAGTAAAAAATGGATAGATGCAATGGAAGAAGAGTTGCAATAGATTGAAAAGAACAAGACATGGGAATTAGTCCCTAGGCTGGCAGACAAGAACATCATTGGCACCAAATGGGTCTACCCGAACAAGATGAATGAAGAAGGTAAAATTGTTAGGCATAAAGCTAGACTTGTGTACAAGGGTTACTCTCAAGTAGAAGGCCTTGATTTTGAAGAAACATTTGCACCGGTAGCTAGACTAGAAGAAATTAGGATGTTTCTGGCTTTTTCAACCCACAAGGGTTATAAAGTATATCAAATGGATGTAAAATCTATCTTCCTCAATGCAAATTTGGAAGAAGTATACATAGAGCAACTGTAAGGGTTTCTATTACACGATGATGAAACCTTTGTGTGACAGTTGAAGAAAGCCCTGTATGGTTTAAAGAAGGCTCCTAGAGCATGGTATTCAAGGATAGATAAGTACCTAAAGGAGCAAGGATTCAAAAAGGGGAGTGCTGACAACAATCTATACATCAAGGTAGTTGGAAACCACATGATCATTGTGGTTGTGTATGTATATGACATCATTTTTGGAGGTAAGGACACTCTATGCAAGGACTTTGTTGATCATATGAAAACAAAATTTGAGATGTCCATGCTTGGAGAGCTATCATTTTTTCTTGGTTTGAAGATCTCACAACGAGACAAGGGAATTTTTGTCTCTCAGACCAAGTATTCTTGGGATATGTTGAAGAAATTCCAAATGGAAGATATCAAACCGGTAAGTACCCCCATGATGACCAGATGCAAGTTGATCAAGGATGATGAATCACCAGTAGCAAATCAGACATTGTATAGTCCATGATTGATAGTTTTCTATATCTTACCACTTCTAGACTAGATATAGTGCACACAGTATGCATGGTGGCTAGATTTCAAGATGCACCCAAATAGTCACATATAAATGTAGTCAGGAGGATATTCTGATATATACAAGGGACACTTTATTATAAACTATGGTATCCCAAGCAAGGAGATTTTATCTTGCATTCCTGCATTGATGTTGATTGTGCAGGTTGCACTCATGACTGGAAGAGCACAAGTGGTGGTGCATTCTTCCTAGGTAACAGGTTGGTCTCATGGCACAACAAGAAGTAGGATTCAATTTCTCTATCTACTGCTGAGGCAGAATATATTGTTGCTACCACATGTTGTTCTCGGGTGCTATGGATGAAGCAGACCCTCAAGGATATTTAGGTAGAGATTCCTAACCCCATTTCCATCCAATGTGACAATTCTAGTGCAACTAACATATCAAAAAATCTGGTTATGCACTCAAGGACAAAGCATATTGCCATCAAATATTATTTTCTCAGGGAGAAGGTGGTAGATCAGGAAGTCAAGGTAGAGTATGTCCCTACAGGTGAACAAGTGGTTGATATCTTCACCAAGCCTCTACCGGTAAACACATTTGAGTATCTGAGAAACAAGTTAAGAGTGGTGTCACTTGGTTCATGCATTTAAATATGTATGGGGATCTAATGGTTCAGGGGGAGTTCATTGCAAAATCTCCTATCTCTTGGACCATATGCTTGACATACAAGGAGATCAAGTGATTATGCTACAGTATTGACATGCTTGAGCTTTTGGGTAGTGCTCATTGGTCCTTAGTTGAAATTTCTTTCAATGCCTATTCAATTTGTTCTTTAATAAAAAATATGTAGACCACCCGGTGAAAGGAACACTAGATAGGTGTACCGAAAGAACAAACTGCAGAAGAAGGGAATTGTTGTAGGAATACCCAAGAAAATTTCATGATTATGGGAATCTACTTTCCCAATTGGTAGCACTCATAGTACAATCACATTTGATTCTTATGAATAATTGATGTCAGTTGGTGTATCTATCCTCCATCTTATGTGTTGTAGGTTGAGTAGATAGTGGTCAAAGGGAGAGAATACACTGTATAACCAATAGAGAATGAATTAGATGGAGGGATGCCCTAACTCTTTGTCATTGTTGTCAAAGGGGGATAATGGTCAATTGGGTTGGGTGAAGGAAAAAAGTGTGTTATCAATGCCAAATGGGGAGATTGTTGGCAATGTGTTGTCATTGATGTCAATGTTGGCAATTGACACTCAATTGGTTGGTTTCAATATGTTGTCATTGATGGTAACATGGTAAATTGTTTTAGCTTTGTATTTTGGGTTAGTTGTGAATTGGCAGACATGTCACAAACACTTCACCAGCACGAGCACCGATAGGTTGGAAGGAATTCTTTGGTTACCAGCAATGCAGGTCGACATGGTTTAGAATCAGGTTATTAGTATTGGAGGCTGACATCTTTTGGATCTGGCATCGACAATTGTTTTTGATATTAATGTTTTTATGTTATCTATCCAACATGTATATTTATATTATGATTATCTTTATAAGCCGACATAAGGCATGATGATTTGTAAAGGGTATATAGGTCAGTAGGTTAGATCATTTTGGGAAATGGGCATTTTTCAAAATATCTTAGGAGGAAATGAAGAATAGGTCCCGGATTCCTAAATATATAGTTGAGAGATATAAGGACACAATTTTCTTTATGGTAAATAAAGATGAATCTATGATGAAATTTGTACAACCCAAGACTGTATGCATAATGCCTATGGGTTATGAGGTTGGGAAGCTACTCTGGTTGCCTATTCAAAACAACTTTTGTAGGCACCAGTAGATGAAAAGGAAGAGAAATTTGGAACTACTAAGGAGAAAGGACTCAAAGTTCATCAAGAATAGGTAGCTCTGGCAATCCAAAAGAAGATGACCTACCTAGCAGCAGAGTAGTTGATAAGTGAGGGTGTTGATAGATATAAGGTTGAGCAACATGTTAAAATTTTGGAAGAGCAAAGGAGGAAATAGTTGAAATAGGAGAGGAAAGAGGAAAGGGAAGCTCAGAAAGAAGATCAAGATACACTCAATGTGGTCCCAATTACATCAGAAACATCCAAACAACCTGAAGTTGAGCCTACCAATCAGACATCGATAGAGCCACCCAAGAAGAAACCTAAGGCAACCCAACAATATATGATTGTTTCTTTTGACATAGAATTAGATACTGGCATCGAGGAGGTTCCCAAGGGGAAAGGCATTTTTGCTAGAGTGGTAAGGGAAAATAAAGAAGAAGCAAAGGCTGGACCTATCAAGGAGACTCCTCGGAGGCCAAAGATCACCATTGTACATAAGAGAAAATCCAAATCAGATGAGCAAGCTAAACCAAAATTTAAATGTAGAACCAGTAAGAAAAAGATGAATGCACAAGATTTCATTGAATAGATTGTAAATGATGATAATTTAGCTAACATTTCTTCATTCTTTGATGATTTTGGTGAGGAGGACAAGAAGCAAATAGAACAAGGTATTCTTTTATATCTTGATTCATTTAGTAGGGCATTGATAGAATCAAAGAAGGTTTTTCCTAGGGAGTTATTTGATAGATTAGAGGTCAGAAAGCTACATGCTTAGTCTTTGGATAGATGGATTAAGGAGACCAAATTGGTCAACCTTAATCCTTCTATAAACCCTCTTGAAATGGATGATCTAATCAATAAAACCGGATCATTAGAAATCATTCCCAAATTCAGAGTTAACAGTCTCATGCTAGACATGTACTTGAAGAAATCAGAAAGGAGACAATAGACATGTGGGTGAGAGTTCTTTTGGGTCTTGGCTATGAGTTAAGCTCCAATTTTGTACAATCATAGAACATTTAGTTACATAAGGATATAAAACTGGTAGATAAACTAATTGTATATACTGAGAAACCGAAAAGCACTCAACCAGATACCATTATACCTGTTACTGAGTCCCATTTTGAAATAGAGGATATCCTAACAGATAATGTACAAGTAACATAGGATATAGAGACAGATGTAAATAAGGATACAGATGCAGAGGATTCTAAAGTTTTGGGTGAGGCACCAAGTGGTGAAGCCACCGATGCACAAGAGTTAAACGATACAAAGGTTATCTCTCTAGTTGATAAGGATAAGAGAACTATAGTGGATCTCTCCTTTGGCTTGGCAATTGACACTTCTACCATAGCTAAAGGGAATTTACCACAACTCTATATTAGTTTTGACAAACCATACCATATGATGTCACTGGTAGAGACAATTTTGGTAGCAGCAGCTCTTTAGGCATAGGCTACTCAGGAATTGGCTTAGGCAGAGTCACAAGACAAGAAAGTCATTGAGCATAGTTTTGAGGTTTTGAACTAGTAAATTCTAAAATTTCAAGCTCCAGATGGTGTAAGCTCTTCAGGTTAATTAGAGGAAATCATTGATTTTATCCCTAAGCATTATGATTCTTTGCTAAAGATTTCACTAACTGAGGCTAAAGAAAGTTTCATTGTGGCCCAGAAGTTAACATTCTTGCAAATGATTGATACTGGTAAGGAGAAACTTCAAACTTGTTTGCAGTCCATTGATGCAGCCTTGGCTCAAGGAGTAATGTTTATAAGACTTGTCTAGATTTTGATAAGATAACTGACTCCATAGACAGGAATTGTCTGACTATAGGAAAAACTTAATTCAAATTTCTAACTCCTACAACCCGACAGTCAATTTGACAAACTCTTTGGATGGTCCAATTTTGATGATTATGTATCAAATTTTTGAATTGGAGATGGATAGGGACATGACAATAAGGAAAGAAAATGAGTTCTAAAATCTAATTGGTCCCTGTTGGCCATTTGGAGGAATTGATTATGTGTGCATTGATGTTTTTTCATTGTTTTCAACACTAGTTGTTTCGGATGCTTTACCAACACCCTTTTGGTCCTGGTAGGATGTGTGGTTTCTGGTTGGCTTGGGTCCGGCATGATCTGGTATGCTCTGGTATGATTTGGTTATGGAATTAGCTTACTCATGTTCATATTCAGTTAGTTGGTTTTGTTTGGGTGATCAGATATTATCCTGTTTGCTTGGAAGCTTGGTTTGTGGTTCTGACAAGGGTTTCATCGGCAGAGCTTTATTGAGGATCCTTGATGATATGCATAAGTGGTGTTGGTGCAGCTTCTGGTATGGATTCAGGATGGTGATGGTGATCATTTTTGAGACTTGGCAGATTGGGATCATTTCTTTAGCGTGTGGACCTAATTTGGGTCCTGGTTGATCTAGGTTATGGACCAACTTAATGTAACGAGTGGATTGGACCTCTCGATGTGTTTCTAGGATGTCTTGTTGGCTGGATATTATTTGTTTGGTCTAAGGCTGACATGTTTTGTAATTATGTAATTGGTTTATTGTCTGATGACCAACTTGATTGTTTATGGTTGAGGGTTTGTATATATATGTTGTCATATCTCATTGTAGATCATCATGGTATGTGAGATTGAATCATTCAAAAGATCAGATAATCGTGGATAAGAACAATGGAGTGATGACAAGAAGAAGACTGATAACTAATGAGGCATGTTTAATTTCTCAAGTTGAACTAGTATCAGTAATTGAAACATATAAAGATGAATGGTAGTTCAAAGCTATGGAATAATAATTAGATCAGATTGAGAAGAATAACACATGGTCTTTAGTTCCTCGGCCTAAAAATAAGAATGTTATTGGAATTAAATGGGTTTTTAGGAATAAATTGAATGAAGATGGTTAAGTTGTAAGGAACAAGGATAGATTGGTTTGTAAAGGATATTCTCAGAAGGAAGGAATTTATTATGGTGAGACTTTTGCACCTGTAGTTAGGATTGAAGCTATAAGATTATTTCTTGCCTATGTTGCCCATAAGAACTACAAGGTTTATCAAATGGATGTTAAGTGATCATTTTTTAATGGGGATCTTGATGAGGAAGTTTATATTGAGTAACCTAGTGGTTTTTCACTTTCACATAATAAAAAACATGGTTTGCAGGTTAAGGAAAGCTTTATATGGATTGAAACACGCACCTAGAGCTTTGTATGCAAGGTTGCATAAATATCTTTTGAAGTTTGGTTTTACTAAGGGTAATGCTAATAGTAATCTATATTAAATAAGATCACTGATGATGATATTTGATTATTGAAGTATTTTTTGATGACATTATTTTTGGAGGTGAAGATAAGTTATGCATGGAATTTTCTAAAAATATGGAGAAGGAATTTGAAATGTCTATGATTGGGGAAATGAAATTTTTCTTAGGTTTGCAGATTACTCAGATTGATAAAGATATTTTCATCTTTCAAGCTAAGTATCCTAGGGAATTGTTGAAGAAATTTTCTATGGGAGACTCTAAACCGATAAGTATTCCTATGGTTACAAGTGAGAAATTGGCAAGGAAAGATGTTTCTGCACTGGTAAATCCTACAAGATGAAAATCTATGATTGGAGGTATTCTTTATTTGACTTAGACTAGGCCTGACATAATGAATGTTGTTTGTATTGTATCTAGATACCAGAGTGATCCTAGAGAAAATCATGGGAGTGCGGTGAAAAGGATTTTTAGATACTTGCAAGGTACATTAGAATATGGTTTGTGGTATGCTAAGGATGATGACTTTACTTTATGTGCATATAAAGATGCTAATTGGGCTGGAGATGTTGATGACTGGAAAAGTACTTTTGGTGGAGCCTTCTTTCTTGGAAAGAAGTTGGTTTCATGGATCAGCAAGAAACAATCATGTTCTTATTTATCTACTGTTGAAGGTGAGTATGTTGTTGCTTCTACTAACTGTACACAGGTTATATGGATGAAGAAAATGTTGAAGGATATCAAAGTGCATTGCACTGGACTAGTAGTTATTCACTGTGATAACTCTGTTGCTATTGACATATCAAGGAATCTAGTATTTCACTCTAAGACAAAGCACATATCTATCAAGTATAACTTTTTGAAGGAGAAGGTGGAAGAAAATGAAGTTAGATTGGTTTATGTGAATACTAAAGAGAAAATTGTAGATATTTTCACTAAACCTTTGCCTAGAGAATCATTTGAGTACCTAAGAGACATGTTAGGGGTTTCTACCCCTTTGGCAGAGAATTGATTGATGTGATTTGGCATTAGTCTGGTATGCATTATCAGAGGTATTATTCATTCTCACACTGATGTGGGGATGCTACTTCTCTGGGGAGTAGTTAGATTTGTGATTAAGTGGTTTTTGTTTATGCTTTGATATTTATATCATATTTTTGGCATTGATGTCAAAGGGGGAGAGATATTGATATGAAAAAATTAAGGAGTTGTATACATTAGGGGGAGAGATATATGTGAAATACAAAGCTTTATAGAGATATTATTCATAGGGGGATTTTGGTCTTTGTTTCAGGACTTCATTGCTATATCTTTGAGTGGGAGATTTTTGGTTGTCTTCCAATGGGGGAGACTTGTTTGTCATTTCTTGGTACTTAGATGTTTTTCACATCTAGTGTTGCCATCAAAGACAAAGGGGGTGATTGTTGGACATTTGGAGGAATTGATTAGGTATTGCATTGATGTTTTGTCATTCATGTCAACACTAGCTATTTTGGATGCTTTACCAACACCCTTGAGGTCTCGGTAGGATGTGTGGTTTCTAGTCGGTTTGGATCCGGCATGATCTGGTATGCTCCAATATGATTTGGTTATGGAATTGGTTTACTCATGTTCATATTCAGTCAGCTGGTTTTGTTTTGGTGATTGGATGCTATCGTGTTTGATTGGAAGCTTGGTTTGTGGTTCTAGTGAGGGTTTCATCGACAGAGCTTTACTGAGGATCTTTGATGATATGCATAAGTGGTGTTGGTGCAGCTTCTGGTACGGATTCAGGATGTCGATGGTGATCATGTTTAAGACTTGGCAGATTGTGTTCATTGCTTTAATGTGTGGACCTAATTTGGGTCCCGATTGATCTAGGTTATGGACCGGCTTAATGTAACATGTGGATTGGACCTCTCGATGTGTTTTTGGGATGTCTTATTGGTTGGATATTATTTATTTGGTCTAAGGCTGACATGTTTTATAATTATTTAATTTGTTTATTGTCTGATGGTCAACCTGATTGTTTATGGTCAAGGGTTTGTATATATATGTTTTAAGATCTCATTATAGATCATCATGGTATGGGATATGGATATGTAATATGCAAATAATGTAATATCATTTAGGTAGAGGATTTGGTCGATCATTGGAGATCAAGTTGGATTTATTTAAGAGGATTTGGTCCTTTGGTATTGAGCTTAACCAACACTGTACTCAGGCATAGGAGATGCTATCTTTGAAGTTCATTCATTCTTTCAGATTGTAGTCTGGATTTCTATGTAGTTAGTGAGAATCCTTTTGTGATGAGCAGTACGCTCTAGGTTGTTGGCCTTCCTGGAAGTGCATGCCCCTCAATTGTAACTCACATACTTACTATAGAAGTATTATCTAATTGTGGGTAGGCTTCCCACCATGGTTTTTCCCTTTACTGGGTTTTCCATGTATAAATCTTGGTGTCATATGGATGGTATTTATTCTCTGATTATTGTTAATGCTTAATTGATTTATCTATTATTCTGATATTTGGTTTAATCATTCCGGCATTAAATTTTTAATTTTTTAAGGTTATGGTAATCTGTGACAACTGATTCACCCCCCCCCCCCCTCTCAGTTGTCTTTCAGTTATTTGAACCATCTAACAGTCCCCGGCTAGATAATTTAGTATTTCATAAAACAAAGTGTATTTCTAACTTGCAGAAGGAGGATCCCACTACTTTGGAAGAAATAGAATATCATGCCAACATCTTGAATGGATTCATCTCCATTCTTGAATCTCTTAAGAATGGTTGAGATACTTACTTTTCATTTTTGAAGAATATGTATGAAAATATTATAAATTTTGTATAGAACCGGCTCATGTCTATAACTATACAAAATTCCTTGTGGGCACCACGCTTTGCCATTGATGTCAAAGGGGATGAATAACTGAAAAATGTATATATTTCTTAGGTGGAGCATTAAATGTATGTAGAAAATACTTGTATAGATCAATAGATATGGATTCAGTGGCATTTTCATGGATGGTATCATTTTTCACATGAGTGTTGCCATCAATGCCAAAGCGGGAGATTTTTGGCAATTGACACTCATTCAGTAAGGTTCATGGTTTTATGGGTTGTCATTGATGGAAACTCATCATCTTAGGGTAAATAGTTTCATGGTTTGGTTAACCAGTATTGGTATTCACATTTATTTACACCGGCACCGACACCAACATTGACTTCATACCTAATTAAGTCCTGATCTCGAAAATGTGTATATGGAACTCGATAATGGATAGGACCCCTCTAAGGAAATCTTTTGGTCCTGATTATGTCTTCATGGATTTTTGTGGTAACATGTGATGTCTGACATGGTCATTGGATTTATGTTTGATTTTTATTATGTTTCAGCATCCGACTTGTTTATATTTCTTGTTGAAGTCGACATGGTTAAGCTAGAAGGATATTTAGGAAGATCACCTCAGTCATAGATCAGATGTGTGTTGGATGGGATGCGAGATTTTGATTGTGAATATTTCAATGAGTTTTGGTATGCGATTGAAAGCATCTGTGTGTAGTTTCACATGCACAACTTAACCAATAGAAGAACAGAGTATCAGAGAACCGATATATAGAGAAGGATATCAGAGCATTCACTGGAACTTATCCAGCATGGTGAGATGTTATTTATAAGTTCATTTTCATTTGTAAACATTTATAAGTGTTTTGTAAGTAAGTGAGACTTCTTATGTTTTATGTTTGAGCACCGAGCTCTGCCCAGTTGGCCTTTTTGCATGTGCAGACCCTCTTATCAAATTTTTGTATACCTTGATCAAGTATATAGATATTGTGGGTATCAGCCCCACCAAGTTTTTTCACTTTGAAGGGTTGTCCATGTATAAATCTTGGTGTTATGGTGTTTCCTTTCATTTTGTTATTTTGTATATGCATTCTAATTTTATTTATTGTTAACCAGTTAATAAGTAATAATTTCAAAACTAACATTATTGGTAGAACACTGATTCACCCCCCCCCCCTCCTCAGTGTTCTTGGATTCCAATATAGTTTTGGTTGATATGAGGTTCATTAGTTAATATTGATGCCCAAGGATTCATAAAATGATCACCAAAACCATGCAATGAACAACGGGTGGATTATTTTTCTAGGTCATACAATACAACATCATAATTTGAATCACAATAACTACCCTATATATTTTTTCTCCATCTATATTTTACTAAAAGGGAAATGTCCAACCTTGGTTAGTTATTTATGACCAACAATACCATATTATGTCTATGTTATGTCATGCATAAAGTGATGATGGAATCCATGGACAAAATGTTAAATTTTCACTTGGATATGTCATGCAATTATTACAATATAGAATTTTCTACCTTTTCTTGTTGACACTATAGACATTGTGTCACACATCTATCAAATTGTTCTCCACAAACTTTATATAGGATTTGAATGGTCATACACTTGGACTAATAAGTTATTTTCTTAATTATTTTTCCAATATAAATATGTAACTCACACATTTGACATTTGTCTCATTTAGTTGAACGCCATAGAGGTTTTTGTATTAGGTACACATTTATTAAAAATTATTTCTCCCCCTTCATTGATAATCTTATAATTTCTTGATGTTTAGTATCATAAAGTTTAGTTATTATTTAGTGCCAAAAAAATGTATTTATCTACTATAGTGATACAAACAATTGGTAACTAGTCCTAATTGTTTTTACCTACGTGGTAGAAATGAACCTTTTGGATATAGGTATACAAGTTCGATAAGTTTCTAAAGTTTTTTCATTGTCAGTTGGATAATTTTAGTTTTGTGGTTTGTTTAGGTGGTTTATTTGAAATTACATCATTATGTGGGTCTTATTGTAATTTTCAATGAACCCCCTAAGTGAATAAAATTTTAAAATTTATTCTTTAAGTCAAAATTATCATGACATCTCAAAAAAAAGTTTTTAGAGACATTTGGCATGATCTCACACTACTAATTTGGATGAGAATGCAATTAGATATCATATAATCTCAAAAAGGAAATTTAGAAACAATTGACATGATCTCACTCTACTAATTTGGATGAGGGTGCAATTAGATTGTAAAACTTTTAGAGACAATTGACATAATCTCACTCTACTAATTTGGATGAGGGTACAATCAGACATCAAAACTTTTAGAGACAACTAAAGTGATAACATAGAAATGAGGAGTTGGAATTTCAAGTTTCAGAGAAATAAAAGTTGATAGTAACGTAGTATAGTGATAACAATATTTATTATTTTGACTTTTCAAATAACCTTGTATTAAGGTTATGGTGGCTTGTGAGCTATTCTAAGTTTCAAATTTGCATGTGGCATGCCAATGAGCCAATTGTAATAATTTTATGACATTAAGATAATGTTAGTATTTTGAATCCATTTTGGAGTAGTGGTCTAGGTAAACAAGTTCCTTAAGTTTCTATAGGTTCTGAATTCTCAATTGGATAAGTTACTATTTTCTATAGAAAAATATAAAATTACTCCTCACTTCTTCATAATTTACATTCTTATTATGATATCATGGGAGCCCCAATTGGTGTAATATAGGCCTCTTGATTATGCCTACATTTCTTGTCATTGATAATCATAGTATAATTAATAGGATCAATGTATTTTTTCATTCAAGTTGCCAACTATATAATTCCCAACCACTCTAATTGAAGATTTTTCAACTTAGAAAACTCGACATAGCAAGGAGATACAAAACTATAGTATGAGCCTATCATGATTATTAAATAGGTTAGATGGTTTTAAATTTCCAAACCTCTAACATTAACCAATGTAGCCTAATGTTTTCTTTGTCACCCTTTGATTCTACCATAGATTTAGTCTCTCAAATATAATTTCATATTCATTCCTATTATTTTTATTATTATACATAGTTTTTGGGTATCAAGCATTACACAAGTCTCATGTTGATTCTACTTCAAAGGAATAACATCCCCAAGTTTTCTTAGTACACACAATATCTCTACTTTAAGTAGTCTTTGAGATGAATCTTCTTTGCTAAGAGATACTTCCTTGGTTGACATTAGAGACTTTATTCGTAATTCTTTCTTGGATGCATGGCTCAAATATTTTTCCCTACATTTGAGCTTTCGTAAACCATCTATAAGGTGCAACAAAAGAATCAAATTATTCATATTCAAACTAGTCACAAATTCTAACTTTCATAACATTCATTGTAATCAATGATGTTTGTAAGGTTTAACAGTATTTTAATAACCCATTTTAATAAACGAAACAAATAATAAAATGATTACACAAACAAATTGTCTAATTTCATAAAATTAATGATTGAGATAACCCCTTAGCCATTTACTTATTTTATGAACTACATGTATTTATAAATGTTATATATCTTCCATTCATCACCTTTTTAAATATATAGTATTGGGAGCATGTCTATAAGAATAATAGATGTAAATTTGATTCAATCATAATATTTTAATCTTTGAACATATGTATATGCACATACACATGCACATGCACATGCACATGCATATGTACATGCACATGCACATGCACATGCACATACACATACACATACAAAGATTCACATGCATATACATATTGATGCAAGAGAATCCTTGGTTCTTGGCAATCTTGAATCAACCAAAAACATATTCTTTCAGTTTATTTCCTGTTTTGTAGTTTCAACATTTCTTTCTGTGTTTCTTTGCATTTTATCACGGGATCTTGTGGAGCTATAATTGGTGTGTGGACATGTTCATCTACCTTATCCTAAGTTTGCGAGATGTTTGGATCTTTTTCCAGCAAGTTATCGCTTTCGGAATCTGAGCCGATTTTCTAGCTTGGAACACCAAAACTGCTTGGACCTATTTGGCTTTTGGTGAATCTTGCAGATCATTCTTGTAGCGCGTGGAGCTTCAGTTCATTGTTTCCAATGTTCCTTGGCATGTGGTCGAGCTTCCCTTCGGCCCGCACTTCATTCTATGAATTTTTCGAAAGGATCTCTTTGGCGGAGGCTGACCTGGTTGTTTACACGTTCCATCTTGATCTTCAACATTTTTTTTCATCTTGGGTTGACACAAATCATCCTTCATCATATAAATCAATGTAACTAAGCATTACAAATCAATCATTAGAACATAGAAGATAAATTTGAAGGTTAGGAGATCCGGAGTTGGCTCGCACCCTTATTGGAGCCAGGATATTGTATTTGAGCATGTATGTCATCAGGGATGTAAGCAGAATCTTGTAAGCCCGCATGTTGCCGAAAGTTTGTAATTGAATTTCATGATATAATAAAATCTGTTCTGCATTGCCTCCATCAAATTGTCTTGTTTCCATTGTGTTAACTCTTGTTGCACGGTTCAGACTGTTCTCTTTGAAGACTCTCATGTCGTGACTGAACCACATATACATATTCATATACAAAGATTCACATACATATACATATACATACAAAGAGAGTTTGAAATCTGAAAATTGCATCAATTTTTCACTCTTAATATTTAGATTTCATGATCAAACACATTATGTTATGAATCCAAGCACAATATTCCTTTTTTTTTTTAATCCAATATCTGATGTCTCATGTTTAATTATTTTAGAAACTACGTATATCATGAAATACTACATATTTTTTACTCATCAGCTCTTTTTAAATGCATACTCTCTACATCATGCCATTAAGAACAATACATATAAATTTCAATCTATTATAATATTAAAAAATTCTATATATGAACGCACTTTCAATACAATCGATGCTGTAATTTTTTTCCTCTAGTTGAATATAATTGAATGAGAGCTACCCTCTAATAGTGCTTATCTATCAATACATATAGAATGAGCTGAAATCTAATGTTGTATCCATTTTCCACTTTTAATACTCAAGTCCCATGTTAATTGTTTCCAAACACTGTATGAATCTGAGCATGATATTATGTTAATTTGTTTTAATCCAATCCCTCATGTCTGGTCCACCACAGATATCTTAGTAGATGACAATACACCTGGTGCCATCTCACCTCAATTTTGAGAACACGTGGTAAGATCTTGCTTTGATTCCTCCAAAGATCATATTCACATTAACCAGGTAGAAAACCAATCAAATCAGCCATACCCAATATTGTAGTAGATTATTAGATCTGTTTCCAGATTATAGTAAACCCTAGAAAATTTTCTATCAAATGGGTCTAAAAAACTGCTTCATATTTGATGCCACATGGAATTGGGTTGTCCCGTGATCTCAAATTTAATAGACAAACCAGGCGGTGCAAATCAATTGCACCAGAAGTGAATACGACAGTTAAACCTAAAAAATCTTCTGGTCTCCTCTATGGTACGATGAAATAATACAGGAACAAATGGATAGATGTCTCAATCTTTCAACACGTTATAGCAAAAATTTTCAACACTACGAAAGATTGAAATCCCGAGTATTGAGGCCCTTGTCAAGATCTTTCTCATTCAAAGATTTAACGGCTAAATAAATGAATTAGAGCTGAGCTGACAACTAAGATAAAACACCTGCACCAAGATCTAACGCTTGTTCAGATGTCAAACTGAAAGGACCCAAGTTTTGACCTAAGTAACTTCAAACCATGGCGCCAAGATGATATAACAATTGACATGATTTCACCTTTTGGATATGTGGAGCAATGGTGTAACCATCATGATCGTATTTTAGGTTTTGGATTTGTTTAGGTGGTTCATTTGAAATTACATTATTATGTGGGTCTTAGTCTGATTTCAGATGAACTACTTAAGCCAATAAAATTTTAAAATATATTATTTAAGTCAAAATGATCATGACATCTTAAAAAGAAATTTTATTTATAATTGACATGATCTCACTCTACTCATTTAGATTAGAGTACAATCAAATATCATAACATCTCAAAAAAATAAAAAAAATTATAGAATAGACATGATGTCCCTCTACTGATTTGAAAGAGGATACAATCAGACTTCAAAACTTTTAGAAATAATTGACATAATCTCACTCTACTAATTTGGATGAGAGTACAATCAGATTCCAAATCTTTTAGAGACAGCTGACATGATTTCACTATATTGAATGAGAGTACAATTAGACATCTTAACATCTTTGAAAGAAATTTTTGTAAAAAGTGACATGGTTTCACTCTGTTGATTTAAATGAATGACGACAATCACACAACAAATAGGCTCAATCTTTTAACATGACCAAACCAGGGATGCCATAGATTAATATAGACGAATATCAAATAATCTAAACAGTAAGTATTAAGATGTCTGAACCAACATCAAATTACTTTTAAGTGATCCTTTCAAGTAAAATGAAGTGTGGCATGCATATTCATTTGGAATTTACATAAATTTCATATTTAAACTATATATTACTACGACAGTTAAATAGAAGTTTCGATGCATATGATAGCAGATTTTATGGGCATTTTGTCCTCTTTCAAACATCATGAGAAATCACTAGTCCTAGACAAAAAGAAAAATATAGACAAGAATTCAATCACCCTAATCCATATTTGGGCATATGAGTATGCTAGTCATTCAAACAAAGGAATAGTAAGACATAACAAAATGTTACAAATGCATCGAGTAACATTTTCTCAAAGCTTTAGAATTTATTACATTCTTTTGGATGGTTTCTTTTATGAAATATATAATTTAGTGTTTTTTAAAATATAAGATGGAATTTCATAAAACAATTTTTTTACTAAAGATCTTTATTATATAATAATTATTTTTAGATGAGTTATTATCACATGCTTAATATATTAAAAAGATTAAATCATTGTCTAATAATATTTTGAAAAATAATTATATATTTTTATGTTGTATTTTCTAAGCTTCATCTTATAAGTTATCATCTACAATTTCAATGTGTAACTCTAAACTTAAGGAGGTTAACCAATCTGAAAAACATGACACACAAACATGTTTTAGAAGAAGATACATACTTAACTATTAACAAACTGATATTCCATAACCTAACTAGATGATAATGGGGTTGATGTAATTTCACTAATGTTCCACATCCTTTATATTTTATAATCATTTTAGTTTCTTTCTCAACCAGAAGAAATAAATATTTTGTTCATGTCAGGCATGCATACATTTGTTGGCAAGAGGCATTGCATAGATACTCAAGTGTTGTCATTGATGGTAACCCAAGTCATTTCTCCCATCTGCATTACATGGTTTGATCATACCAGAAGTTAGTTTAGTGATTTGTTCAAGCCCGACAAGCCTAGAATAGAGCATCTGACAATGTTTGATATTTTGGTCTGAATCTCTTTTCAGGCTACCATTTTGTGTTGGGGATTTGAAGGAAGGTAGATGAATGTCTCGAACATCTTATTCCAGATTTTTGGTCTTTGGTGATGATTGGTGTCCAAGTTACAAGCTCTTGAGTATTGGGTTTCAGTTTGACAATGAAGAACAAGTTGATTTGTGTAGTTGATCATAGTGTGGATTTGATGGAGCAGTTTTGGTGATTGGTTTTGTGATCTAGGAGGTTTAGCCGATACTTTTGGTAACGTGTGAGAAATTATTTTGGTCCGCATTAGTATTTGTGCTCAAATTCATCCTACAGTTCATACACATTTCAATAATGTTCTAAGTCTTCACGAGTCAACAAGCGATCTATGCACAAGTTAGAGATCTATGCTCTAGATTTGTGCATAGTTTCATGTGCACAAGTTAGAGATCTATGCTCCAGATTTGTGATAGAGCAGTGAGAGAAGTGTAAGAAATCAAAATATTGTGCTTAACCAGAACTATACTTTGGCATTTACAGATGCTATTCTTTATTTCAGACATTTCAGTTATCTTTTGGTAAAGATTTTGTAGGTAGTGAGCCTCCTTTTGAACAAGAGCTCTAGGCAATGTGCCTAAATGCATGCACATTCCCATTATAAAACCTTTATTTGAGTATACTCATTTTCTGGGCTCATCCTCACCATGGGTTTTCCCTTAACCGGGTTTCCACATATAAAATCTTTGCGTTATGGTGTTGTGGTTGTTCATTTTATGTTCTTGCATCTTTCTTTTGATTAAATGTGCTAAGTGGTTGAAAGAACAAGTTGATAATATTAAAGTTTATAAAACATTGATTCACCGCCCCCTCTCAGTGTTCGTTGATTCCAACAATTGGTATTAGAGGTTAGTTCCTTAGAGGAAGTTTAACAGCTTGAGGAAGATCTGGGAAAGTGATTTAATAGATTTTGATGGTCTTCATCAAGAGCTTCTAGTTGTGCTAGAAGATCTTGATCAATCCAAATTTGAAGTTCGGCAGTTGCGAGTGAACCTTACAAATGTTGAGAATTTCATTCAATCTTTGCAAGAACAAATGAACAAGTCCAAGGAGAAGTGAAAGGAACTTTGTGAGAAGCTAAAATAGAAAGAAATAAAAAGAATGGTAGATAATCACCTAAGTCAAGCCTTGAAGGAGGAGTCAGAAGAATGTGAAAAGTTTGCAAAAGATAATGCAGTCCTAAAACATTTAGATGGAATCTATAGTGATGGGGTTGACTAAGGAAATTGAGGGGAGGAAGAAGAATAAAGAGAATCTTAATCATTCCTTGAAAGAAAGATTTGATGAATGTAGGAAACCTGATCGTGAGATTGGCCAACTGAAGCTTGACCTACAACAATCCAAACACCATGAGGAAGAGATTGAAAGGTACATTGTATCTCTTAGGGATGAACTTGTGATTGAAAATGAGTACAATGAGAAGTTCAAGATTAGCTCAACTAAACTTGATGCACTACTTGAAAGCTAGATGAGGGTAGATAACAAACAAGGTCTTGGATTTGAGAAAAGTGAAAGCTCTTGATCCGGTCAAAGAAATCCCAAGTCATCAAATTAGAAAAACAAACCTAGAAAGTCTTTGATAAGACAACCTAATGCTCAAAGGTATCCATATTTCAATGGTAATTGCTTTGTTTGCAACAAATTGGGTCATAAAGCTACTCAATGCAGAAATAGAATGAATTGTAATGGTCTATCTTTCTCCGATCAATGTTTCAATTGCAATAAGTATGGACATAAATCAAATGAATGCAAAAGTGTGATGAATAACTCTTTGAATAGAAGGAACATTAGAAGTTATGCATGCAATACGCTTGGTCAAATTGTTAATCAATGCTAATAAAGATGAAATCAAGGGAATTACAGGTTTGGACAAGGAAATGTTGTGTTCTACAATTGCAACAAATCCAGTCACAGTGCAAGATTCTATGGAAGCAATAATGTGAATGGGAATGGTCCAGTAGATAAGAACATGAATATGTAGACATATGATAAAAGAAAAGTGAAAGTGGATGAGATCAAGAATCAAATAAAGAAGAAATGGGTAAAGAAGAGTGAGACAGATGCAGGGAATGGGTCCACATCTAAATATGGTGCTATAAATTCCTCCGAGAATTAATTTAAGGCTTTTGGCCTAGGGGGAGTTTTCAATAAATCCTATTCCACCCCCATGCTAGCAGTTGTAACCAAAATCGGACAGGTTGGCAAAAGTTGTATCAAGAGATTAAAGCCACCAGAAGATTTTCATGTGTAACCCTGATTCGATGAGAAAGGTATTTATCTGTAAAACTTTTCAAATTGAGAATTCTGAAACTGGTTACTTCATTGGTCATAGATATCACCGAGAGAGCTTGCCCCAAGTTCAAGAAACATCCATTCAAATCAATAGAAGTAGATCTATTAGGTGCATTCTCTTTAGTTTTGTATGGTGTTCTGCATGTCAAAGATATTAGGGCTTACATTCATACAAATCTTGAAGAGTTAGGGAGATCACATTTGTTAATTCTTTACTCAAAATAGATGGTAGTTGAATATTTCAGGCTCAAACCGGAATTTAAGGTGCTAGAGGAGAACTTTGCTCAGTTTGTCAGATTCCTGATGTTCGATGCAAATGAATGGGTAGGATATATGCTAAGTAGGATTCATGATGAGTTCATGTGGTTGAGAAAGTCATTTATGATCACTAAGGATGCAATCAAGGTTGTAACTAGTTTATGTTGATCCGGTAATTTTCCCTTGTTGAAATTTGTGAAGAACCAAGTTGTCATTGATAGAACAGGATCAAGATTTGACAAAAGGGCTATGACGATCAATGATATACTTGATCATGATGTGAGATTTGATTCAATAGTAATTGGATAAAAGATGTATAGCTCTAGCCAAGAGAATTATGTATCTAGTACTGCAATCTATGCATCCTATCAGATGGTCAAGGAAAATAAACAATATGACCCATGTGAGTTTCTATGAAGTGAACTAGTGAAGAATCTGACCAAGATTAAGTAGGACAAGGAGAACACATTCAAGTATGGAACTTTTATCCTATGCATGTTCTTTTATTTCATGAATGAGGTTTTGGGAGTTGGTCATGTTCAATGGGCAAGTGATAGACCAGTAGATATTAAAATTAGATAACTTTTATATAGCATTAGTGATAGCCAGGCCTAGAGAACTACTATTTGAGGAAATTTCAATAATTTTTAGAGTGTAATACATGATAGGCAAAGGATCCCTAAATCAATCGTTGATAAGTATAAGGACTCAATATGTTTCATGGTTGATATTGATCAGTTCTTGATGGAAGCAGTAGAACCCAAGATAGTTTGGATCATTCCCATGAGGTATGAGGTAGATGAGTAGGTACTTGAGTTGTATGCTCAACATCTCTTGAGCAAGCCAATAGACACTTCAGAGGAGAGATTTGGAACTTTTGTAGAGAATGATTTATAGTTGCAATTTCAATTCAAGAAGCCTACGATAGTTCGAAAGGTAAGAAATGAAGCTGAGGAGCATGCAGATTTAGCATTGGCGGTACAAAAGAAGCAGTTTGGGAGGCAAAGAAGAGAACCCATCAATTTGTAGAGGAGAGGCTAGTTAAAATTAAATCAACCAGTCTAGAAGCTTCCACCCCCAAGTTAGGGAAAACCAGAAGTTTTGCACCCTCCTTCGGTTCTCAAAAACTAGCTAGATCAGAGAAATCTCAAGCCAAATCATTCGGAAAAGGTGAAAAGAGAAAGAAAGGTAAAAGCTCAAAAGTGCAGTAGTGTAGAAGATGATGAAGAGAGAGAATCAGATAAAGTAGTGAAGGAAATCAAGACTAAGGGGACAAAAACATCAAGGGTCTCTAAGGACAAGTCCTCCAGTAAAGGGAAAGAAAGCAAGAAAATAAAGTTAGATGCATTTAAGCCTAGCATGTCAATCAAGATGTAGAAGAAGCTCTTATGGTGCAAGGTAATCTGAAGCCTCACTCTGAATATTATGGAAAATTTGATGATTCTAGTAAGAGAGCTATTGAAGAAGCCACAATGAAGTACTTGAATATTTTCAATAGGGCTCTGGTTGAAATTATGTCTGGCATTCGTAAAAGCCTGTATGATATTTTAGAAATGAGAAGAGGTATTACTAAGGTAGAAGATGAAATATAAAAGGAATATCTATTGGTAAATCCATGCCCTATGATAGCTATAGAAGAAGTTAATATAGTACTCAAAGAATATAGAAAGGAGTTTAGAAGCAAAACATGAATAAATAAGCTTATGATTGGGAAAATTGATGAAGTGATCAAAGCGACAGAGAAGATATTGAAAGCTAATTCTAGAAAAGAACAAATTTGATGTCATTTCAAAAGAAGCTCGTGATGGTGGTAATTCATTTGTTTCAGAAGTGCAAGTAGTGCATTAAAAATTTGAATGGGTTGAGGTGAATGTTTCCTTTGTTTTGGAAGATGAAGGTGTGAATAAAGTGAAAGACTTGATCAAGGTAGAGAGGAGATAGGAAAATAAGATAAGGTTGAGGATACTTAGAATCCTCTAGATTAGTCAAATAATATGGACACAATGTCATTCATGCAGATTCAAGCTCCAACTAATAATGAAGGTCCAAAGGAGGTCAAAGCAAAGATTGACTCAAAAGATAAAAAGGTTGAGCTAATTGGTGTTGTCTTTGAAGCAAGAGACACTGCAGAAGATGTCAAGGACTTCCTTGAAAAAGATAACTATTTTTATGATGATTCAACATTGTCTCAAGGGCCAATCAATTTGGCCATGCTTTCTCCCATTCAAAAATTATAGATAGAATCATTTGCATAGGCAAAGGAAAGAGAGGAGATCCTAAAATCTTACATAGAGGACAGTGAGTTGCTAAGTCTTGCTTCTAGTGTCCCAAGGAAGATAATGCCTACATTCCACAAGGACGCATCTAATTCTCCCTCTGGTCAGTTGAAGAGCCTAATCAATTGTATAACTATTCACTTTGAGTCCTTAGAAAAATTAGTTGAAGTTAGAGTCTGGAATGAATTTGATGAAAAATGATTCGGTGAATTAAAGAAGATGATTGGTCATGATATGAGTCAGTTAGACACGCATGTAAAAAGAATTCAAGATGCCTTATCTAAAGGAGGAAGTGTTTGAAAATCCTATTTGCCATACTCCAAATCTATTGAGGATATTGAGAAGCAGTTAGCAGGTATCTCTCAATCATTTAATCCTTTGACTACTTCTATGACCAGTCAAGAATGTCCGGTTATATTATTACTTTATAAAATTAAGAGCCTAATGCATGATAAGGACAAGATCATTGCTATATTTGGTGATCTTCAGATCCTAATTACTCCTAACATGGATACAATGCTTAGTGACTTGAAGGAAGCTCGAGATCTCATTTCCACAAATGATCCTGCAGATCTGCAGTCGACAGAGATGAAAGCATTTCTTTTCAATGGTCTCATTTTTGTCTCGGAGTGTCTCAAGAAAGGTTGGGAGAATCATTTGAACTCATTGAAAAATATTTTTTAATACATATTCAAGTTTATGTAAGATAGGAATGTATCCATACTTTTTTCCATTGATGTCAAAGGGGGAGTGTAGGGTAGTGAAAATGTAATATTCATTTCAAGATGAGTTATGAAATTTTGGAGTTTTTGAGTTTTGAGTTTTTGAGTGTGTTGATACTAATTCTGAAACTTAGTTATTTTTTGCTAAGTATTGCCATCAATGCCAAAGGGGGAGATTGTTGGAAAGAGACACCACACAACTAGTCAGTTGTTTTCATTGATGACAAACCAAGTCATTTCTCCCATCTACATTACTTGGTCTGATCATAGAGGAAGTCATTTTGGTGATTTGTTCAAGTCTGATAAGCCTAGAATAGAGAATCTGACAGTGTTTAGTATTTTAGTCTAGATCTCTTTTCAGGATACCATTTAGTGTTGCACATCTGAAGGAAGGTAGATGGATGTCAAGAACATCTTATTCTAGATTTTTTCTCTTTGATGATGAATGTTGTTGGGTTCCACTCTAACAGTGAAGAACAAGATGATTTGTGTAGTTGATCATTTTTTGAAAATTTGATGGAGTAGTTTTGGTGATTGGTTTTGTGATTCATTAGGTTTAGCCGATAGTTTTGGTAACGTGTGAGAAATTTTTTTCATCCACATTAGTATTTGTGCTCGAATTTAGCCTACAATTCATACACGTTTAAATAATGTTTTGTCTTCATGAGTTGACTAGCAATAGATATAATTTCATGTTGTAGATATATAATCATTGTAATTAATAATTTAAGGCATGGAAAAGTTGTTTCTTATCAATTGTGTGCAATTTCACGTGTGCAAATTAGAGATCTATGCTCTAGATTTATGACAAAGCAGTGAGATAAGAAGTGTAAGAAATCAATGTATTGTGCTTAACCATAACTATACTTTAGAATTTGTAGATGATATTCTTTAGTTCAAATATTTTAGTTACTGTTTGTTAAATATTTTGTATGTAGTGATCCTCCTTTTCAGAAGTGAGCTCTAGGCTATGTGCCTGAATGCATGTGCATTCCAATTGTAAAACCTTTTTTTGAGTATACTTATTTTGTGGGTTCATCCCCATCATGGTTTTTCCCTTAACCGGTTTTCCACATATAAAATCTTTCTATTATGGTGTTGTAGTTGTTAATTTTATGTTCTTGTATTTTTCTTTTGATTAAATGTGCTAAGTGGTTGAAAGAACAAGATGATAATATTTAAGTTTGCAGAACACTGATTCACCATCCCCTCCTAGTGTTCATTGATTCCAACTATTGGTATCAAATATTGGTTCCTCGGAGTAAGTTTGGTACCTTGAGGAATCTATGGAAAGGTAATTCAATGGATTATGATGGTCTTCATCAACAACTCCTAGTTGCGCTAGGAGAAATCGAACCTTAAGGAAGTTGAGAATTTAATTCAGACATTGAAAGAGAAATTGAACAAGTCTAAGGAGAAGAGAAATAAACTTTGTGAGAAGCTAAAATAGAAAGAAAGAAAAAGCATGGAAGATGGTCACTTGAATCAAGCCTTGAAGGAGGATTCAAAAGAATGTGAGAAGCTTGTAAAATATAATGTAGTCCTAAAACATGAGATGGAATCTTTAGTGATGGGGTTGACTAAGGAAAATGAGGGAAGGAAAAATAATGAAGAGAATCTTAATCAGTCCTTGAAAGAAAGATCTGATCAATGTAAGAGACTTGATTGTGAGATTGGCCAACTGAAGCCTGACCTGCAACAATCCAAACACCACGAGGAAGAGATTGAAAGGCACATTTCCTCTCCTAGGGATGAACTTGTGACTGCAAATGAGTACAAGGATAAGTTCAAGATTAGATCAGCTAAACTTGATGCACTATTTGAAAGCCAGAAGAGGGTAGATAACAAGAAAGGTCTTGGATTTGAGAAAGGTGAAATCTCCAGATCTGGTCAAAGCAATCCCAACTCAACAAATTAGAAGAACAAACCTAGAAGGCCTTTGGTAAGATAGCCTAATACTCAAAGGTATCTATGTTTCAATGGTGATTGATTTGTTTGCAACAAATTGGGTTATAAATC
Organism: Cryptomeria japonica; assembly: GCF_030272615.1. Lineage (NCBI taxonomy): Eukaryota > Viridiplantae > Streptophyta > Pinopsida > Cupressales > Cupressaceae > Cryptomeria > Cryptomeria japonica. The sequence continues at coordinate 775,526,477 of NC_081409.1, read as the reverse complement.
TAGTCAATGCAGAAATAGAATGAATTGTAATGGTCAATCTTTCTCCGATCAATGTTTCAATTTCAATAAGTATGGACATAAATCAAATGAATACAAAAGTATGATGAATAACTCTTTTAATATAAGGAACATTAGATGTTATGCATGCAACAGGCTTGGTCACATTTCTAATTAGTGAAGATCAAGAGGAAATCAAGGGAATTACAGGTTTGGAAAAGGAAATTTTGTGTGCTACAATTGCAAAAATTCTGGTCACATTGCAAGATTCTTCAGAAGAAAGAATGTGAATAGGAATGGTCTGGTAAACAAGAACAAGAATGTACTGACATACGATAAATGAAAATTGAAAGTGGATGAGATCAGGAATCAAATAAAGAAGACATGGGTAAATAAGAGTGAGACAGATGCTAGAAATGGGTCCACATCTAAATCTAGTGCTGGAAATACCTCCAGGAATTAATTTAAGGCTTCTGGGCTAGGGGGTTTCAATAAAATCCTATTTCTCCTCCCTACTAGCAGTTGCTACCAAAATCTGACAGGTTGGCAGAAGTTGTATCAAGATATTATAAATGATTTGGAATGATCTCCAAAATAATTTGAGGGATAATCAAGATCTGTAGATGAATTTTGTGGAGCAGTTTGAGAAAGCAGGGTATCTGAAAGGTTTAGGATGTAAAAAAACATTTATTGCAACAAAAACTTAGATATGTGAATGATAAAAGGAAACTTAAACCTCTCATTTGTCACTTTGCATTTGAAGAGAAAGAGGTTTAGAGTACTTTGCAAGCATATTTCCAAAGATCGAAGCCGCAAGAAGATTTTCATGTGAAACCCTAATCCGGCGAGAAAGGTATTTATCTATAAAAATTTTAAATTGAGAATTCTAAAAATGGCTACTCCATTGGTCATATATATCACTGAAAGATCTCACCCAAAGTATAAGAAATATTCATTCAAATTAGTAGAAGTAGATTTTCTAATGCATTCTCTCAAGTTTTGTATGTTATTCTTCATGTCGAAGATATTAGGGCTTACATTTAAAAAAATATTGAAGAGTTAGGGAGCTCACATTTGTTAATTCTCTACTCAAAGTAGCTAGTAGGTGAAGATTTCAAGCTCAAACCAGAATTTAAGGTGTCGGAGGAGAAGAAATTTTCTTAGTTTGTTAGATTCCTGATGTTCGATGAAAACAAATGGGTAGGGCATGTGCTAAGTAGGATTCATGATGAGTTCATGTGGTTGAGAAATCCATTTATGATCACTAAAGATGCAATCAGGGTAGTATCTACTTGTAAAGCGGAAAAATCGAACCCTAGTCGTTCTCCCCTCCCCAACTCCGAGGAGAGAGAAGGGAGAGTCACTAGGGTTGATGGTTTTCACTTAGGAAGGACTTTACATTCAAAAGAGGGGTTGAAACCCACAAGATCCAATCCCACGCAATGCAAGATTGGATTCTAAATGAGTTTCAAGGGTTAAGACATCAAGGATACCCTCTTTTGTAAAGAATGTAGATAGAAAGATTGAACTAGGAATGCATGTAAAGTAGGAAAGATTCGCTTATAAATAGAGATAGGGATATGAGATGAAGCTACGGACCTAGAATTAGCAGTAAAATGTCGAGACGGTGCTGTTCTGCAAATTTGAGCGAAAGTTGATGGGACGATAGTGCCTGGCGTGCACATGGTCCTCCGAAAAATCTGCAAAACGAAGGTGGATTTGTTCGTCTCTGCACAAGGATTCCAGATCTTCAATTACAGCTGCGTACCTGCAACCTACACACAGAAAAGAGAGGACGATTGGGGGGTTAGGGATGAGGGGTTTGCCTTTAGGTCAAACCCCGGTTTTGGAATTAACCAAGAAATGAGAATGTTGTAAATGTAAATGTTTGGAATGTAAACAAGTACTAATACCTTGTTGTAAGAATGTTTGTATTCTTACATGCGAAGGTGTAATGTATGTAGTATGTAGTATGTTGTATGTTGTATGTGATCTCCTCTTCAATGGTTGAATCCTTGTCTTGAATGCAACACTTAGCCTTGAATGGAGACTTAGAATGATCAATTGCCTGAAGGAATGCTTGAATGCTTGAATGCTTGAATGTTTGAATATCGTTTCCGCCTTTTTTCCATCTATATCCTCCTCTTTTTGAGAGGGGAAATGTAGTTTATATACTTGTCAATTAGGGCTGATAGACTGATTTTCCCGACCTTAGGCCGACCAAGAAATGTTATTTTCCAATCTGCAATCATAAAGACCCGAAGCCCCATAAGAGACCGGGCCCAAAATAGGGCCAGGGACCAGGCCGCTGGGCGCCATGGTCCCACCTCCAGGGACAACAAGGTGCAAGGAGGATCAGGCCAGGGTGCTGAAAAATGTAGTTTTTGATGTCATGAACAAGTTTCGGGGTCTCCATTCAGATTCCGTGTTGCATCGCCATCGTGAAGACCCAAATGCAGTTGAAATTGCAAGTGTCGCAATTTTAGGATGCTACACTACTTTATGCTCATCTAATAATTTTCCCTCATTGAAATCTGTGAAGAACCAAGTTGTCAATGATAGAGCTGGATCAAGGTTTCACAAAAGGGCTATGATGATCAATGATATAATTGGGCATGATGTGAGATTTTCTTCCATGGTAATAGGATAAAAGATGTATAACTCTAGCAAGAAGAAATCTATATTTGGTACTGCAATCTATGTAGCCTATAAGATGGTCAAGGAAAATAAACAATATGACCTATGTGAGTTTCTACAAAGTGAACAAATGAAGAGTAGTTGTTCAAATAAAATAACTTTTATATATCATTGGTTATAGCAAGGCACGAAGAACTACTCTTTGTGGATATTTCAAGAATTTTTAGAGTGTAATGAAGGATAGGCAAATGATCCCTAAATCAATTGTTGAGAAGTATAAGGACTCAATATGTTCCATGGTTTATAATGATCAGTGTTTGATCAAAGTAGTAGAACCCAGGATAGTTTGGATCATTCCCATGGTTTATGAGGTAGATGAGCAGGTACTTGAGTTGTATGCTCAACATCTCTTGAGCAAGACAATAGACACCAAAGAGGAGAGATTTAGAACTTTTGCAGAGAAGGATTTATAGCTGCATAGTCACTTCAAGAAGCTTGAGATAGTTCAAAAGGTATGAAAGGAAGTTGAGGAGCATGCAGATAGCATTGGCAAAACAATAGGAGTCTGGGAGGTAAAGAAGAGAACCCAACAAGTTGTAGAGGAGAGGCCAGTTAAAGTTGAATCAACTGGTTCAAAATATTCCTCCCCCAGGTCAAGTAAAACTAAAAGCTCTGCACCCTCCTCCAGTTCTCATAAGCTAGCTAGATCAAATAAATCTCATGCCAAATCATCCAGAAAGGGTGAAAAGAGGAAGAAAGGTAAACTCTCAAAAGTGTATGTCATTGTAGAAGATGATGAAGAGACATAATTAGATGAAGCTATGAAGGAAATTAAGACCAAGAGGACAAAAACATTAAGGGTCTCTAAGGACAAGCCCTCTGATGAAGAGAAACCACGAAAGAATATCAAGTAAAATGAAGATAAGTCTAGCATGTCAATCAAAGATATAGGACAAGCTCTTATGATGCAAGGTAATCTAAAGCCTCTCTCTAAATATTATGGCAAATTTAATGATGTCGGTTAGAGAACTCTTGAAGAATCCATAGTGAAGTACTTGAATATTTTCAATAGGGCTCTAGTTCAAATTATGTCTGAGGTTCCTAGAAGCCTATATGATATTTTAGAAATGAGAAGAGGTAGTGCTAAGGTAGAATATGAAAGATTAAAGGAATATTTGTTGGTAAATATGTGCCCTATGATAGGTCTAGAAGAAGTAAATAGAATACTCAAAGAATCTAGAAAGGAATTTAGAAGAAAAATAGGAATAAATAAGCTTATGATTGGGAAAATTGATGAAGTTATCAAAGAGACAAAGAAGATATTAAAGAAAATTATATAAGAGAACAAATTTAATGTTATTTCAAAAGAATCTTATGATGGTGGTAATTCATCTATTTCGGCAATGGAAGCAGTGCATTCAAAAGTTCAACAGGATGAGGTGAATGTTCCCTTTGTTCCAAAAGAGGAAGGTATGGTTAAAGTGAAAGAAGATCAAGGTGGAGAGGAGATAGGAGAAGAAGATAAGGTTGAGGATAATCAGAATCCTACAGATTAGTGAAAAAATATGGACACAATTCCATCTGTGGAGATTCAAGCTCCAAATGATAATGAAGGTCCAAAGGAGGTCAAAGCAGAGATTGACTCAGAAGATAAAAATGTTGAGTTAATTAGTGTTGTCTCTGAAGCAAGTGACACCATATAATATTTTAAGGACTTCCTTGAAAAAAAATTTATTTTTTGATGATTCGATATTGTCTCAAGGGACAATCAATTTGGCCACCCTTTCTCCCATTCAAAAATTGAAGCTAGCATAATTTGCACAGGCAAAGGAAAGAGAGGAGATACTAAAATATCACATAGAGGACAGTGAGATACTAAGTCTTCCTTTCAGTATCCCAAAGAAGATAATGCCTACATTCTAGAAGGACACGTCTAATTCTCCCTCTAGTCAACTGAAGAGCCTATTCAACTGTATAAGTACTCACTTTGAGTCCTTAGAAAAATCAGCTAAAGTTAGAGTCTAGAATAAGTTTGATGCAATTAGATTCAATGAATTAAAGAAGATGATTGCTTATGATAAGAGTTTGTTGGACACTTGTGTAAAATGTATTCAAGATGCCTTATCTGAAGGAGGAAGTGTCTACAAATCATGTTTGTCATACTCCAAACTTGTTGAGAATATTGAAAAGTAGATAAAGGAGAAAGAGAAGTAGTTAGCAGGTATCTCTCAGTCATTTAATCCTTTGACTACTTATGTGACTAATCAAGAAAGTTAGGTTATATCATTACTTGATAAAATTAAGAGCCTGGTGCATGATAAAGGAAAGATCATTGGTAGATTTGGTGATCTTCAGAGCCTAATTACTCCTAAGATAGATACAATTCCTAGTGCCTTGAAGGAAGCTCAGAATGACATTACCTGAAATCATCCCATAGATTTTCAGTCGTCAGAGATGCAAGCATTTCTTTTCAATGGTCTCATTTTAGTCTTTGAATATCTCAATAAAGGTTGGGACAATCATTTGAACTCATTGAAAAATATTTTTATAGACATATTCAAGTTTATGTAAGATAGGAATGTATATATACATATGTTGTTGTATATAGACTTTTTGTATGAAATTTGGGCGTGTAGATCCCTAATTTTTTCATTGATGTCAAATGGGGAGTGTAGGGTAGCGAAAAATGTAATATTCATCTCAGGAGAAGTTTTGAAATTTTAGAATTTTTGAGTGTGTTGGTACTGATTCCGACACTTAGTTATTTTTCGCTAAGTGTCCCCATCATGCCAAAGTGGAATATTGTTGGAAAGAGACACTACATAACTAGTCAGGTGTTTTCATTAATGGCAATGTGTCATTTTTTCCATCCACATTACATGGTTTGATCATACCGGAAGTCAGTTTGGTGATTTGTTCAAGTCTGGTAGGCCTAGAATAGAGCATCTGATAGTGTTGAGTATTTTGGTCAGGATCTCTTTTCAAGATACTATTTTGTGTTGAAGATCTAAAGGAAGGTATATGGATGTTTGGGACATCTTATTCCCAAGTTTTTCTCTCCGGTGATGATTGGTGTGCAAGTTTCAAACTCCTGAGTATTCGGTTCTGGTCCAATAGTGAAGACAAGTCAATTTGTGTAGTTGATTGTTGACAAAATTTGATGCAGTAGTTTTGGTGATTTGTTTTGTGATCCAAGAGGTTTAGCTGATAGTTGAGGTAACATGTGAGAAATTATTTTGGTCCACATTAGTATTTTTGCTCGATTTTAGCATACAGTTCATACATATTTCAATGATGTTCTAAGTCTTCATCAGCCGACTAGCGATGGATATGATTTCATTTTGAACATATATATAATCAATGATACTAATTTTAGTCATGAAAAGGTGTTTCTTATAGATTGTGCATAGTTTCACATATGCATGTTAGAGATCTATTCTCCATATTTGTGACAAAGCGGTGAGAGAAGAAATGTAAGAAATCAATGTATTATGCTTAACCAAAACTATACTTTGGCATTTGTAGATGTTATTCTTTAGTTCAAACATTTCAGTTATCTTTTGTTAAATATTTTGTAGGTAGTGAGCCTCCTCTTGAGTAGTGATCTGTAGGCAATGTGGCTGAATGTATGTGCATTCCCTTTGTAAAACCTTTATTTGAGTATACACATTTTGTGGGTTCATCCCTATCGTGGTTTTTCCCTTAAGAAAGTTTCCACGTATAAAATATTTATCTTATGGTGTTGTGGTTGTTCATTTTTATGCTCTTGCACCTTTCTTTTGATTAAATGGGATAAGTCATTGAAAGAACAAGTTGATAATATTAAAGTTTGTATAACACTGATTCACCACCCCCTCTAAATGTTCCTTGTTGGCATTATACACTCAGATGAGAATAGTTGATGTTGTCATTGATGGTAACCAATTGGTAATGGTTCACAGGTTACACCGGCAACAGACATCATCTACCGGCACTGACAGGCACTACAAAGGTTATTCACACCAACATCCATTCTACACTGATAGAAGATCTTATTGGCACTCCTAGCCAACATGAAAATTATGTTGTTTTGTATTGTAATTATATTGTATAGCTGACATGATGTATTGTAAAGACTCATATATATTTATGAGATCTTATAGGTCATTTTGTAAGTATGTATGGTATGTAAGAGAAGTAAGGATATGTAATTAGGTAATGAAGATGAGAGCGAATATATGTATATGCATTTTCATGTAATAATTTTATGAGCGAATAAGAGCAGAGCAGATCAAAGAAAGGTTTATGGTATAGGTACTTCATAGAGCTTAAACCGGTACTGAATCTAGCATTGCAGATGCTATTTTGAGTAGTACATTCTTATTGGATTTAATTATCCAATTTTGTAGTTAGTGTGACTCCTTTTGTGATTGATCAGTGAGCTCTACGCTATTGGCCTTCTTTCATGTGTAGGCCCCTATTGTATAAGTAATATTTATTCATATTGGCTAGTGAGTAAATATTGTGGGTCACAAATTCCATCGAGGTTTTTCCCCTACCGGGTTTCCTCACCAAAAATATCTGTGTTATGGTGTGCATTGATGGTTATACTATTATTTCTCTTATTTTCTTTATTTCTTGTTTACCAGTATATTAATTTGGGTTGTAAATTTACAAACAAGTTTAAATATTTTGTTTACCAGTTAGACACTGATTCACCCCCTGTCCTAGTGTCTTTGGGACTGATCAAGTACCTTATATTACTTGATTCCAATAATTGGTATCAGAGATTGGTTTCCCAAATGAAGTTTAACAACTTGAGGAAGATCCATGAAAGTGATTCAATAGTTTTTGATGGTCTTCATTAAAAACTCCTAGTTGTGCTAGAAGATCTTGATCAATCCAAAGTTGAAGTTTGGGAGTTGCAAGCGAACATTAAGGATGTTGAGAATTTCATCCAGCCATTGAAAGAGAAACTGAACAATTCTGGGGAGAACAGAAGGAACTTTGTGAGAATATAAAGGAGAAAGGAGGCAAAAGCATGGAAGATGATCACCTGAGTCAAGCCTTGAAGAAGGAGTCAGAAGAATGTGAGAAGCTTGCAAAAGATAATGTAGTCCTGAAACATGAGATAGAATCTATAGTGACGGGGTTGACTAAGGAAATTGAGGGAAATAAGAAGAATGAAGAGAATCTTAATCAATCCTTGAATGTAAGAGAATGGCCAACTAAAGGTTGAACTTTAACAATCCAAACACTATGAGGAAGAGCTTGAAAAGCATATTGTCTCTCTTAGGGACAAACTTGTGACTACAAATGAGTACAAGGATAGGTTCAAGATTAGCTTATCTAAACTTGATTCACTACTTAGGTAAGACAATCAGAAGAACAAACCTAGATGGTCTTTGGTAAGACAATCTAATGCTCAAAAGTATCCATGTTTCAATGATAATTGCTTTGTTTGCAACAAATTGGGTCATAAAGCTACTCAATCTAGAAATAGAATGAATCATAATGGTCCATCTCTCTTTGATGAATGCTTCTATTGCAATAATTATGGACACAAATCAAACAAATGTAGAAGTATAATGAATATCTCTTTCAATAGAAGGAGAATTAGATGTTATGCATGCAATAGACTTGGTCACATTCCTAATCAGTGAAGATGAAGAGGAAATCAAGGGAATTATAGGTTTGGATAAGGAAATGTTGTGTGCTACAATTTCAACAAATCCAATCACATTTCAAGATTCTAAAGAAGCAAGAATGTGAATAGAAATAGTCCAGTAAACAAGAACAAGAATGTGCAAACACATGATAAAGGAAAAGTGAAAGCGGATGAGATCAGGAATGAAATAAAGAAGACATGGGTAAATAAGAGTGAGACAGATGTAGGGAATGGGTCCACATCTAAATCTGGTGCTGGAAATTCCTCCAGGAATTACTATAACGCTTATAGCCTAGGGGGATTTTTCAATAAAATCCTATTTCTCCCCCTGCTAGCAGTTGTACCAAAATCCAATAGGTTGGAAGAAATTGTATCAAGATATTATAGATGATTTGGAATGATCTCTGGAAGAATTTGAGGGATATTGAAGATCCGTAGATGAATTTTTTGGAGTGGTCTGAGAAAACAGGGTATCCAAAAGGTTTACGAAAAACACATTTATTGCACCAAAAAGTTAGATATGTGAATGATAAAAGGAAACTTAACCCTCTCATTTGTCACTTTTCATTCAAAGAGAAAGAGGTTTAGAGTGCTCTATAAGTAGATTTCCAGAGATTGAAGATGCAAGAATATTTTCATGTGAAACCCTAATCGGATGAGAAATGTATTTATCTAGTAAAACTTTTCAAACTGGGAATTCTGAAAATGGCTACTCCATTGGTCATAGATATCACCAACAGGTCTTGCCACAAGTTCAAGATCCATAAAATCAATGGAAGTAGATCAACTAGCTGCATTCTCTTCAGTTTTGTATGGTGTTATGCATGTCAAAGAGATTAGGGCCTACATACATACAATTCTTGAAGAGTTAGGGAGCTCACATTTGTTAATTCTCTACTCCAAGTAGCTAGTAAGTTAATATTTCAATCTCAAACTAGAATTTAAGGTGCTGGAGGAGAAAAACTTTACTTAGTTTGTTAGATTCATGATGTTCGATGAAAACAAATGGGTAGGGTATGTTCTAAGTATAATTCATAATGAGTTCATATATTTGAGAAAGTCATTTATGATCACTAAGGATGCAATCAAGGTTGTAACTAGTTTATGCTCATCCGGTGATTTTCCCTTGATGAAATTTATGAAAGACCAAGTTGTCATTAATATAACCGGATCAAGATTTGACAAAAGGGCTATGGTGATCAATGGTATACTTGAGCATGATGTGAGATTTGCTTCAATGATAATTGGATACAAGATCTATAACTCCAGGTAGGAGAATTTTGTATCTATTACTCCAATCTATGTAGCCTATGAGATGGTCAAAGGAAAATAAACAATATGACCCATGTGAGTTGCTACGAAGTGAACTAATGAAGAATCTGGCCAAGATTAAGCAAGACAAGAAGAACAAATTCAAGTATGGCACTTTGATCCTATGTATGTTCTTCTATTTCATGAATGGGGTTCTAGGAGTTTGTCATGTTCAATGGGAAATTGATAGACCAATAGTTGTTCAAATCAGAGAAATTTTATATAGCATTGGTGATAGCAATGCTCGAAGAATTTCTCTTTGGGGCTATTTCAATAATTTTTAAAGTGTAATGTAGGATAGGGAGAGGATTCCTAAATCAATTGTTGAGAAGTATGAGGACTCAATATGCTTCATGGTAGATACTGATCAATGCTTGATGGAAGTAGTAGAACCCATGATAGTTTGGATCATGCCCATGGGGTATGAGGTTATTGAGCAGGTCCTTGAGTTGTATTCTCAACATCTCTTGAGCAAGCCAATAGAAACTTCAGAGGAGATATTTGGCACTTTTGTAGAGAAGGATTAATAGTTATATAGTTATTTCAAGAATCTTGAGATAGTTTGAAAGGTAAGAAAGGAAGTTGAGGAGCATGCAGATAGCATTGGCAATACAGAAGAAGTAGTTTGGGAGGCAAAGAAGAGAACTCAGCAAGTTGTAGAGGAGAGGCTAGTTAAAGTTTAATCAACTGTTCTGGAAGCTTCCACCCTGAATTCAAGGAAAACCAAAAGCTTTGCACCCTCCTCCAGTTCTCAAAATCCAACTAGATCAAATAAATCTCAAGCCAAATCATCCAAAAAAGGTAAAAGTAGAAAGAAAGGTAAAAACTCAAAAATGTATATCACCATAGAAGATGATGAAGAGACATAATTAGATGAAGCAATGAAGGAAATTAAGACCAAGGGGACAAAAAAATCAAGGGTCTCTAAGTACAAGCCCTTTGGTGAAGGCAAAGAAATCAAGAAAACAAAGTTAGATGAAAATAAGCATGGCATGTCAATCAAAGATGTAGCAGAATCTCTTATGGTACAATATAATCTGAAGCCTCACTCTAAATACAATGGAACATTTGATTATGCTAGTAAGAGAACTCTTGAAGAAGCCACAATGAAGTACTTGAATATTTTCAATAGAGCTCTAGTTGAAATTATGTTTGAGATTCCTAAAAGTCTATATGATATTTTAGAAATGAGAAGAGGTAGTGCTAAGGTAGAAGATGAAATATTAAAGGAATATTTGTTGGTAGATCTATGCCCTATGATAGATGTAGAAGAAGTAAATAGAATACTCAAAGAAGATAGAAACAAATTTAGATGCAAAACGCGAATAAATAAGCTTACGAAGTGATCAAAGAGATAGAGAAGATCTTGAAGCAAATTCTAGAAAAGAACAAATTTAATGTTATTTCAAAAGAATCTAGTGATGGTGGTAATTCATTTGTTTTGAAAGTGCAAATAGTGCATTCAGAAGTTGAACAGGTTGAGGTAAATGTTTGCTTTATTTCAGAAGAGGAAGGTGTGGATAAAGTGAAAGAAGATCAAGGCAGAGAGGAGATAGGAAACAAAGATAAGGTTGAGGATACTCGGAATCCTCTGGATTATTCAAATAATATGGACACAATGCCATCTATGGACATTCCAAGATCCTTCTAAAAATGAAGGTCTAAAGGAGGTGAAAGTTGTGATTGAATCAAAAGATAAAAAGGTTGAGGTAATTGATGTTGTCTTTGAAGCAAAAGATGTGAAGTAGGAGTACCAAAGTAGTTCAAACTAGTTGGAGCAGCTAGCACTGCAATTGCTTGGAGATCGTTGCATTTCTTCATGTTTGAGAGTTTAGTATTGTGGATTTGGATTTATCACCTTAACCTCATTGTCTTTATCACATTTGAGATTCATATAACTTGGATTTGATTTCAGTGAGACATTGATCCCAGTATTAGTCTAGTACTGGTATGTTCTTACTGGTTGGTCTTGTAGTGTATGGAGCAGAGATGAATTGGGTTGCGAGTGGTTTCTATAAATTGTGGATCATTGAGAGATGTTGTTTTGGGCCTTGATCAATATTTTAGGATGATTTCATGAAGTTCTATGCATTTTGCAGATGTTCTTGGTGATTTGGGTTGACATGTTATTGTTTACACATTTCATCATGAACCGGTTGGTCTTTGGCCGACTTGATTGAGTTATTATTTCTTGTAGTTGGTATAAATAGAAAGGTTTGAGAATCATTTTAGGGGACAGGGGACTAAGGAAGAAGAGATCAAGTGAAGATGTGGTTTCCAGAGAGATTCTATTCTAGGGGGACTGAAGTCTGGCTGGATAGAGGTTTGAATCAGTGCAGAACAATGCAGACTGTTATCGAAGGCCTGTTGTTGAGTAGAAGATCTTTGTATCTTGTTTTTTTATTGTATGGATTGTTTCATAGTCCTAGGCTACGGTCCAGCATGTGTAGCTGATGAAGGCATATGTAATTCATTGAATAGTCATAATGATTGATTATTTGGTTACTGTTTATATTATGTTTAACTACTACTAGTTAGGGTTTCTCTTTATCTATTTTACTAGTTTGATCTTGTATTGTGTTACCAATTGCTAGTATCTTGCATGGTGTTTTGTGTTATAGCCTGCAAGGAGGGGATGTCCTTCATTGGATCTCCCTACCTTGTTTGCATCAAGTGGGTAATTTCTAGAGAGATTTTGGTCTGAGGGGACTGAAGTTCAGATGGACTAAGGCCCAGATCGGTGCAGAATAGTGCAGGTTGTTACCAGAGGCCTATTTGTCAAGTAGAAGATCTAGGCATCTTATATTTGTGTTTCTACAAGGTGCGGATGTCCTTCATTGGATCTCGCTACCTTAGTTGCGTCAAGTGGTAACAGAGTTGGTTGGAAAGGAAGTTGAGGCAACTTGTAGACTTGTTCAGATCACCAAACTAGATCAAGTGATGGGACTCACTTTTCAATTAACCCCGAGAGTCTGATGCGGGAGCACCAGAGTAGTTCAAATTGGTTGGAGTAGTTAGCAGTGAAATTGCTTGGACATCATTGCATTTCTTCATGTTTGAGAGTTTAATGTTGTGGATTTGGATTTATCACCTTGAGTTCATTATCTTTATCATATTCGAGATTCATGGCATTTGGATTTGATTCCGGTGAGACATCAATCCTAGTATTAGTCCAGTATTGGTAATGTTCTTATTGGTTGGTCTTGCAATGTATGGAGCGAAGATGAATCGGGTTGCGGGTGGTTTCCGTAACTTGCAGATCATTGAGAGATGTTTTTTGGGGCCTTGACCAATATTTCTAGAGTACTGCATGAAGTTCTATGTATTTTGAAGATGTTCTTGGTGATTTGGGTTGACATGATATTGTTTACACGTTTCATAAGGCTGATGAATGAGGTATTGAAGAAATTTGTGGGTAAGTTTGTTATTGTATATTTGGATGACATTCTAATTTTTAGTAGGACAAAATAGGAGCATTTGTTGTATTTAAGACAAGTTTTGTAAAGGTTGACAGAAGAAAAGTTTCTTATAAATCTTAAGAAGTGTACTTTCATGAAGGAAGAATTAGTCTATTTTGGATTTGTGATATCTGAGGATGGTTTGAAGATGGACCTTGAGAAAGTAAAAGCAATTGTTGAATGGCATATACTAGAAAGCATTGGAGAGGTAAGATCATTTCATGGATTGGCTAGTTTCTACCAGAAGTTCATTAGAAATTTTAGTTCAGTTTGTAACCCTATGACTGAGACAATGAGGGGAGATAGTAATGAATTCAAGTGAACCACTGGAGCAAAAAAAGTTCTGAACTATTGAAGAAAAAATTAACTGAGAAGCCTATTTTATCTTTACAGGATTTCAACAAAGTATTTCAAGTGGATTGTGATGCAAGTGGAACTGCAATTATATCCATATTGAAGTCTGAAAGGGAGAGAAGTAGCTTATTTTAGTGAGAAATTGAATGATGCTCAGAGGAGATACTTAGTGTATGATAAATATTTTTATGTTGGCAATATTTTGGATTTGGTTAAGTGTTGTCATTGATGTCAACACTATACATCTCGATTGGACCTATCCTGGTTAGTCTTGGTGATCATATTGGTTTTGGCTATGATTCTGATCCGGTATGATCAGATCTATGGAATTAGTTTTGTATGCTTACTTTAAATGGTTATTTGTTTTCCATATTCTATTGGTTCATATTTTTGTGCTCCATTAACTATCGCTTATGTTCCTAGTTGCCATTTCTTGGTACCAGTTAGTTTTACGATAAGTGATATTTGATGTTTTGGTCAGACGATATTGGTCGAGCTTATGGAATTGGTCTCTATCATGTTGAAAGTGCTTCTTGATCATATTTTGGGTGTTTGGTGACTTTGGATTGGCTGGCATGGTGTTATGGTGGTCCTATTTGGATCTGGTTAGACTTTCTGTGTTACTTCACTAAGGGTTTCTACCAGTTGGTGAAGCATGTTGGATTTTGGTCTTAGTGGAATTTTTAGTAAATGGAATTGTTTGGTTACTTGATTTAGGTCCATGATATGTATTGTAAATCATAATATTGGTTCAGTGATATCATGTATTGAATTTTTTGTTATTATGGGTTTATAGGTTTAGGGTTTAGCCGACCTTGTCAATAAGCTTGATGATCTATATTAATAGGTGACTTATTCATGTAATTTGCATATCAATGGGATCAATGGTTATGTTTGCATTATCAGAGGAAGGTTTATGTGCAAACAAGTGATATATCATTGGGTGAAGGTGTTATCACTATTTAGAATTTTGGGTGATTTTTTCTTTTCAATCCTTTTAATTTTCGTCTTTCATGGTTTCTTTCTGCTCCTGAGGGTTATTTGTCTAAGGGTTTAGGGTTTTGCAAATTAACCTTTTTCCATCTTGTAAGCCTTGTGTTCTATTTTTTCGTTACCTTTTTCCACTTAAGTGGAAGGGTCGGTCCATTGTTAGAGAAGGGGTCCCTTTTCTAGTCTTTGCCTAGGCGGGATATAACATTCTATTTGATTTATGCCCTTTTCCTAAGTTTTATTTCACTTTCATTTGTCTACCAGGTGTTGTAATGCTTGCGCATCTTCTTGTTGATCCAACGGTTGCCACTATTTCACAATGCAAAGATGTGCAAAGTTTACCTTTCACGAAATAGCGAAAAGGCAGTGTGCTCAGCAGGTAGGCAGCTTCCAAATTAACGGTCGAGCATCTTCGAGATGATCTAAAGAAAGGTGTTGTTTCGCAATACGAAGTAACACAAAGTTTATCCTTCATGAAACAATGAAAAGATGGTGGGCCCAACAGGTAAGCGACTCCCGATGTTAAAGACCAAACACCTAGTTGTTGATCAGACATCACGCACTATTTCACAATGCAAAGGTGCACGATTTTTATCCTTCATGAAACATCAAAATAGATGTGGCTGCTACGTGGCGGATTAGATGGCAATACAGCTGGATGTGCGACTATTGTAGAAGGTGATCTATCAATAGGACACGTGGCTCCAAATGGATTTCCAAATTGGTCCGTTCAATAAAGTGGCAATGTTGGTGAAATTCATGGTGTAGTGAGACACGTGGCGGTTCAAGTGTGAAGAGCGACAAATTTCTTGAGCAAATAAGTGATAGCCATGTGGAAGATACTTGTCAGAGGTTTGCAGATGAGTGGATTTGCACAAAGAGCCCACTTTGAAGGCTAAAGAAACTAAAGGCCGAGCATCTTGAAGTTGATTAGACATCATGCATTGTTTTGCAATGCAAAGGTGCACGATATTTACCTTTCATGAAGCAGCGAAAAACTGCTAGTAGTGGCGATCATATTTGGTTGTAAAGACAAGCTATCATGGTGAAGGATAAAGATCGTGTGGTTAGTTGCTGATCTGATGATGCGTGTTGTTTTGCAATGCGAAGGTGCACGAAGTTTGCTCTTCGCGAAATAGCGAAAGGATGGCGGGGCCCATTTCTAAAGGAGGATGACTCAGGTAAGGTAAAGAACATGTGCGTCTTGCATGATTTGACGATGTGAATTATTTCATGATCCAAAGATGCATGAAGTTTACTCTTCGTGAAACAGCAAAAAGGCAAAACACTTAGAAATTTTTTGTGGTCCGTTGGAGCCATTTTTTGAATTCAAATACGAATTAATTGTTGAAGCATGTAACTTAATTGTTTCTAAGCAATGCTCGGTTGTCATAATAATCTTCACATCTATTGAAGCTTTGGCATGAGTTTGAGGAATCTTGCAGAAGAACCAGTGCACAGTGTGAATTTTCTCAAGAAACAAGTAGTTTCTGCAAGTTGCTTAACAATTACAATTTGATTGGTATCTGTTATTACTATTTAGAAAATTGGGTATTCTTGTCCCATATTTGGCTAGAAGTCTGCAAAAATGTGTTTAGCATAGCCTTGTTACCTCTAAGTTTCTTGGGTCAAATGAGGGTTTAAGGTTTTTAAAATTCTAACCCTTCCTATGTTTGAAAAACCCTTATGTTCTATTTCTACATTACTTTTGCCATTTAAAGAAGGGTTGGTTTATCATTAAAAGTGTTCCCCCATAGGTTTTCCCTAGGCGGTCCTTCAAATATTTTCAAAATTTATGCCTTTGCCTATGTCTTGTTCTAATGTTTGTCGGGCTCCTTAATAATTGTGAAACTCATTGTTAATCCTACAATTGTCGTTGTTTCGCTAGGCAAAGATGTTAGCAGGTTAATGTTCGCGAAATTGCAAAAAGGCTAGGCAGGCCCAACCAGATGATTGACTGTCTGATTAAAGGACTGCATCTTGTTTTGAATCCAATAGCTCGCATTGCTTTGCTAGCCCAAAGTGCACATGATTTACCCTTTGCAAAGTAGTGAAAGAATTGGTGGGTCCTAGAGGCGAGTGACTCCTTTGGTTAAAGGTTGATCAGCTTAGAAAAGATCAATGGCTTGCATTGATTCGCGGCCTAAAGATACCCATTGTTTACCTTTCGTGAAGTTGCGAAAAGGTGGAGGGCCTAGGCAAGGTAGTCACGACAAAGGTAATAGATGAGCAAGTTGCCAAGATCCAATGGTTGTCACTACTTCGCGAAGATAAGTGGCCTGAGGTTTAAGCTCTATGAAATAGCGAAAGGGTCGGTGGGCCCAAAGGAAAGACAAGTCATAAGTTTTAAAGGCCGATTAAGTAGGATTTGATCATATTGTCATCGTGGATTCGCAGCCTCAAGTCAAGCGGAGATTAATGTTTGCGAAATAGAGAAATGATGTGGCAATCACATGATGGCTGACATGGCAGGATAGATGGGTTGTTCCATGGAAAGAATTAGTGACTTGTTAGATACACATGGCTCTGAAGGGTAGTTGAGGGCCTGCCTTAGTTTAATCGGCAATTATGTTGAGAATGGTGAAGTAAAACACGTGGCGGCTTCAGAACAGAACCCGGTGGAACTTCCTGAGAAAATAGCCGACTACCACATGGTGTTTGTTAACTGGTGATGCAATAAAGCAAGTGGTCTCCAAGTTAAAGGGCCCACTTTAAAAGGTCTGAGCATGTTAAATAGTGTACATCTCGAGATTGATCTAATGGTTGTCGTTGTTTCGCATCTCGAAGATGCTTGCGGCTTAGCCTTTGTGAAATGGTAAAAACCGTTAGCCGTCATGGTTGAGTGCAGTTAGTTAAGAAGACTGGTGATCACTATAGGAAGTAAAGACTGAGCAATTAAATGATGATCTAATGGCCGATGTTGTTTTGTGAGGTAAAAGTGTGCATGGTTTAGTGTTCGCAAAACGGCGAAAAGAAGGTAGGGCCCGTCACTAACACATAAAGATCGGAAGGAGTAAAAGCAGTACAAGTTCTCGAGATCCTACGATCGTCGTTTCTTTGTGAAAGAAAAGTGCGGGGGTTTTAAACTCTGCGAAATGGCGAAATGACTAAAACAGAGAAAGACTCAGAGAATCAGTGGTCCATTGGAGCCTATGTTTGAATTCAATTCTTACGAATTCAATTGAGGTGATGGCTGAAGCATGCGGGATTAATTTCTCAATTCAATGCCAACTTGTCGTATTAAGGTCTGCATCAATTGAATATTGGTACCATTTCGACAAGTTTGTTGCAAAGGAGCTGGTGCAAAGCGAGTTTCTTCAGGTGAATAACCAGGTTTTCTTGTGTGTGAATTGTTTCATTAGAGTTTTGTGAAAATATCAATTGATATAGTTGCATTAACGGGATGGCGCCAAGAAGGGGGTTAATAGGAAAAGTAAATTACCAGGATAGGAATATTTGGGATGATTTTCTAGAACAGCTAACTATGTCTACTAATGTCAGGGCCAAGGCTAAAGAATTGGTACCAAAGAACCCTCATTTGAGAATCTGGGATGGCCTATATGACAAAGGTAATTGGTTAAGGGATCCACAAATATGGTTGTCAGGTTTAGGATTGTTCAAAGTAGGTTTTGGTCAGAGACATTCCCTTGCCTCTTTAAATAGCATATGGGAACTGGATGTGGGGAAGGTTATAGTCCCTGGTGTATTCATGGATGTAGATTTGTTGACTCTGATTGCACAAAATTATGACCTGGTGGCTAGATGTATCAGAAATGTGAAGGGGTCAGCCTTGATTGAAATTAATGATGATGAACTCAGACGTGTGTTTAAGCTTAGTGAAGCTTCAAAATTGTTAGAGCCTATTGATTTTGAATCATTGGCCTAGGTTTATGATGCACAAAGGGATCACCTTAGGAGTGGCCCATTGAAAGAGTTCTTTGTTAAAATAGGAGGGTTAATAGTTGTAGGCCCAAGTACAATGGAACCCTTCTCCTTGAATTTGTTTACTCTAAGAGCTAAGGGCATGTATTGGGCACTTTGTCAGATTTTTGGAGAAGATGCTGAGAAAAATATGCACACCCATTACATGCTGATGATTGCACGGATTCCAAACCCCTCTCTGGCAATAACATTTGATTATGCACCATACCTCACTGATGCAATTCATGCAGGGCTAGTAGGGATAAAAAATGGTAAGGTGGATAGACCGTTTGGATGGTATTCTCTTCTAATGCACATGTTGTTGTTCAAGGGTGCTGATTATTTTGCAAAAGAAATGGATTTGGTCAAGGTGAAAGATAAGGAAGAGATGTCTGTTCAACTTTGAACACCTATTTTATCCTAGGATAGAGAGGATGCTAGCTATCTGAAGTTTGATAGATGCTTTTCATCTAAGATTAGGATTCTTTTGTGCACAAAAAACCCTAGGATTCCTAAGGCTCTCTTCGAACTCCTTAGGCCCAAGGAGTTTGCAGAAGGTATTAAGATTGTTCATAATTGGGGAGTTATGTATTTGCACCCTGTTTCTATAGTTTTCAGAGTATATGGTTTCAGAGGCACTCCATATTTATTTCCTTATCAAGTCCCACTGAAGATAGGAATTGCTAAAGTCTTAAGGAAAATTGGGGGTGTACAAGAGACAGAGCTGACAAATAGGGGTAAAGGGACCATTTTCCCAGCTATTACCATGGCACATCATTTTGTGATCACTAAAGGTGGCTGGAAGTATTTTGAAGAATTCTTTAAACCATATAGGTTGTCAACCGCAGTATCAAGATTTGCAAATCCTGAAGACTTTTTCAACGACATGTTTAGGAAGAGAGTAGTTTGTAAAGGTAGGCCTCACCAATTTCAGTTCCCTGAAGATCTAATTAGGAATGAATTCAATTTGGATGAGCAAGAACTGGGGAAAGAGAAGTGGGTTGCATATAAAAGGGCTCTTGATTTCATTCATTAGTTTGATAGCAGTTATGACCCTCTCTCTAGTTTCAATCCCTTTGAGGAAAAAATAAAATTCTTAATTCTTATTTTTGAAGACCTCATGCAAACTTTGAAAGAAAAAAGGGAGGCTATAATGAGAAATGATCCTGACATGGTTAAATTGGTTCTAGCTATTCCTGCCTTTGCTAAGGCTATCCCACTTGGTGATTATGTAATGCACAAGAAATCAAAATATAGTGTGATGATGCCAGTGACAGGTGAGCCTTCCACTTCAAGAGGGAAAAGAGAAATTGAAGATTTCATTGACATCCAAGACTCCCCTAAAAGGAAAAGAGTGGGGAAGGAAGTGCAGACAAATGAGCCTCTGTATTCTCCATCTCAGTCCCCTATCCACATAGGAGATGAGTAGGTGGTGGCCGAATAGCTGTTACAGTTAGGGAGTCTCGGGGAGATTTCTTACACATATGAGGAGACACAAGAGGGGTTGCCAGAAGAGCCACCTAGCATTGAATTGAACTTGACTAATGGTGAGCTCAAAGATGAAGAGTTAGACCCTACTGTCAAGCAAGCCAGTGAGGAGTTCCTAGCTAATAGTAACTTTGTTAAAACAGGAGCCTTCATGTAGTTTGTATGGAAGCAAAACATGGAACAATTTAAAGCCAAATGTGAACAAAGGAAGAGTGAGCAGCCTCACAGAGATGTAACTTAGGTAGAGGAAGAGGTGAAACAAGAAATGATTGAGGATTTCAAGACCATTACCCCTAAAAAGGGAAGAGAGATGGTATCAAAGGCTGGTGTTTTGATCCTCTCCAAGTGGGATATAGCTGATGCTCTGGTACTTGAAGCAGTCAGGAAGGAAACTAAACCCATGGAAGGAGTGACATTCAGTAGAGATAATGTTGCTTTAGTCATGTGGTCACTAAAGAAGGATGAAAATAAAAGAAGGAAAGATGTATCAGATTCTAGTCTCCTAGGAGGCATGATTGTAAAAAGAGTCCAAGATATAGGGGTGGTGGAAGCTGCAAGCACAGTCTTGGAAACTACAAATTTCAGTGTAGTAGTGGCAAAAAAGAGGGAAAAGAAAAGGCTAATCTCCAATTAAAATTGGAAACAATCTTAAAGGCTTACAATGAGGCCAGAGAAGGAATATCCAATAGAGACAATACTATTGCCAGACTTCAGGGTCAGTTGGCAGGTCAACACCATCCAATTGAATCCTCTACTCTTATGATAGCCTCTTCTCTAGCAAGACCTCCACCTACGAGCCCCATCATAGAATATCCCCCTTCTCCTCTGCCTTCTGGTTTCTAGTTAGCTAAAATTGTTCAACATGAGTTGGAAAAGTTGAAACAGGCTCAAGCCCTATTTGCAAGCAAATATGAGGAAAAGGTAAAAGCCACAATTTTGAAGTTTGCTGATTCAGTTAGGCCCTCTGTCATTCACATTTCTATGAAGAGGATTCTGAATATTTTGACCGAATTAAGAGAGGATGAAACCACCTTGGAACCAATTTTTAATAAGTGGATGCCTAGAGGTAAGGAGTTAGAGCTCATGTGTTCATCCCATGCAGATGCAGAGGCAAATGACAATCTTAGGTCCATTAGTGAATTCATAAAAGAAATGTATATACTATCAGAAGAAAGGGCAGGTGTAAAAAGAAAAGCCCAAATATATAGAAAGGAATATTCTGATCATAAGTATGAATTGTTTCCAGGGGGTTTTGCTGGTCCTACTCAGTTAAAAGAGGAGAAGGCATGACTAGAAGAGATGGATCACAAATTGTCCCAAAGGGTTAATGAAATCATTAACACTGATAACACGTCCTTATTTGTCAAGGTAAAATCACATTATGGTTTCATAGAAACAGAGATTGGGCAGTTGAGAGTCACGTGGAAAAGGTTGGAAGGAATAAAGAAGAAGATTGTTAGCTTTGCTTAGCCAAATGATGACATGTTCCAGGAATAGAAGGATAAATATGCCAGACAAAAAGAAGAAGTTCCCAAACCGTTAGAAGATGTTGCAGCGAGACAACAAGTTGAAGAGGTTGTTGATACCGAAAAGGACTTGTAACTATTTCTTGGAGAACATTGCGATTTGTAACAAACTTTTCTTAGGTTTGTCTGAAGCTTGTATGCATCCACGATGTTATAAATGGATACCAATACTAATAGAAAAGGGATCACAAGAATTTTGTAAAGGACCTCTAGCAAAATATATCTAGGTTTTTTTTGGGTTCTCTTAGAGATTACTTTGAATTATGTAACATTTTCAAAATGAATATGAAAATACAGATGAATACTTTTCAGGCCTAATTTTGTGTTGTCTTCTAGTGTGCATTCGTTAACTTGCCGATTTCATTTGAGTAATCTAGGGTTATTCAAATGAGCATGGATTGTAAGGCAATCTTATAGACATATTTCTGGCTTTTCTCTTTAGGAGAGGGATTAAATGTGCATGAAATATTTCTATCAGTAGATCAACTGTTTGCTGCTTTGAATATGATGAACTATTTTAGTTAAGTGGGAAAGGACCTATGTATATGTTAGGCATGTATGGGGTTCATGAAAGCTGAAGTGATGAAATGTATAAGAATGTTTAGTTTTTAAAACTCTTTCTTGATTTAGGTGACTTTGTGGCCCGGATAAGGCACTGGTATCAGATTGTAGGATTTCTTTCTATCTTTTCTTGAAGATCAATATTGAAAATGAATACAAGTTTTTCTTTTAGTGTTTCAGTTTCATTGAGGTGATGAAATCCATAGGTTTTTAGCACTGGTTTATTGTGGATCTCAATTTTAATGTGTGAAATTATTCACAGAAGGTATACCCACCTGAACTTTGGATAAGTTCAAAGTGTAGAAGGTCTCAAAACCTTGTTATATGTTACTCTTGAGTTCTATTTCCCTAATCTTTTCATATGCAGACAAAGTTGATTTATTTCTTACAGGAAGGATAGAAGGTAAATCAAAATTTGAGGCTAGCAATATCACTGGGTGTTTGATTTCTCAAAGAATCTATTTGAGATTTAATTGAAATAATTGTAATTCTAAGATGGCACCACGAAGAGAATTCAAGGGGAAGGTTAATTACCAGGAGAGACCCATTTGTGATGACTTTTTAGAGAAATTAACTAGGTCCACTAATGCTCCGGCTAAAGTAAAAGAATTGGTGCCTAAAGCTTCCCACCTAAGAATTGGTGATGGCCTATATGATAAAGGGAATTAGTTGAGGGATCCCCAGATAGGAATATCAGGCTTCGGACTTTTGAAAGTGGGTTTCAGTGAGAGAAATTCCCATGCTCCAATGAATAGTATATGGGAACTAGATGTTGGGAAGCTCCTAGTGCCTGGGGTTTTCATGGACATGGACCTACTAACCCAAATTACAAATAATTATGATCCCAATACCAGGACTATAAAGAATGTAAATGGCGCATCTTTAATTGAAATAAATGATGACGAGTTAAGGAGAGTTTTCAAACTTAGTGAGGTATCAAATTATTTAGAGCCCATCAATTTTGAAATGCTTGCAAAGGTCTATGAGGCATAAAGAGACCACCTCAAAAATGGCCCCTTGAAAGAATTTTTTTCCAAAATAGGAGGACTAACAGTTGTAGGCCCTAGCACCATGGAACCATTCTCATTAAACCTATTTACTTTGAGGGATAAAGGGATGTATTGGTCCTTATGTCAGATTCTTGGGGAGGATGTAGAAACTACTATGCCAACCCACTATACGCTCATGATAGCACAAATTTTGAACCCATCTTTGGCAGTGACTTTTGATTTTGCACCTTATCTCACTGATGCCATTCATGAGGGATTGACTGGGACAAAAAATGCTAAGGTCGACAGACCTTTTGGATGGTACTCTCTTCTCATGCACAGGCTTTTTGTTTAAAGGTGCTGATTATTTTGCTAATGAAATGGACCTGATCAAGGAAAAAGATGGCGAGGAGATGCCCATTCAAGTGTGGAGCACAATTTTGTCTTGGGATAGAGAAGATGTAAGTTATTTAAAGTTTGATAGATGTTTTGCATCTAGGCTTAGAATCCTTTTGTGCCCACAGAACCCTAGGATTCCTAAAGTTCTCCTTGAATTCCTTAGGCCTAAGGAATTTGCTAAAGACATCAAGATTGTGTATAATTGGGGTGACATATATTTGTACCTTGTCTCCACTATGTTCAGAGTTTTTGGATTTAGAGGAACTCCATAGAAGCAGAATTGACAAATAGAGGGAAGGGAACAATTTTCCCAACTGTTACTGTAGCACATCAGTTTGTAATCACCAAGGGCGGTTGGACACATTTTGATGATTTCTTTCGGCCATATAGGTTGTCTACTACAGTGGCAATATTTTTCGATCGAGAGGATTTCTTAAATGGTATGTTTAAGAAGAGAGTCGTATGTAAAGGTAAAGCACACCAGTTTCACTTCCCTGAGGATTTAATAAGGAACGAGTTCAATTTGGCTGAGCAAGAAATTAGGAAAGAAAAATGGCTTGCTTTCAAGAAGACTTTGGATTTCATTCATTATTTTGATAGTAGTTATGATCCTCTGGTTAGTTTTCATCCTTTTCAGGAAAAGATTAAGTTTTTGGTAGATTATTTTGAGGATTTAATGCAAACCTTGAAGGAGAAGAAGGAGGTTGTGATGAAAGCCAATCCTGAAAAGGCCAAGCTAGCTTTAGCTAACCCTTCCTATGCCAAGGTAATCTCCCTAGGAAAATATACAGTGAAGAAAAAATCAAATTATAGTGTATTGATGCCAATAAGGGAAGAGCCTTCTACTTCAAAAGGAAAAAGGGTATTAGAAGATGTTGTTGAGATTCCATACTCCCCTAAAAGGCTAAAAGTAGGGGCAGAAGTGGATACATATGAGCCCTTGTATTCTCCCTCCCAATCCCCAATGCATATAGGGTATGAACATGTAGTACCAGAGAAACTATTGCAATTAAGAAGTCTTGGATAAATTGCTCTCACTTATGAGGAGTTGCAAGAGGGAATGCCTAAAGAACCAGCAAGTGCCCAAATGGACTTAAATGTAGAGGAATTTATAGGTAAAGAATTGGACCCTATCATTAAGCAGGCTAGTGAAGAATTTTTGGCAGATGATAGTTTCATTAAAACAAGTTCCTTCTTGCAGTTTGTTTGGAGAAAAAATATAGACTAGTTTAAGGCAAGATGTGAGAAAAGAAAAAATGAGTGTCCTCACAAAGATACATCTGCTCTTCAGGTAGATGTAAAGCAAGATATGTTGACAGAATTTGGGACCATTACCCTAGAGCAAGGAAGGAAAATGATAGCAAAAGTGGGAGTTTTGATTCTCCTTGAATGGGATATAGCAAATGCATTAGTGCTTGAGGCAGTAAGGAAGGAAACAAAGCCCCTGGAAGGAGTGACTTATAGCAATGATCATGTTACCTTAGTCATGTGGTCACTAAGGAGGGAGGAGAGAAAAAAGAGGAAGGACACCTTAGAGTCCAGCTATCTTGGAGGCATGATTGTGAAGAGAGTGGAGGACATAGGAGTAGTGGAGGCTGCTAGCATGATTTTGGAATCAACAAAATTCAACATGGTTGTAGATGAGAAAGAGGCCAAGGAAAAGGTTGATCTCCAGGTTAAGTTGGAGGTAATCCTAAAGCCTACAATGAAGCTAATGCTGAAATAGCTCAGAGGGATAGTACAATTGCCAAATTGAAAAATCAAATAGTAGGGCAACATAAGAAAGGTGAATCTTCTACGTTGATGATTGCCTCTTCTCCAGCTAGACCTCCATTTGCTAGTCCAATCATTCAGTTTCCCTTGTCCCCTATAAATCCCAGTTTCCAATCTACTGAGTCTATCCAGGATGAAATGGAAAAATCGAAGCAGGCTTAGCCACATTTTCAAGTAAATATGAGGAAAAGGTTAGAGGCACAATTTTTAAGTTTGCTGACACAGTGGGAGCTTCTATTGTGTATATATATATGAAGAGAGTTTTGACCATGTTGAGGAGCCAATTTTGGATAAATGGATGGTTAGGGAGGTGGATTTAGAACTTATGTACTCATCTCATGAAGAGTAAATTTTTTTATGCCACTATTAAGTCCACTTGAGAGTTGGTAAAGGGCATGTCGAGGTTGGTAGATGAGAGATATAGTTTAGAAACAAAGGTGAACCTGTATAGAAAAGAGTATGCTAACCAAAAGTTTGAGTTATTTCCTGGAGGTTTTGTTAGTGCCAGCAAGCTAAAGGATGAAGAAATATGGCTTGGTGAATTAGGCCATAACTTATCTCAATGGATAAATGATGTCATTAATTTAGATGATGCATCTTTATTCATTAGAACAATTGAGAAAATTGAAAAGATAAAATCACACTATGGTTTTCTGGAAACTGAAGTTAAGAAGTTAAGGAATACATGGAAAAGATTGAATAAATTGAAGAGGAAAATTTTTAGCTTCTCTTGGCCTCATGATGATGTGTTCAAATAATGGAAAGACAAATATTTGAGGCAAGAAGCAGAGGTTCAAGAAGAGTCAGCCGATGTTGCAACGTTGTAACAACCCTCAAAAAGTTAGGATTGAAAATGATTGTAACCTCTTTTGAGAGGGAATTATGGTTATAACAAACTATATCATTATAAATGGATACCAACACTACTAGAAAGAGGATCACAAGAATTTCTAAAGAATCTTTGTTAAAATATATCTAAGGTTTTCTTTTTTTTTTAGAAATCACCCTGAGTGTACAATTTTGAAAATAAATATTAATATACAAATCAAAGAATTTTGAGCCTAGATTTATGTTGTCTTCTTGTGTGCATTGATTGGTTTACTAGTTTCTTTTAAATAATCTACGGTTATTTGATTGAACAGGGTTTGCAAGGCAATCTTACAGACATGTTTTCGGTTTTCTCTCAAGGAGGGGAATTAAATATATGTGAAATCTTTATGTCGGTAAATCAATAGTTTCTGCTTGAGTTTGATAACTGGGTCTATCATAAAGGAAAAAAATTTATATGCCAGGCATATATTAGGTTGGTGAAGCAGAATTGATGAGATGTATGTGAATGTCCTAATTTAGAATTCTTACCTAGCTTGGGTGACTCTGTAGCCCGAATAAGGCATTGATATTATTTGTGGAGTTTTCTATCTTTCTTGGAGATCAAGAATGAAAATGAACACGGGTTTTCTTTTATGTTTTCAGTATCGTTGAGGTGATAAGGTTCACAGATTTCTAACACTAGTTGACTGTGGATCTTATATTAAAATTGTGAAAGTATTCACAAGATGTATACCCACCTAAGCTTAGGATAAGCTTAAAGTGTAGAAGGTTTTGTAATAAACCTTGTTATATGTTATTATGGATTTCTATTTTCTTATTGTTCTCTCTTTATACGATAGAGGCTCTAATTTTCTTACAAAGGAAACAGGAAAATCAAAATTTGAGAACAACAGAAGGTTTTTGTATTGTAGGGAAGACATTTGTGCTTAATCAAAACTATATCAAGCATTAGGAGATCCTACTTTCATAATTCATTCTTTTCAGATTGTAGTCTAATGTTTTGTGAGTCAGTGAGACTTATTTTTTTTATGAGTAGTGAGCTCTAGGCGGTTGGACTGATTGCAAGCGCAATCCCCATTTTAATTTCACATACTATTGTAGAAGTATTATTTGATTGTGGGTAGGGTTTCCCACTATGTTTTTTCCTATTATCGAGTTTTCCACTTCAAAATATTGGTGCTATGTGTACTATGCTTTCATGTTCTATCCTTCATTGTGTTGGTTTCTTTGTGCTCCAGTTATATGGTTTTGATATGCATTAGTTATTCTTTCTTATGGTAAACTGATTCACCCCCCCTCTCAGTTTACTCTTGGTATCAGATCTGTCTAACATTTTATGCCATAGTTCAAGCCTTGAATAAGTGGAGACATTACCTGTTGCCTAAGGAGTTTTTGTTGTGTGTGAAAGATGAGAATGCTTCCAAATCCTGAGATCAGTTAAGCTTCCAGAGAGTGTGATCAGAAATACACACCGGATAAGCAAGTGAAAATAAGGTGATGACAAGAAGGATAACTGGCAAGGTGGTTATTGTTGGTAGGGTTAGTGAACCGGTGTGGGTGTGGTCGGTGACCAAGATGAACCGATAGAGTAGTGTGTTGAGGTGGACACCGACTATGATGCCACGCAAAGCTGAGGTGGTGAATATGAAGAGGTTGATGATGTCTAGTGTCAAAGAGGTAGTTGTAATTGGTCGACATTAAATGTTCATTGCAACAATCATGAAGGACTTGCAGAGAATGCGACTCGATGAAAGATGAATGACAAAGGAAGATCAGGAATCTATTGGCACCATGATCGATGTTTGATATCCGACTGTAGATTGACCTCAAGAAGGAAACAATTGGATCATAAATGTGTCGACTAATTTCGAGGCTGAAGAATAGGGTTATAATTGCCTTTTTTTAGAAAATATACATTGGATGAACGAAAACACATACAGATGCATCCCTTCAATGCAAGTGATCAATCCAAGATAGATTGGATCAGATATGATGAAGATTTGATCGGTGGAAGAAACCCTAACCAACTAAAGTTTGAATTGGTTTTCGGTGGGAAAAATTGTTTATATATACGAAAGCCAAAATCAATGAGGCATGTTGTTTGAATGATGTTGCATGGGAAGATTATGTTGAATAGAGTGTTGGTATGCCTCTATGAGTAATGAAATCAGTTCAAGTCTACTTGGTAAAGAACTTAAAATTCTGAGTATTAGAAGGAGAGCTGGTAAGAGGGTTTAACCGATAAGGTCAAGACTACCGGTGAGAAGGGAGTAGAGATTGAATGCAAGTTTGATGAAGAAACAGAGGAATCTAGTCAAGCAAGAAGAAATGATAGAGAACCAATAGTGACAAATAGCTTTGAACAAGATAGAGGTAAACCAAAAGAGAAGAGGTAGTATGTTGAGTGAAGAAGGAACTAGTAAGCAACAACAGTGAGAGGAAGAAAGCAAAGAGTACTAGAGAATATCCAGCAAGATAGTGACTGAGTTGATGAAGATTTAGTTAGAGTGAGAAGATATTTGGCAAGGTAGAGGAGACACCTTATTAGCAGGAAGGTTTGTATTGAGAGGTTACCAAATTCCCTTGTAACTAGATCACTACTTTTGTATTTGAATATAATATATTGTGGTCACTGAGTTGTAGCTTGGTGTACGAGTTGTAGCTCCTTGGGTTGGTTTAATTGGTTTTCATTGTGAGGCTGGATTAGAGCAGTAGACTCCAGTAGCATTGTTCACTAAGGTTTTTCCCATCTTGGGTTTTTCTTGTACATACCGGTGTTATGTGATATCCCTTTGTGTGTGTTTTCATTTGTACTGGTCTCTCCCCTAACTGATAAGTATGTTTTGAGTTGATCTAATAACCTGTATGCACACATAGAATAGTTAAAGGAAAAAGTTTGAGAACCACTTATTCACCCCCCCTCTCAGTGGTGCATTGTGTCTGACATATGGACCATCAAGCTTTGTAGTATTTTAATAGTTAGAGTAAGTTTAATCAGAGACTTATGAGATGGGTAGAATTTTTTCAAAGTTACACCTTTGTGTTGAAGCATAGAACTGGTAAATCTAACAAAGTTATTGATGCATTGAGTAGAAGAAGGCATTTGCTGACAGAGATGAGAGTGACAGTATTAGGATTTGAGGAGTTGAGGACCTTGTATGATGATGACCCGAATTTTGCAAAACCTTGGAGATCATGTAGAGAACCAATTATGGTAGATAGAAGCAAGTGGTTGGATTAATTCATTTAAGATGGGATGTTATTGAGATGAGTTAAGTTGTGCATACCTAAGAGTTCTATGCAGGAGAATTTGATAAAGGAGAAACATAGTGGAGGATTAGCCGAACACTTTGGTGTTGATAAAATAGTAGCAGTGGTGAGTGAGTGTTACTTTTGGCCTCAAATTCATAAGAATGTTAGGAAATATGTGCAAAGTTGTAGAGTTTGTCAATTAGACAAGGGTAGTAGTCAAAATGTGGGATTGCATAAACCTTTAACAGTACCTGTAGAAACCTAAAATTAATATCTAATTAATTTAAGCCTATCAACATAATTAATTAATTTAATTGTGTTATCCTTATTCCTCTCAGAATCAATTAAATCTAATTTTATTAATCCTGTCACTATTGTCCAATAATTAATTTATTAAATAAATTAATTATTCCCTTATTCTTCTAAATTCCTCTCAACAATTATTTCCTTTAAAACCCACTCAGTTAATTAATTCTAATTAATTAACCTAGTCATGTGATTCCTACAAATCACTTTTCCTAATCCCACTCAAGCTAATTAATCCTACTTGAATCTCTCATAATCATGCATATCATTATTCTCCTGTTTTTAATTCCCACTCATGTCACATCAACATTCAGCCTCTCAAAGAAATTCAAATTTCTTTGAATCCCTCAATCCATCCTTATTTTGGAATTTTTAATTCCTCAAGTTTGAAATTCAAATTTCTCCCCCCTTTTTCCAAAGGAATTTTATATTCCTGTTTATTTTCCCAAGGCACCCTTGATCCATGCCTTATATCTCAAATCAATTTCAACCATTCATAATCAAATCAATCTTGGCCCTCCATTGGCCTTCTCCAATCTATAAATTGGAGCCAATCCTCCTCACAAAAGATCCACATCTCATGCATTGTCATGTTGCCATTTCTTCTTTCATTCTCTTCTAATTCAAAGACTCCTATGCATCACTCAAATCCAATCCAATAATCCATTTATCTTGTTGAGCACAAGGAGAGAAATCCACATTCACCCCATCTCTTTCCAACTCTCCATTAGTCAAACTTTGGAGCTAGCAAAGTTTGTGGAGGAAAGGAGGACAAGGAAGAGCTACTTGCAATGGGAGCTTCATGAGTATTCTTTGTCTCGTTTTCATGATGTTCTTATTCAATCTTTCTTGGTATCTCATTTAAATTGTTTTTGTGTTTATTGAATATTAATCATGCACTAACCATTTTATTGTGAGACATACCAGAGAGACTATGGGAAGATATCAACATGGATTTCATACTTGGATTGCCTAAAATACAGAGAGGGAATGATTCTATATTTGTAGTAGCAGATAGATTCTCGAAGAAGATGAAGGCGGATTTGAAGTTCAGTTCTACTTTTCACCCACAGATTGATGGATAGATAGAAGTTGTTAACTGGAGCTTGGGAAGTTTGTTAAGATGCTTAGTTGGAGACAAAACCGAAAGTTGGGATTTCATTCTTGCACAAGAAGAGTATGCCTACAATAATTTAGTAAACAAGAGTACCGGAAGGACACCTTTTGAGATTGTTATCGGAGCACACCTTAGAGGTATATCAGAATTAAGAGATATTAGCACTGAAGACCGGAGAAGTGTAGAAGCAAAATAATTTCCAGATCACATAAAGGATTTACATATTCAAGTTAAGTAGAATTTGGAGGAAATGAACATCAAGTATAAGGAGAAAGAAGATGAGAAGAGGAGACATAAGGAATTTTAAGTTGGTGATGAAGTGATGGTGTATTTGAGAAAAGAAAGATTCTCGGTTGGAACTTATAACAAGTTGCAGATGAGGAAATCTGGACCTTGTAAGATTTTGAGAAAGTTCAGTTCCAGAAATGCATATGAAGTGGAGTTACTAGATAGTTTGATTATTTCACCTGTATTTAACATTGAAGACCTACATCAGTATCATGAACCATAATTCTATGAGGACAATATTATAGACTTGGAGAAACAGTTTCCTTGGAAGGAACCAAATCAGATTGAAGACATTTTGGATATTAGGATTGGGCGTAGAACCCGGAGCAGTCAATATCAAGAGTATATAGTAAAGTGGAAAGGTAGACCAATTGAAGATTCATCTTGGATTTCTCAAGTAGAGGTAGACCACCTTGGTTTTTTTTTTACCCCAACAAAGTGAGAGACTCACTTTTTTTTTTAAAACCTGGATGTCTGATGCAGGAGCATCCCTGGTTCTTGGCAATCTTGCACCAACCAAAAATATTTCCTTTTTGTTTTGCAATTTCAGTATTTCATCCTGCATTTTTTTGGCATTAGCTCACTGGATCTTGAGGAGTTGTATTTTTGCTTGAGGACTTGATTGTCTACCTTATTCCCAAACCATGGAGAATTTGAATCATTTTCTAGCAAGTTATCGCTCTTGATTTCCAAGATAGTTTTCTGGTATTGATTGCCTAGACCTATTTGTATTTCTAATCAACAGGATCCCTTTTGTAGATTGCAGAGACCTGAGTGTTTATTCTGATGTTCCTTGGCATATGGTTGACCTTCTCTTTGATCCACACTTCATCCTTTTTATTTTCCAAAGGAATTTCTTTTGCGGACTGTTATCACTGTTTAAAATTGGGTATTCTTATTCCATAATTGGCTAGACGTCTGCAAAAAATGTGTCTAGTATGGCCTTGTTACCTCTGATTTTCTTGGGTCAGAAGAGGGTTTAAGGTTTTCAAGTTTTAACCCTTCCTATGTTTGAAAAAAACCCTTATGTTCTATTTTTGAGTTACTTTTACCACTTAAAGAAGGGTCGGTCTATCGTGAAAAGTGTCCCCCCATTAGTTATTTCCCTAGGTGGTCCCTTAAATAGTTTAAATCTGTGCACATTTACCTTTATCCTATTTTAATGTTTGTCAGGGCCCTTAATTATTGTGCAACTCATTGTTAATCCTACGGCTCTTGTTGTTTCATTAAGCAGAGATGCCGACAAGTTAAGTTTCACAAAGTAGTGAAAAGGCTTGGCGGGCCCGACCAAATGGATTGACCGTTAGATAAAAGGACTACATCTTGTTTTAAATCTAATAGCTCACGTTGATTCACTAGCCCAAGATGCACGTGAAATAAGTTCTATGAAATAGCGAAAGACATGGTGGGTCCCAGAGGCGAGCAGCTTCTTTGGTTAAAGGATGATCGGTTTAGAAAACATCAATAGCTTGCATTGATTTGCAGCCAAAAGATGCACGTGTTCTACCTTTCGTGAAGTAGCAAAAAGGTGGTGGGCCCGAGAGAGGTGGTCATAGCAAGGGTAACTGATGAGAAAGTTCCTGAGATCCAACGGATATCGCTACTTCGCAAAGATAAGTAACCTGAGTTTTAAGCTATGCGAAATGGTGAAAGGAGCCGGTGGGCCCAAAGGACAGGCAGGTCATAAAGTTAAAGACTGATTAAGTATGTTTTAATCAGATGGTTGTTGTGGATTCATGGTCTAAAGTAAAGCAGAGATTAGTGATCACAAAATGGTGAAAGATAGGTGGCGGACATGAAGGCATGACATGGCAGGACAGATGGTTTGATCCGTGGAGTGTAAGGGTCACCTATCAAGTGCGTGTGGCTCTAAAGGTTACAATGAGGACCCACCTTGGATCAACCGATAGTTATGTGGAGAATAGTGAAGTAACACATGGCAGTTTCAGAATGGAACCTGATGGAACTTCCTGAGAAAATGGCCAACCACCACGTGGCATTTGTTAACTGGTGACAAGATAAAGCAAGTGATCTTTGAGATAAAGGGCCCACTTGAAGGGTCTAAAGCATGTTAAAAGGTGTTAATCTCGTGGTCGATCCAATGATTGTCATTGTTTCATGGCCCAAAGATGCCTGTAGCTTAGTCTCTGTGAAATGGCAAAAACCGCTAACCATCAACGTAATACGCGGTTAGTTAGTAAGATTGATGGTCATTGTTGGACATAAACACCGGGTAGGTAGATCATGATCTAATGGTCGGCGTTGCTTCGTGAAGGAAAATTGTATAAGTTTTAAGGCCTGTGAAATAGCGAAAAGAAGGTAGGGCCCGTCACTAACACAGAAAGACCGGATGGAGTAAAAGAAGCGCAAGTTCCCGTGATCCAACAGTTGTCATTGTTTCGTGAAAGAAAGGTGCAGAGGGTTTACGGCTAGTGAAATAGTGAAACAACGAAATAGAGGAAATACTCAGAGAATTTATGATCCATTGGAGCCCGTTTTTTAATTCGATTTATGAATTCAATTCTAAGGTGATGGCCGAAGCATGCTGGATTAATTTCTAAAATTCAATGCCAACTTGCCATATTAGAGTCTTCATCAACTTGAATTTTGGCATCATTTCAATGAGCCTGTTGTAGAGCAATTGGTGCAGAGCGGTTTTTTTCACGTGAATATCAGGTTTTTTGTGCTTTTTCTCGCTAATTCTAGTTCGAAATCAATGATTGTTGTTTGAATTTTTTCATTAGAGGTCTGTGCAAGTCTCAATTGATATAGTTGCATTATCAAGATGGCACCAAGAAGGGAGTTGACAGGAAAAGTGAATTACCAAGATAGGAACATTTGTGATGATTTTTTGGAATAGTTAACTATGTCAACCAATGTCGGGGCTAAAGCGAAAGAATTAGTACCAAAGAACCCTCGTCTTAGGATTGGGTATGGCTTATATGATAAAGGTAATTGGTTGAGGGATCCAGAAATAGGGATGTCAAGTTTAGGATTGTTCAAAGTAGGTTTTGGTCAAAGACATTACCTTGCCCCTTTAAATAGAATATGGGAATTGGATATGGGGAAGCTTGTGGTCCCTGGTGTATTCATGGATGTAGATTTGTTGACTCTCATTGCACAAAATTATGAACATATAGCTAGATGTATCGGGAATGTAAAGTGATCAGCCCTGATTCAAATAAATGATGATGAATTTTGAAATATATTTAAGCTCAATGAAGCTTCAAATTTGTTAGAGCCTATTGATTTTGAGTCATTAGCCCAGATCTATAATGCTCAAAGGGATCATCTTAGGAGTGGCCCATTGAAAGAGTTCTTTGTTAAGATAGGAGGGTTAACAGTTGTAGGCCCCAGTACAATGGAACCTTTCTCCCTCAATCTATTTACTCTAAGACATAAGGGTATGTATTGGGCACTATGTTAGATTTTTGGAGAAGATGCTGAGAAAAACATGCCAACCCATTACATGCTGATGATTGCAGAAATTCTAAACCCCTCCCTGGCAATAACATTTCATTATGCACCATACCTTACTGATGCAATTCATGCAGGGCTAGTAGGGATAAAAAATGGTAAGGTGGATAGGCCATTTGGATGGTATTCCCTTTTAATGCATATGTTTTTGTTCTCAAGGGTGCTGACAATTTTGCAAAGGAAATGGATTTGGTTAAGGTAAAAGATAAGGAAGAGATGCCTGTTCAACTTTGGAGCATTGTTTTATCCTGGGATAGGGAGGATGCTAGCTTTTTAAAGTTTGATAGATGCTTTGCTTCTAAGATTACATTTCTTTTGTGCACAGAGAACCCTAGGATTCCTAAGGCTCTCTTGGAATTCCTTAGGCCTAAAGAGTTTGCTGAGGGTATTAAAATTGTTCACAATTGGGGAGATATGTGTTTGTACCCTATTTCTACCATTTTTAGAGTGTATGGTTTTAGAGATACTCCCTATCTATTTCCCTATCAAGTCCCATTGAAGATAGGGATTGCAGAAGTCTTGAGGCAGATTGTAGGCATACAAGAGGCAGAGTTGACAAATAGGGGTAAAGGGACCATTTTCCCAACCATTATTGTTTCCCATAATTTTGTAATTACTAAAGGTGGCTGGAAATATTTTAAAGAATTCTTTAAGCCATATAGGTTGTCAACTGCAGTTTCAAGATGTGCAGACCCTAAGGATTTTTTCAACGACATGTTTAGAAAGAGGGCAGTGTGTAAAGGTAGGCCTCAACAATTTTAGTTCCCTGAAGATTTAATTAAAAATGAATTCAGATTGGATGAGCAAGAACTGAGGAAAGAGAAGTGGGTTGCATATAAGAGGGCTCTTGATTTCGTTCATCAATTTGATAGCAGTTATGACCCTCTCTCTAGTTTCAATCCCTTTGAGGAGAAAATCAAATTTTTGGTTCTTTATTTTGAAGACCTCACGCAAACCTTGAAAGAAAAAAGGGAGGCTATAATGAGAAATGATCTTGATAAGGTTAAACTGGTCCTAGCTAAGCCTGCCTTTGCTAAGGCTATCCCACCTGGTGATTATGTGATGCATAGAAAATCAAAGTACAGTGTGATGATGCCAGTGATAGGTGAGCCTTCCACTTCAAGAGGGAAAAGAGCAATTGAGGATGTCATTGACATCCAAGACTCCCCTAAAAGGCAAAGGATAGGAAAGGAAGTGCAAACCAATGAGCCTTTGTATTCTCCATCTCAGTCCCCTATCCACATAGGAGATGAGTAGGCGGTGGCCGAACAATTGTTATAGTTAGGGAGTCTCGGGGAGATTGCCTAAACATATGAGGAGACCCAAGAGGGGATGCTAGAAGAGCCACCTAGTGCTGAAATGAACTTTACTGATGGTGAGCTAAAAGGCCAAGAGTTAGGCCTTACTGTGAAACAAGCCTGTGAGGAATTCCTAGCTGATAGTAATTTTGTTACAATAGGGGCTTTCATGTAATTAGTGTGGAAGAAAAATATAGAACAAATCAAAGCCAGATGTGAGAAAAGGAAGAGTGAACAGCCTCACAGGGATGTAACTCAGGTGGAAGAAGAGGTAAAGCAAGAAATGATTGAAGAATTTAAAACTATTACTCCTGAGAAGGGAAGAGAGATGGTGCCTAAGGTTGGTGTTTTGATCCTCCCTAAATGGGATATAGCTGATGCTCTGGTCCTTCAAGTAGTAAGGAAGGAAACAAAACCCAAGGAAGGAGTGACCTTCAGCAAGGACAATGTTGATCTAGTCATGTGGTCACTAAAGAAAGATGAGAATAAAAGCAGTAAAGGTGTATCGGATTCTAGTCTCCTAGGAGGCATGATTGTAAGAAGAGTCCAAGATACAGGGGTGGTGGAGGCTGCAAGCACAATCTTGGAGACTACAAAGTTTAGTGTTGCAATAGCAGAAAAGGAGGCAAAAGAAAAGGCTAATCTCCAATTAAAATTGGGAACCATCTTAAAGGATTACAATGAGGGCAAAGAAAGATTAGCCAACAAAGACAACATTATTGCTGGACGTCAGAGTCAGTTGGCAGGTCAGCACCATCCAGGTGAATCCTCTACTCTCCTGATAGCCTCTTCTCTGACAAGACCTCCACCTACAAGTCCCATTATAGAATATCCCCCTTCTCCTATGCCTTCTAGTTTCCAGTCAACTGAAACTCTCCAACATGTGTTGGAAAAGTTGAAACAAGCTCAAGTCTTGATTGCAAGCAAGTATGAAGAAAAGACAAAAGCCACAATTTTGAAGTTTGTTGATTTGCTCAAGGCCTCTATTGTACACATTTCTATGAAAAGGATCCTAAATATCTTGATTGAATTAAGAGAGGATGAAACCACCTTGGAACCAATCCTTAATAAGTGGATGCCTAGAGGTAAGGTGTTAGAGCTTATGTGCTCATCCCATGCAGATGCAGAGGAAAATCATAATATTAGGTCCACTAGTGAGTTTATAAAATAAATAAATATACTCTCAGAGGAAAGGGCGGGTGTAAAAATAAAAGTCCAACTTTATAGAAAAGAATATTCAGTTTGGAAATATGAATTGTTTCCAGGTTTTGTCAGTCCAATTCAGTTAAAAGAGGAGAAGGTATGGCTAGAAGAGTTGGACCACAAATTGTCCCAAAGGGATAATGAAAGCATTAACACTGATGACACATCCTTGTTTGTCCAAACAATTGAAGAGATGTATATGAGTGTTCCATTTTGATGAGATTCATAAAAGCCAAAATGATGAGATGTATATGAGTGTTCCATTTTGAGAGTTATTGTTTGATTTAGGTGACTTTGTAGCCCAGATAAGGCACTGGTATCAGATTGTAGGATCTCTTTCTATCTTTTCTTGAAGATCAATACTGAAAATGAATGCAAGTTTTTCCTTTAGTGTTTTAGTTTCATTTAGGCGATGAAGTCCATAGGTTTTTTAGCACTGGTTTACTATGGATCTCAGTTTTAAAGTGTGAAGATATTCACAGAAGGTATACCCACCTGAACTTTGGATAAGTTCAAAGTGTAGAAGGTTCTCAAAACCTTGTTATATGTTTCCATTTTCCTGATCTTTTCATGTGCAAATAGAGTTGATTTATTTCTTATAGGAAGGATAGAAGGGAAATCAAAATTTGAGACTAACAGAAGTGGCGACTCTGCTGGGGAGAGTCGTAGTGTGTATCTATGTCATAGATTGGTGCCTAAATTAGTTCAAAAGTTGTTAGTATATCTATGTTGTGGAAAATTGCCCGATCTCTGATTTGTGTTATCTGTCTCTTTGAAAATCTTCGTGATTTTTGTTTTAAAAAAATTGGCAAGTTTTTTGTCTAAAGCTTGTTTTCCTATTTCCCACAGTATTTGTGGGTGGCAACTCTGATAATCATAACCAGTCCTTTTAAATAAGTGAAATTCTTTTTAGAAAACAAGCATAATGCAAAGAGGAAGGAACACTGGGTCTTTCATGAAGAAGCATCCTCATGAGACATTGCAAGAAGGATTACCTAAATAATCACGGAGAGGCCAAAAATGATCAGTTGTACATGATGATGAATACTAAGAGGGGGGAGTGAATTAGTATGCCAAAAATATCTATACTTAAACACTTACACAATCTGAAGATAAACCAGTAAAACAGTCTAACAGATAGATCGGTTACCACACATGCAAACCAAAATGTGAATAAAGCATTCACCCACAAAAGAAATACAACCATAACACAAGATATTTGACGTGGAAACCCAACTGGGAAAAACCATGGTGAGATGGAACTCACAAAACACTATCTGCAGAATAGAAACCAGACCGGTTAAGGTTAGACCAGTTAAGGTCAAACCGATTAAGGTCTTACAATGTTCTTCACCAGAATAGATCCTGTTAGGAATCTCAATCTCTGTTAGGAGATAAGTCTGATTAAAGACTACCTTGTTAGAGGATTTTAGATTCACACAAGTGAACCACCTTGTTAGAGGATTTTACAAAGGCTTTGAGGCCTACCCAATTAAGGGGTACAGACTTGTCAAAGAAGTGAGTAATCAACAAGTGTTTGATCTATCTTATAGCATAGACTGCTTGATTAGATCCAGTATAGTTCACTGCTAACACACTTCAGCATTACTTCAGTCTTGTCTATCTCTTTCTGTTTACAACTCGATCTTCTTAGATAAGATTGCTCTTACAACAAATCCACAATCACCTTAAACCCTAACCACAACATAAGCCCTTTCAGCAACAACAACAACTTAAAACCCTAGACATGATGTCCTTTTAAAGGAATCTGATTTCATGTCGGTCCAATAGGATTACATTGCATTTTCCTAGGTTCAATGAATCTAGACATACTCAGTAACACAACACAAAAAGCACCGTCAGTGTGTCACCATCGTCAATCAATCAGTGGGTTGGTAACTCATCACAAAATGTCGGTTGGTAACTCATCACAGAGTATTACCAGTTCATACAAAATACCGGTTGCCAGTTTGACAAAAAAGAAGATCAAAATTTTCAAACCAAAAATAGATACTGTAGACAGGAATTCGGAAACCATCAAAGCAAACATATATTAAACTAGCTCAATCACAAAACTAGATTGCAATGATAACAATCCTAAAAACATTCAATAGAAAACATGAAGACAAGATATTCAAAATGAAATTAA
This sequence comes from Cryptomeria japonica, assembly GCF_030272615.1. Taxonomy (NCBI): domain Eukaryota; kingdom Viridiplantae; phylum Streptophyta; class Pinopsida; order Cupressales; family Cupressaceae; genus Cryptomeria; species Cryptomeria japonica. The sequence continues at coordinate 775,487,505 of NC_081409.1, read as the reverse complement.
AGCAAACCAAATGCAGATATCTCCTTCATAATTCTCCATTGTCCTTCTTTCTCCTTCAAATTGCTTTGTTTATGGATCTCACCTAAAAATGCAAAGGTATAGCATGAAAGCAAGATTGACAAGACAAGATGATAGCGTAAGGATACTAGAAGCGTGATTGATTGATCGGAGGGGGCCTGATTGAAGAAATTCATCGAATTTATAGATAAATTGGAGAAAAGACAAGATTAGCATGAAGAGATTTGACAGGAAATTTCAAATCAAGAATGACAAATATGACAAATTATGACAAAATTGACACTTTCTATACAAGATTGATTGATTGACAAATTATGACAAAATTGACAAGGTTGCTATGCAAAATTGATTGACTGACAAATTATGACAAATTATGACAAGATTGACATGTCATTCCCATGAAATTAGGGGAAGTATTAGAAAAATAGGAGAAAAAAGAAAATTAGATGAATTGGAAATTAGGAAATTAGAAATTGATGACAATTAGGTAAATTAGTTAATAATTTTTGATTCATTAATTAATTCACAAAAAGAGGAAAGAATTAATTAGCCAATTAAATAAATATTTAATTGTGACAAGAAGACTTAGGATAAATAAATAAATTATTTAGCCTAGAGGGAAAATGACAAACAAGATAAAATGAATAAATCATAAAATCCTAGAAGATGAATTAGAAATGCAAGGACAACAATTAGGTCTTAACAAAAGATAATTGATATAAGGTCGATTATGATCATGATTCTGATTAACAAAGGACCAATGCTGATAAATGATTTGATTGATACATGCACCAATTGATGAGGAACAATGACTAATTGATCCAAATTGACACGATTGAGAAGGACGATGATCGATGACAAATCGATCACAAAATGACAAGATTGAAAATGACAACGATCGATGACAAATCGATCACAAAATGACAAGATTGAAAAGGACAATGATCGATGACAAATCGATCACAAAATGATGAGATTGACAAGAGGACAAAACCCTAATTCTATCATCGATTAGGATTGACAATGTCCAAAATGAAATCGAATTGACGATGTCAAAATATGCCAAATGAGCATGCACATTGATGCGATAGGATAAGATCGACCAAAATCATGACTGAAGATTGTTATCAACAAGACCAAATTCGAAAGTGAGACAAATGAAGAATGCAGAAGAAGGACTCGATGCTTGCAAATGATAAAGACCAAGTGCACGACATAGAAGAAATTTTAATGCGATGCAAAAAAACCTAAAATAAGGCAATGTGCCAATGTTAAAGTATGAGTCCGCAAGCGTTGACCATTTTTAGATGTCTACATTTTGCCCCTCTTTGAGACAATGTGATTTCAAGCATTGTTTGAAAGAACAATAATGAAAATGCCCCAGACAATAACAATGACATTTGCATGCCCCCTCGAGGAATTGGCCAGAAAAATCCAGAAAAGAGGCCAAGTGATCAATAAGAATGATAGAAGATGATATGTTCGAACGGACTGCCAAGACTAATGGAAGAAATGTTAGTAAGAAGAATTTAGACAGAGGACAATTAGAGATGAAGGAAAACTTGCTTTCACAAATGCACATAAGTAGGTGAGAACCTTTATTTATTGTAGCAAAGTGGATGTAGAGCATCATGGCATTGAAGGCCAGAGCTGGAACGCAACCCCTTTTGCAAAAGACAGACACATCACACACAAGGAATGAGTGAAGCATCCTAGGGTGCATACATCAAGGGTCAAGGTATGTGCAGTGTTCACAAAGAGAATGTACTTATCACAAACACCCAATGATATAGTTGCCCCAGTTTGTGACAAACATTCCACAAACAACAAACACAACAAAAAAAGGAAAGGGACCATGAACCATCCCAGTCCTTCTAAATCACTCAGTGACATCCTCGAGCAACATAGGAACATGATTGAAGCCAAAGATAAATCAATAAAAAGATAAGACACACAAATTCAACCAAGTCAAACAAACATTGTGATCGTCATTGTCAAAAGTGGAAAACAAGAATGATCATGTTGTTTGGTTTCAGGGAATGCGGTACCCCATCTAAGATAGGACACAGTCTGGTTTCGAGTATACCACACCCTATATAAGACTCTTGATAATGTTGACAAGGACCAATGGTAATGTTGATGCTATTTGGATTGATGTGACAATTGTGATCAGGTTGAATGCTTGCTTGGTTGAACAGTTTATCTGTTAATGCGTGATTTCATTAAAGCACAATGTTTGATTGATTGTCATTGGATGTATGCTCAGCGATCTGTCTATGCACAAAGGGGACCATTTATTGACAAAATGCAAAATGCCAAAGAAATTGTTTTTGGATTTTGATGTTTTTCAATTTGTAGGAATTTTGAGTTTTTTACAATTTTTTTGTTCATTTTTCAGGACTTTATTTGACTTTTTAGGGATTTTTTTCAGGACATTATTTGATTTTTAGGGATTTTTTCAGGACATTATTTGATTTTTTGGATTATTTCAAGACATTATGTGACTTTTTTAATTATTTCAAGACTTTATTTGATTTTTTTGGATTATTTCAGGACATTTTATGATTTTTTTGATTTTGCCCCCAGTGTCTAGCAAGGCAAGGAATATGACAGGTGAATAAATAGGCTTGCTGAAATGTTGGTGGATGGAGGGAAGACAAAGGTCTTTTATTATGGAGACAATGGGACAAGAGATTGCATATGACAATGTAAAGCAGTGACATGGCATGAGGGACATGTCGAGGTTTTGAAAAACATGTTTTGCATTTCACGTCCTTATGTCAGATCAAGATCAAGGGACAGAAAGAGAGTGTATGGATAGTGATAAGATATGGATAGGATAAGCAAGACCAAGAATGGATAAGGGACATGGACTAAAATTCAAGGTAGGCTAAGGGATAGTACCAGAAAGTTGCAATAAGATAGGGAATATGGATGAAAGGTTGTAATAAGCAAATGGATAAAGACCAAAAGCTATGATAGACTAAAAGCTACAAACAAGATGCACGATGCTCATGAATATCCTTAGCCTTGTCAAGATCAAAGGTGGAAAGGGAAACTGGACATGAGGGACAATAGGACAAGAAAGGGGTAATGACAGGGGTTAGATAGGATAATGCAACAATGAAAGACAAAAGGATATGATAGGATAAAACCTGTCCCCAAGTACGGTATGCAAGAAGTTCATAGATTACGCATGATGCCTGTTTGCCAGGTTTTCATCATGGTACTTGCCCAAGGTGCTTGTTTGCCAGGTTTTCACCAATGGATGAATTATTTTTGGCTTTACTTTTTTCTTTTGTCTTTTTTTTTTTTTTCTCACTTGTTTTTTGGATTTTGACATTTTAGTCGAAAATGGACACATGATAGGGGATGGAAGAAAGACTCAAGAATCTTTTTGTTTGGATAGTAGCCTTGAAAAAAAAAAAATGGACCATGACCTTTAAAAGTATGCTCAAAGACGTTGGTAGGATAAGGACATGGAAAAAGAGATGAAAGTAAGGCAAGGATTTATGCAAAGGATTGGATCAAAGGGATCGAAGGATGAAAAATATGCATTGGATAATGGATAGGGTATTGGAAGAATTGGGCTTTAGTGGATGGAAATTTAGGCAAGATCAACATTGGCACACACCTTGAGGGGTGATGGACTGATGGAGGAAAGATGTATTTTGGATATTGAGATTTTGAAGAAGGAAAGGCTATGGATTTTGGGACATAAGGGCCCAAAACGGATGAAGAAGGTGGTGGAGGAATAGACTTGGAAGGTTTGGATGGAGGAATAACAATTTTGGATGCCAAGTTGGATGTTTCTTTAGGCTTTTGTGCTTCAAGGAGCCGCTTAGGGATCCACATGGTTTTTGATTTTTCATGCTTTTGTGGTTCCTTGGAGTGCATTGCCAACACAAGGGATTTAGGAACCCATATATATTTTGACATTGCTTTATTTTTCTCAGTGGGCCTTTGTGACCTTTTGGATATTTCTTTTTCTTTTTGGATCATATTTTTCTTTGTTTTGACATGTTGATTATATTGGACATGTTGATCCTTGAATACATGTGGATTTTTAGACTTATGACTTTTATGCTTGGCATGCAAATTGCTTGGAGGGGGAAAGGAATGCATGGATGGATATGAATGAAATGGACTTCTTTTGGATTGATGAAATTTACTAAAGGATGTGTGCCTTTGCTGACCTTGCATAGAGGATGAAGGGATATAAGGACCTAAGATGGATGGAAGGGATAAAGGGGAAGGGATATGTTTGGATTTTGATGGTGGGATACCAACCTCTTTAGAGTGAGTTGTGTAGACATGACCCTTAAGATCTTCTTTGATATGGAGGGGTTCTTTCTCATGAAGGTCTACTCCTTTGCCTTTATGAATATTTTGACTTGTAGGATACTCTTTTCTTTGGGAAGAAGACGCGAGTCCATTATGAGGTGGATATGATATGAGAGAAATAATGAGATCTTGAAGTGGATCAGATTGCACCAAAGTGGAAGAACCCATTATGCATGTCGAGGGTTGATGAACATCTTGCACTGACACATTAGAATCATGAGGGGGATTAGGATCATGAGGGGGAATAGGATTGTGTAGTGGACATGGTTCAATGATAGGCTCTTCAAGACATGGAACAAGATAAATAATGGGATCATCACAAGAAATGGGATCTTGGAGTGTATATGGAGCATTAAGACAAGGAGATGGAGGAACAAGAGGATCTTGTGGAGGATTTAAATGAATAATTTGATCTTGACAAGGAGGAAGATCATTGGAATCCTCTTTAAAGTTGGTTTGCTCTGGACTTTTAATGGGATCATCAGAAAGGATGGAGGGGATATCTTGATCTTTCTTAGGAAGTGGAATGCCAATGGGATTTGAAAGGATATTTTTTTCATGAAATGGAATGGGATTGTTTGGGATTGGATGGACTAGGATATCTTGATCTTGCTCTGGGAATGGAGTGTCAATAGGACAGTGGATAGGATGGACAAGAATAGGGGAACCATCGTGAGTGTCTGGGAACATGGGGTCCTGGTCATCAATTGGATGGGATGATAAGGTTTCAAGATCTTGATCTTCATCTATTTCAAGACACATTTCTTCATGCTCTAAATTATCCTCTTGACATGGGGTTGGACTTTGGATATCCATGGGGGATTCTGACAAGGGATCAATGCTTTGGCATGAAGGAAATGCACTTTGAACATTTGTGATGGATTCTGGCAAGGAATCAATGCTTGAACATGAGGAAGAGGGACTTTGAATGGGGTCCTCTAAAATAGGTAATGGCAATAAAGTGCATGGTGGCATTGGGCCTTGTATTTCTAAAACATGACAAGGATGTGCATCCTGAATTGGATTATCTTGGCAATCAATTATGGATAGCCCTTGGATAATTTCATCCTTGGATGTATTGTTTGATGAGAACAATATGGAAGGTTCTTGTGAAACTTCTAAAGGTGTAGGAATAGATGCCACTGGAGAGTCAATTTGTTCGCGGGGGGATGAGGCATTGCTAGACATAAGTGTATTATTTTGATCTTCCTCAAAGAACTCACTTGGTAATTTCCTTAAGATCTTTGCAATAAAGCCACCTTTCTTTCAAGATTTTGACATAGTTGTATCTAGAATTTGAACTTGTTTGGATAGGAGTTGGTTTTGGTCTGATGTCATGTTTTGATTTCAAACTAGATGTTGGTCAAATTGGTTTGACATGTTCAAAATTTGGCTTGGTGTGTGCTGCAACCTTTGTATTTGAATGTTTGGTTATGGTTGTTGACATTGATATGTTGATTGAACTTGTTGATATTCCACCATTGGTTGAACTATTTGTGGACATTATATAGTTGGTCGGACATATTGTTGAAATTGGACCATTGGTTGTGTTGGTTGTATATGTTGGACCGTTGGTTGTGTCTGTTGGAAATGTTGGAGCTGTTGAACAATTGGTTGTGATGGTTGAAAATCTGATTGATAGTAAACACATTCTTGTTCTTGTTGTGAAGGCACGTAATGTTGTTGTCTCTTTTCTTGAAATTGTTTCATCATCTCTATTTGTGAGAGGAGAGCTGGTATGTCTGATCGTTCAATAAGAGATCTTACATCAATTGGCTCAATTTTTGGATTTCGACCTGGAAATTTTTGAAACATTTTGGACATTTGTGATCTATTCTTCTCAATTTTTTTCAATTTTTGTTCCAAAATCTCCTTTTCTTGAGCTACTTTCTCCTCTAGGTTTTGTATTTGGACATTTACATCATCATGATAAGTTTGATCCAAGTTCTGAGACATGTAGAGATTGGATTGACATGATTGATTTCTCAATTGTGATGACATGGCTTCGTAAGAAGGTTGAGATCTCATTTCAACAAACATGTCACTATGCAATGCAACTAATGGGATTGACAAATTCAACCTAAAAAGGATGACAATGCAACTTAATGTTTTTGTTCCTTTTGAGTTTTTGGAATGCAAACCTAAAGACTCAACCTTGGGAAGTTGAAATGAAGCCAAGACCTTAAAGGACAAAGGACCAAATGACAATAGGACAAATTGACAATGTCTCCCCTATATGCTTGGATACTAAGCTAGGTTTGACCAAATGACAATGATGACAGAAAGACAAAAGTTTGATAAGGTCTAGACTTCCTAACAATAACTTTAGGGTTTATCAAAGATTTGCAATTACTCAAGTATGACAAAACCTAGTTTTGACACTATATGCAAGGGGAAAATTACTATTCAAATGACCCTAATATGATATGATAATGACCTAAGCTTAATGAAGAGACCTAAGGTATGCAAATGTGACCTAATGTTATGAGGACACAGATGCAAATGCCAATGTATGACAATGTCAACCTAAGGCAAAACCTAAGGTTGAATTATGAAATGGTGTTACTCTAATGCAAGAGGACACATGCAAATGGATGACCCTTATGTATATGCAAAGGAGTATGACCTAGGTGAAACCTAACCTTGGTAGTTGACAATGAACTTGCAAAATGCAAACCTAGGATGAACCTAAATCTAAGTGACATGAATGTTGAGACAAGATTTTGAAAAATGTTTGACAACCATGTTTGAAGGTGTTTTGAACTTTGTTGAATGAAATACTCTTGTGTTTAACCTTGTTTTGAATCAATTTGTCTTTTTTTTGAAATGAGACACAACTCAACTTTTGACAAGCAAAGAAGACAAGATATTTTAACTTAGACTCAAGACAATCATGCTCATTCACACATTTCTTATGGTAGGTAAGGATAGTAGGTACTTGAGAGGTAGACTCGTTATGAGATTAAAGGAGAATACATAGATGCTTGACCCCATGGGCTCCCCTCCACGACACTCACTTCTCAGGGCAGCCAAGCATCAATCCCCATGGAAATCTCCCCATGGAAAACTTAGTATCTCTTCCAAGTATCTGAACTCCTCCTTCTCAAGCAACTAGAAGGATTTTTGGCCTCTAAATACAAGGTGTTTAATAAGGATTTATGTTAAGCACTACTCCTTGGTGTCACGCAAGCATGATTGAGACATAAGCCCACCAAGATACCAAACAAATGTAGTCATAAAAACACAATTTAGACCGTGAGGCCCTACTTAGATGTTGATATGAGAAAGAGTCCAAGGGTCATCACTTCCCAAGTAACTACAATTCCGATGTAACCCTTCCTTCAAAGCTTTTGCCCATCAGGTATTTATTTATAGTGAGTTAGAATGCCAAGGTACTCTAGCAGTGCTCACTTTGGGTCATACCCTTCTCACAATTGTCACTTTCTTGCAAAAGAAAGCAAATGGTCGGGAAGGCAGGCCCTCTAAAGGTAACAAACAATCCAAAACATGAGAATGGTATCGAAGATCTGGATTTCTGATCACCCTATGAAGGATGAGAGCATACTCTCCTACTCCAATGTCAAACTTGACAAGCAAAGTGAATGCATGTTCATTCCATCCTACTTAGCAAACATACTAGGTGCCTAATTATGAATCACAAACACAAAGTTTGGTTGGAATATAAGGCAACCTGCAAAATCACTAAGTTAGAAGTTTGATTTGTTTGGTCTTTGACTAGAGAACTTGCATAAGATTTGTTAGTAGTTTCATTCTTAGTCTTTGTCACACGTAATGCCAAGGTGCTGCACAGAGAATCAATACCAAAGAAAACCAGAATACAAGAATAGAATGCAAAACAAAGTAATTTACAAGTAAAAACACTGATTTTCACCTCTGTTTCTGGCCTTACACAGGCGCAGAATGTCTTGACACAGGCACATAATGCCTTGACACAGGCATAGAATGCCTTGACACAGGTGCAGGTCCCTTTGACATAGGCACAAAATGCCTTGACACAGGCACAGATCCCTTGACATGGGTGCAGATCCCTCCTACATAGGCGCAGAAGTGCCCAGAAAGCCTTGAGTTGCCCTGTTTCTTGGGTTTTCACTTGTAAATCAGCTCAAAAAGAACTCAAAACATGGTCAAATGGTTAGTTTCACGTCGGGTTCACCAATTAATGTAGATAGGAATTTGGAAACCATCAAAGCAAACAAATATTAAACTAGCTCAATCACAAAACCAGATTGCAATGATAACAATCCTAAAAACATTCAATAGAAAACATGAAGACAAGATATTCAAAATGAAATTAAAGCAAACCAAATGCAGATATCTCCTTCAAATTTCTTTGTTTGTAGATCTCACCTACACATGCAAAGGTATAGCATGAAAGCAAGATTGACAAGATGAGATGATAGCGTAAGGATACTAGAAGCGTGATTGATTCATCGGAGGGGGCCTAATTGAAGAAATTCATCCAATTTATAGATAAATTGGAGAAAAGACAAGACTAGCATGAAGAGATTTGAAAGGAAATTTCAAATCAAGAATGACAAATATGACAAATTATGACAAAATTGACACTTTCTATGCAAGATTGATTGACTGACAAATTATGACAAAATTGACAAGGTTTCTATACAAAATTGATTGATTGACAAATTATGACAAATTATGACAAGATTGACATGTCATTCCCATGAAATTAGGGGAAATATTAGAAAAATAGGAGAAAAAAGAAAATTAGATGAATTGGAAATTAGGAAATTAGAAATTGATGAAAATTAGGTAAATTAGTTAATAATTTTTTATTCATTAATTAATTCACAAAAAGAGGAAAGAATTAATTAGCCAGTTAAATAAATATTTAATTGTGACAAGAAGACTTAGGATAAATAAATAAATTATTTAGCCTAGAGGGAAAATGACAAACAAGATAAAATGAATAAATCATAAAATCCTAGAAGATGAATTAGAAATGCAAGGACGACAATTAGGTCTTGACAAAAGATAATTGATATAAGGCTGATTATGATCATGATTCTAATTAACAAAGGACCAATGCTGACAAATGATTTGATTGATAAATGTGCCAATTGATGAGGAACAATGACTAATTGATCCAAATTGACACGATTGAGAAGGACGACGATCAATGACAAATCAATACCAAAATGACAAGATTGAAAATGACAACGATCGATGACAAATCGATCGCAAAATGACAAGATTGAAAAGGACAATGATTGATGATAAATCGAACACAAAATGATGAGATTGACAAGAGGACAAAACCCTAATTCTATCATTGATTAGGATTGACAATGTCCAAAATGAAATCGAATTGATGATGTCAAAATATGCCAAATGAGCATGCACATTGATGCGACAGGATAGGATCGATCAAAATCATGACTGAAGATTGTTATCAACAAGACCAAATTCGAAAGTGAGACAAATGAAGAATGTAGAAGAAGGACTTGATGCTTGTAAATGATAAAGACCAAGTGCGCGACATAGAAGAAATGTTAATGCGATGCAAAAAAACCTAAAATAAGGCAATGTGCCAATGTTAGAGTATGACTCCGCAAGCGTTGACCATTTTTAGATGGCTACAGATACTTCTCCCCCTTTGCCAACAATGACAAAGTATCACTAAACAACCCTATTTCCATTTGATATAAATAAAAATTTATGACAACAATGAATAATACTTACCAAAAACTGATTTATAGTCCTGGAAAAATTGTTTCATGGATAGCGACCAGGATTCAAGTAAGGAGGTGGCCACTTCTTTTTCTATTTGCATTTGGTATACCTATTCCTCCATGGCATCAACTGTGCTGAACTCCTGCACGACTGTCAAGGCATCCAGGTTTAGATAACACTTCTGAAGAATTTGTAGATGAGGAAGTAAAACCAGTTGTAGTTCCTGCAAACCTTTAGATCGTGTATTGATCTCTTGCTCTATTTTGGCTGACTGGATCTGGAACCAGTGAACAGTTTGCTCATATGTTGCAAAGGAATCATAAGGGGTCTTAAATGTGCCCAAGTAGGACTATAAGTCTGTTTGAAGCTTTTGCTTCTTGGCTAGCACATCATCGTAGAACAGATGAGGTTGATAGATTTTGCTTAGTAGCAAGTTTCCCTCATCCAAGGCATTCCTTATGTCCTTTTTTTCTTTCAGCAGTTCAGTCCTAAGCTCATTCAGCTTTTTCACCAAAGTAATGTTAAGAGCCTTTTGGTGCTCTGTCTTAACATTAGCCTTAGCTACTTCTTCCAGGCTCTGCACCTGATCATCCACTATAGTACATAGTAGTTTGAGCTATGCTAGTGATGATTCAGTGTCAGGAAGATTAGTATCGGGGATTAAACCGGTAAGGGTGTCTACAGCCGCTTGAATTATGTCCTGTTCCTTTTTCCTATGAATGATCTCAAGGCACTCTTGAGCAACCTTGATGCTTTGCATAAGCTCTGACTCACTTGTAGATTGGAGTTTGATAGGACTGGAGATATCAGCCAGTTTGGCTTGACTCCCGGTTGCCTTTGGAGTCTCCATCTGAGTGCACTCCATTACTTTTGCTGCCTTTTCTGCTTCTACCTTCTTCCTTTTCTTTGCTTCTTTCTTCTGTTCTTGTTCCCTATCTTCCTCTTCTTTCTTTTTCCTGTCTTCTTCTTTCCTTTCCTTCTCTTCTTTCTCTTTCTCTTCCCTTTTTTTCTTTTCTTCCTCTTCCATCTTCTTCTTTTCTTCCTCTTCTTTCTTCCTCTTTTCTTCCTCTTCCTTCTTCTTCTTTTCTTCCTCTTCTTTCTTCCTCTTTTCTTCCTTGTCCTCTTCTTCTTTCTTCTTCCTTTCTTCTTCTTGCTTCTTCTTCTCTTCATCTTTTCATTTCTCCTCTTCCTCTTTTCTCTTCTCTTCCTCTTTTCTCTTTTTCTCATCTTCATTCCTCTTCTTCTTCTCTTCTTGTTCTTCCGCTTCCTATGTGTCCTTAGCCTACTCACCACCTTGTTTGGCTTGTTGCCCCTATTCTATTCCCTTAGAAGGTATTTCCTGAGTGACATCTTCTACATCTAGGGCATCGACATCAATAGTGTCGATTGGTTCTTCAACTAGGTTTCCTTCCTCATCAAAAACTTCATCCGGTTTGGATACAGCCGGTCCTTTTTCTGCTTGGAGGTTGGCCATTTTTTCTTTGTGAGAGTTGATAGCATAATCCATATATTGATGAGTATCTTTTTCAATGTCATCAATTCTCCCCTCCAACAACCAGAGTCTTCTTCTCCTTGTGAAGAAGAGACCTTTATTATGATCCAGGACATCAAATAATTTTGAATTTAAGAGGTCGGGAAAGTACTGTGCAAAGACTTTCTCCCTAATCTCCTATTCTTTTTCAATGGCAATGTGCCATTTATTATCTAATGCTTTAAATAAAGAATCTGGTGTCTGAGATTTAATCTCCAATGGTGATCAGTCATTTTTACACAAATACATGATGATTTCTTGTAATACTTCTTCCTGTTCCTCATCACTAAAATCGTCATAATAATCTATTAAATCATGAAGTAATTTTCTCCTAATATTCTTAACTATTCTTTGAAAATGTGTCAAAGGTTTGTATGAGGAGATGGCAATATTTACTAGTGAGGATGTTGTCGGTTCATTCTTCTTCATCTTCTTTGTCTGTCTGGCCTTCTTTGGCTTTTCATCAGACTCGGTTTCTTTAGAGTCTAGTTCATTTGTCTTCGTCTTCGTCTTCCTTTTTCTTTCAAAGACTTTTGCTAGTGTTACCTCTGGTTGCTTCTTTTTCAGTGACCGCTTGGTCACTCTTGGAGTTGCAGTGGTAGTCGGTGTCGATGCTACAAGCACTGCTTTGGCTTTCTTTGCTGCCGGTTCTTTTCCTTTCTTAACCAATGGTTCTTCAGCCAGTGCAATCCTCTCCAAGTAGGTTCCGGTCCTTTTATCCTTTGGATCAAGAGGTGAGGCAATAAGGGTTGAGGCATACCCTTCCAGCATATCATACATAACTTCATAGCCCATTGGCTCCACTTCCTCCATTCTAGGCTCAACAGCCTCCATTAAGCATTTGTCCACTGGAATGGTGAAACAAATGTCATCTTCGTATTTCTTTACTATGTCACCTGAGATTCTTACCCTTTGACTCATATTTCTTCTGAACTCATCGAAATATTTGTTTAGTACTTCAGGGTAACCAGTTCGAATGGCTTGTATGCTTTCCTTGATCTGCTTGGTTACCGGCTGGTCAGGAGACCACTGGACATATCCTACTCTAGGAAAGTAGCCTTGGAAATAGAAGAACAACCCTATCAGTAGTTGTCCAAACTTAAACCTCATTGCATTGTCCTGTTTGATCACCTTTAGATTCAACAGGAGTTGCCTTTGCATACTGGTGCATAAGTCAAAAGATGCATCCTCTTTAATCATCCGGTAAGCGGTATTTACCGCTGCTGTAGATACAAAATTAATCCTGCTAGTTGAAAATGTTTTGTAGCCTATCACCATGCAGGCGTATTTCACTAGATCATCCATGATAGGATTAATTTTCATACCCCGTGAGTCACTTGTTGAACCAGTGAGCTTGGCCATTTCGGTTTTGCTTAACATTCTTAGGGCTGGCACTTCCCTTGTGTTGCAAAAACTGGTGACTACATGAACTGCCTGAGGCGTAATATCATGCATCCTCTCTAGGTACATCTTGTCACTGTGGAATCTATTCAAAATGATCCTAATGTGATCCTCCATAAAATCTTCTAGAAAGTATACTGCATTATGGAGTTTCTTCTTCTCTAAGATACTAAACTCCAGTTTGATCTTTTTGTCCTTGCCACAAAATAAACCTAACTAGGTGTGAATAGCTAGAGACCCTAGGTCTTCTATTTTGCAATCAATATAATCAGAAATTCCATCTTCTACTATTACTCCATCTGAAACTTGTGATAAGGCATTATATTTGGACTTCCTCTGAATAAAACTTTTTGACTCAATGGATGTACTAGAACTGGTATGAGATGTGGAAGCCATTGTTGAGTATTTTCAAGAATACAAAAAATACCTTTACAACGCAAATTTAGGGCTTCTTGATTCTGCTTCACTCCACTCTCCATCGGTTGCCAAATCACCGCTTTGTGTTCTCCATGACTGCTTGCAAACTGGATTTGAATCTCCTTCAAGGTTTATCAATTTCTTGAAATCTTAGCTCAAATCGCCTTTTCTTTGCTCTGCACTTGAAAACTTTTCTTCGCTCAAAAATAGATAGTGAGAAATGATTTGAAATATGTTTTTATACATGTCTCTCACCTACCACCATTAATGCTCCACTATTAGGGCAAAAACCTCAATTTGCCTTCTTTACCATTTCTGGTCTTCTGCCAAGCGATAGGTATCATGTACCAGTTAAGGTCTTTTATTGGTGTAACCAAGGGTTCACAATCATTTTTCCATTTTCTCCCCCTAATCCTCTTTGGAGCTTAGTTTGTTGGTTCCGATATTTCCACACTAGGTGTAGAAATCGGTTCCTCTTTCAACATTATTGGTTTCTTCCTCTAGGTTTTGTTCATGTTCACTTGAACTTTTTCAACATCAACTTCTCCTTTCTGAGTGACCGATATATCATCAGATATACTCTTTCTTCTTCTGTAGAATCTTGCAATGTGACTCGATTTGTTGTAGTGATAGCAAACTAATCCAGGTGCTCTCCAAGGTCCATTGTTCATATTTCCATTCTTCCTTCTGCATGTAGCCGCAATGTGTCCATGTCCATGACAAATCCAACAATTTTCTCTCCATCTAGTTGCCAGTTGATAACTGTTGTTGCTTGACTGATAATTGTAGGCATTGAACCGGTTGGGGTTCCAGTTTATAAAAGATTCCAAACCAGCTCCTTGGGTCCTCTAAGGATATCTTTCGGTATTGTTCATGACAGACCTGCATTCAGATGCTCTATGCCCAAACTTGTTGCATGCATAACAATGACCATTGAACTTATTGGATCTAGGTACAATGTTGATAAAATATGGGAAATTATTATAGGCTTTGCTCCTACATACATTGGCAGTGTGTCCTTCTTTAAGACAGTTAAAGCAAACAGGTTTGAATTTTTTCTTACCTTTTCCTTTGAGTGTCGGTTGCTTCTTTGATGCTTCAGCATTTGTTCCTGAGGATTCTACTTCCTCATGTCCAGAGAAACCAAGACCATTGGTATTCTTTGCCGGTCTAGATGACTCAAGCTTTTTCTCTAGCTTGATAGTACTTTTGCCAAACTTAGCAAGTATTTCCTTTGACTCAGAGAGTTCTTTGGAAATAGCAGTATTTGTCTCCATTAGACTTGCATTTTCAGAGATGGCTATGTTCAGTTCACCTTGCATGTCTTCCTTTTCCATCTTTCTCTCATGAAGGCAAGTAGATTGTGCACTAATCTCTTGTTTCAACTTGGAGATCTCATGATCTCTATCCTTTATCCGATCTTCAGCTTTTCTACAGTTCTCAAGCTCTTGACTAAATTGGATAGTCAGTCCTTCCAACTCCTTTCTTACATTAGAGTTTGAATCATTCAGCTTATTCACTTCTGCAATCATGGCTTCCATATTAGCTTCATCTTCAGAACTACTTTCTAATAGCTCCATCAACTTTTTTGCATGTTCTCTCCTTTTTGCTTGAGATGCCTTGTATTTGACCATAAGATCATCATAGGCTTGCTCAGACTTAGTGAGCCATTGAGTAAGTTCCCTCAAAGTGTATTCCCCCATATCTCTTTCTAAGTGGTTAAACTTATAGAAAGGTAGGCTCTGATACCAATTGATGAATACTAAGAGGGGGGGGTGAATTAGTATGCCAAAAATCTCTGTACTTAAACACTTACATAGTCTGAAGATAAACTGGTAAAATAGTCTAACAGATAGACCAGTTACCACACATGCAAACCAAAATCCCACAAAAGCAATACAACCATAACACAAGATATTTGACGTGGAAACCCAACTGGGAAAAACCATGGTGAGATGGAACTCACAAGTCACTATCCGCAGAATAGAAACCAGACCGGTTAAGGTCTTACAATGTTCTTCACTAGAACATATCCTGTTAGGAATCTCAATCTCTATTAGGAGATAGGTCCGATTAAAGACTACCTTGTTAGAGGATTTCAGATTCACACAAGTGAACCACCTTGTTAGAGGATTTTACAAATGCTTTGAGGCCTACCCGGTTAAGGGCTACAGAATTGTCAAAAGATGTGAGTAATCAACAAGTGTTTGATCTATCTTATAGCACATACTGCTTGATTAGATCCAGTATAGTTCACTACTAATGCACTTCAGCATTACTTCAGTCTTCTCTATCTCTTTCTATTTACAACTCGATCTTCTCAGATAAGATTGCTCTTACAACAAATCCACAATCACCTTAAACCCTAGCCACAACATAAACCCTTTCAGCAACAACAACAACTTAAAACCCTAGACATGATGTCCTTTTAAAGGAATCTGATTTCATGTCAGTCCAATAGGATTACATTGCAATTTCCTAGGTTCAATGAATCTAGACATACTCAGTAACATGACACAAAAAGCACCGTCAGTGTGTTGGCACCATCAATCAATCGGTGGGTTAGTAACTCATCACAAAATTCCAGTTGGTAACTCATCACAGAGTATTACCGGTTCATACAAAATATCAGTTGCCGGTTTGAAAAAAATGAAGACTGGTAAGAATGTGTTATGCCGGTATGCATCCTTGTACCAGTTGAGATCTATGAACTGCTTGGGGTTGTCATGCCGCTTCAGACCGGGAAACACATTCTGCAAAATCATTAGTCTAAAGACTAGAATACAACATACCGATTGGAACACATACAAAGGGGATCTCAATACAAGTGTGTGTCCATCAATGAAAATCACAACATAAACATCAAAAATGCCAACACATAAGCCATCTAATGTTGCTTGGGTACATAAGAGCATCAATACGGGCAAGTCATCTAAGAGACCCATCTATGCAAATTCAAATTCTTCTTCCCGAGAATCTGAGCATGATATTTTAGGTTTCCATTCTGGTTTTTTGGGAATATTGAAGATGTCCAAGTTTCAAATAAGGGGATCTCCCATGCTAGTTTTTCTGGGAAAGACAGAAGTAGTTCAAATATTAAGAGAGATTATGTACCTAGGACAATTGATGGAAACATCAGTTTAATTGATATTGACCAAGTCAATATGTGAGACTCTAAAGAAATCTTCCCTGAGGATGATAAGGTATCCCAAGAAATTGAAGTCTTGAATAGAAGAGTTCATCATTTAATTTGCTTAAGAACAAAAAAGGAAGCAGATAAAGAGAGAGAGGTGAAAGCAAAATTGATGGAGAGAGACAGGCTTCTAAGGCAAATTTCTGACCTGGAGCTATTTACCCAAGAAAAATCCAAGAGTGGGGATGAAGGTCCAATGATTAGAGAAATCCTTGTTCCCAAGACCAAACCTGCATACAAGTCAGTAGTGCAACCAAATAGGGAAGTCCTTAGTGACCCACAACCTATTAGAGATAATGTTGACAAAGGAAAGAAGAAATGCATGGAAGGTGGGTTTGGATCTAAGACTACAGTAGAGATCTCTCACATGCTATCAACACATGAAAGAGAGATGGAAAGGATGAGGAAAGAGAAAGAAGATTTGCAAATGGAGTTAGAGAAAGCTGAATTAGAAGCAGCCAACCAAGAAGTTAAGAGAAATATTAGCTATCTGAAGGCTCCTCCTATCATGTTTCCCTTAGTAGACCTAAATAAACCTGTTCCTCAGCAAGCTTCACTCCCCCCAATTAAAATTTAGCCAACCTTGCCTATTAGCACAGCCATAGCAAATCAAGCCCCTGTTACTAACCAAGGTAACCAAATCTCTCTTAATCAAAGCCCCAATGTAAGAATGAACATGGGAAATAACCTTGCTACCAACCAATTCCAGAGAAGACCTATTAATCTAGAACTTTATAGGCAGCTCTTTTTTGATGGAATCCCAAGGTACCCTAGCCATGTTCCTACAGAATTGAGGGATAGACTTCACAAATTTGCTAGGAATAATGCAATCAGTGTAGAAGAGCACTTAAAATATTTTGGTGACTTGATCAATGATTATGAAATTGTAGATGAAGATGTCATCATGAAATTGTTTGTATAGTCTTTAGTAGATGATGCAAGGGACTGGTACATAGGTTTCCCTGTGAATAGCATTGGGTCTTGGGAAGATTTTAAAAATCGCTTTTAGGAACAATATGGTGACAAGACTAATGTGAGCTTAATGCTCAATGAGTTCAACAATATCAGAAAGTCTGACAATGAAATTGTCACAGATTTTAATGCCAGATTTGAAAAAGCAATGCATAGGCTATACCAGGTAATGAGGTTAGATGACAATATGTGCCTGAATACTTATTACAATGCCTTTGATTCCAAAATGGCTTATATTCTGAGGGATAAAAATCTGCATAGTCTGAGAGATGCATTTAGAATTGCCATCAATGTAGAGAGAAATAGAAAAGCATCTGGGAAAATAGGGAGAAGAATTGATGGTAGACTCTGGCAAGAATCAAAACAACAACCTAATAAAGTTGCTAAAGAAGAAGACAGAATAGAGAAATTAGTGACTACTATGAAGGATCTTACTGCCAAGGTGAGTAAAAATGATAAGCCTCATTACAATTGGCAAGACGGGCCTCCTAGGTTGCATGACATGCCTTACAACACTACTTGGAAGGATGGCAAGCCTCAAAATGAGAAGCCAAAGAAGACTCAGAACCATGATACCCCAAATCCTTTAAAAGGAGGAAATGTTCATAACATGGAGAATACTCCTTGGTGCATGGCTTTTGATGGACCACATTCTCCTCCTTAGTATGTTGTAGCTCAAGGCCTTGAAGAATCCATGAGACAAGAGGCTGAGCCAAACATAAATATGTTTCAAACTATTATAGAAAGTGATGATGAGTCATTACAAAGTGAACTTAGTGAATGTGATGTGCTGAATAGTAAAGGTCTTACCAAGGATAGTTGTCACTTGATTGGCATCCCACTTTGAATGTGGTAACAATTGAAGATGAAGAAGTTCATCTCAGAAGACCCAATGATGAAGAAGTAAAAAATGTCACTAAGGCTGCCATAGCCAAAGCCAAGAACAACTACAATTTGAGAAGTACTAAGAAGGATGGGGACCAAGGTGAACCTGGTTCAATGTTTATAAAAGAGATATCTTAGAAGAAAGTAGCAAGTAAAGATACCTTACCCCAAGACAGTCAAAAGGGGAATGACAAATTAAAGGATACAACTAAAACTATGGATGATAAGGCTACTGGTGATATACAAGGAATTGCTGCAATAAAGAAGGCAAGTTAGCCTAAGATAGAGAAATCTAATGCTACTATTGAGTTGACTAATAATTCCACATTTGATATGACTCAGGCTCTCACCCAGATGAAGTTCACTATCCCATTGATAGAATTATTGAAAATAAAGGAACATAGAGAAGCTACTCTATCTTTGTTTTCTAAGATATCTGACAGTAACGAAGCTTTACCTTCCGGTTCAACTAAGGATGAAAAGGATCAGGAGCTACAAACCCCAGAGGTATATGTTGGAACAACTATTACACAAGAACCCTCACATTTTGATCCTTTCTATGTTACTTTGTTAGTAAATAACCGGTTAATCAAAAACTGTATGATAGATTCTGGTGCAGCTGCAAATGTAATGCCTTATGGTGTCATGAAAGAATTAGGATTGTCAGTGAGTATGGTGTATGGGAAACGTTATGCTATGGATAAAAGAGAAGTGCCATTGATAGGTACAATGAAAGATGTTGAAGTAAAAATAGCAGCCTTCCCTGAAGCAACATACAATATGGATGTCATTGTAACTGACACCAAACCTCATTATGGCATGTTGTTATCTAGACAGTGGGCTGCAGCAGCAGATGGAAATGTTTAGTTGGATCTGTCATATGCTACTATCCCAATTAGTGGAAACCAAGTCAAATTGTATAGAGAACCACATGCTCGTAGGGTAATTGAGAAAGTAGATCCTAGTATGATCAACTATATGATTGATGTGGATCTTGACAATTTTAGATTACAGCCAATTTTAACTCAATTGAAGAATATTGAGTCTATTGTGACTGAATTGGAATCTCAACAACATAGTTTGTGGCACATGCATTTTGATGGAGCTTTCTCTAAAGAAGGATCTGGAGCAGGAGTTCTTTTTGTGTCCCCTTTAGGTCTAACCTTCAAATATTCCTTTCTGTTAGCCTTTTAGTGTACAAATAACATTGTTGAATATGAAGCCTTGTTATTGGGACTTGAAGTTGCAAAAAGGCATGGCATTCAATTGTTAAAAGTGTTAGGAGATTCAGAATTGGTTGTTTCTTAAGTTAGAGCTAAGTATGCATCTAAGAATGATAGATTGAAAAGATACAAGCATGTAGTATGGGATGTGATTGAGCATTTTAGTGCATTCTCTATAAATTGGATAGAAAGATCTAAAAATATCATGGCAGATTTCTTAGTAAATGTTGCATTAAAGAATGATGATGCAACACTAACCGATATATCCACAGTCGAGGTAAAAGCTAGGCCTGCCATTCCTGACAATGTATATAATTGGCAAGTGTTTGCTAATGATGAGGGTGAATTCACAAAGCTGGTTCCCACTTTTGCTAACGAAGGAATTTGGCGAAAGTGGGAATTTCGGATTTGCCAGTGTTCGAGCGAAATACAAATGTTCGCTCGGACTACCCCTGGGAGTCTGAGCGAACCAAACTGTTCAGTTGGGTTCGCTCGAACATCGAGTGGGTTCGCTCGAACATCGAGCGTGCCAAAATCAAGCTCACTTGTTCAAGCGAATGGGGGTTCGCTCGAACCCCTTTTGGTTCGAGCGAACCCAATCCGATTGAACTCGTGTTCGTTTGAACCCCAAAAATTAGAAGTTTCTCCCAAAAAATTTTAGAGTTCTGAAGAATTAATGACTTCGGAGCTCTGGTTCAATGCACGAATGAAATAATCTTGATAACCCAAAAATATTAGATGGTAGTACTCAAAGCAAGCTTTCCAACGAATATAATTTTGTAATATTTTGAATTTATTATGTTCTTGATTTTTTAATTTTATTAAAAATTGGTTTTTCACCGAACATGAACTTCTCTGTTCAACGCATTGGGAAAAATAAGAAACTAATTCAAAAAAATTCTGAAAAATATCTATGCCCTTGGTATTGATGTCTTCTTTCTAACAAAAAAAAATAAATTGAATTTTGATTTATATAGAACAAGTTATGTGTTCAAACGTAAACCTATGTTTGAATTATGACTAGTCGGACTTCAAAACTTTATAAAATGAAAAATATTGAACATATCGCTATAAAACCAAATGCAAGCTCTGGATATTGATGTTACAAACCAAAATTCGAAAGAATTGAGTTTTTATCATTTATAGAAAAAAAGTTATGCGTTTCGGGAGGCACATCACTCTTAAAAAATGTAGTTTGTTGTAAAAAACTACTTTTCGAGGGAGATGGAAATTTTTTTTAAAAATCTTTCAAAAAAATTTGAAAAAAATGTATATAGAATCTACAAACAAAATGCTAGAAATCACTAATTTACATCATCTTCAAATTTTTAATAGTTTAAAAGTTATAGTTCTCGGAAGTTGAAGATTATTTTAAAAATGTACATCTCAGTGTCAAAAGTGGCAAAAAAGTGGGAACCATTATTGTGAGTTCACCCATGAATATATTCTCAAGTTTATACAATGCATTGATGGACAAAAAATTGATTGCAATGCCTTGGTGGAAGTGGTTGAAAATAGAGAAACTATGTTTGGAAATGACCTAGTTCAGTTAGAAACTAATGAAATACCTAAAGGGTTGGTAGAAATGGAAGGTATGTTTAGTTACAGTGACAGTCATTTGCACCAGCAATCAACCACTAAGTTAGAGGAACTAGAGGAAGTAAACTTGGGGACAGAATCATCCCCTAAGTTGGTGTATATTGGAAAAAATTTGCCTCCTCATGTCAGAATAAATCTTATTAATATATTAAAGAGATATAAGCATGTCTTTTCTTGGTCTTATGAAGATCTAAAGGCATATAGACAAGATCTGTTTCAGCATGAAGTCCCTCTACTTCCAGATGCTAAGCCTTTTAGACAAAAACAAAGGCCTATCAAACCCCTGTTGAAATCTAAAATGGAGCAAGAATTGACCAAGTTAAGGGAAGGGGGAATTATTAAGCCTAAGGCATTCATCATGGGTCTCAAATTTTGTCCCAGTTAGAAAGAAGAATGGGGACATTAGACTCTGTGTGGACTTTAGGAACCTAAATGTTACTTCCTTGAAAGATAATTACTCTTACCCTAATATGGGGGTGATGTTACAAAGAGTAACTGGTTGTGACCTATTGTCTATGATGGATGGGTTCTTAGGGTATAACCAGGTGTTAGTAAAAGAATATGAACAATTGAAAACTGCTTTCACCACCCCTTGGGGAACATACGTATATGTCAGAATGCCTTTTGGCTTGAAGAATGTCGGAGCTACTTTTCAGAGGGCAATGGATGTAGCCTTCAAGGAATTCATCAATATTATCAATGTAGTATATCAAGATGATTTGACATGCTTCTCCAAAAGGGCAGATGACCATTGTGAACACTTAGAACAAGTTTTCAATAAAGCTCTAGAATTCAGAGTATCCTTCAATCCTAAAAGGTATCATTTTGTTGTTACTGAAGGGAAGCTGCTAGGACATATTGTCTCCAAAGAAGGGGTAAGAATAGACCCTGAAAGAATTGAGGCTATAAACAATGTACTTGAGCTAAAGAATGTTAAAAGTATCCAATCTTTCTTGGGCAAAGTAAATTTTGTTAGAAGATTTATTGCAAATTTTGCAGAGATAGTCAAGCCCATTGTTAAACTGCTTAAAAAGGATACAAAGTTCTGCTGGGATCAAGAAGCTTCAAAGGCTTTTGATTAAATCAAAAGGGCTATTTAGGAGGCACCAGTGTTGAAGTCCCTTGACTACAGTAAGCCTTTCTCTTTGTTTTCTTTTGCTTCATATCACATAGTGGTTGCAGTTCTTTTACAAAAGGATAGTGAAGGATATGAACATCCTATAGCTTTTTATAGCAAATCTTTATAGGTTGTAGAGTTAAAGTATGAAATTGTGGAGAAGCAAGCATATTCTTTGGTCAAGGCTGTTAAAGCTTCTAGGCCATATCTTGTAAATGCACGAGTAATTGCTTATGTCCCACATACGACTGTCAAAGATATTCTATCCCAGTCTGAGGTCACAGGTTAAAGATGTAGATGGATAACCAAAATCCAGGAATTTGATTTAGAAATTAAGATCACTAAATTGGTGAGAGGTTTAGGCCTTGCAAAGCTTATGGCTGAATCAAACCTTCTTGATGTTGAAGTGAATAATGTTGAAGTTGAAAACATCCTGGTCACTAGTATTGAGACACAGCCCTGGTACTCATAAATAGTACATTTTTTAAGAGATGCAATATTTTCAGAAGGAATGACCCATAACCAGAGAAGAACTTTGAAGTTGAAGTCATGAAAATATGTCCTCATTTAGGGTGATCTATTTTGGCAGAATAGAGATGGGGCGTTGCTAATGTGTTTGGATAAATCCTAGGCTAAGAGAGTGTTAACAAAAATGCATGATGGAGTGTGTGGAGGTCATTACTCTGCCAAGACAAATGCTGGTAAGATAGCTTGGGCTGGATATTACTAGCCTACTTTGTTTAAAGATGCCCATGAGCATGTCCAGAGATGGGACCCATGCCAGAAGTTTTCATCAAAATTGAAGTATGAGGGAGCTTTACCCCTCAACCCAATCATAGTGGAAGCCCCTTTTGTCCAATGGGGCATTGATTTTATTGGAGAAATTGTTGAGAAATCAGGAAGAGGTCATAGGTGGATTATAGTAACTACTGATTATTTTACCAAATGGATTGAAGCTATACCCACTAGGAGAGACACAAGTAAGGTTGTTATTGACTTCCTGATGGATAATATCATAACCAGATTCGGAGTCCCTGTCAAACTAGTGATGGACAATGCCATGAGCTTCAGGTCAAAAGAGTTTGTTGAATTTTGCACCAGCCATGGAATAGTTATGTCCTACTCTTCACCTTACCATCCTTAGGGTAATGGGAAAGCTAAATCAAGTAATAAAAGCCTCTTGAGCATTATTAAGAAAATATTGGAGGAAAATAAAAGGCCTTGGGACCAGAAGTTGAAATTAGCCCTTTGGGCAGATAGGGTTAATGTTAAGAGAGCAATTGGTGTCTCACCTTTTGAGTTGGTCTATGGTATGAAATCTAGGGTGCCAGTCAATAATCTTCTTCCAGTGTATAAGTTCCTGCAAGCTGAAGACATGGAGTTATTTGAACCTATGGAAGACCAGATGATTCAAATGGTGGAGATAGAAGAAATTAGAACTTTGGCTCACAAGAGGAATTTGAAGATCCAATTGCAGTCAAAATATCTATTTGACAAAAGGACCTCATTGAGAAAGTTTCAAATTGGTGATGTGGTTCTTCAATGGAATGTGAAAGGACAAGATAAGGGAAAACACAAAAAATTTGAGTCACTATGGATAGGCCCATTTGTGGTTTGTGATCTTAATGGAAAAGATTCATATTTTTTGCAGAATATGAATGATGAGGTATAGGAATTTCCAGTGCATGGAAAATTCCTAAAACATTACTTCTCTTAATGTCCATGCATAGTAGGTCTTAGTCTGCACATATTTAGGTTTTCTTTTGTTGTTATTTTTTGGGCTTGTGTTTGGTCTATTCTCTAGAGAGTTTCTGAATTCTTGTGTTGATCTTGCAATCAACCATCCCCAGTCAGAGCCGTTGTTATCACTATT
Source organism: Cryptomeria japonica (assembly GCF_030272615.1). Classification (NCBI taxonomy): domain Eukaryota; kingdom Viridiplantae; phylum Streptophyta; class Pinopsida; order Cupressales; family Cupressaceae; genus Cryptomeria; species Cryptomeria japonica. The sequence continues at coordinate 775,463,220 of NC_081409.1, read as the reverse complement.
TAAAATTGAGTATTCTTATTCCAAAATTAGCTAGAAGTTTGCAAAAAATGTGTCTAGTATGGCCTTGTTACCTCTGATTTTCTTGGGACAGAAGAGAGTTTAAGGTTTTCGAGTTTTAACGCTTCCTATGTTTGCAAAAAACCCTTATGTTCTCTGAGTTACTTTTACCACTTAAAGAAGGGTCAGTCTATCGTGAAAAGTGTCCCCCCATTAGTTATTTCCCTAGGTGGTCCCTTAAATATTTTAAATTTGTGCGCCTTTACCTTTATCCTGTTTTAATGTTTGTCGGGGCCCTTAATTATTGTGCAACTCATTGTTAATCCTACGGTTGTCATTGTTTCATTAAGAAGAGATTCCGACAAGTTAAGTTTCATGAAGTAGCAAAAAGGCTTGGTGGGCCCGACCAAATGGATTGACCGTCAGATAAAAGGATTGCATCTTGTTTTAAATCTAACGGCTCATATTGATTTACTAGCCCAAGATGCACGTGAAATAAGTTCTGCAAAACAACGAAAGACTTGGTGGGTCCCAGAGGCGAGTGGCTTCTTTGGTTAAAGGATGATCAGTTTGGAAAAGATCAATGGCTCGCATTGATTCATGGCCAAAAGATGCACGTGTTCTACCTTTCACAAACTAGCGAAAAGGTGGTGGTCCTAGACGAGGTGGTCATAGCAAGGGTAACCAATGAACAAGTTCTTGAGATCCAACAAATATCACTGCTTTGTGAAGATATGTAACCTGAGTTTTAAGCTCTGCAAAATGGCAAAAGGAGTCGGTGGGCCTGAAGGACAGGCAGTTCATAAAGTTAAAGACTCATTAAGTATGTTTTAATTGGACGGTTGTCATGGATTTGTGGCCTAAAGTAAAGTGGAGATTAGTCATGGATTCATGGCCTAAAGTAAAGCAGAGATTAGTGATCGCAAAATGGTGAAAGGCAGGTGGTGGACACGAAGGCATGACATGGCAGGACAGATGGTTTGTTCCATGGAGTGTAAGGGTGACCTGTCAAGTGTGCGTGGCTCTAAAGGTTACAATGAGGGCCCACCTTGGATCAACCAGCAGTTATGTAGAGAATAGTGAAGTAAAACACATGGCAGTTTCAGAATGGAACCTGATGGAACTTCCTGAGCAAATGGCCGACTACCACGTGGCATTTGTTAACCAGTGATGAGATAAAGAAACTGATCTCTGAGATAAAGGGCCCACTTGAAGGGTCTAAAGCATGCTAAAAGGTGTTCATCTCGTGGTCGATCCAACCGTTGTCATTGTTTTGTGGCCCGAAGATGCCTATATCTTAGTCTCTACGAAATGGCGAAAACCGCTAGCCGTCAAGGTAATGCGCGGTTAGTTAGTAATATTGACGGTCGTTATTGGAGATAAAGACTGGGCAGGTAGATCATGATCTAATGGCCTACATTGCTTCGTAAAGGAAAATTACATAAGTTTTAAGGCTCACGAAATAGCGAAAAGAAGGTAAGGCCTGTCACTAACACAGATTGATCGGACAGAGTGAAAGAAGCACAAGTTCCCTTGATCCAACGACTATTGTTGTTTCACAAAAGAAAGGTGCGGAGGGTTTAAGGCCCGTGAAAAAGAAAAACAACAAAACAGAGGAAATACTCAGAGAATTTATGATCTGTTGGAGACCGTTTTTGAATTCGATTTATGAATTCAATTATGAGGTGATGGCCGAAGCATGCTGGATTAATTTCTAAAATTCAATGCCAACTTGCTGTATTAGAGTCCGTATCAACTTGAATGTTGGCATCATTTCAACAAGTCTATTGCAGAGTGGTTTTCTTCAAGCGAATATCAGGTTTTTTGTGCTTTTACTCACTAATTCTGGTTAAAAATCAGTGATTGTTGTGTGAATTGTTTCATTAGAGGTCTGTGCAAGTCTCAAATGATATAGTTGCATTATCAAGATGGCACTAAGAAGGGAGTTGACAGGAAAAGTGAATTACCAAGATAGGAACATTTGTGATGATTTTTTGGAATAGTTAACTATGTCAACCAATGTCGGGGCTAAAGCAAAAGAATTAGTACCAAAGAACCCTCATCTTAGGATTGGGGATGGCTTATATGATAAAGGTAATTGGTTGAGGGATCCAGAAATAGGGATGTTAGGTTTAGGATTGTTCAAAGTAGGTTTTGGTCAGAGACATTCCCTTTCCCCTTTAGATAGCATATGGGAATTGGATGTGGGGAAGCTTGTAGTCCCTGGTGTATTCATGGATGTAGATTTGTTGACCCTGATTGCACAAAATTATGACCCTATAGCTAGATGTATCAGGAATGTGAAGGGATTAGCCCTGATTGAAATAAATGATGATGAATTCAAAAATGTATTTAAGCTCAATGAAGCTTCAAATTTGTTAGAGCCTATTGATTTTGACTCATTAGCCCAGGTCTATAATGCTCAAAGGGATCATCTTAGGAGTGGCCCATTGAAAGATTTCTTTGTTAAGATAGGAGGGTTAATAGTTGTAGGCCCCAGTACAATGGAACCTTTCTCACTGAATCTATTTACTCTAAGACCTAAGGGTATGTACTGGGCACTATGTTAGATTTTTGGAGAAGATGATGAGAAAAACATGCCAACCCATTACATGTTGATGATTGCACAAATTCTAAACCCCTCCCTAGTAATAACATTTGATTATGCACCATACCTTACTAATGCAATTCATGCAAGGCTAGTAGGGATTAAAAATGGTAAGGTGGATAGGTCGTTTGGATGGTATTCCCTTTTAATGCATATTTTTTTGTTCAAGGGTGCTGACTATTTTGCAAAGGAGATGGATTTGGTTAAGGTAAAAGATAAGAAAGAGATGCATGTTCAACTTTCGAGCACTATTTTATCTTGGGATAGGGAGGATGCTAGTTTTTTAAAGTTTGATAGAAGCTTTGAATCTAAGATTATATTTCTTTTGTACACAGAGAACCCTAGGATTCCTAAGGCTCTCTTAGAATTCCTCGGGCCTAAAGAGTTCGCTTAGGGTATTAAAATTATGGTTTCAGAGGTACACCCTATGTATTGCCCTATTAGGTCCCATTGAAGATAGGGATTGTAGAAGTCTTAAGGCAGCTTAGAGGTGTACAAGATGCAGAGCTAATAAACAGGGGTAAAGGGACCATTTTCCCAACCATTACTATTGCCCATCATTTTGTAATTACTAAAGATGGCTGGAAATATTTTGAAGAATTCTTTAAGCCATATAGGTTGTAAACTGCACTTTCAAGATGTGCAGACCCTAAGGATTTTTTCAATGACGTGTTTAGAAAGAGGGCAGTGTGTAAAGGTAGGCCTCACCAATTTTAGTTCCATTTAGATTTAATTAGAAATGAATTCAGTTTGGATGAGCAAGAACTGAGGAAAGAGAAGTGGGTTGCATATAAGAGGGCTCTTGATTTCATTGATCAATTTGATAGCAATTATGACCTCCTCTCTAGTTTCAGTCCCTTTGAGGAGAAAATCAATTTTTTGGTTCTTTATTTTGAAGACCTCATGCAAACCTTGAAAGAAAAAGGGAGTCTATAATGCAAAATGATCCTGACAAGGTTAATTGGTCCTAGCTAAGCCTACCTTTGCTAAGGCTATCCCACTTAGTGATTATGTTATGCATAGAAAATCAAAGTACAGTGTGATGATGCAAGTGATAGGTGAGCCTTCCACTTCAAGAGGGAAAAGAGAAATTGAGGATGTCATTGACATCCAAGACTCCCCTAAAAAGCTAAGGATAGGAAAGGAAGTGCAAACCAATGAGCCTTTGGATTCTCCATCTCAGTCCCCTATCCACATAGGAGATGAGCAAGCAGTGGCTGAGCAGTTGTTATAGTTAGGGAGTCTCAGCTAGATTGCCTACACATATGAGGAGACCCAAGAGGGGATGCCAGAAGAGCCACCTAGTGCTGAAATGAACTTGACTGATGGTGAGATAAAAGGCCAAGAGTTAGACCTTACTGTTAAGGAAGCCAGTGAGGAATTCCTGGCTGATAGTAATTTAGTTACAATGGGGGCTTTCATGCAATTTGTGTGGAAGTAAAATATAGAACAATTCAAAGCCATATGTGAGCAAAGGAAGAGTGAACAGCGTCACAGGGATATAACTCAGGTGGAAGAAGAGGTAAAGCAAGAAATGATTGAAGAATTTAAAACTATTACTCCTGAGAAGGGAATAGAGATGGTGTCTAAGGCTGGTGTTTTGATCCTCCCTGAATGGGATATAGTTGATGCTCTGGTCCTTGAAGCAGTAAGGAAGGAAACAAAACCCAAGGAAGGAGTGACCTTCAGCAAGGACAATGTTGATCTAGTCATGTGGTCACTGAAGAAAGATGAGAATAAAAGGAGTAAAGGTGTATTAGATTCTAGTCTCCTAGGAGGCATGATTGTAAGAAGAGTCCAAGATAGAGGGGTGGTGGAGGCTGCAAGCACAGTCTTGGAGACTGCAAAGTTTAGTGTGGCAATAGCAAAAAAGGAGGCAAAAGAAAAGGCTAATCTCCAATTAAAATTGGGAACCATCTTAAAGGATTACAATAAGGCCAAAGAAAGATTAGCCAATAGAGACAATATTATTGCTAGATGTCAGAGTCAGTTGGCAGGTCAGCACCATCCAGGTGAATCCTCTACTCTCCTGATAACCCCCTCTCTAACAAGACCTCCATCTCTGAATCCCATTATAGAATATCCCCCTTCTCTTATGCCCTCTGGTTTCCAATCAACTGAAACTCTCCAACATGAGTTGGAAAAGTTGAAACAAGCTCAAGTCTTGTTTGCAAGCAAGTATGAAGAAAAGATAAAAGCCACAATTTTGAAGTTTATTGATTTGATCAAGGCCTCTATTGTACACATTTCTATGAAAAGGATCCTAAATATCTTGATTGAATTAAGAGAGGATGAAACCACCTTGGAACCAATCCTTAATAAGTGGATGCCTAGAGGTAAGGAGTTAGAGCTTATGTGCTCATCCCATGCAGATGTAGAGGAAAATGACAATCTTAGGTCCAGTAGTGAGTTTATAAAAGAAATGAATATACTCTTAGAGGAAAGGGTAGGTGTAAAAAGAAAAGCCCAACTTTATAGAAAAGAATATTCAGATCACAAATATGAATTGTTTCCAGGTGGTTTTGTCGGTTGAATTCTGTTAAAAGAGGAGAAGGTATGGCTAGAAGAGCTGGACCACAAATTGGCCCAAAGGGTTAATGAAATCATTAACACTGACGACACATCCTTGTTTGTCCAAACAATTGAAGAGATTGAAAAAGTGAAATCACATTATGGTTTCATAGAAATAGAAATTGGGCAGTTAAGGGTCACTTGGAAAAGGCTAGAAGGAATGAAACAAAAGATTATTAGCTTTGCTTGGCCAAGTGATGACATGTTCCAGAAGTGGGAGGATAAATATATCAGACAACAAAAAGATACTCCAAAGAAGATAGAAAAGGTTGGAGCAGAACAACAAACGAAAGAGGTCATTGATATTGAAAAAGACTTGTAACTGTTTCTTGGAGAGTATTGCGATTTGTAACAAACTTTTGTAGGAATGTTTGAAGCTTGTATGCATCCATAACGTTATAAATGGATACCAGGACTAGTGTAAAAAGGATCACAAGGATTTTGTACAGAAAATCTGGCAAAATATACTTAGCCTTTTTTCTAGTTTTAAGGAGATTGCTCTGAGTTATGTAATATTTTTAGGAATGAATATGAATATACAGATCAAAGTTTTAGGCCTAAAATTCCTTTGTCTTCTGGTGTGCATTCTTTAGTTTGCTGGTTTCATTTGGATAATCTATGGTTGTTTGAATGAACATAGATTGTAAGGCAATATTGTAGATGTTATTTTTGGCTTTTCTCTTCAGGAGAGGGATTAAATGTGCATGAAATACTTCTGTCAGCAAGTCTATTGTTTGTAGCTATGAATCTGATGAATTGTTTTAGTTGAATGGGAGAGGATCTATATATATGTTAGGAATGTATGGGATTCATAAAAGCCAAAATGATGAGATGTATATGAGTGTTCCATTTTGAGAGTTATTGTTTGATTTAGGTGACTCTGTAGCCTCGACAAGGCACTGGTATTAGATTGTAGGATCTCTTTATATCTTTTCTTGAAGATCAATACCGAAAATGAATGCAAGTTTTTCCTATAGTGTTTTAGTTTCATTTAGGTGATGAAGTCCACAGATTTTTTAGCACTAGTTTACTATGGATCTTAGTTTTAAAGTGTGAAGATATTCATAGAAGGTATGCCCACCTGAACTTTGGATAAGTTCAAAGTGTAGAAGGTTCTCAAAACCTTGTTATATGTTACTCTTGAGTTCCATTTTCCTTATCTTTTCATGTGCAGATAGAGTTGATTTGTTTCTTACAGGAAGGATAGAAGGGAAATCAAAATTTGAGACTAACACGAAGGTCGACCTTGTTGTTTTTACACGATAGGTCTTGTTCTTTGGTATTTGATCCCTTTTTTTGGGCCGACCGAATCCCCTTTGATCTTATAAATCATTTTAATTGAGAATTATAAGGTATATTAGTGAAGATATAGAATATAAAAGATAGATCTAAATATTTGAGGTCCCGGTTGTGACCAGTTCTGTAATTAAGCATGTTGTAGCAGGTCAATGAGCTAGTTTCTATAACCGCCTGTTACCGGTTGATTATAATTAGTTTTCATGATATAATGCATTATGTTTTGCATTTCCTCCATTATATCCTTGTGTTTTTGTTGTGTTTACTCTTGTTGACCGGTCTAGATTGATCTCTTTGAGATCCCTCCTAACCAGTGACTACACCAAAGCCTTAGCATACTTTGACACTTTTTATGTTCTCTTAGGACACCTAGAAGCAAAATGACCAATATTATTGCAAGAAAAACATTTCAAAGGTAACTTCCCTTCATACTTACCAGATCCCTTAGGAAACATTCTATAAATAAGTGCTTCAAGCTCCTCTAGCTCTCTTTCTTGTTCTTCCATCTCTCTCATTTTTCTTTCATATCTGGACACCCTAGATGAGCTTTCTCTTGGATTATACTTCTACTTCCCATATATATTAGCTTTAACTGCAGTCTCAATCTTTCCATGTGATTCACCAAGTTCGCTCAATTAAAAAGTACCAAGCTTAGCAACTAGCTTATCTCTTGTCATAATTGTCACAGTCTGGATCTCATCAATAGCAACAACTTTATGTTTGCAAGGAGGCAAAGATCTCAAATTTTAGCCACAATATCATCTTCATCAAGAAATCCACTAAGATCATTCACTTTAGCCATAAAGGATGTAATATTCTCATCTTCTCCCATTCTTAGCAACTCATACTTTCCTTTAAATCTTTGCAATTTAGTAACTTTCACATGTTTATCTCCTTCATACACAGTTTAAAACTTCACCCAAATCTCATGTGCGACCTGAAATCCCATCACATTATTCATTTCTGTATCAATCAGAGCACTCAACAATTCTTCTTTAGCTCTAATATTACTTTCATCATCCTTGATCTCAATTGTGGTAATAGGACCATTCAGAGAAACAATATATGTATAATTTGTGATATTGCAATAATACTCTCCAATAAAATTCAAGTGAACTACCATCTAGCGCTTCCATATAGAGTAGTTAGTTCCATCAAACCTCAGACTCTCCTTCTTAAAAACAATAGATTCCATCCTAGATCTCCTCAAGTGGTCAAGCTCCTTCCAGAGGATTTAGCTCTTATACTAATTCTTGGTAGCAAAGTTGTAGGAAAACTGAGAGGGGGGCTGAATTGATATTCACCAAACTCAACCAAATTAACCTTAATTTTAGATCTTATCATGAACAATAATAACAAAGATAATCACCACATCAACAACACACATAACACATACTTTTGACATGGAAAACCCAGTCAAGCAAAAAATGATGGTGGGGACCTACCTGTTGGTATTGTATTGGCATTGATTTCAACCGGTACAAGATGAATATCGGTATAAGAGATGTATGAGCAACACTATCATGGATGCATATAGGATGTGGTATCTTTGATATCACCTTGTGTTGTAGAGCACTAGTAAGGTAAGGGAGAGAATGTCATTAAGTAGAATGACCTTTAGAGTCACCAGTATACAAGTTAGTGTTTCACTTGCACTGAATATATGACCATGTTACCGGTATAGTCTATCACCAGTAAGGAGAGGATGTTAGCTAGTAAAGTGATATGTTGATAGTGAAATGTTGCCAACCAGAAAGCTTATGACTAGTGTACAAGTAGGATGAGCGAGATATTGAGTTGTTGTTTGTGATGAAGAGGCAGAATGTTACCTAAATCACATCAACACAGGAAGACAAGGATGTACAGGTCACCATTACACTGTGTGGATGCAAAAACAACTAGACTCCCACTGGGTAGAGATATAGTCACCATGTGAAGAGATGTCTAATAGTGAGTGTGCCATAATTGGACCACATGTGCATGTTTGAAGATATGTTGCACAAACAAAGAAGTCACATAAGTACATTGTAGGATGTAGATGACATGGATTCACTACCACCAATAAGTGGAGCTTATCTCCTATTATACAAAGTGTGCATAATAAATCTAAGAGATAAGTCAAAAGTGTCAAAGCTAGGTATTTAAAAGCTCACACCAATTCTACCGGTGAATGACAAAGATGCCTCAAGTGCATGAAATCAGGGATATGCACTAGACCAAATGAGAAGGCATGATGAGTTGCTGGGACAAATGAAGATTGATGTGTTTTTCACTTTGATAAATCAGTTAAGATATGGTTTGGGATGATGAAGAAGAGGGCAAGTGAAGCAGTCATCAGTGAGGATGGACCTTGAGGAGATTAATCCAAACTGGTCAGCAAGAGTTAACACAATGGAAACACACAGATATGATGGAGGAAATGTAAAACAATCAATTTTATTGCATGAAAAGTTAATAACATCCAAACACTAACAACCAGGTTACAACATACCGACACATAGGCTTGGTAGAATATGTCTCATTGGGACCTTGAATCGAAAGATCTATCTTCTAAGCAATATCTATCTGATTCTCCTTTATTCTCCGAGTTGATTGATTGATTTATAAAACATGATTACAAATATATATATATATATATATATATATATCGATCCAAAGGATCAGGTCAGCCCAAAAGGATCAAAACCCTAACATGTAGAAATGAATGAGGTTGGCCTCTGGAAAATCCAAAAGGTGAAACATATAAGGTTGGCCACACGTCAAGAAACATTGAGATCAATGTCCAAGGTTCCGCAAGCATCGGAATGGGTTCCTGTAGATCATCAAAATAGGTCTGAGGCAACCAGTAACCATGGAACAATTTGGTAACAAGAAACTATCAAGGAAACTGGTAGTGATATCTTGTCAGAAAGTGATCCAAATGAGATGTGGTTAGAAAGAAAGTAGGGTGATCAAGTCTTCAAGAATAATCCAACTCCACAGGAAGCCGATGTGCCAAAACCGGGACACACAGAAATAAAAACTAAAACTGCAAACAAAAAAGAATTTTTTTTTGGTTGATGCAAGATTGCTATGAACCAGGGATGATCCTACATAAACAAGGATGAGCAGCTGGAGATAGAGGACAATGGCCGGATTGAAGATGGATTCATTCGAAGGTTGATGACAGGGTGTCATCAAGGGTTTTACTGGTAAGTATTTTCGCTGATAATACAACAAAGTGCAGATGCAGGAGGCTCCCATCTAATGAAGATGTGCATAAGGTAGGCTAGCAAGAGTGATAACTGGTTGAGTGTTCCACCTGAAGAAAAGTAGAGTGCAAGGTTGATGACAGATTAGTTAAGGGTTTAACTGACAGGGTTAGTAAGCTAGTAGATGAACCTGGTAATGGAGTTGGTTGGTGATTGTATTCATACTGACATAGTTGATCCACAAAGGTGGATACCAACACAAAGGCCACATGGAGGTCAAGTGGCATGCATGCATAGGTTGGCACATCGAGTCGGTGAAGTGTTAGGCAGTGAGGTAGATGGTGACAAGTTGATATTTATGTTGACTGCAAGATTCATGGAATGCATTATAGAGGTTTGCAGCTCGAGGTCAGGAGGACAATAGAGATCCAACCCAGACTGATTGAGGAGATCAAGGTAGGTGAAGGAAAATGCAAAACCAATCTTGGTGATCGACCAAGAAATCAGCCGACAGGTCAAAAGTAGATTGCCAAACATATAAGGCATGTTCAAGAAGGCATGACAACAATGAGATTGATTGATGAGTTATAGTTCATCAGTCAAGGTGATTAGATCTGATGAGATCTGATTGGATTTGGTTTTCCTAAAGGTTTATGAGGAAATCCTAACCGCCTAGGGTTTGAATAAGTTTTTGGCAGGAAAACCAGTTTATAAATGTGGAAGCCAAAATTGATGAATCATGTCACTGAATGACTAAGTATTGCTACCTGTGAGAAAAAATCAATCAAGGGATCATCAAGAAGAAGAAGAAGAAGAATTAGAAGAAGAAGAAGAAGAAGAAGAAGAAGAAGAAGAAGAGAATGAGTGTGAGGTAGAACTGGGTTGAAGTGTTTAACCGGCAACATAACTGCAGAACCGATAATGACCATACTAGTAGAAAAGAAGTATAGAGAGCTACAGAGAAGGCTCGCATAGAACCAATAGTGTAGTACCAGTGGAGAGCAGCAGTGTAGTAGAGAGAAGAGAGAATTGGTAAAGTGGAAAACTGACAAAGAGTAGAACCAGAAGAGAAGGAGAAGAGGTTGAACCAGGAAGAGTGTAACAGAGAGTAAGGTAGCAGCAATGTGAGGATTAGCAGAGAACCATCAGTGAAATGTATAGAAAATCCAATAGAGGGATTTGCAGAAGAGTTACAAAATCCATTTGTAACAAGGCTATTGACTTGTAAATGATTATGTTTTATAATCAATGAGTTGGAACTTGATGCAAGGGTTGATTCTCCCTGGGTTGGTGCCCTAAACATTGTAATTAGAGATTCATTGTGAGGCTAGATTGGAGTAGTAGACTCCAACAATATTTCTCACTGAGGTTTTTTCCATCTTGGGTTTTCCTCATATATGATGGTGTTATGTGATGTCTCCTTTGTGTGTGAATGCATTTGTGGTATTCTCCCTTCTAACTGGTAAGTTGGCATTAAATTAGATTTGTTAACTGACATGCTCACATAGGATAGTTAAAGGGAAAAGTTAGAGAACCATTGATTCACCCCCCTCTCAGTGGTACATTATGTCTATCAATTGGTATTAGAGCCCTAGGTTACCAGATGATAAGATTTCTCTAGCTTGGGTAGATTCTAGCTTAAGGACACAATGGTCTATTTAGTGTCAATCCCTGCTCTGGTATTTGATGGTTCAAACTATTTCATTTGGTGTTGCAGAATGCAAGTCTACTTTTCCTCCCTATGGTTTGATGTGTGGATTTTTGTTGTAAATGGATACCCTAGTAAAGTTAATCCTCTCACCGATTCTGATGTAGAAAGAAGAAACTAGTGCAATGATGTAGCAATGACGGCTACACTCTATGGGTTATCAGATGATATCTCCTCACAAGTGGATAGATGCAGATCAGCAAAAAGATTGTGGGATAGACTAAAGAAGCGCTATGTAAATGAGCCTACTACTATAGAAGTGGTTCATGAAGATAGAATGAGACATGTATCTCATGTTTTTGCATATGTTGAAGGCAGATCTAATAGCAACCGCAACATTGATGAAGAAGGAACCCACCTCTTCATGGATCAATAATTAGAAGATGAGAGGCACATATCTGAGAATGATCATACAGATCACTCATATCAGCAAGATGTGTTTGGTAGTGATAGTGAAGGTGAAGAAGAAGAGGAAGGAGAAGTTGATCTTGAAGGAAAACTTGTAAATGCACTTGAAGAGCTCAGTAGAGTGAGGAATGAGTACAAGTTATTCAAGAATTATGTGATTGTGGAGCACAACTGGTTGATCAAATGCCTTGAAGAATCTAAGAAATGCATCTTAGAGTTGAAGACTCAACAAGGAGACACCAAGGAATGTTGGTGCAGTGATCTAGATTTTGTGTTAGAAGTAAAAGATAAAGAATATCAATAGATAGTTGGAGAAATGGAGATTCTTTGAAATGACCCTAAGAAGTGCCAGGATGAGCTCAAGGTAAGAATCAAGTTTGATGGTAGCAGTAATGCCCTGGACAAAATGTTGAAAAAGAAAAAGCATGCCAATATACTGAAGGAATAGGAATTGTTGTCGGTCAATGCTCCACTAGCAAGAATGTCCCCGAAAAGGACATTTTTTTCATCTCCATAAATGGAGAGAACAAGGGACAAACCTTCATAGTTAGAAATTCTCCCCAGAAGGAGGTTGATCTAACCACAACCAGTGAAGACTTACAGACAAGAATGAAGACCGGTGTTGCAAGAAGGAGGAACAATGCAGATCCCAAAGGAAAATGGAAGATGGAAGAAGACAACTTCACTAGAAGCATCAACATGAGAAGACAACAAAGAAGACATCCTACCGATAGAGGACAAAGAAATGATACTACCCACAGGTTTAAAACAAGTATGGGAAAAGAAGAGAACAAATGGAAGAACTGCAAAGAATGAACAACCTAGGATCCATCCCTAGAAAAGAAGAAATGGAGATACTAAACCAATAAGATCTCCCCATGCATGGCAGAATAAGTTTGTAAATTATAGACCTTCCTTCTCTGGCTATTGCTTTCCATGTAATGGTCATGGCCATTGGGTAGAAGAATATAGAAAGGGATCTAGAAGGAATAATCTAGGATCTCATAGATATCATGCATAGAGAAAAATGTATCCATGAGTATATACATGCATATCCCCTCTCCCAGTTATACAAATAATGTTTCTTATAACTGCAATGGATCTAGCCATAGAGAGTTCGAATGTAGGAAGAGGAACTTGCAGTCATATGAAAGTTTGTATAGAAACTATGCTCAACATAGAAATGGATATAGAGAATATGGAAGTTAGAGACTTGCATGGAACCAAAGGAGAAATATCCCTATAGGATCAGAAGGCCCACTGATTTTGGTTGCCAGTCACAAAAACATGACTACAAGGAGATGGTCAAACCAGCATGTTAGAAGGTTCCCCAACCATGAGATTGGCATGGATGTTGTGTGCTACTATAGCATTGCTTCTGATTATGCTACAAAATCTAAAAATGAAAAGACCCATTAGAAGAAGAAGGTAAGACCTACTCCCAAGATTGAAAATGGGAAGAAGAATGGGACCAAGCAGGTGTGGAGGAAGAAGACCATGGACCAAAATTGTGCATTCAATGCATAGGTGATATCTCCTAAGGCTCAAAGGAGATACAGAACCTTAGCGGGAGTAATACAATGATTATATCATCCACCCCCTCAGTGGAAGAAGGACACATGGAAGAATATGTTGCTACTAGTATGAAGGAAGGAAATGAGAAGATAAGTGTGTATAGTGGCTACCTTGGCTACACACTTACAGATGAAAGAGTTGGTTCACTATTGCATGTGTCAATAGATAGAGATTTACAATTAGAATCAGATGCACAATTACATAAAATGTCACGAGTTACAGGAAGGTGCTCCGATAGTGATGATGGACCGGTACAAGAAACTGGTATGTGCAAGATGTTACCGGTATGAATGATGATAGGTACTTGCAGGTTATGTAAGATAATGAGGTTCAATATCATTGTGTTAGCCCTGGTAACATGAAATGAGGAGGTTATGTCTTAGGTGGCATTGGAAAAGACTTGAATGACATATCTTGGCTCGACTATTGATCATACAAGCATGCATGTCTTTGGGCTAACTATTTGATTTATGACTTGATGATGACATTGTGTTCATCCTAGATCATGTCATAGGTTGTGGTGGATATAATGGAGCTGAAAGATCATCATATGATCACATATGCATAACTCAACTGGTTTATGGAGTTGATTGGAGCCCTGGTATTGGATCTAACCAGCATTATGGACTTGGGATGTATGACCCAAGGGGAGTTCAAGTGCTTATGAAGAAGAGTCGACATGCTTGAACCTATGAGGTACTAACTACCTAAACTACAGATGATGGAAATTATTGGAGGAATACCTAGGAGAATTTCATGATTAAGGGTATCCACTATTCATTTGGTTGGTTGTATTTATAGTACAATCACTCATGATTATAAATAAAGTTGGGGTCAAGTGGGAGGTGATGCAGTTTGACCAATAGGTATGTAGTATTCACTGACATATCCTTCTGCAGTTGAGATCTTTAACAAATAGTATTAGATTTGCATACTCAATTGGTTTCAGTTGATGGTTGAGTCCTCCATCTCAAGTGTTGTAACTTGAGAAGATGAAACTAATGATGGCTAAAGGAGGAGAAGCATCTGGTACATGCAAAAGGGATAAAATTATCTGACAAGTGACTAGTAAATATAAGGAGCTGAGAGACCCTAACAGTGCCCTTTTCCATTATTGTCAAAGGGGGGGAATGATTATGTAGTATACTGCATACTATATGTGTGAGAGTCCATGGATTATACAAAGGGATGGAGTTGGATCACACAAAGGATGACAAAGATTATGTAGTAGGCCAGATACTACATGAGTTGACATCAATGCCAAAGGGGCAGATTATTGGTATTGTGTTGTCATTGATGTCAACCAGTACAGGATGACTACTAGTATAAGAGATGTATGAGAAACACTGGCATGGATGCATACAGGATGTGATATCTTTGATATCACCTTGTGTTGCAGAGCACTAGTAAGGTAAGGGAGAGAATGTCATTCAGTAGAATGACTTTTGGGGTTACCAATATACAGGTTAGTGTTTAACTTGCATTGACAATATGAATGAGTTACCAGTACAATCTATCACTGGTAAGAAAAGGATTTCAACTAGTAAAGTGATGTGTTCACAGTGAGTTGTTGCCAACCCACAAGCTTATGACTAGTGTACAAGTAGGATGAGCAAGATATTGAGCTCTTGTTTGTGATGAAGAGGTGAAATGTTACCTAAATCACATCAACATAGGAGGAGAAGGATGTAGAGGCCATCAGTACACTATGTGGATGCAAAATAGTAGGACTCCCACCATGTGAATAGATGACTGACAGTGAGTGTGCCACAACTAGACCACATGTGCATGTTTGAAGATATGTTGCACAAATAGGGAAGTCACATAAGTACATTGCAGGATGCAAATGACAAGGATTTACTACCACCAGTAAGTGGAGGTTATCTCCTATTATGCAAAGTGTGTATCATAGATCTAAGACATAAGTCAAAAGTGTTAAAGGTGGGTGTTTGAATGCTCACACAGGATCTATCGGTGAATCACAAAAATGCCTCAAGTGCATGAAATCAGGGATATGCATTGAATGGACTCAGAAGGCATGATGAGTTGTCGGGACAGATGAAGATGGATGTGTTTGTAACTTTGACAAACTGGTTAAGATATGGTTTGGGCTGATGAAGAAGAAGGCAAGGCTGAGACACTATAGACAGAGGACAATGGCCAGATTGAAGATGAAGGTAGTTGAAGGTTGATGACATGGTGTCATCAAGGGTTTTATCAGTAAGGATATCCATTAGTAACGCAACAAAGTATAGATTGAGAAGACTCCCACCTGATGAAGATGTGCATAAGGTACTTTAGCAAGAGTGTTGACTGGTTGAGTGTTCCACCTGAAGAGATGCAAAGTGCAAGGTTTATGACAGACTTGTTAAGGTTTTAACCGATAGGGTTAGTAAGTTGGTAGATGAACCCAGTAATAGAGTTGTTCGGTGATCCTATCTATACTGACATAGTTGATCCTGCAAAGGTGGATGCTAACATAGAGGCTATGTGGAGGTGAAGTAGCATGCACACACAAGTTGGCATCTTGAGTCAGTGAAGTGTTATGTGGCGAGGTAGATGGTGAAAGGTCGATATTTATGTTGACTAAGAGATTCACAGAATGCACTGTAGAGGTTCATAGCTCGAGGTTAGGAGGACAACAAAGATCCATTCCAGACTGATTGAGGAGATCAAGGTAGGTGAAGGAAACTGCAAATCCAATCTTGGTGATCAACAAAAAAATCAGCTGATAGGTTAAAAGAAGATTCCCAAAAATAAAAGGCATGTTTAGGAAGGCAAGACAATGGCGGGATTGATTGATGAGTTACAGTTCATTAGTCTAGATGATCAGGTCTGATGAGATCTGATTGGATTTGGTTTTCCTCGAGGTTGATGAGGAAACCCTAACCACCTAGAGTTTGAATTGGTTTTTGGTGGGAAAACCAGTTTATAAATATGGAAGCCAAAATTGAGGAAGCCTACCGCTAGATGAGTGAGTATTGTTGTATATGAGAAGAAATCAGTCAAGGGATCATCAAGAAGAAGAAGAAGAAGAGACCGAGTGTGAGGTAGAACCAAGTTGAAGTGTTCAACTAGCAACAAAAGTGTAGAACTGATAGTGACCATACTAGTAGAAAAGAAGTGCAGAGAGTTGTAGAGAAGGCTAGCATAGAACTGATAGAGTGTAGTACCGATGGAGAGCAGTGGTGTGGTAGAGAGAAAAGAGAGTCGGTAAAGTGCATAACTAACACAGAGAAGAACCAGAAGAGAAGGAGAAGAGGCTAAACCAACAAGAGTGCAATAGAGAGTAAGGTCGTAGCAATGTGAGGATTAGCAAAGAACTGACAATGAACTGGATAGAAAATCCAGCAAAGAGATTTGCATAAGAGTTACAAAATCCATTTGTAACAAGGCTATTGACTTGTAAATGATTATGTTTTTTAATCACTAAGTTGGAGCTTGGTGCAGGGGTTGTATCTCTACTGCAGCCACCGGCAAGGAGAAACCTCAAAGAGATATGTCCTATCGGTCTGCATGAGTTAACACAATGGAAACACACAAATATGATGGAGGAAAATATAGAACATATTATTTTATTGCAGGAAATTCAAATACATCCAACCGGCAACAACCAAGTTACAACATATCGACACATAGGCCTGGTAGAATATGTCTCATAGGGACCTTGAATTAAAAGATCTATCTTCTGAGCATTGTCTATCTCATACTCCTTTTCTCTGAATTGATTGATTACATTGCAAAGCATGATTACAAATATACATATTGATCCAAAGGATCAGGTCGGCCCAAAAGGATCAAAACCCTAACATGCAAAAATGAATGAGGTCGGCCTTTGGAAAATCCCAAAGGATAAAATGTTGAAGGTCGGCCACACATCAAGAAACATTGAGATCAACATCCAAGGCTCTGCAAGCATCATAATGGATTCCAATAGATCACCAAAATAGGTCTTAGGCAATCGAAAATAATGAAAGAATCTGGTAACAAGACACTGTCAAGGAAAACCGGTAGCAATATCTTGTCAGAAAGTGACCCAAATGATATGCGGTTAGAAAGCAAGTAGGGGATCAGGTCTTTAAGAAAAATCTCACTCCATAGGAAGCCCATGTGCCAAAACCAGTACACAGAAACTACAAATAGAACAAAGGAAAATGTTTTTGGTTATTGCAAGATTGCCATGAACCGAGGATGCTCCTGCATCAGACATCCAAGGTTGTTGAAAAAAAAGTGAGTCTCTCACTTTGCTGGGGCTAGAGGAAAACCAAGGTGGTCTACCTCTTCGTGAGAAATCCAAGATGAGTCTTCAATAGGTCCACCATTCCACTTTACCAATTACTCTTGATACTGATTGCTCGGGGTACTACGCCCAATCCTACTATCCAAAATGTCTTCAATCTGATTTGGTTCCTTCTGGGACAATAGTTTCTCCTAGTCTGCTACACTGTCTTTGCTAAGTTCTGCTTCATGATACTGTTGAAGGTCTGTAATATTAAACACCAGTGAAATACTTAGACTATCCAGTAACCACTTCATATGCATTTCCAGAACTGAATTTCCTTAAGATCTTACAAGGTCCAAACTTCTTCATCTGCAGCTTAATATAGGTTCCAACCAGGAATCTTTCTTCTCTTTAGTATACCATCACCTCATCACCAACTTCAAATTCCTTATGTCTCCTCTTCTCATCTACATTATGCTTATACTTATTGTTCATGTCCTTCAAATGTTGTTTAACCTGAATGTGCAATGTTGCCATGTGATCTAAAAAATCCTCTTCTTCTAAAATTCTCTGGTCATCACTGCTAATATCCCTTAATTCTGATATACCTCTAGGATGCATTCGGATAACTATCTCAAAAGGTGTTTTTCCAGTACTACTACTCACTGAATTGTTATAGGAAAACTCATCTTGTGCAAGGCTTAAATCCCAACTTCTGGTTTTATCTCCCACCAAACATCTCAACAAGTTTCCCAAACTTTGGTTAACTACTTATGTCTGTCCATTAGTCTATGGGTGAAAAGTAGAGCTGAATTTTAAATCCATCTTCATCTTTTTCCAAATTGTTCACCAAAAATAGCCAACAAACTTAGTATCTCTATCTAAAACTATTCTTTTAGGTAATCCATGCCTTCTCACCATTTCCTTGAAAAATAGGTATGCTACATGAACTGCATCTGATGTCTTCTTGCAAGGTATGAAATGAGACATCTTAGAAAATATATCCACCACCACAAACATTAAATCATTCCCTCATTGTGTCTTAGGCAATTCTAGTATGAAATCCATGCTTATATCCTCCCAAGGTCTAACTGTTACTATCAAAGGTTTATACAATCCCGCATTCTGACTACTACATTTTGCAACTTGACAAACCCTACAACTTTGTACATATCTCTTAACATCTTTATGAACCTAGGGCCAAAAGTACTGTTGACTTACCAATCCAACTGTTTTATCAATGCCAAAGTGTCCAGCTAAACCTCCACTATGCTTCTCTTTTATCAGGTTCTCTCTCATGGAACTTTAGGTATGCACAACTGAACTCCCTTTAATAAAATCCCATCCTGAATGAAGTAATCCAACCATTTCCTCCCATCAACCATAACCAATTCTCTACAAGCTTTCCAAGGTTCAGCAAAATTTGGGTCTTCATCATACAAGGTCTTCAAATCCTCAAAACCTTATACTGTCACTCTCATCTCTGTCAGCAAATTCCTTCCCCTACTCAATGCATCATCAGCTTTGCTAGATTTCCCACTTCTATGTTTCAACACAAAGTTGTAACTCTGCAAAAACTCTACCCACCTCATATTTCTTTTATTCAACTTACTCTTACTGCTCAAATATTGCAAAGCTTGATGATCTATATACAACACAAACTCCTTAGGTACCAAGTAATGTCTCCATTTCTTCAAGGCTTGAATTATGGCATAAAATTCCAAATCATATATTGAATATATCTTCCGGGCATCATTCAATTTATCCCTGAAATATGCTATTGCTCTCCCTTCTTGACTCAAAACTGCTCCTATTGTTGTTCCACTTGAAATACCTTATTGAAATCTGGTAAAGCAAACACAGGCTGCTTAGTCACTTTCTACTTCAACAAATCAAAATTTTTATTTTCTCTGGTGGTCCATCTCAATTCATTCCTATCTCCCCTCATGGTCTCAGTCATAGGATTACAAATTGAACTGAAATTTTAGATAAACTTCCACTAAATACTAGCCAATCCATTAAATGATCTTACCTCTCTAATGCTTTCTGGTGTAGGCCACTCAACAATGGCTTTCACTTTCTCAAGGTCCATCTTCAAACCATCCTTAGATATCACAAATCCCAAATAGACTAACTCATCCTTCATGAAAGTGCACTTCTTGATATTGATCAGTAACTTTTCTTCTGTCAACAACTATAAAACTTGTTTTTACTACAACAAATGTTCCCCTTTTGTTTTACTAAAAACCAGAATGTCATCCAAGTATACAATAACAAACTTACCCAAGAATTTCTTCAAAACCTCATTCATCAGCCTCATGAAAGTACTCGGTACATTAGTCAGTCTAAAAGGCATCACAAACCATTCATATAATTCTTCATTGGTCTTAAATGCAGTCTTCCATTCATCACCTTCTTTGATCTTGATCTAATGATATCCACTCTTCAAATCTGTCTTTGTAAAGTACTTTTCTCCACTCAAACAATCCATTATGTCATCCATCTTAGGCAAAGGAAACCGGTACTTTACTATGATCTTGTTTATTTCTCTTGAATCAGTACACATCCTCCATTCTCCATTCTTCTTAGGTTAACCAATGTGCAGCTTTGTTAAGAAAACTAGCTCCAGGAACTAAGTCCATGCAATGACTAATACTTCTAACATGTGGCAATCCATCAGGTATATTATCTGAAATAATGTCCTCATATTTTGTCAGAAAATCTCTTATCTATGTTGGGTGTTCTCCTTTTGGTTCTGGTCTCTCAGTCCTCTTAGGAATTAAGGCAAAACATGTATTCGCATGTCTCAGTCCATCTATGAACTTCCTTCCATCTACAAGGTAGATTCTTGTATTTGTACAAACTTCATTCTTCAAAGGTTCCTCCAAAGGCAACAAGGTTTGCTTCATCTTATTGGCCACAATAGTGTATGTATTCTTTCTTCCATCATGTATTGTATGTCTATCAAACTGCCAAGGTCTTCCCAACAAAAGATGACAAATGTCCATAGGCATTATATCACACAAAACTTTATCATGATAATTCCCAATTTTCAATTTTACTAAGCATTGTTCACTTACTAATAACTTATGTTCATCCTGAATCCATGCTATCGGGTAAGGCTTAGAGTGTTTCAATCTTTCCAAATTTAACTTATTCACCATCTCTTCTGAAACAAGATTGTTTGAGCTACCACTATGAATAAAATTTTCACAAGACTTACCGGATACCTTACATTTGGTCTTGAACAAATTTCTCCTTTGCAAGGGTTCCTCCCCTTCTCCAATATGACATAAAACTCTCCTCGTCATCAACAGTTCTCCATCTATCACTCTTCTAGTAGTCTCTGACTTCTTACATTCAAATGCACAGTTTCCTTCTCCTCCACATTTAAAAGAGGTTCATCTGAATGTCCTTTTGTCTTGTCTTCCAAAGTTCTCATCCCGATAACCATTTGGTTCTCTCCTTTGGTAAAAATTTTTATCATCCTTGCGTTATGAATTACCTTCTTTGCTTACTTCCTTGTCCTTGTTCTGATCCATACTGATTCCTCTTCCTCCAGTGTATCCTCTTCCTTGAAATCTTCCTCTGGTAAACCTTCCACCTCTACCTCTTTGTTTATGCTCATGCCTTTTAATCAATTTCTCTTCAACCTTTATTGCATAATGATAAGCCTCTTCAACACTCTCTAATTTGATCATACCGAGTTCATCTTGTATATACATCTGCAATCCATTCAAATATCTTAGAATTTGTTCAATTTCATCATCAACATGTTCGGATTTGATGTTCAACTTGTAAAATGTTTCAGTGTACTCCTTTACACTATTTTACATCTGTCTTAGATTCTGCAACTTTCGGAACAAATCTACTTGATAATTTGTCTGGACAAACTTTGATTTTAACTTAGCAATCATCCTATCCCATGTCTTAATCTTTTCTTTACCTCTTCTTTTCCTATCAACTTACAAGTGCTCCCACCAAAGAGATGCATGACCCTTCAACCAAGTATAAGCATACTTCACCTTCCTCTCTTCTACAGTATTTTCAAAGTCAAAATATTTCTCCATCTCCAATATTGAATCCAAGAATTCATCTAAATCTAACTTCCCATCATATTCTGGCAAGGTAAAATGAGGTTTAGTGTTCGCCCTACTCAAAACCCCTTAAAAACCTTTCCTCTTATAGATCAACTATGGGTAGGTTGTTGACATTTTTGATGTTTATGTTGTGATTGTCATTGATGGACACACACTTGCATTGATATCCTCTTTATATGTATGAGTTGGAGCACAACTGGTATTTGTTCCAACTAGTATGTTGAATTATAGTCTTTAGACTATTGATGTTTTGTAGAATGTCTCCCGGTCAGAAGCAGTATATTGACCCCAAGAGGTTCGTGGATCCCAAGCCGTATGAGGGATTAAAGTGGCATAACACATTTTTACCAGTCTTCATTTTTGTCAAACCAGCAACCAACATTTTGTATGAACTGGTAATACTCTATGATGAGTTACCAACTGACATTTTGTGATGAGTTACCATCCACCGATTGTTTGACAGTGCCGACACATTAATGGTGCTTTTTGTGTCATGGTACCAAGTATGTCCAGATTCATTGAACCTAGGAAATTGTAATGTAATCCTATTGGACCAACATGAAATCAAATTCCTTTATATGGACATCATGTCTAGGGTTTTATGTTGTTGCTAGGGTTTTAGGTGGTTGAGGAGTTGGAAAGAATATGAATGTGTAGAAGACTGAAGTAATGTAGGAGTGCATTAAGAACGAGCTATCAAGGATCTAACCGAGTAGTCTGTGCTATTAGATAGATCAAACACTTGTTGATTACTCACATCTTTGACAAGTCTGTAGCCCTTAACCGGGTAGGCCCAAAAGCCTTTTTGTAAATCCTCTAACAAGGTGGTTCACATCTATGGATCTGAAATCCTCTAGCAAGGTAGTCTTTAATCAGACTTATCTCCTAACAGAGATTCAGATTCCTAATAGGATCTGTTCAGGTAAAGAACATTGTAAGACCTTACCCGGTCTAGTTCCTATTCTATAGATAGTTACTTGTGAGTTCCATCTCACCGTGGTTTTTCCCATTTGGGTTTCCACGTCAAAATCTATTGTGTTATGGTGTTTGTGCTTCTATGGGTGAATACATTAATAGCTATTTGGTTTGCATGTTTGTTAGCCAGTTTGTCTGTGAAACTATTTTATCAGTTTACTGTTAGTCTTGCAAAGTGTTTAAGTGCAGAGATTTTTGGCATACTAATTCACCCCCCCCCTCTTGGTATTCATCAATTAGTATCAAAGCCAATCTTTCTATAAGTTTAAGCACTTGGAAAGAGATATGGGGGAATACACTTTGAGGGAACTTACCCATCGACTTACTCAGTCTAAGAAAGCCTATGATGATCTTATGGTCAAATACAAGGTATCTCAATCAAAAAGGAGAGAACATGCAGAAAAATTGATGGAGCTATTTGCAAATAGTTCTTCAGATGAAGCAGACATGGAAGCCCTAATTGCTAGGACTGCCTATCCAGATGTGTCAAGAGCTTGAGAATCGGAGGAAAGCTAAAGATCTGGTGAAAGAAAGAGATCATGAGATCTCCAAGCTGAAATAAGAGATGAGTGCCCTAAATGCTCAACTCCATGCAAGCAAAGTGGAAAAGGAAAACATGCAAGGAGAACTAAACACTGTTGTCTCTAAGAATGAAAACCTGTTGGAAACAAATGCTGCTATTTCCAAAGAATTCTTTGAGTCAAAGGAAATACTTGCTAAGTTCAATAAGAGAACTCTCAAGCTAGAGCAAAAGCTTGAATCTACCAAACCGGTCAAGTATACCAATGGACTTGGTTATTCCGGTCATGCGGAAGGTGAGACCTCTTGTACAAATGCTGGAATATCAAAGAAACAATCAGCATCAAAGGATAAAGGTAAGAAAAAGTTTAAACCTATTTGCTTTAGCTGTCTTAAAGAAGGACATACTACAAATGTGTGTAGGAGTAAGGCTTACAACAATTTTCCTTATTTCCTAAATGATAAGCCTAGATCCTATAGATTTGATGGTAACTATTATGCATGCAATTAGTATGGGCATAGAGCATCTGAATGTAGGTCTGTTATGAATAACACTAGAAGATATCCTCAGAGGCTCCAAGGAGCTGGTCCTGAACCTTTTGTGAACCAGAATCACAACTAGTTTAATGCCTTCAATCATCAGTCAAGAAGTGGTGGTTATCAAGTAGTGATAGGATGGAGAGAAAATTGTATGATCTATCATGGTCGTGGTCACACTGCTGCAACGTGCAGAAGGAAGAATGGAAACCTAAACAATGGACCTTGGAGAGCACCTAGATTGGTCTACTATCACTGCAACAAACTGGGTCACATTTCCAGATTTTGTAGATCAAGAAGGAACATATCTGATGATATACTGGTCACTCCGAAAGGAAACATTGATGTTGACACTGTTCAAGTGGACATGAACAAAATCTCGAAGGAGAAACCAATGGTGTTACAAGAGGAACTGGTTTTTGCACCTAGTGTGGAAATCACGGAACCAGCAAACTAAGCTTCAAAAAGCTTAGGGGGAGCAAATGGAGAAATGTTTCGAACCCCTGGTTTACACCGACAAAAGTCCTTAATCGATATGTGATACCTATCATTTGGCAGAAGATTGGAAACAGTAAAAAGGCAAATTAGGGTTTACACCCTAATGGAGGAGCATTAATGACGGTAGGTGAGGAATATGTTTAAAAGCATTTTTCAAATCATTTCTCACTATCAGTTTTCAAGTGAAGAAAAGTTTTCTCTAAGAGAGAGTGATGAAAAGGCGATTTGAGCTGAGATTTTGAGAAATTGAAAAATCGAGAAGGAGATTCAAATTCAAACTAGAAATGGTCAAGTGGAGAACACAAAGCGATGATTCAACAACCGACGGAGTGTGAGGTGAAGGAGAATCGACAAGACCTAATTTCATGTGTTCAAAAGGTATTTCTCAAGTTCTTAAGATTTCTATCATGGCTTTTGCATCTCATACCAGTTCTAGTGCATATGTCGAGTCTGCAAGTTTTATTCAAAGGAAGTCCAAGTATAATGCCCTATCACAAGTTCCAGCTGGTGTGATAGTAGAAGAGGGAATTTATGACTACATAGATTGCAAGATAGAAGACCTAGGGTCTCTAGCTATCCACACCCAGTTAGGCTTATTTTGTGGAAAAGACAAGAAGATCAAATCAGAGTTTAATATTTTGGAGAAGAAAAAGATCCATAATGTTGTTTACTTCTTGGAAGATTTCATAGAGGATCATATAAGGATCATTCTGAGTAGAGTCCATGGTGATAAGATGTACCTAGAGAGAACACATGACATCACGCCATAGGCAATTCATGCATTCACAAGATTCTACAACACAGGGGAAGTGCCAACCCTGAGGATGGTAAGCAAAACTCAAATGTCCAAGATCACTAGTTCAATGAGCGACTCATGAGGCATGACAGTAAATTCTATCAAGGATGATCTGGTTAAGTATGCATGTATGGTGATTGGATACCGAACATTCTTAGCCAGCAAAATTAACTCTGTATCTACTGCAGTGGTAAATGCCGCTTACCAGATGATAAAGGAGGATGCATCATTTGATCTATGCACTGGTATGCAAAGACAACTCCCATTGAATCTAAAATTGATCAAACAGGATAATGCACTTAGGTTCAAGTTTGGACAACTACTGGTTGGGTTGTTCTTCTATTTCCAAGGCTACTTTCTAGTGGTGACCAACCAGTGACCAAGCAAATCAAGGAAAGCATTGAAGCAATTGGAATCGGCTACCCTGATGTTTTGAACAAGTATTTTGATGAATTCAGAAGGAAAATGAGCCAAAGAGTGAGGATATCAGGTGACATCATCATGAAATATGAGGATGATATTTGTTTTACCATCAAGGTGGATCAATGCATAATGGAGGTTGTTGATCCTAGATAAGAAGAAGTGGATCCAATGGGCTATGAGGTGATGTACGATATGTTGGAAGGGTATGCCTCTACCCTTATTGCCTCACCTCTTGATCCTAAGGCGAAGAGAACCAGCACCTACCTAGAGAGGTTAGCACCAGTTGAGGAACCACCAACAATGAAAGAAAAAGAATCAACAGTAAAGAAGGCAAAGGCAGTGCCTATAGCATCTGCACCGGTTACTATTGCAACTCCAAAAGTGACCAAGCAATCACCAGCCAAGAAGAAACCAGAAGCAGCACCGGCTAAAGTGTTTCAGAGAAAGAGGAAGACAAGGAATACCTCTCCAGACTCAGAAGAAATTGTGTCTAAGGAAAAGCCAAAGAAAACACATCAAGCAAAGAGGAAGACAAAGAATGAACCAGCATCTTCTGCACTAGTAAATATAGATATCTCTTCCTACAAACCTTTGACACATTGTCAAAGAACAATAAAGAATATTAGGAGGAAAGTGCTAAATGAATTAAATGATTTTAAAGGTGATGAAAAGGAAGCGTTTGAAAAGGAAATAATTTAGTATTTATGTGCTAATGACAACTCGCCCTCAGAGATTGTCTCAGACACCAGATTCTTTATATATGTCATTAGATAATAGATGGCGCATTTCCATAGAAAAGGAACAGGAAATCAGGGAGAAAGTTTTTGCACAGTACTTTCCCGACCTGTCAAATTCTGAATTGTTTGATGTTATTGACCAAAATAAAGGACTTTTCTTCACTAGAAGAAGAAGACTTTGGCTGTTAGAAGGTAGAGTTGATGATGTTGAAAAAGACACTCATCTGTATATGAGAACTGATGTCCAGACTCACAAAGCGCATCTAGCCAACCAGCAAGCTGAAGAAGAACCGATTATATCCAAACCGGATGAAGTATTTGATGATGAAGGAATTATGATTGTTGAACTGATTGACACCATTGATGTCGATGCTATGGATGTTGAGGATGTTACTTAGGAAACACCATCTAAGGCAATAGGATAGAAGCAATAGGCTAAATAGGTTGATAAGAAAGCTGAGGACAGACAGGAAGCAGTAAAGGAAGAGGCAGAGCAGAGGAAAAAGGATGAAGAAGAGAAGCGAAAAAGGGATGAAGAAGAGAAGAAGAAGAAAGATGAAGAAGAGAGAAAGAAGAAGGATGAAGAAGAGAAGAAGAAGAAAGATGAAGAGGAGAAGAAGAAGAAAGAGGAAAAATAGAAAAAGAGGCAAGAAGATGAAAAGAAAAAGAAGGAAGAAGAAGATAAGGAACAGGAGAAGAAGAAGGAAGCAGAGAAGAAGAAGAAGGAAGAGGAAGAAAAAGAAGAAGAAAAGAGGAGAGAAGTAGAGAAAAGGAAGAAGGAAGAGGAGGATAAGGAAGTGGGGAAGAGGAGAGAAGTGGAGAAGAAGAAAGTGGAAGAGGACAAGGTAGGAGAAGCGGAGAAGAGCACCTAGATGGAGACTCTGAAGGCAACCGAGAGTCAAGCCAAACCAGCTGATCTCTCCAGTCCTATCAATATCTGGTTTGTAAGTGAAACAAAGGTAATGCAGAGTATCAAGGTAGCTCAAGAGCGCCTTGAAATAATTTGACGGAAGAAGGAGTAGGATGTAATTCAAGCGGTTGTGGATATGCTTACCGGTTTGATACCCAGTACAAATCTTCCCAACACTGGTTCATCATTAGCTAAACTCAAGCTCCTATGCATAGTAGTGGATGATTAGGTGCAGAGCCTTGAAGAGGCAGTAGAGGCTTATTTCAAGAAGGAGCATCAAAAAGCTCTTAATATAGCTCTGGTGAAGAAGTTGAATGAGCTCCAAACTGAACTGAAGAAAGAACAAAAGGATATAAGGGATGCTCTAGATGAGGGGAATCTACTACTCAGCAAAATCTGCCAACCCCATCTGTTCTATGATGATGTGCTAGCTCAAAAGCAAAAACTTGAAAAGGACTTGCAATCCTACTTGAGCACATTCAAGCCGCCTTATGACTCCTTTACAACTTATGGGCAAACTGTTTACCTGTTTCACATCCAGTCAGCAAAAATAGAGCAAGAGATCAGCACTTGGTCTAGAGATTTGTAGGAGCTACAACTGGTTCTACTCCCACGATTGCAAATTCTTCAAAAGTGCTATCTGAACCTAGATGCCTTAACAGTTACACAGGAGATGAGCACAATTGATGCCATGGAAGAACAGGTCTCCCAGATGCAGACAAAGAAAGAAGTAGCCACCTCCCTACTTGAGTCCTGATCTTTGTCGATGAAACAATTCTTGCAGGACTTTAAATCTATTTTTGACAAGTATCATTCCTTGTTGTCATAAACTTTTATTATTTTTTAATATCAAATGAAAACAGGGTTGTTCAGCTATACTTTGTCATTGCTGGCAAAGGGGGAGAAGAATTCTATTTGGAGAAGTATTTGGTAATCAAAATTTTGATTATATGCCTTGAATATCTCAATGTTTATGCTCTATATGCAAAAGTGCTATACATTGTATTGTTAAAGGGATAGTGTATATGCTTAGGGGGAGCAATTTTGCTAATGGCATGATTTTGCTATCAAAATTTCAAAATTTTATTTTCCTAAGTGTTGCCATCAATGCCAAAGGGGGAGATTGTTGGCATTTTTTATGTTTATGTTGTGATTGTCATTGATGGACACACACTTGCATTTAGATCCTCTTTATATGTATGATTTAGAGCACAACTGGTATTTGTTCCAACCAGTATGTTGAATTATAGTCTTTACACTATTGATGTTTTGCAGAATGCATCTCCCGGGCTGAAGCGATATGTTGACCCCAAGTGGTTCGTGGATCCCAAGCAATACGAGGGATTAAAGTGGCATAACACATTTTTACCAATCTTCATTTTTGTCAAACCGGCAACCAGCATTTTGTATGAACCAGTAATAATCTGTGATGAGTTACCATCCACTGATTGTTTGATGGTGCCGACACATTAACGGTGCTTTTTGTGTCATGGTACCAAGTATGTCCAGGTTAATTGAACCTAGGAAATTGTAATGTAATCCTATTGGACCGACATGAAATCAGATTCCTTTATAAGGACATCATGTCTAGGGTCTTATGTTGTTGATGAGGTCGCAGCAAAAGTTTATATTGTTGCTAGGGTTTTAGGTGGTTAAGGAGTTGGAAAGAATATGAATGTGTAGAAGACTGAAGTAATGCAGGAGTGCATTAAGAATGAGCTATCAAGGATCTAACCAAGTAGTCTGTGCTATTAGATAGATCAAACACTTGTTGATTACTCACATCTTTGACAAGTCTGTAGCCCTTAACCGGGTAGGCCCAAAAGCCTTTTTGTAAATCCTCTAACAAGGTGGTTCACATATGTGGATTTGAAATCCTCTAGAAAGGTAGTCTTTAATTAGACTTATCTCCTAACAGAGATTGAATTCCTAACAGGATCTGTTATGGTAAAGAACATTGTAAGACCTTAACTGGTCTGGTTCCTATTCTGCAGTTAGTTACTTGTGAGTTCCATCTCACCATGGTTTTTCCTATTTGGGTTTCCATGCCAAAATCTATTGTGTTATGGTGTTTATGCTTCTTTGGGTGAATGCATTATTAGCTATTTGGTTTGCATGTTTGTTAATAGGTTTGTCTGTTAAACTATTTTACCGGTTTACTGTTAGTCTTGCAAAGTGTTTAAGTGTAGAGATTTTTGGCATACTAATTCACCCCCCCCTCTTAGTATTCATCATAGTTTTACTTGGTCTCCCTCATCTTCTTCTCCTTCATCTTTTCTCACATCCTTAACATGTCACTCTCTTCTCTAGGCTATCTCCATGGCTTCGAACCAGGCTGCTATTCCTTGCAACATCTCCATTATAGAAGGGTTTGCATTCCCACGTGCTCCACCATTCCTAGTTCCTCTTCGCACCATTGATTCACACTAGTCCTCTACAATTATAGGTCAGATCTCCAATCTACCACCCTACAACAAAATTCACGAC
This sequence comes from Cryptomeria japonica, assembly GCF_030272615.1. Lineage (NCBI taxonomy): Eukaryota > Viridiplantae > Streptophyta > Pinopsida > Cupressales > Cupressaceae > Cryptomeria > Cryptomeria japonica. The sequence continues at coordinate 775,433,662 of NC_081409.1, read as the reverse complement.
ACGCAATCCTCCAGAATGAAACTTCACTCTGATACCACTTGGTGCAGCCACCAACAAAGAGAAACCTCAAAGAGATCGGTCCTACCGGTCAGCAAGAGTTAACACAATGGAAACACATAGATATCATGGAGGCAAATGCAGAACATATTGTTTTATTGTAGGAAAGTCAAATACATCCAACCAGCAACAACCAGGTTACAACATACTAACACACAAGCTTGGTAGAATAGGTGTCATAGGGACCTTGAATCAAAATATCTATTCTTTAAGCACTATCTATCTGATACTCCTTTTCTATAAATTGATTGATTACATTGCAAAGCATGATTACAAATATATATTGATCCAAAGGTTCAGGTTGGCCCAAAAGGATCAAAACCCTAATGTGCAGAAATGAATGAGGTCGGCCTCCAGAAAATACCAAAGGATGAAATGTTGAATATCGGCCAAACATCACGAAACATCATGATCAATGTCCAAGGCTCCATAAGCATCAGAATGGGTTCCGGTAGATCACCACAATAGGTCTCAGGCAACTGATAACAAGAAACTGTCAAGGAAAACTGGTAGCGATATCTTCTCAGAAAGTGATCCAAATGAGATGCGGTTAGAAAGAAAGGAGGGGATCAGGTCTTCAAGAAGAATCCAACTCCAAAGGAAGCCAGTGTGCCAAAAATGGTACACAAAAACTACAAATATAATATAGGAAAATATTTTTGGTTGATGCAATATTTCCATGAACCAAGGATGCTCCTACATCAATCTCCTTGGGTTGGTGCCATGAATCTAACTTCCCATCATATTATGGCAGGGTAAAATGAGGTTTAGTGTTTGCCCTACTCAAAACCCTTTAAAAATATTTCCTCCTCTGGATCAATTACTGGTAGGTTTACTTGCTCTAATGAGGCTTCTTCTCCTTCATTTTCGCTCACATCCTCAACATGTCACCCTCTTCTCTAGGTTGTCTCCATGGCTTCTAACTGGCCTGCTATTCCTTGCAACATCTCCATTATAGTAGGGTCTACATTCCCACATGCTCCACCAGTCCTAGTTTCTCTTCATGCCATCGATTCATGCTAGTCCTCTATAATTTCAGGTCGGATCCGCAATCTTCCACCCTAAAACAAAATTCAGGACACACAATCCTTCGAAACAAAACTTCCCTCTCATACCACTTGGTGCGGCCACCAAGAAGGAGAAACCTTGAAGAGATTTGTCCTACCGGTCAACAAGATTTAACACAATGGCAACACACAGATATGATGGAGGCAAACTTAGAATAGATTGTTTTATTGCAGGAAAGTCAAATACATCCAACTGGCAACAACTGGGTTACAACATATCGACACACAAGCCTCGTAGAATAGGTTTCATAGGGACCTTGAATCGAAAGATCTATCTTCTATGCACTATCTATCTGATACTCCTTTTCTCTTAATTGATTGATTACATTACAAAGCATGATGATAAATATATATATTGATCCAAAGGATCAGGTCATCCCAAAAGGATCAAAATCCTAACGTGTAGAAATGAATGAGGTCGGCCTCCAAAAAATCCCAAAGCATGAAACATTGAAGGTCAGCCACATGTCAAGAAACATCGAGATCAACGTCCAAAGCTCCGCAAGCATTGGAATGGGTTCTGGTAGATCAGCAGAATAGGTCTCAAGTAACTGAAAACAACTGAACAATCGGTAACAAGAAACTATCAAGGAAAACTGGTAGCGATATCTTGTCGAAAAGTGATCCAAATGAGCTGCAGTCAGAAAGAAAGTAAGGGATCAGGTCTTCAAGAAGAATCCAACTCCACATGAACCTAGTGTGCCAAAACCAGTAAATAGAAATTGTAAATAGAACAAAGGAAATTATTTTTTGGTTGATGCAAGATTTCCATGAACTGAGGATTCTCTTGCATCAGACAACTGGGGTTGCTAAAAAAAAAAGTGATTCTCTCACTTTGCTGGGGCCTGAGGAAAACCAAGGCGGTCTACATCTTTCTGAGAAATCCAAGAAGAGTCTTCAACTAGTCTTCCTTTCCACTTTACCAAGTACTCTTGATACTGACTGTTCCAGGTACTGCGCCCAATCCTACTATCCAAAATGTCTTCAATCTGATCTGGTTCCTTCTAGGGAAACTGTTTCTCCCAGTCTGCTACATTGTCTTCGCTAAGTTCTAGTTCATGATACTGATGAAGGTTTGAAATATTGAACATTAGGGAAATACTCAAACTATCTGTTAACTCCACTTCATATGCATTTCTAGAATTGAATTATCATAAGATCTTACAAGTTCCAAAATTCTTCATCTATAGTTTATTATAGGTTCCAACCGAGAATCTTTCTTTCTTAATTATACCATCTCCTCATCACCAACTTCAAATTCCTTATGGCTCCTCTTCTCAGCTACCTTTTCCTTATACTTACTATTCATGTCCTCCAAATATTGTTTAACCTGAATGTGCAATGTTACTATATGATCTACAAAATCTTCTTCTTCTGAACTTCTTCGGTCATCACTTCTAATATCCCTTAATTTTGATATACCTCTAGGATGCATTCCAGTAACTATCTCAAAAGGTGTTTTTCCAGTACTACTACTCATTGAATTGTTATAGGAAAACTCTTCTTGTGCAAGGCTTAAATCCCAACTTCTAGTTTCATCTCCCACTAAACATCTCAACAAGTTTCCCAAACTCTGGTTAACTACTTATGTCCATCCATTAGTCTATGGGTAAAAAGTAGAACTGAATTTCAAATCCATCTTCATCTTTTTCCAAATTGTTCTCCACAAATAGCCAACAAACTTAGTATCTCTATCTGAAACTATTCTTTTAGGTAATCCATGCATTCTCACCACTTCCTTGAAAAATAGGTCTGCTACATGAATTGCATCTAATGTCTTCTTCCAAGGTATGAAATGAGACATCTTAGAAAATATATCCACCACCACAAATATTGAATCATTCCCTCTCTGTGTCTTAGGCAATCCTAGTATGAAATCCTTTTTTATATCCTCCCAAGGTCTAACTGTTAATGTCAAAGGTTTATACAATCCTGCATTTTGACTACTACCTTTTGCAACTTGACAAAATCTATCTCTTAACATCTTTATGAATCTGGGGCCAGAAGTACTACTGACATACCAATCCAACTATTTTATTAATGCCAAAGTGTCTAGCTAAACCTCCACTATGCTTCTCTTTTATCAGGTTCTCTCTCATGGAACTTTTAGGTATGCACAACTGAACTCCCTTTAATAAAATCCCATCCTGAATGAAGTAATCCAACCATTTTCTCCTCTCAACCATAACCGATTCTCTACAAGCTTTCCAAGGTTGAGTGAAATTTGGGTCTTCATCATACAAGGTCTTCAAATCCTCAAAACCTAATACTGTCAGTCTCATCTCTGTCAGTAAATTCCTTCTCCTACTCAATGCATCAACAACTTTGTTAGATTTCCCACTACTATGTTTCAACACAAAGTTGTAACTCTGCAAGAAATCTACCCACCTCATATGTCTGTGATTCAACTTACTCTTACTGCTCAAATATTACAAAGTTTGATGATCTATATACAACACAAACTCTTTAGGTAGCAAGTAATGTCTAAATTTCTTCACGACTTTAATTATGACATAAAATTCCATATCATATATTGAATATCTCTTTCAGGCATCATTAAATTTCTCACTGAAATATGTTATTGCTCTCCCTTCTTGACTCAAAACTGCTCCTATTGTTGTTCCACTTGCATCACAATCCACTTGAAATGCCTTATTGAAATCTGGTAAAGCCAACACAGGCTGCTCAGTCACTTTCTACTTCAACAACTTGAAACTTTTGTTAGCTCTGATGGTCCATCTAAATTCCTTCCTATCTGCCCTCATGGTCTTTGTCATAGGATTACAAACTGAACTGAAACTTCTAATAAATATCCAATAAAAACTAGCCAATCCACAAAATGATCTTACCTCTACAATGCTTTCTGGTGTAGGCCACTCAATAATGGCTTTCACTTTCTCAGGGTCCATCTTCAAACCATCCTTAGATATCACAAAGCCCAAATAGACTAACTCATCCTTCATTAAAGTGCACTTCTTGATATTGATTAGTAACTTTTCTTCTCTCAACCTCTATAAAACTTGTCTTAACTACAAGAAATGTTCCTCCTTTATTTTACTGAAAACCAGAATGTCATCCAAGTATACAATAACAAACTTACCCAAGAATTTCTTCAAAATCTAATCCATTGGCCTCATGAAAGTACTCAATGCATTAGTTAGTCCAAAAGGAATCACCAACCATTCATATAATCCTTCATTGGTCTTAAATGCAGTCTTTCGTTCATCACCTTCTCTGATCCTGATCTGATGGTATTTACTCTTCAAATCTATCTTTGTAAAGTACTTTGCTCCACTCAAACAGTCCATTATGTCATCCATCCTAGGCAAGGGAAAGCAGTATTTCACTGTGATCTTTTTTATTGCTCTTCAATTAGTACACATCCTCCATTCTGTATTCTTCTTAGGTGCTAGTATTGTTGGTACTACACAAGGCCTCAAACTTTCCCTGATCAAACCTTTCTTCAATAGCTCCTGCACTTGTCTATTCAGTTCTTCATTCTCTACTGGTGTTAACCGGTGTTCAGCTTTATTAGGCAAACTGGCTCTGGGAACTAAGTCCATGCAATGAGTAAAACTTCTAACAGGTGGCAATCTATCTGGTACATTATCTGAAATGATGTCCTCATATTCTGTCAACAAATCTCTTATCTCTATCGGGTATTCTCCTTCCGGTTTTGGTCTCTCAGTCCTCTTATGAATTAAGGCAAAACATACATTCTCATTTCTTAGTCCATCTATGAACTTCCTTCCATCTACAAGATAGATTCTGATATTTGAACAGACTTCTTTCTTCAAAGGTTCCTCCAAAGGTAGCAAGGTTTGCTTCATCCCATTGGCCACAATAGTGTATGTATTCTTTCTTCCATCATGTATTACCTGTCTATCAAACTGCCAAGGTCTTCCCAACAAAAGATGAAAAATGTCCATAGGCATAATATCAAACAAAACTTCATCATGATGATTCCCAATTTTCAATTTTACTAAGCATTGTTCACTTACTAACAACTTATGTTCATGTCCAAGCTATCTGGTAAGGCTTAGGGTGTTTCAATCTTTCTAAATTCAACTTATTCACCATCTCTTCTGAAACAAGATTGTCTAAGATACCACTATCAATAACAATTTTACAACAGTTACTAGATACCTTACATCTAGTCTTGAACAAATTTCTCCTCTATAAGGGTTCCTCCCCTTCTCTGGTATGACACAAAACTCTCCTCATCATCAACAGTTCTCCATCTTCTGGTTAACTGTTTGATCTGATGGGGTTCTCTTCGACCACTGCCACTCTTTCGGTAGTCTCTGACTTCTTACATTCAAATGCATAGTTTCCTTGTCCTCCACATTTAAAATAGGTTCCTCTGAATGTCCTTTTGTCTTGTGTTCCAAAGTTCTCCTTCCAGTAATCATCCGGTTCTCTCCTCTGGTAGAAATTTCTATCATCCTTTCGATATGAATTACCTTCTTTGCTAACTTCCTTGTCCTTGTTCATGCCTTTTATTTAATTTCTCTTCAGTCTTTATTTTATACTGATAATCCTCTTCAACACTCTCTAATTTGATCATACTAAGTTCATCTTTTATAGACATCCACAATCCATTCAAATATCTTTCAATTTATTTAATTTCATCATTAACATGTCCGGATCTGATGTTCAACTTGTAAAATGTTTCAGTGTACTCCTTCACATTAGTTTCCTTCTATCTTAGATTCTGCAACTTATGGAATAGATCTACTTGATAATTTTCCAAGACAAACTTTGATTTTAACTTAGCAATTATCCTATCCAATGTCTTAATATTTTCTTTACCTCTTCTTTTCCTAACAACTTGTAAGTGTTCCCACCAAAGAGATGCATGACCCTTCAACTGGATATAGGTATACTTCACCTTCCTCTATTCAGCAGTGTTTTCAAAGTCAAAATATTTCTCCATCTCCGAGATCCAATCCAACAATTCATCTGAATCTAACTTCCCATCATATTTTGGCGAGGTAAAATGAGGTTTAGTGCTCGCCCTACTCAAAACCCCTTAAAAACTTTTCCTCCTCTAGATCAACTATGGGTAGGTTTACTTTCTCTCCCTCGTCTTCTTCTCCTTCATCTTTGCTCACATCCTTAACATATCGCCCTCTTCTCTAGGTTGTCTCCATGGCTTTGAACTAGGCTGCTATTCCTCGCAACATCTCCATTATAGAAGGGTTTGCATTCCCACGTGCTCCACCATTCCTAGTTCCTCTCCGTGCCATCGATTCACACTAGTCCTCTGCAATTGCAGGTCAGATCTGTAATCTACCACCCTACAATAAAATTTAGGACACACAATCCTCCAGAACAAAACTTCACTCTGATACCACTTGGTGCAGCCACTAGCAAAGAGAAACCTCAAAGAGATTGGTCCTACTGGTCAGCAAGAGTTAACACAACGAAAACACATAGATATGATGGAGGCAAATGCAGAAAATATTATTTTATTGTAGGAAATTAAAATACATCCAACCGGCAACAACCAAGTTACAACATACTAACACACAAGCCTGGTAGAATAGGTGTCATAGGGACCTTGAATCGGAAGATCTATCCTTTAAGCACTGTCTATCTAATACTCCTTTTCTATAAATTGATTGATTAAATTGCAAAGAATGATTACAAATATATATATTGATCCAAAGGTTCAGGTCGGCCCAAAAGGATCAAAACCCTAATGTGCAGAAATGAATGAGGTCGGCCTTTGAAAATACCAAAGGATGAAACGTTGAAGATCGGCCAAACATCAAGAAACATCGTGATCAATGTCCAAGGCTCTACAAGAATTGGAATGGGTTCTAGTAGATCACCACAATAGGTCTCAGGCAATCGATAACAAGAAATTGCTAAGGAAAACCGGTAGCAATATCTTCTTAGAAAGTGATCCAAATGAGATGCGGTTAGAAAGAAAGGAGGGGATCAGGTCTTCAAGAAGAATCCAACTCCAGAGGAAGCCGGTGTGCCAAAACCGGTACACAAAAACTGCAAAGAGAACATAGGAAAATGTTTTTGGTTGATGCAATATTGCAATGAACTGAGGATGCTCCTACATCAATCTCCTTGGGTTGGTGCCCTAAACATTATAATTAGAGATTCATTGTGAGGTTGGATAGGAGTAGTAGACTCCAGCAATATTTCTCACCAAGTTATTTCCTATCTTGGGTTTTCCTCGTATATGATGGTGTTATGTGATGTCTCCTTTCTATGTGAGTATATTTGTGGTAGTCTCCCTTCTAACCGATAAGTCTGCATTCAATTAGATCTGTTAACTGACATACTCACATAGGATAGTTAAAGGAAAAAGTTAGAGAATCACTGATTCACCCCCTCTCAGTGGTTGATTGTGTTTATCACTACCCACAGTAATATGATACTATACAATATTATGTACAAATATTACAATGGAGAATGCACATGCATTTAGGCACACTGCCTATATCTCACTGCTCAAAATAAGAATGGCTACAACCTAAGGAAGGATCACTGCCTTACAAATATTGGACAACAATCAAAATTACATGAACGGAAAGAATAGCATCTCCAAATACTTGATTACAGTTCCAATTAAGCACACTGTCTACACAACTCTTCTCTACTCTTTCACACTTCTGAATGATAGATTTTCTTTCTCGCACATATAATATTATCTCAAATCATAAACACAACCACAAACAAACAACTTACATGATTACAACACTTATTTATACAATTCATCAACCTTAACCTTAAGGTTGGCTCAACACATGAGACCTACTTAAAAAATTACATCATATGATGCATAAATCTATAACCAAAACAATACAATGTCAGAAAGTACATAGCATGGACCCAAATCAAATCCTCAAACACACAACACCACCAAATAGTTTGCCAATATCATCCACAACATGCTACATCACTGAATATGTCACATAAAACGAAGAATATTATCAGACAAATAAAATATTCAATAATGTCCACCACGATCAACGTGGACCACCAAAAAACATAGCACATGATTAGAGAATATTAACAAGCAATGTGAATTACATTTCAATCACTGCAACAACTTGGATAACAAAGATCATCATTAACACCATCATTGGATCTCAAGAACACCAATTGACAAACTGAGAGATACGCTTGTGAAGTTCCAAATAATGAACCATCCAATCTAAGGACATGCATGAACGTCCCAAACATTCTCCAAAATCTATAACTCAAGGTTTCATTATTCAAGAGCAATATGAATCAAATACCATAACTCTGCAACACAAAACACTAAAAAAATAGTCCATATACTGGACCTCATAACTCCACCAAATCCCCTCATAAACATCATGAAAATCATACATGATCAACTAGAGATAAGCATCTAAAAACCCAATAAACCGGATCAACATATTTGCAATAGATCATCAAAAATAACTTTGCGCAACATAGGAATATGTTTACATCAATGATAACAATATATCCCAACAACTCTAATATCTAACAATGACCTCTTAGGATATGATATGGTCCAAATGGTTCATATGTTGTCTTAAGGGGTCATATGGTGTCATCAAGGGTCATATGGGGTCTTAAGGGGCCACACATGGTGTTAGAACACCATATAAGCCATTAGGATATCATATGGTCCTAATGGTTCATATGGTGTCCTAAGGGGTCATATGTCATTAGGGGTCATACGGGGTCCTAAGGGGCGACACATTGTGTGATTACCATATGACCTCTTAGGGAACCATATGAACCATTAAGACATCATATGAACTTAATGGTTCATATGGTGTGGACTAAGGGGTCATATGGTGTCATTAGAGGTCATATGGGGTTCTAAGGGGCCACAAATGGTGTTAGAATGTACCATATGACCCCTTAGGACACATATGAACCATTAGGACATCATATAGACTTAATGGTTCATATGGTGTGCTAAGGGGTCATATGGTGTTGTTAGGGGTCATATGGAGTCCTAAGGGGCCACAAATGGTGTTATAACACCATATGACCTTTTAGGGCACCATATGAACCATCAGTACATCATATGGTCCTAGTGGTTCATATGGTGTCATTAGGGGTCATATGGGGTCCTATGGGGCACACATGGTGTTATAATATACCATATGATCCCTTAGAACATCATATGGACTATTAGGACATCATATCATCCTAATAGTTCATATGTTGTCCTAAAAGGTCATATGGTGTTGTTAGGGGTCATATGGGGTCCTAAGGGGCCACACATGTTGTTAGAACACCATATGTTATTTTGAGGATCTGGTGGTTACTGAGAGAGGGGGTCAATCAATAATAACAATAAACTACACTCTTTCATGAATCTGAAAACACTTCTCAAAAACGAGTACTAGTAGCTGATCAAATAGTCTTCAAACTAGATTTACCAAACTATTACCGATAGATATTTAAGTGTTCATAATTAAGAAAACATAGTAAAGAGGTCAAATGAAAAACTCAACAATCCATCCACAACATGAACATAGAGACTTTTCGCGTGGAAATCCAAATGAGAAAAAACACGGTGGGAATTGGTACCCACAAAATTTGCACTCTTTCAGATTGTGCCCTGTTAAAGGCCTAGCCCAATTAGGAGCTTTACAATAATGCTTGATTAAGAGAAGACCTTGTTAAGAGTCACTTGGTGAAGGTAATTTAACCTTGGCTTTGTTAGGAGCTCTACCCTGTTAGGAGTAACCTTGCTAAAGGATTTAAACCCAAATTAATGAGCCACCTGATGAAGGGATTTACAAGATCAGGCATGTTATAACCAACCATGTTAAGGGATTTTCAGACTGCTGCAACTGCTAGGAAACAACAGATAAATGATCTGATCAATGCACTCTCTTCTTGCTAGTATAGATCCATTTTAGCTCCAATATACTTCACACATGCAAACATCTCAATCTAGTTTGACAAACTCACCTTCTTTAATCACTAACATACTAAACCTTCTCAAACTTGACCTAAATACACTTTATGATTAGGTCAGTTACAAAACCCTAGCAACATTCAAAATACATTGAATTTACATCATAGATCATATCAAATCATTACAAATCATTACAGATCATCATACAGATCATTAAAATAAATTTCAAGACAATTATAGTCGTCGAATGATCATAACACATCACTGCACATCGATCCAGGATAAGCTATTTGTTGGCATATGCACACTCCAATGAGACATTGTATGTGATTGAAGGTTTTTTCATTGATGGCAACCTTACAATCCTATGGCACCGGCAAGGCAGCACACCAGAAAGTTAGTCACCGGCATCAATGATCAGACTCTACACTGACACTCAGGACACCGCCATCGGCACAGAGAAAGGAAGTATACCGGCATAGAGGCCAACATGATTTTGTTATATTATATTTTCTTTATTATTGTAAAAACTTTGTAAGCCGACTTGGCAAGTTGTAAAATGACTCTTATATATAAAAGTGATCATTATAGACATTTGGTAAGGAAGTGAAGGAAGTTATTAAGGCAGACCTATTATGCGAAATATAGGTTAAAAGGTTTTGTGTAAGAAGCAGAGCAGCAACCGGTACTGGATCGGGCATTATAGATGCTATTGTAAAGCAGTACAAGATATTGGATTTGTATAATCCACATTGTAAATCAATGAGACTTCCCATTTGAGCAGTGAGCTCTAGGCAGTTGGCCTTCCTGCATGTGCAGGCCCCCATTGTAAATAATATTCTCTTATTGGCCAGTAAGTGGATATTGTGGGTTGCAAATCCCACCAAGGTTTTTCGCACACCGGGTTTCCTCATTAAATCCTTGTGTTATGGTGTGCTTTTCATGTGGATGTTCTTAATTCTATTTATTGCATTATTTCTTGCATACTGGTACACTGTTATAATGTGTTCTGCATGTTTTAAGATAAGAAATTCTGTACATCGGTCAGATACTAATTCACCCCCCCCTCTCAGTATCTGTGGGAATCCTAACAATTGGTATTAGAGCCTGGTCCTCTATTTTAGAAGCCTAACAACTTGAGGAAGATCTTGACACCAGTAAAGATGGAAAATCTAATGAAGCAACTTGAAGGAGCTCTTTCAAACTATGATGTAGAGAAATTGAAAAATATCAAACTAGAAGATGATTTAAGGGCAGCTCAGGATATCACTCAAGCACTTCAAGAGAATCTTACTGTTGCAAGAAATAAGAGAAGAGAACTTTGTGAAAAGATGCAAAATGAGAATGATGAAAAGGAATCACTTAATGATCAGATAAGCAAACTGAAACTAGAAAACATGACAACAAAGAATGAGATGCAGGATATGACTATGAGAATTTGTAAAGAGATTGAGGATAGGAAGAAAAATGAAGAAGAATTGACCAGAAGACTAAGTGATGCAGCAAATGAGAACACAAGACTTAGCTATGAAAATGACATGTTGAAGACAGATCTGATGCACACTCAGAATGACTCAAATGAACTGATGAGACAAAAAGAGGTCTTAGAAAGAGAACTAGAAATTGCAAATCAACATAAAGAAAAATTCAAGAAAAGCTCAGAGGAACTCGACACCTTACTAAAGAACCAAAAACCTAAAGGTGACACTTCTAGAATTGGCTTTGAAGTTGGTGAAAGCTCTGGTACTACAAATACTCAGGATCACTGCAAACCGGTAAGACAACCTAATGCTTATAAATTCAATAGAAAATGCTTTAACTGTGATAAGTATGGTCATAGAGAAAATGAATGTAGATCTATAAATTATCAGAATATCAACACACCCACCAGTCAATGTTCAAAATGCAAAAAAATTGGTCACAACTTTGAAAATTGTAGAATGAATGTGAGATGTTATGTTTGTGGAAGATTTGGACATTTATCCAATCAATGCAGAACACAAACTGGCATAGGTTACGGGAAAGCTATTCAAAATAATAATGTAACTTGTTATGCATGTAACAAGATTGGGCATATTGCAAAATTCTGTAGAATTAAAGGATCACCGATAGACAACAAAAGTTCTAACTTGAAAGGTAAAGAAAAGGTTGAAGAGGTTAAGCAAGAATTCTCAAAACAATGGATTAGAAAAGCTGATCTAAATATTGGGAATGCTCCTCCACTGGTAGAACCAGTCAATGCTTCACTAGTAGGACAGAGTGATGCTTCACCTGTAGGACAGATCAGTGCTCCACCGGCAGGAAGTTCTTCATCTAATTGAAGAAAGTTTCCTTGAGGGTTTGGTAATCTAATGACACATGTGTTATTATTCCCTCGGTTAGAGATGAGAAGTTGGAAATTACTAATTACTGACAGACAATGTAAAGTGAATACTTAACTGGCATGCATTTAATGTGGTAGATGGCAAAAAGACACTATAAATTTGAGGTTTTGGCTCCATTTCATTTCACCAAGATTTCAAACCTATGAAGAGCGTGAAGATTCTGAGCTAAGGCATTTCGAGCAAGAGGCAAGAACACTTCGAGTAATCATCCATCCTAAAGGTAGTAAAAGGTATTTTATCATGGCATCCACCTCTGCAATTGAATATATAGAAAACCCTATTGTTGTCAAAGTTATAAAAATACCTAGGCCCGTATTTCAATTAGTTCCCAAGATACAAAAGAAAGATGATACCTTAGGTGCTTTTTCTCAAATTCCTGAGTTGTTTATGCTCAAGACCCCAGAATTTACATTCATTGTAACATTGAGGAACTAGGAGATGAAGAGATTAAAACAATATTTAAAACTATCATATGTGATGAATCCGGCAATGTAAAACATGAACACAAGATCATTGAAACCCTAGGATTTACAAAGATCCTTAGTATTCTTGAATTTCCCAAGGATGTGATTAGGATAGTCTTAAGCAAGGTACATGGTGAATTTTTCTGGCTACATGCAATTCACAAAATCACTAAGGAAGTTGTGAAAGTTGTCATAGGGTCACCAACCACCGGTAATAGGCCAGACAAAAACAAGAAGGTTTCCAATGATCTAGTTACTCAGTTAACTGGTGCCACATCCGATAGAAGGTCCTTAAGAGTAAATGATGTAATAGATATTAATGTGAGATTTATCAGCATGATATTAGGATATAAAGCTACTCATACAAATAGACTCAATTCAGTTTCAAGTTTATGCATTAAGAGGGCTTATGATATGGTCACGGATAATGCAAAGATTGATGTATGTGAGTGGTTGAAGGATGAATTAATTGACAACTTAGGCAAGATTAAGAAGGACAAGAAAGGAACCTTTAAATTTGGAAATCTGTTAGTATGTTTGATGTTACATATAACCAAACAGGTTCCCGGTATAGGCTACAAAGAACTTGGATATGATATACCAGTAGGTAAACAGCTAACAAAACTATTCAACAATATGGGAGAAGATAAGGAAAACAATATCCATGATTTCTTTCAAGCACAAAAGGTCAAAATGAAGAAAAGAATCAGATTATCACAAAAGATTGTTGACAAATATAAGGATGAAATATGCTTTGTAATCAAGATGGATGAGATCTGGATGGAAGAAGTCATCCCTAGGATTGTTTGGGTAACAAAGATGGGCTATGAAATAGATGATCATATAATTGAAACATATGCTAAAGCACTTCTAGAAGCCCCTAAAGAGCCTAAGGAAGAATTATTTGGTATTGCAGAAACTATTGAAAGCCAAATACAATCTAATAAAAGAGTGAAAAAGGTTGAGGCAGTTGTGAGAAGAGGTTCTAGACAGGCAAAGGCTATTAAAGAAGATGTGTTAAAGCAAACTGGTATAACAAAGGATGAGTTAGCAGCTCCACAACCTGAGACTCATCTATCACTGATAGACACTTCTTCGGAGAGTGACATGCCTACAACTTTCAAGAGAGTTGTAAGGAAAAGACATCCCTCACTGGCAACCACACCCTCACCTAGGAGGACAAGACAAAAACAACAAGCAGTGAGATCTCCGGTAAGAAATACTACACCAAAGAAGAAGAAACTGACACCCAAGAAGAAGAAGAGGACAAACAAGAACTTGACCCCTCTTGATATACTATTAAATGAAATTACAGAGGAAGGAAAATTGAAGAATATAGAGAAAATATATGACACTCTGACAGCTGATGAAAAAGAACAAGTAGAAAATAGTGTTATATTGCATATGGATATGTATAAGAAATTTTTTATGGAAGTAGTAAATGAAGTACTAGATGAACTATTTAAAAGACTAGAAGCAAGAAGACAAGCAGTAATAGAACTTGACAAAAAAATAAATATAGAAAAGCTACTTGCTATATATCCAGTGAATTCACCCAAAGAAATTGATGACTTAATTGCTAAAGCCAACCGGTCAGTATTTTGTACTGCACACTGACACATTGCTTTAATGGTTGGAAGAGTTAATGAGGTGACTGAGGAGTCAAAAGATTCATGGGACATTTTCCTAGTGGAAAAAGAAAAACAAGAAGAATACATGAGCCACAAACCTATAAAGGTATATCAGAAAGAAAGAGACAAGGGTAAAGGTAAAGTTGGTGGACCACCCAGTATCAAGGTTAAAGACAACTTACCCCCACCTCCTTTGATTACTTCACCGGTAAAAATAACAGCTACAAAAGATCAACCGCCAGTTGAAAGTATGGATGTAGAGGATGTCAATCCTAATCCTGAAGTCTTATACATAGTGGATGTTGATACTCAAAAGATCAACATTGTGGTAGACAAAGATATAGCTGATAAGACTGACATGGGTAGTGAGCCTTCGGTAGATGAGCAAACTGATAACACATAGGAGAAACTGACAGATGATAAAGAGAAAAAGGTAGAAACTCGGACTTAGACTGAGACAATGCAACAAATAGAGAAACAAACATAGCAAAAGGCTCGCAAACAAGAACAACAACAAGAACAAGAATAGGTTCATAAGGAAACAGTGCCACCGGCAACTGGAGAAGTAGAAAAACCATTGCTTAAGGAAATGCAAACACAAACAAACCTACCAGAGGTCAATACAATCTTGGTTACTTTCACTGGCGGTACTCAGAATGTTGGTTCATCATTAGACTACAAATTAACTAATATGACTGAAGTACTCTTGGATTCAATTAAAAAGATAACAGATTGCAGCTCACAAGCTTATAAGGCAATTGATGACACCATACCAATTTTGAAGACAATTGCTCCTAACTGTAATATAGACAATAAAGATTCTTTAGGACAACTTGATACCTTGTCTAAATATATCACAGAAAACATTGAGAAAATAAAGGAAGAGACATTGAAGGACAAAGTAGAAATTGAAAAACAAAAATTCTTTGATGAGCAGATAAAGAAGTGTACTAGAGATTTTGACACACTTCTACCGGAACTATGTAATTTATTAAAAGAGTACAAAACTCTATACAAAGACACCTGTAAGACAAACTTTTTGACTGTAGATATTGATAAGAAGATGAGAAAGGTACAGGATGAAATCAACAAACTTGCAGATAATTCTGTTAACTCACCTGATACATTATCAATTTTTGAACAGAAGATAACAAATTTGGAGGAAGAATTACTTAAATTTGAAAGAGAAAAAGAGAGAATAGTGAATAAGGCAAAGCATCTAAGATTAAAATTGAGTCCAAGATTGGACTATCTAGCATCACTGCGGAAGGAAATATCTGAGGCACTAATATAGGGATAGAAAACACCAGCAGAGCAATTGAAGCATCTCACCGGTATAGCTAAAAGAACAGAGACAACAATAAGAGATAGTAGAAAGTTTATGGAGAGTAGAAACTTGATTTTGGCAGATCTATTTCAAATTGCAACTACCCAGTTACAAGGTTGAAACTACAAACTCTACTGACATCTTGACAACCTTTGTCATTGATGCCAATGGGGGAGTAGTGGAATGAGAAAATTCAACATCACATGAATCATATGCTCAAGGGGAGCACAGACATTTTTGGTAATAGTTTTGGACTTCACATTTTTGGATACACTTTTGAAATTTCTTATGAGTGTTGCCATCAATGCCAAAGGGGGAGATTGTTGGCATATGCACACTCCAATGAGACATTGTATGTGATTGAAGGTTTTTTCATTGATGGCAACCTTACAATCCTATGGCACCGACAAGGCAGCACAACGGCAAGTTAGTGCACCGGCATCAACGATCAGACTCTAGACTGGCACTCAGGACACTGGCACCAGCACAGAGAAAGGAAGTATACTGGCACAGAGGCCGACAAGATTTTGTTATATTATATTTTGTTTATTATTGTAAAAAATTTCAAAGCCAACTTGGCAAGTTGTAAAATGACTCTTATATATAAAAGAGATCATTATAGACATTTGGTAAGGAAGTGAAGAAAGTTATTAAGGTAGACCTATTATGTGAAATATAAGTTAAAAGGTTTTATATAAGAAGCAGAGAAACAACCGGTACTGGATTAGGCATTATAGATGCTATTGTAAAGCAGTACAAGATATTGGATTTGTATAATCCACATTGTATGTCAGTGAGACTTCCCATTTGAGCAGTCAGCTCTAGGTAGTTGGCCTTCCTGCATGTGTAGGCCCCTATTGTAAGTAATATTCTCTTATTGGCCAGTAAGTGGATATTGTGGGTCACAAATCCCACCGAGGTTTTTCCTACACCAGGTTTCCTTGTTAAATCCTTGTGTTATGGTGTTCTTTTCATGTGGATGTTCTTAATTCTATTTATTGTATTATTTCTTGCATACCGAAACACTATTATAATATGTTCTGCATGTTTTAAGATAAGAAATTTTGTACATCGGTCAGATACTTATTCACGCACCCCCCCCCCCCCCTCTCAATATCTATGGGAATCCTAACACTGTCAAACCCTCAACACATTCACACTTTCCACAATCTTCATTGTCCTTTTGTTAAAACACATGAAAGCTTTTCTCTTAGTAGAAAAGCCAAGAAATGTTCCTTCCTCACTTTTAGGGTCAAATTTACCAGTATAATCATCTCTCTTTATAAAACACATATTGCTAAAGACTTTGAAATAA
This sequence comes from Cryptomeria japonica, assembly GCF_030272615.1. Taxonomy (NCBI): domain Eukaryota; kingdom Viridiplantae; phylum Streptophyta; class Pinopsida; order Cupressales; family Cupressaceae; genus Cryptomeria; species Cryptomeria japonica. The sequence goes on along the minus strand of NC_081409.1, from coordinate 775,416,521 downwards.
CTGACATTAGGATTTTTACCATACCATAACTCATAGGGTGTCTTATCATTACCTTTCTTCACCAGTACCCGGTTCAATGTGTATATTGCAGTGTCGAATGCATCTCTCCAAAACATCTTAGGTACATCTCCCTATATCAACATAGTCCTTTATGCAATTCCATTCTATTGTGTTATCCTTGGAGAAGATAAATTCATCTTTATTCCATTTTCATCATAATATCTCACAAAATAATCTAATATAAACTCTCCACCATGGTCAGATCTCAGGCACTTAAGATTCTTAACTGGTTTCCTTTTCTACTAAGGCCTTGAATGCCTTGAACTTGCTAAAAGCTTCTAACTTTTCTTTCAGAAAAGTAACCAACATCATCCTTAAAAAATCATCAGTAAATAACATGAAATACTTGTCACCATAAAAAATTATAGTCCTCATGGGACCACATAAGTCAATGTGCACCAAATCTAGAATATGCTCAGAAGAAAAATATTTACTACATCTTCTTACCCAACCTACATTCTTTACACATCACATTGTCTGGTTTAACAAGTTGTGGCATACCTCTAACCATATTTGACTTTCTAACCTTAACCACATTATCAAAGTTCACATGACAAAACCTTCTATTCCATAACCAACTATCTTCAACCTTAGCAACCAAACGACTATTTACACTAGTATTCAGATGGAATAAGTTATCTCTAGTTTGTTTACCAGTAGCAATTAGTTCTCCTCCACATACTAAGATCCTACACACTCCATTGTTAAACTCAAGATGATAAGCTTTGTCATTCAACTGACCAATACTCAATAAGTTATGTTTCAAACCTTCAACCCAATACACATCATCAGCATTACGTTTACCTTTCAAAGAGATAAAACATTTACCTTTTACCATACAAGGTGAATTGTTCCCAAATCTTACTACACCACCATCAAATTCTTCAAGAGAAATAAGCTTGTTCTTATCACCGATCATGTGGTGTGAGCAACCACTGCCAATAATCCATTCATCATTATTGTCAATGTGAGATACTAAATCCTTTTTATCAGACAGATCTTGCTTAACAACAACAAAAATAATCTTCTCATTGCCTTCATCCTCATATTCCTCAATAGTAGCACCTTCATCATTGCAACATAACACTATTTCTTTCCTTTTCCCTTATATTTCCTAAAAATTTCCTTTTGATCACTATTAGGATAGTGTGCAGCAATATGTCCTATTTTGTTACAAGAGAAACACTTCAGAGGAAGCTTGCCTTTGTACTTACCAATGCTTGTAGGAAGTATTTTTGCTAATAGAGCTTCAAAATCCATCATATTATCTTCATCATCCATGTCATCTTTTCTACCGCCATGATGACTTGACCTATATTCATTACTATGACAAACAACTTTTCCTTTTCTCACTAGTACATAAACAATAGATCCTTTGAAAGTAGATTTTGTCTTAGGTACACTATTATCAGAACTATTCAACTCAAAAGTAGTGAGATTACCAATCAAAGAATAAAAAATAACCTTATCATTACTGACTGACCTCAACTCTTGAATAACAGACACTCTAATGGCATAGGTAGACAATAGGGTTCTAAGAATTTTACTCACCACATTGTCTTCTTCTATAGTACCACCAACACTTTTGATTCCACCGACAACTTCTTTTATCCTCTGTCCATATCGAGTGATATTTTCTCCTTCCATCATTCTCATATCATCAAACTTTCCTCTAAGACTCTCTTCATTAGCCTATTGAACATTCTTATAACCACCATAGATTAACTCTAACTTTTCCCAAACTTAAAAATCAGTTTCTAAACCATAGACATCAATATATTTAGTATCAGAAAGTTTACTTACAATGTCTTCCAATGCTTGAATACTTTCTTGTTTCTCCTTAAGTTGATCTACTGTTAGAGGACCTGTAGGAGGTACATATTGTAAAAATACACTGCCAAAAATGAACACCCATACATTTAATGTAAATATTCATTCTATCACTCCATATTCTATGGTTGTCCTTAGTGAATTTGGGACCTTCCTTCTTCATCATCTTTGGATCTTTACCTCAAGTGGTTAAGCTTCTACATAAAGAGTACCTAATGCTCTGATACCAATTGTTATTGTGAGGATTTGGTGGTTACTGAGAGGGGGGTGAATCAGTAATAACAATAAACTGCAATATTTCACCAATCTAAAAACACTTCTCAAAAACCAATACTGGTAGCTGATCAAACAATATTCAAACCAGATTTACCAAACTATTACCGATAGTTATTTAAGTGTTCATCATTAAGAAAACATAGTAAAGACATAAAATGAATAACTAAACAATCCATCCACAACATGAACACCAATAATTTTCACGTGGAAACCCAAATGGGAAAAAACATGGTGGGAATTGGTACCCATAAAATTTGCACTCTTTCAGAATGAACCATCTTAAAGGCCTAGCTTGATTAGGAGCTTTACAATAATGCCAGGTTAAGAGAAGACCCTATTAGGAGTCACTCGATGAAGGGATTTTAATCTCAACTTTGTTAGGAGCTCTACCCTACTAGGAGTAGCCTTGAAAAATAATTTAAACCCAAATTAATGAGCCACCCGGTGAAGGGATTTACACGATCAGGCCTATTAGAACCTACTCGGTTAAGGGATTTAAATACTACTACAACTGTTAGGAAAAAATAGATAAATGATATGATCAATGCACTTCAGCTCCAATCTGCTTCACACATGTAGACATTTCAATCTGGTTCGACGCACTCACCTTCTCTAATCACCAACACACTAAACCTTCTCAAACTCGACCTAAATACACTTTACAATGACGTCAATTGCAAAACCCTAGCAACATTCAAAATACATTGAATTTACATCATAGATCATATTAGATCATTACAAATAATTACAAATCATCATATAGATCATTACAACAAATTTCAAGATAATTATAGTCATTGAATGATCATAACATATCACTGCACATTGATCCAAGATAAGTTGTCAAACCCTTAACACATTCTGCTAAGCACTTCACTATTTCTAACATGTCATCACTAAGTAATTAACATGATAAGATTCACCGCCAAACCATAAAACATCACCGGTTAAAGATCATGTTACCAGTTCTCAAACCCTACACTAAATATACAACAAAAAATTACAAACATGACTTACATTTATCCAAACATGATGTGGTTCTATTCATAGTCTCATTATAATGTGATAAAAATACATTCCAAACTACAATATCTAACTCAACATGGATCTCTACTACAATCATCTCCTTCACTGTTCCTACTTACCGATTGACTGCAACTTAGCAGTTTTGTTGTCCAACTCAATTCATTACCGGTTATGATAAACTTAGATAACTTAGATGATATACCAAACACAAACAAACATGGTTTCCATCAATGACAACACAAATAACTAATTATAGATAATCATATCACAATTATATCATCACCAAGAGTCCTTTACAAGTACATCATCACCTGTATCAATTATGCCAATATGTCAACACCATATAACCTTTTAGGACACAATATAAACCATTAGGACATCATATGGTCCTAATGGTTGATATTGTGTCCTAAGGGGTCATATGGTATCAATAGGGGTCATATAGGGTTCTAAGGGGCTACACATGGTGTTAGAACACCATATGACCTCTTAAGACACCATATAAACCATTATGACATCATATGGTCCTAATGGTTCATATAATGTCCTAGGGGGTCATATGGTGTTGTTAGGGGTTTTATGTTATCCTAAGTGGCCACACATGGTGTTAGAACACCATATGACCCATTAGGATGCCATATCAACCATTAGGACATCATATGGTCCTAATGGTTCATATGTTGTCCTAAGGGGTCATATGGTGTCGTTATGGGTAATATGGGGTCGTAAGCAATCATATTGTGTCATTAGGAGTCATATGGGGTACTAAGTGGTCACACATGGTGTTAGAACACCATATGACCCCTTAGGGAACCATTAAAACCATTAGGACATCATATGGTCCTAATCATTCATATGTTATCTTAAGGGATAAAATGGGTCGTTAGGGGTTATATGGGGTCCTAAGGGGTCACACATGGTGGTTAAACACCATATGACCCCTTAGGACACCATATGAACCATTAGGACATCATATGGTCCTAATGGTTCATATGTTGTCGTAAGGGGTCCTATGGTGTTGTTAGGGGTCATATGACATATTAAGGGGTCACACATGGTGCTAGAACACTATATGACCCCTTAGAACACCATACAAAACATTAGGACATCATATAGTCCTAATGGGAGACAACTGAGAGGGGGGGTGAATTAGTTGTCCAATAAATTCAACCAGAATTACCTTAACCAAAACTTTATGCCGATAGACAGTCTTAACAGTTAATTGCAATACCGGTAAAGATTAATCCATGAAACAGAAAGACAACAACATCCACAACACATAACACTAATGTTTGTATGTGGAAACCCTGTAAGGGAAAAACCATGGTGGGAAGCCTTACCCACAATCAAATGATACTACTGTAGATACTATGTGTTTACAATATGGATTATGCACATGCAGAAAGGCCAACTACCTAGAGCTCAGTGCTCAATCACAAAATGAGAGTCACACTGACTACAATTTGATGGTTAAGTCCAATGATAATGTACTGCATAAAATAGCATCTTCATATGTTGTATTCAGTACCAGTGTAGTTCTGACTGCCTTCACAAAACCCTCCTTCAACCTTAAAATGATGTCTACATGTATAGCTCTACTAATTTTTACATATACTCTATTACAATTCTTTTTCCCAATCGCATATCGATCTTAGAAATAAGACCTTACATATATAACATAACCTAAGACCAATTGAATATGTCGGCTCACTAAAAGATATTACAATAAAATCAATTACAAACAAATCAATATCTGATGCATGATGTCAGCTCAAATGCATTTACAACAATAATAAATCATTTCCATAATGTGTCATGCTGATCTGGAATAGATAAGTCTGTCGGTGCTTATCTTGGACCTATTTGCCAATAACAACAAATATGCAAACCCAAATAAACAAATAACCAAATCACCAAAACCAATTGATCGAATAATGTCTTCGACATAACCAAGTAGCTCCAAGTCATTCCAAGTGTCGGTGAACAATATAATCTTTCGGTGAACCAAATACCAGTTTCTTGCATAATTCTCTGTCTTGCCAGTGAACATAAACAAAATCTCCAAGTGCTGATAAGTGTTGACAAGTGATGACAAGTTTGACAAGTGTTGACATCAATGACAAAACCATATCAACATATCCAAAATACCAACAATCTCCCCCTTTGGCATTGGTGGCAACACAAGATGGAAAAACCATCAAAGTGCCAAAACAGAAATGCCAAATACCAAAAACCAACAATCTCCCAAAATAGATCATATCTAGAAAGCAAAAAATACATAATATCTCTTCCCAAAGGATAAAGTCTCTCCCCCTAGGAATAATATGTGTTATTCATGTGTTTTTCCATATCAATCTCTCCCCCTTTGACATCAAATGCCAAAGTAATACAAAACCAAATATAAAATACCAATTCATTCAATATACCAACTACTCCCCCTCAGAAGTAGCTCTCCTCATCAAAGCCGGAATAAAAGATTCTCTATTAATTATGTCGGTTGATGACAAACATCAACTGTCTAAGTCTCTACTAGTGGGGGTAGGACTCCAAGTTTCTCTCTGAGATACTCAAATTTTTCCTTAGGCAAAGGCTTTGTAAAAATATCTGCAATTTGCTCTTTAGTATTCACATAAACTTCAGGACTTTAGGAAACACCTTTAAACTACCCCTAGGAGTCCATTTGACCCCTTATAAACCCATCTAAAGTTAACTTTCGGGTCAAACCTAAGTTTACCACTCCAAAGACTCTCTACCCATATCAAAGAAAGATGAACCCTATTTAGAGGAAGAGTTTCAAGAACAGGAAATAAAAATGGGAAGGAGTAACAAGTTTGGGTCGCCACAAGCAAACTTAAGTGCCTTATTCTAGAATATAGAAGTTGATATGACCACTTCATCCCAGAAAAGAGATGATCTATGGAGAAACATGCAAGATGAATCTAGAGCAGAACAACAAGAAGAAAACACAACAGGAAATGGAAAGAAAATTAAAACCAAGAAGGCAGGAGGTCCTAATGGAGTTAAAACTAGAACTAGATCTAAGGCTGATTTTGGGGCCTCAAGATCCCCACCGAGACGCAAAACTATGAAATGGCATAGGGACCAGGAGAGTAAGAAAAACATAGCTGATGGAAGGCAGCGAACTATCAAGGAGTCTTGCCCTCAGGTTTCCAAATGAAAGTAATATATTGGAACATCAGAGGCCTAAATAGTCTCAATAAATAGGATATATTAAGGAACCTTATTCAAGATCAAAATCTAGATATTATCCTGGTTTAGGAAACCAAAATGAGTAAAGAGAAAGTGGAGAAATTAAAAATTTTCAAAAATGGAGGGGTTTGTGGCAGTAGCTCGAATGGAGCCTCAGGAGGGGTTGCTATATTCTAGAATAAAAGCACTACCTCTGGAGATATGATTGATGTGGATGGCAATATTTTATCCCTAAAAGCTAAAAGCATCTTTGATGGTAAGGAATTTGTTATCACTAATATCTATGCCCCTAACTCCAAATATACTAGAAGTAAATTCTGGAATAAAGTTTAGCATAAAAGGAAAAAATTCCCTCTGTACTGCTGGGTTGTGATGGGAGATTTCAATACTCCTCTGCAAGACATTGAAAAATTTGGAGGTAGTCAAGCTCAACTAGATAGCAGATTTGACCTGATGGACTTTATTAATGACAATGCTCTCATTGATTTGGATCTCAATGGGGCTTCCTACACTTGGTTTAACCAAAGAGATGGTGAAGATCTCATCCAGGTAAGACTTGATAGATCCCTTCTCTCTAATGATTGGATTCTTTCTCATAGATGCTCCCTTTCTATTATTAATAGAATTGGGTCAGATCATTATCCCTTTTCTTTTGTTGCTGAGAACTCTAAGAATAATCAGAGATTCCCTTTTCATTTTGAAAAGAAGTGGACCTCCCACCCTAATCTTGAAAAATCTATTGCTGACTGGTGGAATCTTGATGTTACTGGAACTGCCATGTATAAAGTTGCCAAAAAACTTTAAAACATCAAAACCAACATTAAGACCTAGAACAAGAAGGTCTTTGGTGATATCTTTGATTCAAAGAAAAAATTAAAGGAGGAATTGGACCAGATACAAAATTCAATCCAAAAAGAAGGCTACAAAAAGTATTCCAAAGCCATGGAAGATGAGGTGCTAGTCAACATCCACAACATTATTTCTAGGGAAGAAATCTATTGGAAGCAGAGATCTAGGGCTATATGGCTGAAGGCAGGGGACATAAACACTAAATTTTTCCACATGACTTCTCTAAAACATAAGGCTACAAATAGAATCACAAGACTGACTGTTGAAAATAACACTCTTCTTAATAAGGATGAAATCAGGGATGAAGTTGTCAGATTCTTCAAGCAGCTACTTTCTAGTAACAAGGACATTGATCAGACCCATCAACTCAATTTGGTTAATATTATTCCTAAGATCATTAACCCTATTTAGAATAAGGCCCTTACTGCCATCCCGTATGCTAGAGAAATCAAAAAAGTTGTCTTCTCATTTCAAGGGGATAAAGCTTCAGGCCCTGACGGCTTCCCTATGTTCTTCTTCCAAGAATTCTAGTATATTATGGGGGAGGACACGGTTAATGTGGTCAAAGAATTTTTTGGATCCAGAAGAATCCTTAAGGAACTTAATTCCACTTTTATAGCCTTAATCCCCAAAGTTGCTGGGGTGGAATCTATGGGAAAATTTAGGCCAATTAGCCTATGCAACTCTTTCTACAAAATTATATCCAAAGTTTTAACCACTAGAATTTTGGCGGTGCTTCCTTTCATCATATCTGAGGAGCAGAATGGTTTTGTTCCTGGTAGGCAGATCCTGGACTCAATCATTCTTGTTCATGAGAGCATTCATTCCCTCAGTGCTACTAAAAAAGAAGGTTTCTTGATAAAGCTGGATCTAGCAAAGGCTTACGATAGAGTTGAGTGGGATGTTCTCTTTAAAATCATGGGGGCTTTTGGTTTTGATGATAAGATTATCAAAATAATCAGAGAACTAATCACTACTCCTATGTTCTCTATTCTGATTAATGGATCTCCAACAATTTTTTTTTAAACTTCAAGAGGGCTAAGACAAGGAGATCCCATATCTCCTATCCTTTTTACCATATTGGCTAAAAGTATGAGCAGATTGATTCATAAGTTGAAATAAATCAAAACTATCAAAGGTCTTCAACCTTCCTTTGCTAATGTTTTTTGCACTCATCAATAGTTTGTTGATGACACTATCCTCATGGGATATTCTTCTGTCAAGGAGGTTGATGCCTTCAAAACAACTCTTAACTCCTATGCCTTGGCAACTGGTCAGCAAGTTAATTGGGACAAATCAGCTATGTACTTCCTCAATACTTTGGTCACAAGACAACAGAAAATTGCTAACATTATTGGGTGCAAAGTGGAAATGCTCCCTTCCACCTATCTGGGTCTTCCTTTAGGGTTAGCTCCCCCAAATTCCCTCTAGAATATGCTCATTGATAAAATTAATAAAATACTTGCTGGATGGAAAGGCTCAATATTATCTCAGGTTGGGAAAATGCGGCTCCTTCAAGCTACTCTTCAAAATCTCCCTATTTATGCCCTCAGCCTATTTGGTATTCTGGATAAATTTGCTAAAGCTATGGAAAGAATCCAGAAGAGATTTTTATGGTTAGGAGTGGAAGAAAAAAAGAGAATACCTTTGGTTTCCTGGGACAAAGTGTGTAGACCAAAGAACAAAGGAGGGTTAGGGATTAAAGCTATAAAAACCTTTAACAAAGCTCTTCTTGCTAAACAGTTATGGAGAGCCTATGACACTAAGAAAGATTGGAATCAAATTTGGTTTGACAAATACATTCAGAATCAGACTATCTAAGGGATCCTTAATTCTGAAGATATCCCTGCTGGATCCTTCATTTGGAATAGTATTACCAAATCCATAAAAGTGGCAAAAGCTGGGGCTAGACGGGTCCTTGGAAAAGGTGACAGAATAAGGTTTTGGGAAGACCCCTGGATGAAGAATGAAACCCTTTATGATCAAAACAACAGTCAAATTATTGAAGAGTGTAAAAGGAGGTTTGGGCTTATGGTATGTGACTATTGGAAGGAGAATAAGTGGGTTAGACTTGATGACCTCCATTCTGGATTTTCCTCTCTCTAGAAGGAGTTGCTATCCTTTTCCCCTAACAAAGGCTATGATGATGTCTTCCTCTAGAAAAGTGATCCTAAAGGTGAATTTACGGTTGCTTTTGCCTATAAAAACACTTTCTCTCAAACCAGCAATCCCATTTGGAGTAAAGTTTGGAACAACATTCTGATCCCTAAAGTCAACATTTTCTTTTGGCTTGCTTCTCATTATAGCACCCTTACTCTTGACAATTTAATCCGAAGGGGTTTCAAATTCCCTGATAGATGTGAGCTCTGCCAGAAGGAGGGGGAATTAGTTGATCACCTATTTTTCAACTGCTCCTTCACCTGGGATATTTGGTGCAAAATGTGGGAAAAATGGAAAATTAACTGGGTCATGAACAAGAGCATCGAGGATATCATTTGGCAATGGAATTTTCCAACCAAATGCCGAATCATCAAGAACCTGTGGTCTTTGACCCTCCCCATGATATGCAGGGGCATTTGGAAAGAAAGGAATAATAGGATATTTAGGGAAGTTAAGTGTAATACTCAAGTGGTCTTTGAAAAAATATGCAGGGCTATAAAGGAGAACATCAACATTCCTCACAAGAATAATCAGCAATGGTCTACTATAGATATGAATGATATGGAAAAAGACATCCTTACTGAATGGAACCTAATACATAAGGTCTACAGATCAGAAAATAAGAAGAAGAGAGATAACATTGTATGGAGGTTTCCTGATTATGACTGGATAAAGGTTAATTTTGATGGGGCGGCTAAAGGGAACCCTAGAAAGGCTAGTGGAGGGGGAGTTATTAGAAATGCTCAAGGAATTTGCATTGCTTCTTTTGCTTCTCCTTTTAGAACCCAAAATAACCATGTGGCTGAAGCTCTGACAATACTAAAGAGCCTCCAACTAGCTCAGGAATTCAAATTCAAAAAAATTTGGCTCAAAGGGAACTCTTTAGACATCATACAAGCCCTTAAAGGTACTAGTTCTATTTCTTGGAATATTGCCAATTTAATTAAAAATGCTAAAGATATTCTAAATAACTATGTTAGCATTAGTATAACTCATACCTTTAGAGAGGGCAATAAGGTTGCAGATATCCTAGCCAATGAAGGGGTCAATTTGGAGAAGGATGCCAAATACATTGGAGAAACTCACATCAAACGGGAGATTAAGGAGCAATTATACTTTGATTGCCTCAATGGATCAAGTTAATCTCATGATTTATTTCTAGGGAATGAGTACCAATGATAGATTTTAGGGGCGGATTTACTATCAGATGATGAGTGTTTCTTGGCATTATAACCAAGATCATATGTGTGCAAAATATAATAGTAATAATAGCTGGGTTTGTGTGGACATGAGTAGCAATCTCGAAACTGTGAAAGAGTCTTTACATGGGGAATCCAGAAATAACAAGTTTTTCAGAGTTTTATCCGCGGATTGAGAATTGTAGCAGAGGGTATCTTTACCTAGAAATCAGAATGGGCAGTAACCTAAACAGGAATGAGCCTCTAGGTTGTGAGAATTGGAAGAGCGAAAGAAAGGTTTGGAGATGGCTCCATAGACACGGCTTCACTGATTATATGAAGAAGCTCCATGGTAGCAGAAACTCTGTGTCTTACGGTTTTGCTAAAAGCTGGAGCAACAACAGGGCTACCCTGTTTGGGGAGATTTGGCAAATCAATGAAAATTTGATTGCGGAGGTCATAGGACTCAAGATGGAGGGGACTATATTCTATAGGGATTGGAAGTATGCCACTGAGGCTTTCAAAAATTTCCCAAAGACGGAGGACGAGAAGAGCAACCTTGCGAAGAAGGAAAACATATCCTACTATACCCCCCAATAGGTAAAGCCTTTCTGGCAAAAACTTCTTAGGGCTTTAATGGAATATTTGAATGTGGATGACAGATTTACAAAAACTTATAACTATCATTTCGCTATCCTGAACCATTTCTGCCATGGGGCTAAAATATCCTTGCCCTTCTATTTAGCCTCCTCTCTAAACAAGAGCCTTGCCAACCATGCTAAAAAGCCTAGCTCCTATCCTTTAGCGCACCAGGTACTCATTCTACTTATTTATGAACATATTAAGGATAAGGCTAGGGCAACCAAGGATGATCCTTTGATCATCAATGCTTAGATATCTAAGAAATGCAAAGACTCTGATTCGAATGGGGATTAGCCTAGCACCCCTACCCATAAAAAAAGGAAGGTTGAAACAAAGCATGAAGAAAAGGAAGTGCATTGTGATGAAGAAGAGGGAAAGGATAAGGACACTGATACTGAAATGGAGCCTAACAAGGAGGAGAACTATGGTGAAGGGGAGAAAGGGGGAAATTATGAAAATCTTCACTCCAAATCTAAGGGCTTAGAAAGTGAGAATGAGGCTCTGAATCCTAAGGAGGGTGACAAACCTAATGTTGAGGAGACTGAACAGAGCAAGGACTCTACGGATACCATCCTGGACACTGCCCACAACTGCACCCTTGAATTCTTCAATTTTCAGAAGTGGGTTGTTGAAAACATCACCAGCATGCAGGGTAAGCAAAGGGAGCTGGAAGATAAAATCAATAAGCTGATTAAGATGTCTAACTCTAGGAAACAAAATGAGGAGACAAAAAATAGTGGAGTGGAGGAGGAAATGGAGATGGAGGACTAGCTGGAGAAAGATCTGATAAAAGGCGACCTGAAACATTTGGAGGACGTTATTAAAACCATGAAAGAACAGGTGGACGAGGACAAAGACAACGTCAACACCCGGATGGCCCATAATGAGAAAGCATTAAAAAGCCTTATGAACCACAGCCTCCAGGTCCTTAAAGTTTCTTCCCAGAATATGAATGCACTGCTGGATCATCTGGAAAAGAAAAACTAGGAGAAGAACCTGGTAATTATAGAAGATGCTCCAACTTCCAGCCTAACCCACCAGAACCCTAGGCACAGATCCAGGCAGACTACTGCTGAGAAGGACACAAAAATGAAAGAGAGTCAGATTGTTCAAGAAAACACTGACTTGAGGGAAGCGGCCAAGGCAATGATGCTATTGGTGCAGAATACTGAGGAAACCATGAAGATTTTTTAATTTTCTTGTAATGTTGGGCTTGGGGTCAATTTCTTGCTGGCCTCTTGCTATCCTTTTCTCTACTGCTGGTTTTTCTGCTGGTCTTTTGTAGCTGTTTTTTTTTGTTTCCTTCTTGAATATCTTTTGAATGTAATTGGGTTTTGGGTCCCTTAAAACCTATTTTTACTTAATCAAAAACATTTACTTCCAAATATTCTAAAATATTTAAGAGTAGGAGTATTACCAAACCATAGTTCATGTGGGGTCTTACGCGTTTCTCCTCTGATGTGAACTCTATTGAATGTATAAACATTTGTATTGACCACTTCTCTCTAGTATATATGAGGTAGATTTTCTTTTGATATCATACTTCTTGTTGCATCCATGATAGTTCTATTTTTTTCTTTCCACAACTCCATTCTGTTGGGATGTTCGGGGTGCTAACAATTGTCTTTTGATCCCATTCACTTCACGGAATGCATTAAATTCCTTAGATGTGAATTCACCTCCTTGATCTGATCTCAAACATTTGATTTTCTTACCGGTTTCATTTTCTACCATCACCTTAAATAGTTTGAATTTCCTAAATGCTTCAGATTTTTCTCTAAGAAAAGTAACCCAACACATTCTAGAATAGTCAGCAATGATTAGCATAAAATATCTATCTCCTTGTATACTTCTAGTTCTTGTTGGACCATATAAATCAGTGCAAATTAAATAGAAAACATTGTTATACTTCTCTGAAATACTTTTGAAATATGCTCTAACTTGTTTTCCAAATTGGCATTCCTTACATACTGGATTGTGAGGTTTAACAATCTTAGGTAAATCTCTAACTGCCTTAGTAGTATTGATTTTCACAATGCAATCAAAGTTTACATGACAAAGTCTTTTATGCCATAACCAACTTTCATCAGTATGTGCAATCAAACATGTTTTCTCATTGTTGTTCAAATGAAAGATATTACCTCTAGTCTAATTACCGGTTGCAATTTCCAAACTAGTTCTGTTTAAAATTTTGCATTTACCATTCTTGAATTGTAACTGAACTCCTTTATCAACTAATTGACCAACACTCAAAATATTATGCTTCAAACCTTCAACATAGTAAACATTATTAGTATTGTGCTTACCATCAAAAGATATAGTGCCTTTTCCTTTGATCAAACAAGCTCTATCATCTCCAAACCTTACTAGACCTCCATTGTAATCCCGAAAGCTTAATAATTTACTCTTATCACCAGTCATATGATGTGAACATCCTGAATCAATAATCCATTCATCCTTATCTTCAACTTTAGCTGCTAGGACCTGCTCTACTGGTTGAACAATAGGTGTCGGTTGATCTTCTGTTATAGCAACAAAAGCCCATCCATTGTCTGTTGGATCTTCATCAGCATAATAACAAGATTTATCTATGTTCTTCTTAAACTTGTATTTCTGATAGTCAGGGTTAGGCTTATATGTTCTTTTAGCTTCTTCTCTTAATCTTGCATGTCTATCAGGACATCTAGATGCCATATGACCAATCTTATTACAGTTAAAACATTTAAAGGGTGCTTTACCTTCATACTTACTTCCAATTGGACCTTTAGGCATTTTCCTTGCAAATAGTGCTTCAATTTCTTCATTTTCTCTCCTACTTTCTTCAAGTTCTCTTGCATAGAAGGCTTTCCAATCAGATTTGTCAAATGATGATGATGCCTTAAAAGCTAGATCTGTTTTGATAGTAGTAACATGACCAAATTCGTCAAGCTCAAAAGCTGAAAGTTTTCCAACCAAAGTGTCTCTAGATACTGATGCATTAGGCATTGTTCTTAATTCATTTATAGAAGTAACTTTCATTTTATATGTCGGTGGAAAAGCTCTTTAAACTTTAGAAATGATCTCATCTTCACTTAAGGTTCCTCCACAACATTGTATACCCAAAACAATTTCATTTACTCTTTCCATAAAAGCAGAAATTCTTTCTTCTTCTTCCATTTTCAAATTTTCATACCTGACCTGGAAGCATTCAAGTTTTGCAATTTTGATTGTGGAATCTCCTTCATTCAGTGTTTCCAGTTTTTCCCAAATAGCTTTAGCAATAGATCTATCTGACAATCCAATGACTTGTTGATTTGACAATGCGCTCAAAAGTGCTTCTCTTGCTTTGCAATCATTTTCTTCATCTTTTCCTAAGGTTGGTGGATTAGGCTGAGTGGGAGTAGGAGTAGTATAGCCATTCTTTGTAACCTCCCATATATCATTTCCAATGCAATTCAAGTGTGTCTCCATCCTGATCTTCAATATGCAATAGTTGGTTCCATCAAGTTTTGGACTATCCTTCTTGAAATAGTTGGTAGACATTGGATCTCCTCAAGCTATTAAACTTCTACAAAAAGAGAATCTAGCTCTGATACTAATTGTTAGGTCCTGAAGACAACTGAGAAGGGGGGGGTGAATCAGTTGTCCAATAAATTCAACAAGAATTAACTTAGCCAAAACTTAATGCTTAATACTGGTAAACCAAACTTTATGCCGGTAGACAGTCTTAACAGTTAATTGCAATACCGGTAAAGATTAATGCATGAAATGGAAAGACAACAACATCCATAACACATAACACCAATGTTTGTACATGGAAACCCTATAAGGGGCAAAACCACGGTGGGAAGCCTTACCCACAATCAAATGATACTATTGCAGATAGTATGTGTTTACAATATGGATTCTGCACATGTAGAAAGGCCAATTGCCTAGAGCTCACTGCTCAATCCCA
This sequence comes from Cryptomeria japonica, assembly GCF_030272615.1. Classification (NCBI taxonomy): domain Eukaryota; kingdom Viridiplantae; phylum Streptophyta; class Pinopsida; order Cupressales; family Cupressaceae; genus Cryptomeria; species Cryptomeria japonica. The sequence continues at coordinate 775,401,356 of NC_081409.1, read as the reverse complement.
AAATAAGAGTCACACTGACTACAATTAGATGGTTAAGTCCAATGATAATGTATTGCATAAAATAACATCTTCATATGCTTGATTCAATACCGGTGTAGTTTTGATTTCCTTCACAAAACCCTCCTTCAACCTTCAAATGATGTCTGCGTGTATAGCTCTACTTATTTTTCGCATATACTCTATTACAATTCTTTTTCCCAATCGCATATCGATCTTACAAATTAGATCTTACATATATACCATAACCTAAGACCAATTGAATAGGTCGGCTCACTAAAAGATATTACAATAAAATCAATTATAAACAAATCAATATCCGATGCATGATGTCGGCTCAAATGCATTTACAACAATAATAAATCATTTCCATAAATTTTTGTGCTCATCTGGAATAGATAAGTCTGTCGGTGCTTATCTTGGACCTATTTGTCAGTAACAGCAAATATGCAAACGCGAATAAACAAATAACCAATTCGCCAAAACCAAGTGATCGAATAATGTCTTTGACACAACCAAGTAGTTTCGAAGTCATTCCAAGTGTCGGTGAACAATATAATCTGCCGGTGAACCAAATACCAGTTTCTTGCATAATTCTCTATCTTGTCGGTGAACATAACCAAAATCTCCAAGTGTTGATAAGTGTTGACAAGTGATGACAAGTTTGAAAAGTGTTAACATCAATGACAAAACCATATCTACATATCCAAAATATAAACACCTAAGTGGTCACACATGGTGTTTAAACACCATATGACCCCTTAGGACACCATATGAACCATTAGGACATCATATGGTCCTAATGGTTCATATGTTGTCCTAAGGGGTCCGATGGTGTTGTTAGGGGTCATATGGCATATTAAGGGGTCACATATGGTGCTAGAACACCATATGACCCCTTAGGATACCATATGAAACATTAGCATATCATATAGTCCTAATGGTTCATGATTTGTCCTAAGGGGCCATATGGTGTCGTTAAGGGTCATATGTGATCCTTGTTGGATATTATTGCTGCTAGGATATGTTGTTGTCATTGATGTCAACATATTCTTGTGTTTTGGTGTTGCATAGAAATGTTTTGGTGATCTAGTGATTGTTGACAGTTGATTTGGATTTGTGGTTAGGTATGGATTATCTCTAGTGTCTCTACTTCATTATTTATTGATTCCATGATGTTATGTGATGATTTGATAGAGTTGAGGATTCTGTTATGGAGACTATGTTTTAGTGTTCTGGTGTTTGATCTATTGTACTCCAGTATGATCATATCTTGTGTTGCAAATTTGGGAGAATTTTTGGTATGCCTGTGCATATCTTCATTTCATATGGTTCATGACTTGATGCTCCAGAAGATATCTTTCTTGTCTGAGTTGCTGCTTATTAAGTGTTCTTGAGCATTAGTGTGTTGATTGATGAAGATTTGAATAAGTGGTATTGATGCAGCTATTGCGGTTGGTTCAAACATGCTTGTTGGTGTTTCCTAATCATGTCCTATTTGTTTTGGTGATCCACATTTATCATTGTGCAAGTTTTTGATGATCTTTTTTGTCCTGTGATATTCTTCGTGTTATGTGATATTTTGGTGGTGTAACATGTAGCGATTGATCTTGGTGAGATTTCAGGTGGTGGTGCATGTTTGAGGAGTTGGTTTAGGTCCATGCTATGTTGTCTATGATAATGTATTGGTCCGATGTTTGATTTATGTATCGTGTGATGTAATTTTGTAATTAGGTGTTAAGTTTTTGGTAGAGCTTGTAGTCAAGGTTGATTTGTATAAATGGGTGTACTATTCATGTAATTTGATAGTTGTTGTTGAGTCTACATTATTAGAGAGTGGTGTATGCATGATCAAGTGAATTCATCTTTCGGTGTGGTGTGTTGAGAAAATATTGGTGAAGGGCAAACATTTGAGCTTAACCGAAATTTTCATCAGGCATTAGAAGATGCTATCTTTGCAATTCATTCTTTTTGGATTGTAGTATGATCATCTTTGTGTTGGTATTTTGGTATGGTTTTGTCATTGATGTCAACACCTACTAAACCTTATCAACTCTAGCACTTTGGAGAATCAGCAACATTCATCGACAAGCAAGTGACTTATGCACAGTCATCGGTATCCAGTACACTGACAAGATAAAATGATCACCAGCACTTGGAAGGGCATGGAAAACACTTGGTTATGTCAAAGACATTGTGTGGACACCTTGTCTTGGAGTTTTCTTAATTGGCATATTCGTATTTACATATTTGTTATTACCGGCAAATAGGTCTAGGTTACACCGGTAGGTTTACCTTCTCCAGATCAGCATGGCACGCTATGGAGATGAATTATTATTGTTGTAAATGCATTGAGCTGACATGTTGAATTGATTATTGCATCAGATATTGTTTTTATTATAAAATGATTTTATTGTTATATATCTTGTAGAGCCGACCTACTAAAATTTGTTCTAGGTTATGGTATAAATGTAAGATCTTATTTGTAAGATCATGTGTGGAGTGTGAAAAAGGATTGTGTAAAGGTATATGCGAGAATAAGAAGAGCTATACAAGCAAACATCATTTGAAGATTGAAGGAGAGTTTTTGTGAAGACAATCAGAACTACACTGGTACTGAATCCATCATATGAAGATGCCATTTTGAGCAGTACATTCTTATTGGATTTAACCATCCAATTGTAGTCAGTGTGACTCCTATTTTGTGATTGAGCAGTGAGCTCTAGGCACTTGGCCTTTCTGCATGTGCAGACCCCATTTGTATACACTTACTATCTACAGTAGTATCATTTGATTGTGGGTAAGGTTTCCCATCGTGGTTTTTCCCTTATAGGGTTTCCACATACAAATATTGGTGTTATGGGTTTTGGATGACTTTGTCTTTTTGTTTCATACATTAATTTTTACCGGTATTGGAATTATCTTATAAAACTATCCACCGATATAACAGATTGTTTCACCAGTATTAAGCAGAAAGTTGTTTAAGTTGTTTTTGGTTTAAATTCATTTGACAACTAATTCACCCTCCCCCCTCTCAATTGTCTTCGAGACCTAACAATTGGTATCAGAGATTAGTCCTCTTTTGTAGAAGTTTAACAACTTGAGGAGATCCAATGTGTACTAACTATTTCAGGAAGGACAGTCCTAAACTTGATGGAACCAACTATGGCATATGGAAAATCAGAATGGAGACACATCTAAATTGTATTGGAAAGGATATCTAGGATGTTACATAGAATGGTTATACTGCTCCTACTCCTGGTCAGCCTAATCCACCTACCTTGGGAAAAGATGAAGAAAATGATTGCAAAGCAAGAGAAGCACTTTTGAGTGCATTATCAGATCAATAAATCATGGGATTATCAGATAGGTCTACTGCTAAAGCTATTTGGGATCATTTGGAAACACTGAATGAAGGAGATTCCATAGCCAAAATTGTAAAACTTGAAAGCTTCCGAGTCAGGTATGAATATCTAAAAATGGAAGAAGATGAAAGGATTTCTGCTTTTATGGAAAGAGTAAATGAGATTGTTTTGGGTATTAAATGTTGTGGAGGAACCTTAAGTGAGGATGAAATTGTTTCAAAAGTTTTAAGAGGATTGCCACTGGCATATAAAATGAAGATTACTGCTATAAATGAGTTAGGAACAATGCCTAATACATTAGTAACTAGGGATACATTGATTGGAAAACTTTCATCTTTTGAAATTAAAGAATTTGGTTCTGTTGCTACTATAAAGAAAAATTTAGCCTTTAAAGCATCAACATCATCTGCACCATCATTTGATAAATCATATTGGAAATCCTTTTATGCAAGAGAACTTGAAGAAAGTGGGAAAGAAAATGAAGAACTTGAAGCACTATTTGCAAGGAAAATGCCTAAAGGTCTAGTTGGAAGTAAGTATAAAGGTAAAGCACCCTTTAAATGTTTTAACTGCAATAAGATTGGTCATATGGCTTCAAGATGCCCTGATAGACATGCTAGACTAAGAGAAGAAGCTAGAAGAACATACAAGCCTAACACTGAATATCAAAGATATAGATTTAAGAAGAATAAAGACAAATCTTGTTACATTGCTAATGAAGGTGTGACTGATGATTCTGATGAGGATCCAATAGACAATGGATGGGTTTTTGTTGCTATAATAGAAGATCAACCGACACCTACTTCTCAACTGGTAGAACAGGCCTTGGTAGCTAAAGTTGAAGTAAAGGATTTGTGGATCATTGATTTAGGATGCTCACATCATATGATAAGAGATAAAGGCAAATTCTTGAACTTTCAAGAATACAATGGAGGCTTAGTAAGATTTGGAGATGATAAAGCTTGTTTGATCAAAGGTAAGGGATGGAGAACTCTAAACCGGTAAGCACAGCTATGACAAACTATCACTAAGGGATGAATCTACACTTGTAAATCCAACTAGATACAAATCTATGATAGAAGGTTTACTGTATTTGACACAAACCAGACCTAATATTATGAATGCAGTATGTATTGTTTCAAGATTTCAGAGTAATCCTAGAGAAAATCATGAAGCAGTAGTGAAAAGGATTTTCCAGTACTTACAAGGCACTATAAATCTTGGATTATGGTATCCTAGAGATGAAAACTTTGAATTATGTGCATACACAGATGCAAATTTGGCAGGAAATTAGAAAAAGCACCATCGGGGGAGCATTCTTTCTTGGAAACAAACTAGTTTCTTGGTTGAGTAAGAAACAAAGTTGTACATCTTTATCAACAACAGAATCAGAATATGTTGCAGCAACAACTAAATGTACATAGGTACTATGGCTTAAGGAAATGTTGAAATACATAAAGGTAAAATGAAAGGAACCTATTACTATCTATTGTGATAACACTGCAACAATTGATATATCTAAGAATCCGGTATTACATTCTAAAACCAAACATGTTTCTATCAAATTGAATTTTCTAAGGGAAAATGTTGAAGCAAAGGAAATAAAATTGGTTTATGTGAATACTAAAGAGAAGATTGCAGATATCTTCACCAAACCTCTGCCTAAGGAGACTTTTGAATATCTCAGAGACCAGCTTGGGGTCATACCCCCATCGGTAGAGACTTAGGAAGTTGATGTTTGTCATCAACCGACAGAACTAAGAGAGAAATCTTTTACTCCAGCTTTGATGAGGAAGCTACTTCTCAGGAGGAGTAGTTGGTATACTAATTTGGTTGGTATTTTGTATATGAACTTGGTTTTGTACTAACTTTGGAATTTGATGTGATTGGTATGGAAAAACACAAGGAAAACACATGTTACTCCCAGGGGGAGAGATTGTTATTTGGGAGAGATTATTACTCTCTATCTGTATTTTGATTTCTAGTTATGATCTATTTTTGGAAAAGTGTTGGCTTTTGGTATTTGGCATTTCTGTTTTGGCACTTTGATGGTTTTTCCATCTTGTGTTGCCATCAATGCCAAAGGGGGAGATTGTTGGTATTTTGGTATGGTTTTGTCATTGATGTCAACACCTACTAAACCTTATCAACTCCTGCACTTTGGAGAATCAACAACTTTAACCGGCAAGCAAGTGACTTATGCATAGTCACCGATATCTAGTACACTGGCAGGATAAAATGAACACCGACACATGGAAGGGCATGGAAAACACTTGGTTATGTCGAAGACATCATGTGGACACCTTGTCTTAGAGTTTTGTTAATTGGCATATTCGTATTTACATAATTGCTATTACCGACAAATAGGTCCAGGTTACACTGGCAGGTTTATCTTCTCTAGATCAGCATGGCATGCTATGGAGATGACTTATTATTGTTGTAAATGCATTGAGCCGACATGTTGAATCGGTTATTGCATCGGATATTGTTTTTATTATAAAATGATTTTATTGTAATATATCTTGTAGAGCCGACCTACTAAAATTGGTCCTAGGTTATGGTATAAATGTAAGATCTTATTAGTAAGATCATGTGTGGAGTGTGAAAAAGGATTGTGTAAAGGTATATACGAGAATAAGCAAAGCTATACACGTAGACATCATTTGAAGATTGAAGGAGGGTTTTTGTGAAGACAATCAGAACTACACTGGTACTGAATTCAGCATATGAAGATACCATTTTGAGCAGTACATTCTTATTGGATTTAACCATCCAATTGTAGTCAGTGTGACTTCTATTTTGTGATTAAGCAGTGAGCTCTAGGCGCTTGGTCTTTCTGCATGTGCAGACCCCATTTGTATACACTTACAATCTGCAACAGTATCATCTGATTGTGGGTAAGGTTTCCCACTATGGTTTTTCCCCTTACAAGGTTTTCACATACAAATATTGGTGTTATGTGTTTTGGATGACTTTATCTTTTTGTTTCATACATTAATCTTTACCGATATTGCAATTATCTAATAAACTTTCCACTGGTATAACAGACTGTTTCACCGGTATTAAGTAGAAAGTTGTTTAAGTTGTTTTTGGTTTAAATTCATTTGACAACTTATTCACTCCCCCCTCTCAGTTGTCTCTGGGACCTAACACTTTGTAAGGTACTGAACCTTCCCTGAGGGTTGGAGCCTTTTGGGTTATCGTAATTTGAGCAGTTAGTGTGCTTGAATGCATGTGAATTCCCCATTGTAATATTTACACATACTACTGCAGAGTATCATCTCATTGTGGGTAGGTTCCCTTCATGTTTTTTCCCTTAACTAGGTTTTCCACTTCAAAAAATTGATGTTATGTGTGTTGATATCATTGTTTTTCTCTTTCTTTTTTATTTAGTTGATCAGATCTAAGATTGTTCTCAATTGGTTTATTCCAGTGAAAACTAATTCACCCCCCACCCCCTCTCAATTTTATTTCCTTGCTTATGCCAACAAGCGGTATCAGAGATAGATCTTCCAGAATAAGCTTAATCTCTTAAGGAGGTCTGGGATGATAACCTATGTGTTTAAGAAGGAGAGTCCTATATTTTAATGAAATAATTATACTGTATTGAAGGAATGGATGGAAGTTCATTCAAAGTGTCTTGGAGAAGATTATCAGAAGATTACAAAGAACATCTACAATGTTCCTCTGAATGGACCAATTACTACTGATGAAATAAAGGAAGTTGAACATAACATAAGGGATAGGGAAGCGTTACTAAGCACTTTGACTGATTCAGAGATGACTAATGTAATGGGACTTCAAACTACACATGAGATATGGAAAAAGATAGAGATCTTTCATGAAGGAGATGCACACGTTAAAGTTGAGAAGTTGCAGAGTTTGAAGGGATAATGTGAGATATTGAATATGGGAGAGGATGAGAATATAACATCCTTTATGGCTAAAGTAAATGAGCTTGTTGTGAACATCAGATATGCTTGTGGAACCCTTGAGGAAGATGATATTGTTTCTAAGGTGTTGAGATCCTTTCCTTCTGCTTATCAAGATAAAGTTGATGCTATTGATGAGATCCAAAGTTTGACTACTGTAACAAGAGATGTTGGTTTGTAAGATAGCTGAGTTGAGTGTGTTTGGAGAATCACATGGTAAATCTAAGACAACATTTAAAACCTCTGTATCCAACAAGTAGTTGTATGATCTAGGACATAGTTCATCTAGGGTTTCAAGATATGAGAGAGGGATGAGAGAGATGGAAGAGTAGGAGAAAGAGTTAGGTGAGCTTGAAGTACATATTGCTCGGATATTTCCTAAGGGAGGCGGTAAGTACGATGGAAATTTACCTTTAAAATGTTTCTCTTGTAATAAGATAGGAGATTTCTCTTCTAAGTGTCCTGAAATAATGTCTAGGTATGATAAGCATGAAAGGCATGATAGATTTGATAAACATGATAGATATGAGAAGCATGGTAAGCATGATAAGCCCTACAAGCCCTACTAGAAGGACAAAAATTAGAAGAGAGGCTATTATGCTATTTGTGAAGGTGTGACAGATGAGAAAGTAGATAATGGGAATTTAGGAGATGAATTTGTATTTATTGCTATCAAGGAAGATGATCTAGTACCAGTGAATCCTACAAGTGAATTATTGAGGAGAAAGTTTTGGTTGCTAAGATTGAAGAGAAATATGAATGGGTGATTTCAAGTGGTTTTTCACATCATATGATAGGTGATAAAAGTAAATTTATGAATATGGAAAGGTATGATGGTGGTATAGTAAGATTTGGAGATGATAAAGATTGTTTGATTCATGGTAGAGGTTCTATATCTTTTGATGTTAAGAATAATACTAATGATGTCTTATATGTTGAAGTTTTGAAGCATAATCTTTTGAGTGTTGGACAAATGGTTGACAAGGGATATGATTTGTAATTAAAGATTGGTAAATGCAATATTCTAAATGCCTCTAGTATAAAGATTGCAATAGGGACTAAAACTAAGGGTAATATCTTTCACTTGAATGTCAGTGAGAAAAGTTGTTTGATTGCTCAAATTGATTAAAGTTGGCTATGGCATAGGAGGATGTGTCATGTTAATTTTAACTACATGGTAAGGATAAGTTCTACTCAAGTTAGATATTTTCCTAAGATTGCCAAGCCTTGTAATCCGGTTTACAAATGATCAAGTGGGTATCTCTCAAATTACTACCATAATCTCACATGTCTTCTCATTTTTTTCACCATATAATTTTTTCCATTTTTGGACAACATTACCATAGTAAACTTTAATTTTCTTTACCAGTGCCTTGACAATCCTCATATACATATGTCTACCACTTTTTTAATAGCTTTTGATAAACTTGACCAAATTCAAAATAAATTACATATTATTTTTCTACACTAGATTATATACACTTTTAAAAAAAGAAGTTTCCATTTTTTATTATTTTGATGCAAGTTATGCCCAACGCACGAACAGGTACCAAATTTTCAGGATGCGGTCACTTCAAAAAATCATTAAAAAAAAAAAATACTTTATGAAAAATTATATTAAGTACACAACTTCTAGATCTCACTCTTACCTATAATCCTACCAAAGGGTTTTGAAAAATACTAAATCTAATTATATGTTTTGTGTAGCGCACGAAAACAACTATGTTATGTTTTCTGAAAAAATCAGGAACAATTTTTCACGTGTGAGAGATTTGACCCTCTTAAAATTATCCAATTTTGAAAAGCTTTAGTAGTTTAGAAACTAGATTCAGAGTACTACAATTCTTATTCTTTTCTCAACTCCTAGTTTTGAGTGCATGACCTTCAAATATCTCTTTGAAGTTTAGGTTTACCTATTTTTAGAAAAAAACATGGCCACTTATACCCCCCTTTTTGTTCACCATCTTGGTGCACTTACCCATATATGTGTAAAAAAATTTAAATATTTGGTGAAGGATCCCAACATGGTCTTGATAAGAGATAGAATTAGCTAGGATATCATCAACATAATCTTCTAAAATTTTATGCATGTAATCATGAAAGATAAGGGTTGAATAGCACATTGATAGGTGACACCAACATTTTTCAACCCAACAAAATGTACCCCAAGGAGTGGTAAAAGAAATTTTGAATTGATCTTGAATATTAATAAAGATTTGATTGTATCAATAGAAACCATCCATAAAAAATAACAAAGCATGACCAATAGTAGAATATACTATCATATCAATATTTAGAAGAAAAAATTCATCCTTTGAAGAAGCCTTATTGAGATCTCAAAAATCAGTGCACATTCCAATCTTGTTGTCAGGTTTAGCTACAACAAAATATTCAAAATCCAAGGGGAATAATCAATAAAGCGAATAAAGATAGCTTCTAGAATTATTTCAATTTTAGTCTTAACAAGCAAGGTTATTGTAGGATTCATTTTCCTAATCTTATGCTTCACAGGCTTAGCATTGGGAGTCAACACAATATTATGAGTCAAAATTTGAGGGTTAATGCTAGGCATATCAAAATAAATCCAAGAAAAGATTTTAGGAATTCATGTAATAAGATAGAGTATTTATTTTGTTTATCATCACTTAAGCACTTCTCTATCTCTACGATTTTCTCTTCATTGTGAGGATCGATTTTAATATCAATGGTATCACTCACAAGAAGATTACTTTGTTGGGGAACATCCATTGGTTGAGGAAATTCATGAATCATCTCTTTGTTATTATTACCTAATTCAGTGTCTTTCCCAAAGTATGATTAAACATTTAAATGATAAGGGAATCCATGATTATGGTGATAGTGAGGAATATTGTCATACATTCCCAAAAACTCAGCCAAGGAATCACCAGTAGAAAGATATCAAGGGAAGGTTGATGAGAGTCAAAGTCAATGAATTCAGGGTGTATTAAATAAAGTGAATTGGAAGAAAAAATGAGATTAATATTAAGGGATGGTCTCTTAGAGGCTTTGGTGGGCTTAAAGGGATTATATCCAAGTCCAAAGGATGTTTCACGAACATGATTCTCTAAAAGAACTTTTATCCCTTCTTCATGTGCACCACACCCATTTCCATTATATCCACTCTTAGCTAAGATGTGAAAACTAGGGACATAAAGAGAATCCATTTCTGTAAGGGAAGGCAAAACCTTATATGTTTCAATGCCACATTCAGTTAAAGTAGAAGAAGTTTTAGATTTTGAAGTAGCCACAAAAATGCTATTAAGTTGTTTAGACAAAGTGGCTTCCTTTTTAGGCTCAACCATATAATCCTCCTTTTAGTCTTAGGTTCTACTAGGGGGGTTTTATATTCTTCTATAAAAGGTGTAAAATCTAAAGACCCCCAATCATCACATAAGAGTACCTCCTCAAATGAAGAAGTATCTTCAGGAGAAGATGGTGATTCATTTTGAATGGAGGAAGAATCAAGAGTAATCATAGAAGAAGTAGGAGTACTTCAAGAAGATTTGGAAGATGAGGTTTGCAAACAAGCTTGTAAATTGGTATCAACATGCAAAGTATACATCTTTTTATAAATGAACTTAACTTATGTATGAAGATTAGAAGGAACAACTTGCATGCTATGAATCCAAGTTCATCCTAACAAAAGATTGTAGGTAAGACTATCAGGTATAATTTGAATGGGTGTAGGTAAAATAACAAGTCCTACCTTAATATGCAAGGTTATAGTACCTAAAGAGGCTATAGCGACATTGTCAAATCCATGAATAGAAAGAGATTCAAATTTAATGAGAGAAATGTCCACATTTATCTTATGCAATAGAGATCAATGCTAAAAATATGAAGGACAGATCCATTGTCCACAAGGGTTCATCGTATAACATTGCCATTAATAATGATAACAATTATAAGAGGAGCATATTGATGTCAAATATCTTGAGAGGGTAACTCATCTTGTATATAAATAATTTGAGCTTTAGATGTTTTCATGGAATCAATCAAATAAGGCATATTATTAGGTGTTACAGTGGGTGGGACATCTTAATTTTTAAAGAATCTTGTAACATTTCATGATGTGTGGATGAACTTTGAATAAAATCCAAAGAGATATCTTGGAGAGATTAGTTTTAAGTTGCTCAATGAGATCATACTCTTTACCAAGATGTTTTGATATAGGAGGTGCTAGTGGAAGGATAGGTTGAGAGGTAGGAAGAGAAGAAGGAATCACCAGAGGAGGATTAGGTTGCCTATTGTTTCAAGTATTATATATATGAGCAATCGAATCATAACTCTCTTGGGTAATTTTTTTAACATACTCATAAGGACTCTTGGTGGGATAACCTCCTTGCACAATAATAACTAGTTTGTTAGGGGTGAAAAAGGCATCATTAATATAACCACCTTGAACCACAAAGAGAGGGTTCTTAAGAGGTTGAGGATTTGGAAAAGAACTAACACCTTGAATCACAAAGAGGGGTTTATTAGGAGGTGTTTGAAAGTTATGTTCATTCACATTTATCATGTTAGTCAATATTTTAGATGTTTTCAAATGGTTTGAACAAGTTTGAATAGAAATGAAATAATCAAGAACATCATCCTCTTCTTCTAGGATATTTTTATGAGAGAGGAACATTTTAGGAGAAAGATCAACATTATCCATCAAAACTTCATCCTTATAAGGGAGAGTTTGGAAAGAAGTGTTAATAATATTTTCTTGCACCAATGTGTCCTCAATGTGAAGAAGGGTCCTTAAGAGAGGGTAAATCATAACTATGAATGAAAGGATTAACTAAGTTCTCATCATGTGCATAAAAGAGAACATATGAACATCTTGAAATAAAATTGAAATTAAACTAGAAAAGAAGATAAAAACTCCATATGTAATTGTGATCTAATGTAACAATTCATATAAATTGAAACAGATACAATGCATAAAACAATTCTTTTAAATTATTATTTTAAAAATAAAACTATGAATATATCTATGAAAAATCAAAAGCAAGCATTAGATGTATTGGGTTCACCAAATTGTGTTGGGTAAAAATGGAATCGGGTAGTTTTAGGACCTAATCCCACTTTCATCCAAACATTAGAATGAAAAAGTACCTATTGGAGTGATCCTCTTTGACTAACTATTGTGAAAGAGAGTCAAGGGACACTTTTAAGGTTTCTATTTCTTCATTTCTATGAAAGGGAATATGCTAAATGTAGGAGAATGCAAAGCTATGCTAATAGGATGAATGAAAGTAACTATAACAAGAGTGATAACATATTGATAAACAATAGAACCAAGAAAACAAGTAAAAATATGATAATAAGGATTTGATGTGCACCTATGATCATAAATTGAGCCTAATTTGGGAGGACTATGGCATTGTACACCCTAGTTTAAAAAATTGGGTCGAGCTGCAAACTAGAGGACCACTTTCTAAGACTGTCTAAGAACCCCCTATCAAATATGGAGCTAATTGAGGAGGACTAGGGCATGGGGTACCCTAGTCCCTAGACTCTAGGTCTAATTTTTGATGATGGGCTTGTGCCTATTCATTGAGATCTCCTATAAATTGTTTGCTCTAACAAAAACTTGTAATTGTGTTTGCAAGCTAGAAAATGGTGCTTTTGCGGCTATATAGGGTTTTAAATTAATAAAACCCATTTTTTGGTTATTTCCACCTCCATAAATAGCCAAATGTTGTACTGAAAATGTGTGGGTGCTCTAGAGTCTCATGTGTTTATAATATTCCTATGAGCTAAATGTAAACTAGAGTTGTACCCTATCTTTTGAGAAAAAATATAAAATGAGTGTAATGTAAATGATTTAAACAACAAATGTAATGAAACAACAAATAAATAATGTAAATATAAATAAATAACGTAAAAATGAGAGCTAATATGATGTAGATTTTAAACTCAATACAAAAATATGAAAACAACATGAAATCATACCAAATCGTAAGGAAGAGGTACAAGCCAGTCAATAGTTGGTGAACCCCTTATCATTCTTAAATATCTCCTAAAGCTTCAATAATTGATGAAGACTTTATTGATGGATGAATTTGATGATTTGAGACTTTAGACAAAGCTACCCTTTCACTTCACAAGGATCTCCTTTCAAATTGCTAGATTAGGATCTTAAAATGAGGAAAGGAAAGGATTTATATATGAATACCTAATTTTAAATTTGATAAAAAAGGCCATCTTAGAATTGATTAAATTTTACACCAAGAGGGATTTGAATAATATAAGACCTCCAAATTAAGCTCTCGAAATTCAAAGAAAAAAGTTCAGGACTAGGTAGTATACTACTTGGTTCGACCAACTCTTTTCCAATTTTCTAGGGATGTGAGATATAGTGATTCTAAAGTTAAATCTAGCTTGGTAGGTCAATCCAAGATGTGTAGATATGCGCAAATGTGCCTAGAAGATTAAAATTAGGGCATCATTAGGATTAAATTAAGATAAAATAAAAGGGGTGCACCTAGGGTTAAGGGCCCAATTTTATGATATGTGAATTGCTGAGAGAGGACTTTAGATTTAATTAAATAAATAATTAAATGCCTAAAGAAGCCCTATCAATGCAAGATGCAATGAGACACACTAAGGAGGGTGCTAACCTAAGCGTAGAATTGGACAACCTTAATTAAGAGTGTGCAATTTATGATGCTACAAATAGTTAGTCACAATACTCTAGGGAAAATTTTATAATTTGAAGAACATAATTAATACATTTGTTCATGGTTAAAAGTTGTCACTTGCACCATAATTTTATTCAACTAATTATCCAGGTCACTTATCTTAGGGTTAAGCTCCAAATTATCTTGTATTACACTAAATCATCTATTTGTATAGGCACTAAAATAATTGGGGGAAAACTCATGACCCACACAAATATACATTTGTATGGGAGTACCTTACTTGACCAAAAATATTTATATCCTTACCTTCTTCAATATATTAGTAAATATAATTAGATATGAATGTATCTTGTCAACACTATATTACTCGAGTAGTTTTCCTTCTTTTTTAATTTTTTTTAATCATTTCCTTCTCAAAATTTGAACTATTTTTAAAATTTATTATTCAAAGGTATATTGTCTTTCTTTGCACATAATCATATAACAACCTTATAGATTGACTCTAAGTGTTCCTTTGGTAAAAAAAAATTTAATTTATTTCCAAGTCTTAATCATGAATCCCCATATATACAATGAGGATTGAATTTGCTAAAATCTAGCTAACCATGTATTGCATATTATCTCTATGTTCTATTAGGGTTTGGAGATGCTTCACTTATATATGGACTTTCTCAACATGGACTTCTGGATACATGGACAATAACATTACGAATCATGACTTTATTACCCATGGGATATTAGTATCTAATATATCACCATTAAAATTTGCATTATATAGTTTTTCATAATTAAATAATAGGCCCCAAAAAAATCCAAATTTATTAGTTGTGCAAATGAGAAAGGATAGGATCATAATTCCTTAATGAAATTGTCTACAAAGAGAAAATTTGTAGTTTCAAATATTGAAAAATGTTGCGAGTCCACTTTGGAAGATCTTAAGGAGTGGACACATTTTGGTGAACATGACAACTTTTCATATAAGAGTTGACCCCATTGTAAATAGCCATCATATGACCCACAACTTACTAGCTCTTTAAGTCAAATAATCTACTTCTAAAATGATTGAAGATGAGAAAAACTAAAAGAAAATATTTATATACTCCTAATTGAATGAAAGAAATGATAATAAATCTCTACCTCTCTCTCTCTCTCTCTCTCTCTCTCTCTCTCTCTCTCTCTCTCTCTCTCTCTCCTATCTTGGATTTATATTGTGTGGTGTTCCATGTCAAAGTAGACCACGTCAATAGTAATTATACTAATGAAAGACAATGGAAGTTGAACCACAATCTCTTCATCTCAATATGAATTTGTTTTACATATACTTTAATCCTTTGTACTCAAAGAAGGGAGTCATCCTACGCCCTGCATTCTTTTTATTTGGAGTAGAGATTGTTTGAGTTTATCTCAATTTCAATTGTACTATGATAATATATTTGTAATCTAGTATGAACTAATACAATCATCTCAAAAAAGTCTTAATAACAAGATTCTTAAGATATTTTGGAGAAAATATTCTAACCCAATTTTATAGCATATATCTAGCTTAAATAAATTACTCTTTAATTATTATTGATTAAACTTTTGACGATTTTGTTAACATGATAGTAATCGAATTCTAATGTTTTGAAAATTAACCACCAAGTCAAATCTATTAACATCTATAAACTACATATCAACCAAACTAGACGAGCTGAAGTAAATAAATAACAACCATTATTTGGAAAACGTGAATTCTTAAAAATTCCAACCATTACAAATTGTTTAATTATGTCTAACAGTGACAGTTTATGGACCATGGTATCCCAGAAAGAGATGAGAAAGCTACTGAATATCTCGACAAGATAAAAGAGTTATTAAAAAATTATGTGATTTCTCCATCATAGGAAAGGAATAAAAACGTCTGAAAGAAAAACAAATATGTGCTTTCATGGACGGTGATAGCTGATGTTATTTTTCAGCTTTTTAATTGCAAAAGTCACTCAGAATTTTTTATTATCTCACTTTTTCTTCAATATTATTATTATACTTCTGCAATAATATCTTTGATCAGCTTTTGATGGGATTCATTATTCCTTTTTTCTCATTCTTTAAATGGGCAAAACAATGGGCAAAACAGTTCTTTAAGTATAAAATAATTTACATATTTTACTCTAGTCTACTCATTTCTTTGACATTTTTGAGTAGCTGCAAACTGAAGAGTAATGAAATCTCCATATAAGAAGGCAACAATATAGGAAAAAAGTCATTTAATATAACATGGAGGGACTGCAGATTGGATTGTGACAGTTGTGCATTATTGAGAGTGAGGAAATTTTGAGTTTTAAACTTTTGTGAATGATGGAATGTTTCTACTTTTGCTTTGGGTGGGAGTTGGTATGCCTAGGCTTTCCCTTATCTATAAAGGAATATAATGCTGAAATGTACGTTTGCATGGCAAGTTGTGGTCCTTAGTGCTCCACATTATCTCTTATATTCATTAAGATAATTATGCATCTTATCATATTCCTTATGATAGTGCTTAAAAAATGCCTATCATCAAAGAATTACTTTGTGTAATATGACTTAACAATGTGCATTAGACTTTATTATAAGTCTTAAGGATTTGGATTTAGTTGATTAGATCATATTAGATAATGTATTTATTCTCATTTAGGGGATAAGTAAAATCATGAGAATATTAAACAAGTGAATGCGATGGATGTATGAGGGTATGTGAACATGAGAGAGTGGGTAAGTGTGAGATGCATGAAAGGATATAGATTAGATGGATAGATTAGTGTAAAGGATTCAAATATGTATAATATTATACCATTTTAGATATGTCTATGCATCTTATCATATTGCTTCTAATAGTGCTAATACAATACACGAGTTTAAATATGTCTATGCATCTTATCATATACCTTGTGATACTGCTAGTACAATACCATTATCAAAGAATTACTTTGTGGAGTATGACATAACAAAGTCTTTAGACTTTATCTAAAAGTCTTAATTTCAAAGATTTTTTTAAGAATTTGGATTTAGTTAACTAGATCATATTAGATAGTGTATAAATTGGAGTAAGTAAAATTATGAGAGTATTAAACAAGTGAATGTGATGGACATATGAGGGTATGTGAACATGAGAGAGTGGGTAAGTGTCAAGTGTAAGGAAAGATATGGATTAGGTGGATAGAATATTGTAAAGGACCAAAATTTGTATTAAATTACAACATATTAAACATGTCTATATATTTAATAACTCCTTGCAAAATAGGTAAAAAACTAAATAGATTATGGTAAGGCATACAATTTCCATCATGTCGAAAAATATTATCTAGCTTTGTATCTTATTGATTATTAGATAAGCATTAATTACTTATTGAATTAAAATAATTAACTAATTGTCATGTTAGACAAATAGTAAATTAATAGTGGGCTAGGGATTCTTGTTTTTTTTGTTAGTCTAGGGTATCCCTGCAACTCAGCCCAGCGACAAAAGTTTCCCATTATGGGGCGAGTCGAGGTGAGACTAGTCCCTGTAGATGTACAAAGACACCCGTAAGCCAGATCCATTGGCTGATTTCAGGCCTTAGAGTTGAACCCAAGACCAATTGGGAGCAAACCCACTGTCCAAGTTAACTCTACTACCTGTCCGGGTTGGGCTAGGGATTCTTTTTAATTAAACAGTTTTCCTATTTTTATCAATAAGGATAAAAATAGAATTGTAAATGATCATAAAATTTTCATGATATGTCAACCTAGATTATTAAGTAATGCAATTTATACTTATAAGTTAATTTAGGTTAATTGTAGTTAGGAATGATAATTTTAAAAAAGCATAACAATAATCTTATGAAACAAAAATGCAATAAATTTAATATTGAACTGTCCAACTACAAAATAAATTATTTAACTTGTAAAAATTTTAAAGTTTAATATGTATCAACTTTAGGAAAATTAATTGACATTATGTTTATTGTTAAGAAGTTAAAACATGTGTTCAAGAAACCCTAAAAGACTTTACATAGATAAAATAAACAATAAAGAAAATCCAAAACACAACAAACCATTCACAACAAGGAACCCTACTAAAAAACCAATAACAAAGATATCCTAAAACATTAGAATATAGAGGAATAAAGAAAGAAAAAACCCTAATTATACCTTAATAATTTCCATAGCCTCCAAATGTAGCTTGATATAGTCCATCGATTTCTTTTTTCCCTCTTTAGAGGTTTTCTTCATGGTAGCTCTGGTTCTAGTGTTGGGACCTACTTTTCTACGCTTAAAACCAAGGGAAAAATTAACATGTGTAATATGAATTACATATCTCTCATGTAATCATTTTACTGAGTTTTCACTATACAACATTTTCCCACTCCTTGGAGTTTAAATTACTTTAGTTGGGGCTAGCAAGGGGGTTTCTCCCGTACCATGTGTGCCCCTTGATGCTCTTGTTATTTCTCCTTTGGATTCCCATTCATAGGCTGGGCCTACTTTTGAGGAGAATGTGGTACCCTTAGGCCCATTTGTCAGCCCTTTATTAGCTAATAGGTAGGTCACAAAAGTTTCGGTTGTTTCTTACTACAATGTGAACCCTCCTTTAATTGATAGTGTCCTTATGAATGATAAGGATAATTCTTCTCTTGATGACATTGGTTTGAGGGTTGTATTTCCTATTAGTCATTCAAATTGCTCCAATCTCAAGGGCCATAAAAATATATTTGTTGTTGGTTCTTTTGGTCCTTTGGTCTATGAGGTTGCCCCTAAATATTTGGAGTCAAACAAAGAAACCTCCATTAAGCTCCCTGAATCAGTTGTGGATAGAATCCTTTCCTCCATGAATAAATCTTTGTTCTTTCAATCCTTCATTATAATCAAATATTTTAGATCTAATAGAGGTGGTGAATTTACTTCAAATGAATTTGACAATTTCTATGAGAAATATGACATTAAGAGACATATTTTTGTTGCAAATGTGATGTTGATGGAACTGTCAGTAATGGTTTTGTTGGATACCAATAACACTAGGGGGGGGGTGAATCAGTGTTATATCGGAATGATTAATTTTAGCCTTATTAAAACATGTATACACCATTAGTATACCGGTACATACAAAATTGAAAGAAGTAAAGCAACCAATAAGCCAATCACATAAATAAGAACCATAACACACACATTTATAAGTGGAAAATCTCAAAGAGGAAAAACCACGGTGGGATTTGTGACCCACAATATCAATTCACTGGCCATATGAAGAGATATTACAAAATATGAGGGGCCTGCCCTTGCAGGAAGGCTTACAGCCTAGAGAACATCGCTCAATCACAAAATGAGTCTCACTAACTACATAAAATTCTAGACTACAATCTAGAGAAGTGTGAACTGCTAAGATAGCATCTTCTATGCTAGAATATAGTTTTGTTGGCATTTGCATGGAGATTGCATTGATGATATGTTATGTTGTCATTGATGGCAATTAACCGGTAATGTTATTGCATAATGTTTTGTAACTGGTAGGAAGAGTTGAGTGAAAGGAAACTGTAACCAGTAGGTAAGTTTGTGGAGTGAACCGGTATTACGAGTTAAACCTGTAAAACCTACCTGTTGTTTTGATAAACCCTAACTGATTAAGTTTGGTGAATTGGTTATATTGGTTTATGATCTGGTAATGAGCGGAAATGATTATGACACGTATGCATAATGTATGAAGAGAGTTTCAAAGAGCTTTTGGCATGTTGAGTTAATGTTTTTGTCTTGGGAATGAGCAAGTATATTGCATATAATGTAAAGCACATGATGAGTTACAAAGTTCGATGAAGCGGTGATCAAGGAGCGATCGAGGCTTTCTTGAATGATGTGTAGAGATTTTTATGCAATCCAATGGTCATACCTGAACCAACTTGTTTGTAATCTCTATGAGAATTAAGTTTTTGTTGTGTTACCGACCTAATTGATTTGTTTATAGGGTCAATGAGTTGTTTTAGTTTAAGTGTTGGTAAAGTTGATTTGAGTGTGTGATTTCCGAGATGGATGATGTATTTGTAGTTTGAGTAAAGGCAGATAGGAGCATGAAAACGATCTGAACAAGCAAGTGAAGTGCTATACAAATAGATCAGAAAACCCCTATTCTTTTCTAACAATTATAGTAGTTAAATCTCCTAACTGGGTATGCTCTAACAAGCTTGGTGTTATTGAAATCCTCTAACCAGGTGATCCATTAGCTTGGATTCTAAATCCTTTACAAAGGTTACTCCTCATAGGGTATTGCTTCTAACAAGGCATTATAGTCAATCCCTTAACCGAGTGGTCCCTAACAGGATATGTTCTTAATAGGACTTTTTGTAAAAGATTTAACAGGCTTGGCTCCTAATAGGGCCAACTTCAGAAGAGTTCAGATAGGTATCTTGTGAGTCCCATCTCACCGTGGTTTTTCCCATTTGGGTTTCCACATCAAAAGTATTGTGTCAAGTGGTGAATGTTTTTGTGGTTATGTTTCTTTGATTGATTTTCTGAACTGCTTATTTCACTTTGATAAGTTATGGTAAATGGTAACAATATGAAATGAGGTTTTACTTATAGTAGTAAAAGTATTTGGATGTTTGTGAGCTACAAGTTGTTTACTTTTATCTATTTTAAACAGTCAATCAGTTTATCTTGACAGTTTCATTTTGATAGAGATATTGCATTGATAGTTCTAAGTTTACTTGAGAGGTTATTTCTGAGATTGGTGAAGTTAATATCAGTTTTTCTATCTACTGATTCATCACCCCTCTCAGTATTTGACCAGATCCTTATTATTTCATCATAACATCAATTGGTATCAAAGAAACTTCTCAAGTCTTCTAAGGTCTAAGCCTAACCACTTGAGGTAAAGATCTTGTAGATCATGATGAAGAAGGAAGGTCTGAAGTTTAATAGAGAGAACTATAGGATATGGAGTGACAAAATGAAAATTTACATCGAGTCTTGGAAATCAATACTGGGAACATGTTAATACTCAATATGTTGTACCTAGTGGGACTATGACTGATGATTAGAAGAAAGAGCAACAGGAAAGCAATCAAGCACTAGAGGCTATTATCAGTTCTTTGTCTGATATTAAATATGTTGATGGTTCAAACTATGCTATTTGGAGTTGCAGAATAGAAGTCTTCCTATCCTCCCTAGGTTATGATGTTTGGATGGAAGTTGTAAATGGTCTCCCTAGGAATGTATGTCCCCCCACTGGAACTGAATAAGAAAGAAGATGTTTATGTAATGAAGAAGCCATGAAGGCTATATTCAGTGGTCTCACCGGTGATGTCTCCTCACAGGTGGACATATGCAAACAAAAAAGATTCTATGGGATAGACTGGAGATGCTTTATGGAAATGGGCCATGCACTGCTGAATCGGATTGTGGAAGTATGAAGGACAACAATGTAGACACACGTGGAAGTTTTGACAATAGATCAGTCAGTTGCTGCAATTTTGATGAAGAGGAAACTCATCTCTTCATGGCACAAGAGACAAAAAGTGATGCACACACATCAGTGTGTGACAAGGTTGATAGATCCCTCTGGCATTATGTGACCTTGAAGAAGATGAAGAGGAAGTAGACAAGTTAGATAGATCTAGTCAGCAAGATTTATTTGGAAGTAACGATGAAGAAGAAGAAGATGCAGAAGTTGACCTAGAAGGTGAGCTGCTAAGTACCCTTGATGAGCTGCAAAATGTTAGAAATGAATTTAAAAACTACAAAAGATCAGTTCATGAGGATTGCAACCAGTTGAGAACCTACCTTGAAGTATCAAACCAAAGGGTTGGTTTATTGACCACTCAAATAGAAGAGACAAAAAGATTGACTGATGATTTGAAATCAGTCTTGGACTCCAAGGAAAGTGAATTGCAGAATCTGAGAAATGAATACAAGTTGTTTAAGAATGTTGCAGTTGTTGAGCAAAACTGGTTGATCAGATGCCTTGAAGAAACTGAGAAATGTATCTCAAAGTTAAAGACTAGGGAAAACACTGTTATTAGTATCATGAGGGAAGACACTGTTATCGGTAGCATGAGTAGAAGAAGACCTTTTACCGATAGTGTGAGGCCTCACCTCGACTCAGTTTGACATTCAGTGGATTTTATATATTAGACTACTATGGATACTTTGTTTTGATGCATTTTGAGACTTAGAAATTATATGATTTCAGGATATTGGATAACATTGCTATGAATTGATGCTTTACTTACATGCTTTATGAGATAGAACACTACATGATTATTAGAAAGAATGATATTGCAATGATAGATGTCGTTATTGAATTTGCAGGACTTTACTTTGAATATAGAACTATGATGTATGTTTAGTTTATGTGAATTGGGATGAAAATTGCTTATGTGAATTTGCTTGACAAAAGATGTATTCAATCTGTGCAGATGGAAATCGTATGCAAGTAATGATGTGCATTGTTATATTATTGAATTATATTTTATATGAATATTTGGGAGTACTAATGTGTAAATTGAGATGCGCAGGAAAATTTACCATGTGACCATGGAAAATTACGGAGAATCAAACCTAGGCTTATGTATGTTCGTAAAGCCAGGGTTTGTCTATTTGGAGAGACAAAACCCCGTTTGTGTTGTATTTTATTCGTATCAGTATATGCTGCATGTGTGTTATGTGTTATTTAAATTTTTTTGTGTAAAAAAAAACCTCAAGAGACAATTTCATGTTTATTTTTGTAAAAGTATTTTATTAGTGTCACTTGACACATGTGTGGATGTAAATTTAAATATTTTATCTTGTCTCTTGGTGGGAAAGTGTTAACTATTATTAAGTTTAAATAAAATAATGTGTTGTCAAAAAGATATTTTGAGAATATAATATTTGGTGTGGTCAACTTATGTTTGACCCGAAAATAAACTTCAGAGGGGTTTAAAATGGGTTAAATGAACACCTAGGGGTAGTTTATTAGGGTTTCCTGAAGCCCATAAGGTATACCTAGGGGTTAGGGGTAATTTTAGGCAAGTTTCTACTTTAGTATGATCTTTTTAACGCTTTAAAAATTGGCTTTTTTGAGTTGAGCGAAAATTGAAAATTGAAGTGAAAATCAAATCAAGATTTTCCCTCTTGGAAGGAAAGTCTTTTTGCATTTTTGCTTTCTTCCTTCTTTTTGTTGATTTTTTTTTAGAATCCTGTGAGAACTCAGAGAGTGAGCTTCTTAAAGAAGATTTTTGGGAATAGCTAGTTAATCACCCACTCTCCATTTTTGGAGACAGAAGAAAATTTGGAAGAAAAATAATGTTATGGGATAAAGAAATTGATTAAGGAAAATAAAGAATTGTGGATTGGGCTGCTCTTCTTAAGATATCATTATAACCTAGGGGCAGAATAAGGTTGGTTTCATTTTTACTTTTAATGTCTTGTTCTTGTTTATTCTGAAAGTTGTTGAGTAAGAAAATCTATAATCTTGAGAATGAATGTTTTGAAAATCCTTTTGGTTTTGTTTTGTGAATAAATGTGTTTTGGGAGTTTTCTCAAGATCTCTCTTTCTCTTGGGAGAGAAGAGGATCTTGAGGGTGGTAGCAGTGACAGCCCTCGAGTGAGAGACTCTCTTTTGAGAGCGATCACAAGGGATCTTTGTGTGACCCTTGCTGCATGGCCTGTTTGTGCAATGTGGGTCATAAGGAGGGTTATAAGGCTAGAATGCCTTTGGGGGGCATAAGGATTATGGGGTTGAGATTTGATATTTTATTTGTGCCATGAGGTGGCTTTCTTGTTATTACATACTTGCAGATTCTCCTCAGGGTATTTGGTCCACTACCACCTTTTGAAAATGTTCACCACTAGAGTGTGGTGCTGTGAAAGCCAGGTTGGGAATGTGTCTGGAATATTTGTATGCTTTGGGTTTCTTTGTGTTTGCCTGTTTGTACCCGTCTAGGAATTGGTTCTCCGAGCTCGGGGGTGGCTACCAGTTAGCCTAGGCTGGGAGGTGAGCACTCCGTGGTCAGTTTTGTGTTTTCTATTATGCAGGAAATTCAGAAGAAAGAGGATAGGATTCATGAAGGATATTCAGAAGATTGTATTTGAAGATATTTGAATTCAGTTGCAGATGTATGTTTAAAGTTGTTGTAAATAAATGCCTCAAATTCAAGAGAAAGGAGAAGCAAGTTGAAATTTGTAATAGTAGACTTGAAATCTTAATGTTGTGACTGTTCAGAGAAATCATTCTGTAAATTTGGTAGAATATTTTAGAGATGTTTTAAAGAAAGAAAAGCTTGTTATTTCTATTTCGGGTTTATAAAAAAAAAGGGGTTTAAATTGTGTTGCATGCAAACAGCTTCTTGTATTATGGAAAGAAATAAAAGATTGGTTTTTTTTTAATTTTGACTTTAATTATATTTCACTTGTGGCAAATAAAAGATTATTGTTGTTGAAAGATTTCTATGTATTTTTTTTATAAAAAAAGTTGTTTTAAGTAAATATTCTATTTTTTATATAAATGGATATCTTTATTTCCAGAAAAAAAAAAAGTACAATGTATCTTTATAAAATACTTTGAATTGTATTTTTGTTAACATTGATTTAAAAGCTAGCTTTATAAATATATATTTCTATTTTTGATTAAACTTAATGTTATCTTTTTCTTTATTATATTAGTTTAGAATTTTTGTATGTAAAATTCTCTTAAAAAAAACCTTATATAAATTTATATTGAAATAAATTTCATTTTTATTTTTATTATGCTTATTTAAGTTATTTATAAATATATATATATATATATAAATATATATATATTTATATATATATATATACATATAAATATTATTATGTATTTTAATTAAAAAAAATTAATTTAAAAAAAAAAAAAAAAGGGAAATGAGTTTTGGGGTCCCCGCGGGCTCCACTGTGTGTTCACACAGTGGACGATCGCGCGGCGCCCACTGTGTGCACACACAGTGGAGCCGCTTGCGGCTCCCACTGTGTGGGCACACAGTGGACGGCCACGGCCGCCACTGTGTGGCCACACAGTGGTGCCGCTAGCGGCGCCCACTGTGTGGGCACACAGTGGTGCCACGGCGCCCACTGTGCGCTCACACAGTGGCGCGTGCGTGGCCAAACTTGTGTTCTCTCCGTGACCTGCAAAAAAGGGGTTTATTTTTTATGGCCGCCAAGGGCTTCGGCCCAGCCAAAACATTGCTAAAAAAAAATAGATGGATTCATGGCCGCCAAGGGCTTCGGCCCAGCTAAGATGTTTAACAGTTAAAAAAGAAATATAATAATTTATAGGGTTTAAAACCCTAACCGAGTGGAGGTTAGGGCAGTTAATTAAAATAATTATTAAAATATTTACCAGTTTAGTAAATATACATATATATATGTTTCCATAAATACATATGGAAATTATATATATGTATGTAAATGTATGAATTTGAGCATTTTTGTATAAGTAATTAAATTTTAAATATATAAATATATGCATAATCAATTATGTATATATGTATATATTTAATTAATCCCGATTTTAACTTTGGTTAAATTATAAAGAGAAATATAAAAGAATTAAAAAGACTATAAAGTCATATTGGAGGATAAATTAAAATATCTCTCCTAATACTTTTAGTATGAATAATTTAATAAAACTATTAATTAAATATCTTTTGGAGATAAAATTTAAACCAGTAGGTTATTCCGCGATTAGAATATAACCGATTGTCGATGCTTCGTTCGTTTCAGAATGAGCTCGAATTTATTAATGGAATTTTCGTTAACGCTTGTCGCAAGAGTGTGCTTGTTAATTAAATTAGTATCTTTTAAAAAAAAATTGTTCCGTTTTTGCCCTAAATTTTGGGCATGGCATTTTGGTATCAGAGCAAGGTTTCCACACTAGGAGCCTTACTCACTTACGTTTCGCCTTAGAATATTTTAAATTATTTTGTTAATGGAATTTTGGATTTAAATAAATTTAATTCTAAAAGAAATAAATTAGTTGTTTTGTATTATTTTCCTCTTAGGATGCCTCCGTTGACGCGACAAGCTCGCAAGCGCGGACGGGGTCCTAGACGTGAGCGCCTAGCTCGCGACGAGGAAGAGAGGGAGGCATCGGTTCCTGAGGAGAACCCAGGAGCACCTCCCGAACAGCCAAATGAACCTAACCGTGACCTTCTAGCAGCCATTCAGAATCTTATTGGCATTGTTCAGGAAAGGATTCCAGCAGAGAACCCTCCGGTTAGGAGTCATGACTCTGGGAGTCATAGATCTGTTGATAGAGAACGAAGCAGGAGCCCGGCTCCGATTCCTGTAGAGAGCCAGGGTGGTAATGAGCCAGAGTCAGTGCATATGCCAGGACCACCTCCTGCGGTGGAGCCAGTCTATTTTGAGAGAGGTCGTCGAGATCCAGGGGATCTCATCAGGGAGGTCATGCGCCTCCAACCACCATCCTTCGGAGGTTCTACAGATGGAGTAGAGGCCGAGGCATGGCTTCTGAGTCTTGAGAGGTGCTTTGCGTTGCGTTCTTATGAGAGCAACTTGAAAGCACGTGTTGCAGTTCATCTTCTGAGAGGAACAGCCTCCACCTGGTGGAGACAGGAAGAGTACAAATGCGGATTAGTTCCTGATACACTCACTTGGGAGATATTCACCGAGAGGTTCCGTGAGAGGTACCTATCAGAGCACTTCAGGCAGCATCGTATAGACGAATTTCATGATCTCCAACAAAAAGGCTTGTCAGTAACCCAGTATGAGAGTAAATTCTTTGAGTTGTTGCCATATGTAGATTATCTAAAGGATGAGAAACTTCTTGTAAACCGCTTCATCAGGGGATTGAATGCCGGTATAGCCGGGCCTGTTAGGATGTCCGCTCCAGAGAGCCTTCGGGTTGCTGTAGAGAAGACACTGATTGCCGAGGAAATTCAGGTTA
Source organism: Cryptomeria japonica (assembly GCF_030272615.1). Classification (NCBI taxonomy): domain Eukaryota; kingdom Viridiplantae; phylum Streptophyta; class Pinopsida; order Cupressales; family Cupressaceae; genus Cryptomeria; species Cryptomeria japonica. The sequence goes on along the minus strand of NC_081409.1, from coordinate 775,374,520 downwards.
GACCACAGGACAATAGGGATCGGTATCAGAACCAAAATCCCGCACCTCAGACTTATGGATTCCAGAAACCACATTGGAAGGGGAACAACCGAAATTCTCAGGGGTTCTCCAAACCCCCTCCTCCACAACAGACACCACAGAACCAGAGGCAGAAGCCTCCACAGTATCCGCAGGGCTCCAAGCCCAAGCAGTGGCAGACTCAGGGACAGAAACGTGATCAGAGAGCACAGGGGCAGTACACACAGCCGGCGGGGACTCAGCAGTCCTCCAGGGGTGGGTACAGCGGATCCAGTAGGACAGGAGGACAGGGTTTTTCTAGGCCTCAGGCTGCCCAGTTCCAGGCACGGGGTGCTTGCTTTACTTGTGGAGCCAGGGGGCACTTGGCGAGGGATTGCCCTCAGGGACAGGTAGCAGGGAGTCAGCGGATGGCCGCTTCAGAGCCGACAGTTGGTGATATGGGCAGGTCCCATAGAGTATTCACAGCGGTTGACAACCGCCAGGCCGACCATTAGGCCACAGTTATCGAATCTTCAGGTATAATCAGAGGTAGCAATGTATCTATTTTGTTTGATTCAGGAGCTACTGACTCCTTTATATCTCCATTGGTTGTGGAGCGTTGCGGGCTAGTGGCAACTAGGCAGGGTGTCAGTTGGGAAGTGGAATTAGCTTCAGGGGCTAGAGTGTCAGTGGAATCAGAAGTTAGGGCATGTCAGTTGCAGATTGGCAAGACCACCACTGTAGTAGACCTTAGAGTGACTCCACTTGGATCTTATGGAATCGTACTTGGCATGGATTGGCTTTATGCCCACAGAGCCAAGATGGATTGCCGCCTGAAAAAGATCGAGTGTGAGGATGATCATGGTTCGCCCATAGTTATCACCGGGATTCAGAGGCCCGTGTCTCTTCGTATGATCTCCGCAATGCAGCTCAAGCGGAGCATGCGGAAGGGATGTCAGCTTTTTGCTATCACTATCAGTGACAGAGGAGAAGAGGAGGAAAAAGAAGCATCGCTCGATGACCATCCTATCCTTCAGGGATATTCAGATGTATTTCCTTCAGAGTTACCGGGAATGCCTCCCCGCAGAGAGATTGATTTTCATATAGACCTAGTACCAGGAGCCGAGCCAGTTTCCAGAGCACCTTATAGAATGACCACGAATGAGCTTAATGAACTTAAAATTCAGCTTGAGGAACTTCTTGAGAAGGGTCATATCCGTCCTAGCGTATCCCCGTGGGGTGCACCAGTTATCTTCGTTAAGAAGAAGGATGGATCTCTCCGATTGTGTATGGATTACCGACAGCTAAATAAAGTAACCATCAAGAACCGATATCCCTTGCCCAGAATTGATGATTTATTTGACCAGCTTCAGGGTGCCAAAGTCTTTTCCAAAATAGATCTAAAGTCAGGATACCATCAGTTGAGAATAGTGGAAAGTGATATCCACAAGACCGCTTTTCGCACTAGATATGGTCACTATGAGTTTACCGTAGTCCCCTTTGGACTTACGAATGCCCCAACAGTTTTTATGAGTCTCATGAATGGGGTGTTCAGTACCTTTCTGGACCGTTTTGTTGTTGTGTTCCTCGATGATATATTGATATATTCTCGGAATGAGAAGGAGCATGAGGAGCACCTGAAACAGGTATTGCAGTGTTTGCGAGATAACCAGTTGTTTGGCAGCCTATCGAAGTGTGCTTTCTTTCGATCTGAGGTCAAGTACCTTGGACACGTTATTTCCGGTGATGGGATCTCAGTTGACCCATCAAAGATTAGGGCTATTATGGATTGGCCAGCGCCTACCAGTGTGACAGAGGTCAAGAGTTTTATGGGTCTAGCAGGATATTACCAACGTTTTGTCGAAGGTTTCTCTAGAGTCGCACACCCTATTACCTCTCTTCAGCGTAAAGGGAAGAAATTTGAGTGGACAGAGAAGTGCGAGAAGGCCTTTCAGGAACTCAAGAAGGCACTTACTAGCGCTCCTATCCTTGTTGTACCAGATCCTTCAGCTGATTTCATGGTCTGTACAGATGCTTCCCTAGAGGGTTTAGGGGCAGTTCTTATGCAAGGTGGTAAGGCCATAGCTTTCGAGTCTAGGAAACTTAAGACTCATGAACTTAATTATCCCACTCACGACCTTGAGCTCGCAGCAGTAGTGCATGCACTTGTGAGGTGGAGACACTTCCTTTTAGGAAATCACTTTGAGTTGCATTCAAATCATCAGAGTCTTCAGTATATCTTCACTCAGCCGAACCTTAATGCACGTCAGAGGAGATGGATGGAGTTTTTGTGCGAATATGATTTTGACGTTCACTACATCAAGGGAAAGGAAAATGTAGTTGCAGATGCCTTGAGCAGGAGACGTCATGAGGTTTGCACCATATCCATGGGCACAGACTTGAGGGACCGTATACTTCGGCACTTATCTGAGGATGGATGGTATGCAGAGGTTTGTCAGGTATTACGTTCTCAGGTCACTCTAGAAGGGAAATATATGGATTATTCCTTGGAGTCCGATGGACTATTACGCCACAAAGGGCGCATTTATGTACCTTCCTCCGGAGGGTTGCGAGAGTTCATTGTCTCGGAAGCTCATAGAGCTCCTTATGCTGTGCATCCTAGGGTTAAGAAGTTGCATGTAGACTTGAGGCAGTTGTATCATTGGCCGGGAATGCGGCAGCTCATTGCTGAGATAGTAGCTCGGTGTCTCGAGTGTCAGAGGGTAAAGGCGGAGCACCGCCATCCAGGTGGGTTGCTTCAGTCTCATGCTATACCAGAGTGGAAGTGGGATACTATATCCATGGATTTCATCATTGGTCTCCCTATGTCTTCTCGTCGCCATGATGCTATCTTGGTGACAGTTGACAAGCTGACCAAAGTAGCTCACTTTTCACCAGTCCGTACTACATTCACAGCTCCTGCAGTAGCACAAGTGTTCTGGCGAGACATTGTTAGACTACATGGCGTACCCCACAAGATTATTTCTGACAGGGATTCTCTTTTCACTTCTACCTTTTGGAAGTCATTACAGGCAGCTATGGGCACAAAGCTCAATTTCAGTACAGCTTATCACCCGGAGACAGATGGTCAGACAGAGAGAGTCAATCAAGTGTTAGAGGATATGCTTCGTATGTACGTCATGGATCATCAGACCCGGTGGGAGGAGTATCTTCCCTTAGTGGAGTTTGCCTATAACAATGGGCATCACACTTCTTTGGGAATGCCACCCTACCAGGCATTATACGGCAGGCCTTGCAGGACACCCTTGAGTTGGGATCGCATAGAGGATAGAGTTGCTATTGGTCCTGAGTTAGTTCGAGATATGGAACAGCAGGTGGATTTGATTAGGCAGCGTCTCAGAGAGGCTCAGGATAGACAGAAGAAGTATGCCGATGCAAAGAGGATTGACCGTAGTTACTTGGTTGGAGACAGAGTTTTCTTGAGAGTGCGACCGCATAAGAGTCCGATCCGCTATGGAAAGGGTTCTAAGCTCGCACCTCGCTTTGTAGGACCTTTTGAGATTCTGGAGAGGATAGGCCCAGTTGCCTACCGTTTAGCTTTGCCACCTAGCCTGTCACGCATCCACGATGTGTTTCATGTTTCAGTTTTGAGAAAATATATCTATGATGAGTCTCACCTTTTAGATTGGGATGCCTTGCAGGTGGAGTCGGATGGGCAGCTAGCTTTGGAGCCCATTCGCATTTTGGCACGCCGGACATTGGCCCTTCGAGGTCGAGAGCTGGACCAGGTTAGGGTCCAGTGGAATTGTTATGATGAGGTTACGGCTTCATGGGAGGACGCAGCACGTATGAGATCAGAGTACCCTCACCTCTTTGATGAACTCCAGGAGGAAGTTCATGCCTAGAGGGGGAGGATGTGAGGCCTCACCTCGACTCAGTTTGACATTCAGTGGATTTTATATTTTAGACTACTACGGATACTTTGTTTTGATGCATTTTGAGACTTAGAAATTATATGATTTCAGGATATTGGATAACATTGCTATGAATTGATGCTTTACTTACATGCTTTATGAGATAGAACACTACATGATTATTAGAAAGAATGATATTGCAATGATAGATGTCATTATTGAATTTGCAGGACTTTACTTTGAATATAGAACTATGATGTATGTTTAGTTTATGTGAATTGGGATGAAAATTGCTTATGTGAATTTGCTTGACAAAAGATGTATTCAATCTGTGCAGATGGAAATTGTATGCAAGTAATGATGTGCATTGTTATATTATTGAATTATATTTTATATGAATATTTGGGAGTACTAATGTGTAAATTGAGATGCGCAGGAAAATTTACCATGTGACCATGGAAAATTACGGAGAATCAAACCTAGGCTTATGTATGTTCGTAAAGCCAGGGTTTGTCTATTTGGAGAGACAAAACCCCGTTTGTGTTGTATTTTATTCGTATCAGTATATGCTGCATGTGTGGTATGTGTTATTTAAATTTTTTTGTGTAAAAAAAAACCTCAAGAGACAATTTCATGTTTATTTTTGTAAAAGTATTTTATTAGTGTCACTTGACACATGTGTGGATGTAAATTTAAATATTTTATCTTGTCTCTTGGTGGGAAAGTGTTAATTATTATTAAGTTTAAATAAAATAATGTGTTGTCAAAAAGATATTTTGAGAATATAATATTTGGTGTGGTCAACTTATGTTTGACCCGAAAATAAACTTCAGAGGGGTTTAAAATGGGTTAAATGAACACCTAGGGGTAGTTTATTAGGGTTTCCTGAAGCCCATAAGGTATACCTAGGGGTTAGGGGTAATTTTAGGCAAGTTTCTACTTTAGTATGATCTTTTTAACGCTTTAAAAATTGGCTTTTTTGAGTTGAGCGAAAATTGAAAATTGAAGTGAAAATCAAATCAAGATTTTCCCTCTTGGAAGGAAAGTCTTTTTGCATTTTTGCTTTCTTCCTTCTTTTTGTTGATTTTTTTTTAGAATCCTGTGAGAACTCAGAGAGTGAGCTTCTTAAGGAAGATTTTTGGGAATAGCTGGTTAATCACCCACTCTCCATTTTTGGAGACAGAAGAAAATTTGGAAGAAAAATAATGTTATGGGATAAAGAAATTGATTAAGGAAAATAAAGAATTGTGGATTGGGCTGCTCTTCTTCAGATATCATTATAACCTAGGGGCAGAATAAGGTTGGTTTCATTTTTACTTTTAATGTCTTGTTCTTGTTTATTCTGAAAGTTGTTGAGTAAGAAAATCTATAATCTTGAGAATGAATGTTTTGAAAATCCTTTTGGTTTTGTTTTGTGAATAAATGTGTTTTGGGAGTTTTCTCAAGATCTCTCTTTCTCTTGGGAGAGAAGAGGATCTTGAGGGTGGTAGCAGTGACAGCCCTCGAGTGAGAGACTCTCTTTTGAGAGCGATCACAAGGGATCTTTGTGTGACCCTTGCTGCATGGCCTGTTTGTGCAATGTGGGTCATAAGGAGGGTTATAAGGCTAGAATGCCTTTGGGGGGCATAAGGATTATGGGGTTGAGATTTGATATTTTATTTGTGCCATGAGGTGGCTTTCTTGTTATTACATACTTGCAGATTCTCCTCAGGGTATTTGGTCCACTACCACCCTTTGAAAATGTTCACCACCAGAGTGTGGTGCTGTGAAAGCCAGGTTGGGAATGTGTCTGGAATATTTGTATGCTTTGGGTTTCTTTGTGTTTGCCTGTTTGTACCCGTCTAGGAATTGGTTCTCCGAGCTCGGGGGTGGCTACCAGTTAGCCTAGGCTGGGAGGTGAGCACTCCGTGGTCAGTTTTGTGTTTTCTATTATGCAGGAAATTCAGAAGAAAGAGGATAGGATTCATGAAGGATATTCAGAAGATTGTATTTGAAGATATTTGAATTCAGTTGCAGATGTATGTTTAAAGTTGTTGTAAATAAATGCCTCAAATTCAAGAGAAAGGAGAAGCAAGTTGAAATTTGTAATAGTAGACTTGAAATCTTAATGTTGTGACTGTTCAGAGAAATCATTCTGTAAATTTGGTAGAATATTTTAGAGATGTTTTAAAGAAAGAAAAGCTTGTTATTTCTATTTCGGGTTTATAAAAAAAAAGGGGTTTAAATTGTGTTGCATGCAAACAGCTTCTTGTATTATGGAAAGAAATAAAAGATTGGTTTTTTATTTATTTTGACTTTAATTATATTTCACTTGTGGCAAATAAAAGATTATTGTTGTTGAAAGATTTCTATGTATTTTTTTTATAAAAAAAGTTGTTTTAAGTAAATATTCTATTTTTTATATAAATGGATATCTTTATTTCCAGAAAAAAAAAGTACAATGTATCTTTATAAAATACTTTGAATTGTATTTTTGTTAACATTGATTTAAAAGGTAGCTTTATAAATATATATTTCTATTTTTGATTAAACTTAATGTTATCTTTTTCTTTATTATATTAGTTTAGAATTTTGTATGTAAAATTCTCTTCAAAAAAAACCTTATATAAATTTATATTGAAATAAATTTCATTTTTATTTTTATTATGCTTATTTAAGTTATTTATAAATATATATATATATATATATATATATATATATAAATATATATATATTTATATATATATATACATATAAATATTATTATGTATTTTAATTAAAAAAAATTAATTTAAAAAAAAAAAAAAAAAGGGAAATGAGTTTTGGGGTCCCCGCGGGCTCCACTGTGTGTTCACACAGTGGACGGCCACGGCCGCCACTGTGTGGCCACACAGTGGTGCCGCTAGCGGCACCCACTGTGTGGGCACACAGTGGTGCCGCGGCGCCCACTGTGCGCCCACACAGTGGCGCGCGCGCGGCCAAACTTGTGTTCTCTCCATGACCTGCAAAAAAGGGGTTTATTTTTTATGGCCGCCAAGGGCTTCGGCCCAGCTAAGATGTTTAACAGTTAAAAAAGAAATATAATAATTTATAGGGTTTAAAACCCTAACCGAGTGGAGGTTAGGGCAGTTAATTAAAATAATTATTAAAATATTTACCAGTTTAGTAAATATACATATATATATGTTTCCATAAATACATATGGAAATTATATATATGTATGTAAATGTATGAATTTGAGCATTTTTGTATAAGTAATTAAATTTTAAATATATAAATATATGCATAATCAATTATGTATATATGTATATATTTAATTAATCCCGATTTTAACTTTGGTTAAATTATAAAGAGAAATATAAAAGAATTAAAAAGACTATAAAGTCATATTGGAGGATAAATTAAAATATCTCTCCTAATACTTTTAGTATGAATAATTTAATAAAACTATTAATTAAATATCTTTTGGAGATAAAATTTAAACCAGTAGGTTATTCCGCGATTAGAATATAACCGATTGTCGATGCTTCGTTCGTTTCAGAATGAGCTCGAATTTATTAATGGAATTTTCGTTAACGCTTGTCGCAAGAGTGTGCTTGTTAATTAAATCAGTATCTTTTAAAAAAAATTTGTTCCGTTTTTGCCCTAAATTTTGGGCATGACAGATAGAAGACAAAGAAATGGTGGTGCCACCAAGTCAAGACGAGCATGGCAGAAGAAGATATCATATGGAAGATCTGCAGAAAATGGACAACCCTAGATCCATTCTTGGAGAAGCAGAAATACATATGGCAAACCAGAAAGATCACTTCATGTTTGACAAAATCAATTTGTAAGTAATAAGCCTCCTCTCTCTGATTATTGTTTTCAATGTAAATATTATGGCCATAGGGAAAAAGATTATAAAGTAAGGTCTAGGAATAGATAGAGTGTGCTTCCTAGGTATAATAAATCACATAGCTATAGATTTCATGCCTATGAGTATAATGCATCTAGGGGTAGAAGCATGCATACCCCCTCTCCTGGTATTGCTAATGTTGTATGTTATAACTACAATAGAGTCGACCATAAAAGTTGTTATTGCAGGCGAAAGGGCTTGCAGTCCTATGGCAACCACAATATCAATCATGCTTGGTATAAGAGCAGTTACAAGGGATATGAGAAGCATAGACCAGCTTGGAACAAGAGGAGAAATGTTCCTTCAAAATCAATGAATTCAAGGAAACTGGTAACCAACCAAAATAGAATGATCAGAAGAGGAAGATCTAACTAGTATGTTAGAAGGTTCCCCAATCATAAGGTTGGGATGGATATTGTGTGATACTATAGCACTACTTCCAGTTGTAATGGAGAATCTGGAAGTGTAAGGATCAATCAGCAAGAGAAGAAGAAATTTTCTCCCTGGACTGAAAAGGGGAAGAAAACTGAGATCAAGAAGACATGGAGGAAGAAGCAAGAAAATAGGACTATAGACTGGCATTGTGCATTAAATGCACAAGTGTTATCTCCTATGGCTTAAAGGAGATGCAGGACTTAGGGGGAGTTACATATTGATCGGATCATTCACCCCTTACTTGAATGTGGATAAGGAGATGAACAAGTTGTTGCCGGTAAGAGGAAGAAAATATGATAGCAATATGTGTAGTTACCCTGACTACCCATGGAAGATGGTTTACTACTACAAATGAAATGAATAGTAGAAGAGGAAATAGGAACCATGAATTAAAGGTAGAAAGGAAAGTGTCCTTGTAGAGATGAGAGATCGGTATGAGCAATATGTTATTGACATAGATGTTAATCAGTACTGCAAGATATATAAGTCAATAAATTGAGGGATCCTTGCAGTAACTCTGATAAGCTGGGTTGGATATGTGACCTATAGTTGGCATTGTGGTCATGATGGTAGATGTCATAGGTATTGAGGTAAGTATCATTTTGGAATCTGGTAGATGAGAAATGAAGACCAGAGATCTGTGGTTCAGGGGGAGTTCAGAGCTATATCCTCATATTGATATTAGATATACTGAGCACAAAAGAAGATCAAGAAGATGCTCAAAGAAGGAGAGAAACCCATGTTAGTTGTTAAGGGTTGTTTGGTACTTGAGCTTTCCATCTCAAGTATAGATGATTGATATGATGTTGTGCATAATATTCAAAGGGGGAGATGGACCTGGTAACAATGGGAGAAATATTCATGTCTGTGCTCGGTAGATACAAGGAGAAATGTTATCCTAACAGTGCCCTTTGCCATTGTTCTCAAAGGGGGAGAAAGATATTGTAGTATATCGGATACTACATGTGTTGACATCAATGCCAAAGGGGGAGATTGTTGGCATTGTGTTGTCATTGATGTCAACCGGTATATGATGTTACTGGTATCACTGACATTGATGTCAACTAGTGAACAAGAGGTTGTTAGCATTAGAGTTTGATGTCAACTGGTATAGAAGATGGACTGGTATGGGAGAAGAGTTGATTTGTTGTAATTAGTGACCATCTTCTTGCAGATGAAAGGACTGACATGTATCGGTATGTTTGATGTGCACTATTGTGACCACTCTGTAAAAAGGGTTGTGGATATGGTGTTGCATACTACCATGATGAAGAGATTATATGATGGGCAGTGATTGTGTTGAAGTGGTAGGATGCTATTTGGTTCACATAAACACCAGGGGAGAAGTGTGAGGAGGCCTCCAGATTGCTAGTATAAGAATAACTAGCAAGACTCCAACCTAATGAAGAAGCTATCACAGGCTTGGTCATAGGTTGACAAAGTATGTTCCCTCTATGTGCAGGATGACATTTGTCATGTGGATAATGTATCCTCCCCTCGGTAAAGTCACACTTGCACTGATAGAATGATTCCCTGAGATAGACATGTGATTGAATCCAGTGACCAGATGTACAAGTGGAAGATGAGGAAGCCTCCAGAGCATGGGATAAAAAATGCACACCAAATAAGCAAGAGAAAACAAAGTGTGCTACCGAGACACTAAAGGACAAATGAGATGTTGAGATGGTGTGTGTTAGGACCCGGAGGCAACTAAGAGGGGGGGGTGAATCAGTTGTCTATTAAGTTCAACCCAAATATAACTTAACCAAACTTAATGCATAGTACTGGTAAACCAAACATAATGTTGGTTGATAGTTTAACAGTTAATAACAGTACCGGTAACGTTTAATGCATGAAACAGAAAGACAAATAACATCCACAACACATAACACAAATATTTGTATGTGGAAACCTTGTAAGGGGAAAAACCATGGTAGGAAACCTTACCCACAATTAGATGATACTACTACAGATAGTATGTGTGTACAAATGGGGTCTACAAATGTAGAAGGGCCAACTGCCTAGAGCTCACTGCTCAATCAAAAAATGGGAGTCACACTAACTACAATTGGATGGTTAAATCCAATGATAATGTACTACTCAAAATAATTTCTTCATATGTTGGATTCAGTATTGGTTAAGCTCTGATTGTCTTCCACATACCTTCCTTGAATCTTCAAATGATGTCTGCGGGTATAGCTTTGCTTATATTCACATATACCTTATTACATTCCTTTTCACACCTTCTCTATAATCTCACAAATGAGATCTTACATATATACCAAAACCTAAGACCAGATGTGTAGGTCGGCTCACTAAGAATATTACAATTAATTCAATTACAAATGAATTAATATGTGATGCATCATGTCAGCTTAATGCATTTACAACCAATCAATAAAACATCTCCATAATGTGTCGTGTTGATCTGGAATAGATAACACTTGCTAGTCCATAACCTAGACCTATTTGCCGGTAACAACAAATATGCAAACTAAATTAGACCAATAACCAAATTGCCAAAACAAAGTGTCCAAACAATGTCTTCAACATCACTAAGTAATCTCCAGATGATAACACATCATCCTCAGTGCCGGTGAACAGTATAACCTGTCGGCAGATACCGGTGACTATGCATAAGTCACTGAACATGCCGGTGAACATAACCAAAGATCTTCAGTGCTGATAAGTGTTCACAAGTGTTGATAAGTGTTGACATCAATGAAAAAACCAATGCATCACATCCATAATACCAACAATCTCCCCCTTTGGCATTGATGGCAACACAAGATGGAAAAACCATCTAAGTGCCAAAGCAGAAATGCCAAAAACCAAAAAAAAAAACAATCTCCCAAAGAGATCATTTACCAGAAATCAAAATACATAATATTTCTCCCCCTAGGAATAATCTCTCCCCCTTTGACATCAAATGCCAAAGAAGTACAAAACTAAATACAATCAGTTCATAGAACTTATTACAAATACCAATTTATCCAATTTATCCAACTACTCCTCCTGAGAAGTAGCTATCCTCATCAAAGCCGGAAAAATATTTCTCTATTAATTCTATCGGTCTGATGCCATACTCCAACTGTCTAATTTTCTACCGGTAAGGGTATAGCTCCAAGCTGCTCTCTTATATATTCAAAGGTTTCCTTAGGCAAAGGCTTAGTAAAGATATTTGCAATCTATTCTTTAGTATTCACATAAACAAATCTCACTTCTTTTGCTTCAACATTCTCTTTTAGAAAATTGAATTTGATAGAAACATGTTTAGTTTTAGAGTGAAATACCAAATTCTTTGATATATCAATTGCTGCCATATTATCACAGTAAATGATTATAGGTTCTTTGCATTTTACCTTTATGTCCTTCAATATTTTCTTAATCCATAATACTTGTGTACAATTAGTTGCTGCTCCAACATATTCTGATTCAGCTGTTGATAAAGATGTGCAACTTTGTTTCTTACTCAACCATGAAATTAGTCTGCTACCAAGAAAAAATGCTTCGTCGGTGGTGTTCTTTCTATCATCTACATCTCCTGCCCAATTTGCATCTGTGTATGCACATAAATTAAAAGGTTTATCTTTAGGATACCATAAACCATGATTTGTTGTGCCTTGTAGGTACCAGAAAATCCTTTTCACTACTGATTCATGATTTTCCTTAGGATTACTCTGAAATATTGAAACAATACATATTGCATTCATAATATCAAGTCTTGTTTGTGTCAAATATAGTAATCCTCCAATCATTGATTTATATCTTGTCGGATTAATAGGTGTTGATTCATCCTTGAATGATAGTTTATCAGTTGTAGTCATAGGAGTACTTATCGGTTTATAGTTTTCCATGCCAAATTTCTTAAGTAATTCCTTCAAGTACTTTGATTGATTTATGAATATACCTTTATCAGTCTATGAAATCTACAATACTAAATAGAATTTTATCTCCCCAATCATAGACATTTCAAATTCTTCCCGCATCTTATTAGAAAAGTCTTTACACAATCCTTCTTCTCCTCCAAAAATGATATCATCAACAAAAACTTCAATAACCAAGATGTCATATTTAGTCACTTTGTAATATAAGTTTTTGTCAGTGTTACCTTTAGTGTAACCAAGCTTCAAAAGATATTTGTCCAATCTAGCATACCAAGCTCTAGGAGCTTGCTTCAATCCATATAAAGCTTTCCTTAACCTGCAAACCATATCTTTGTCATTTGTTAAAGAAAATCCATCAAGTTTCTCAATATAAACTTCCTCTCCAAGATCACCATTCAGAAATGCACATTTAACATTCATTTGATATACTTTATAGTTCTTGTGTGCTGCAAAAGCTAAGAATAATCTGACTACCTCAATTCTAGCTAATGGTGCAAAGGTTTCATTGTTATCAATTCCTTCTTTCTATGAATATCCCTTACACACCAATCTTGCTTTGTTTCTGATTACCTTACCATCTTCATTAAGTTTGTTTCTGAATACCCATTTAGTTCCAATTATATTTTTGTTTTTAGGCCAAATGTCCATGTGTTATTCTTTTCAATTTATTCTAATTCATCTTCCATAGCATTAATCTAATGTTTATCTTCACATGCCTCATTAATAGTTGTGGGTTCAATTTGATAAATTAGACATACCTCTTCATTTGCCAGTCTTCCTCTAGTCATAACACCTTGATACTTATTCCCAATTATCTGACTTTCGGAGTCATTCGATCTTACATACCTGGGTGTACTCATTTTTTGTTGTTCTTCAATCACTATGGAGTTCTCAGATGATGTCGGTGTGACTAGATCAACATACTATACCGGTGTACTCATTGTAGGTTCATTTGTGATTATCTCAACTGGCGGTTCAAAGTCCATAGACCCTGAATTACCTCTAAACTATTCATCAATTTTCACATTTGCACTCTCAATGATTTTTTGCAATCTCTTGTTAAAATATCTATATGCCTTTCTCTTAGATGAATAACCAAGAAATATTCCTTCATCACTTCTAGGATCAAATTTGCCACTATAATCATCTCTTCTAATATAACATTTTCTTCCAGATATTCTAAAATATTTAAGAGTAGGAGTATTACCAAACCATAGTTCATGAGGGGTCTTACCAATTTCACCTTTGATGTGAACTCTATTGAATGTATAAACAACTATATTGACTGCTTCTCTCCAATATACATGAGGTAGGTTTGCTTTTGATATCATGCTTCTAGCTGCATCCAGAATAGTTCTATTCTTCCTTTCCATAACTCCATTTTGCCGAGGTGTCCGAGGTGCTGATAATTGTCTTCTGATTCCATTCACTTCACAAAATGTATTAAATTCCTTAGATGTGAATTCACCTCCTTGATCTGATCTCAAACATTTGATTTTCTTACCGGTTTCATTCTCTACCATTACCTTGAATAGTTTGAATTTCCCAAAAGCTTTTGATTTCTCCCTGAGAAAAGTAACCCAACACATTCTAGAATAATCATCAATGATTAGCATAAAATATCTCTCTCCTTGTAAACTTCTAGTTCTTCCTGGACCACATAAATCAGTATGAATTAAGTCAAGAACATTATTGGATTTTTCTGGAATACTCTTAAAAGTTTCTCTAACTTGCTTTCCAAATTGACATTCCTTGCATACCGGATTGTGAGGTTTAACAATCTTAGGTAAATCCCTTACTGCCTTAGTTGTACTGATTTTCACAATGCAATCAAAATTTACATCACAAAGACTTTTATGCCATAACCAACTTTCATCAATATGTACAATCAAGCATGTCTTCTCATTGTTATTCAAATGAAAGATATTACCTCTAGTTTGATTACCGGTTGCAATTTCCAAACCAGTTCTGTTAATGATTTTGCATTTACCATTCTTGAATTGTAATTAAAATCCCTTTTCAACTAATTGACCAGCACTCAAAAGATTATGCTTCAAACCTTCAACATAATAAGCGTTGTCAGTATTGTGCTTACCATCAAAAGATATAGTGCCTTTTCCTTTGATCAAACAAGCTTTATCATCCCCAAATCTTACTAGACCTCCATTGTATTCCTGAAAGGTTAAGAATTTACTTTTATCACCAGTCATATGATATCAACATCCGAAATCAATGATCCATTCATCCTTTTCTTCTATTTTAGCTGTCAGGGCCTGCTCTACCAGTTGAATAGTAGGTGCCAGTTGATCTTCTGTTATTGCAACAAAAGTCCATCCATTGTCTGTCGGTTCCTCATCAAAATCATCAGTAACTCCTTCATCAACATAATAACGTGATTTGTCTCTATTCTTCTTAAATCTGTATCTGTGATATTCAAGGTTAGGCTTATATGTTCTTTTAGCTTCTTCTTTCAATATTGCATGTCTATCAGGACACCTAGATGCCATATGACCAATTTTATTGCAGTTAAAAAATTTAAATGGTGCTTTACCTTCATACTTACTTCCAATTGGACCTTTAGGAATTTTCCTTGCAAATAGTGCTTCAAGCTCTTCAAGTTATTCATTCTCTCTTCTAATTTATTCAAGTTCTCTAGCATAGAGAGATTTCCAATCAGATTTTTTAGATGATGATGATGATGATGTAGATGATGAAGCTTTGAAAGCCAAATCTATCTTAATTGTAGCAACAGGACCAAATTCCTTAGGTTCAAAAGCTGAAAGTTTTCCAACCAAAGTGTCTCTAGATATTGATATATTGGGCATTGTTCTCAATTCATTAATAGCAGTTACTTTCATTTTGTATGCTAGTGGAAATACTCTTAAAACTTTAGAAACAATTTCATCTTCACTTAAGGATCCTCCACAACATTGTATACCCAAAACAATTTCATGAATTCTTTCCATAAAAGCATAAATCCTTTCATCTTCTTCCATTTTTAGATTTTCATACCTAACCTAGAAGCATTCCATTTTTGCAATTTTGACAGTGGTATCACCTTCTTTCAATGTCTCCAATTTATCCCAAATAGCTTTAGCAGTAGATCGGTCTGATAATCCCATGATTTGTTGATCTGACAATGTGCTCAAAAGTTATTCTCTTGCTTTGCAATCATTCTCCTGATCTTTAGCCAAGGTTGGTGGATTAGGTTGACTATGTGTAGGACCAACATAGCCATTCTTTGTAAAATTCCATGTCTTTTCCAATGCAATTTAGATGTGTCTCCATTCTGATCTTCCATATACCATATTTAGTTCCATCAAGCTTTGGACTATCCTTCCTGAAATAGTTAGTTGCCATAGAATCTCCTTAAGCTGTTAAACTTCCACAAAAAGAGGATTTAGCTCTGATACCAATTGTTAGGACCCGGAGGCAACTGAGAGGGGAGGGGGGGTGAATCAATTGTCTATTAATTTCAACCCAAATATAAATTAACCAAACTTAATGCATAATACCGGTAAACCAAACTTAATACCGGTTGATAGTTTAATAGTTAATAATAGTATCGGTAAAGTTTAATGCATGAAATAAAAAGACAAATAACATCCACAACACACAAGACATATATTTGTACGTGGAAACCCTGTAAGGGGAAAAACCATAGTGGGAAACCTTACCCACAATCAGATGATACTACTATAGATAGAATGTGTGTACAAATGGGGTCTGCACATGCAGAAAGGCCAACAACCTAGAGCTCACTGCTCAATCATAAAATGGGAGTCACACTGACTAATAATTGGATGGTTAAATCCAATGATTTAATGTAATGCTCAAAATAGAATCTTCATATGTTGGATTCAGTACCAGTTAAGCTCTAATTGTCTTCTTCATACCTTCCTTGAATCTTCAAATGATGTCTGTGTGTATAGCTCTACTCATATTTGCATATACCTTATTACATTCCCTTTCACACTTTCTCTATAATCTCACAAATGAGATCTTACAAATATACCAAAACCTAAGACCAAATGTGTAGGTCAGCTCACTAAGAATATTACAATTAAATCAATTACAAATAAATCAATATGTGATGCATCATGTCAGCTTAATGCATTTACAACCAATCAATAAAACATCTCCATAACATGTCATGCTAATCTGGAATAGATAACACTTGTTGGTCCATAACCTAGACCTATTTGCCGGTAATAGCAAATATGAAAACTCAACTAGACCAATAACCAAATAGCCAAAACAAAGTGTCCAAACAATGTCTTCGACATCACCAAGTAATCTCCAGATGATAACAGATCATCCTCAGTGCCGATGAACAATATAACCTGTCGGTGAACCAGATACTGGTGACTATGCATAAGTCATTGAACATGTCGGTGAACATAACCAAAGATCTTCAGTGCTGATAAATGTTCACAAGTTTTGATAAGTGTTGACATCAATGAAAAAACCAATGCAACACATCCATAATACCAACAATGTGTTTTTCATCCTAACAAACCTGTTGAGAGGAGAACCGGTTTGATGAAGAAGGATGCTAGTGAGTTTGCAGGAATATGTTGGCATTTGCAATTTGTTGACATTTTTCATATAGATTGTATTAATGATATGTTGTCATTAATGTCAATTGAATCGGTAATGGTATTCATGTTATTGCTGATATTGTTGTTTTTTATATTGGTCAGTAACCAGTAAGAAGAGATTTGTGGAAGATGTTGTAAACCAGTATGTTAAGTTTGTGAGTTGAACTGGTAAACTATTGTAAAGGGTTAAACCTTTCTATGCATTGTAACCGGTAAACCCTATCAGTTGTTAAACCCTAAACAATCAAGTTTTTTGGTTTATTATCTGATGAGCGGTAATGATGGAGACACGTGTGATCATTGTATGAGGATAAGTTCAAATTGTTTTGATGTGTTTGTTTGATGTTTAGGGAAGGAGCAAAGTGCATTGCATCTAATGCACAACACATGACGAGTTACAAAGTTCAATGGAGCAGTGATCATGGAGTGGTTGGAATTTTCTTGAATAATGTGAAGAGATTGTTATGATTTCTAATGGTCAAGATTGTACTGACTTGTTTGTAATCTCGATGATGAAAATTAAGTTTTTGTTGTGTTACCAACCTAATTGATTTGTATTTAAGGTCGACGAAGTTGTTGGCAAGATTGGTAGAAATCTGTTGAGTGTTATTTGCCTAACTGGTGAATGGATTTGCACTTTGAGTAAGGCAGATTGAAGCTTAAAAGGATCTGATCAAGCAAACATAGTGCTATTCAGACAAATCAAGAAAACCTGTTGTTTTCTAACAATTACAACAGAGTCAAATCCCCTAACCAGGTAAGCTCTAACAAGCTTGGTTACTTATTAAATCCTCTACCAAGGTGGTCCATTAGCTTGGATTCTTAAATCCTTGAGTGAGGTTACTCCTAATAGGGTATTGTGCTTTTCATCAAGGCATATTTGTAAATCTTTAGTCGGGTGATTTCTAACCAGAATTAGTTCTTAACGGGACTTATTGTAAAGCTTTAACAGTCCTGGCTCCTAATAGGGTGAACTTTAGAAGAGTTCAAAGAGCTATCCTTGTGAGTCTCATCTCACCGTGGTTTTTACCTATTCGGGTTTTCGACGTATAAACATTTGTGTCAAGTGGTGAATGCTTTTGTGGTTGTGATCTTATTTGTTGATTTGATTAACTTATGTTAAGGCATGATAATTGGAAGCATTGAGAGATGAATATGTTAAGTTATGATTAAGCATTGTTGATGTTTACAAGATTGAAGTTGTTTACTGTTAAGTTTTCATAACAGTCAAACCAGTTGATGTCAAGTATTCTTATGAATATTGATCTTAACTGTGATAAGCTTACTTTGTGTGGTTGAATTTGAGTTTGGGAACTTTGTATATACCGATTCACCCCCACTTCTTAGTATTCTACTGGATACTTATTCTTTCATCATCCCATCAATTGGTATTAGAGCATCTCAGGTCCTCTTTGATCTAAAAGCCTAACATGTTGAGGAAAAGATCTTGTATATCATGATGAAGAAAGAAGGTCCGAAGTTCAACAAAGATAACTATAGAATATGGAGCAACAAAATGAAGATTTACATTAAGATTCTTGGTAGTGAGTATTGGGATAATATAGTAACTAATTATATTACACCTACTGGAACCCTAACTGATGATCAGAAGAAGACATAGCAAGAAAATCACCAAGCATTAGAGGCTATTATCAGTTCCTTGTCTGATGTTGAATATGTAGATGTTCATGGTCTTGAAACTGCATATGAAGTGTGGAAAAATCTTGAAGATATTTATAGCGGTGATGAACATGTTAAGATTGCTAAAGAGGAGAGTCTAAGAGGAAAGTTTGATGACATTAGAATGTATAAAGGTGAGAATATCCAACAGTATGGTCAAAGTATAAAAGAGATAGTTGGTGAAATAAAGAGTGCAGAAAGGAAAGTGGAAGATGCCACAGTGATCAGTAAGGTACTAAGAACCCTGCTACCAGTCTATGCTATTTGAGATGCAGCTATTTAGGAGCTGAAATCCATTGACAAGACAAAGGTATATCTTGACTCTATTATTGGCAAACTTACTGCTTTTGAACTAAATGATGGTAGTGTACAAAAATCAGAATCTGCATTCAGAGCTTTTGTCTCTAACCCATTTGTGAGAAGAAGTAAAGATACCTATCTTGGTTATGAATCTAGATCCAGCAGAGATGCTGATGATGAAGACAACTTAGTGGAACTTGAAGAATTGTTGGCAAAGTGACTTCCTAGAGGCATTAGTAAATATAGAGGTAAGCTACATTTAAAATGTTTTGCATGCAACAAGATTGCTCTTATAGCAGCTCATTGCCCTAATGGTGAAAATGAATACAAGAGAGACAAATTTAAGAAGTATAAGGGTAAAGGAAAAAGAGATTTGTTGGCAAATGAACACTCCAATGATAAATTGTAGGTGATTGAAGGTATTGTCATTGATGGAAACATTACAATCATGTGATACCAGTAGGCAGACACAAGCACCAACATCGACAGACTCTACACCGACATACAAATCATCGACACCAAAAAGATTGATCATCGGCACCATGGGCGAGAAGAATTTTGTTTAAATGTATTTTCTATTTAATTGTAAAATCTTTTGTAACCAACTCGGCGAATTGTAATACGAATCATATATGTATGAGATCATTGTAGATCATTTATGAAAAAAAGAGAATGTGAAGTATGAATAGAAGGTAGCAGACCTAATGTGCGAATTATTGAGATAAGGGTTTATGTATATTGTAGAGCTTAAACTAGTACTCAATCTAGCATAGCAGAAGCTGATCTGAAGTAGGACAAGATGTTGGATTAGTATAATCCATTTTGTAAGTCAGTGTGACTTCTTTGTAATTGAGCAATTAGCTCTAGGCACTTGGCCTTCCTGCATGTGTAGGCCCCTATTGTAAGCAGTAATATTCTGTTATTGGCCAGTAAGTGAATATTGTGGGTCACAAATCCCACTGAGGTTTTTCCCACATTGAGTTTCCTTGTTAAAATATTGTGTTATTGTGAGTCTCTTATGTTGTGGTTGCTATTCTTATTTACTGCATTATTTTTGGTTTACCGGTACACAATTTTGATATGCTTTTCATGTTATAAGTTAAGAAAATTATTATACTAGTCAGATACTGATTCAACCCCCCCCGTCTCAGTATCTTTGGGAATCCTAACAATTGGTATCAAAGCCTGGTCCTCTATTTTCAAAAGCCTAACAGCTTGAGGAAGATCTTGACACTGGTAGAGATGGAAAATTTGAGAAAGCAATTGGAAACAACTCTTTCAGACTATGATGCAGAAAAAGTAAAGAATATCAAACTTGAGGATGACCTGAAGGATGCACAGGATATTATTCAAGGACTTCAAGAAAATTTCACTATAGAAAGGAATAAAAGAAGAGAACTTTGTGAAAAGATGCAAAATGATGAAGATGAAAAAGAAACTCTTAATGATCTGGTAAACAAATTGAGACAAGAGAGTAGTACAATGAAGAATGAGATGCAAGATATGACTATGAGATTTTGTAAAGAAATTGAAGATAGAAAGAAGAATGAAGATAATTTGGTTAGAAGACTAAATGATGCTGGAAATGAAATCACAAGACTCAGTCATGAAAATGATATGTTGAAGACAGATTTGATGCATACACAAAATGATAGAATTGAACTCATGAGACAAAAAGGAATCTTGGAGAATGAATTGACTACTGCAAATCAACACAAGGAGAAATTCAATAAAAGTTCAGAAGAACTTGTTGACATGCTGAAGAATCAAAAACCTAATGGTGATACAAATGGCCTTGACTTTGAAGTTTGTGAAAGCTCTGGTACTGCAAACAATCATGATCATAGTAAACCGGTAAGACAACCTAATGCTTACAAATTCAATGGGAAATGCTTTAATTGTAACAAGTATGGTCATAGAGAAAATCAGTATAGATCTAGAAATTATCAAAACACTAATACACCCACCGGTCAATGTTCTAAATGCAACAAAATTGGTCATAATTCAAAAAACTGCAGAATGAATGCAAGATGTTATGTTTGTGGAAGATTTGGATATCTATCTAATTAATGTAGAACACATACTGGCATAGGATATGGGAAAGCTATTCAAAAAAACAATGTGACTTGTTATGCTTATAACAAAATTGGACATATTGCAAAATTTTGTAGAAGCAAGACCCCACCGGCAAATAACAAAGGTCCTAGTTTGAAAGGTAAAGAAAAAGTTAAAGAAGTAAAGCAAGAATTATCAAAACAATGGATCAGAAAGTCAGGGCAGAATGTTGATGGGAATACTCCTCCACCGGTAGAATAGAGTGACACTCCACTGACAGGAGACTCTTCATCTAACTGAAGGAAAATCCTTTGGGGGTTTAGCAACAAACTGAAAAAACATGCTAACATACCCTTGGTTGATGGTGAGAAGTTGAAATTACTTCTTTACCGACAGATGAGTTAAGTTGTGACTTAACAAGCAAGCATTAAATATGGTAGTTGGAGAAAATAACATTATAAAGCAAATGTTTTGGCTCCTTTTTCACTCACTGAGCATTCAAATCTTCGAGAGCACAAAAATTCCTGAGTGAAGGCATCCTTAGCGAAGAAGTGAAGAATTTCATCCAAGCACTCATCCTAAAGGTAGATTGAGGTAGTTATAACTATGGCTTCCTCATCCACTGCTGAATTTATTGCAAACCCTACTGTTATTGAAGTAATCAAGCATCCTAGACCCATATTCAAGCTTGTTCATGAAATAGCAAAGAAAGATGATACCCTAGGTGCATTTTCTCAAATTCCTAAGGGAGTAGTATATGCTAAAGACCCTAGGATATACATACATTTTCATATAGAGGAATTAGGAGATGATGAAATCAAGAACATGTATCAGACTATGATTTGTGATGAATCTAGAAATATCAAACCAGAACATAAGATAGTGGAAACCCTAGGTTTTACTAAAATCCTTAGTGTCCTAGATTTTCCCAAGGATATTATAAGGATTGTGCTAAGTAGAGTGCATGGCAAATTCTTTTGATTGGATTCAATTCATAATATCACCAAAGAAGCAGTAAAGGCAGTAATAGGGTTACCTTCCACCGGTAGCAGGCCTGACATAACTAAAAAGATCTCCAATGACACAGTAATGGACCTAATCGGCACAACATTTGACAAAAGGTCTCTAAGGGTAAATGAAGTAAAGGATATCAATGTCATATTTGTCAGTATGATTTTAGGCTACAAGGATACACATGCAAATAGGTTAAACTTAGTATCTAGCCTATGTATTAAAAGTGCATATGACATGGTTAACAACAATGCTAGAATAGATGTGTGTGAATGGCTCAAAGATGAATTAATAGACAATCTGAAGAAGATAAAGGGAGATAAGAAAGGAACATTTAGATTTGGAAATTTACTTGTATGTTTAATGCTGTATATTACTAAGCAAGTACCTGGTATTGGTAGGAAAGATTTTGGTTTTGACATACCGGTAGGAAAGCAACTTTTGGATACACTAAACAACATGGGAGATTACAAGGAGAAAAAGTTAAATGAACATTTTCAGGCACTAAAAGATCGAATGAAAACTAGAACAAGACTGTCACAGGCAATTGTGGATAAATATCAAAAGGAAATATGTTTTTTAATTAAGAAAGATGAAATCTGGATGGAGGCAGTTGTCCCTAGGACTATCTGGGTAACTGAAATGGGCTATGAAACAAATGATAACATCATAGAAACTATGCAAAAGCCCTCCTTGAAGCACCAAAGGAACCCACTGAGAAAGTCTTTGGAAATATAGAAACAATTGAAAGTGGAATTCAGTCAAGGAAAAGGGTTAAGAAAGTTGAACAAACTGTGAAGAAAGGAACCCGACAGGCAAAACCAATTAAGGAAGATGTTTTGAAACAAACTGGTATCAAGGAAAGTGAGCTAGAAGGACTTCAACTGGAAGCTCATCTTTCACCAGTTGGAACTTCTTCTGAGAGTGATATATAGGTAGTATTCAAAAGGGTGGAAAGGAAAAGAAAACCCTCACCGGTACCCTCACCCACACCTAGGAGAACCAGACAAAAGCAACAGGCAGTGAGGCCTCTAGAAAGGAAGTTGACTCCAAAGAAGAAAAAGTTAAAACAAGACATTGCTCCACTAGATAAGCTCCTTAGTGAAATAATAGAGGATGGAAAGTTGAAGAATACTGGCAAACTATACAATACACTTTCAGCTGATGACAGAGAGAGCATAGAAAATAGTGTAATTTTACACTTGGATATTTACAAGAATTTTTTGATGGAAATTGTTGATGAAATACCCACTGATCTTTACAGAAGACTTGAAGCTAGAAGGGTAGCTATTGTTGAGTTGGACAAGAAAATAAAACTTGAAAAATTACTTGAAATTCACCTAGTGAACTCAGTGGAAGAAATTGATCAATTAATCAGTGAGGCCAATCAGATTGTATTCTCAACCGGTCACCAGCATGTAGCATTGATGGCAGGGACAATGAATGAAATTTTAGAAGAGACTGTGGATCAATGGGACATATTCTTTGTTGAAAAGGAGAAATAGGAAGAACTCAAAACACGCAAGACTATTAGAGTATATCAAAAAGATAGGGATAAGGGGAAAGGCAAGGAAGGTGGACCTTTGAACCTTAAGATAACTGACAAATTACCCCCACTTCCTTCTGATACTCCACCAGTAGAAATAGTTGACACACAACCAGCTACTCAGAGTATGGAGACTCCTCTAGAGGATACAAATCCCGAGTCTGAAGTTTTGTATACCACGAATATTGATACACAAGAGGTGAATATTGTGGTAGATAAAGAAACCACTGAAGATAAGAAGAAAGATGTGACTACTGAGTCACCGACTGTAGATGTGGAAATCAATATTAGCACAAAGACAAAGAAATCGGCAGAGGACTCTACTGAGAAACAATCAGAGAAACCATAAATGAATAGTGCAGAGGCAAATACACACAAACCAGAAGTACTTTCAGAGGCTAAATCTGAGAAAGCGACAGTTGGAGCTTAGAGAAACCATCTGAGGCACTGGAACATAAATAGGTTGATGTACAAGTTCAAACTAAGACAATGCCACTGGCAAAAACTGAAAAGCATAAACCTTTTTTGATAGAAATGCATACCCAAACAGATCCTCCTGAGAAAGAGGAAAGCAAGGTTATCACTACAACCGGCAGCATGGAAATTGTAAAAATAGTTGGACAGACATCTGGTACTTCTATAGCAAAATTCTGACCTACAAATGTAACAGAGGTCTTATTGGACTCAATAAAGAAAATCATAGAGTGTAGTGTACAAGCTTATAAAGCTATTGATGATACAATCCCCATTCTTAAATTGATAGCACCCAAGTGCATTGTGGATAATAAAGACTCTTTAGGTCAATTAGACACTTTGTCTAAATACATCACCAGCAACATTTTGACAATTGATCAAATAAATGAGGACACAGTTAAGGAGAAAATGAATAAAGAGAAAGAGAAATTATTTGATGAAACAATAAAGAAGTGCATGGGACACATTAGCACACTTTTACTAGCACTAAACAAAAAAATAATGGAGTTTAAGGAACTCTATAGAGATACATGCTAGACAAATGTTTTGACAATAGTTATAGACAAGGAAATAAGTAAGGTACAAAAGGAGATTGACAATATAGTTGATAAACTCATCAGTTCATCTGAACCATTATCAGTTACAGAGCAAAAGATACACAGTCTTGAAGAAAAACTTGAGAAATTTGAAAACGAGAAAGACAGAATAAAAGTGAAGGCAAAAGACCTTAAATGCAAACTCAGCCCCAAATTGGAGTACCTCATCTCTTTGAGTAAAGAGATCTCTGAGGCACTTGTTCAAGGACTGAAGACACCGGAGGAACAAATGCATCACCTCACTGGTACTATTCAGAGGACAGAGGCTGCACTGAAAGACAGTGAAAATTTCATTGAGAGTCTAAATCTGGAATAGTTGAACTCTTTTAGATTATAACCCACCGGATACAAGGATCTAGGCAAGAAACACACTCCACTAACATCGAATGACAACCTTTGTCATTGATGTCAAAGGGGGAGTAGTAAGATGAGAAAAAAATGATCAGAATAGGACATCATCAGCTCAAGGGGAGCATACATTTTTGACAACATAGTTTTGGTAAGATATTTTGGGAGATTCTTTTTGGACATCATTTTTTGGATACTTTTTGATTTTTCTCATGAGCGTTGCCATCAATGCCAAAGGGGGAGATTGTTGGCAAATGAACACTCCAATGAGAAATTGTAGGTGATTGAAGGTATTATCTTTGATGGCAACCTTACAATCATGTGATACCAGCAGATAGACAAAGACACTGACACCGACAGACTCTACATCGACATGCAGATCACCGACACCAAAAAGATTGATCACCGGCACCATGGCCAACAGGAATTTTGTTTAAATGTATTTTATATTTAATTTTAAAATATTTTGTAAGCTGACTTGGTGAATTGTAATATGAATCATATATGTATGAGATCATTGTAGATCATTTATGAAAAAAAGAGAATGTGAAGTATGAAAAGAAGGTAGCAGACCTAATGTGCGAATTATTGGGATAAGGGTTTATGTATATTGCAGAGCTTAAACCTGTATTGAAATCTAGCATAGCAGATGCTAATCTAAAGTAGAACAAGACATTGGATTAGTATAATCCATTTTGTAAGTCAGTGTGACTTCTTTGTAATTGAGCAGTGAGCTCTAGGCACTTGGCCTTCCTACATGTGCATACCCCTATTGTAAGAAGTAATATTCTCTTATTGGCCAGTAAGTGAATATTGTGGGTCACAAATCCCACTGAGGTTTTTCCCACACCAGATTTCCTTGTTAAAATATTGTGTTATGGTGAGTCTCTTATGTTGTGGTTTCTATTCTTATTTACTGCATTATTTTTGGTTTACTAGTACATAGTTTTGATATGTGTTTCATGTTATAAGTTAAGAAAATTATTATACCGGTCAGATACTGATTCACCCCCCCCCCTCTCAGTATCTTTTGGAATCCTAACAAGATTGTCTTGTAGCTATTGACAGTGGTATTACAGATGAAGAATCTGATGATGATGCTAGTGAAGATATTGTGTTTGTAGCTATTAAAGAAGAAATATCAGATCAGAAGGCACTAGTATCCAGGATGGATACCTTTGATGATTGGATCATTGATAGTGGTTGTTCACATAACATGACTAGTGATCGGAACTAATTTCTTTCCCTTAAAGAATTTGATGGTAGTGTTGTCAAATTTGGAAATGACTCACCCTATATGGTTAAAGGTAAGGGATTTATTTCTCTTAATGGGAAGAGCAGTGCTAATGATGTCTATTGGGTTAAAGGCCTAAAGCACAATCTTTTGAGTGTGGCACAACTTAATGATGAAGGATACCCACTGGAGTTTAGAAATGGTATGTGCATAATCTTTGATAACAAAGGTGAATTGATTGCAACCAGGAAATAGACCAAAGGTAATCTATTTCATTTTAATCCTAAAGTTAACAACTTTTTGATTACAAAAATACATGATAGTTGGCTTTCGCATAGGAGATTTTGTCATATAAATTTTGACAATATTGTTAAAGTGAGCAAGTCTAAGATAGTTAGAGGTCTACCTCAGCTAGACAAACTAGTTAATGCTCTTTGTAAAGAATGTCAGTTGGGAAAGATGACTTCTTCAACTTCCAAGAGAAAGTCCTTCTCAACAGAGCACTTGTTAGATTTGATTCATACAGATCTATGTGGACCAATAGGAACAAGAATCATTCAAGGTGATAGATATTTCATGATCTTCACTGATGATTGTTCAAGGATGATGTGGGTCACATTCTTGAAGGACAGGAATGAAGCTTTTGGGAAATTCAAGGCATTCAAAGCCTTAGCTGAGAAAGAGAGTGGCAAAAAGATAAAATGTCTGAGAACAGATCAAGGAGGTGAATTTACTTCTGAAGAATTCAGTAAGTACTGTGATGAGAATGGTATCAAGCGACAACTTTCTGCACCAAGGACACCATAGTAGAATGGTATAGCAGAGAGAAACAATGGGTCAGTGGTCGAAGCTACTAGGACTCTATTGATACAAGGAGGTGTAGCTAAAACATTTTGGAAAGAAGCTGTAAGTACAACTGTCTACACAATAAACCAAGTTCTGGTGAAAAGAGGTAAGGACATAACCCCTTATGAATACTGGTATGGGAGATCACCTAATGTTAGCTATTTTAAGATATTTGGAAGAAAATGTTTTATTAAAAGAGGTGATTACATAAGCAAGTTTGAAGCTAAGAGTGATAAGGCATATTTCTTGGCTATCCCACCAAGAGTAAGGCCTATAAATGCTTCAACAACTTGACACAAATAATTGTTGAAAGTGCTGATGTTCATGTAGATGAATGTCCCAAAGTTTCAGAAGGAACCAATTTATGAGAAAAAGGATGAATATCCTTGCATTTTGCTTTTGGAACCTGAAACTATTAAATCAGAAACCAGTAAAGCAAATCCTGATTTACTTGTTCAATTGGAACAAATAAATTTAGAAGAAGATGATAATGAATAAGTTAAACCTAAAGAGAATGATCATGTTATTCCTAGGTATGTGAGACTGAATCACAATCCTGAATAAATTATTGGGGATAAGGATGTTGGATTACTAACTAGAAGGAGAATAAGAGAAAACTCTTGCATGATCTCCATCTTTGAACCTAGAAGTGCTAAGGAGGCATTTGGTGATGATCATTGGGTTAAAGCTATGGAGGAGGAATTGGATCAAATTGAGAAGAACAACGCTTGGATCCTAGTACCCCAATCGGTAAACAAGAATGTTATATGTACTAAATGGGTGTTCAGAAACAAGTTAAATGAAGATGGCGTTGTAGTTCGCAACAAGGCAAGATTAGTCTGCAAAGGATATGCTCAAGAAGAAGGAGAAGATTATGGAGAAATGTTTGCACCAGTAGCAAGACTAGAAGGTGTCAAAACTTTACTTGCATTTGCAGCTCATAAGAAGTTCAAGGTATACTAGATGGATGTTAAGTCTGTACATTTGAATGGGATATTGGAAGAAGAAGTTTATATAGAGAAGCCTGATGGTTATGCATTGATAGATAAGGAAGACATGGTATGAAAATTGCATAAAGCTTTGTATGGATTAAAGCAAGCACCCAGAGCATAGTATGAATGACTTCATACACATTTGATGAAGATAGGCTTTGCTAGAACCAGTGATGACAACAACATTTATTTGAAGTCTGAAGGAGATGAAATACTGGTCAGTGAAGTATTTGTTGATGACATTATATTTGGAGGTAATGATGACCTGAGTAATTCTTTTGCAGATGAAATGAAGAATGAGTTTGAGATTTCATTAGTAGGGGAAATAAAATTTTTAATAGGCTTGCAGATACAGCAAATGAAGAATGGTATTTTCATTACTCAATCTATGTATGTGAAAGAGGTTTAGAAGACTTTTGGTATGAGTGACTATAAACCAGTTGGAACCCCAATGGTTACAGATTGTAAATTGTCCAAGAAAGATGCATCTAAGTTTGTAGATGAAAAGGAATACATGTCAATGATTGGAAAATTACACTATGTTGTTCACAGTTGACCGGATATTGCCCATGCAGTTGGTATAGTTGCTAGATTTCAGAAGAATCCAAAGGAAGAACATCTGATGGCAACCAATAGAATTTTTTGATATCTGGAAGGTACTATTGACTATGGGTTATGGTATCCATATGGTGGAAATTTTTATTTGAAGGCATACACAAATGCTAATTGGGCAGGAAATGTTGATGACTAGAAAAGTACTACTAGTGGAGAATTCTTTCTAGGAGGAAGGCTAGTTTCATGGAGTAGTAAAAAGCAGAGTTGTACTTCACAATCTACTACTGAAGCTGAGTATGTAGCAGCTTATATGAATTGTACACAAGCTATTTGGATGAGGCACATTTTGGAAGGTTTTAAGATGAAAATCTCAGAACCTATAAAGATTTTGTGTGATAATACAAGTGTAGTAAACATTTCAAAAAATCCTATTTTGCACACAAGGACTAAGCACATTGAATTGTATCACTTCTTGAGGGAAAAAGTTCAAAGTAAAGATGTTATCTTGGAGCATGTTTCTACCAGGGAGTAGCTTGCAAATATCTTTACCAAACCTCTTCCTAAGACCACTTTTGAGTATCTTAGAAGTCAATTGGAGGTTGTCCCTCTTCATGAAGTTAGTTGAGCATGATACCAATTGCATCAATCCCTAAATGACTTGCAGAATTTTACATGGATTGATGAAGAAGTGGATGTATTCCACAAGGGGGGCCTTGATTTGCAGTATGATGTTGATGCATAGTGAGAGCATAATTATATGTTTTTTCTTTCACTTTGGCATTGCTGTCAAAGGGGGAGAATAATTACGTGTCTATTTAGGTGAACCAATGGCAGGCTGAAGACAGACAGAGCAAGGTGAATACTTGGTAATGTAAACTAGGATTCCCATTCACCAATCTCAGTAGCAATCAGAGGCGTTGATATTTGTATTCCCATCAATGCCAAAGGGGGAGATTGTTGGCATTTGCAGTTTGTTGGCATTTTGAATATAGATTGCATTAATGATATGTTGTCATTGATGTCAATTAAACTACTAATTGTATTCATCTTATTGTTGATATTGTTGTTTTTGATATTGGCTAGTAACTCGTAAGAAGAGATTTGTGGAAGATGTTGTAAACTAGTATGTTAAGTTTCTGAGTTCAACCGGTATACCAGTGTAAAGGGTTAAACCTTTCTATGCATTTTAACTAGTAAACCCTATCAGTTGTTAAATCCTAACTGATCAAGTTTGTTGGTTTATTATCTGATGAGCAGTAATGATGGAGACACGTGTGATCATTGTATGAGGATAAGTTCAAATTGTTTTGGCACATTTGTTTGATGTCTAGGGAAGGAGAAAAGTGGATTGCATCTAATGCACAATACGTGATGAGTTACAAAGTCTGATGGAGCAGTGATCATGGAGCGGTTGGAATTTTCTTGAAGAATGTGAAGAGATTGTTATGATTTCTAATGGTCAAGATTTTACCGACTTGTTTGTAATCTTGATAATGAGAATTAGTTTTTTGTTGTGTTACTGACCTAATTGATTTGTATTTAAGGTCGATGAAGTTGTTTATAAAAGTTGTTGGCAAGATCGGTAGAAACCTGTTCAGCGTGTGGTTGCCTAACCAGTGAATGGATCTGTACTTTGAGTAAGGCAGATTGAAGCTTAAAAGGATCTGATCAAGCAAATGTAGTGTTATTCAGACAAATCAAGAAAACCTTTTGTTTTCTAACAATTACAATAGAGTCAACTCCCCTAACCGAGTAAGCTCTAACAAGCTTGGATTCTTAAATCCTCTAGTGAGGTTACTCCTAATAGGGTATTGTGTTTTTCATCAAGGCATATTTGTAAATCCCTTAACCGGGTGATTCCTAACCAGAATTAGTTCTTAACAGGACTTATTGTAAAGCTTTAATAGGCTTGGCTCCTAACAGGGAAAACTTCAGAAGAGTTTAGATAGATATCCTTGTGAGTCTCATCTCACCATGGTTTTTACCTATTTGGGTTTTCCACGTATAAACATTTGTGTCAAGTGGTGAATTCTTTTGTGGTTATGATCTTATTTGTTGATTTGATTAACTTTTGTTAAGGCATGATAACTGGAAGCATTGAGAGATGAATATGTTGAGTTATGATTAAGAATTATTGATGTTTACAAGATTAAAGTTGTTTGCTGTTAAGTTGTCATAATAGTCAAACCGGTTGATGTCAAGTATTCTTATGAATATTGATCTTAATTGTGATAATTTTACTTTGTGTGGTTGAATTTGAGTTTGGGAACTTTGTATTAGTTTTTTTAGTATACTAATTCACCCCCCCTCTTAGTATTCTACTGGATACTTATTCTTTCATCATACCATCAAAATATACATATGGTGTTATCAAGATGCTGAAGGGAGGTTGATGCAGAACAATAGGAGTGTGATGACTTGGTGTCATCAATGTGTCTCACAGGAAAGAAGGAAAGTATGTTGTCCATTGGTAGACACATCTACCTGATTTTTCATTGGTGATAGTTGACATGTTATGTCAGTCGATGAAACAACAAAGAAGAGACAAGAAAGATAAGGTTATCACCTAATAAAGATGGAGTTCATTGAAGTTTGATGACATGGTGTCATCAAGAGTAGTTACCAGTATGAAAGATCACCGGTAATATGGACAAGGTGCAAGTGCAGAAGACTCCTATGTAATGAGAATGTGCATGTTTTGGATTTGACATGTCTGAAGACCGGTTTGAGTGTTACATTGGTAGAGCAGTGAAGTGTAGACACAAGGGTTACACCGGCAGATCATAAAAGGTCATGACAAGAAGTTCAACTGGCAAGGTGGTTAGTGCCTGCAGGGTTAGTGAATCGGTATGGGTGTACTGATTATGTGTGTGGTCAGTGACCAAGCTAAACCGATAGAGTAGTATGATGAGGTGGATACAAAATGTGATGCCACATGAAGATGAAGTGGAAAACTTGCATGAAGTGGTAGATGATACATGCATAGGTTAGTGCAGTGAGGTCGGTGAGGTAGTTGTGATTGGTCCGACATTAATGGTGACTACAAAGCTCAAGGTAGAGTTTAAAAATTATGCGACTTGAGATCCAGGATAGATTGATTGTGTAGATCGAAGTAGGTGAAGGAAACAACCAAGCCATTTATGGCGATTGACTGAGAAAAGCCGACAGATTGATTGCAGGTTGTTGAAGAAGGAAGGCATATTTTGGAAGACATGATATTGGCAAAAATGTGCAGGCAGTCATCTCAAAGTTGTGATCCGATCAGATCTAATTAGATTCAATGTGCCTCATGTTCAGTGGAGAAAACCCTAAGGTGCCAATTTTGAATTGGTTTTTGGCGAGAAGCCAAGGCTATAAATATGCAAGCCTAAGAGATAGTTGGACGCTGCTAAATAAAAGAAGAGTGTGATGTTGCAAAGTAATTAAGTGTTACTTCTGCATATGAGATCAAATCAGCCAAGTGCTCAATGAGTATTTGAGAAGAGTGTAAGAGTGAGGGAGAACCTAGTTGAAGTGTTCAACCGGTAGAAGACCAGAACCGGTAGTGTCCATACCGGTAGAGCAAAGGTGAAGGAAGTTGCAGAGTAGGTAGACAAAGAACAAGAAAAGTGTAGTACCAGTGAAGAGTAGAGCAGTGAGGAGGAGATTTAGTGAGAGAAGAACAGAAGATAGGTGAACTGGTAGACTTTATTGGCAAGTAAAGTAGCTGATGAGAGTAGCAGAAGAGTGAGTCAATGTAGCAGAGAAGGTATTTCACCAGCAGAGTAAGATATATGAAATGGTTGCAAGATTCACTTGTAACAAGGTAACTACTTCTGTAATTGAAGTTTACTTTGTGATCAGTGAGTTTTAGCTTCGTGCAGGGGTTGTGGCTCCTTTGGGTTGTAGCCCATAAACAAGTTAAGGGTTGGTGCTCCTTGGGTTGGTGCCCTAAATCAGGGGTTGGTGCCCTAAACATTGTAACAAAGTTTCATTGTGAGGCTGGATTGGAGTATTAGACTCCAACAACATTGCTCACCGAGGTTTTTCCCATCTTGGGTTTTCCTCATACATCTTGGATTTATGAGATTCCTCTTTGTGTGTGATTGTTTTGAGTTGGTCTCCTCACAAACCGGTATGTCTCTATTGTGTTAGATCCCATAACCGATATACACACATAAATTAGTTAAAGGGACAAAGATTAAGAACCACTAATTCAGCCCCCCTCTCAGTGGTGCATTGTGTCTAACATCAACAAAAACCTTGTCTTTGCATGGGAGTGTACCCAAGAATTCCCAAAGAGAATTATTGGTAGGATCCTCAATTTTCTCTCACCTCTCTAAGGCATAGTGTGATGTGGTTCTACTTATCCTTAATGACTTGCTTGTTTTTCTTATTAAACAAGATTTTTTCATTTCCTTTCCCATTATGGTTGATGTGAGGACACAACGAGTAACATTAGCATATTTAGTGTTTGATTTCAAACTAATGGGATGGTATGCATCAGAAATATTTCTCACAATGGTTCTTTCACTATTATTTTCAGATGTTCTTAACCCCAAAATTTTCATTGTCTCTTTAAATTTCAAATTTTTAATCATTTCAACAACTAATTGCCATCTTCCACTTTGATTTATGTTTTCAAAATAGTTATTCCAAATTCTTCTAACCATTCTTCTACAAGTTCTTCCAGAAATTTTATCATGCATTGGCTTCACAATATTTTCATCAATGTTTATTAGGAACTTTGGTTTTCTATGAATTATTATAAGATGTGTTAAGATTGGTGCATGATCTTCATTTTCATTAGGTGCATTTGTTAGGGTTCCCACAGATACTGAGAGGGGGGGTGAATTAGTATCTGACCGATTATGAAATTTTCTTGAAACTGAATATGCAGAATATGAAGTAACAGTATACCTATATGCAAGAATTAATGTAAATAACAAAATACAAAGCATCCACATGAAAAGAAAACCATAACACAAGATGTTTAATGAGGAAACCCGGTGTGGAAAAAACCTTGGTGGGATTTGTGACCCACAATATTCACTTACTGGCCAATAAGAGAATATTACTTACAATAGGGGCCTGCACATGTAGGAAGGCCAACTGCCTAGAGCTCACTGCTCAACAAGAAGTCACACTGACTTACAAGAGGATTTACACAAATCCAATATTTTGTACTGCTTTACAATAGCATCTTCAATGCCAGATTCAGTACCGATTATTGCTCTGTTCTTTACATATACCCATGACCTACAATTCGCACATTAGGTCTGCCTTATATTTTATTTATTACATACTCTCTCTATATGTCCTACAAATGCCTACAATGATCTCTTTTATATACAAGAGTCATTTTACAATTTGCCAAGTCGGCTTACAATGATAAACAAAATATTACATATCAAAAATCCTATCGGCCTCTGTGCCAGTATACATATTTCCTTCTGTGCCGGTGTACATTGATTTTGTTGATGCCGGTGCATTGTTCTGTTTGAGTAATTCTTAGCTGGTATAATGTCTTTGTCAGTGTCATAGGATTGCAAGGTTGCCTATGTAATGCTTTGCCAATATAATGTCTTTTCCGGTGCCATAGGATTGCAAGGTTGCCATCAATGACAAAACCTTCAATCACACACAATGACTCATTGGAGTGTCCATATGCCAACAATCTCCCCCTTTGGCATTGATGGCAACACTCATGAGAAATTTCAAAAAGATATCCAAAAATGTGTATACCAAAAAAAATGTTACCAAGAATATGAGGGCTCCCCCTGAGCATGTGATCCCTGTGTTTTGAATTTTCTCATCTACTACTCCCCCTTTGGAATCAATGACAAAGGTTAGTAGATTTGTAGTTGTACCAATACATAACCTCAACCTTGTAGTTGGGTAGTTATTAGCTAAAGAATATCTCCCAAAATTAATTTTATACCATCCATAAACTTCTTGCTCTCCTTTATTGCTATCTTAGTTCTGTGTACTATACCAGTGAGATGCTGTAAGTGCTCTGCCGATGTTTTCCTACCTTGTTTTAGTGCCTCTGAGATTTCCTTACGCAGAGATGCTAAATAGTCCAATCTTGGACTTAGTTTAGATCTCAAAAATTTGGTCTTGTTTATTATTTTTTCTTTTTCTCTTTCTAATTTAAGCAGTTCTTCCTCAAAATTTGTTATCTTTTCCCCAAAAACTGATAATGTATCAGGTGAGTTAACAAAATTATCAGCAAGTTTATTGATCTCTTCCTGTACCTTACTTATCTTTTTATCTACATCCGTGGTCAAAAAGTTTACCTTATAGGTGTCTTTATACAAAGTTTTGTACTCTTTCAATATATTGCACAGTTTTGGTAGAAGTGTGTCAAATTCCTTGTTACACTTCTTTATTCCTTCCTCAAAGAATTTCTGTTTTTCTTTTTCTACACTTTCTTTTATAGTTTCTACCTTTGATTGCTCAAAATTTCTAGAAATATATTTACAAAGTGTATCCAACTGGCCTAAAGAATCTTTGTTGGTTGTATTACAGTTTGGAGCTATTAATTTCAAAACTGGAATTGAATCATCTATTGCTTTATATGCTTGTGAGCTATAATCGGTTATTTTCTTGATAGAATCGAGCAATGCCTCTGTTACATTTGATGATGACCCAATAAACTGAGTGTCGGTGGAAGGGACCATGCTGGTATTGACCTCTGGTAGGTTTGTCTGTGTCTCCACAGTTTTTCTTGCATCATTTCTTACCAATGGCATCTGTTCTTGAGCCTTTAGCTCTATTGGTTGCTCTGTTTGTGTTCCAGATTCCTTCTTTTTCTCTGAATCTGCTGCCGGTTGCTCTTGGTTTCCTATTGCCGGTGGCTCCTTATTATTAGATTTCTCTGTGGTATCCTTATCTACCACGATGTTGATTTCTTGAGTATCAACATTCACAGTATATAGGACTTCAAGATTAGGATTGTTATCCTCTGTGTCCATGCTCTTAGCTGCCGGTTGATCTTCTATAGTTGTTTTTACCAGTGGAGTATTTAAAGGAGGTGGGGGTAAGTTGTCTCTAATCTTGATACTTGGTGGTGCACCAACTTTACCTTTCCCTTTGTCCTTTTGATATACCAAAATGGGTTTGGGATTCATATATTCTTCTTGTTTTTCTTTTTGAACAAAGAATCTATCCCAACCATCTTCTATTTTAGTTGAGACTTCAGTAACTCTGCCTGCCATTAATGATATTTGCCAGTGTGCAGTGGAAAAAACTGTCCAGTTGGCCTGAGCTATCAAATCATCAATTTCCTTAGGTGAGTTGGCCAAGTATACTGCAAGTAATTTTTCTATTTTTATTTTCTTATCCAACTCAATTATTCCTTGCCTTCTGGCCTCAAGTCTCTTATATAATTCATCAGGAATTTCATTTAGGACTTGCATCAAAAACTTTTTATACATGTCCATGTGTAGTATAACACTTTCCTCAATTTGTCCTTTCTCATCTTCTGATAGGGTGTCATAGATTTTCCCTATGTTTTTCAATTTTCCTTCCACTGTGATTTCATCCAGTAATATGTCAAAAGAGGCCAAGTCAGTGTATGTCTTCTTCTTCCTTTTGGGGGTCATCTTTTTCTTAGGTGTGGCTTTCTTGACTGGAGACCTCATAGCTTGTTGCTTCTGTCTTGTCCTTCTAGGTGAAGGAGTGGATACCGGTGAGGGATCTCTTTTCCTCACAACTCTTTTGAAAGTTGCTAGTGTATCTCCTTCTAAGGAGGTATCTACCGGTGATAGATGAGTTTCAGGTTGTTGGGCTGCCAACTCATCTTCTGTTATGCCGGTTTTCTTTAGTACATCATCTTTTAAGGCTTTTGCTTGCCTGCTTCCTTTCCTCATAGATGCCTCAACTTTCTTTACTCTCTTTTTGGATTGTATTTGACTTTGAATGTGCTCAGCACTACCAAATACTTCTTCCTTTGGTTCATGGGGGGCTTCCAAAAGTGCTTTGGCATAAGTTTCCACCATGTGGTCATCTGTTTCATACCCCATTTCTATAACCCATATTGTTCTTGGGATAACTGCTTCCATCCAGATCTCATCCTTTTTGATTACAAAGCAAATGTCATCCTTGTATTTGTTGACAATTTCCTGTGATAGTCTAATCCTCTTATTCATTTTGACCTTTAGTGCTTGAAAATACTCATGGATATTCTTTTCTTTGTTTTCACCCATGTTGTTGAATAAGTCAGACAATTGTTTTCCTACCAGTATGTCAAATCCAAAATCCTTGTTGCCTATACTAGGAGCCTGTTTGGTTATATGTACCATTAAGCATACAAGAAAATTTCCAAATCTAAAGGTTCCTTTCTTATCCTTCTTGATTTTTGCTAAGTTATCAATTAACTCATCTTTTAACCATTCACAGATCTCAATTTTTACATTGTTCTTAACCATGTCATAAGCACTTTTTATGCATAAACTGGAAACAGAATTAAGCCTATTTGCATGAGTAGCTTTGTAACCTAGAATCATGCTAATGAATCTTACATTTTTATCGGTTACATCATTAACCCTCAATGATCTTTTGTCTGATGTTGCACTAGTTAGTTAAGTTACTAGGTCATTGGAGACCTTCTTGGTTTTGTTGGGTCTGGTACCGGTGGAAGGTAACCCTGTTACTGCTTTCACAGCTACCTTTGTAATTTTATGTACTGAGTCAAGCCAAAAGAATGAGCCATGTACCCTGCTGAGAACTATCCTAATCACTTCCTTGGGAAATTCAGGAATGTAGAGGATTTCAGTGAATCCTAGGGTTTCAACAATTTGGTGTTCAGGTTTCACATTTCTGGCATTGTCACATATAACAGATTTGTACATGTCTTTGATTTCTTCATCACCTAATTCCTCTATGTTGCAATGAATGTACATTCTAGGGTCTTTTGCATAAACAACACCCTTTGGAATTTGGGAAAAAGCACCTGTGTTGTCATCTTTCTTAGCTACCTCGGGAACTAGCTCAAATACGGGCCTAGGTCATTTTATAACCTCGACTACTGTAGGGTTTGCTATGAATTCAGGTGCAGAGGAGGATGCCATGATGATAAATACCTTTTTCTGCCTTTCGATGGACTGATTGCTGAAGTGCTTTGCCTCTTTGCTTGGAATGCCTTAGCTCGGGAAATGAAATGGAGCCAAAAACTTAATTTATAAAGCCTTTTCTGCCACCTACCACATTAATTGTCTGCCAGTGATGTATTAACTCAACTTTATTTGCCGGTAATGAAGGATTTTCAACTTCTTTTCTCTAACTGAGGGAATAATAGCACATGTGTCATTAAATTGCCAAACCCTCAAGATAATTTTCTTCAATTTGATGAAGAACATCCTGTCGGTGGAGCATTGCTCTGTCCTGCCGGTGGAGCATCATATTGTCCTACCGGTGAAGCATTTGTTGGTTCTACCGGTGGAGGAGTAACCCCAATATTTAGATTACCTTTTCTAATCCATTGCTTTCAAAATTCTTGCTTAACCTCTTCAACCTTTTCTTTACCTTTCAAGCTGGTACTTTTGTTATCTACCGGTGTACCTTTGCTTCTACAGAATTTTGCAATATGACCAATTTTGTTACATACATAACAAGTTACATTATTTTTCTGAATAGCTTTCCCATAACCTATGCCGGTTTGCGTTCTGCATTTATTTGATAAATGACCAAATCTTCCACAAACATAACATCTTACATTCATTCTACAATTTTCAGAGTTATGACCAATTTTGTTGCATTTGGTGCATTGACCGGTGGGAGGATTGATGTTCTGATAATTTCTAGATCTACATTCATTTGCCCTATGACCATATTTATTACAGTTAAAGCATTTTCCATTGAATTTGTAAGTAATAGAGGGTCTTACTGATTTGCTTTGATCCTGGGTATTTGTAGTACCAGAGCTTTCTCCAACTTCAAATCCAACTCCAGAAGTGTCACCTTTGGGTTTTTGGTTCTTCAATAAGGTACCAAGTTCTTCTGAGCTTTTCTTGAATTTTTCTTTGTGTTGATTTGCAGTTTCCAATTCCCTTTCCAAGATCTCTTTTTGTCTCATTAGTTCATTCGAGCCATTTTGAGTATGCATCAGATCTGTCTTCAACATATCATTTTCATAGCTAAGTCTTGTGTTCTCATTTGCTGCATCACTTAGTCTTCTGGTCAATTCTTCTTCATTCCTCTTTCTGTCCTCAATCTCTTTGCAGAATCTCATAGTCATATCCTGCATTTCATTTTTTGTTGTCATGATCTCTTGTTTCAATTTGCTCATCATATCATTTAATGATTCCTTTTCATCATTTTCATTTTGCAACTTTTCACAAAGTTCTCTTCTCTTGTTTCTTGTAACAGTAAGATTTTCTTGAAGTGCCTAAATAATGTCCTGAGCTGCTTTTAAATCATCTTCTAATTTGATATTTTTCAACTTCTCTACATCATAGTCAGTAAGAACTCCTTCAAGTTGCTTCATCAGATTTTCCATCTTTACCGGTGTCAAGATCTTCCTCAAGCTATTAGGCTTCTGAAAGTAGAGGACCAGGCTCTGATACCAATTGTTAGGGTTCCCATAGATACTGAGAGGGGGGGGTGAATCAGTATCTAACCAGTTATGATATTTTCTTGAAACTGAATATGCAGAATATGAAGTAACAGTAAACCGGTATGTAAGAATTAATGTAAATAACAAAATCAAAAGCATCCACATGAAAAGAACACCATAACACAAGATGTTTAATGAGGAAACCCGGTGTGGGAAAAACCCTGGTGGGATTTGTGACCCACAATATTCACTTACTGGCCAATAAGAGAATATTACTTACAATAGGGGCCTGCACATGCAGGAAGGCCAACTGCCTAGAGCTCACTGCTCAACAAGAAGTCACACTAACTTACAAGAGGATTTACACAAATCCAATATTTTGTACTACTTTACAATAGCATCTTCAATGCCAGATTTAGTACTGGTTATTGCTCTGTTCTTTACATATACCCTTGACCTACAATTCGCACATTAGGTCTGCCTTATATTTTATTTATTACATACTCTCTATATATCCTACAAATGCCTACAATGATCTCTTTTATATACAAGAGTCATTTTACAATTTGCCAAGTCGGCTTACAATGATAAACAAAATATTACATATCAAAAATTATGTCGGCCTCTGTGTCGGTATACATATTTCCTTCTGTGTCGGTGTACATTGATTTTGTTGATGCCGGTGCATTGTTCTGTTTGAGTAATGCTTAGCCGGTATAATGTCTTTGCCAGTGTCATAGGATTGCAAGGTTGCCTGTGTAATACTTTGCCGGTGCCATAGGATTGCAAGGTTGCCATCAATGACAAAACCTTCAATCACACACAATGTCTCATTGGAGTGTCCATATGCCAACAACATTATGTGCATTGATCACATCAAATTCAAATGGTCTATATTCTTCAATTTCATTAACATGCGCATTCACCAAATCATTTTCAAATGGTGTATGTTCATTGCATTCATCATATGCATTTGAATTGGTGTATGTTGATCATTTTGATTTGGTGCATTCATCTTATCAATTTCAATTGTTCAATGTTCATCCCTTTCATTAGGTGCATTAGATGACGTACCTTCACATAATCTCCTTGTATGCTCCCTTTGTCTTTCCTTTGCTGCCTCTCTTTGTTCTTTTCCATTGTCCTGGACATAACTTGATGATGACAATCCACAATCAAATAGAAAAAAAGCAACAAATGATCATCATTTTGTTATAATCTAAAGTAACAATAATAAAATAACTTACCAAAATACAAGACAAATCAATCATGATCAAAGAAAAAAAAAATGATCATCATTTTGTTATAATATAAGGTAACAATGATAATATAACTTAAAAAACAATCCAATATATGAGGCAAATCAATCATTTCAAAGCAAAAGTGACAAAAAAATATGGAAACCTGACTGTTATTGTCCCAGAAAATCATGTCAGGTCATCCTTTTTGAATGGTAACCTTGAGGAGGAAGTCTACATTGAGAAACTGGAAGGATTTTCATTAAATCAGATGAAGAAGACATGGTATGCAGATTGAAGAAAGCATTGTATGGACTAAAGAAATCCTCTAGAGCCTGGTATGCAAGATTAGATAAGTATTTGATGAAGATGGGATTTTATAAAAGTACTACTAATAGTAACTTATACTTTAAGGTTGCGAATGATAACATTTTGATTGTTGAAGTATTTGTGGATGACATTATTTTTGGAGGAGATGATGATTTGAGTATGAAGTTTGTTGATGATCTATGCAAAAGGAGTTTGAGATGTCTATGATTGGTGAGATGAATTTCTTCTTAGGATTGCAGATTACTCATACCGGTAAAGGAGTTTTCATTTCTCAATCTAAGTATGTGAAGGAACTATTGAAGAAATTTGGATTAGCTAATTCTAAACCTATTGGAACTCCTATGATGATTGCATGCAAGTTGTCTAAGAATGATGAATCTCAGAAGGTGAATCAGACCTTGTACAGATCTATGGTTGGTGGACTATTGTACCTAGCTCATGCTAGACTAAATATTATTCATATTGTATGTCTTTGTGCCAAATTTCAAGCTAATCCTAAGGAAACTCATGTTACTACAATTAAGAGGATTTTTAAGATATTTGAAGGGAACTGTTGATTATGGGTTGTGGTATCCGAAGAATGATGATTTCATGCTATGTGACTATATCGATGCTAATTGGGTAGGTCATGTAGATGACTAGAAGAGAACTACTAGTGGATCTTTCTATTGGGGGAAGAACTTGGTTTTGTGGGAAAGCAAGAAATAGGATGCTATATGTCTATCTATTGTTGAAGCTGAATACATTATTGTTGCTAGCAACTGTACTCAGGTAGTTTGGATGAAGCAAATTTTGAAAGACATTAGAGTTGTGTATGATGATCCTACTATTATTTACTATGACAATTCAAGTGCTATTAATATTTCCAAGAATCCGATATTGCATTCTAAAACAAATCATATATCAATTACATGTCATTTCTTGAGGGAGAAAGTCAGTATTGAAGAAGTCAAACTAGAGTACGTACCTACAAAAGATTAGATTGCAGATATTTTTACTAAGCCTTTTCCTGCCGATACATTTGTGTACTTGAGAGACAATTTAGGGGTCTTTGCCCCTCCTGATGATAACTAGGTGCATTAAGATGCATCAATCTGGTGGACTTCACAATCTTATATCTTTATCTCGGTTGATGTGTTGGTGTTGCTACTCAGCCAAAGTAGTTAGAGTGTTGTTCAAAGTTGTGGATCTATTATAAGAGGGAGAGATTATATCATTTGGGGGATAGAAGCTTGATTAGTTTATATCTTTGGCATTGATGTCAAAGGGGGAGAGAAGAATGTGAAAAACTGCCTTATTTTTGGAGCTTTGTGTGCATGATCTTGGGGGGGTCTGTTGGAATTTGCTGGTGTCGATTTATTCCTTTGCATTGATTGTTTTTCACATTCATATGTTTCCATCAATGCCAAAGGGGGAGATCGTTGGATATTGTTGCTACTAGGATATTTTGTTGTCATTGATGTCAACATATTCCTATGTTTTGGTATTGCAAAGAAATGTTTTGGTGTTCCAGTGATTGCTGAGAATTGATTTGGATTTATGGTTCAGTATGGAGTATCTCTAGTGTCTCTACACAATTCTTTATCTAATCCATGATGCTCTATGATGATTTGATCAAGTTGAGGATTCTAGTATGGAGATTGGTTTTCATGTTCAGTGTTGCAATGTTTTGGTGTTTGATCCATTTGTTAGTACTTGGCTAATCCCAAAGACACTGAGAGTGGGGGGTGAATTAGTGTCTAACCGGTTTATGAAAGATTTAAACTTATTTACAATTTTGTAACTGAAATTAATATACTAGTAAACAAATAATATTGTAGTAAAGAGAAACAAAAGAATTAGCATCAATGCACACCATAACACAAATATTTTGGCGAGGAAACCTAGTAAGGGAAAAACCTCGGTGGGATTTGTGACCCACAATATTTACTCATTGGCCAATATGAATAAATATTGCTTAGTACAAAAGGGACCTGCACATGCAAGAAGGCCAACTGCCTAGAGCTCACTGCTCAACAACAAAAATGGAGTCCCACTAACTACACAATTGGATGGTTAAATCCAATAACAATGTACTACTTCAAAATAGCATCTGCAGTGCTGGATTTAGTACCGGTTTAAGCACTGTCTAATACCTCTACCAAAAACCTTGCTGGTAAATAATTTTTCTTACACAAAATAGTCTTCTCTCTTCTCTACTTCTTATTCGCTCTCAAGATAAACACATCAAAGTGCATATATAATTATCTGGTATCATATCCCTATCTTATCACATATACCGCTTACATACACATATTTCATTACCTACTACATTTCAAATGACCTGCAAGATCTCATACATATACAAGTCTTTACAATACATCATTTTGGCCATACAATTACAATTTACATTACATAAACAATATTATTGCCAAGTCAGCTTTGGATGTCGATATGATCTGTTGCTAGTATAGATGCTAATGTGAATGACTTGTAGTATCTGTCGATGCTGGTAGGTGAATTCTATTGCCAGTTGAACCTGTAGAACCTTGTTGAACCTTTTTGTCATCAATGAGAACATCTACCTTTCTCATTTGATTGTATAATGCCAACAATCTCCCCCTTTGGCGTTGATGGCAACACTCGAGAAAAATCAAAAACCAAAAACTGAGTGCTCCTCCTGAGCAATTGATCTCCTTTTGTTCACTTTTCACCATGCCTTACTTTGTACATTTTTCTCATTATACCACTCCCCCTTTGACATCAATGACAAAGGATGTCAAAAGTATCAAAATTTCAAAAATTACCTAGATACCTGAAGTTTGTTATCTACAATCTGAAAAATATCTACAAGAACTAAGTTAAGACCTTGCAAGAACTTTGTATTGTCGGTAATTAATGCTTCAATTTGCCTGATCATCCTAGTAAGATAGTGCATTAGTTGTTTCAGTGATCTGCCTCCTTGAATTGTTTCCTTGGATATTTCTTTCTGGTGATTTAGTAGATTGTCCAATCTTGGACCAAGCTTATTCTTCAACTCCTGGGTTTTCATTTTCAATCTAGCCTTTTCATTTTCCATATTTTTCAATCTTTTCTTCATAAATAGCCATTTCCCAATCTAAGACTGATGTTAGTTCCGAAGAACCAATTAAGTTATCTACAATATCATCAATCTCCTTCTGAGTTTTCTGATCTGTTCATCAATATCTTTAGTTAAATGATGAGGTTTGCAAGCTTCCCTGTATAATTTCTTATATTCCAAAATAGTGGAATTCAATGCCGGTTGCAATGAATCAATCTGTTGAGTACAATCCTTTATGGTGTTATCAAAGAATTATTCCTTTTCTTTATTTACTCTTTCTTGAATAGTTTCCTCGTTTATTTTATCTAAAGACTGAATGTTAGAAGAAATGAATTTGGACAATGTGTCCAATTTACCTATTGAGCTAACAATGTGATCTACCTTGCACTCTGGTGCAATCATCTACAAAATCAGTAGAGAGTAATCTACAGCCTTGAATTCTAAGGCATTACACTCTTTTATCTTCTTTATTGAATCCAAAAGTACATCAGTGGCAATGGTTGGTCTGAAATCCATAGTGGAAGTACTGGGAGAAGTGATAGGTTCTAGATTCAATTTCTTCTCTTCTCCTTTATTGTGAAGTCAAGTACATTGCCAACCTTATTCTTTCCTTTATCTCATTCTTGGTATAC
The DNA here is from genome assembly GCF_030272615.1 of Cryptomeria japonica. Classification (NCBI taxonomy): domain Eukaryota; kingdom Viridiplantae; phylum Streptophyta; class Pinopsida; order Cupressales; family Cupressaceae; genus Cryptomeria; species Cryptomeria japonica. Next base: position 775,330,413 of record NC_081409.1, on the reverse strand, counting down.
CTTAGTAAAATATTTGTCGACCTTTTGTCTTTCTTTTTCTTCTCTTTTCTCTTTCTCCACAAACAAAATATCCCATTTACTTGTTTTCTAATCTTCTATTTCCTTTACTTTGCCGGCCAATAGTGCTTCAACCTTCAATTTCTTATCCAATTCCATAATAGACATTCTTTTAGCTTCAATTCTCAAATATGTCATTTGGGAGAACATCAATGACTTCAATAAGAAATTTCTTATATATATCTAAGTACAAAATTATGCTCTCTTCAATAGTGTCTTTATCTGAATCTTTAAAAGAATGATAAAACTTACTAACATTACTGAGATTTCCATCCTGAGTTATTCCATTAACAAGCTCTTCCAGGGAAAGAGTATCAGATACCTTTTAAGTGAAAACCTTGGATGCCCTAAAAATATTTCCTGATTCTCTTTTTGAATGTTGGTGCTCTACTTTTGCGCTCTTTGAATACTTGAATTCTTGGTGAATCGAAATGAGAAATTTCAATGCTTTGTAACCAAAAAGTTAACTGACAACCATATTAAATGCTTTGCCGGTTAAGTGAATACTCAACATATGTGTCAGTAAAGAAGAATTATGACTTCTTACCACCATTTGAGGGTAAAATGCATGGTCTTAAATTAGTTCCCTTACCCCTAAGGATTACTCCTTAGTTAGATGAAGAATCTCCTGTCGGTGCAGAGCCAGATTCATCATTTCTCTGATCTGTCTTCTTGACCCATTATTTAGAGAATTATTGCTTGATTTCATTCACTATTTCTTTCCTTTTTCATTAGATCCTCTGTTGTTTGCCGGTACATTCTTGCTTCTACAAAATCTTTCAATATGCCCAATCTTGTTGCATGTATAATATGTTACATTATTTCTTTGAATAGCTTTTACATAGCCTTGCCCGGTTTGAGTTCTGGATTGATTAGATAGATGTCTAAATCTACCACAAGCATAGAATTTTACATTCATTATACAATTGTTTGAGTTGTGACCATGTTTATTTTATTTGGAACATTGACTGGTGGATGTGTTTGTATTCTGATTATTCCTAAATCTGCACTGATTTGCTCTGTGACCAAATTTGTTGCAATTAAAACATTTCCCATTGAATTTATATTGAATTTATAAGCATTGGGTTGCCTTACCGATTTTCTATGATCATGATTGTTTGCAATTCCAGAACTTTCTCCATGTTCAAATCCAAGTCCAACTATTTCTCCATCAGGTTTTTAACTTTTCAGCATATCATCAAGCTTGTTTGAGCTCTTTTTAAATTTGTCCTTGTATTCATTTGCATCGACCAACTCACCTTCCAGAGTGCTAACTTGTCTCATAAGTTCCTCTTTGTCATGTTGCATGTGAACCAACTCTATTTTAAGCATATCATTTTCATAACTAAGTCTTGTACATTCTTCTGATCTTTCATTAAGTCATCTAACCAAATCTTCCTCATTCTTCTTTCTATCTTCAATATCCTTACATAGTCTCATGGTTAAATCTTGTGTCTCATTCTTCATGTTACTATTCTCTTGTCTTAGTTTATGTACAATATCTCTTAGAGTTTCTTTTTCTTCATCATCTTGTTTTTGTAGTTGTACATGTAATTCTTTTCTCTTATTTTGTACCATGACTAGGTTTTCTTGAAGTGCTTTGATGAATTCTTGAGCAGATCCGAGTTCTTCTTTGAGTTTGATATTCTTTAATTTTTCTATATCGAAATATTCAAGAGCCGCTTCCAACTATTGTCTCAAACTTTCTATCGGTACCAGTTTCAGAATCTTCCTCAACCTGTTAGGCTTCTGCAAATAGAGGACTAGGCTTTGATACCAATTATTAGATACTTGGTTAATCCCAAAGACACTGAGAGGGGGGGGTGAATCAGTGTCTGACCAGTTTATGAAAAATTTAAACTTATTTGCAATTCTATAACTGAAATTAATATACCGATAAACAAATAATAATGCAATAAAGAGAAACAAAAGAATCAACGTCAATGCACACCATAACATAGATATTTTGGTGAGGAAACCCAGTAAGGGAAAAACCTTGATGGGATTTGTGACCCACAATATTTACTCACTGGCCAATATGAATAAATATTATTTCATACAAAAGGGGTCTACACATGCAGGAAGGCCAACTGCCTAGAGATCATTGCTCAATAACAAAAATGGAGTCCCACTGACTACACAATTGGATGGTTAAATCCAATAACAATGTACTATTTCAAAATAGCATTTGCAATGCTGGATTCAGTACCAGTTTAAGCTTTGTCTAATACCTTTGCCAAAAACCTTGCTGGTAAATGATCCTGCTTACACAAAATAGTCGTCGCTCTGCTCTGCTTCTTATTCACTCTCAAGATAAACACATCAAAGTGCATATAGAATTATCTGGTATCATATCCCTATCTTATCACATATACCACTTACATACACACATTTCATTACCTACTACATTTCAAATGACCTACAAGATCTCATACATATATGAGTCTTTACAATACATCATGTCGGCCATACAATTACAATTTACATTACATAAACAATATTATTGCCAAGTCGGCTTTGGATGCTGATATGATCTGTTATTGGTGTAATCTAGATGCCGATGTGAATAAGACTTGTAGTATCTGTCGATGCCGGTAGATGAAGTCTATTGCCGGTTGAGCCTGTAGAACCTTGTTGAACCTTGTTGCCATCAATGACAACATCTACCTTTCTCATCTGAGTGTATAATGCCAACACCGTTGTCCTCCGGTATGATCATATCTTGTGTTGTGAATTTGGGAGAATGTTTGGGATGCTCATGTGTATCTTCATTTCAAATGGTTCATGACTTTGTGCTCTAGAAGCTATCTTTCTTGTCTAAGTTATTGTTGATTAAGTGTTATTGAGAGTTAACATGTTGATTGATGGAGATTTGAATAAGTGGTATTGATGCAGCTATTGCAGATGGTTCTAACATTCTTATTGGTGTTTCCTAATCATGTCCTATTTGTTTTGGTGATCCACATTGATCATTTTGTGAGTTATTGATGATCTTATTGGTCCAGTGATATTCTTCATGTTATGCGGTGTTTTGGTGGTGTAATGTGTTGCAGTTGATCTTGGTTAGATTTCAGGTGGTGGTGCATTTTTGAGGAGTTGGTTTAGGTCCATGCTATGTTGTCTATGACATTGTATTGGTCTGGTGGCTGATTTATGTATCATGTGATGTAATTTTGTAATTAGGTTTTAAGGGTTTGGCCAATCTTGTAATCAAGGTTAATGATTTGTATAAATGGGTGTAATATTCATGTAAATTGGTGGTTGGTGTTGAGTCTGAATTATCAAAGAGTGGTGTATGTGTGATCAAGTGAATTCATAATTAGGTGTCATGAGTTGAGAATATATTGGTGAAGGGAAGACATATGAGCTTAACCGAAAATGTCATCATGCATTAGCAGATGTTATCTTTACAATTCATTCTTTTTGGATTGTAGTCTGATCATCTTTGTAAGGTTCTCTAGGAAGTGTGCTTGAATGCATGTCCATTCCCAATTGTAATATTTATGGATACTAATACATGGTGTCATCTCATAGTGGGTAGGTTCCCACTATGGTTTTTCCCTTAACCAAGTTTTCCACATCAAAAATATCGGTGTTATGTGTGTTGATATCATTGTTGTTATCTTTCTTTTTTCTGTAGTTAATCAAATATGAGATTGTGCTTAATTGGTTTAATCCAATGAAAACTGATTCACCCCCTCCCCCCTTTCATTTTTCCTTCCTTCTTGCCAATAGTCCTAATGGGCCAGACATGGCATTAGAACATCATATGACCCCTTAAGACAATATGATTTCCTAAGGGTTCATATGGGGTCCTAAGGGGCAACACAAGTAATGAAACACCATATGACCCCTTAGGACATCATATTGTCCTAAGGGGTCATATGGCATCCTAAGGGGTCATATTGTGTCCTAAGGGGTCATGTCATGTACTAGGATGTTAAAAGGGGTCATAGAGGTGTTAGTTTAAATTGAGTTTAAGTTGACTTAAGTGGACATAGTTTAAAATTTTCTATTATTTTGTAATGTAATATAAAAAAAATTGAAAATTTTTCTAATAATTTTGATACAGGAGCATCCCTAGTTCTTGGCAATCTTGCATCAACCAAAAGTATTTTCATTTTGTTTTGCAGTTTCAACATTTCTTTGCATTTGCACATCGAATCTTGTAGAGCTATATTTTTCTTGTGGACATGTTTATTTGCCTTATCCTAATTCCATCGGATGTTTGGATCTTTTTCTAGCAAGTTATCACTTCCAAAATCTGGGATAGTTTCCTAGCTGAGACAACAAAAACCGCTTGGACCTATTTGCTAATGGATAATCTTGCAGATCATTTTCATAGCTTACAGAGCCTAATTTCATTTCTTCCAATGTTCCTTGGCTTGTGGTCAACCTTCCCTTGGGTTTCACACATCATTTAATTTATTTTTCGAAGGGATTCCTTTGGTGGAGACTGACCTGGTTGTTTTGCATGTTACATCTTATTCATCAATAATTGTTCCATCTTGGGCTAATGCGGATCATCCTTGAGATATGAATATCATATAAATCAATGTAATCAAGAAGTTAGACATAGTTTTTGGAAGGATATAGAATATAGAAGATCAATCTAGAGGTTAGGGGGTCTAGAGTTGGCTCGCATTCATGCTTGAGCTCAGATGTTGTATTTGAGCATGTTTGCAATCAGGCTTGTGTGTCGAATCTTGTAAGCCACATGTTGGTAGCTAGTAGTATTAGAATTCTTGATATAATATAAGTTTGATTATGCATTTCCTCCATCATGTTGATTTGTTTCTCTTGTGTTTCATTTTCTACATGGTCCAGACTATTCTCTTTGAGGATCCTCCTGCCATGACTACACCAAATTTTGTAACTTGTTTTCTATTTTTTTTAATATCTAAGTTTTCCTAAAAAAAAATTAACGTTTTTTCTAAAATGTTCAAAATAAATCTTAAATATATAATTAATTATTTGAAAAAAAAAAAAGAAAACTCTTTTATTCACTATTAAAAAAAAATTTAATAATAAATTGACAAAATAATTTTGTGCACATGGAGCAATGTAGGTTGAATGGCGAGTGTTGATGAGTGCTGACGAGTGCTAATGAGAGTTGCTGATAAAAAGTATAAGGTAGATTCACCCTAACTGCTCTAGTGGAGCCCAGACTGGTAGTTGAGAATGACATCTCAACTTTAATTTTTGACTTATATAGCGATTGTTAAAAAAAATAGTTTAATTGTGGTTTTCTCAAAGGGGGGGTTCGAGCAAACCCTATAAAATATAATATTATATTGGGTTCAAACAAACCCATTTTTTGGGTTTGGGTTCATTCGAATCCAAACCCAAAATGGGGTTCGTTTGAACCCCTATGGGTAGTTCGAGTGAAATATTATAGTTTATAAAAATATCCTTAAAAAAAATTCCCCACACCCACGATTTTCCTTCACATGTAAAAGTGGGAACCACTAGTGTGAATCAACCGCACAAAATGAACAAGAGATGTGATGTGGAAAACCCAAGAAGGGAAAAACCATGGAGAATACTAGTTCTCAATATATAACACCAATTAATGTGACATCGGTTAAGGTGATTTTTATAAAGGGTGTCTCATTTACAGAATGATCACTATAGGTGGGCTCACTACCCAGAATAGGCTCACTACTTAAGGAAGAATAAATAAAAAAGAGAATCCACCACCATAACACAAACTTTAATACTATAATACTAGAACTTCTTTTTTTGCCTTCTCAATGACACACTTCACACATCATCAATCAAATTATTCTTATTTAGTCTCCCACATCTTCCATACATCATACATTCGGATCCTCCACTCATTTATACTATCTATAAGAAACATAATCTTCTAAGTCGACCAAGAAAGAGATTTGAAATAGGTCAACACTAAACATTCCAATGGTGGGAAGGAAAGAGAAGTAGACCATACCATAACACACATTGTCGATCAAATCAACATGTTACATCCATCACAAATTTTGGACCCAAATCATGACTCATACACTACATAAATGTTGTTACTCATCCTAGAATTATTAACTTAATCTAGACCCAAAATGCACTACCCGACACAACAAAAATAAGAATTAAACCAAGAAACACATTAATACGGTTGATCAATACGATATCTAGTAAATAGAGAAATCTGGATTACCATCAACACGAGAAAATAGAATATTAACTAGGATACATTTTCCAAAGAACCAAAAATTTTGGGAATGCATCTTTAAAAAAACTAAATCCAATATGTTGACATCAATGGCAACCATTAAAATCACATTTGCAACAATCTCCCCCTTTTTCATTGATGGCAACATCCATCAATGAAAAACATATAATTCTGCAAACTTACTTAGTATCTCTGCACATCACATCTCTCCCCCTTTGACATCAATAGAAAATGTGGGCATAAATCCCCCTATGAAACTCATTCCTACTCCCCCTAAGAGGAAGCACCCAAACATTAGTCCAACTAAGAATATTCAAGAAGATCACTAGACCAATGCACATCCAAATGTACATTATGTCAAATTAGGAAGGGGTAATACCCCTAACTTCTGTCGGAGATACTCAAAAGTATTTTTATATGATGCCTTTGTGAAGATATCTGCAATCTACTCTTTTGTAGGTACATACTCAAGCATTACTTCATTATTCAACACCTTTTCCCTCAAGAAGTGATATCGAATAGATATATGCTTTGTTCTAGAATGATATACCATATTTAAAAAAATATTTATTACACTAATATTATCACACATAATTGAGATGGGTTCGTTGAACATTACACCAATATCCTTCAACGTATATTTCATCCATAAAGTCTATGTGCAACATGAAGATGCTACAATGTATTCTACTTTAGTTGTGGATAAAGACACAAAATCCTACTTCTTACTTGACCAAGCAACCAATCAGGAGCCAAGAAAGAATGCTCCACCACTTGTACTTTTCTTGTCATCAACACTTCTAGCCAAATCTGTATATGTATAAGTTGTCAGAGTGAAACCTAAACTTCTCGGCTACCACAAACCAAGCTCTTATGTTCCTTTTAAATATATCTGAAAATTATTTTCACTAGGCCCCAACATGTGATTCTTTTGGTTCTTCCTAAAATCTAGCTACTAGAGAAACTGCATACATAATATCTAGTCTATTAACAATCAAATATAACAATCCTCCAATCATTGATCTATAATGACTTGCATTAGCTTTAGGGGATTCATCCTATTTAGTTAACTTACATACAGTGGTCATATGCATACACACTAGTTTGGAGTTCTCCAACAAATTTTTTTCAATAATTCCATAATCTATTTAGACTGTGAAGTAAAAATTCCTTTGCTATTCTGATTTACTTGAAAACCAAGAAAGAAATTTAACTCACCAATGATGGATATGTCAAAGTTTTTCTACATCTCATTAGCAAACTCTCTGCACATGCCTTCATTTCATCCAAATATTATTTCATCGACATAAACTACAACAATTAATATTTTACTTGAGTCAATTTTGAAATATAAATTATTGTCAGTAGATCCTTTCTAAAAACCATGATCAATCAAATACTTATCTAGCCTTCCATAAAAAGCTCTAGGAGTTTTTTTAAGTCTATACAAGGCCTTATTCAATCTACAAACAATATTCACATTATTTTTCAACTTAAATCCTTCCAGTTGATCAATGTAAACTTATTTCATCTCTCCATTCAAAAATGCTAACTTCACATCCATTTGATAAACCTTGAAATGCTTAGAAGCTGCAAAAGCCAAAAACATCCTAATTGCCTCCATCTAGGAAATCAAGGCATACGTCTCCTCAAAGTCAATGCCTTCAACCTATTTGTAACCTTTGCAAACTAACCTTGTTTTAATTCTCACAACTTTTCCATCCTCATTGAACTTGTTCCAGAATACCCATTTTGTTCCAGTTACATTCTTGTCTTTTGGTCTATGAACTAGCTCCCATGTTTGATTTTTCTCAATCTATAATCCAACTCTTCTCTCATTTTCTTTATCCAATTTTGATCGTTGCAATATTTTTATATTGATTTTGGTTCAATCTCATATAGTAAGCATAACATAATTTGTTCTTGATCTTCTTTTCTTCTTGTGATAATTCCTTTGTTCTTATCTCCAATAATCTGATCTACTAAATGATTCTTTTGTACATACCTTGTAGTTTTAGATGTATATACTAGAGCATCTTGAGTTTATTTTTATTTTTCTTCTTCTCTAGTTTTCTCTTCCCTCCTCATGTCAGTCAATTCATTAGATTCATAACCTACCAATTTGAACTGTCTTTAGAAATGTCTTCATCAACCTTCACATTTGCACTTCTCTCTTAAAAATTCAACCCATGAAATTTTATAATAATCATCAATCAACAACATGAAATACTTCTCACCTTGTATACTCCTTGTTTTGGTAGGACCACATAAATTTGTCTGCAATAAGTCCAATAATCTATTGGACAACTAATCCTTTCCTCTGAATGTTCCTTTCATTTGCTTTCCAAGTTGAAATTCTTTGCAATATTATTATCCAGTTTGGTTTGCCTTGACAAATCTCTCATTGCACTTGATGAATTAATCTTTACCAAATTATCAAAGTTTATATGACACATTATTCAATGCAAGAGCCAACTATAATTGATTTGAGATAGAAAACAATGTCTTGTAGCTCCTTCTAGCAAATGCATGTTTCCACCAATCCTTTTCCCTACTGCAATAACATTTCTAGAACCCTTCCAAATCTCACAACCATTATCCTAAAAAAAAAATTGTAACCATTTTCACACATTTTCCCAAAATTCAAGAGATTATGATGTAAACCCTTCACATAGTAAATATTGTCAATATTATATTTTCCATCAAAATAAATAGAACCAATTCTTGCAATTTGTATTGTCTGATCATCTCCAATCCTAACAAAACCTCCATCATAGTTTTCATACATTTGTATTTGTCGGTGCCTTTCTTCAATTTCCTTACAAATTTTTCTTCCATCTCATCTTAGATTTCATCTTCCAGATCTTCCTTAGAGTCTTTAAAGGAGGAATTCATATTTATCTTTGTCTTTTCCAAATTTCCTTATCTCAAATGTAGACAAGGTGCCATATAGTTGTTCCCTAGTAAACTTCTTCAAATCATAAGTTTCTTCAATAGTAGAGATCCTAACACTATAGCTTTCCAATAGAGACATTAGAATCTTCTCAACTATCTCTTCATCTGACAAGGTGCCACCAAGTTTTCTGATTTCATTTACCACACTATCAACCTTTGAAAATATCTTGTTATATCTTCTCCTTCCATTTTCAAGCTCTCAAATATGCGCTTACCTATTAGCTTCTTTAATACTTTGATTCTGTCATTTCCTTCATAGATATCTCTTAGCTTTTCCCAAACCTCATAAGAAGTATTTAATGAAATAATCTTTGTTAATTCAGTCTTTGATAAAGCACTAAAGATAGTATACCTTGCCTTTTCGTTCTCTTCATAGGCTTGAATCTCATCAGGAGTGGTAAGACCATTTTCTAGTTGTGCATACTTAGTTTCCATGGCTTCCCAAGTATTATAGCTCAAGGATATCAGGTAACCTCTCATCTTCACTTTCTAGAAGCTATAGTTGGATCCTGTTAGATGTAATGACACTCCCAAAGACACTAAGGGGGGGGTTAAATTAGTGTCTAATTGGTGAGTAGAATATTTGAACTTATTTATAACTTTGGAACCCAAATCAATGTATCGGTAAACAAGAAATAATGCAGTAAAGAGAAATAATAGAGACAACATAAATGCACACCATAACACATGATATTTTAATGAGGAAACCCAGTGTGGGAAAAACCTTGGTGGGATTTGTGACCCACAATATTTACTCACTGGCCAATATGAATAAATATTACTTACAATAGGGGCCTGTACATGCAGGAAGGCCAACAGCCTAGAGCTCACTGCTCAAAAGAAGAGTCTCGCTGACCACAATAAGGATAATTAAATCCAATACAATGTGTAGACAGATAAAAATTTCCATTAATTTTTCTGCATTTAATTTCAAATTTCTCTAAACATCGAGTGAGACATTGTTAAACTATTATTTCTCAATAGTTCATTATTCATAATTCCCATCTTTTATTATATTATTATTAATATCTTACCATTTATCCATTAAATTTATTAAATAAAATATTATATCATATTTATGCATTCACGTTATACACATTTCTCTATTTATTTAATAAAACCCTTAAATACCTCCTCCTACCACTTACCATTTCCCATTTACCACTCATCTTCCCTACACCACTCATCTTGCATTATCCCATATTCATCCCACAACATGAACTCGCCCAGAGAAAATCTATTTAAACAATCCCCTCTCTCTTATTTGAGCATCTCATCTTTATGCGTCGAACTAATGTCAGTTTGTATTCTCCATCATCTTTGCATTTCATTTTCTTTAGCTTCCTCTGCATTAATCATCTTGAATCTCCAAAAAACCATAGCTTCTTGTGTGTGCTTCTGACAACAATATTATCTACATAAGATCTTGGTTTAAGGAGTGAAATGGAGTAGAATATGTAACATGCATGTGTGTTTCTTTGTTTATTTTGGCTTTGCATGTGTGTTTTTTATTGGAAAAACTTCATTGTTGGATGTTGGAAGAAGCTAAATCCATGATTTAGTTTCCCATTTCCTCCATCTACAATTGGTCGCACCTTTTGTGTTAGAAGCCAAAAACCTTCTCGCTATTGACGCAAGAGGTTGGACCTCTGAAGCGGCTCACATTCTTGCAGTTCTTAGTAGAGATACAAAGTTCACCATGGGGAGTTTTCGTGAGGACTGATGCTTGACTGCCCAAGAGAAGTGAGTGCCGAGGGTGGAACCAGTGGGGTCAAGCATCTAAGTATCCACTCTGAATTGCATAGCTCAGGGTAACCCCGCAAGTGAGATTCAACAACTATTGTCTTGGCCAGCCTTAGGATTGTGCTTGAATGTATTTTTATTGCAAAATCAAACAAACATTTTGTCTACCATGTTTTCTGAGTGTGTGCACAAAAAAACAAGAACATTTCACAATCAATGCCACACTTGAAACTAAAATCTTGCAAAACAACATTGTCCTTGAAATGTTGAACTTGTGTTCTCAAAACAATCATTTCATATCTCTTGAGATATCGCTTTTGAAGTTCTGATCTTTTAGGTCCTCACATAGTCACGTGATTCTAGCTTGACATACCTTTTAGGTCCTTACATAGTCTTCACCTAGTTTCACCTTTCATCCTTGCATACCTTATTTAATCATACCTAGTCTTTGCATATCCCCCTTAGATCAAACCTTTGCATACCACCATTGGGTTATACCCTTGCACAATACCCATGATCTTTGCATAGCCTTACATCATTCCTTTAGGACATAACCTTAGACCTTGCATAGGTGTCTTAGGTCATTTCATCATTGGTCCTAGCATTTCATTATTATTTGCATACCAAAATCCAAAAATAATAAAAAATCCAATCAAACCCCCCCCAATAAGCATTGCTTGCACTTAGGATTTCTCATCTTAGGTCTATCATCAACTTTCAATCATCAATTACCCTTATCACTTGAGGTGCATCTTCCTTGAGTTGGCATTCCGCTTGGAGTTCACCATCTCCTATCATAGCATTCCCTCTCTTTGATCACTTATCCTTGTGTCTATCCATCATAGAACAAGTCAAACCTCACATTACAAATATTTTTCAGACCTAGAGTATCCTTAGTCCTTGCATCAAACATCATTCATCCTCATATCCTATTTAGGGTTTAGCTGCACAACAATTTCCTATCATATAGATTGCATTTTACATCAACTCTTTAGCACATTCCCATCTCAATCATATCACATAGATTGCATATTTTCATTGATCCTTAGTTGCATCCCAATTTCACTCATATCATATAGTCCCCCCTTTTGACTTTAGGATTTGTGTCATTCCTAGAGTCTCATACATTGTCCTAGGTCAAGGATCATAACTATCATAAATCTCCATGGCTACCTTGGCCCAACAAATTCAAGATCTCAAGAGAGAAATATATGACATTCAAGTTCAACAAAATGAATCAATTATACCTTTTGAGAAACAAATTCATGATATCAAGAGTGACAAACTTCAAGGAATGCTAAAATGACTATATGGTGGAACAACAAATAATTGAAAATCAAAAGCCAAATCTCAAGAAAGATCACATGAATCCTTCACCAAGACAACAAGACATTTCTTCAAAATATCCCTCAAATAGACAATTTATACCTATGGGAAAATCTATCAAGTCATCTTTGAAAGAGCTTCTCGAGAACAATCTTATCATATTGCCTAACAAGACCACATGGGGATGTGATTTTTTGAGTAATTATTGTGCATATCATAGACATAACAAACATAAGACTTCAGATTGCATGGAATTAAAACATAAGATTCAAGACCTTCTTGATAATGGTATCATTGAAATTGAAGATCCTAATGACTCATCTATAGAGAAACAAGGCACTACTCCTAAGAATGATCAAAATAATACACCTATGTCTAGCAAGGCTCCATATGTAGCCTCCATCTCTTCCACGATGTCTTCATCTCCTAAAACTTCTCAACAACAATCCATATCATCTCCTTCAAACAATGAACCTAATGGTGAAACTTCTCATGTTGAACCTCAAGGTCTATCCACGGTACAAATCCAAGATAATCCATTCTTTTATACAAATCCTTTATATGATTCGGATATCTTAGATCCTATGCCATCATGCACTTCAATTAAAATCATACCCAGTCTAGAAGGCCCCATCCAAAATGCTTCCCCATCATGCAAAAACATGAACACCTTCCAAGAATCACATATCAAAATTACTACCCCTTCATTAGAAGTGGCTCCATGCCAAGAGGATAATCTAAAAAATGGAGAAATGAGTTCTATCATAAATCAAGATCAAGACACCAAAACTCTCCAATCCCATCCAATGGTTGAAAAAGATCCTACCTCCCTAGAATCCCATGATGATCCCCTTATACCTTTCCATTTCTTCCAAGATGACCCCCTTCCATCTCAAGAGAAAAATATCATTCCAAATGCCATTCCTAATCCACTTCCTAGACAAGATCATGATACCTCTTCCACCTTTTCAAATGATCCTATTCAAAATGAAGAGTCAAACACCCTTCCTACTCTATCCAATGGTCCTCTTCCATGTCAAGATCAAAGTATCCCTTTATTACCTTGTCATAATTGTCCATGTTTGCCTCAAGAGTCCATCATGCCCATAAAGCCCTCTCATGATCCTATCATTCGTTGCAAGACACCTCCACCTCAAAATGGACTTGCCTCTAGCATCAAAAGTAGGAAGAAAGTCTTTGTTAAAAAGATCTTCCAAAGCATGCTTTATCAAAGAAAAGGGTTAGACATTCAAGAATAGGGTATATTAGAACCTCCTGATATAAAAGAAAATCTTGATTATAATGCCTACATTTCTCACTCTCAAGATGTTGGTATCCCTCATAAATCTCACATTTCTCCAGTTAAATCCAAATACATGCCTTCCCCTTCACCCCTTCCATCTATTTTAGGTCCCTATATCCCTCCATCCCTTATCCAAGATCAACAAAGGAACACATCCTTGAGAACATTCCAACAACCTACTCACACGAGCTCTCCTTATCATTCATATACATCCATGAATCCTAATTCCATTGGAAGCAACTTGGATGCCAAGCTTAAAATTCCAATATTTAAAAATCCACATGAATCAAAGGATCAACATGTCCCATCTAATCGACATGCAAAAACAAAGAAAAAATTGATCCAAAAAGAAAGAGAAATTTCCGAAAGGCCACAAAGGTCCACAAAGAAAGAAGAAAAATCAAAATTTGTATGGCTTCCTAAATCCTTACAAATTTGTCTTGGAAAAAAACCCTAAAAAATAAAACATTTATAAAAACCCTAAAATTATAAAAATCCAAAAACATGTAAGAAACATTGTGATGACACAAACACTTCAGACAAGAATGAAACTTTGGTACTTCAACAGACTCATGATGGGATGAGACTTAGATTGAGCAAACAGAACAACATCTGATCAACTTATACACTCGAACCCATCAATTGTGAAAAAAAAAGCATTCGACATGAAACATATTGTTTGCTTATTTTCTCTTGATTGTTTCTGATTCTCCTTTTTGGTGACATGTCTTTTAGATTTTCCAGGATGTCTCTGACTAGAAAGGCGAGGATGGGGCATGTTCACTTGTTTGCTTCTTGCGGGATGTTCCTTAGGAATATGATGACACGTCCTAGGACATGATCGCTTAAGATCATCGAGGACATAAAGGTCTGATACACATTGAGGCAATCCTTTATTGTTTGATATGTTTCCTTTCTCGCAATTGGAATGACTGATTTATTTGGGTCTAAGTCATATCCAGATGATTTTTTTGTCTGTTGCTATAATAAGCTCGATGATGATACAAGCACTTAAATAGCACAAGAATTCTCATCACCTTCATATCCTTTTTCTCATCACTCTCATATTTTATTTCTCATCACTTTTCTCTTTTTTATATCCCCTTTCATTTCTCTTTTTTGTTATTTCTTTCATCACCATCATCATTCTTCTTATTGTAGTGAGATTGATCAAACACTTTATCTAACTGATGCAATGTCTTTGAATCTTTACTCTCTTTATCAACCACCTTGCTTCTTGCAATCTCAATGCCCTGGATCAATCAATCAATCATTGGATTACCTTATCCTGTGCTACCATCAATCCCTATCAGCATAATTAGCTCAATCAGCTTAATCAACTTATTAATTTGGCTATAATGTTCATTTCCATCAATTGTTCAGTTACACCTCATCAATTGTGCATTTCTATCAAATGTACATCTCAATCTAATCACTTGTGCAATATCAATCATCCAATCTTCTCTCTCGTGATCTATCGAGAGATCAATCCCCATCATTTGGTTCTATGAATCTCTCAAGGGGGCATAACCAATCAATCATCATCCTTACCAAGACACCTTTGGGGCATATATTAGTTGATCATTTTCTTTGAAACAACGCGTCAGACTGCATTGTCTCAAAGAGGGGCAAAATGTAGACACATAAAAATTTCCATTAATTTCTCTGCATTTAATTTCAAATTTCTCTGAACATCGGGTGAGTCATTATTAAACTATTATTTCTCAATAGTTCATTATTCATAATTCCCATCTTTTATTATATTATTATTAATATCTTACCATTTATCCATTAAATTTATTAAATAAAATATTATATCATATTTATGCATTCACGTTATACACATTTCTCTATTTATTTAATAAAACCCTTAAATATCTCCTCCTACCACTTACCATTTCCAACTTACCATTTCCCATTTACCACTCATCTTGCATTATCCCATATTCATCCCACAACATGAACTCGCCCGGAGAAAATCTATTTAAACAAGACCCTCTCTCTTATTTGAGCATCTCATCTTTATGCATCGAACTTATGTCAGTTTGTATTCTCCATCATCTTTGCATTTTGTTTTCTTTAGCTTCCTTTGCATTAATCATCTCAAATCTCCAAAAAACCATAGCTTCTTGTGTGTGCTTCTGAGATCAATAGTATCTACATAAGATCTTGGTTTAAGGAGTGCAATGGAGTAGATTATGTAACATGCATGTGTGTTTTTGATAGGAAAAACTTCATTGTTGGATGTTGGAAGAAGCTAAATCCATGATTTAGTTTCCCATTTCCTCCATCTACACAATGTACTTCTCAAAATAGCATCTCTAATGCTTGGTTTAGTACCGGTTTAAGCTCAGTCAGATACCTTAACCAAAAACCTTCATTGTCCACTATATCACCTCATACATAAAATAATATCCTACTATACAAAATGACCTATGAGATCTTATACATATATGAGCCTTTACAATATACCAAGTCATCTTACAAAAGATAATTATATTTATAATACAATTCACATAAACAAAACTTGTCTCATGTCGGCTTGAGTGCCAGTATACTTCTTTGCTGGTGTAATCTGGATATTGGTGAATATGACTGTTGGTGTCGGTAGATGGTATCAGTGTTGACCCTATTGTTGATGTGTGTATAGAGACCTAATACCAGTTGGTTGCCATCAATGACAACATCAACCATTCTCATATGAGTGTAGAATTCCAACAATCTCCCCCTTTGGCATTGATGGTAACACTCATGAGAAAAATCCAAAACTGTTATCCCAAAACTGAAATCCAAAAAGAAGTGTGCTCCCCCTGAGCAAGTGATTTCCTCTATGCATATATTTTTCTCTTCACTACTCCCCCTTTGACATCAATGACAAAGGATGTCAAAAAAAGTACAAAATTTCTACCTCAAAGTCTGTAAATGGTTGGTTACAATCTAAAAGATATCCACCAAAACTAAGTTCAAACTCTGCATAAACTTGTTACTGTCAAAAATAATTTTCTCAGTCTATTGGATCATACCGGTGAGATAGAGAATTTTCTACTCTGGTGATCTTTCTCTAGGAATTGTTGCCTTAGTTAATTCAACTTGCTAAGTAATAAGACTGTCCAATCTTGGACCAAGTTTTCTCTTCCTCTCTCAGGCCTTCAGCCCTATTCTTGCCTTTTCTTTCAAGCCATTTTCTATACAAAAAGTGATGTAAGTTCTGAAGAACCTATCATATTATTTTCTATGTCATCAATCTCTTTTTGTGTCTTTTAAATCTTCTCATCAATGTCCTCTGTCAAATAGTGAGGCTTGCAGGCTTCTCTATATAGCTCCTTATACTCCAAAATTGTAGAATTGAGTATCGGTAATAGTGAATCTAAGTGCTCTGTATAGTTTTTGATGGTTTTCTCAAAGAATTCACTCTTCTCTTTATCAACTCTCTCCTTACTATTCCTTTATTCACCTTCTCTAGAGTTAGAACATTTTCAGCAATGAATTTGGACAAGGTGTTTGATTTACCTAAATAATTGTCAATGTGATCTATCTTACATGTTGGTGCAATCATCCTCAAGATAGGTAGTGTGTCATCAATAGCCTTAAATGCTAAGGCATTGCAATCTATTATCCTTTTGATAGAATCCAAAAGAACAATTGTTACATTAGTAGGTCTAAATTCACCTGTAGATGTGCTTGGTTCAGCAATAGCTTTCCTCTCAACAAATACTTCTCCAATAACTTTAATTATTTCTTCCTTATTACCAATAATTGATTCCTCTTTATTCACATTCTCTATTGGTTTCTCTGTCTCAACATGAACCTCTGCCTCAAATTGTTTCTCAGTATTGGTTCCTTTATCTTCTATTTTGTCTTATTATTCTAAGAGTCAACAATATTTTCCAGTGTCTTAGAGATCTTGATATTCTCACAATTGGCTTCCTTAACTTCTATAGTCTCCTTATCTACAACAATGTTAATATCATGTTTGTCAATGTTCATAGAAAAAATAATCTCAGAATCCAGGTTAGTATTATCAAGAGTAATATCTTCAGTTCCCATATCAGGTGGACTGACTGTATGTATAGGTGGGATATCCTAGACTAGAGGTGGAAGATTATCTATAATCTTTATTGTAGGAGCACCACCAACTTTTCCTTTACCCTTATCCTTATCCTTCTGATATACCTTAAAGGTTTTGTCCATTTTTCATCTGCTCCTTTCTTCTTGCTTTTCATTTTCAACAAAGAATATATCCCATTTGTCTACAGTCTCATCAACAATCTCCTTAACTCTCCTAGCCATTAGGCTCACTTGTCAGTGTCCACTAACAAAAACTAACTGGTTTGCCTCATAAATTAATTTATCAATTTCCTCTTTTGAATTCATAGGATGTACCGCCAATAATGCTTCAACTTTAAACTTCTTATCAAGTTCCATTACTGATAATCTTTTTTCTTTTAATCTCATACACAGATCATTTGGCAAATCATCTATTACTTCAATGAAAACCTTCTTATAGATATCTAAATGTAAAATAATTCTCTCTTCTATTGTTTCCTTGTTAGAATCCTTAAAATAATGATACAATTTGTTTACATTAGTCATATTTCCTTCCTATGTTATCTCATTCAATAGTTCTTGTAGAGTAGGGGTATCTAGTGTCTGTTTCTTCTTTGATGTAAGCTTCTTCTTAGGTTCCCTAACTGCTTGCTACTTCTTCCTTGGTGTTCTGATTCTCTTGGGAGAAGGAGAAGGTACCGGTGAGGGTTTTCTCTTCTTCCTCTCTACTCTCTTGAATTCATCTGCCTTTACATTGTCGATATTAGAAGAAGTGACAACTGGTGAAACATGTTCTTCCAGTTTCAGTCCTTCTAGTTCACTAGAAGATATACCACTTAAGTTCCTTACATTTTCTTTAATCTCCTTAGCCATCTTGGATGCATCTCTGATAAATTTCTCTCTTATTTTTTTGTTCTTCTGCATTGAAACAACACTCTCAATGGTCTCAGCATTTCTAAAAATTTCTTTAGGTGGCTCTCTAGGTGCATCAAGTAGTGTTTTTGCATATGTTTTAAGAATGGGTAAATCAACTTCATAACCCATTTCAGTAACCCAAATAGTTATAGGGCTAACTGCTTCCATCGATGTCTCATCATGTTTAATAAGAAAGGAGATTTGTTTGTCATACTTGTCAACTATACTCTATGGTAACCTCTCTCTTGCCTTCATTTTGGTTGAAAAGTTTTGAAATAATTTGTGATGATCTTGTCATAGTCAGTGCCCATACTAGTGAAAGCTTCCAGAATCTATTTTCCTACCGAGATGTCATATCCAAAATCCTTATGACCAATGCAGGGTATCTCTTTGGTGAAGTAAAGCATCAAAAAGACAAGCAGGTTGCCAAAGCTAAAAGTTCCTTTCTTGTCACCTTTAATATTCTTCAAGTTATCAATCAATTCATCCTCAAGCCATTCACAAGCATCAACTTTAGTGTTGTTCTTTACCATCTCATATGCACTGTGAATACAAAGGCTAGAAACCGAATTCAATCTATTTGCATGTGTTACTCTATAGCCAAGTGCCATACTCATGTATTTCACATTTGCATCTCTAACATCATTGACTCTAAGGGATCTACTATCGGATGTAGCTCCGGTTAAGCTCATCACACCCTTGTTAGGTATTTTCTTGGTTTTTTCAGGCCTACTACCGGTTGAGGGTAAACCAATAACTATCTTAATTGCTTCCTTGGTTATTTTGCAAACTAACTCTAACCACATAAATTCTCCATGGACTCTGCTCAACACAAGACGGACTACTTCCTTCAGAAATTCAGACCTTTCTCATCAGTAATAGCATCATTAAATATTTTCTTCAAGTCCTCAGTCCCTAGGTCTTCTATGTTGAAATGGATATAGATTATCGGGTCTTCGGCAAAAATGACACCCTTCGAAATTTTTGAAAAAGCTCCAATAGAATCATCTTGTTTAGCACTTTCAAGGATAATTTTGAATATAGGTCTAGGGTACTTGATGTTCTCTACCACAGTAGGGTTTGCAATAAACTTAGGTGTAGAAGATGAAGATGCCATTTCAAAAGATAAATACCTCTTAACTTGAAATCCTTGAATGCCTAAAAATCACTTCGCTGCTTTGCGTTTAGATTGCCTTCGCTCAATTTCGTGCTCTCTGAATGTTTGAATGCTTGGTGAGTCAAAATGAGGGTTTTTCGCTATTATATAGCCAAAAAGCTATTTAAAACCCACATTAAATGCTTGACGTTTAAGTGAAAACTTAACACATCTGCCGGTAAAGAAGAAATGTATCTTCTTACCATCAACTGAAGGTAGAATGCATGATTTTCAACTTGTTGCAATACCCCCTAAGGATTATTCTTTATTCGGATGAAGAATCTCCTACTGGTGGAGGATTTCTCTATTCTACCGGTGCAGAGATAGTTTCATCAACTTTTTGATCCCCCTTCTTAATCCATTGTTTTGAAAATTCTTGCTTTATTTCATTTACCTTTTCTTTTCCCTTCACACTAGATCCTTTATTGTTCGCCGGTATAGTCTTGCTCCTACAAAATTTTGCAATATGTCCAATCTTGTTACATGCATAACAAGTTACATTATTCCTCTAAATAGCATTTCCATATCCTTAGCCAGTTTGTGTTCTGCATTGATTAGATAAATGCCCAAATTTACCACAAACATAGCATTTCACATTCATTCTGTAATTTTTTGAATTATGACCAACTTTGTTGCATTTGGAACATTGACTAGTGGGTAAGTTTGTATTCTGATTATTTCTAAATCTGCACTAATTTTCTCTATGACCAAACTTCTTGCAATTAAAACATTTCCCATTAAAATTATAAGCATTAGGTTGTCTTACCAATTTACTGTGATCTTGATTATTTGTAGTCCCAAAACTTTCTCCATGTTCAAATCCATGTCCAATTGTATCTCTATCAGGTTTTTGTCTTTTCAGCATGTCATCAAGTCTTTCTGAACTTTTCTTGAATTTTTCTTTGTGTTCATTTGCAGTGATCAACTCATTTTCCAGAATGCCAATTTGTCTCATAATCTCCTCTTTATCATGTTGCATGTGAATCAGATATGTCTTTAGCATATCATTCTCATGACAAAGTCTCCTAGTCAAGTCTTCTTCATTCTTCTTTCTGTCTTCAAGATCCTTACATAGCCTCATGGTTAAATCTTGGATTTCATTCCTCATGTTAGTGTTCTCTTGCCTCAACTTATCTACAATATCACTAAGAGTTTCCTTTTCATCATCATGTTTCTCCATTTTCTCATGAAGTTCCTTTCTCTTGTTTTGTGCTATAACCAAGTTCTCCTAAAGTCCTTTAATGAATTCCTTAGCAGTCCTCAGATCATCTTCAAGTTTGATATTCTTCAATTTTTCTGTATTAAAATCTTCAAGAGCTCCTTGCAACTATTTTCTCAAACTCTCCATCTGTACCGATTTCAGAATCTTCCTCAAGTTGTAAAGCTTTTGCAAATAGAGGACTAAGCTCTGATACTAATTGTTAGATATAATGACAATCCCAAAGACACTAAGAGGGGGAGATAAATTAGTGTCTAACCTGTGAGTGAAATATTTGAACTTATTTATAACTTTGGAACCCAAATCAATGTATCGGTAAACAAGAAATAATCCAGTAAATAGAAATAATAGAGACAACATAAATGCACACCATAACATAAGATATTTTAATGAGGAAACCTAGTGTGGGAAAAACCTCAATGGGATTTGTGACCCACAATATTTACTCACTGGCCAATATGAATAAATATTACTTACAATAGGGGCCTGCACATGCAGGAAGGCCAACAACCTAAAGCTCACTGCTCAAAAGAAGAGTCTCACTTACTACAATAAGGATAATTAAATCCAATACAATGTACTACTCAAAATAGCATCTCTAATACCTGGTTTAGTACCGGTTTAAGCTCAGTTAGATACCTTAACCAAAAATATTCATTGTCCACTATATCACCTCATACATAAAATAATCTCCTACTATACAAAATGACCTATGAGATCTCATACATATATCGGTCTTTACAATATACCAAGTTCGGCTTACAAAAGATAATTCTATTTACAATACAATTCACATAAACAAAACTTGTCTCATGTCGAGTTGAGTGTCAGTATACTTCTTTGCCAATGTAATTTGGATGTCGATGAATATGCTTGTCGGTGTCAGTAGATGGTATCAGTGTTGACCCTATTCCCGGTGTGTGTAGAGACCTAATATCTATTGGTTTCCATCAATGACAACATCAACCATTCTCATATGAGTGTAGAATAATTAACAAAATTAATTAATGTAGATATAACATGAAAACACATACACAAAACAGATCACACAATGAACACCAGATGTGATGTGGAAAACCCAAAAAGGTAAAAACCATGGAGAATGTTAGTTCTCAATATATAACACCATTAAAGTTGACACTAGTTAAGGTGATTTTTACAAAGGGTGGCTCACTGCCAAAATGTTCACTACAAGTGGGATCACTCCTAGAGTAGGCTCATTGCCAAAGGAAGAAGAAAGAAAAAGAGAATCCACCACTGCAACACAATCTGCAATATTTAATTTCCTTTTGATTCCTTGTCACCAACAACATACTTCACACATTATCAATTGGATTATTCTTTTTTAGTCTCGCACATCTTCCATATATCATACATTCAGATCATCCACATATTTATACTATCTCCAAGAAACATAATCTTTTAAGTATGCAAAGACAAAACTTTGAAATAGGTTGGTGCAGGAGCACCATATGACCCAAGCAAGTCCAAGAAGCAATTTTGGCATAAGAGATTTTATTAAGGGTCATCTGGACCTAAATATGATGGAATCAAGCCTTTGAGGCATAAAATGTAATGAGTTTTGATGTTAGCGTCAAAGGACCTATAATGTCCTTACTGATGTAATAAGGGTCAAGTAACCCAATAGTTTTAATGTGGTTATTTGGGACTTAGGAGTCATAGAATAGTTGTTTTCAATCACAAATTTCCTAATCAAGGAATTTTGAAGTCTTTCCCATAAGTGGAGATAGTTAAATTTGCTTTGGAGGGAAAAATCATAATTTGAATTCAAACCCTAATGGTTAGTTAGCAAACAAGGGATTTAAGTGTTTGTTAAGGTAATAAGTAGTTATGGTCAGTTTGGGAAGGTTTTTATTTATTTATAACTCATGTTACATGCCCTGGAATGGGTTGTTGAGGTTATTAGACATCTATTGTACAAACAATAAGTTGGAAGCAATAAAAACTATGATTTTGACAGCAAATCTGATTCAAAATCTGAGTGTTACCATTGCTTAAAGTTCAAAATTGATTTGGATTTTCTCTGCATATGATAACATAGTATTCCAATCATCTAAGGAATTATTTTTGAGGTCTTATTGGAACCATTTGATTTCTCTTTTATTGATTGTTCTGTACAGTGTTCTATAACAGTCATAAAAGTTTTGAGGGTCTTTAATATAAGATGACCCATTCTACTTTTTCTCAGCATTTTTCCTTGTAGAATGGGTCAAGATTAATGTTTCATAGACATAACAAACAAATTCATGTGCAAGAAAGTCCATGATATGGAAGTTTGATGCCCAAGGGTGAAGAGTTGTTTGCAAAAAGGGAGCATGGATGGTGTCATGGTGATGGTCTGAAACAAATCCCTTAACAAGGTGGTAGTTTTATGTTGGAAAATTTTTGTGGGGGTTGAAATTAAGGTGTGAGAACCTTTGGTTGAGTTAAGAAGTGACCAGAGAGGGTATTTTGAAGGAGCCCTAGTTTTCAGGACCTAGAAGTGAGGGTTTGGTGTCTCAAGGGGTACATGAGTGTGGCAACCCCTAAAACCCTAAAAATTCTTTGTTTTGAAAAATTTCCTAAGACTTTTTGAGGGTCTGGAGTTTTTGAGTCAAGTATACAATAGGGTTCCTTTGGAAAAGTGGGCTAATTAGGCCTTGTTGGGAGGTTCTAGGGTATTGGACCAGTGTGTTGGTCAAAAGGAATGATATCTTATTTTGACATATGTTAAAAAACTTCCAAAAGGGTGTTCAAAATGTATTTTTCTTGAAAATTTCTTTGGAAACTTTTTTACTAAAGGTCAAATTACTTGTTGATCAGGGATACTAGGAATTAGCCTATTTAGTTACCTGGGTAAGGGTTTATGAGTGAACCATTTGATTTGGTGGGTGAAACCCATTAGAAAAAGTGGAATAGGATATTTAAATACCCTATGAAGTGTTGGAACAAGTTGGTGAAGTCGAGAGGTCTATTTGGGCACCTTGGTGAAGCTTAGAGAAGGAAGAAGGTTAACAAACCCTTAAAGGTTGGAAGTCATAGTTAATTGAATCCACTTAGTTATTGATTGTTGTTGGAAATGGGCCAGATACCTCTGCATCATATTGGTATCATAGCCACTAGTAGGTTCTTATGGGAAGTAAGGAAGAGGGAGAAGTTGTGTAGTGAGTTGGGGTATAGACAAGATACCTCCAAAATAACAAATAGCAAGGGAGAACCAAGAGTTGAAAGAGGCCTTG
Source organism: Cryptomeria japonica (assembly GCF_030272615.1). Lineage (NCBI taxonomy): Eukaryota > Viridiplantae > Streptophyta > Pinopsida > Cupressales > Cupressaceae > Cryptomeria > Cryptomeria japonica. The sequence continues at coordinate 775,306,263 of NC_081409.1, read as the reverse complement.
GAAAGGGAGAGGACAGAAAGGAGATAACAAGAAGAAGAAAGGGATAGATATATGAGACAAATGAGAAGGGAGAATGCAACATTGCAAGCAAGGTTGGAAGCCTTGGAGAGAGGATCTAGAAGAGGGCCACAAAGAGAGAATGAGGAAGAAGATGCTGAAGAAAATGATGGTGTAGATGAGAATCAAAATGAAGGGAATGGAGAAGAAGAAATAGACCCTAAAGAGAGAAGGATTGTAAGGCTATTGAAGGTATTACAAGGAGGTGGAAGTAAGAGAACCATTTATATGCCTATCTATCATGGCAAGATGGATAGTGAAGTGGTATTGGGGTGGATTGATGCCATAGAAAACTACTTTGAGTATGAAGACATGGATGAGGAGACGAAGGTGAAATTTGCTAAAACAAAATTGAGAGGGACAAGTCTAATTTGGTGGACTAGTGTATAAATTGAGAGAGTGGCTAGAGGGATGACTAAGATCTCAACATGGAGTAGGATGATGGCCATGATGAAGGATCAATTTATTTCAACTGATTATGGTATATAGACAAATAGGTTGAGGTAGAACTTGTAGAAAAAAGACCTTGATTTGATGATTTATACTAAGAAATTTCACAAGTTGAGTATAAGAGGTGGATTAGAGGATGAAGATGAATAAGGTTGAATATATATTAATGGGCTTAGATACAACTTGCAAGATGAGATAGGGTTGAGTGTGCCAAAGATACTTGGAGAGTGTTTTTTCAGTTGGCTATAAGGGTTGAAGAAAGGGTAAAGAGGAAGCAAGAGATACAAGGAGGAAGTGGTAGAGGTAATGCAAACAATGGTAGGGGCAGAAAACCTAACAATGATGGGCATGGATAAAGTGACAATGATAAGGGTAAGGAGTCTACATCTGATCAAAGAGGAGGATATAGAGGTGGAGGAAGATTTGGGGTAGGTAGAGGATCAGGAGTGTTTACAAGTAGGTGTTTTACATGCAATGAGGCTGGGCACCCTTCTTTCAAGTGTCCAATGAATGAACAAGGTGGCAAGAAGACTAAGATAAGAGTTTAGTTAGCACAAGGGGAACATTAACCAGAAGAAGAGAGAGTACTTTAAGGTGACTCTCTAATGTTTAGGAGAGGTCAAATGTTGCGGCAAGCACAACCAAATGTATTTGTCTTCAGAACCTAATGCAAGAGCCAAGATAAAATTTCTAAAATGATTGTTGATTCAGGTTATTTTGATAATCTTGTTTCTCAAGATATCATTGACAAGTTGAATTTAGTAAGAATACCACATAGTAGACCTTACAAGGCAACTTGGGTAATGGATGAACAAAATATTATAGTCCAAGAACAATGTTATCGTAAAGTTTTCTATTGGTGATTATCATGATAAAGTATTATGCGATATTGTTCCAATGACATGTTGTCATAAACTCTTGGGAAGGCCTTGGAAACACATGAGAAGAACATTGCATCATGGGTATAACAACACGTATGTTGCTCACAAAGATGGTAATATTTTTAAACTAACCCCTTTATAGAGTAATCAGTCATTTGAAGCAAGGGTTATATAATTTGGGGAAAGTAGTGATTGAATTTGTAAACTCTTAATGTGAAGAGGACACAAGGAAATGATCAGGAATGTGGAAAGAGGTCAGAATAGCAGCAAAACTCTATTGATGATACAAAAAGGAAGGTGCGAGAAGACCTACAGTATAAAATGGTGCAACATAGAGTGAAGGTGGGGACCATTGAGCATCATATTGGTGGGAAACCTAAGGATAGAGATAGTCCTTCAAAGGTGAATGGATTTGGGGGTCATTTGGACCTCAAGAAGTCAACAAAATTGGTGCAGTAACAGTCAACATATGACAGTCCAAAGCAGGGAAACCATGATTTATTTTTGAAATATAATCATTTGAATGAGTTTGGTGTAGGTTATAGGTGGAGGCCTCACTCTTTGAATGAGTTGTTATTGCAATAGATGCCCTATACAAAGATAAGTTGCTAGAAGCCTTCAAAAAGGATGCATGGTGTGAAGATGAAACCTCTCATCTCTTGGGAAAAGTGTTCTTTTGTAGGGGGGATTATGGTGCAGGAGCACCATATGACCCATGGAGTTCCAAGAAGACATTTTGTCATAAGATATATTATCAAGGGTCATGTGAACCTAAATGTGATGTAATCAAGCCTTTGAGGCATAAATGTAACTAGTTTGTATGTTAGACTCAAAGGACCTATAATGTACTAAATGATGTAATAAGGGTCAAGTAACCCAATAGTTGCAATGTTGTTATTTGGGGATTAGGAGTCATAGAATAGTTTTTTTCAACCACAAATTTCCTAATAAAGTCATTTTGAATCCTTTCCCATAGGTAGAAATAGTTAAATTTTCTTTGGAGGGAAAATTCATAATTTGAATTGAAACCCAAACAGTTAGTTAGCAAAACAAATGATTTAAGTGTTTGTTAAGGTAATAGGTACTTATGATTGGTTTGGGAAGGTTTTTATTGGTATATAACTCATGTTACACACCCTAGAATGGTTTGTTGAAGTTTGAAGACATCTATTGTATAGATAGTAAGTTGGAAGCAATAAAAACTATGATTTTGACTGCAAACCTGATTCAAAATTTGAGTGTTGCCATTGTTTAAAGTTAAAATTTGATTTGGATTTCATCTCCATATGATAACATAATATTAAAATCATCTAAGGAATTTTTTTTGAGGTCTTATTGGAACCATTTCATTGCTCTTTTATTGATTGTCATGTACAACGTTCTATAACAGTCATAACAATTTTGAGGGTCTTTAATATAAGATGACCCATTCTACTTTTTGTCACCATTTTTACTTGTATAATGGGTCAAGGTTAATTTAACATAGATATAACTAACAAATTCATGTGCAGGAAAGATCATGAGATGGAAGTTTGATGCCCTAGGGTGAAGAGTTGTTTGCAAAAAGGGAGCATGGATGGTGCCATGGTGATGCTCTGAAACAAATCCCTTAACAAGGTAGTAATTTTATGTTGCAAAATGTTTGTGGTGGTTTAATGTAAGCTGTGAAAACATTTGGTTGAGTCAAAAAGTGAACAAAGAGGGTATTTTGAAGGAGCCCTAGTTTTTAGGACCTAAAAGTGAGGGTTTGGTGTCTCAAGGGGTAGATGAGTGTTGCAACCCCTAAAACCTTGAAAATAATTTGTTTTGAAACATTTACTAAGATTTTTTGAGGGTTTAGAGTTTTGGAGTCAAGTATACAATAGGGTTCCTTTGGAAAAGTGGGCTAATTAGGCCTAGTTGGAAGGTTGCAGGGTATTGGTCTAGTGTGTTTGTCCAAAGGAGTGATATCTTGTTTTTACATATGTTAAAGAAATTCCAAAAGGGCGTTTTATCATTCTTGGAAAGTTATTTGGAAATGTTTTGAGTAAAGGTCAAATTACCTGCTGAACAAGGCTACAAGAATTGGCCTATTTAGTTACACACGTAAGGGTTTGTGAGTGAACCAACTGATTGGGTGGATGAATCCCATTGGAAAAAGTTTAATAGGGTATGTTAAGACCCTAGGAAGTGTTGGAACAAGTTGGTGGAGTTGAGAGATCTATTTGGGCTTCCTTGTGAAGCCTAGAGAAGGAAGAAGGATAATAAACCTTATAGGTTGGAAGTCATAGTTGATTAAATCCACCTAGTTATTGATTATTATTGGAGTTGGTCTAGATAGCTCTGGATCATATTGGTAGTAGAGCCACTAGTAGTTTCTTGTGGGAATTAAGGAAGAGGGAGAAGTTGTGTAGTGAGTTGGGGTATAGACAAGATACCTCCAAAACAACAAATAGCAAGGGAGAACCAAGAGTTCAAAGAGACCTTGGAAATGGAGAGGAGAGAATGGAAAGAAGAAGAAGAATCAAGGGATAGAGATATGAGACAAATTAGAAGGGAGAATGCAACATTGCAGGCAAGGTTATAAGCCTCGGAGAGGGGATCTAGAAGAGGGCCACAAAGAGAGAATGAGGAAGAAGATGTTGAAGAAAATAATGGAGTGGATGAGAATCAAAATGAAGGTAATAGAGAAGAGGAACTAGACCCTGAAGAGAGAAGGATGGCAAGGCTATTGAAGGTGGTACAAGAAGGTGGAAGTAAGACAACCATTGATATGCCTATATATCATGGAAAGATAGATAGTGAAGTGGTAGTGTGGTGGATTGATGCCATAGAAAACTACTTTGAGTATGAAGACCTGGATGAGGAGAAGAATGTGAAATTTTCTAAAACAAAATTGAGAGAGACTACTCTAACTTGGTAGACTAGTATAAAAACTAAGAGAGTGGCTAGAGGGATGACTAAGATCTCAACATGGAGTAGGATAATGGCCATGATGAAGGATCAATTTCTTCCAATTGATTATGCTATATAGACAAAGAGGTTGAGGTAGAACTTGAAGCAAAAAGGCCTTGATGTCATGAATTATACTGAGCAATTTCACAAGTTGAGTATAAGAGGTGGATTAGAGGATGAAGATGAAAAGGTTGCAAGATATCTTAAAGGGCTTACATACAACTTGCAAGATGAGATAGCGTTGAGTGTTTCATAGACACTTGGAGAGTTTTTTTTCAGTTGGCTATAAGGGCTGAAGAAAAGGTAAAGAGGAAGCAAGAGATACAAGGATGAAGTGGTAGAGGTAATGCAAATATGTGTAGGGGAAGCAGACATAAGAATGATGGGCAAGGACAAAGTGGCAATGATAAGGGTAAGGAATCTATATATGATCAAAGAGGAGGATATAGAGGTGGAGATAGATTTGGGTCAGGTAGAGGATCAAGAGTGTTTACAAGCATTTGTTTTTAATGCAATGAGGTTGGGCACCTTTTTTTCAAGTGTCCAATGAATGAACAAGGTGGCAAGAAGACTGAGAAAAGAGTTCAGTTGGCACAAGGGGAAGAATAACCAAAAGAAGAGAGGATTGGTATTGTTGCTCCAGTACTTGAAGATGACTTTCTGATGTTTAGGAGAGGTCAAATGTTGCAGAAAACACAACCAAATGTACCTATCTTCAAAACCCAATGCAAGAGCCAAGGTAAAATTTTCAAAATTATTGTTCTCAAGATATGGTTGACAAGTTGAATTTAGTAAGAATACCACATAGTAGACCTTACAAGGCAACTTGGGTAATGGATGAAAAAAATTTTGTAGTCCAAGAACAATGATATGTAGAGTTTTCTATTGGTGATTATCATGATAAAGTATTATGTGAAATTGTTCCAATGACATGTTGTCATATACTATTGGGAAGGCCTTGGAAACATATGATAAGAATACTACATGATGGGTATAACAACACATATGTTGTTCACAAAGATGATAAGAGTTTTAAACTAACTCATTTAGAGAGTAATCAGTCATTTGAAGTAAGTGTTATATGTTTTAGGAGAAAGGAGTGCTTGAATTTTCAGACTCTTAATGTGAAGAGGACACAAGGCAATGATTAGGAATGTGGAAAGAGGTCAAAAGAGAAGCAAAACTCTATTGATGATAGCAAAAGGAAGGTGCAGGAAGACCTGCAGTATAAAGTGGTGTAGCATAGTGTGAAGGTGGGGACTATTGAGCATCATATTGGTGGGAATCCTAAGGACGGAGATATTCCTTCAAAGATGAATGGATTTGGGGTCATTTGAACCTCAAGAAGTCATTGAAACTAGTGCAGCAACAATCAACATATGATTGTCCAAAATAGGGAAACCATGATTTGTTTTTGAAATTTAATCATTTGAATGAGTTTGGTGTAGGTTCGAGGAGGAGGCCTCACACTTTTCATGAGTCGCTATTGCAATAGATGCCCCATACAAAGATAAGTTGCAGGAAGCCTTGAAAAAGGATGCATGGTGTGAAGACCAAATGTCTCCTCTCTTGGAGCAAAAGTTATTTTGTAGAGGGGAGTATGGTGGAGGAGCACCATATGATCCATGGAGGTCCAAGAAGCCATTTTGGCATAAGATATTTTATCAAGGGTCATGTGGACCTAAATATGATGTAATGAATGTTAGGAACCGGAAGGGCAACTAAGAGGGGGGTGAATCAGTTGTCAATTAATTTCAACTCAATTATAACTTAATCAAACTTGATACTTAATATGGGTAAACCAAACTTATTGTTGGTTAATAGATTAGCAGTTAATATCAATACTGGTGAAACTTAATGCATGAAACAGAAAGAGAAACAACATCTACAACACATAACATAGAGATTTTGATGTGGAAACCCTGTAAGGGGAAAACCACAGTGGGAAACCCTACCCACAATCAGATGATACTACTGTAGATAGTATGTGTATACAAATGGGGTCTGCCCATGTAGAAAGGCCAACTGCCTAGAGAACACTACTCAAATGGGATTCACAATGACTATAGTAGGATGGTTAAATCCTAGAATAATGTACTACTCAAAATAGCATCTCTAATTTTGGATTCAGTACCAGTTAAGCTCTGATAAATATTTTCAAACCTTCCTTGAATCTTCTTTATGGTTTGCTCATATGATCTTCAATATTTGCACATACCATGTTATAATACCATACCATAACCATATCGCTTCCTATCATCTCACAAATGAGATCTTACATATATACAAAACTAAGAACAAATGTGTAGGTCGGCTCACTAAGAATATTACAAATAAATCAAATTCAAATAAGTCTTAATCAGATGCATCATTTCGGCTCAATACATTTACAACAATATTCAATCAATAAATCATCTCCATAATGTGTCGTGTTGATCTGAAATAGATAACGTATATCGGTCCATAACCTAGACCAATCTGTCAGTAATAGAAAATATGTTAAACCGATTAGACCAATAACCAAAACACCAAAACCAAGTATCCAAACCATGTATTTGACATAATCAAGTGATCTCTAGATGATAACAAGTCATCACCAGTGTCAGTGAACCATATAACCCATCGATGAGCATATATCGGTAACTGTGCATAAGTCACTGACCTTGCCAGTGAGCACAATGTGTTGGTTCAATAGTAAACCAATATAACCATAATGCTAAATCAATAATGTAGATCTCCAGAAGGATAAGTGTTGACATCAATGACAAAACTAATGCAACACATCCATAATACCAACAATCTCCCCCTTTGGCATTGATGGCAACACTAGATGGAAAAACATCTAAGTGCCAAAGTAGAATGCCAAAAATCAACAAGCTCTAGAATAGATCAATACTAGAAATCAAAATACAAATACAAAGAGTATATATCTCTCCCCCAATGAATAATGTCTCCAAAATAATAATGTTTTTCCATAGATCTCTCTCCCCCTTTGAAATCAAATGCCAAAGCAAGTAAAAAATACCAGAACATACAACCAACTACTCCCCCTGAGAAGTAGCTCTCCTCCATCAAAGACGAAAAAAGATTTCTTTGTTATTGTTTGTCAGTTTGATGCCAATCTTCAATTATCTATGTCTTTTCCAGTGAGGGTATTACCCCAAGATGCTCTCTGAGATATTCAAAGGTTTCCTTAGGAAAAGGCTTTGTAAAGATATCTGCAATCTGCTCTTTATTATTCACATAAACCAATCTTACTTCTTTTGCTTCAACATTCTCTCTCAGAAAATTATATTTGATAGAAACATGCTTAGTCTTAGAGTGAAATACAAGATTCTTTGATATATCAATTGCTACTGAATTATCACAATAAATGATTATAGGTTCTTTTCATTTTACCTTTATGTCCTTGCATTTTCTTAATCCATAATACCTGAGTACAATTAGTAGCTGCTACAACATATTCAGATTCTGCCGTTGATAATGATGTACAAATCTGCTTCTTACTTATCCATGAAATCAATATGCTACAAAGAAAGAATGTTCAGCCAGTGGTACTTTTTTTTTCATCTACATCTCCTCCCAATTTGCATCGGTGTGTGCACATAAATAAAAATTTTCATCTTTAGGATACCATAAACCAAGATTCATTGTGCCTTGTAGATACCGGAAAATCCTATTTACTGTTGATTCATGATTTTCTTTAGGATTACTCTGAAATCTTGAAACAATACATACTGCATTCATTATATCAAGTCTGGTTTGTGTCAAATATAGTAAACATCCAATCATAGATTTGTATCTTGTCGGATTAACAAGAGCCGAATCATCCTTCAATGTCAATTTATTAGTTGTAGTCATAGGAGTACTTACCGGTTTAGAGTTTTCCATACCAAATTTCTTCAATAATTCCTTCAAGTATTTTGTTTGACATATGAATATACCTTTATCAGTCTGTAAAATCTGCAATCCTAAAAAGAATTTTATCTCCCCAATCATAAACATTTCAAATTCTTCCTGCATCTTGTTAGCAAAGTCCTTACACAATCCATCTTCACCTCCAAAAATGATATCATCAATAAAAAATTCAATAACCAAGATGTCATCATTAGTCACTTTGAAATATAAGTTGTTGTTAGCATTACCTTTAGTGTAACCAAGCTTCAAAAGACATTTGTCCAATCTAGCATACCAAGCTCTAGGAGCTTGCTTCAATCCATACAAAGCTTTCCTCAATCTACAAACCATATCTTTAACATTTGTCATTGAAAATCCATCAGGTTGTTCAATGTAAACTTCCTCTTCAAAATCACCATTCAGAAATGCACATTTTACATCCATCTGGTATACTTTATAGTTCTTATGGGCTACAAATGCAAGAAATAGTCTAACTGCCTCAATTCTAGCTACCGATGCAAAGGTTTCATTATAATCATTTCCATCCTTTTGTGAATATCCTTTACAAACTAGTCTTGCTTTGTTCCTAATTACCTTACCATCTTCATTAAGTTTATTTCTGAATACCCATTTAGTTCCAAGTACATTTTTGTCTTTAGGCCGGGGAACTAATGTCCATGTATTGTTCTTTTCAATTTGTTCTAATTCATCTTCCATTGCTTGTATCCAATATTCATATTGACATGCTTCAATAACATATGCTGGTACAATTTGAGAAATTAAGCATACCTCTTCATTTTCTAGTCTTCCTTTTGTCATAACAGCTTGATACTTATTCCCAATTATCTGATTTTTTGAGTGATTCAGTCTTACATACCTAGGTTTATTCAGATGTTGTTGTTCTTCAGTCATTGTGGAATTCTCTGATGATGCCGGTGTGACTAGATCCATATTTTGTACCAGTGCACTCTTTGTTGGTTCATTTATGATCATCTCAACTATCGCTTTAGAATCTAGAGACCTTGAATTTCATCTAAAGTGTTCATCTATCTTCACATTAGCACTTTCAATGATCTTCTGCAATCTTTTTAAAAATAATCTATATGCCTTGCTCTTAGATGAATAACCAAGAAATATTACTTCATCACTTCTAGGATCAAATTTACCAACATACTCATCTCTCCTAATATAGCATTTGCTTCCGAATATTCTAAAGTATTTAAGAGTAGGAGTATTACCAAACCATAGTTCATAAGGGGTCTTACCGGTTTCAACTTTGATGTGAAATCTGTTGAAAGTGTAAACTGATGTATTCAATGCTTCTCTCCAATACACATGAGGTAGATTTGCTTCCAATATCATGCTTCTGGCTGCTTCCAAAATAGTTTTGTTCTTCCTTTCCACAATTCCATTCTGCTGAGGTGTTTGGGGTGCTGAAAGTTGTCTTTTGATTCCATTCACTTCAAAGAATGTATTAAATTCCTTAGATGTAAATTATCCTCCTTGATCATATCTCAAACATTTGATTTTCTTATCGGTTTCATTCTCTACCATTGCCTTGTATAACTTGAATTTTCTAAAAGCTTTTTATTTCTCTCTGAGAAAAGTAACCCAACACATTCTAGAATAATCATCAAATTAGCATAAAATATCTATCTCCCTATAGACTTCTTGTTCTTTCCAGACCACACAAGTTAGTATGAATTAAATCAAGAACATTATTGGATTTTTCAGAAATACTCTTGAAAGTTGTTCTAAATTGGTTTCCCATTTGACATTCTTTACATACCAGATTATGAGGTTTCACAATCTTAGGTAGATCCCTTACTGCCTTAGTTGAACTGAGCTTTATAATGCAATCAAAATTTACATGACAAAGTCTCTTATACCATAACCAACTTTCATCAATATGTGCAATCAAGCATCTATTATCACTGTTATTCGAATGAAAGATATTACCTTTAGTCTGATTACCGGTTGCAATCTTGAATCCAGTTCTGTTCATGATTTTGCATTTACCATTCTTGAATTGTAACTAAAATCCCTTTTCAACTAATTGACCAACACTCAAAAGATTATGCTTCAAACCTTCAACATAATAAACATTGTTAGTATTGTGCTTACCATCCAAAGATATAGTGCCTTTTCCTTTGATTAAACAAGCTTTATCATCGCCAAATCTTACAAGACCTCCATTATATTCCTAAAAAGATAAGAATTTACTTTTATCACTAGTCATATGTTGTGAACATCCACTATCAATGATTCATTCATATTTTTCTTCAATTTTAGCTTCCAGGGCCTACTCTACTGGTAGAACAGTAGGTGTCGGTTGATCTTCTTTTATTGCAACAAATGCACATCTATTATCTGTTGGTTCTTCATCAGAATCATCTGTAACTCCTTCATTAGCATAGTAACATGTTTTATCTATATTTTCCTTAAATCTATATCTTTGATATTCAGGGTTAGGCTTATATGTTCTTTTAGCTTCCTCTCTCCATCTTGCATGTCTGTTAGGACATCTAGATGCTATATGACCAAATTTATTGCAATTAAAACATCGAAACGATGCTTTACCTTCATACTTACTTCCAATTGGACCTTTAGGCATTTTCCCTATGTTGTCCTCGATTTCAGTGCAGCTAAAATCATGGTACAACCCATACAAAATGTGTTCATTTTGTAGCCTACGTCCTCCAAAGTCGATCGACTTCCCTCGTAAGTCATGTCAGTTTGCATCTTCATTTTTATCATTTTCATGGTTTTGCCTTCATCTTTTATTTTATCTTTTGTCTACACTTCGGGTTTTAAAACCCAAAATGCAATGTTTCTTGTGTTTTCCTGCATGTCAGGTTTTAAAACCCGAAGTGCAGTTTTGGTCTGCCAAGTACTGCAGGTCGGGGAATTTTTCCTAACTTGGAGGTCTACCCTTATGTGCAGGTCAGAAATTTTTTCCTGAACTGACGGTTTAAGTGCAGGTCGGGGAATTTTTCCCAACCCGCCAATCCATATGCAGGTCAGGGAATTTTTCCCAACCTGCCAATCCATATGCAGGCTGGAGAATTTTTCTTGACCTACCGATCCATATGTAGGTCGGGGAATTTTTCCCAACCTGCCAATCCATATGTAGGTTAGAGAATTTTTCCCGACCTACCAATCCATATGCAGGTTGGGGAATTTTTCCTGACCTGCCAATTCTATGTGCCAGTCGGGGAATTTTTCTCAACCTGCAGGTTTGCCTATGTGCAGGTCGGGGAATTTTTCCTGACCTGCAAGTTAAGTATTGCCCTTCTCGCATATCAAACTTTAAAGTCCGATATGCAATCTTTGCTTGATTTTCCTTGCACATCGGACTTTAAAGTCTAATGTGCGAATTTTGAGTTTCCTTCCCAGGTTGCAAATTGGACTTTAAAGTTTGACATACAGTTGCTTGTCAAGTTTTTCCCTTGTAGATCGGACTTTAAAGTCCGACTTGCATATGATGTTGTTTGAACTTGCAGTTCGGACTTTAAAGTTTGACCTGCAAGTTTTTCCCTTTTTGTCTCCTAAGTCATTTCTAACTCCTGTTTCTTGTTCTGATTGATGAAATTTGCTGGTCTGATGGTGATCATTTTCAAAACAAATGTTCGAGCCCTCTCCCAACAAATCGACAGAGAAAAGAAGTTGCACTGATGAGATTGCTGATATGACACTAAACAAAGCTAAGATGCAAGTTGCTTTAGCTTGGTTTGAAGAATTTCAGAAATCCAAGGAGGAGGAGAAAGATGAATAAAGTGTCCTCTTTTTGACACTTTCTTTTCATGCAATTGCATTGTTAGATGCTGCAAGTTTTCTCGCAGCTGCATATTTTCTTTCTATTTAAGTTGTAGTCAAGTGGGATTGTGCAGTTGAATTAGTCAACTATGCCCCACATTTTTCTCCTACATTTTCCTATATAAGGAGGACCTTCATTTGTAAATAGGATCTTTTTTGGCAGTGCAACAAAATTCTGCTAGTTTGTATGTGCACTCTAAGACTTTGAGTTTAGATGTAAATCGGATTGTTTTCAATAAAAGAGGCAAGTTGTGTTGAGACTTTGTGCCAATTCAAGTTGTTATGTGATGATATTTTCTAGAGTTGATTGTGAGTTTTGTTCTATTGTGAAAGAGGGATTTAAATTCAATCTTGCAGACTTTGAGCTGCTAATTGTATTTAGAGTTATATGTTTGGTTTTCAGATTTGGTCTTGTAGACTTTGAGTTGCTTATCATATCTAAAACTAGTGTGGAAAGCTAAAGTGAGAAGATAGCTTGTAGACTTTGTGTTTCTTCTATTTTTAAGACTTGTGCATGTGAGTTGAAGTGCATCATGTAGTTAGATTGTGAGCTGCTACATATTGTGCTTAGTTAGCAGAAAATCATCTAAAAAGGTTGATAGGAGAATAGATAGTTGAAGACTTTGAGATTTCTTTTTGTTTTCCCATCCTAGGGAAGTGACAGAGGTCTTTGTGCCTTCATGGAAACTTTGCTTCCCTTTATATTCCAAAAATCGTACAAAGAAGTCTCGTTTCTGTATTTGCTGTTATTTATTTCCATTTTCTATTACTTTTCTGAGAAGAGAAAAGAGTATAGTTTTTCTTGAAAGAAGAAGAATGACTGTTGTCCCACCCATATTAGATTAGTTTAGTTTGTAGATAGGGGGAGCCTTCCCTTAATAAGGAGATTTTTACTCACACACTATGGTTGAAGCCACAATTTTGTATATTTCCCCAAGTGTACAAAATTTTCAACCAACAGTTTTTGGTGACCCTGCTGGGGATACCATCCAAAAGCCTCATGCTTTTGTTTGAAGTATACTGGTATCCTATTCATTGTAATTCCTTTCCTTATAATTTATCAAACTTTCACTAAGGATATGTAAAATGGCAGCTCAAGGTCCTTGGGGGAATGCTTTTGGTCTGTTGAACTTGACTCCACCCTTACATGTTCTTCCTAATGGTTCACGGAAGAAATTTGCCAAGCTTTTGGGTGATGGTGCTCAACATCCTAATGAACACATCACTGCATTTTATATTGCGTGTGGTGTTTTGGGAGTTGGGCATGAAGATGTATCTATAAGGTTATTTATTGAAACCTTACAAGGTGTAGCTATTGATTAGTTTTACCGTTTGCCTAATAACTCTATCACCAATTGGGCTACTCTCAAAACAAGGTTTGAGGCAAGGTTCAAACCTGTAGAAGTTGAGCATGCGCACTTGGCGCAATTGAATCAAATGAAGAAAGAACCACAAGATCCCATGCGGGAATTTGTTGCTAAATTCAACAAGCTGCATAATTGCATCCCGGTTGCTTCTCAGCCTACTGCTGTAAATTTGAAGTGCTTCTTCATGAATACTCAGTCACCTGAGGTGAGTTTCTGGTTGAGAAGAGAAGTTCCAGGTAACCTTGTAGCTGCACAAACCTTAGTAGTTGAGGTTGAAGATGACCTTATCCTTATGGGTAAGATAAAGATAGAGCCAAATGGGTCCAAAGAAAACTCTTCTTTGGGATCATGGTCTACCAAGAGAGCAGATACCATGGTGCAAAGGCTGGCTAATGGGTTGCTTGCCATAAAAAAGCAAATAGCTCAAGGTGTATTTTCTTCCCCTTATGAAGACTTTCCTAGAAGGCCATATCCAAATACTACTCCTAGTTATGTAGCTAGAAATTAAGACAAGCTTCCTTTGCCACCAACAGGGCTTGCACTTGAGGCACCATTAACAAATGCAGTAGTGGAGGACTCTGAATCTGAACAAAGTGATCTTGCTGGTCTATTCCAAGAGGAGGAAGCAGACATAGCTGGCAACTCTCAAATCTAGTTTATGCAGTTCCAGAAAGCTATTGAACAAAAAGAAAAGACCATGTTAGGTACCATGGAGGAAGAAAATCACATCATTAGATGTGAAAAAGTGAACATTCATGAACATCCCAGTCAAGTTGAAATGAATGCATTCATATTCCAAGGTCATGAATTTGGACATATCATGCATAAGAGACCTACCCCACCACTTGATGAAGATCATTTCATGAGTACTATAGAAGAGTTTTGTTCAAGTCTTGTTTACAATCCTCTCATCTCAAATCTGATGTTTGTGAACAACATGTTGAGGTAAGCAATGCAGTCATGTTTTCAATTGACTCACATGAAGAAACTCGTTCTTTTCAGCATGAGGTTGTAATTGAAGAAGCAGCTGATAAAGGTGTAATCAACAAGAAGAATTTTGATTTTTCTTCATTAAGAGGATGTCCAATCAGACATCTTGCTTGGTTGGAAGCAAATGGAGAGCCAGAGGTTCCACTTGTAAATGAGCTTGAAGATACATTTGAGGAAGAGGCCAAACATGCATTTTCAGCTAAGCAAGAGCAATCTAGTTTCAAATATCTACTTTGGAGTAGCAATACATATGATTCATTTCAAGAGGAAGGTGAATTTGTTCATCTCTTCCAAGAAGTGTTGCATCAAGTCTTGGTACAATTGTTAGTGCTTCTATTGGTTGTGGCTGCTAATGATCATGCAAGGAAATACAAGCTGCTAAAGAAAGGCAGCTACTTTTGTGAGCCCGTGAATGGTTTCATTTAGGAAGGTTTCTATGGTCAGTTAGTTTAGGTTAGGTTAGTTTCCATTTTTAATAAGTGTAGTTGCATAAGTTTTTGTCTTGTTTTCAATTGGTTTTTGTGTCGGTCTTGTTGTTTGTGTCTTTGTTGCTTGACTCTATAACCCAATGGATACAAGCACTCGGAGTTATGGATTCTAAAAGCTTCAAGTGTTGTAGCTCGTTCCCCCAATTAGAGCCAGTTGTTGTCCTCGATTTCAGTGCAGCTAAAATCATGGTACAACCCCTACGAAATGTGTTCATTTTGTAGCCTATGTCCTCCAAGGTCGGTCGACTTCCCTCATAAGTTGTGTCAGTTTGCATCTTCATTTTTGTCATTTTCATGGTTTTGCCTTCATCTTTTATTTTATCTTTTGTCTACACTTCGGGTTTTAAAACTCAAAATGCAATGTTTCTTGTGTTTTCCTGCATGTCGGGTTTTAAAACCCGAAGTGTAGTTTTGGTCTGCCAAGTACTGCAGGTCGGGGAATTTTTTCTGACCTGCAGGTCTGCCCTTATGTGCAGGTCGGGGAATTTTTCCCGACCTGTCGATCCATATGCAAGTTGGGGAATTTTTCCCAACCTGCCAATCCATATGTAGGTCGAAGATTTTTTCTCGACCTACCGATCCATATGCAAGTCGGGGAATTTTTCCTGACCTGCCAATCCATATGCAAGTCAGAGAATTTTTCCCGACCTGCCAATTCTATTTGCAGGTCGGGGAATTTTTCCTGACCTGCAAGTTTGCTTATGTGCAGGTTGGGGAATTTTTCCCAACCTGCAAGTTTGCTTATGTGTAGGTCGGGGAATTTTTCCCGACCTGCAAGTTAAGTTTTGCCCTTCTCACATATCGGACTTGCAATCTTTTCTTGATTTTCCTTGCACATCGGACTTT
The DNA here is from genome assembly GCF_030272615.1 of Cryptomeria japonica. Taxonomy (NCBI): domain Eukaryota; kingdom Viridiplantae; phylum Streptophyta; class Pinopsida; order Cupressales; family Cupressaceae; genus Cryptomeria; species Cryptomeria japonica. The sequence goes on along the minus strand of NC_081409.1, from coordinate 775,290,537 downwards.
AAAGTCCAATGTGCGAATTTTGAGTTTCCTTCCCAGGTTGCAGATCGGACTTTAAAGTCCGACATGCAGTTGCTTGTCAAGTTTTTCCCTTGTAGATTGGATTTTAAAGTCCAACACACGTATGATGTTTTTTGAACTTGCAGTTCAGACTTTAAAGTCTGACCTGCAAGTTTTTCCCTTTTTGTCTCCTAAGTCATTTCTGACTCCTGTTTCTTGTTCTAATTAATGAAATTTATTGCTCTAATGGTGATCATTTTCAAAACACTAGTGATCCATGTTGAAATGTTTGAGCCCTCTCCCAGCAAATTGACAGAGAAAAGAAGTTGCACTGATGAAATTGCTGATATGGCGCTAGACAAAGCTAAGATGCAAGTTGCTTTAGCTTGGTTTGAAGAATTTCAGAAATCCAATGAGGAGGAGAAAGATGAATAAAGTGTCCTCTTTTTGACACTTTCTTTTCATGTAGTTGCATTGTTAGATGCTGCAAGTTTTCTCGCAGCTGCATATTTTCTTTCTGCTAAAGTTGTAGTCAAGTGGGATTGGGCAATTGAATTAGTCAATTGTGCCCACATTTTTCTCCAACATTTTCCTATATAAGGAGGACCCTCATTTGTAAATAGGATCTTTTTTGGCAATGCAACAAAATTCTGCCAATTTGTATGTGTACTCTAAGACTTTGAGTTTAGATGTAAATCAGATTATTTTCAATAAAAGAGGCAAGTTGTGTTGAGACTTTATACCAATTCAATTTGTTATGTGACGAAATTTTTTAGAGTTGATTGTGAGTTTTGTTCTATTGTGAAAGAGAGATTTAAATTCAATCTTGCAGACTTTGAGCTGCTAATTGTATTTAGAGTTATATGTTTGGTTTTCAGATTTAGTCTTGTAGACTTTGAGTTGCTTATCATATCTGAAACTAGTGTGGAAAGCTAAAGTGAGAATATAGTTTGTACACTTTGTGTTGCTTCTATTTTTAAGACTTGTGCATGTGAGTTGAAGTGCATCATGTAGTTAGACTTTGAGCTGCTACATATTGTGCTTAGTTAGCAGAAAATCATCTAAAAAGGTTGATAGGAGAATAGATAGTAGAAGACTTTGAGCTTTCTTTTTGTTTTCTCATCTCGAGGAAGTGACGGAGGTCTTTGTGCCTTCATGGAAACTTTGCTTCCCTTTATGTTCCAAAAATCCTACAAAGAAGTCTCATTTTTGTATTTGCTGTTATTTAATTCCAATTGCTATTACTTTTCTGAGAAGAGAAAAGAGTATAATTTTTCTTGAAAGAAGAAGAAAGATTGTTGTTCCACCCATATTATATTAGTTTAGTTTGTAGATAAGGGGAGCCTTCCCTTAATTAGGAGAGTTTTACTCACACACTGTGGTTGAAGCCACAATTTTGTATATTTCCCCAAGTGTACAAACTTTTCAACCAACACCTTGCAAATAGTGCTTCAAGTTCTTCCAGTTCTGTTGGCATATGCACACTCCAATGAGACATTGTATGTGATTGAAGGTTTTGTCATTGATGGAAGCCTTGCAATCCTATGGCACTGGCAAAGACATTATACTAGCTTTAGCAGATCACACTCTACATCGGCACTCTGGACATTGGCACTGGTACAGAAGAAAGGATGTATACCGACACAGAGGCCGACAGGATTTTTGTTATATAATATTTTGTTTATTATTGTAAGCCAACTTGGAAAATTGTAAAATGACTCTTATATATAAAAGAGATCATTGTAGACATTTTGAAGGGTGAAGAATGTGAAGTAGAAGCATTAAGGAAAATATTAGGCAGACCTAATGTGTGAAATATAGGTCAAAGGGTATATGTAAAGAATAGAGTAGGAACCGGTACTGAATCAGGCATTGAAGATGCTATTGTAAAACAATACAAGATATTGGATTTGTATAATCCTTATTGTAAGTCAGTGCGACTTCCCATTGAGCAGTGAGCTCTAGGAAGTTGGCCTTCTTGCATGTGCAGGCCCCTATTGTAAGTAATATTCTCTTATTGGCCAGTGAGTGAATATTGTGGGTCACAAATTCCACCGAGGTTTTTCCCACACCAGGTTTCCTCATTAAAATCTTGTGTTATGGTGTACTTTTCATGTGGATGTACTTGATTATGTTTATTGCATTATTTCTTGCATACCGATACACTGTTATATTATGTTCTGCATGTTTTAAGTTAAAAAATTCTAATCACCGGTCAGATACTAATTCACCCCCCCCTCTCAATATCTGTGGGACCCCTAACAATTGATATCAGAGCCTGGTCCTCTATTTTCAAAAGCCTAATATCTTGAGGAAGATCTTGACACTGGTAAAGATGGAAAATCTGATGAAGCAACTTGAAGGAGCTCTTATAGACTATGATGCAGAGAAATTGAAAAATATCAAACTAGAAGATGATTTAAGGGTAGCTTAGGATATCATTCAGGCACTTCAAGAAAATTTTACTGTTGCAAGAAATAAGAGAAGAGAACTTTGTGAAAAATTGCAAAATGAGAATGATGAAAAGGAATCACTTAATGATATGATAAGCAAGTTGAAACAAGAGATCATGACAACAAAAAATGAAATGCAGGATATGACTATGAGATTTTGCAAAGAGATTGAGGATAGGAAGAAGAATGAAGAAGAATTGACTAGAAGACGAAGTGATGCAACAAATGAGAATATAAGACTTAGCTATGAAAATGACATGTTGAAGATAGATCTGATGCATACTCAGAATGACTCAAATGAACTGATGAGACAAAAAGAAATCTTGGAAAGAGAACTGGAAACTGCAAATCAACACAAAGAAAAATTCAAGAAAAGCTCAAAGGAACTTGGCACCTTGCTAAAGAAACAAAAACCTAAAGGTGACACTTTTGGAATTGGCTTTGAAGTTGGTGAAAGCTCTGGTATTGCAAATACTCAGGATCACAACAAACTGGTAAGATAACCTAATGCTTATAAATTCAATGGAAAATGCTTTAACTGTAATAAGTATGGTCATAGAGCAAATGAATGTAGATCTAGAAATTATTAGGATATCAACACGCCCACTGGTCAATGTTCTAAATGCAACAAAGTAGGTCACAACTCTGAAAACTGCAGAATGAATGTGAGATGTTATGTTTGTGGAAGATTTGGACATTTATCTAATCAATGCAGAACACAAACTAGCATAGGTTATGGGAAAGCTATTCAAAAAAATAATGTAACTTGTTATGCATGTAACAAGATTGGGCATATTGCTAAATTTTGTAGAAGTAAAGGAACATCGGTAGACAACAAAATTTCTAGCTTGAAAGGTAAAGAAAAAGCTGAAGAGGTTAAGCAAGAATTCTCAAAACAATGGATTAGGAAAGCTGGTCTAAATATTGGGCATACTCCACCGGTAGAACCAACCAATGCTTCACCGACAGGACAGAGTGATGCTTCACTGGAAGGATAGAGCAGTGCTCCACTAGCAGGAAGTTCTTCATCTAATTGAGGGTTTGGCAATCTAATGACACGTGCTATTATTCCCTCAGTTAGAGATAAGAAGTTGAAAAATTACTTATTACCAGCAAACAATGTTAAGTAAATACTTAACCAACATGCAATTAATGTGGTAGATGGTGAAAAGACATTATAAAATTAAAGTTTTGGCTCCATTTCATTTCATCAAGATTTCAAATTTTTGAAGAGCGTAAAGACTCCGAGCTAAGACATTTTGAGCAAGAAGCAAGCACACTCCAAGCAATCATCCATCCAAGGTAGTAAAAGGTATTTAATCATGGCATCCACCTCTGCAATTGAATACATAGCAAACCCTACTATTGTTGAAGTAATAAAAAGACCTAGGCTCGTATTTTAGTTAGTTCCCGAGATAGCAAAGAAGGATGATACCTTAGGTGCTTTTTCTCAAATTCCTAAGGGAGTTGTATATGCTGAAGACCCTAGAATGTACATCCACTGCAACATTGAAGAGTTAGGAGATGAGGAAATTAAAACCATGTATAAAACCGTGATATGTGATAATACCAACAATGTTAAAAATGAACACAAAATCATTGAGACCCTAGGATTTATAGAGATCCTTAGCATTCCTGAATTTCCAAAGGATGTGATCAGGATAGTTTTAAGCAGGGTACATGGAGAATTTTTCTAGTTAGATGCAATCCATAAGATCACCAAGGAAGCTACGAAAGTTGTCACAGGGTTACCGACCATCGGTAAAAGACCAGATAAAACCAAAAAGGTTTCCAATGACCTAGTTATAGACCTAACTGGTGCAACATTTGACAAGAGGTCTCTAAGGGTTAATGATGTAAAAGATATCAATGTAAGATTAATCAGTATGATATTAGGGTATAAAGCAACTCATGCTAATAGACTAAATTCAATTTCAAGTTTATGCATTAAGAGTGCTTATGATATGGTAATAGATAATGCAAAAATTGACATATGTGAATGGTTAAAGGATGAATTAATTGACGATATTGGAAAGATCAAGAAGGACAAGAAAGAAACTTCCAGATTTGGAAATTTGTTGGTATGCCTAATGCTACACATAACAAAATAGGTTCTCAGTATAGGTTACAAAGAACTTGGATATGACATATCGGTAGGCAAAAAATTGACTGAACTATTCAATAACATGGATGAGAACAAGGAAAACAATATTAATGACTTCTTTCAAGCATTAAAAGCCAAAATGAAGAAAAGAGTAAGGTTATCATAGAAGATTGTAGATAAATACAAAGATGAAATCTAGATGGAAGCGGTCATCCCAAGGATAGTTTGGGTAACCGAGATGGGCTATGAAACAGATGATCACATAGTTGAAACATATGCTAAAGCACTTCTGGAAGCCCCCAGAGAACCAACAAAAGAAGTATTTGGTAGTGCTGAAACCATAGAAAGCCAAATTCAATCAAAGAAAAGAGTGAAAAAGGTCGAGGCAGTTGTAAGGAAAGGGTCCAGACAAGCAAAAGCCATTAAGGAAGATGTATTGAAGAAAACCGGCATAACAGAGGATGAGCTAGCAGCTCCACAGCCTAAAACTCACCTCTCACCGGTAGGTACTTCTTCAGGAAGTGACATGCCTGCAACTTTTAAAAGAGTTGTAAGGAAAAGAGATCCCTCACCGGCAACCACACCTTCACCTAGGAGGACAAGGCAAAAGCAACAAGCAGTGAGATCTCCGGTTAGAAAGACCACACCAAAGAAGAAACTGACACCCAAGAAGAAGAAAAGGACAAACAAAGACTTGGCTCCTCTTGATATACTACTGAATGAAATCACAGAGGAAGGTAAACTGAAAAATATAGAGAAAATTTATAACACTCTAACAGCTAATGAGAAAGAACAAGTTGAAAATAGTGTTATATTGCACATGGATATGTACAAGAAATTTTTGATGGAAGTAGTCAATGAAATTCCTGATGAATTATTCAAAAGACTAGAGGCAAGAAGACAGGCAGTGATAGAATTGGATAAGAAAATAAAAATTGAGAAGTTACTTGTTGTATATCCGGTAAACTCCTCACAAGAAATTGATGATCTGATTGCAAAGGCCAACCAGTCACTATTCTCTACTGCACACCAACATATTTCACTAATGGCAGGAAGAGTTAATGAAGTGACAAAGGAAATAGAAGATGGATGGGATATATTCCTGGTTGAGAAAGAAAAACAAGAAGAGTACAGGAACCCCAAACCTATAAAGGTATATCAGAAAGATAGAGACAAGGGGAAAGGTAAAGTTGGTGGACCACCAAGTATCAAGGTTAGAGACAACTTACCCCCACCTTCTTTAAATACTCCACCAGTAAAATCAACAACTACTGAAGATCAACTGACAGCTGAGAGTATGGATATAGAGGATAATAATCCTAATCCTAAAGTCCTATATACTATGAATGTTAATACTCAGAAGATCAACATAGTAGTAGACAAAGATACAACTGTTAAGTCGGATATGGCTAGTGAGCCTCCGGTAGCAGGGGAAATAGATAAACCGACAGAAGATCAAGAGAAAAAGGTAGAGACTGAGACACAGACTAAGGCAATGCAACATATTGAGAAACAAACAGAGCTAAAGGCTTCGGAACAACAACAACCAGAACAAGTACATAAGGAAATAGTGCCACCGATAACTAGTGAAGTAGGAAAACCAGTGCTTAAAGAAATGCAGACACAAACAAACCTACCAGAGGTCAATACAAGCTTGGTTACTTCCACTGGTACTCAGATTGTTGGATCATCATCAGGATATAAATCAACAAATGTGACTAAGGTGTTATTAGATTCTATCAAGAAAATAACCGACTACAACTCACAAGCTTACAAAGCAATTGATGATTCCATACCAATTTTGAAGGTAATTGCTCCCAACTGTAATATAGATAATAAAGATTCTTTAGGACAATTGGATACATTGTGTAAATATATCTCAAAAAACATTGAGAAAATAAAGGAAGATTCAGTGAAGGATAAGGTAGAAATTGAAAAACAAAAATTCTTTGATGAGCAAATAAAGAAGTGTAATAGAGATTTTGACACACTTCTACTGGAACTATGTAGTTTGTTGAAAGAATACAAAAATCTGTATAAAGATACCCATAAAACAAACTTTTTGACTGTAGATATTGACAAGAAAATGAGCAAGGTACAGGATGAGATAAATAAACTTGCAGACAACTTTGTCAACTCACTTGATACACTATCAGTTTTTGAGGAGAAGATAACAAATTTTGAGGAAGAACTACTCAAATTGGAAAGAGAGAAAGAAAGAATAACAAATAAGGAAAAACATTTGAGATCTAAACTAAGTCCAATATTGGACTATCTAGCATCTCTGCAGAAGGAAATTTTTGAGGCATTAATACAGGGAAGCAAAACATCGGCAGAGCATTTGCAGCATCTCACCAGTACAATAAAGAGAACAGAGACAACAATAAAAGATAGCAAGAAGCTTATGGATAGTATAAACTTGATTTTGGGAGAACTTTTTCAAATTGTAACTACCCAGTTACAAGGTTGAAACCACAAACTCTACTGACATCTTGACAACCTTTGTCATTGATGCCAAAGGGGGAGTAGTGGGATGAGAAAATTCAAATCATGGGAATCATATTCTCAGGGGGAGCACACACATTTTTGGTAACATTTTTGGACTACACATTTTTGGATACTTTTTGAAATTTCTCATGAGTGTTGCCATCAATGCCAAAGGGGGAGATTGTTGGCATATGCACACTCCAATGAGACATTGTATGTGATTGAAGGTTTTGTCATTGATGGAAACCTTGCAATCCTATGGCACCGACAAAGACATTATACCGGCATCAGCAGATCACACTCTACACCGGCACTCAGGACACTGGCACCAACACAGAAGAAAGGAAGTATACCGGCATAGAGGCCGACAGGATTTTTGTTATATAATATTTTGTTTATTATTGTAAGCCAACTTGGCAAATTGTAAAATGACTCTTATATATAAAACAAATCATTGTAGACATTTTTAAGGGTGAAGAGTGTGAAGTAGAATCATTAAGGAAAATATTAGGCAGACCTAATATGCGAAATATAGGTCAAAGGGTATATGTAAAGAACATAGCATTAATCGGTACTAAATCAAGCATTGAAGATGCTATTGTAAAATAGTACAAGATATTGGATTTGTATAATCCTTATTGTAAGTCAGTGAGACTTCCCATTGAGTAGTGAGCTCTAGGCAATTGGCCTTCCTGCATGTGCAGGCCCCTATTGTAAGTAATATTATCTTATTGGCTAGTGAGTGAATATTGTGGGTCACAAATCCCACCGAGGTTTTTCCTACACCGGGTTTCCTCGTTAACATCTTGTGTTATGGTGTACTTTTCATGTGGATGTACTTGATTCTATTTATTGCATTATTTCTTGCATATCGGTACACTGTTATATTATGTTCTACATGTTTTAAGTTAAAAAAATTTATTCACCGGTCAGATACTGATTCACCCCCTCCTCTCATTATCTGTGGGACCCCTAACAAGTTCTTCATTTTCCCTCCTTATATCTTCAATTTATTTTGCATACAGTGCTTTCCAATTAGATTTGTCAGATGATGATGATGATGATGTTGTAGATGATGATTCTTTGAAGGCTAAATCTATCTTAATTGTAGCAACAGGACTAAATTCCTCAAGCTCAAATGCTGAAAGTTTTCCAACCAAGGTATCTCTAGATACCGATGTATTAGGCATTGTTCTCAACTCATTAATAGCAGTTACTTTCATTTTGTATGTCAGTGGTAAAGCTCTTAAAACTTTAGAAACAATTTCATCTTCACTTAAGGATCCTCCACAACATTGTATTCCTAAAACAATTCTATTAACTCTTTCCATAAAAGCAGAAATTCTTTCATCTTCTTCCATTTTCAATTTTTCATACTTGACTCGGGAAAATTCCAGTTTTGCAATTTTGACAATGGTATCTCCTTCATTCAATGTCTACAATTTATCCCAAATAGCTTTAGCAGTAGATCCGTGTGATAATCCCATAATTTGTTGATCTAATAATACGCTCAAAAGTGCTTATCTTATTTTGCAATCATTTTCTTGATCTTTACCCAATGTTGGTGGATTAGGTTGATTCAGAGTAGGACCAACATAGCCATTCTTTGTAGCTTTCCATATGTCTCTTCCAATGAAATTCAGATTTGTCTCCATTTAATCTTCCATATACCATAGTTAGTTCCATCAAGTTTAGGACTGTCCTTCCTAAAAATGTTAGTTGCCATAGGATCTCCTCAAGTTGCTAGGCTTTTACAAAAAGAGGACTTAGCTCTGATACCAATTGTTAGGAACCAAAAGAGCAACTGAGAGGGGGGTGAATCAGTTGTCAATTAATTTCAACCCAATTATAACTTAATCAAAATTGATACTTAATGCCAGTAAACCAAACGTATTGATGGTTAACAGATTAGCAGTTAATATCAATATCGGTGAAACTTAATGCATGAAACAGAAAGAGAAACAACATCTATGACACATAACATAGCGATTTTGATGTGGAAACCCTATAAGGGGAAAAACTATGGTGGGAAACCTTACCAACAAACATATGATACTACTGTAGATAGTATGTGTATACAAATGGGGTCTGCACATGCAGAAAGGCCAACCACCTAGAGCACACTGCTCAAATGGGAGTCACAATGACTACAGTAGGATGGTTAAATCCTAGAATAATGTACTGCTCAAAATAGCATCTCCAATCTTGGATTCAGTACTGGTTAAGCTTTGATAAACACCTTCAAACCTTCCTTGAACCTTCTCTATGGTCTTCTCATATGATCTTGAATATTCACATATACCATGTTACAATACCATACCATGACCATATCCCTTCCTATCATCTCACAAATGAGATCTTACATATATTCAAAACCTAAGACCAAATGTGTCCTGATACAATGCATCATGTCGGCTCAATACATTTACAACAATATTCAATCAATAAATCATCTCCATAATGTGTCGTGTTGATTTGGAATAGATAACGTATACCAGTTCATAACCTAGACCAATCTACTGGTAACAACAAATATGTCATCTCGATTATACCAATAACTAAAAAACCAAAACCAAGTGTTCAAACCATGTCTTTGACATAATCAAGTGATCTCTAGATGATAACAAGTCATCATCAATTTCGGTGAACCATATAACCTGTCAGTGAGCATATATCGATGATTGTGCATAAGTCATTGACCTTGCCAGTGAACACAATGTGTTGGTTCAACAGTAAACCAATATAACCATAATGCTAAATCAACAATGTAGATATCTAGAAGAATACGTTTTGACATCAATGACAAAATGAATTCAACACATCCATAATACCAACAATGAAGCCTTTGAGGCATAAAATGTAATGAGTATTGATGTTAGAGTCAAAGGACCTAAAATGTCCTAAATGATGTAATAAGGGTCAAGTAACCCAATAGTTGTAATGTGGTTATTTGGGGCTTAGGATTCATATAATAGTTGTTTTCAATCACAAATTTCCTAATCAAGTCATTTTCAAGCCTTTCCCATAGGTGGAAATAGTTAAATTTGCTTTGGAGGGAAAATTCATAATTTGAACTCAAACCCCAACGGTTAGTTAGCAAACCAAGGGATTTAAGTGTTTGTTAAGGTAATAGGTAGTTATGGTCCATTTGGGAAGGTTTTTATTTGTTTATAATTCATGTTACATGCCCTGGAATGGGTTGTTGAAGTTTGAAGACATCTATTGTATGGACAATAAGTTTGAAGCAATAAAAACTATGATTTTGATTGCAAATCTGATTCAAAATTTGAGTGTTACCATTTCTTAAAGTTAAAAATTGATTTGGGTTTCCTCTGCTTATGATAACATAGTATTCCAAGAATATAAGGAATTTTTTTCCAGGTCTATTGGGACCATTTCATTGGTCTTTTATTGATTGTCCTATATAGTGTTCTATAATAGTCAAAATAGTTTTGACAGTCTTTAATATAAGTTGACCCATCCTACTTTTTGTCACCATTGTTCATTGTATAATGGGCCAAGGTTAATGTACCATAGACATAACTAATAAATGAATGTACAAGAAAGATCATGAGATGGAAGTTTGATGCCCTAGGGAGAAGAGTTGTTTGCAAAAAGGGAGCATAGATGGTGCCATGGTGATGGTCCGAAACAAATTCCTTAACAAGGTGGTAATTTTATGTTGGAAAATGTTTGTGGGGGTTTAATGTAAGGTGTGAGAACCTTCTTTTGATTCAGGAAGTGACTGGAGAGCGTATTTTGAAGGAGCCCTAGTTTTTAGGACCTAGAAGTGAGGGTTTGGTGTTTCAAGGGGTAGGTGAGTGTGGAAACCCCGAAAACCCTTTTTCTTGAAACATTTCCCAAGAATTTTTGAGGGTTTGGAAATTTTGAGTCAAGTATACAATAGGGTTCCTTTGGAAAAGTGGGCTAATTAGGCCTAGTTGGAAGGTTGCAGGGCACTAGTCAAAATGAGTGATATTGTATTTTGACATATGTTAAACAACTTCCAAAAGGGTGTATGAGAATGTATTTTTGTAGGAAAGTTCTTTGGAAAAGTTTTGAGTAAAGGGAAAATTACCCATTGAATAGGGCTACTAGGAATTGGTCTATTTAGTTATTCAAGTAAGGGTTTGTGAGTGAACTAGTTTATTGGGTGGGTGAAGCCTATTGGAACAAATAGAATAGGGTACATTAAGAACCTAGGAAGGGATGGAACAAGTTGGTGGAGTTGAGAGATCTATTTGGGCACCTTGGTGAAGCCTAGAGAAGGGAGAAGGTTAATAAACCTTATAGGTTGCAAGTCATAGTTGATTGAATCCACTTGGTTATTTATTATTGTTGGAGTTGGGCCAGACTAAACATTTTGGTGGTGGGAAGGAATGAGAATTAGATCATACCATAACACATCATCAATCAAATCAATACATTACATCCATCACAAATTTTAGACCCAAATCATGACTCATACACTACAAAAATACCATTACTCATCCTCGAATTCTGGACTTAATCTGGACCCAAAATTCTCTACCCAACACAATATAGATAAGAATGGAACCAATAAACTCATGAATACAATTGATCAATACCATATCTAGTAAACAGAGAAATCTAGATTACCTATTAACACAAGCAAATAGAATATTAACTCGGACACATCTTCTGGAGCACCAAAAATTTTGGGAACATTTCTTCTAGCTCACCAACTCCAATATGTTAAAATTAATGAAAACCTGTTGGCAATTAACACTCAATTGGTTTCTTTCACTATGTTGTCATTGATGGAAAAATAGTTTTTTGTTTCGGCTTCATGTTTAGGTCCTATGGTGTACCAGCATGCATTTCACAGATATTTCATCGGCACCGACACTGATAGGGAAAAAGGATTTCTTTGGTTACCGGTAATGCAAGTCGGCATGGTTAAGTAAAGGTTATCAGTATTGGAGGCCGGCATAGCTTGGATCCAGCATTGGCAATTGATTTTATTGTTTACGCATTTATGTTATCTGGTGGACATGTAATTTGATATTGTATATACCTTTGTAAGCCAACACAAGGCATGTAAATTTGTATAGGGTATATATGACAGTTTGATATATCATTTTGAATGTGAAAAAAAAAAGATATGAATCATGATGTGAATGTAATACGATGAGAAATATATCAGAGGGATCATGTATGTGAGGAAATTATTGTAAGCTTTATTCCGATAAAGCGTTTAAGGTTTCAGGTCGAAATAGATAGAGCTTAAACTGGAACTGTATTCTTGCATAGAAGATGTTATCTTAGCAGTTCACACTACTTTGGATTGTAGTATAGAATTTTATGTAGTCAGTGAGACTCCTTTTGTGATTGAGCAGTGTGCTCTAGGCTGTAAGCCTCCCTGCAAGTGCAAGCCCATCATATTTTGTAATATCTCTTCATATGTCTAGTGAATTGATATTGTGCAAAACAAATTCCTTAAGAAGGTGGTAATTTTATGTTGGAAAATGTTTGTGGGGGTTTAATGTAAGGTGTGAGAACCTTTTTTTGACTCAGGAAGTGACCGGAGAGGGTATTTTGAAGGAGCCCTAGTTTTTAGGACCTAGAAGTGAGGGTTTGGTGTTTCAAGGGGTAGATGAGTGTGAAAACCCCGAAAACCCTTTTTTTTGAAACATTTCGCAAGACTTTTTGAGGGTTTGGAAATTTTGAGTCAAGTATACAATAGGGTTCCTTTGGAAAAGTGGGCTAATTAGGCCTAGTTGGAAGGTTGCAGGGCACTAGTCAAAATGAGTGATATCGTATTTTGACATATGTTAAAAAACATCCAAAAGGGTGTATGAGAATGTATTTTTGTAGGAAATTTCTTTGGAAAAGTTTTGAGTAAAGGGAAAATTACCCACTCAATAGGGCTACTAGGAATTAGTCTATTTAGTTACTCAAGTAAGGGTTTGTGAGTGAACCAGTTTATTGGGTGGCTGAAGCCTATTGGAACAAATAGAGTAGGGTATATTAAGAACCTAGGAAGGGTTGGAACAAGTTGGTGGAGTTGAGAGATCTATTTGGGCACCTTGGTGAAGCCTAGAGAAGGGAGAAGGTTAATAAACCTTATAGGTTGCAAGTCATAGTTGATTGAATCCACTTGGTTATTTATTATTGTTGGAGTTGGGCCAAACTAAAAATTTTGGTGGTGGGAAGGAATGAGAATTAGATCATACCACAACACATCATCAATCAAATCAATACATTACATCCATCACATATTTCAGACCCAAATCATGACTCATACTCTACAAAAATACCATTACTCATCCTCGAATTCTGGACTTAATCTGGACCCAAAATTGTCTACCCAACACAATATAAATAAGAATGGAACCAATAAACTCATGAATACAATTGATCAATACCATATCTAGTAAACAGAGAAATCTAGATTACCTAGTAACACAAGCAAATAGAATATTAACTCGGACACATCTTCTGGAGCACCAAAAATTTTGGGAACATTTCTTCTAGATCACCAACTCCAATATGTTAAAATTACTAAAAACCTATTGGTAATTAACACTCAATTGGTTTCTTTCACTATGTTGTCATTGATGGAAAAATGGTTTTTTGTTTCGGCTTCATGTTTAGGTCCTATGGTGTACGAGCATGCATTTCATAGATACTTCATCGGCACCCACACCGATAGGGCAAAAGGATTTCTTTGGTTACCGGTAATGCAGGTCGGCATGGTTAAGTAAAGGTTATCAATATTGGAGGCTGACATAGCTTGGATACGGCATCGGCAATTGATTTTATTGTTTACGCATTTATGTTATCTGGTGGACATGTAATTTGATATTGTATATACCTTTGTAAGCCGACATAAGTTATGTAAATTTGTATAGGGTATATATGACAGTTTGATATATCATTTTGAATGTGAAAAAAAAAAGATATGAATCATGATGTGAATGTAATATGATGAGAAATATATCAGAGGAATCATGTATGTGAGGAAATTATTGTAAGCTTTATTTTGGTAAAGAGTTTAGGGTTTCAGATTGGAATAGATAGAGCTTAAACTAGAATTGTATTCTTGCATAGAAGATGCTATCTTAGCAGTTCACACTGCTTTGGATTGTAGTATAGAATTTTATGTAGTCAGTGAGACTCCTTTTGTGATTGAGCAGTGTGCTCTAGGCTGTAAGCCTCCCTGCAAGTGCAAGCCCATCATATTTTGTAATATCTCTTCATATGTCTAGTGAATTGATATTGTGTGAAACAAATTCCTTAAGAAGGTGGTAATTTTATGTTGGAAAATGTTTGTTGGGGTTTAATGTAAGGTGTGAGAACCTTTTTTTGATTCAGGAAGTGACCAGAGAGGATATTTTGAAGGAGCCCTAGTTTTTAAGACCTACAAGTGAGGGTTTGGTGTTTCAATCGGTAGATGAGTGTGGAAACCCCAAAAACCCTTTTTTTTGAAACATTTCCCAAGACTTTTTGAGGGTTTGGAAATTTTGATTCAAGTATACAATAGGGTTCCTTTGGAAAAGTGGGCTAATTAGGCCTAGTTGGAAGGTTGCAGGGCACTAGTCAAAATGAGTGATATCATATTTTGACATATGTTAAACAACTTCCAAAAGGGTGTATGAGAATTTATTTTTGGAGGAAAGTTCTTTGGAAAATTTTTGAGTAAAGGGAAAATTACCCACTGAATAGGGCTACTAGGAATTGGTCTATTTAGTTACTCAAATAAGGGTTTGTGAGTGAACCAGTTTATTGGGTGGGTGAAGCCTATTGGAACAAATAGAATAGGGTATATTAAGAACCTAGGAAGGGTTGGAACAAGTTGGTGGAGTTGAGAGATCTATTTGGGCACCTTGGTGAAGCCTAGAGAAGGGAGAAGGTTAATAAACCTTATAGGTTGCAAGTCATAGTTGATTGAATCCACTTGGTTATTTATTATTGTTGGAGTTGGGCCAAACTAAAAATTTTGGTGGTGGGAAGGAATGAGAATTAGATCATACCACAACACATCATCAATCAAATCAATACATTACATCCATCACAAATTTCAGACCCAAATCATGACTCATACACTACAAAATACTATTACTCATCCTCGAATTCTGGACTTAATCTGGACCCAAAATTCTCTACCCAACACAATATAGATAAGAATGGAACCAATAAACTCATGAATACAATTGATCAATACCATATCTAGTAAACAAAGAAATCTAGATTACCTATTAACACAAGCAAATAGAATATTAACTCGGACACATCTTCTGGAGCACCAAAAATTTTGGGAACATTTCTTCTAGATGACCAACTCCAATATGTTAAAATTAATGAAAACCTGTTGGCAATTAACACTCAATTGGTTTCTTTCACTATGTTGTCATTGATGGAAAAATGGTGTTTTGTTTCAGCTTCATGTTTAGGTCCTATGGTTTACCAGCATGCATTTCACAAATACTTCATCGACACCGACACCGATAGGGCAAAAGGATTTCTTTGGTTACTGGTAATGCAGGTCGGCATGGTTAAGTAAAGGTTATTAGTATTGGAGGCTGACATAGCTTGGATCCGGCATTGGCAATTGATTTTATTGTTTACGCATTTATGTTATCTGGTTGACATGTAATTTGATATTGTATATACCTGTGTAAGCCGACATAAGGCATGTAAATTTGTATAGGGTATATATGACAGTTTGATATATCATTTTGAATGTGAAAAAAAAAAGATATGAATCATGATGTGAATGTAATATGATGAGAAATATATCAGATGGATCATGTATGTGAGGAAATTATTGTAAGCTTTATTCTGGTAAAGGGTTTAGGGTTTAAGATCGGAATAGATAGAGCTTAAACTGGAAATGTATTCTTGCATAGAAGATTCTATCTTAGCAGTTCACACTGCTTTGGATTGTAGTATAGAATTTTATGTCGTCAGTGAGACTCCTTTTGTGATTGAGCAGTGTGCTCTAGGCTATAAGCCTCCCTGCATGTGCAAGCCCATCATATTTTGTAATATCTCTTCATATGTCTAGTGAATTGATATTGTGCATCACAAATCCCATGGTAGTTTTTCCTCTTTGAGGTTTTCCACATATAAATCTATGTGTTATGGTTCTCATTTATGTTATTGGCTTATTGGTTTCTTTACTTATTTCAATTATGTATGTACCGGTATACCGGCTAGTGTATACATGTTTTAATAAGGCTAAAATTAATCATTCCAATATAAAACTAAGTCACCCCCCCCCCCCCCTCTTAGTGTTATTGGTTTCCAACAATTGGTATCAGAGCCTTGTGCCTCGGAGGAAGTTTAACATCTTGATGAAGATACTGAAATTGGAATCCATGGATATGGCTTTGGAGAAGCAACTTGAGATGGCACTTGAAGGTTATGATGCTGAAAGGTTGAAGAACTTAAATCTATAAGATGAATTGAATTCTGCTAAGGAATTCATTCTTGTCCTACAAAAGAGACTATCATATGTTCAAGATAGGAGGAAGGAACTTTTTCAAAGTCAGGATGATGAAGAGAAAGATGCACTTAAGGAACAATGTAATAAATTGAGTCAGGAGAACATGGTTATGAAAAGTGAAATGCAAGTTATCACTATGAGTATGTCTAAGGAGATTGAAGATAGAAAGAAGAAGGAAGAAAATATTGCTATATCCCTGAAGAACAAATTTGAAGAATATGATAGGTTGGTTCATGAAAATGATATGTTGAGAACTAATTTGGTGCAATCCTAGAGTAATGAACAAGAGCTTGAAGGACAAATGATAATTCTTAGAGAATATTTAACTAACAAGATCTTGAAGGACAAATGATAATTCTGAGAGAATATTTAACTACTACAAGTGAGTACGAAGAAAAATTAAAGATTAGCTCAGCAGAGCTAGATGAGTTATTAAAGAGACAAAGGCAGATTGGAGATTCTAGTGGACTTGGATTTGAGCAAGGATAGAGTTCTGATACTGCTAATAAAGATCAAAACCATAAGGCACTGGTAAGGCAATTTAATGCTTATAAATTCAATGGTAGATGTTTTTTTTGCAATAGATTTGGTCACATGGCTAGGCAATGTAGAAACAGAGAAAATCAGAACCCTGATTCTGCTCCCGGTAAATGTTCTAAATGCAATAAGTTTGGTTATAAAATAGAAGATTGTAAAATGAATGTTAAATGCTATGCATGTGGAAAATTTGGACATATGGCTAATCAATGTAGGTCAAGAAATTTCATCGGTTTTAGTAAAGCAATTCAAAGGAAGAATGCTACATGTTATGCATGTAATGAGGTTGGACATATTGCTAAGTTTTGTAGAAGCATAAGTCCACAGGTTGATAATGGAGGATCAAATGAGAAAGGAAAAGAGAAGGTTAGTGAAATCCAGCAAGATCATACTCAGAGATGGGTTAGAAAGATTGAAGAAAAATCATCAGATGGGAATGTCCCGATTACTTATCCGATAGAAGAGGTAGCTCCTATAGTGATAGGTAGCTCATCCGGTAACTGAGGCAGATACCTTAGGGGTAGGCAAAATTCATGAAGATGTTTCATATGCCCTGGGAAGAGGTTCTGGAAGATGTTCCAGATTTTGGAGATGATTATCTAGCATAGATATGTTCTGAGCAAGATCCAGTATCTTTCATTGATAGTCATTTATGTCAATGGAAGATTAGGGTTTTTATCAAAGGTTAAAAGGTTGAATACACTTCATTATCGATCACCTTGCATTCACCTTATATTCAGAGCGATTCAAAGTGACTAAGTGTGATCAAAGGCAATTCAAAGCAATCAGATTTCTTCTTGAGCAATCTCACCAACGTCTAGAAGAATTTGTTGGAGGTTTTCACCAAGATGATCAAAAGGTGTTTATCTTTAAACATGGAAGAGGGATCATCATCTATTCCTATTTTTGTTGCAAACCCGACTGTAGTAGAGGTCAAGGACCGCCCAAGGATAATTTTCAAGTGGTATCCACATGTGGCTACCCTGGAAGATTCCGTTGGAGTATTTTTTCACATTCTGGAGGGAGTTGTCTATGTAGAGGATGTTATGACATATATTCACTATCACATTGAGGACTTGGGAACTTTAGAAATTAAGGAAATGTATATGAGTGAGATGATGGGAGAATCTAGAAAGATCAAAAATGGCATACAAACATATTGAATACCTAGGGTTTATAGACATTCTGGATATTCCAGAATTTGAGGATGAGATAATTAGATATGTTCTGAGTAGAGTACATGGGGAGTTTATGTGGTTGGACAGACCTTACAAAATCACTAAGGAAGCCATCCGAGCAATCACTAGTTTGTCATCGATTGGGCAACATCTAAACAAGAAGGTCTCAAATTATTTCATGAGGAAGATCACCGATACAAAATATGATAAAAGATCCATGAAAGTGAGCACTATCACCAACACAAACATCAAATTTGGTAGCATGATCATTGGGTATAAGGTAACTCGGTCAAACCGACTGAATTTTGTTTCTAGTTCATGCATTTTGGCTGCATACAAAATGATGAGAGAGAATGTAAAATTATATTTATGTAGTTGGATGCTTGATGAGTTGTTAATAAATATAGGGAAAATTAAGGGTGAAAAGAATGGTACATTCTGATATGGAAACTTGATAGTTTTCCTGATGCTATATTTCATGAATGATACACCCGGTTTTGGCAAGAGGCAATGGGATTTTTACATTCTGGTAGGAAGACAATTGAAACAGTCCATTGCTGCTTTCGGAAGTGAGAGAGATTATAAGGTATGGGGATATTAGGTCTAGGGTAAGGATACTTGAGCATATTATAGAAAAATATTAAACCGACATATGCTTCATGGTAAAGAAGGATGAGACACTCATGGAAGCAGTTAGGCCCCAAAAGATTTGGATTGAAGAAATAGGCTATGAGGTGGATGCACAAATTCTTGATGCCTATGCAAAAATGTTGTTTGATGCACCAATAGATGAGGTAGAGAATCCCTATGGTACTGCACAACAAAAAACTCAAGAGGTTGAAAAGATTTCAATAGGAAGAAAAGAGAGAAGCAGGAAGCGAAAGAAAGCAAATTTATGGAGAAGGTATCAGAGGACATCAAATCACTAATTGATGTTGTCCCAGAGAAAGACAGGAAGAGGAAGGATCCTGAAGTTCATATTGAGCCTGTTACTGTAGAATCAAAATATGAGGATGACACATCATTGGCATTTAAGAGGGTTCTGAGGAAGAAACCAGAGAAAACAGAGGCAAAAGCTAAGAAGCAACCGATCATGAAGGTTGCAATAAAAATACCGGTACAAAAGCAAGCACTGAAAGATACAACTTCATTTGCATCCAGCACTACAAAGAGGAAGAAGAAGAGTGACATTGAATCTATTAATATCATACCACCTAAATCTTGTGCAAAATTAGTAGATGAAATCACTAAAGATGGCATTTTGAAGAATGTTCAATTTAACTATGAACACTTAGAGGGTGATGAACAGAGAGAGGTAGAGGAAGTTGTTTTATTATGCTTGGATATTTATAAGAAAGTCTTAATAGAAATACAAAATCAAATACCGACTGAGTTGTATAACATGTTAGATGCTAGAAGACTATCAGCTATGCAAGAAGATAAACATATTAAAATTCAAGAGCTATTATCTATATGTGTTACTATTGCTCCTGATGAATTGGAAAAGACACTTGAGATGGCAACTAGAAAAGTTTTCAATAGCAAACATAGGATAACCAGTCTGATGCTAGGAAGAGTAAATGAAATAATAAAGGAGACTCAAAAAGAATGGGTTAAATTTCTTAATGAAAACATGGGATTCTTTACTTCACCAGAAACCAAGACAGACACTATAGATACCTGGGTTGAAGGAAAAGGAAAGGGGATTATGGGTATTTCACCCTCAGTTTTAAAAAACATTAAGATAGTGGAAATTGACCCCCCGGTAAATACAAATGTACAAATAAATATTAAGATACTGGTTAATACAGAGAGTGAACAATCTAATATTGTACATGATATTAATATTGAGGATAATGTTCCTCTAGATACAAATGTACAAGTTGAGGTTACAGTTCCTATAGAAGAACTGATAGTTACACAGACTGAACCAAGTGGTGAAGCCACTAGTGCAAGTGAGGAGGTTATAAAGGATAAATCTTCATAAAGGAAGACAGGGGAATCTGGCAGGGAAACAGCTGTTGGTCCATCATTGTTGTTAATTGACACTTCACAGGCTGAAAAGAAAAACATCATAGAGATGAGTCCCACTGAACTGATGAAGGAGGGATCCATGGATAAAGGGATTATAGATCAATTAATCAATGTTTTACATCAACTAGTCCCAGAGTGTAAGATTGAAAATGAAGCAAGCCCATCCAGGAAGCTTCAGATAATCATTCAACATATTTCAAAGGATTTTCAATCCTTACAGCGAATTTCAAACCGACAAGCACTAGAAAGGTTTACTCAAGCTAAGAGAGTTGCATTTGATCAGATAATTGAAACTGAGAAGAAAAAGATTAATGAGAAGCTGATACTAATAGAAAATATTTTGAAGCAATGTATAAATATATATAGGGTACGTTGTAATAGTGAAATTCTTATAGCTAATGTTGATAAAAAGATAAAAGAAATTCAGGGGAAAATTGCAAGTATAGATAATTATTTTGACACACTGATTTCATTGACTACATCCATTGATGGTCAAATTTTGATTTTAGAAGATCAATTTTTTGTTCTTGAGAAGGAAAGAGACAAAATAATAAGGAGAGCAACAAGTCTGAGAGGCTTGGTGAGTCCCTGGTTGGATTCACTCAATGTACATAAGAAAGAATGCATGGATATAGTGGGAAAGCCCACATCAGTAGAGGTAAATGAGAAAGAGTCTTTTGCACATTTATTGAGTAGACTTGTATCTATTTTTAGCACATTGAAAAGTGGCTGGAATACTTATCTGGAGTTACTAGAAAAGGCTTATCCAAAAAATTTGAAATTTGTCAAGCACTAGTAAGACATTTTTGGGATATTAATTATGCAGTTCTTATTCTTTGACATTCCTTCTAAAAAAAGTTTGACGACTTTGATGTCAAAGGGGGAGTAGTATAGATGTGAAAAAGAATAAAAGGAGTTGTATACATTAGGGGGATTTATGGAGTCATGAAGTCTTGAAGATATGGAGTAATTTGCATATTCAGCTCAAGGGGAGTAGGACGGGATGAAACCGACAGATGAAACCTTGACCATTTTTCACATGAGTGTTGCCATCAATGCCAAAGGGGGGAGATTGTTGGCAATTGACACTTAATTAGTTGGTTTCACTATGTTGTCATTGATGGAAACATGGTTTTGTGTTTTGGCTTTATGTTTAGGTTCTATGGTGTACCAACAGGCACTTCACAGATATTTCACCGACACTGGCACCGACAGAGCAGAAGGATTTATTTTGTTACCATCAATGGAGGCCGACATAGTTTAGTAAAGGTTATTAGTATTGGAGGCTGACATATCTTGGATCTGGCATTGGAAATTGATTTTAATGTTTATGCATTTATGTTATCTAGCCGACATGTAATTTCAGATTGTATTGTTAGGTCCCAGAGACAAATGAGAGGCGGGGTGAATCAGTTGTCTATTAATTTCAAACCAAAACTAACTTAACCAAACTTAATGCATAATACTGGTAAACCAAACTTTATATGGGTAAACAGTTTTAATAGTTAATTGTAATGCCGGTAAGGTTTAATGCATGAAACAGAAAGACAAATAACATCCACAGCACATAACACAGATATTTGTACGTGGAAACCCTGTAAGGGGAAAACCGCGATGGGAAACCTTACCCACAATCAAATGATACTACTACAGATAGTATGTGTGTACAATATGGAGTCTGCACATACAGAAAGGCCAACTGCCTAGAGCTCACTGCTCAATCACAAAATGGGAGTCACACTGACTACAATTGGATGGTTAAATCCAATGATAATGTACTGCTCAAAATAGCATCTTCATATGCTGGATTCAGTATCGGTTAAGCTCTCATTTTCCTTCTTCAAATACCTCCTTGAATCTTGAATGATGTTTGCATGTATAGGTCTGCTTATATTCGCATATACCTTATGCTCTACCACTTATTACATTCCCATGATCATATCAATCTCACAAATGAGATCTTACATATATACCAAAACCTAAGACCAAATGTGTAGGTCGGCTCACCAAAGATATTACAATAAAATCAATAACAAATAACAAATGAATCAATATGCGATGCATCATGTCAGCTCAATGCATTTACAATAATAACAAATCATCTTCATAATGTGTCGTGCTGATCTAGAATGAATAATGCTTGTCAGTGCATAACCTAGACCTATTTGCCAGTAATAGAAAATATGCAAACCCGATTAGATCAATGATTGAATCACCAACACAAAGTGTCCAAACAATGTTTTTGATATAACCAAGTAATCTTCAAGCCATTCGTAGTGCCGGTGAACAATATAACCTGTCGATGAATGAGATACCAGTAATTGTGCACAAGTCTAATAAGTGTTGATAGGTATTGACATCAATGACAAAACCATACCAACATATCCAAAATACCAAAAATCTCCCCCTTTGGCATTGATGGCAACACAAGATGGAAAAACCATCTAAGTGCCAAAATAGAAATGCCAAAAACCAAAAACCAACAATCTCCAAAAGAGATCATTAACTAGAAGTCAAAATAAAGATAGAGAGTAACAATCTCTCCCCCAAAGAATAATGTGTTTTTCCATAGATATCTCTCCCCCTTTGACATCAAATGCCAAAGCAATACAAAAATTAGATTCAAAACATTTATTACAAAATACCAACTTATCAATTTATCCAACTACTCCCCCTGAGAAGTATCTCTCCTCATCAAAGCCAGAAAAAGATTTCTCTATTAATTCTGCCAGTTGATGACAAACATCAACTGTCTAAGTTTCTACCAGTGGGGGTAACCCCAAGCTGCTCTGTGAGATATTCAAAAGATTCCTTAGGCAAAGGTTTAGCAAAAATATCTACAATTTGCTCTTTATTATTTACATAAACCAAATTCATTTATTTTGCTTCAACATTCTCTTTTAGAAAATTGAATTTGATAGAAACATGTTTAGTTTTTGAGTGAAATACTAGATTCTTAGATATATCAATTGTTACCATATTATCACAGTAAATTGTTATAGGTTCTTTGCATTTTACCTTTATATCCTCCAACATTTGCTTAATCCATAGTACCTAAGTACAATTAGTTGCTGCTGCAACATATTCTGATTCTGCTGTTGATCAAGATGTGCAACTCTGTTTCTTGCTCAACCAAGAAATTAATCTACTACCAAGAAAGAATGCTCCACCAGTGGTGTTTTTTCTGTCATCTACATCTCCTGCCCAATTTGCATCTGTGTATGCACATAAATCAAAATTTTCATCTTTAGGATACCATAATCCAAGATTTGTTGTGCCTTGTAGATACCAGAAAATTCTTTTCACTACTAATTCATGATTTTCTTTAGGATTACTCTGAAATATTGAAACAATACATACTGCATTCATAATATCAGGTCTTGTTTGTGTCAAATACAGTAAATCTCCTATCATAGACTTGTATCTTGTCAGATTAATATGTGTTGATTCATCCTTCAATGATAGTTTATCAGTTGTAGTCATAGGTGTACTTACCGGCTTAGAGTTTTCCATGCCAAATTTCTTTAGTAATTCCTTTAAGTACTTTGATTGACATATGAATATACCTTTGCCAGTCTGTGAAATCTGCAATCCTAAAAAGAATTCTATCTCCCCAATCATAGACATTTCAAATTATTCCTACATCTTATTAGAAAAGTCTTTACATAATTCATCTTCTCCTCCAAAAATTATATCATCAAAATATAGATTGTTGTCAGCATTACCTTTAGTGTAACCAATATGCAAAAGATATTTGTCCAAAGTAGCATACCAAGCTCTATGAGCTTGCTTTAATCCATATAAAGCTTTCCTTAACCTGCAAACAATGTCTTTGTCATTTGTCGATGAAAATACATTAGGTTGTTCAATGTAAGCTTCCTCTTCAAGATCACCATTCAGAAATGCACATTTAACATCCATTTGATATACTTTATAGTTCTTGTGTACTACAAAAGCTAAGAATAATCTGACTGCCTCAATTCTAGCTATCAGTGTAAAGGTTTCATGATAATCAACTCCTTCTTTCGATGAATATTCCTTACACACTAGTCTTGCTTTGTTCCTGATTATCTTACCATCTTCATTAAGTTTATTTCTAAATACCCATTTAGTTCTAATTACATTTTTGTTTATAGGTTGGGGAACTAATGTCCATGTGTTATTCTTTTCAATTTGTTCCAATTCATCTTCCATAGCTTTAATCCAATGTTCATCTTCACATGCCTCATTAACTGATGCTGATTCAATATTAGAAATTAGACATACCTCATC
This sequence comes from Cryptomeria japonica, assembly GCF_030272615.1. NCBI lineage: Eukaryota > Viridiplantae > Streptophyta > Pinopsida > Cupressales > Cupressaceae > Cryptomeria > Cryptomeria japonica. Next base: position 775,266,003 of record NC_081409.1, on the reverse strand, counting down.
ATTTGCCAGTCTTTCTCTAGTCATAACACCTTGATACTTGTTCCCAATTATTTGACTTTCAGAGTGGTTCAATCTTACATACCGGAGTGTTTTTAGTTGCTGCTAATCTTTAGTCACTGTGGAATCTTCAAATGATGCCGATGTGAATGGATCAACATTCTGTATCGGTGTACTTATTATAGGTTCATTTTATATTATCTCTATTGCCCATTCAGAGTCCATGTACCTTGAACTATCTCTAAATTGTTCATCAATCTTCACATTTGCACTCAACAAATTTCTACAATCTCTTATTGAAACATCTATATGCCTTTCTCTTAGATTAATAACCAAGAAATCCTTCATCACTTCTAGGATCAAATTTGTCAATATACTCATCTCTTCTAATATAACATTTGCTTCCAAATATTCTAAAATATTTAAGAGTAGGGGTATTACCAAACCATAGTTCATGAGGGGTCTTACCTGTTTCACCTTTGATGTGAACTTTTGTGAATGTGTAAACCGATGTACTTACTCCTTCTCTCTGTTAGGTCCTGGAGACAACTGAGAGGGGGGGGGGGTGAATAAGTTGTCAAATAAATTCAAACCAAAAACAACTTAACCAGCCTTAATGCTTAATATTGGTAAACCAAACTTTATGTCGGTAGACAGTTTATCAGTTGATTGCAATAGTGGTAAAGATTAATGCATGAAACAGAAAGATAATAACATCCACAACATATAACACCAATATTTGTACGTGGAAACCCTGTAAGGGGAAAAACCATGGTGGGAAACCTTACCCACAATCAGATGATACTACTGCAGATAGTATGTGTATACAAATGGGGTCTGCACATGCCGAAAGTCCAAGTGCCTAGAGCTCACTGCTCAAACACAAATAGGAGTCACACTGACTACAATTGGATAGTTAAATCCAATAATGATGTACAGCTCAAAATAGCATCTTCATATGTTGGATTCAGTACCGGTGTAGTTCTGATATGTCTTCACAAAAACCTTGCTTCACCTTCAAATGATGTCTACATGTATAGCTCTACTTATTTTCGCATATACCTTCTTACAATTCCTTTTCCCAATCGCATGTCAATCTTACAAATAAGATCTTACATATATACCATAACCTAGGACCAATTTTAGTAGGTCGGCTCTAAAAGATAATATAATAAAATCAATTACAAGTAAATCAATAACCGATGCAATATCCGATTCAACATGTCAGCTTAATGCATTTACAATAGCAACAAAATCATCTCCAAAGTGTGTCATGCTAATCTGGAGTAGATAAGTCTATCGGTGCTTATTCTAGAACTATTTGTCGGTAACAACAAATATGCAAATACAAATATATCAATGAACAAATCTCTAAGACAAAGTATCCAAACGATGTCTTCAACTTAACCAAGTGTTTTCCATGTCATTCCAAGTGCCAGTAAACAATATATCCTGCCAGTGTACCAGATACCGGTGACTATGCATGAAGTCACTTGCTTGCCAGTGACAATTGCCAATTCTCCAAAGTGCCAGAGTTGATAAGTGTTAATAGGTGTTGACATCAATGAAAAAACCATATCAACATAACCAAAATACCAACAATCTCCCCCTTTGGCATTGATGGTAACACAAGATGGAAAGACCATCAAAGTGCCAAAATAGAAATGCCAAATACCAGAAACCAACAATCTCCCAAAAGAGATCATCACCAGAAATCAAAATTTAGATACAAAGAGTAATCAATCTCTCCCAAAGTAACAATCTCTCCCCCTGAGAGTAACATGTGTTTTCCTTGTGTTTTTTCCATATCAATCTCTCCCCCTTTGACATCAAATCCCAAAGCCAATACAAAAGCCAAGTTCAAATACAAAATACCAACCAATTCAGTATACCAACTACTCCCCCTGAGAAGTAGCTCTCCTCATCAAAGTCGTAGTAAAAGATTTCTCTGTTAATTCTGTCGGTTGATGACAAACATCAACTGTCTAAGTCTCTACCAGTGGGGGTATGACCCCAAGTTGATCTCTAAGATATTCAAAAGTCTCCTTAGGCAAAGGCTTAGTGAAAATATCTGTAATCTGCTCTTTAGCATTCACATAAACCAGTTTTACTTCTTTTGCTTCAACATTCTCTTTCAGAAAATTCAGTATGATAGAAACATGTTTAGTTTTAGAATGTAGTACCAAATTCTTAGATATATCAATTGCTGTAGTGTTATCACAATAGATAGTTATAGGTTCCTTGCATTTTACCTTTATGTCCTTCAACATTTTCTTAAGCCATAATACCTGTGTACAGTTAGTTGTTGCTGCAACATATTTTGATTATGTTGTTGATAAAGATGTGCAACTTTGTTTCTTACTCAACCAAGAAATTAATCTGCTTCCAAGAAAAAATGCTTCGTCGGTCATTCTTTTTCTGTCATCCACATCTCTTGCCCAATTTGCATCTGTGTATGCACATATTTCAAAGTTTTCATCTCTAGGATACCATAAACCAAGATTTGTAGTGCCTTGTAAGTACCTGAAAATCCTTTTTACTGTTGATTCATGATTTTCTCTAAGATTACTCTGAAATCTTCAAACAATACATACTGCATTCATAATATCAGGTCTTGTTTGTGTCAAATACAGTAAACCTCCTATCATAGATTTGTACCTAATCAGATTAATAGGTGTAGATTCATCCTTTAGTGATAATTTGTCATTTGTAGTCATAGGTGTGCTTACTCGTTTAGAGTTTTCCATCCCAAATTTCTTTAGTAACTCCTTCAAGTAGTTGGATTGACTCAAGAATATACCTTTATCAGTTTGTGAAATCTGCAATCCTAAAAAGATTTTATCTCTCCAATCATAGACATTTCAAATTTTTCCTGCATTTCAATAGAAAAGTCTTTACATAATCCATTTTCTCCTCCAAAGATTATATCATCAACAAAAACTTTTATAACCAAGATGTCATCATTAGTCACTTTATAGTATAAGTTGCTATCAGCATTACCTTTAGAAAATCCAATCTTCAAAAGATATTTATCCAATCTAGCATACCAAGCTCTTGGAGCTTGCTTCAACCCATACAAAGCTTTCCTTAACCTAGAAACCATATTTTTGTGATCTGTCAAAGAAAATCCATCAAGTTGCTCAATGTAAACTTCTTCTTCAAGATCTCCATTCAAAAATGCACATTTAATATCCATTTGATATACTTTGTAGATCTTGTGTGCTGCAAAAGCCAAGAATAATTTGACTGCCTCAATTCTAACTACCGGTCCAATGGTTTCGTTATAATTAATTCCTTCTTTCTGAGAATATCTCTTACACACTAATATTGCTGTATTTCTGATTACCTTACCATCTTCATTATGTTTGTTTCTGAATACCCATTTTGTTCCAATCACATTTTTGTCTTTAGGTCGGGGAAATAATGTCCATGTGTTCCCAATTATCTTCACATGCCTCATTAATTGATGATGGTTCAATTTGAGAAATAAGACATACCTCTTCATTTGCTAGTCTTCATCTTGTCATAACTCCTTGATACTTGTTCCCAATCATCTGATTTTCTGAGTGATTCAGTCTTACATACTGGGGTGTCTTCGTTTGATGTTGTTCCTCAGTTACACTGGAATTTTCAGATGATACCGGTGTAACTAGATCTTCATTTTGTATCAGTGAGTTCAATGTAGGTTCATTTGTCAGTATCTCTATTGTCGGTTTAGAGTCTATATACCTTGAGGTTCCTCTAAACTGTTCATCAATCTTCACATTTGTACTCTCAACAATTTTCTGCAATCTCTTGTTAAAACATCTATATGCTTTGCTCTTAGATGAATAACCAAGAAATATTCCTTCATCACTTCTAGGATCAAATTTGCCAATGTAATCATCTCTTCTAATATAGCATTTACTTCCAAATATTCTGAAATATTTAAGAGTAGGAGTAATACCAAACCATAGTTCATGAGGGGTCTTACCAATTTCACCTTTGATGTGAACTTTGTTGAATGTATAGACCACTGTACTCACTGCTTCTCTCCAATATACATGTGGTAGATTTTCTTCTGATAACATACTTCTAGCTGCATCCAAGATAGTTTTGTTTTTCCTTTCTACAACTCCATTCTGTTGTGGTGTCTGGGGTGCTGATAACTGTCTTCTGATTCCATTCACTTGACAGAATGCATTAAATTCCTTAGATGTAAATTCACCTCCTTGATCTAATCTCAGACATTTGATTTTCTTACTGGTTTCATTTTCTACCATCATCTTGAATAGTTTGAACTTCCCGAGTGCTTCTGATTTTTCTCTGAGAAAAGTAACCCAGCACATTCTAGAATAGTCATCAATGATTATCATGAAATATCTATCACCTTGTAAGCTTTTAGTTCTAGCTGGACCACATAAATCAGTGTGAATTAAGTCAAGAGCATTATTGAATTTTTCTAGAATACTTTTATAAGATTCTCTAACTTGTTTTCCAAATTGAAATTCCTTACATACCGGATTGTGAGGTTTAACAATCTTAGGTAAGTCTCTAATTGCCTTAGTAGTACTGAATTTTACCATGCAATGAAAATTTACATGATAGAGTCTCTTATGCCACAACCAACTTTCATCAATATGTGCAATCAAGCATGTCTTTTCACTATTATTCAGATGAAATATGTTACCTCTAGTTTGATTACCGGTTGCAATTTCCAAACATGTTCTGTTCATAATTTTACATTTTCCATTCTTGAATTGTAACTGAAATCCTTTTTCAACTAATTGACCAACACTCAAAAGATTATGCTTTAAACCTTCTACATAGTAAATATTGTCAGTATTATGCTTACCATCAAGAGATATAGTACCTTTTCCTTTGATAAAACAAGCTTTATCATCTCCAAATCTAACTAGACCTCCATTATACTCCTGAAAGGTCAAGATTTTATCTTTATCACCAGTCATATGATGTGAACATCCTGAATCAATGATCCATTCATCATTAACTTCAACTTTAGCTACCAGGGCCTGCTCTACTGGTTGAACAGTAGGTGTCAGTTGATCTTCTGTTACAGCAACAAAAACCCATCCATTTTCTATTGGATCCTCATCAGAATCATCAGTGACTCCTTCATCAACAAGATAACAAGATTTATCTTTCTTCTTCTTAAATTTGTATCTCTGATATTCAGGGTTAGGCTTGTATATTCTTCTAGCTTCTTCTCTTAGTCTAGCATGTCTATCAGGGCATCTTGAAGCCATATGACCAATCTTATTACAGTTAAAAAATTTAAAGGGTTCTTTACCTTCATACTTACTTCCAACAGGACCTTTAGGCATTTTCCTTGCAAATAGTGCTTCAAGTTCTTCAAGTTCTTCATTTCTCTCCTGCTTTCCTCAAGTTCTCTTGCATAAAAGGATTTCCAATCAGATTTGTCAAATGATGGTGCAGATGATGTTGATACCTTAAAAGATAAATTTGTCTTTATAGTAGCAACAAGACCAAATTCCTCAATTTCAAAAGCTAAAAGTTTTCCAATCAATGTGTCCCTAGTTACTGGTGTATTAGGCATTGTTCTTAACTCATTTATAGTAGTAACTTTCATTTTATATGCTAGTGGAAATCCTCTTAAAACTTTTGTAACAATTTCATCTTCACTTAAGGTTCATCCACAAAATTTAATACCCAAAAAAAATTCATTAACTCTTTTCATAAAAGTAGAAATCTTTTCATCTTCTTCCATTTTCAGATTTTCATACCTGACGCGGAAGCTTTCAAGTTTTGCAATTCTGACTGTGGAATCTCCTTCATTCAATGTTTCCAAATGATCCCAAATAGCTTTAGCAATAGACCTATCTAATAATCCCATGATTTGATGATTTGATAATGCGCTCAAAAGTGCTTCTCTTGCTTTGCAGTTATTTTCCTCATCTTTTCCTAAGGTAGGTGGATTAGGTTGACTTTGAGCAGGAGCAATATAGCCATTCTTTGTAACATCCCAGATGTCCTTTCCAATGCAATTTAGATGTGTCTCCATTCTGATCTTCCATATGCCATAGTTGGTTCCATCAAGTTTAGGACTGTCCTTCCTGAAATAATTAGTAGACATTGGATCTCCTCAAGCTATTAAACTTCTGCAAAAAGAGGACTAAGCTCTGATACCAATTGTTAGGTCCCAGAGACAAATGAGAGGGGAGGGGTGAATCAGTTGTCAAATAAATTTAAACAAAAACAACTTAACCAACCTTAATGCTTAATACCGGTAAACCAAACTTTATGCCGATAGACAGTTTATCAGTTAATTGTAGTACCGATAAAGATTAATGCATGAAACAAAAACATAATAACATCCACAACACATAACACCAATATTTTTATGTGGAAACCCTATAAGGGGAAAAACCATGGTGGGAAACCTTACCCACAATTAGATGATACTATTGTAGATAGTATGTGTATACAAATAGGGTCCGCACATGCAGAAAGGCCAAGCACCTAGAGCTCACTGCTCAAACACAAATAGGAGTCACACTGACTACAATTGGATGGTTAAATCCAAAAATGATGTACTGCTCAAAATAGCATCTTCATATGTTGGATTCAATACCAGTGTAGTTCTGATATGTCTTCACAAAAACCTTGCTTCACCTTCAAATGATGTCTGCATGTATAGCTATGCTTATTTTTGCATATACCTTCTTACAATTCCTTTTCCCAATCGCATGTCGATCTTACAAATAAGATCTTACATATATACCATAACCTAGGACCAATTTTAGTAGGTCGGCTCTAAAAGATATTACAATAAAATCAATTACAAGTAAATCAATAACTCATGCTATATCTGATTCAACATGTCAGCTTAATGCATTTACAATAACAACAAAATCATCTCCAAAGCATGTCGTGCTGATCTGGAATAGATAAGCCTGTCAGTGCTTATTCTGGACCTATTTGTCGGTAACAACAAATATGCAAATACGAATATATCAATGAACAAATCTCCAAGACAAAGTGTCCAAATGATGTCTTCGACTTAACCAAGTGTTTTGCATGTCATTCCAGGTGTCGGTGAATAATATATCCTACCAGTGTACCAGATACCAGTGACTGTGCATGAAGTCACTTGCTTGCCAGTGAACATTGCCAATTCTATGAAGTGCTAGAGTTGATAAGTGTTAATAGGTGTTGACATTAATGAAAAAACCATATCAACATAACCAAAATACCGACACTCTCCAATATACATGAGGTAGTTTTTCTTCTGATAACATACTTCTAGCTGCATCCAGAATAGTTCTGTTCTTTCTTTCCATAACTCCATTTTGCTGGGGTGTCTGAGTTGCAAATAGTTGTCTTCTGATTCCATTCACTTCATAGAATATATTAAATTCCTTAGATGTGAATTCACCTCCTTGATCTGATCTCAAACGTTTAATTTTCTTACCAGTTTCATTCACTAACATTACCTTGAATAGTTTGAATTTCCCAAGTGCTTCTGATTTCTCCTCGAGAAAAGTAACCCAACACATTCTAGAATAGTCATCAATGATTAGCATAAAATATCTATCTCCTTGTAAGCTTCTAGTTCTTGTTGGACCACATAAATCAATGTGAATTAAGTCAAGAGCATTATTGGATTTTTTTGGAATACTTTTAAAAGTTGTTTTAACTTGTTTTCCAAACTGACATTCCTTACATACCGGATTGTGAGGTTTAACAATCTTAGGTAAATCCCTTACTGCCTTAGTTGTACTGATTTTCACTATGCAATCAAAATTTACATGACAAAGTCTCTTATGCCATAACCAACTTTCATCAATATGTGCAATCAAGCATGCTTTATCATTGTAATTCAAATGAAAGATATTACCTCTAGTCTGATTATCGGTTGCAATTTCCAAGCCAGTTCTATTCATGATTGTGCATTTACCATTCTTGAATTGTAACTGAAATCCTTTTTCAACTAATTGACCAACACTCAAAAGATTATGCTTCAAACCTTCGACATAGTAAACATTATCAGTATTGTGCTTACCATCAAAAGATATAGTGCCTTTTCCTTTGATCAAACAAGCTTTATCATCCCCAAATCTTACTAGACCTCCATTGTATTCTTGAAAAGTTAAGAATTTACTTTTATCACCAGTCATATGATGAGAAAATCCAGAATCAATGATCCATTCATCCTTATCTTCAATTTTAGCTGCCAGGGACTGCTCTACTAGTTGAATAGTAGGTGTCGATTGATATTCTATTATAGCAACAAAAACCCATCCATTGTCTATCGATTCTTCATCAGAATCATCAGTAACTCTTCCAATTGGACCTTTAGGCATTTTCCTTGCAAATAGTGCTTCAAGTTCTTCCAGTTCTTCATTCTCTTTTTTTATTTCTTCAAGTTCTCTTGCATAAAAGGATTTCCAATCAGATTTACAAGATGATGATGATGATGCTGCATATGATGATGATGCCTTGAAAGCTAAATTTGCCTTAATTGTAGTAACAGGACCCAATTCCTCAAATTCAAAAGATGAAAGTTTTCCAACCAAAGTATCTCTAGATACTGATGCATTAGGCATTGTTCTCAATTCATTTATAGCAGTTACTTTCATTTTATATGCTGGTGGCAATGCTCTTAAAAATTTAGAAACAATTTCATCTTCACTTAAGGATCCTCCACAACATTGTATACCCAAAACAATTTCATTTACTCTTTCCATAAAAGCAAAAATCCTTTCATCTTCTTCCATCTTCAGATTTTTATACCTAACCCGGAAGCATTCCAGTTTTGCAATTTTGACTATGGTGTCACCTTCATTCAATGTCTCAAATTTGTCCCAAATAGCTTTAGCAGTAGATCTGTCTAATAATCTCATGATTTGTTGATCTAACAATGCGCTCAAAAGTGCTTCTCTTGCTTTGAAATCATTATCTTCATCTTTAGCCAAGGTTGGTGGATTAGGTTGACCTTGAGTAGGAGCAACAAAGCCATTCTTTGTAACATCCCATATGTCCTTTCCAATGAAATTCAAATGTGTCTCCATTCTGATCTTCCATATACCATAGTTTGTTCCATCAAGTTTCGGACTATCCTTCCTGAAATAGTTAGAAGACATAGGATCTCCTCAAGCTGTTAAACTTCTGCAAAAAGAGGACTAGGCTCTGATACCAATTGTTAGGTCCTGGAGACAACTGAGAGGGGGGGTGAATCAGTTGTCTATTAATTTCAAACCAAAACTAGCTTAACCAAACTTAATGCATAATACCGGTAAACCAAAGTTTATGTCGGTAAACAGGTTTAATAGTTAATTACAATACCTATAAGGTTTAATGCATGAAATAGAGAGACAAATAACATCCACAACACATAACACAGATATTTGTATGTGGAAACCCTGTAAGGGAAAAACCACAGTGGGAAACCTTACCCACAATCAGATGATACTACTGCAGATAGTATGTGTGCACAATATGTAGTCTGCACATGCAAAAAGGCCAACTACCTAGAGCTCACTGCTCAATCATAAAATGGGAGTCACACTGACTACAATTGGATGGTTAAATCCAATGATAATGTACTGCTCAAAATAACATCTTCATATGCTAAATTCAGTATCGGTTAAGCTCTGAGTTGCCTTCTTCAAAGACCTCCTTGAATCTTGAATGATGTCTATGTGTATAGCTCTACTTATATTCGCATATACCTTATGCTCTACCACTTATTACATTCCTATGATCATATCAATCTCACAAATGAGATCTTACATATATACCAAAACCTAAGACCAAATGTGTAGGTCGGCTCACCAAAGATATTACAATAAAAGTAATTACAAATGAATCAATATGTGATGCATCATGTCAGCTCAATGCATTTATAATATTGCCAAATCATATTCATAATGTGTCATGCTGATATGGAATGAATAATGCTTGCCGGTGCATAACCTAGACCTATTTGCCGGTAACAACAAAAATGCAAACCCAATCATTAACCAAATCACCAAAACAAAGTGTCCAAACAATGCCTTTGACATAACCAAGTAACATTCAAGTCATTCCTAGTGCCGGTGAACAATATAACCTGACAGTGAACCAGATACCAGTGACTATGCATAAGTCACTGAACATGCCAGTGAACATAACCAAGAATCTCCAAATGCTGATAAGTGTTGACAAGTGTTGACATCAATGACAAAACCATACCAACATATCCCAAATACCAACATGTATATACCTTTGTAAGCCGACATAAGGCATGTAAATTTTAATAGGGTATATAGGATAGTTTGATAGATCATTTTGAATGTGAAAAAAGAAGGTATGAATCATGATGCGAATGTAATATGATGCGAAATATATCAGAGGGATCATGTATGTGAGGAAACTATTGTAAGGGTTATTTTGGTAAAGGGTTTAGGGTTTTAGACTAGAACAAACACAGCTTAAACTGGAACTTGATGGTATGATGAAAGAATAAGGATCTGGTCATCTACTGAGAAGGGGAGTGAATCAGTATATAGAAAAACTGATATTAACTTCACCAATCTCAGAAATAACCTCTCAAGTAAACTTAGAACTATCAATGCAATATCTATGTTAGAATAAAATTGTCAAGATAAACTTGTTGAATGTTCACAATAGATAACGGTAAACAACTTGTAACTCATAAAGATCCAAATACTTTTAGTAACATAAGTAAAACCTCATTTCATATTGTTACTGGTTACCATAACTTATCAAAGTGAAATAAGTAGTTAAGCAAATCAATCAAAGAAACATAACCACAAAAACATTCACCACTTGACAAAATATTTTTGACATACAAACCCAAATGGGAAAAACCATGGTGAGATGGAACTCACAAGATAACTATCTGAACTCTTCTGAAGTTGGCCCTGTTAGGAGCCAAGCTTGTTAAAGCTTTTACAAAAATTCATGTTAAGAATAGATCCTATTAGGGACCACCCGGCTAAGGGATTGACTATAATGCCTTGTTAGAAGCAATACCTTGTGAGGAGTAACCTTTATAAAGGATTTAGAATCCAAGCTAATGGATCACCTGGTTAGAGGATTTGAATAACACCAAGCTTGTTAGAGCTTACTCGGTTAGGGGATTTAACTGTTGTAATTGTTAGAAAACAATAGGGGTTTGTTGATCTATTTGTATAGCACTTCACTTGCTTGTTCAGATGCTTTTCATGCTCCTATCTGCCTTTACTCAAACTGCAAACACACCATCCGATTCAAAAATCACACACTCAACTCAACTTTGCCAACACTTAAACTAAAACAACTCATCGACCTTATAAACAAATCAATTAGGTTGGTAACACAACAAAAAATTAAATCTCATAGAGATTACAAATAATTTTTTCTAGGTATGATCATTAAATTACATAACAATCTCTACACATCATTCAAGAAAGCCTCGATCGCTCCTTGCTCACTGCTTCATCAAACTTTGTAACTGATCACGCGCTTTGCATTATATACAATATACTCGCTCATTCCCAAGACAAAAAACATTAAGTCAACATGCCAAAATCTCTTTGAAACTCTCTTCATACATTATGAATACGTGTCATAATCATTTCCGCTCATTACCAGATCATAAACTAATATAACCAATTCACCAAACTTAATCGATTAGGGTTTATCAAAACAACAGGTAGGGTTTACCGGTTCAACTTGCAATACTGGTTCACTCCACAAACTTACCTATTGGTTACAGTTTCCTTTCACTTAGCTCTTCCTACTGATTACAAAACATTATGCAATAACATTACTGGTTAATTGACATCAATGACAACATAACATATCATCAATGCAATCTTCATGCACATGTCAACAATCTCCCCCTTTGGAATTGATGGCAATACAAATATCAATAGCATTGATTGTTATGATTGTGAATATGTATCCTGGTTTACATTTCACCATGTACTCTCATTGTCTTCAACTCGTCTTTGGTTCTACTCCCTATAATCACATATTTCTTCTCCCCCTTTGACAACAATGCCAAATTGAAAGTAAAACATGCAAAATAAAACTTCATTGCTCAGCATCAACAACCTAAAAATTGGTGCTCCCCCTATGGAATAACTCCACTCTTACATCAATCCTACTGTAAAATTCTGCAAGTAGCTTCGGGACTGATGTAATCTACATCATGCTTAATTTACATCATGAAGGGGTACAACCCCTAGCTGACATCCAAGATACTCAAAAGTAGTCTTAGGAAGAGGTTTAGTAAAGATATTTGCAAGTTGCTCCTTGGTAGAAACATACTCTAAGATCACATCTTTACTCTGCACTTTTTCTCTCAAGAAATGATACTTCAATTCAATGTGTTTAGTTCATGCGTTCAAGCAGGGTTATTTTAAATATTTATGGAACTAGTATTGTCACATAAGATCTTTACATGTTATGTAAACTTCATCTTAAAACCTTCCAAAATGTGTCTCATCCAGATAGCCTGGGTACAATTTATATAAGTAGCAACATACTTAGCTTCAATAGTAGACTATGAAATACAACTCTTCTTTTTGCTACTCCATGAAACAAGTCTTCCTCCAAGAAATAATGCTCCCCCAGTTGTTCTTTTCCAGTCATCAACATTACCTTCCTAGTCTGCATCTGTGTACACCTTCAAGTCTAAGTTTCCTTCATATGGATACCATAATCCACAGTCAACGGTACCTTTCAAATATCTGAAAATCCTCTTGGTTTCTATCAAATGTGTTTCCTTCAGATTCTTCTGGACTCTAGCAACTAGACCAACTGCATGAGCTATATCCGGTCTGTTGTGAACAACATAGTGCAATTTTCCAATTATTGACCTATACTCCTTCTCATCAACAGATGTGACCTTGTCTTCCTTAGACAATTTATAACCTATAACCATTAGTGTCCCAACTAATTTACAGTCACTCATACCAAATGTCTTTAATACCTCCTTCACATACTTAGACTGTGAAATGAAAATACCACTCTTCATTTGTTGTATTTGCAAACCTATGAAATTTTTTATCTCTCCTACAAGAGACATTTCAAACTCACTTTTCATTTCATTTGCAAAGTCATTGCTCATGTCATCATTTCCTCCAAATATGATATCATCTACAAACACTTCACTAACTAGTATCTTATCTTCTTCAAATTTGAGATATATGCTACTATCCTCACTAGTTCTCTGAAAACCTATCTTCATCATGTTGGCAATATGAAGGAATTGATTATGTGTTGCATTGGTGTTTGATCATTGATGTCAACACTAGCTGTTATGATTGGTTTCCGACATATGGGTTTTGGTTATCGATAGAAGATCGAGAGTTACCAGTAGAAGGGACTATCTGTTGGACACTACCGACATGTTTGGATCAATGGAATATGTTTGGTTTGATGTGTTACATGTTTTTGGAGCATGTTTTGGTCAGTTGGTATTGAATTGGTGATTGGATAGTACCATACACTCTAGTAAGCCTATACCGGTAAGGGTTTAAAGTTTAACTGTTAGAGTATTCGGGTATTTACCTGATTAATTAAACAATATTTGTTTAATTATTTAAGTTCCCTTTATCTTTTTTACACTTAAGCTAACTTTAGGTGCATAATAATTAATTCTTTTATTAATTATTATGGGCAAATCTAGGTTTTCCCTTTTAGGGTTTCTTGACCTATTAAAGGTTGAGTTCATTCTTTTCACTGAAGAAGAAGGTTTTTTACATTACACAATTTTGTGAATATTGAGCTCTCTTTTTGAGCATATTTTCTATGTATCTCTTTCTTCTATGATTTGCTTCCTTTCTTCTCCTTGTAACAGGTTTTTTAGCTTTCAGAGATCATTTGGGCTCATGTGGTGTTGTATTTTCTCAACTTCAACATTTACAGGCAAAGCTTTTACTGAGAATCTTTGACATGATGCATAAATGGTGATTGTGTGGCTTCTAGATGGAATTCAGGATGCTGAAGATGATCTTTGTTTGTGCCTCAACTGATTGGAGACATCACTTTGGCATGGTGGACCTAGATTAGGTTTGTTACCTGTATAGGTTATGGACCGGTATCATGTAACATGTTCTGTATATGTTACCAAGATGATTTATGGATTGGTTAATGTTGTTTTGGTCTAAAGATGACATGGCATATCATTGTAATGTGGATATATGTAATGATTGCATTGTAATATCTTTTAGGTGGTCGACCTAATTGGTTTAGGCCTTAGGGCTTGTATAAATTGATGTAAGATCTCACTGTAGATCATGGTGGTGGAATGTAATGTATGAATAATGTAATATCATTAAGGCAGATGATTTGGTCGATCATTGAAGATCGAATTGGGTTTATTTAGGAGGTCAAAGACCTTCGGTATTGAGCTTAACCGGGACTGTAATTAGGCATGGTAGATGATATCTTTGGTAGTTCATTCTCCTAGATTGTTGTCGAATTATATTAAGGTGGTTATAATCTCTCTATAGTCAGTGTGACTCCTTTGTAATGAGTAGTATGCTCTAGGAAGTGTGCCTTCCTGTATGTGTAGGCCCCTTATTGTATCACATACTTTCTGTAGAAGTATTAGCTGACTGTGGGTAGGCTTCTCACCGTGGTTTTTCCCTTTACCAAGTTTTTCACATATAAATCATGGTGTTATGTGGTATGGTTGCATTATGTTAATTATCTATCTCATTCTTAAGTTTTATTGCTTACCGGTATTCATTGTTTATATGCTCCTATTAAAGGTTATAAAGTGATTTGATTAATATAATCTATTGACAACTGATTCACCCCCCCCCCCACTCAGTTGTCCACCAGTTATTCTAACAATTGGTATTAGATCTTTGGTCCTCTTTTGCAGAATCTTAATCGATTGAGGTAGATCCTATGGAAACTAATACTTCAAATCCACCGATAACTATTTTCAGAAGAGAAATCCCTAAGCTTGATGGAACAAATTATGGGATATGGTAAATCCAAATGGAGACTCATCTTAGATGTCTTGGCAAGGATATTTGAGAGATTGCTAAGAAAGGATACACACCTTATGATCTCGCATCTGGCAATCCTTCTCCTGTAAACTTGGACAAAAATATGGAAAATGATTGCAGAGATAGAGAAGCCCTCTTGTGTGCAGTCATTGATCAACAAATAATGGGATTGACTGATAAATCATCTGCAAAGGTTATGTGGGATAAATTGCAAACTCTGCATGAGGGTGACCCTACTGTCAAAATTGCTAAACTTGATGGTTACCGGGTAAGATATGAGAACTTGAAGATGGAAGACAATGAAAGAATTGTTACATTTATGAAAAGATTGAATAAAACTGTCATGGGAATTCAATGTTGTGGAGGATCTCTAAGTGAAGATGAAATAGTTTCTAAATTTTTGAGAGCCCTTCCACTGACTTACAAGATGAAGGTTACTGCAATTAATTAATTGAGAACAATGGCAAACACTTTAGTTGATAGAGACATTCTGATTGGGAAATTATTTGCTTTTGAGCTTAAAGAATTTGGACCTTCTAGAGCTACAAAGTATGAACCTTATTTTCATGCACCATCATCTACTGGAAAAAGTGATTGGAAAGTCCTATATGCAAAAGAATTGGAAGATATGAGGAAAGCTGATGAATAATTTGAGAAACTTGAAGCCTTATTTTCTAGAAGAGTACCTAAAGGACCGGCAAGAAGTAAGTATGAAGGAAAAACATCTTATAAATGTTTTGCATGTAATAAGATTGGTCATTTTGCATCTAGATGTCCTGAAAGGAATGTAAGATTTGAAGAAAGAGTTAAGAAATTGTTTAAGCCTAATCAAAACAAATAGAGATTCAAGAAAAACAAACAATGCTACATAGCAGATGAGGAAGGCATCACTGATTATGATGATGAACCAACAAAAGACTCTGCTAGTGCATCTGTCAATGGAAAGGAATGGGTGTTCTATGCTTTAAAGGAAGATGAACCAGAACCAGCTATAAAGAATGAAGAAAAGGCCCTAGAAGTGAAAGTTGAAGATACAGATGAATGGGTGATTGATAGTGGATGCTCACATCATATGAGTAGAGATAAAATAAAATTTATTAGCTTGCGAGAATTCAATGGTGGTCAAGTCAGATTTGGAGATGACAAAGCATGCATGATCAAAGGTAGAGGCATTATTTCTTTGGATGGCAAGCATAATACTAATAATATTTATTATGTAGAAGGTTTGAAGCATAATCTTTTAAGTATCGGTCAATTGGTGGACAAGGAATTCCAACTTTAGTTCAAAGATGGAAAATGCAAAATCATTAATAGAACTGGTTTGGAGATTTCAACTAGTACTCAAACTAGAGGTAATATCTTTCACTTGAACACTGGTGATAAGACATGTTTGATTGCTCATATTGATGAGATCTAGTTATGGCATAAGAGTTTGTGTCATGTTAATTTTTATTGTATTGTTAAGATCTGTTCAATAAAGACAGTTAGAGATATACCTAAGATTATAAAGCCTCATAATCTAGTATGTAAGGAATGTCAATTGGGAAAGCAAGCTAGAACTTCTTTTAAGAGAATACATGATAAATCCAATGATGTGCTTGATTTGATTCATACCGACTTATGTGGTCCAGCAAGGACCTAAAGCTTTCAAGGTGATAGATACTTCATGCTAATAATTGATGATTATTCTAGAATGATGGGGTGACTTTTCTAAGGGAGAAGTTTGAAGCTTTTGAGAAATTCAAGATCTTTAAGGCAATGGTGGAAATAGAAACTGGATTGCAAATCAAATGTCTAAGATCATATCAAGGTGGTGAGTTCACTTCTCATGAATTTAATAGTTATTGTGAGACAAATGGAATTAGGAGACAATTATCTGCACCCTAGACTCCTCAGCAGAATGGAGTAGTGGAATGGAAGAATAGAACCATTTTGGGTGCAACAAGGACCATGATGATGGAAGCCAAATTGTCTCACATCTACTAGAGAGAAGTAGTGAGTAAAACAGTCTACACACTCAACAGAGTTCATATAAAAGGTGAAACCGATAAGACTCCTTATAAATTATGGTTTGGACATATATCTACTCTTAAATATTTCAAAATGTTTGGAAGTAAATGTTATATCAAAAGGGATGATTCAATTGGGAAGTTTCATCCTAGATGTGATGAAGGGATATTTCAATTCAGAGCAAAGCATATAGATGTTATTGTTAGGTCCCAAAGACAACTGAGAGAGGGGGGCTGAATCAATTGTCAAATAAATTCAAACCAAAACAACTTAACCAAACTTAATGCTTAATACCGGTAATCCAAAGTTAATGTCGGTAGACAGTTTATCAGTTAATTGTAGTACTGGTAAAGATTAATGCATGAAACAAAAAGACAATATCATCCACAACACATAACACCAATATTTGTACATGGAAACCCTATAAGGGGAAAAACCATAGTGGGAAACCTTACCCACAATAAGATGATACTACTACAGATAGTATATGTATACAATAGGGGGTCTGCACATGCAGAAAGGCCAAGCACCTAGAGCTCACTATTCAAACACAAATAGGAGTCACACTGACTACAATTGGATGGTTAAATCCAAAAATGATGTACTGCTCAAAATAGCATCTTCATATGTTGGGTTCAGTACCGGTTCAATTCTGATATGTCTTCACAAAAACCTTCCTTCAACCTTCAAATGATGTTTGTGTGTATTTCTCTACTTATTCTCACATATACCTTATTACAAATCTTTTTCCCAATCACATATCGATCTTACAAATAAGATCTTACATATATACCGAAGCCTAGGACCAAAATGTATAGGTCGTCTTTACAAAAGATATTACAATAAAAACAATTTACAAGTAAAACAATAACCAATGCAATATTTGATTCAACATGTTGGCTTAATGCATTTACAACAATAATAAATCATCTCCATAGCATGTTGTGCTGATCTAGAATAGATAAGCATGTCGGTGCTTATCCTGGACCTATTTGCCAGTAACAACAAATGTGCAAACACGAATATACCAATGAACAAATCTCCAAGACAAAGTGTCCAAACAATGTCTTCGACATAACCAAGTATTTTCCATGTCATTCCAAGTGCCGGTGAATAATCTATCCTGCTGTTGAATAAAGATATCGGTGACTGTGCATAAGTCACTAGCTTGCCGGTGAACATTGTCAATTCTCCAAGTGCCAGAGTTGATAAGTTTTGACATCAATGACAAAACCATATCAACATATCCAAAATACCAACAATCTCCCCCTTTGGCATTGATGGCAACACAAGATGGAAAACCATCAAATTGCCAAATTAGAAATGCCAAATACCAAAAACCAACAATCTCCCAAAAAAGAGGTCAAAACTAGAAATCAAAATTCAGGTACAGAGAGTAATCAATCTCTCCCAAAATAACAATCTCTCCCCCTTTGACATAAAATTCCAAACCAATACAAAAACAAGGTTCAAATACAAAATACCAACTTATTTAGTATACCAGCTACTCCACCTGAGAAGTACCTCTCCTCATCAAACCCGGAGTAAAAGATTTCTCTGTTGGTTCTACTGGTTGATGACAAACATCAAGTGTCTAAGTTTCTACCAGTGGGGGTATGACCCCAAGCTGATCTCAGAGATATTCAAAAGTCTCCTTAGGCAAAGGCTTAGTAAAAATATCCACAATCTGTTCTTTAGTATTCACATAAACCAGTTTGACTTCTTTTGCTTCAACATTGTCTTTTAAAAATTCAGTTTGATAGAGACATGTTTAGTTTTAGAATGTAGTACTGGGTTCTTAGATATATCAATTCCTATTGTATTATGACAATAGATAGTTATACATTCTTTGCATTTCACTTTTATGTCCTTCAACATTTGCTTAAGCCATAATACCTATGTACAGTTAGTTGTTGTTGCAACATACTCTGATTTTGCTATTGATAAAGATGTGCAGCTTTGTTTCTTACTCAACCAAGAAAGTAATCTGCTTCTAAGAAAAAATGCTCCACCGGTGGTGCTTTTTCTGTCATCTACATCTCCTACCCAATTTGCATTTTTGTATGCACATAATTCAAAGTTATCATCTCTAGGATACCATAGGCCAAGATTTGTAGTGCCTTGTAAGTACCGGAAAATCCTTTTTACTGTTGATTCATGATTTTCTTTAGGATTACTCTGAAATCTTGAAACAATACATATTGCATTCATAATATCAAGTCTTGTTTGTGTCAAATATAGTAGACCTCCTCTCATAGATTTGTACCTAGTTAGATTAACAAGTGTAGATTCATCCCTTAGTGATAATTTGTCATTTGCAATCATAGGTGTGCTTACCGGTTTAGAGTTTTCCATCACAAATTTCTTTAGTAACTCCATCAAGTACTTTGATTGACTCAAGAATATACCTTTATCAGTTTGTGAAATCTGCAATCCTAAAAAGAATTTTATCTCTCCAATCATAGACATTTCAAATTCTTGCTACATTTCAATAGAAAAGTCTTTACATAATCCATCTTCTCCTCCAAAGATTCTATCATCAACAAAAACTTCTATAACCAAGATGTCATCATTAGTCACTTTATAGCATAAGTTGTTGTCAGCATTACCTTAAGAAAACCAATCTTCAAAAGGTATTTATCCAGTCTAACATACCAAGCTCTTGGAGCTTGCTTCAACCCATACAAAGCCTTCCTTAACTTGCAAACCATATCTTTGTTATCTGTCAAAGAAAATCCATCAGGTTTCTCAATTTAAACTTCTTCTTCAAGATCTCCATTCAGAAATGCACATTTAATATCTATTTGATATACTTTGTAGTTCTTGTGTGTTGCAAAAGCCAAGAATAATTTGACTACCTCAAGCTACCAATGCAAAGGTTTCATTGTAATCAATTCCTTCTTTTAGTGAATATCCCTTAAAAACTAGTCTTTCTTTATTTCTGATTACCTTACCATCTTCATTATGTTTGTTTCTAAATACCCATTTTGTTCCAATTACATTTTTGTCTTTAGGATGGGGAACTAATATCCAGGTGTTATTCTTCTCAATTTGTTCTAGTTCTTCTTCCATAGCTTTAATCTAGTGTTTATCTTCACATGCCTCATTAATTGATACTAGTTCAATTTGAGAAATAAGACATACCTCTTCATTTCTCAGTCTTCCTCTTGTTATAACTCCTTGATACTTGTTCCCAATTATCAGATCTTCAGAGTTGTTCAATCTTACATACCGGGGTGTCTTTGTTTGTTGTTGTTCCACAGTTACAGTGGAATTTTCAAATGATACCGATGTAACTGGATCTTCATTTTGTACCGGAGTGTTTAATGTAGGTTCATTTTTTCAGTATCTCTGTTGCCGGTTCAGAGTCTATATACCTTGAAGTTCCTCTAAACTGTTCATCAATTTTCACATTTATACTCTCAATAATTTTCTGCAATCTCTTGTTAAAACATCTATATGCCTTGCTCTTAGATGAATAACCAAGAAATATTCCAAGTTTGCCAATACACTCATCTCTTCTAATATAGCATTTACTTCCAAATATTCTGAAATATTTAAGAGTGGGAGTAATACCATAACCATAGTTCATGAGGAGTCTTACCAGTTTCACCTTTCATGTGAACTTTGTTGAATGTGTAGACTGATGTTCTTACTGTCTCTCTCCAATATACATGTGGTAGATTCGCTACTAATAACATACTTCTAGCTGTATCCATGATAGTTCTATTTTTCCTTTCTACAACTCCATTCTGTTGTGGTGTCTGAGGTGCTAATAATTGTCTTCTGGTTCCATTTACTTCACAGAATGTATTAAATTCCTTAGATGTAAATTCACCTCCTTGATCTGATCTTAGACATTTGATTTTCTTACTGGTTTAATTCTCTATCATCACCTTGAATATCTTGAATTTCCCAAGTGCTTCTAATTTTTCTCTGAGAAAAGTAACCCAACACATTCTAGAATAGTCATCAATGATTAGCATGAAATATCTATCACCTTGTAAGCTTTTAGTTCTAGTTGGACCACATAAATTAGTATGAATTAAGTCAAGAGAATTATTGGATTTTTCTGGAATACTTTTAAATGATGCTCTAACTTGTTTTTCAAATTGACATTCTTTACATACCAGATTGTGAGGTTTAACAATCTTAGGTAAATCTCTAACTACTTTAGTTGTACTGATTTTCACAATGCAATTAAAATTTACATGACAGAGTCTCTTATGTCATAGCCAACTTTCATCAATATGTGCAATCAAGCATGTCTTTTCATTGTTATTCAAATGAAAGATATTACCTCTAGTTTGATTACCATTTGCAATTTCCAAACCAGTTCTGTTCATAATTTTGCATTTCCCATTCTTGAATTGTAACTAAAATCCTTTTTGAACTAATTGACCAACACTCAAAAGATTATGCTTTAAACCTTCAACATAGTAAACATTGTCAATATTATGCTTACCATCAAGAGATATAGTACCTTTTCCTTTGATCAAACAAGCTTTATCATCTCCACATCTTACTAGACCTCCATTATATTCCTGAAAAGTCAAGAATTTACTTTTATCACCAGTCATATGATGTGAACATCCTGAATCAATGATCCATTCATCCTTAACTTTAATTTTAGCTGCCAAGGCCTGCTCTACCGATTGAACAATAGGTGCTGATTGATGTTCTATTATAGCAACAAAGACCCATCCATTGTCTGTTGGATCCTCATCATAATCATCAGTGCCTCCTTCATCAGCAAGATAACAAGACTTGTCTTTATTCTTCTTAAATATGTATCTCTGATATTCAGAGTTAGGCTTGTATGTTCTTCTAGCTTCTTCTTTCAATATTGCATGGATATCAAAGAATCTTGAAGCCATATGCCCAATCTTATTACAATTAAAACATTTAAAGGGTGCTTTACCTTCATACTTACTTTCAAATGGACCTTTAGGCATTTTCCTTGCAAATAGTGCTTCAAGTTCTTCAAGTTCTTCATTTTCTCTCCTACTTTCTTCAAGTTCTCTTGCTGAAAAAGATTTCCAATCAGGCTTGTCAAATGATAATGCAGATGATGTTGATGTCTTAAAAGCTAAATCTGTCTTTACAGTAGAAATAGGACCGAATTCCTCAATTTCAAAAGTTGAAAGTTTTCCAATCAATGTGTCCCTAGTTATTGATGTATTAGGCATTGTTCTTAACTCATTTATAGTAGTACCTTTCATTTTGTATGCCGGTGGCAATCCTCTTAAAATTTTTGAAACAATTTCATCTTCACTTAAGGTTCCTCCACAACATTTAATACCCAAAACAATTTTATTTACTCTTTCCATAAAAGTAGAAATTCTTTCATCTTCTTCCATTTTTAGATTTTCATACCTGACCCGGAAGCTTCAAGTTTTGCAATTTTGACTGTGGTATCTCCTTCATTCAATGTTTCCAAATGGCCCCAAATAGCTTTAGCAGTAGATCTATCTGATAATCCTATGATTTGTTGATCTGATAATGCGCTCAAAAGTTCTTCTCTTGCTTTGCAATCATTTTCTTCATCTTTTCCTAATGTTGGTGGATTAGGTTGACCGGGAGTAGGAGTAGTATAGCCATTCTTTGTAACTTCCCAGATGTCCTTTCCAATGCAATTCAGATGTGTCTCCATCCTGACCTTCCATATGCCATAGTTGGTTCCATCAAGTTTAGGTTTGTCCTTCCTAAAATAGTTAGAAGACATTGGATCTCCTCAAGTTGTTAAACTTTTGCAAAAAGAGGACTAAGCTCTAATACCAATTGTTAGGTCCCAAAGGCAACTGAGAGGGGGGGTCTTACCAGTTTCACCTTTGATGTGACCTTTGTTGAATGTATAGACAATAGTGCTAACTACTTCTCTCCAATACACATGTGGTAGATTTGCTTCTGATAACATACTTCTTGCTGCATCCAAGATAGGTCTATTTTTGCTTTCAACAACTCCATTCTGTTGTGGTGTCCGAGGTGCTGATAACTATCTTCTGATTCCATTCACTACATAGAATGTATTAAAGTCCTTAGATGTGAATTCTCCTCCTTGATTTGATCTTAAACAGTTGATTTTCTTACCGGTTTCATTCTCAACCATTGCTTTGAACAATTTGAACTTTCCAAGTGCTTCTGATTTTTCTCTGAGAAAAGTAACCCAGCACATTCTAGAATAATCATCAATAATTAGCATGAAATATCTATCACCTTGTAAGCTTTTAGTTCTAGTGGACCACATAAATCAGTGTGAATCAAATCAAGAGCATTATTGGATTTTTTTGGAATACTTTTGAAACTAGCTCTAACTTGTTTTCCAAATTGACATTCCTTACAAATTGTATTCTAAGGTTTCACAATTTTAGGTAGATCTCTAACTACCTTAGAAATAATGATTTTTACCATGCAATCAAAGTTTACATGACATAGTCTCTTATGCCATAACCAACTTTCATCTATATATGCAATCAAGCATGCCTTTTCACTGTTATTCAAATGAAAGATATTACCTCTAGTCTGATTATCGGTTGCAATTTCCAAACTAGTTCTATTCATGATTTTACATTTTCCATTTTTAAATTCTAACTGAAATCCTTTCTCAACTAATTGAACAACACTTAAAAGATTATGCTTTAATCCTTCAACATAGTAGACATAGTCAGTGTTAAGCTTACCATCAAGAGAGATTGAACCCTTACCTTTGATTGAACAGGCTTTGTCATCTCCAGATCTTACTAAACCTCCATTGTATTCTTGAAAGTTCAAGAATTTACCTTTGTCTCCTGTCATATGATGTGAGCATCCTGAGTCAATGATCCACTCATCCTTTACTTCAACTTTAGTTGCTAGGGCTTGTTCTACTGGTTGAGAAGTAGGTGTCGGTTAATCTTCTATTATAGCAACAAAAACCCATCCATTGTCTGCTAGATCCTCATCAGAATCATTAGTCACACCTTCATCAACAATGTAACAGGATTTGTCTTTGTTCTTCTTAGATCTATATCTTTGATATTCAGGATTAGGCTTGTATGTTCTTCTAGCTTGTTCTCTTAGTCTATCATGTCTATCAGGGCATCTCGAAGCCATATGACCAATCTTATTGCTGTTGAAACATTTAAAGGGTGGTTTACCTTCATACTTACTTCCAACTGGACCTTTTGGCATTTTTCTTGCAAATAGTGCTTCAAGTTCTCCAAGCTCTTCATTTTCCTTCCTGGTTTCTTCAAGTTCTCTTGCATAAAAGGCCTTCTAGTCTGATTTGTCAAATGATAGAGCAGATGATGTTGATTCTTTAAAGGCCAAATCAGTCTTTATAGTAGCAACAGGACCAAATTCCTCAATTTCAAAGGCTGAAAGTTTTCCAATCAATGTATCACTAATTACTGATGTATTAGGCATTGTTCTCAACTCATTTATAGCAGTAACCTTCATTTTATATGCCGGTGGCAATCCTCTTAAGATTTTTGAAACAATTTCATCCTCACTCAAGGTTCCTCCACAACATTTAATACCCAAAACAATTTCATTTACTCTTTCCATTAAAGCAGAAATCCTTTCATCTTCTTCCATTTTCAGATGTTCATACCTGACTCGGAAGCTTTCAAGTTTTGCAATCTTGACTATGGAATCTCCTTCATTTAGTGTTTCCAAATGATCCCAAATAGCTTTAGCAGTAGACCTATCTGATAATCCCATGATTTGTTGATCTGATAATGCGCTCAAAAGTGCTTCTCTTGCTTTCCAATCATTCTCTTCATCTTTAGCTAAGGTAGTTGGAGCAGTCTGACCAACTACAGCAACAATATAACCATTCTTTGTAATTTCCTAGATGTCTTTACTAATGCAATTCAGATGTGTCTCCATCCTGATCTTCCATATCCCATAGTTGGTTCCATCAAGTTTAGGACTGTCCTTCCTGAGATAATTAGTAGACATTGGATCTCCTCAAGTTGTTAAACTTCTGCAAAAGAGGACTAGGCTCTGATACCAATTGTTAGGTCCCAAAGACAACTGAGAGCGGGGGGGGGGGTGAATCAGTTGTCTAATAAATTTAAACCAAAAACCAATTAACCAACTTAATGCTTAATACCGGTAAACCAATTAAGTGTGCCGGTAGATAGTGTTAACAGTAAATTGCTATACCGGTAGAGATTAATGCATGAAACATAAACATAGAGTCATCCACAACACATAACACCAATATTTGTACATGGAAACCCTGTAAGGGGAAAAACCATGGTGGGAAACCTTACCCACAATCAGATGATACTACTGCAGATAGTAAGTGTACATAAATGGGGTCTACACATGTAGAAAGGCCAATAGCCTAGAGCTCACTGCTCAATCACAAAATGGGAGTCACACTGACTACAGTTGGATGGTTAAATCCAATAAGAATGTACTACACAAAATAGCATCTTCATATGCTGGATTCAATACCAGTGTACTGCTGATATGCTTCTACAAAAACCTAGCTTCACCTTCAAATAATGTCTTTGTGTATACCTCTTCTTAATCTCGTATATACCTTCACACAATTCTTTTTCGCATTCCACATTCGATCTTACAAATAAGATCTTACATTTATACCATAACCTAAGACCAATTTTAGTAGGTCGGCTCTATTGTTCACCAAAAGTGATAACCCAAGAACACTTGCAATTGATCTACGAAGTACCCAATTCAATCTATGAAGAACCTCAGGGCTTGGACAGCATGACAAGGATATGAATCCTTCTACTCTTCAGGCTCTGCAAAACCTAGGCGGGTATACCTTTGATGCTTGAAATTAAACCTATTACACACCTATGATAGCATCAACATAAACAGATAGATCTCACCAGGTCTCCAAAACAAGTAGTTTATTGCAGATGGGCTAGATCTACACATAAAACTCAACTATGCTTGAGCATGAGATAGATGAAACATTTCAAAACATAACATACACTTAAGATATTCTGATTGGATATTAAATTGGTTTGAGAACCCCCTTAATTGCAAAATCAGTGCCTTATCCAAGGGCAACAGAGTCACAAATCAAACTATAGGTGAAAACTTATACTACAGATTCATCTCAATTCTCAAGTATTCCTGCATTTAATGCCTTGCATAAATGCATTACTCAGCTCATCCACAGAAAATATTAGATCCAGAGACATAATCCCTATTTTATTAATATTTTCTCACAGAGTTTAAAATCTTCCTTGAAGACTACCCACAAACCAACATTACACTCACAGACACAGCTGCTCATGACCAACATGATCCTCCTTAAGAATTAGATTTGAATAAAATGAGATTACATTTCAAAGACAAATTTTGTACGAATTTGTGCATGCCATACATACACAAGAACCTGCAACTAAGAACACCTATAGAAAAGAATTGAACTCCATTACTAAAAGGAAAGCCTTGTCCTGTACAATCTTCAAGAATACTCAAAATTGGAAGCCATGAAAACTGGAGCTATTCTCCAAATTTCTGGAGCCCTTACAACTGAGAAGAATTGAGAATAAAACAAGGAGGGAAGAAAATCAAATCTGCAACCAAAATTGCCAAGTGTCTCCTCTCTAACTGAAATTAATTCCCATCAAAACTTCTCCCAAAATATCTTATCTTTGTCAAAATTGATTACATAGTTGGATTCTTCACTCTGAGAGCTTTCCGGAAACATATAATACTTTATATTTTGGCAAAAAAACAACTCTGGGCGAATTAATCCTTCCAACGTGCACAATCATTTAAATTTTTGAATTTTCTCTATAGTCAGAACTATATCACTAACTAATTTTAAATTTGATTTTTGCCTCCCTTTTGGCCTGACGCCTTGCCACGTGGTGGGACTTGATTGGCTGATGGGGTTGACTGGACGCCACCTAGGATGACACCTCATCACTGCCATGTCATCCTCTTTGTCACTACCACTTGGCCGCCACGTGTACACCACCTCAACACCATATCATCACCACCTAGGTAACACCTCTGTGCCACATCATCGCCACCTAGATGGGACCTACCTACTGGACACTGACTATACCTGCCACATCACCGCCACCTGGACTTCGCCATTTTTGCATTTCTCATTTCGCCATTCCGTGGCCTCTAACAGGTGAGCATCTTTAGGTCACGAAATCGCGCAGGCCATCGGATCCTCTGAACTTGCTTGACCTTTACCATGCTGCATTTTCACCAAACCATTTCGCCATTTCATAGGGCTTAACTCGCGTGCATCTTCAGCTTGTGAATCAACGCGCTTTGCCAGATCATCTCGAACCTGCTCACCGGTTAAGCCGACCCTTCTCTGCAAAATTCAGCTATTTTCCTCAGGAAGTGTGCCTACGTGGGGTCCACCTGGTCACCACTCAGTCACATCCTCTGGTTGCCTTGGGATCTATGCCCACACACGTGGGGTCTAGCTTGGTTGCCCAACAACACCGTCCATCAAAAGCCCAGATGGCTTTGACATTATAGATGGGTGTGAATTTGCATTTAAATACCCAAAAAGACCTCCGCCCAGCCAATGTGGGATTAAAACATTAAGCCTGGCACTGCATTTTGGAGCTTTGCCTGAGCTTTAATGGCGATTTTTTCTGCATTTGACCGAAATTCGATGGCCTTTTCAACCACGCCATACTAGGAGGAGTGTATTTGCAATTTTTAATGGCCTCTTTCACCAGTCATGTGGGAGGGAGGTTTCTATTGTTGTGTTTCCTAAAAAAACTTGCTGCCTTCTGTAAATTCCAACACTCAACCAGCACCATGGAGGGAGGAGGGGATAACATCGATTTGCATTAGAAGTGAAGAATTTTCTATTGCCCTCCAAACTCCATGTAGGGAAATTCAGCAAAGTCTGTAGGTTTTGTTGTTTGAACTTTTCAATCACTACACAGGAGTGAGTTAGCTACAAGTTGCATTTGTTTGATGGTTTTAATTCAATTCAGAGGAAAAGAGGCATAAGACATGAGTCAAATTGCATTTGCTTTTTTTAAAAAACATTTTGTAGTCTCTTCAACACCCACCAAATCTGCATTTGCTTGTGTTTTAACGTGGCCTCCAAACAACCACGTGAGGAATAAGAGACTACAACAATTGCCATTTGCTTGATGGTTTCAACCATTGTTGCTTCTGCAGTTTACTTGTCTTACAAATGCCCCTCTCCAGCTACCATGTGCCATAAATAGGGTGTTGTCTTGAAAATCCGATTCACCTCAACATCCTTATAATAAAATGATTTAAACTCTGTGCAGAGGAGATAGTAAAGGGAAGGAAACTCTTAGGACAACATATGACAAGGTTTGATTTAACCTTCTACACTTTGGACTTACTCAGAGTCTAGGCGGGTATACCTTTGTGAACTAAATTCACACTTTCAAAAGATAAATCCACAGCAAACTAGTCCAAAAAACCAGTGGATCTAATCACCTTGAAACCAATTGAAACAAATGAATGAGAATTATACTCATATTCAGTATTTTGATCTACAAAACATGCAATAGACAACCTTGATTTATACCAGTGCCTTATCCAGGGTCACAGAGTCATCAAAATTCAAACAATACTCCCCAAACAGAATATCTCTACACATCCCATTGGCTCGGCTTCTATTAATCCCTATATATGCCTGACATACATGAGAATTTATGCACACCAAATCAAACTATGCTCATCAAGATTCAAAATATCCTATGAAGAATTTACTGGTAGAGGTGATCCCTGCATATTTAATTTCCCTCCTAAAGAGAAAATCTAGCAAGCACATCTACTGAAAATTGCCTTACAATCCCCATTCAAACAAAATAACCTTGGGTTATTCAGAATGAATCAATAAACAACTGCAAACACATTCGAAAATGACACAAAGTTTTACTCAAAACCAATGGTCTATATATTGATATATTTTCAAGAAAGTATTACAAATTTTTTTTGAGTATTCTCCATTACACTTAGAAAAGCTCAGATAAATTTCTGCAGTGTTTTCTTACAATTCTTTGCAATGCTTTTTCTCTTAGTCCTGGTATCCATTTATAACAATATGGATGCACATAGCTTCAGACTTTCCTAGGAAAATTTTGTTACAATTGTTGCTTCTCAAGAAGAAGTTACAAAACCTTTTGCAAAACGGTTACAAATCCTTTTCGACCTCTGCAGCTTCTTCTACTTGTTGTTCAGTTGCAACCTCTTCTAACTGTTCAGGAGCCCCCTCTAACTGCTATGCATCCTGGATGGCATATTTTGTTGTCCATTCATTGTACACATCATCAGTGGGCCATGTGAAATTAATCACTTTTAACTTAGCCTTGGTCAACCTTTTCCAGGAATTTCTCATCTTGTCGACTTCTGAGTTGAGAAAACCATAATGAGACTTGATTTTCTCAATCTCCTGAATTGTCACAACAAAGAAGGAAGCATCATCTAGATCAACAATTCTTTTAATCCTGGCTGACAATTTGGCCTCTAATTCCTTGAGCCACACTTGTTTGTCCTTCAATTGATCTAGGCTAGCAAAAACTCTTGGGAGCAACTCAAAAACCTGATCAGTATACTCCTTTTTGTACAAATTAATTTTCCTATCAGCATTATCCACCCCTTCTGCTAATTTCACTAGATCCTTGGTGGTATCACAAGTGGATTTGATGATAGGATTGGCCCCTGCTTCATCATAAGATGCACAAATAAACTCCAAGTCCTGCTCTCTAGGCCTCCATTTGTCAAAAATAGGTGTCAAAATGGCTTTATCTCCATTGAGCTCATTCCTCATATCCAAAATCTTGCTTATGTTATTATATAGCAATGAGGCACTCATTGTATCCACAAAACTTGAAATAGTAGCTCTTACTTTATCTTCATATTTCTTAGCGTACAGGGCCTGAGCCTATTTCAAATTCTCTAGCTCTCGAGGAGTAATTTCAATCATCTAGGAGCTGGAGGGTGCTGGAGATGGTGGGAACTCAATGATAGGACTGCTAGGTGGAGGTCTTGTAGGAGAAGAGGAGATAATTAGTGTTGAAGACTCACCTTGATGGTACTGTCCTATCAACTGGCTTTGCAGCTTAGCAATGATGCTATCTCTACCTCTTACCTCTTCCTTAACATTGTTATAGGCCTTCAGAATTGTCTCCAACTTGACTTGGAGGTCTGCTTTCTCCTTGGCCTCCTTTTCTGCTACTGCAACACTGAATTTTGTAGTCTTTAATATAGTACTAGTAGCTTCTACCACCCCTATGCTCAGCACTCTCTTTACTATCATTCCACCAAGGTAGCTTGACCCTTGGGTATCTTTGATTTTCTTGTTTTCATCTCTCTTGAGAGACCACATGATGAGTGCAGCATTATCCTTGCTGAAAGTGATTCCCTCCAAGGGCTTAGTCTATTTCCTCAGTGCCTCTAGAACCAGGGCATCTGCTATATCCCACTCAGTGAGAATAAGCACTCTAGCTTGTGCCACCATATCTCTTCCTTGCTCAGGAGTGATGGTTTTAAATTCTTCCATCATTTCCTATTTTATTTCTTCCTCTACCAGAGCTAGATCTTTGCTAGGCTATTCACCTTTTCTCTTCTTGCATCTTTCATTGTATTTATCTATGTTTTGTTTCCATACAAACTGCATAAATGCTCCTGAAGTAACAAAATTGTTGTCAGCCAAGAAGTCATCACTAGCTTGCTTTATCTTAGGATCCAACTCCTGGCCTTTAAGTTCAGTGGTAGTAATATTCATTTCAGCAGCAAGGGGTTCTTCTAGCATTCCTTCCTCTACCTCATCATATGTGTAGATAATTTCCCCTAAACCACCCAACTGTAAAAGTTGCTCAGCTACTGCTTGCTCATCTCCTATGTGGATAGGGGATTGGGATGGAGAGTACAAAGGTGTATCAGATTGTACTTCTTTTCCTACTCTTTTCTTTTTAGGGCTCTCTTGGATGTCAATGACATCTTGTGTCTTCCTCTTTCCTTTGGAGGTAGAGGGCTCCCCTGTTGTAGGTATCAGCACACTATAACTAGATTTCTTATGTAGTGTGTAATCACCAGGAGGAATTGCTTTGGTGGAGGTAGACCTTCTTAGAGTCATTCTTTCTTTTTCAGGGTTGCTTTTAATCACAGCTTCCCTCTTCTCCTTCAAGGTCTGCATCACATCCTCAAAACAAACAATTAAAAACTTTATTTTCTCCTCCAGAGGGAAAAAGCTAGACAATGGGTCATAGCTGGCATCAAACTGATGCACAAAGTCTAAGGCTTTCTTATAAGCCACCCATTTCTCTTTTCTCAGTTCTTAATCATCCAAATCAAACTCATCTCTAATGAGGTCCTCAGGAAACTGAAATTGATGGGGTCTTCCTCTGCACACTGCCCTCTTTCTGAATATGCCATTGAAGAAGTCTTCAGGATCTGCACACCTGGATATTGCAGTTGACAAATGATAGGGTTTGAGAAAGTCTTCAAAACAATTCCAACCTCCCTTGGTTATTATAAATTGATGGGCTATGGTAACCGTAGGGAAAATAGTCCCTTTAACCCTGCCTATCAACTCTGCCTCTTGTACACTACCAATCTGTCTGAGGACTTCTGCAATTCCCACTTTGAGAGGACCTGATAGGGCAACAAGAATGGAGTGCCTTTAAAACCAAAAACTCTGAAATCAGTTGAGACTGGGTACAAATAAATGTCACCCCAATTATGAACAATCTTTATATTCTCTACAAATTTTTTTGGTCTAATAAATTCCAAAACAACCTTGGGGATTCTTGGGTTCTTTGAGCAGAGGAGAGTCCTAATCTTGGATGCAAAATATTTATCAAATTTTAAAAAGCTAGCATCCTCTCTATCCCATGACAACACAGTACTCCATAGTTGTACTGGCATCTTTTCTCCTTCCTTCTCTTTGATGAGGTCTAATCCACTGGCAAAGTAATCACCTCCTTTAAACAAAAATAGATGCATCAAGAGTGAGTACCATCTGAAATGCCTATCCACCTTCCCATTTTTTATTCCTACTAACCCTCCATGGATAGCATCAACAATGAAAGAAGCATAATCAAATGTTACTGCAAGGGAAGGATTTAAAATCTGAGCAATCATTAGCAAGTAACGATTGGGCATATTTGCTTCAGCATCTTCTCCCAAAACTTGGCAAAGTGACCAATACATTCCCTTAGCCCTAAGGGTGAACAAATTTAATAAGAAGGGCTCTTCTGTGTTGGGTCCTACAACTATCAACCCACCTATCTTCATAAAAAATTCCTTAAGAGGCCCACTCCTAAGGTGATTTCTCTGTGCACTGTATATTTGAGCTAATGATTTAAAGTTTATGGGTTCCAGAAAATTTGTAAACCCATTGAGTCCAAAGGCACTTCTGAACTCTTCAGTATTAATTTCAATAAGGGCTTTTTCATTTATATCCTTAATGCTTCTTGTAACTGGATCATAATTAAGTGCAATTTGAGTTAACAGATCCATGTCCATGAATACCCCTGGAACTACCAGCTTCCCTACATCTAATTCCCAGATGCTATTTTGTGGGGTCGGAGAATTCCTCATTCCAAATCCAACCTTGAATAACCCCAACCTAGACAAGCCAACCTACGGATCTCTCAACCAGTTGCCCTTGTCATATAGCCCTTCTCCTATCTTCAAACGAGGAGCTCTAGGCACTAACTCTTTTACTTTTGATGCCTAGTTAGTTGACAACATCAACTGCTCAAGAAAGTCATCACAAATGGCTCTCTCCTGATAATTAACCTTCCTGGAAAACTCCCTTTTAGGCGCCATTTTGAAAATGC
This sequence comes from Cryptomeria japonica, assembly GCF_030272615.1. Taxonomy (NCBI): domain Eukaryota; kingdom Viridiplantae; phylum Streptophyta; class Pinopsida; order Cupressales; family Cupressaceae; genus Cryptomeria; species Cryptomeria japonica. Next base: position 775,233,242 of record NC_081409.1, on the reverse strand, counting down.
AAGCAATCAAAATACTACCCTCAAATGGTTCAGCAATAACTCAAGACCTTAATTAAAACACTACAAAGCAATTATCGCATAGGAGTACAAGAAAACTTGATTTTAGCTCGAAGGAATCTTCTCTACAACTGAATTGACTTGCTTTGTATCTGAAGACAAGAAGCTCTGTATCTCCTCTTCTACAACAATTCTTTTGAATAATACCTTTACTCAATCAACAAGAGATCATATATGGTACCTAGGGTCTTAATTGCAACATTGATTCCACATGCTTCGGCCGTCCCTTCAGAATTGAATTCATGAGAGAATTTGTATTTTTGCTCCAATGGGCCACAACGTTCCTGCAATTCTTTCCTTTCGCCCTTTCACTATTTTGCGAAGCATAACCTCCAAGCAATTTTGATAAGCGAAATCACGCCAATCGTCCAATCAAAAGAAACTTGATCGGGCGTTATACTGACTTAACAGTTTTACCTTCGCACTAGGCCCCACCTCCTTTTCGCCATTTCCCAGACTTTATCTTTTGAGCATCTCTCCTTCGCAAAACAGCGCCAGACGTTAGATGGAACTCTAACTGCTCAGCATTTAACCCTCACCGGGACCGCCGACATCTTTACTAACCATGCCTTTACCTTGACTGCTAGCAGTTTTTCACTATTTCGTAGGTCTTAAACATCTATCAACATCGGGCTGCGAAAAAATGCAAAGCGTTGGATCAAATTGGAGATGACCATCCTTTAAGGGGATCTCTTTATCTCTTCTTTGCTTATGCCGCTTTTTATTGGTTATTGATTACCATGTGGGACTCAACCATTGGTTTTAGAAAACCATTCAAGCCTAGTTCCACGTTGGCCACGTGTCTCTTCCTTTTACCGCCGGTTACACCTTGGCAGGCCCTCAGCTTCTTCTGAAACCACGTGTCCACCGACATGTCACCATCTAGCTTGACACCTGGACGAACCTCTTTTACTTTTGCTATTTTGCAAAGCATATCTTTCAAGCATCTTGCAACCATGAAATAGCATTGGTCGTTGGATCATAACAAAGTTGAACCTCCTTTATCCATATGTTTTATCTGCCTTTGGGGACGAAAAACCTTTTCGTCATTTCGCAGGGCATAAAGCACAAGCATCTTACCCTTGCAAAATCATGCAGGTCGTTGGATTATTTTCTATTTGCTCGGTGCTTAACCAATTTGAATAGACTTCAGCAAACGTGGGCCCTCTGACTCAACCTCAAACACCTGACATCTAGTCACTTTCAGAGCTGACATGTCAGTCTTTCATTAGCTGAGAGAAAACAATGGGTTCCAATTAATTTTTACCACATGCATCTGTGAGGTCACCTCTTATTCCGCGGCATGACTCACCTCTGGGACCCACCTTCTTTTAAACCTTGGACCCGCCTTGCTGACTATTGTGGCCTCTACAACGTGCAACCATTTCACTCGCTTTCTAGGCCAGCTGAACTATCTACTTGGAGTGCCACGTCATTTTGCTACTTCGCGAAAGATAACTGTCAAACATTTTCATCCTGCGAAATAGCATGAACCGTCGGATCAAATGGGACTTGATCACCTTTTAGTCACTTTAGAAAATCTTCGCATGCAGGGTCCCACCAAATGCTTTCAAAATTTCGCGAAAGGTATTTCTCTTGCAAGTTCAGGCTGTGAAATAACGCCAGCCATTCGATCTTGGACAAGATGAGACCTCTTTAAACCAGACCAAAATCACCATTTTGAACGCAAAGCCTTTTTGCCATTTTGCAGGTCTTAAACCACGTGCAACTTCGCCTAGCAAAATAGCAAAAACCATAGATCTTCTTGAGAGATGTGCACCACTTATTGGGCCTGACAACATTATGGGGGAAATATATAAGGCGTAAAATTTTATGATTGATTCAAATGACCACCTAGGCAAATGACAAGGGGGGACACTTTCAACGAACCTGAGACCCATTACTTAAGTGGATAAAGTAACAAAGAAATACAAACCAGAGGGTTTTTTATAACACATTGAGCAATTTTAAAACTAAAAACCCTAAACCCTTAAGACCTAACACAGAGTTGAACCAATTGCTAGCATGTCTAATTCAAAATTTCAAAATCATAGCCAATTATGGGAAAGGAAAACCCATTTTTAAACAGTGATAACACAGGGAGGAACTATTTCATTTGTTTAATGGTTTTAATTGCTGTTGCTACTAGTGCACTTTCTAAAGGTTTTAACAATCTTCTCCATTGGACAACTGCGTTGGATTTGGGGGACACCCACAGTTTGCATTTGATTGGCATGAAAACCTCCTATGTGACCATGCCAAAAGATTTGCTTGGAAGCTTAAACAATTCCCAAACTCCACGCACATTGCATTTGGTGCAATTTGAAAACCCCCACATAGAGGAAGGAATGGGTGTTGGCTGGGCTTCACACTTGCCAAAAGAATTTGTTTAAAATTTGTTTAAAAACCTTTTCACCATTTCACTCCACATAGGGAGGATTTGGCTTCATGCAGCTGCTTAATGTTTCATGTCAATCTCTATTGCTGACGGAACATTTGACATTACATTTGTCAATTTGAATTTTCCATTTGCTTAAGCTGCTGAAAGCCATCTCAATTATGTGACAGCGAACAATTAATTGACATGAATCATTCTTCTTCAATTATGGTCTCTTTGCCAGTAGGATCTAAAACCATTTCCATATCAACTACTTCTTTCTCTACTTTAGCATTCCTCCTTAAGGCAAATTTCAGTTTGCCATCAAGTCTAGCTGTTGCAATTTGCTTGGTTTGACATTGAAAATCTAAGCACTGGCTTGCCAATGCACGTTATAAGAAATACTTAGCTTAATAAAACCAAAAATTCCTGCCTCCAACTGAAAATAGCTTACACATTACAACTTCAGCTATATTCCCATATAATGAAATGAAATCATCTCATAATAAACCAATTTGCTAAAAAAATCAACCCGCGAGCATGAGCCAAGTCAGGCCCCAAAGTGGGTCCGACTAAAAAAAAATTCGTTTTCATACAACTAGCCTCTGAAATATCTCATGGACATCAAACACACCTCTGGAAACAATCGGCATCATTTTCGGATCATTAAACTGAGTTTTGTGACTTTCAGGCAATTACGCCACATTTTCGCATTTAATTGCGAAGACGTAATTTTGAAACCTGTGAAAACACCTTTCTGGATCTCGCAATGTGACAGGCATGTACACCGATATACAAGGATGAAATCTACCAAACGGTTTCTCAAGATGAGTCTCGAGCAAAGAGATATTAATTTTTGAAAATGCCAAACTGACTTTGTCGACACTACGGACCTGATGAAGTCAATGTTCTGGCAACACATGATGCCCTTCTCAAAAATATCAAACGACCTCCGTAGGCCCTCAAATTTGAAACACAAGTACCTTGAAGTACATACTAAATCTTTGAATTCTCATTTTGACCAAAAGACTGACAGGATGCAAATGGTATGCTCATGAAAATGGCTACATTAACTGATATAACACTGAAAGTGCAGAATACTGAAAATGATGGCTAAATGAACCCTTTTGAAAACCAATCAAACGGATTGACAGAGGCTTAAAATTTGAAACGTAGCTCATCATTTATACCAGTAATAACCTGGAGCAAACATTATCTCATAACACTTACTGAGGCAACTTTTAAACTTGTGCAAAACAGGGCTTCGGCTAGCTATCGAAACAGGGACTTGTCAAAACATGCAAACTGCAAACGGATTGATCTTCAAAAACTGAGCAAATGGAGTCATTAAGACTTGAAACTTTGTAGGCTGACTCACATTTATGCATACAATTTAATCCATTTTTAATTTCTTCATGAAAATCAACAGGGAAAAAGATGTAATTGCTCAAAGTAGGCTACTCAATAAAATCTGCATTTGTGCCTAAAATGCACTTTCAGCTCACCCCTCAAACTGGGTACCTCATAAACTTATCCAAACTGAAATCTGCAAGTTGCACATCACCGAATAGACCAAATTAAATGTGTGTAACAAGTTTCCCAAGCCTTACCTCCAAAAATCAACTAGCTCCATTTCACCCCCTCTCTAACTAGGCCATTCAAACTGACTTATTTGGAAATGCAAAGCAAAAATTTGAATGGGGCCTCTAAACTTTCACTCAAATTTAATGATTCCCAATAGTAGCTCTGACTGGGGATGGTTGATTGCAAGATCAACACAAGAATCCAAATATCTTTGGTTAAGCAGACCAGCCAAAAGACGGATCATTCTTCTCTTCTCATCTCATTTCAAAAAATAGGGCATCCTTATTCTACCCAAACAACAAGGCACTTTATTGAAAACCACACAAGTGAAAGCAAAGCAACTATACAAAATATACAAACATGCTTAAAACTGAATCATAAGCTGCTCAAACAATCTTAGCATTTACCTCTTTTGTCTCATCACTATAACAACTAGTGTGCTTACCTTTGGTCTGATTTTGAACTTTGTAATCACACACTCCTTCAACAAAAATAAAACCATGAGACAACTCACCATAAAGGCTTTCCCACAAGCTGCCATACACTTCATTATCCCACTCAACTCTATCATTTGCAAGGACATCATCATGCTGAACTTGAAAAATAAAACACTCATTTTCAGCATTGCAATTCCTATCAGCACATGCCTTATTACCATTTAAATTTATAGAATGAGGGGCATTACTAATGAACTCGTGCAAACAAGGAACATACATGTTACAATCTAGACGTGACACTTCAGTATGCTGATCACACCCCATACTATCCTTGTTTATCAAACTCAAAACCTCTGCATTCTCAACATCCCATTGGTGGAAAAGAATGCATACCTTTGGCTGAAGCAAATCCTCAGCTAAGTCTTTCTCTTTCAGGCTTACATCTACCTGTAACACTTCCATTTTTGGTCCGAAATAATCATCACATAACTCATGCCTCTTGTCTTCATCATGCAGTAAATTTTTAAAACCCATGCTACTATTGTTCAGAACTACATCAGCATTACAAATTTGTTCCACATAAGGGGAAACTTCATCATTTTCATCAATGAAATTAGCATGATGGACATTTATACCAAAAACAAAAAACTCCATATCCAGTTCAAGCATATTATCAACATTCACATCCTCTTCATGATACTTCAAATTCTGAAAGCATTCAAATATGGGTTCATTTAAATCTAAAAATAAAACATTATCAACACTTTCACACATGTTTTTATCTTCACAAATGCCTTCATTTTCAGATTCATAGCCGAGGTACATAACTTGGTTTCCTCCAATATCATCTTCACAAGATGAATAATAAGAATTCTCATAACCACTTTCAACTGCATGACTGACATTCATTTGCTGATCATAAGAATGTAAAACACTTGTGCCAAGATCGTTCTCATTATGAAATTGATCTTCATTGTTCATTTGTATACCTTCAAGGTGTTGGGAATAGAACTCATTATCCTCATAATCAGCAACACCACTCCATTCTGAAACACATTCATCACTAGGTATACTTGCACTGAACACATCATCAACATCATTCACAATTTCATTTTTAGATTTATCAGACTTAGACAAAATCTGATTTATATTGTATTGCACATTTTCACTTGCATAATCAGCAACATTTGGTGATCCTTCAATATTTGGTATTTGAACATCAAATTCATCAACAACATTTAAAGATCAATGGTCATTACTACCATAATTTTCATTATTGTTAACCTTAGGAGATGCATGATTAACTTGATAATCTACAGTCACATAGTCAACATAACTGGCATACAAATCAAATGGTACATATCCCCTGTATATATCAATCTCCGCATCAGCATTATCACAACATTGCACACTAATCATTCCATCATCACTGTGAGAGGCAACCGGTATTAATAGCAGAGGATCTTGACTCTCATTCAAATCTGAAACATATGCATCAACAAAACCATTTGGAACTGCAAATCTTGATGCACCTAGACACGGAATGATTTGCTCAACTTCACATGGTATTCCACAATTGAAGGTACTTTGACAAGAAACTACACCAGACACAAATTTCTTGGCTATCCCAAATTTCAAATTATTTTCAATGTCTCTAGCTATGTTAAAAGCTTCATACAAAGTTTCAGGTTCTTTGTTTCTCAATATGAAACCCATCTTCTTACCAAAAGCACTCATATAGATATCCAGACATACTTTATCATCAAACTTATATTTTCTAGAAATTTTAGACAATGTTTATGAAAACCTGATATTAAATGCTGGTACCAATTCATCTTCCCTGATTTGTATATAAGTGAATTATTTCACCATATCATAATCACTCATTTTTTCATCAAATTGATCCATGAAATTTGAAATTAATTCTTCCCATGAGGTAATAGAACTCACTGGCAAAAAAAATAACCAATCTCTTGCATCCTCTTTCAGTGACTGAACAAATAATTTCATGCATATATCTTCCTGACAAATTTCAAATTCTCCTATCAAATCAGAAACTCTTTTCACGTGTTGACATGCTAATTCTAATTTCTTTCCACTGAATATGGGCAAATACTTTCTAATTTCTGTGGGTATGGGATTTGGGTAACCCAGAATACCTTCAAAGTTTAGAGCAACATAGTGATTCATACTAAAACTTTTCCTATTACATGGTTGTTCTGGTTTACTAGGCATGGTCATATGTGGATAAGATTGGGGTTGAAAAACTCCACAACTCATTTCTTCCTACTCCCACAAATGATTATACAATCTTGGATAAAGAACTTCAAGCACATATCCTTATACTGAAACTATTCATACCATTGCTTGACACAAAGTTTTTCCTAAATTTGCATCCTATGGAAGATCATAAACACTGGATATTTCAGCAGCATAGATATGCAAATTAATTTTTGTGATTCCTCTTTCCCTCTAGACTAGCGTTGTTCACTAAATGGGAAAACAACATTACACATTCAAATTTTCAAAAGAGATGTCTTGCATTTAAAACCTCTGAAAATACCTGGAGATTTGCAGCTATAAGACTTGTAGACCTGGAGATTTGCTTCACTTTAAGCATGGTCTTTTATATCAGAGTCGCCACCTCTTCCACATAGGATATTTTGAATAGCAGAATGTCATTCAATCACAAATTTAATTCTCTTTACTCCTTCAAACTCACTGCAATAAACACTCTTCCAAGTTGTTCAATACTGGTATGAACCACAGAGTTGACATCCAATAAGGAATTGGGAAAAAATTGCACACAGCTGTAAGAACTACTTACAACTCTCAACAATATAAACTCACTGTTACTCCTTCATAAAATATGATATGAAACACATATCATTCTGCAGATCCAGAACAAGGAGCATTTTCTAACTCATAAATTCACTTTCACACTCTGTGCATACACAATGGACAGACTCACTGGATGAATTTAGGCAATTTCCATTTTTAGTTCCCCAGTAGACTTGCCATTTTTGTTGTTCATCAAAAGTGATAACCTAAGAACACCTGCAATTGATCTATGAAGTAGCCAATTCAATCTATGAAGAACCTCAGGACTTGGACAACATGACAAGGATATGAATCCTTCTACTCTTCAGGCTCTGCAAAACCTAGGCAGGTATACCTTTGATGCTTGGAATTAAACCTATTACACACCTATGACAGCATCAACATAAACAGATAGATCTCACCAAGGCTTCAAAACAAGTAGTTTACTGCAAATGGGCTAGATCTACACATAAAACTCAACTATGCTTGAGCATGAGATAGATGAAACATTTCAAAACATAACATACACTAAAGATATTCTGATTGGATTTTAAATTGGGTTGAGAACCCCCTTAATTGCAAAATCAGTGCCTTATCCAAGGGCAATAGAGTCACAAATCAAACTATAGGTGAAAACTTATACTATAGATTCATCTCAATTCTCAAGTATTCCTGCATTTAATGCCTTGCATAAATGCATTACTGAGCTCATCCACAGAAAATATCAGATCCAGAAACATAATCCCTATTTTATTAATGTTTGCTCACAGAGTTTAAAATCTTCCTTGAAGATTACCCACAAACCAGCATTACACTCACAGACATAGTTGCTCATGACCAACTTGATCCTCCTTAAGAATCAGATTTGAATAAAATGAGATTACATTTCAGAGACAAATTCTGTACGAATTTGTGCATGCCTTACATACACAAGAACCTGCAACTAAGAACACCTATAGCAAAGAATTGAACTCCATTACTGAAAGGAAAGCCCTGCCCTGTACAATCTTCAAGAATACTCAAAATTGGAAGCCATGAAAACTGGAGCCATTCTCCAAATTTTTGGAACCCTTACAACTGAGAAGAATTGAGAGTAAAAATAGGAGGGAAGAAAATCAAATCTGCAACTGAAATGCATTTCCATCAAAACTGCTCCCAAAATATCTGATCTTTGTCAAAACAGATTACATAATTGGATTCTTCACGCTGAGAGCTTTCCGAAAAAATATAATACTTCATATTTTGGCCAAAAAAATAGCACTGGGCGAATTAATCCTTCCAATGTGCACAATCAGTTAAATTTTTGAATTTTCTCTATAGTTAGAACTATATCATTAGCTAATTATAAATTTGATTTTTGCCTCCCTTTTGGCCTGACACCTTGCCATGTGGCGGGACCTGATTGGCTGATGGGGTTGACTGGATGCCACCTGGGATGACACCTTATCACCGCCATGTCATCCGCTTTGTCACTGCCACTTGGCCACCACATGTACACCACCTCAGTGCCACATCATTGCCACCTTAGTGCCACCTCTGCGCCACATCATCACCACCTGGAGGGGACCTACCTGCTGGACATTGACTATACCTTCCATGTCATCGCCACCTGGACTTCGCCATTTTGCATTTCTTGTTTCGCCATTTTGTGGCCTCTAGCGGGTGAGCATCTTCGGGTCACAAAATCGCGCAGGCCGTCGGATCCTCCGAACTTGCTCGACCTTTACCATGCTACATTTTTGCCAAACCATTTCGCCATTTCGCAGGGCTTAACTCGCATGCATCTTTGGCCTGCGAAACAATGCGCTTCGTTGGATCATCTAGGACTTACTCACCGATTAAGTCAACCCTTCTTTGCAAAATTTGTATGTTTGCCTCGAGAAGCGTGCCTGCATGGGGTCCACCTGGTCACCGCTCAGTCACCTCCTCCGGTTGCCTTAGGATCCATGCCCACATGCATGGGGTCCACCTTGGGCGCCCAACAACACCATCCGTCAAAAGCCTAGATGGCTTTGACATTATAGATGGGTGTGAATTTGCATTTAAATACCCGAAAAGATCTCTGCCCAGCCAATGTGGGATTAAAACATTAAGCCTGGGACTGCATTTTGGAGCTTTGCCTGAGCTTTAATGGTGATTTTTTCTACATATGATCGAAATTCGATGGCCTTTTCAACCACGCCATACTGGGAGGAGTGTATTTGCAATTTTTAATGGCCTCTTTCACTAGTCACGTGGGAGGGAGGTTTCTATTTTTGTGTTTCCTAAAAAAACTTTCTACCTTCTGTAAATTCCAATGCTCAACCAGCACCAGGGAGGGAGGGGGGGATAACATCGATTTGCATTAGAATTGAAGAATTTTCTATTGCCCTCCAAACTCCACGCAGGAAAATTCAGCAAAGGCTGTAGGTTTTGTTGTTTGAACTTTTCAATCACTGCACAAGAGTGAGTTAGCTGCAAGTTGCATTTGTTTGATGGTTTTAATTCAACGCAGAGGAAAAGAGGCATAAGACATCAGTCAAATTGCATTTGCTTTTTTTTAAAAACATTTTGTAGTCTCTTCAACACCCACCAAATCTGCATTTGCTTGTGTTTTAACGTGGCCTCCAAATAGCCATGTGAGGAATAAGAGACTGCAGCAATTGCTATTTTCTTGATGGTTTCAACCATTGTTGCTGCTGCAGTCTAATTGTCTTACAAATGCCCCTCTCCAGCTACAATGTGCCATAAATAGGGAGGAACTATTTCATTTGTTTAATGGTTTTAATTGTTGTTGCTACCAGTGCACTTGCTGAAGGTTTTAATAATCTTCTCCATTGGACTGATGCGTTGGATTTGGGGGACACCCACAATTTGTATTTGATTGGCATGAAAACCTCCTATGTGACCATGCAAAAAGATTTGCTTGGAAGCTTAAACACTTCCCAAACTCCACGCACATTGCATTTGGTGTAGTCTGAAAACCCCCACACAGAGGAAGGAATGGGTGTTGGCTGGGCTTCACACTTACCAAAAGAATTTGTTTAAAATTTGTTTAAAAACCTTTTCACCATTTCACTCCACGTAGGGAGGATTTGGCTTCATGCAGCTGCTTAATGTTTCATGTCAATCTCTATTGCTGAGGGAAAATTTGACATTACATTTGTCAATTTGAATTTTCCATTTGCTTAAGCTGCTAAAAGCCTTCTCAATTTCGTGATAGAGACAACTAATTGACATGAATCATTCTTCTTCAGTTATGGTCTCTTTGTCATCAGGATCTAAAACCATTTCCATATCAACTACTTCTTTCTCTACTTCATCATTCCTCCTTAAGGCAAATTTCAGTTTGCCATCAAGTCTTCTAGCTGCTACAATTTGCTTGGTTTGACATTGAAAATCTAAGCGCTAGCTTCCCAATGCACATTATAAGAAATACTTAGCTTAATAAAACCAAACATTCCTACCTCCAACTGAAAATAGCTTACACATTAGCACTTCAGCTATATGCCCATATAATGAAACAAAATCATCTCATAATAAACCAATTTGATAACAAAATCAATCCGCGAGCATGAGCCAAGTCGGGGCCCAAAGTGGGTCCGACTAGAAAAAATTTTCATTTTCATACAACTGGCCTTTGAAATATCTCACGGACATCAAACACACCTTTGGAAACAATCGACATCATTTTCGGATCATTAAACTGAGTTTCGTGACTTTCAAGCAATTATGCCACATTTTTGCATTTAATCACGAAGACGTAATTTTGAAACCTATCAAAAAACCTTTCTGGATCTCGCCATCTGACAGGCCTGTACTCTGATATACAAGGATGAACTCTACCAAACAGTTTCTCAAGACGATTCCCGTGCAAAGAGATATTAATTTTTGAAAATGCCCAACTGGCTTTGTCGACACTGTGAACCTGATGAAGTCAATGTTCTGGCAACACATGATGCCCTTCTCAAAAATATCAAATGACCTTGAAGTACATACTAAATCTTTGAATTCTCATTTTTACCAAAATACTGACAGGATGCAAATGGTATGCTCATGAAAATGGCTACATTAACTGATATAACACTGAAAGTGCAGAAGACTAAAAATGATGGCTAAATGAACCCTTTTGAAAACCAATCAAACGGATTGACAGAGGCTTAAAATTTGAAACGTAGCTCATCATTTATACCAGTAATAGCCCAGAGCAAACATTATGTCATAACGCTTACTGAGGCAACTTTTACACTTGTGCAAAATAGGACTAGCTATCGAAACAGGGACTTGTCAAAACATGCAAACTGCAAACGAATTGATCTACAAAAACTGAGAAAATGGATTCGTTAAGACTTGAAACTTTGTAGGCTGACTCAAATTTATGCACACAATTGAATCTATTTTTAATTTCTTCATGAAAATCAATAGGGAAAAAGATGTAATTGCACAAAGTAGGCTACTCAATAAAATCTGTATTTGTGCCTAAAATGCACTTTCAGCTCACCCCTCAAACTGGGTACCTCATAAACTTATCCAAACTAAAATCTACAAGTTGCACATCACTAAATAGACCAAATTAAAGGTGTGTAACAAGTTTCCCAAGCCTTACCCTCTAAAAATCAACTGGCTCCATTTCACCCCCTCTCTAACTAGGCCATTCAAACTGACTTATTTGGAAATGCAAAGAAAAAATTTGAATGGGGCCTCTAAACTTTGACTCAAATTTAATGAGTCCTAATAGTGGCTCTGACTGGGGATGGTTGATTGCAAGATCAACACAAGAATCCAGATATCTTTGGTTAAGCAGACCATCCAAAAGATAGATCATTCTTCTCTTCTCATCTCATTTCAAAAAACAGGGCATCCTTATTCTACCCAAACAACAGGGCACTTTATTGAAAACCACACAACTGAAAGCAAAGTGACTATACAAAATATACAAACATGCTTAAAACTGAATCATAAGATGCTCAAACAATCTTAACATTTACCTGTGTCAAAAATCTGATTCTCATCACCTGATGTTATGATCCAAACAAAGGCACCTTTCAATAACAACTGAGCATAACCTTTATAATCCACCTCTTTTGTCTCATCACTGTAACAAATGGTGTACTTACCTTTGGTCTAATTTTAAACTTTGTGATCACACACTACTTCAACAAAAATAAAACCATGAGACAACTCACCATAAAGGCTTTCCCACAAGCTGCCATACACTTCACTATCCCACTCAACTCTATCATTTGCAAGGACATCATCATGCTGAACTTGAAAAATAAAACACTCATTTTCAACATTGCAATTCCTATCAGCACATGCCTTATTACCATTTAAATTTATAGAATGAGGGGCATTACTAATCAACTAATGCAAACAAGGAACATACATGTTACAATCTACATGTGACACTTCAGTATGCTGATCACACCCCATACTATCCTTGTTTATCAAACTCAAAACCTCTGCATTCTCAACATTCCATTGGTGGAAAAGAATGCATACCTTTGGCTGAAGCAAATCCTCAGCTAAGTCTTTCTTTTTCAGGCTTACATCTACCTGTAACACTTCCATTTTTGGTCTGAATCTCTTTACACGTGTTGACATGCTAATTTTGATTTCTTTCCACTGAATATGGGCAAATACTTTCTGATTTATGTGGGTATGGGATTTGGGTAACTCAAAATACCTTCAAAGCTTAGAGTAGCATAGTGCTTCATACTAAAACTTTTCCTATTACATGGTTGTTTTGGTTTACTAGGCATGGTCATATGTGGATAAGATTGAGGTTAAAAAACTTCACAACTCATTTCTTCCTACTCCCATAAATGATTATACAATCTTTGATAAACAACTTCAAGCAAATATCCTTATACTGAAACTATTCATACCATTGCTTGACACAAAGTTTTTCCTAAATTTGCATACTGCGGAAGATCATAAACACTGGATATTTCAGCAGCATAGATATGCAAATTAATTTTTGTGATTCCTCTTTCCTTCTAGATTAGTGTTGTTCACTAAATGGGAAAACAACATTACACATTAAAATTTTCAAAAGAGATGTCTTGCATTTAAAACCTCTAAAAATAATTGGAGATTTGCAGCTGTAAGACTTGTAGATCTGGAGATTTACTTCACATTTAACACGGTCTTTTAAATCAGAGTTGCCACCTCTTGCACAAAGGATATTTTGAACAGCAGAATGCCATTCAATCACAAATTTAATTCTCTTTACTCCTTCAATCTTGCTGCAATAAACACTCTTCCAAGTTGTTCAATACTGGTATGAACCACAGAGTCGCCACCCAATAAGGAATTGGGGAAAAAATTGCACACATCTGCAAGAACTACTTACAACTCTCAACAATATAAATTCACTGTTACTCCTTCATAAAATATGATATGAAACACATATCATTCTGCAGATCCAGAACAAGGAGCATTTTCTAACTCATAAATTCACTTTCACACTCTGTGCATACACAATGGATAGACTAACTGGATTAATTTAGGCAATTTCCATTTTCAGTTCCCCAGTAGAGTTGCCATTTTTGTTGTTCACCAAAAGTGATAACCCAAGAACACCTGCAATTGATCTATGAAGTAGCCAATTCAATCTATGAAGAACCTCAGGGCTTGGACAACATGACAAGGATATGAATCCTTCTACTCTTCAGGCTCTGCAAAACCTAGGTAGGTATACTTTTGATGCTTGGAATTAAACCTATTACACACCTATGACAACATCAACATAAACAGGTAGATCTCACCAAGGCTCCAAAACAAGTAGTTTATTGCAGATGGGCTAGATCTACACATAAAACTCAACTATGCTTGAGCATGAGATAGATGAAACACTTCAAAACATAACATACACTAAAGATATTCTGATTGGATATTAAATTGGTTTGAGAACCCCCTTAATTGCAAAATCAGTGCCTTATCCAAGGGCAACAGAGTCACAAATCAAACTATAGGTGAAAACTTATACTATAGATTCATCTCATTTCTCAAGTATTCCTGCATTTAATGCCTTGCATAAATGCATTACTCAGCTCATCCATAGAAAATATCAGATCTAGAAACATAATCCCTATTTTATTAATGTTTCCTCACAGAGTTTAAAATCTTCCTTGAAGATTACCCACAAACCAACATTACACTCATAGACATAGCTGCTCATGACCAACTTGATCCTCCTTAAGAATCAGATTTGAATAAAATGAGATTACATTTCAGAGACAAATTCTATACGAATTTGTGTATACCTTACATACACAAGAACCTGCAACTAATAACACCTATAGCAAAGAATTGAACTCCATTACTGAAAGGAAAGCCCTGCCCTGTACTATCTTCAAGAATACTCAAAATTGGAAGCCATGAAAATTGGAGCCATTCTCCAAATTTCTGGAACCCTTACAACTAAGAAGAATTGAGAATAAAAATAGGAGGGAAGAAAATCAAATCCACAACTGAAATTGCCAAGTGTCTCCTCTCTAACTGAAATTCATTCCCATCGAAACTACTCCGAAAATATCTAATCTTTGTCAAAATTGATTGCACAATTGGATTCTTCACGTTGAGAGCTTTCCAGAAACATATAATGCTTCATATTTTGGCGAAAAAAATAGCCCTAGGCGAATTAATCCTTCCAATGTGCACAATCATTTAAATTTTTGAATTTTCTCTATAGTTAGAACTATATCATTAACTAATTTTAAATTTGATTTTTGCCTCCCTTTTTGCCTAATCCCTTGCCACGTGGTGAGACCTGATTAGCTGATGGGGTTGACTGGATGCCACCTAGGATGACACCTTGTCACCGCCATGTCATCCACTTTGTCACTACCACTTGGCCGCCACGTGTACACCACCTCAATGCCACGTCATCGCCTCCTAGGTGCCACCTCTTGGCCACATCATCACCACCTAGATGGGACCTACCTGCTGGACACTGACTGTACCTACCACATCATCGCCACCTGGACTTCGCCATTTTCCATTTCTCATTTCGTCATTTCGCGGCCTCTAACCGGTGAGCATCTTCGGGTCACGAAATCGCGTAGGTCGTCGTGTTCTCCAAACTTGCTCGACCTTTACCATGCTGCATTTTCGCCAAATCATTTCGCCATTCCGCAGGGCTTAACTCGCATGCATCTTCCTCCTGTGAATCAACATGCTTCGTCGGATCATCTCGAACCTGCGCACCGGTTAAGCCGACCCTTCTCTGCAAAATTTGCCTGTTTGTCTCGAGAAGCATTCCTGTGTGGGGTCCACCTAGTCACCGCTCAGTCACCTCCTCCGATCACCTTGGGATCTACACCCACGTGCGTGGGGTCCACCTTGGGCACCCAACAACACCATCCATCAAAAGCCCAGATGGCTTTGACATTATAGATGGGTGTGAATTTGCATTTAAATACCCAAAAAGACCTCTGTCCAGCCAATGTGGGATTAAAACATTAAGCATGGGACTGCATTGTGGAGCTTGAAGATGGGTGTGAATCTGCATTTGATCAAAATTCGATGGCCTTTTAAACCACGCCATACTGGGAGGAGTCTATTTGCAATTTTTAATGGCCTCTTTGACCAGTCATGTGGGAGGGAGGTTTCTATTGTTGTGTTTCCTAAAAAAACTTTTTGCCTTCTGTAAATTCCAATGCTCAACTAGCACCATGGAGGGAAGAGGGGATAACATCGATTTGCATTAGAAGTGAAGAATTTTCTATTTCCCTCCAAACTCCATGCAGGGAAATTCAGCAAAGGCTGTAGGTTTTATTGTTTGAACTTTTCAATCACTACATAGGAGTGAGTTAGCTACAAGTTGCATTTGTTTGATGGTTTTAATTCAACGCAGAGGAAAATAGGCATAAGACATCAGTCAAATTGCATTTGCTTTTTTTTTTAAACATTTTGTAGTCTCTTCAACACCCACCAAATCTGCATTTGCTTGTGTTTTAACGTGGCCTCCAAACAACCACGTGAGGAATAAGAGACTGCAACAATTGCCATTTGCTTGATGGTTTCAACCATTGTTGCTGCTATAGTTTACTTGTCTTACAAATTCTCCTCTCCAGCAACCACATGCCATAAAAAAGGAGGAACTGTTTCATTTGTTTAATGGCTTTAATTGTTGTTGCTACCAGTGCACTTGCTGAAGCTTTTAACAATCTTCTCCATTGGAGTGTTGCGTTGGATTTGGGGGACACCCATAGTTTGCATTTGATTGGCATGAAAACCTCCTATGTGACCATGCCAAAAGATTTGCTTGGAAGCTTAAACACTTCCTAAACTCCACGCACATTGCATTTGGTGCAGTCTGAAAACCCCCACACAGAGGAAGGAATGGGTGTTGGCTGGGCTTCACACTTGCCAAAAGAATTTGTTTAAAATTTGTTTAAAAACCTTTTCACCATTTCACTCCACGTAGGGAGGATTTGGCTTCATGCAGCTGCTTAATGTTTCATGTCAATCTCTATTGCTGAGGGAACATTTGACATTACATTTGTCAATTTGAATTTTCCATTTGCTTAAGCTGTTGAAAGCCTTCTCAATTCCGTGACAGAGATCAATTAATTGACATGAATCATTCTTCTTCAGTTATGGTCTCTTTGTCAGTGGGATCTAAAACCATTTCCATATCAACTACTTCTTTCTCTACTTCATCATTCCTCCAAGGCAAATTTCAGTTTGCCATCAAGTCTTCTAGCTGCTGCAATTTGGTTGGTTTGACATTGAAAATCTAAGCACTGGCTTGCCAATGCACATTATAAGAAATACTTAGCTTAATAAAACCAAACATTCCTGCCTCCAACTGAAAATAGCTTACACATTAGCACTTCAGCTATATGCCCATTTAATGAAACGAAATCATCTCATAATAAACAGATTTGCTAACAAAATCAATCCGCGAGCATGAGCCAAGTCGGGCCCCAAAGTGGGTCCGACTAAAAAAATTTCCGTTTTCATACAACTGGCCTCTGAAATATCTCAGGGACATCAAACACACCTCTGGAAACAATCGGCATCACTTTCGGATCATTAAACTGAGTTTCGTGACTTTCAGGCAATTACCCCACATTTTCGCATTTAATCGCGAAGACGTAATTTTCAAACCTGTCAAAACACCTTTCTGCATCTCGCTATCTGACAGGCGAGTACTCTGATATACAAGGATGAACTCTACCAAACGGTTTCTCAGGATGAGTCCCGAGCAAAGAGATATTAATTTTCAAAAATGCCCAACTGGCTTTGTCGACACTGCGGACCTGATGAAGTCAATGTTCTGGCAACACATGATGCCCTTCTCAAAAATATCAAATGACCTCCGCAGCCCTCAAATTTGAAACACAGGTACCTTGAAGTACATACTAAATATTTAAATTCTCATTTTGACCAAAAGACTGATAGGATGCAAATGGTACGCTCATGAAAATGGCTACATTAACTGATTTAACACTGAAAGTGCAGAAGACTAAAAATGATGGCTAAATGAACCCTTTTGAAAACCAATCAAACGGATTGACAGAGGCTTAAAATTTTAAAAGTAGCTCATCATTTATACCAGAAATAACCCAGAGCAAACATTATTTCATAACACTTACTGAGGCAACTTTTACACTTGTGCAAAACAGGGCTTCGACTAGCTGTCGAAACAGGGACTTGTCAAAACATGCAAACTGCAAACGGATTGATCTTCAAAAACTGAGAAAATGGATTCTTTAAGACTTGAAACTTTGCAAGCTGACCCACATTTATGCATAAAATTGAATCCATTTTGAATTTCTTCATGACAATCAATAGGGCAAAAGATGTAATTGGTCAAAGTAGGCTACTCAATAAAATCTACATTTGTGCCTAAAATGCACTTTCAGCTCACCCCTCAAACTGGGTACCTCATAAACTTATCCAAATTGAAATTTGAAAGTTGCACATCACTGAATAGACCAAATTAAAGGTGTGTAACAAGTTTCCCAAGCCTTACTCTCTGAAAATCAACTGGCTCCATTTCACCCCCTCTCTAACTAGGCCATTCAAACTGACTTATTTGGAAATGCAAAGCAAAAATTTGAATGGGGCCTCTAAACTTTGACTCAAATTTAATGAGTCCCAACAGGCTCTACAAGATATTACAATAAAAAACATTTTACATACAATATAATATCTGATGCAATAACCGATTAAACATGTCAGCTTAATGCATTTACAACAACAATAAATCATCTCCATAGCGTGCCATGCTAATCTAGAAAAGATAAACCTATCAGTGTAACCCTAGATAACCTTGGACCTGTTTGCCAGTAAAAGAAAATATGCAAATATGAATATACCAATGATTAATTCTTCAAAATAAGGTGTCCATATGATGTCTTCGACATTACCAAGTGTCTCCCATATCATTCCAAGTGTTGTTGAACATTATATCCTGCCGGTGAACCATATACCAATAACTGTGCAATAGTTACTTGCTTGTCGGTGAATGTTGTTGGATTTCCAAAGTGCTAGTGTTTCAGTAGGTGTTGACATCAATGACAAAACCATACCAAAATACCAACACATAGGGTATCGTGCTGATCTGGAATAGATAATCCTGTTGGTGCTTATCCTTGACCTATTTTCCAGTAACAACAAATATGCAAACATGAATATAACAATGAACAAATCTCCAAGACAAAGTGTCCAAATGATGTCTTCGACATAATCAAGTATTTTCCTTGTCATTCCAAGTGTCGGTGAACAATATATCCTATTGGAGAACAAGATAGCGGTGACTGTGCATAAGTCACTAGCTTGCCGGTGAACATTGCCAGTTCTCCAAGTGCCAGAGTTGAAAAGTGTTGACATCAATGACAAAACCATATCAACATATCCAAAATACCAACAGTCATAACAAAAGATTGCAGAAAATTGTGGAGAGCACAAATGTGAAAGTGGATGAGCAATACAAAGATCAATATATATCATATGACAGAGAACCGGTAGTGGAAATAATCATAACTGAACTGACAATGCCTAAACTGGTACAAGACACTGAGACAATTACACCGATAGAATCAGAAAATTGAACTGTGACTTATGATCAGAATAGTGAAACTGAAGTATAGAAGACACCAAGGTATGTAAGATTAAATCTTTCTAAAGATCAAATCATTGGAGATATCAAATGAAGAGGTATGTATTATTTCTCAAGTTGAACCGACATCTATTATTGAAGCTTGGAAAGATAGACAATGGTGAAAGGCTATGGAAGATGAATTAGAATAGATAGAAAAGAATAAGATCTGGACTTTAGTTCCTCGACCTAAAAATAAGAATGTTATTGGAAATAAATGGGTTTTTAGAAATAAACTAAATGAGGATGGTCAAGTTATAAGAAACAAGGCCAGACTAGCCTATAAAGGATATTCTCAAATGGAAGGAATTAATTATGGTGAGATATTTGCACCTGTATCTAGAATTGAAGCTGTTAGACTATTTCTTTCCTATGCAGCATATAAGAACTATAAGGTCTATCAAATGGATGTTAAATGTGCATTTTTAAATGGTGAACTTGAGGAAGAAGTATACATTGAGCAACCTGATGGATTTTCACTAACATATGACAAAGATATGGTTTGCAGGTTAAGGAAAGCAGTATATGCATTGAAACAAGCTCCTAGAGCTTGGTATGCAAGGTTGGATAAATATATTTTGAAGCTTGGTTTTACTAAAGGCAGTGCTGATAGTAATTTATATTATAAGATCACTGATGATGATATTCTGATTATTGAAGTATTTGTTGATGATATCATTTTTGGAGGTGAAGACAAATTGTGCATGGAATTCTCTAATAATATGAAGGATGAATTTGAAATGTCTATGATTGGTGAAATGAGATTTTTCTTAGGTTTGTAGATTACTCAAACTGACAAAGGCATTTTTATCTATCAAACTAAGTATCTAAGGGAATTGTTGAAGAAGTTTGGTATGGATAATTCCAAGCTAGTAAGTACTACTATGGCGACTAATGAGAAATTATCTATCAAAGACACATCTGCACCTATAAACTCAACAAGGTATAAGTCTATGATTGGTGGCTTGTTATATCTAACTCTGACTAGACCAGATATTATGAATGCAATAAGTATTGTTTCAAGATATCAAAGTAATCCTAAAGAAAATCATGAATGTGCAGTAAAAAGGATATTCCGGTATTTGCAAGGAACAATAGAATATGGTTTATGGTATTCCAAAGATGATAGCTTCAGTTTATGTGCATATATAGATTTAGATTGGGCAGGAGATATTTATGACATGAAAAGTACTTCTAGTGGAGCTTTCTTTCTTAGAAAGAAATTGGTTTAATGGATTAGCAAAAAATAATCATGCATTTATTTATCTACTACAAAAGTTGAATATGTTGCAGCATCAACTAATTGTACATAAGTCTTGTTTCAACACAACACTACAACACTTCCTTATCATCAAATGGCATTAGTGATTCTATCCTCAACTTGTCAGGGTACTTCATCATAAGAGCTCAAATTTGCTTCATCTTTCCTACAAATTCCTTGGTTCTTCTTCAAGAAAACACACACTGGTGTATAGATCTCAAAGTCTCAGATTCGCCACTCACAACTGTGAGGTATTACATACAATCTTGAAAAATGGACAGATCTGGACCAAACTCTTTATAGAAAAAGAGCATATTTCTCAGTGACATTTATGAGAATTGACTCAAACTGAAAAGGGACAGATTAAGAATCTTTTTCACTCTATGGGAAAAATCTCCAATATATATTTGGTAAATCTTTTCTAACCAGAGTTTCTCAATAGTTCATATTTCCCCAGAAGAGTCACCAATTTTTGTTGGTTCCCAAAATGGACAACGGGTTTAGACTGCTACAGAGCAGAGACCAAGTTGATTTCCTCCAAATCTCTATGGAGAGCCACCTCCAACTATTAATAGCTGTCAAGATTGGACCAACAATAATAAGGACAAAAAGTCCTTCTGCACTTTAGGCTTTGTAGAACTAGGGAAGGTGATCCCTTCAGTAAGATATCATGCTCTTGGCAATGATACTCAGAAATTTACTGAAACAAAGCAGATTATCTCATAATAAGACTTGATAGAAAGAGAGAATTCTCAAGGATGGAAAATCCTTCAGTGATCCTCAGCCTTAAGTTGGAGTATGAGAAAGGGTGGGACGACTTTCAGAAAACACATAAAACTAAGAAAATGATATTCTGATATTTATAAGATTTGTTCTGATAAATCATAGAGAAGATAAACCGGAAGCTGAAAACCTAATTACATTTGCTAGCAAATACCAGTGCCTTATTCATTTGGGTTATAAAGTCTATGAAAAGTGTTACTGAAAATATGATAAAATTTCATCTAACAGTTGATCTAGCCTAAAACAATACTGCCTTACAATATTGTTCTACTTACAATCCTTCATCTGAACTGCTTATCAAATCCTATGGAAAGCCTTATTTTCTCTGTAATCTCATTCAAGCATTTTAATTAACCCCTTGGATTAAAGCATTGAATGGAAGAATGCATACATCATAACAATAAAACAAACAAACGAAACCCTTGATCCCATTTGCTTAAAAGAAGATAAAATCACACATAGGAGAGTAAAGATTAGGAAAATATATTTGCATTAATATCATAACCTATCTTTTATTAGATGATAGCTAACAAATTCAAATAAAGAATAACCCACTTGAACAGGGGAACTTGCAACTGTTCTATTACTTTTTTACTCTGCAAAATAACATTAAAGTCCCTATTATTTCCTACAACTCTCTAGAACTACCGGGAACCTAACCCTGCGGAACAGATCTATTTTATAGAGATCTTTCTCAGAGAATTTGGACCTTGACTAATGACCTTGAATTCCCTTTTATAGAAGACAAGGGAGCAACAAACTTCAGGCCAAAAGACACTTGTCAACACAACCAAGCCTTTGAGGCTGTACACAATTATGTTTTAAAAACGTTCACATGTTGATTCCCATGATGAGGTGCAACCAAAATCCTCAACTGATTTTTGGTAGAAACAAAAACACTTGAGTCATGTCGATATCACCCTGACACTCCTAGATGGACCCCTAGATGTTCAGTTTCTTCCATAGCATTTCTCTTCCTAAAAATGAAAACAAATCCCAACATGTAACAAAAAATTCCCAGTGGAGGAAAGTCTCTAGCCTTTATGCCCCAGATCAAAGAAAATGGAAAGAGGAACTTGGGGGTAAATAGGATTTGTTGAGAAGGCATTGCAGCTTCCATGTTACTGCAGAGATGACTGGCTTCCAATCCTCCCTTGAACAAATCCTTCTTTCATCTCCCCATGAGTTCCCTCTTGGAACACTCTGCCAACAAAAGGCAGAGTAAGAGTGGGGAATAGGGCCAGGGTGACTTTTCTTGAAAAAAAAAGGATTTCACACCCCCTCTCGCAATCACCTGATCTTTCACAACCCCTCTGGTAATGAACAACATCATACTAGAGAAAGATCATCCATCCAGTGACACAAAATATGTGACAACTCCATTCATAATTTTTTTCAAACAACATCCTCTCATTGATGAAGAATTGCTCTCAGAAAATGAATAAGATTGTATTTGTTTCTATCCATTCAATCATTTGCATAGTGAATTTATAATCAAAATTGTTTTCAATGTGGCAGTGCTAACCCATGTGAAGAATCATCATCCTGATATCTTCTACTCACCTTGTCAGCTATAGATTTTAGCAATCATGCCTATGACTCAAGACATCGCCATCTTCTAGGCCATTACTCCATTGCCACCTGCATGTGTTCACCTTACGTGAATGATTTTATTATGATCTTATTCCTTTCTCAATGTATAGTCTTCTTCTTTAGAATCTATGCCAACAGATAAATCTTTGAATTCATCAGAGAACTCATGATTTATCATACTTGAACTAGAAGCTTATCCAAATCCTTTCACATCTCTGGGCTATCACTTTGACTGTCTAATCAATCCTGAATCAAGAAGTTTGAATCCCATTCATTCTACCTTTTCTCGTGAGCTACAAACGATGCCTCCAAAATCCCTCCTAACTTCTCATTTGAAACTCAACCACAGATCTCATCCAACTTGGCAAATCTAATGGTCATTTCTTGCTGACTTAGCACTTTGACTTTCCATTTGTATCCGTGGACCCATAGAATCCTGAGTGAATAGTGCCGTATCATCCTTTGACCAAACTCCATCAGCAACCTCTCCGTAGGTATTTTTGATCAACCTGGGACACATGGCATCATCTCATGATGCCGTGGTCTATAATCTCTCTGCAACTTTGATCGCGGGAATATGAGGGTCGTCTGATCTGTTCAATCTTTATCGCTTTGCATATTGCCTATTAACTCTTCCAAGATTTAAAAGTTGAGCACCTTTTACATCAAGATAAAACATCCCTGTTCAATTTGAGCATGTGCAAATTGATGGGACCATTAGTAGATCGACCTTTACCGCTTGTGAACCGGTAACACAATGCTTTCAATCCGTTACACTGCTAACCTTGTCGATTTCTGCTGATAACACGTGACATAATCTCATGTTGTCGCAGTCATTAAAATCCTCACATCTTTGATCATAGGGAAGCACTAGCCATTGGATCCATCATGTCTTTAGCAAATGGTTAGAGTGTTTAGGACTCTTCAAACTTAGGAAAATACAAGCACTGGCATAAGTATTTTAAAGGAAAATGAGTTATAGGAATGTTATGCGCATGACTTAGGGAAATTATTATTTCGCAAACCAGCTAATCATCACTTAATGCTTATGAAATAAGATGGCCCCGCTCATGGAAAGGGCACCCATAACTTTAAGTGGAAAAAAAGTAACAGCAGAATATAACATTGCTAGGGTTTTCTTCACAAAATGTAAGAAGTTTTGATAAACCCTAAACCCTAGACCTTGGATCGTTCACAGAGGATACAAGTAAAACTTGAAAATAAATGTTTTAAGCTCAAAAATTGAAAATTTCATGCAATCAATTTTTCAGAGCTATCAGAGAGGGGGGGGGGCTGAATTGGTGATAGAAAAAACAATACTACTTTAAACACAAACTGGTAAAAACAATTAACCAGATTACTTAAAACTATGCATGCAATCCAAAGTTATATAAAAGTATCCACAACAAGTAAAACATTCACCATAACACAAGTGTTTATACATGAAAAAGCCAACTAGGAAAAACCACGGTGAGATGGGACTCACAAGTTAACTATCTGCAAAAATAGGTAACTGACCAGTTATGGTCTACAAAATGCTCTAATAGAAGCGAATCCTGTTAAAGATCCCAAAGCCCTATTATGAGCTATAATCAGTTAAAGGTAGTACCCTATTAGGAGTAACCTTAGTAGAGGATTTCAAACCCAAACTAATGGATCACCTGGTTAGAGTATTTGTACAATGAAGCTTGTTAAAGCTTACCTGGTTAGGGGATTTGATTGTTGTATTGATTAGAAAACAACATGCAGTGTGATCTAGAAATAACACATCTTGGTTGTATAGATCCTCTTCAGCTCACTCAATATTGCATCATCGACATACTTTGCAACTCCTTCAATAAAACACATCAACTCATCACTTGTATCTCACATCATAAAAATAGTTCATCACAATGTCATTTAATAGATATTAGATTTCATGTCGGCTCAAGAACCTCATCACAATTTCCTAGGTGCAGTGTACCTAGACAATCTTATATAACACATCACAAATTACCACCAAATCTGTCGATTAGGGATAACTCATCACGATTGGTGATAACTCATCACACAATCATTGAAAACCAGTTGGAACACTGATACCGGTTGAGAGTTAACCTCTTCCAACTCATAGACCAATTGTCCTCCATTTGCCTCTTTGTTGATCTCCACAATATCTTCAAGCTGGTGTCAGTGAAAATGACCAAAACCAGTTGTCATTCCTGCATATACCGGTTATCTACATATACCGATTAGACACCTTCAAAACCGGTTGGACTTATTATACAAATGATACCAGTTGACAATACAAAGACTTAGGAGTAGTACTGGTTTGTCTTAACTAATATGACTATGACAATATGAACATAGGTGTGTGTATATGTGTGCCATCAATGAAAACACATAGAGTCATCCATTACAAAAATCATCATCAAGCCAATAATGCACATCCTCATTAGATGGGAGTCTTATACATCTGTACTTTGTTCGCTTACCGTTGGACATACTTACCAGTACCTACCTAGATGACACCATGTCATTAACCTTCAAAAAACTCCATCTTCAATCCAACAATGTCCTCTATCTGTAGATATTCCAACTTTACCTTCTTCATCATTAGCCTAGACATCATCTCAATTAGTTTGTCAAGGTGACAAACCCATCACTTCTTTGTTCTTCTTTTTCTATCCCAGTGGCACAACATGCCAACTCTTTATGATCTAGTGCACATCTATGATTTTAAGCACCTGAGGCATTCTTTTGTTTCACCTATTCATTTGGTGTGAGCCTTCAATCACCTGCCTTCTACTCTTCTCTCTTATCTCAGTGGACTATGATGCATTTCATGCATAATAGGAGATAAGCTCCACTTACTGGTGGGAGTGGATCCTTGTCATTTGCATCCTACAATGCACCTATGTGGCTTCCCTATTTGAGCAACATATCTTGAAACAGGCACATGTGATCTAGTTTGGGCACACTCACTGTCAACCTTCTCTTCAAATGGTGATTATATCTTTATCCGATGGGAGTCCTATTGATTGACATCCACACAATGTATCGGTGACCTATACATCCTTCACCTTTGGTGTTAATGTGATTTAGATAACATTCCCCCTCTTCATCACAATCAACCAACCAACATCTTTCTCTCTTGCAGATGTCATCATTTACCGGTTGTTACATCATACATGTCTCCTATCCATATCTTCAACACAAGTCAAACACTAACTTGTGTACAGGTGACTCCAATGGTCATTGTACTGAATGACATTCTCTCCCTTACCAGTGATCTACAATACAAGGTGACATCAAAGACATCACATCTGGTATGCATCAATGATAGTATTGCACATACATCTCTTATACCAGTACCCATCCTATACTGGTTGACATCAATGACAACACAATTCCAACAATCTCCCCCTTTGGCATTAATGTCAAAACATGTAGTATCCGAAATACTACATATTCTCTCTTTGCCTTTGTGTAATCCATGGATTCTCACACATGTAGTATGCAGCATACTACATAATCTTTATCCCCCTTTGACAATAATGGCAAAGGGTATTGTTAGGGTTTCTCTCCTCCTTGTATCTACTTGGTACTGGTAGAGACTTTTCTCCCCTTTTTCTCAATTCGGATGTTGCTCCTCCTTCAACCATCCTTTGTTACATATTCTCAAGTCATATCTCTTGAGATGCAGGACTCAACCATGAAATGACACCAATTGCTTAGAAACCAAGTGTATATGTAGACCATAACCCTAATGCATATACAAGTCTAAAACCAATTGAAGGCCCATGTGTTAGTGAATACATCATACCTGCTAGTCAATTGCATCATCACCCTTCTGATACCCTTAATCATGAAATTCTCTTGGGTATTGCTACAACAATTTTTATCTTTTGTAGTTTATGCAGTTAGTACATCCACAAGTTCAAGCATGTTGGTTCTGCTTCATAAGCACTTGAACTCCCCCTGAGTCATACATCTTAGGTCCACATTGTCAGTCAGGTCCACAACCAGAGCTCCAATATTTACCTTATACTAGTTGAGTTGTACATATGTGATCAATCTAATGATCTATCAACTCCATTATGTCCACCATAGCATATTACATGATCCTAGAAGTACACAATGCCATACAATATCATCATCATTCTATAAATCAAATCGGTTAGCCCTCAAAGGATGCATGCATACATAATCAACAACCAGGCCAATATATGTCATTCAGGGATTTTCCAATACCACTTGAGACATAATCAACAACTAGGCCAATATATGTCATTGAGGACTTTTTCAATACCACCTGAGACATAACCTCCTCATTCCATACTACCGGGGATAATGTAATGATCTCAAACCTCATTGTCTTACATAACCTACAAGTACTTGTTTTGCATTCATACCGGTAAAATCCTACACATATTGGTTCCTTGTACCGGTCCACCATCACTAACAGAGCACCTTTCTATAAATTTTGATATTTTGTGTCACTTTGCATCTAATCTCAATTGCAAATTACCCATCCAATAACATAAGTAGTAGTCATCTATCTCTCATCTATAGGTGTGTAGCCAAGGAAGCCACTACACATAGATTTTCTCATTTTCTTCCTTCATACCGGTAGTAGCTTGTTCTTCCATGTGTCCTTCTTCACTAAGGCGGTGAATGATAAGGTCTGTATAATACTCCCCCAAGGTCCTACATCTCCCTTAAGCCTTAGGAGATAACACATGTGAATTGAATGCACAGTTCCAGTCCATGGTTGCATCTTCTTGCTTCTTCCTCCATACTTGTTTAGTCTCATTCTTCTTCCCAATTTCAGTTTTGGGAGCAGGTGTTACCTTCTTTTGTTGATGGGTCCTTACATTTTTGGATCCAACATCATAAATGGAAGCAGTGCTATAGTAGAACACAACATCCATGCCAATCTCAAGATTGGGGAACCTTCTAACATACCGATTTACCCTTCCTTTTCTGATCAGGCCATTATAGTCAGCTACCACTCTCTATGGATTCTTTGCATGTGAAGGTACACTTCTCTTCTTGTTCCATGCAGGTCTTTGCTACTCATATCTTCTATAACTTCTACTATACTAGGCATCATCGTTCCTCTGGTTACCAAAGAACTGTGAGTTCTTTCTCTTGCATTCATAACTTCTATGGCCAGATCCATTGCAATTATAACAAACATTAGTTACATAACTGATAGAGGAATTATGCAAGTTACTACTCCTTGATATATTTTTTGCATATGCATGATATCTATGAGATCCTAGATTGTTCCTTCTAGATCCCTTTCTACATTCTTCTGCCTTATGGCCATGACCATTACATGCAAAGCAATAACTAGAGAAGGAAGGTTTATAACTTACAAACTTATTATGCCAAGCATGGTGAGATCTTACCCATCTCGCTTCTCCATTTCTTCTTCTCTAAGGAAGGATCATGTTGGCATTGCACACTCCAATGAGAATTGTAGGTGATTGAAGGTATTGTCATTGATGGCAACCTTGCAATCTTATGGCAGCGACAGGTACTGACAGTGATAGATAGTTCACTGGTAGCGACAAGAATGTTTACCAACACCCTAGTTGACAGGATTTTGATTTTTGTATATTGTATTTAATTGTAGTATCCTTTTGTAAGACAACATGGCATATTGTAATAAGACTCATATATAAGTATGAGATCTTGTAGATCATTTTGGTAGAGACATCATAGGATGGATATGTAAAGCAAATACTAAGGTAGATCTTGTAGAAGGGTTTATGGTTATTATATGAGTTTCAACCGCTACTAAACCTGGCATAGCAGATGCTTTTTATAGCAGTACATCATATTGGAATCTCATAATCCATTTTGTAAGTCAGTGTGACTTCCTTTTGTATTTGAGCAGTGACCTCTAGGTAGTTGGCCTTCCTGCATGTGTAGGCACACTATTGTAAGTAATATCAATTCATTGGCCAGTGAGTGAATATTGTGGGTCACAAATCCCACCAAGGTTTTTCCCACACTGGGTTTCCTCACCGAAAATCTTGTGTTATGGTGTGCTTTCTATGTTGTGTTTATTGTTCACATTGAGTGTATCATTAATTATTGTTTACCAATACATTGTTTTCGAATGCAAAATATTTAATTAGGTTAGAAAATCTATTAACCGGTTAGATAGTGATCAACCCCCCCCTCTTAGTATCTTTGGGAATCCTAACAATTCATATCAGAGCTTGGTTCTCTATTTTTAAAATCCTAACAGCCTAAGGGAGACTCTGACACCAGTACAGATGGAAAACTTGAGAAAGCAATTGTAAACAACTCTTGTAGATTATTATGCAGAAAAGTTGAAGAATATCAAACTTGAAGATGATCTGAAGACTGCACGTGAATTCATTCAAGGACTTCAAGAGAATCTCACTATTGCTAGAAACAAAAGAAGAGAACTTCATGAGAAGATGAAGAGTGATAATGATGAAAAACAAACCCTTAATGACCTTGTGAATAAGTTGAGACAAGAAAATAGTGCTATTAGGAATGAGATGCAAGATATGACTATGAGGTTTTATAAAGACATTGAAGACAGAAAGAAGAATGAAGATGACTTGACTAGGAGACTCAATGATGCTAGAAATGAAAATATAAGACTTAGTCATGAAAATGATATGTTGAAGACAGATCTGATGCACACACAAAATAACAAAACTGAACTTATGAGACAGAAGGGGATCTTGGAAAATGAGTTGGCTACTGCAAATCAACACAAAGAGAAATTCAAGAAAAGTTTAGAAGAACTTGATAACATGCTGAAAAATCAGAGACCTGGTAGAGATACTAATGGACTTGGCTTTGAAGTTGGTAAAAGCTCTGGTACTACAAACAATCATGATCATAGCAAACCATTAAGACAACCTAATGCTTACAAATTTAATGGGAAATGTTGTAACTATAACAAGTAAGGTCATAGAGAAAATCAGTGTAGATCTAGAAACTAGCAGAACAGTAATACATCCACCAGTCAATGTTCCAAATGCAACAAAATTGGTCACAATTCAAAAATTGTAGAATGAATGTAAGATGTTATGTTTATGGAAGATTTGGACACCTATCTAATCAATGCAGAACACATACTGGCATAGGATATGGAAAGGCTATTCAGAAGAACAATGTGACTTGTTATGCTTGTAACAAAATTGGACATATTGCAAAATTTTGTAGAAGTAAGGCATCACCAAAAAATAATAATGGACCCAGTTTGAAAGGAAAAGAGAAGGTTGATGAGGTAAAGCAAGAATTTTCAAAACAATGGATTAGAAAGAGATATTAGAATGTTGATGAGACTATTCTTTCACCAGTAGAACAAAGTATTACTCCATTAGCAGGAGATTCTTCATCCAACTAAACTAAAACCTTTGGGGTTATAGCAACAAATAGAAAATCATGCAAGTTTACCCTCAGTTGATGGTGAGAAGATGAACTTCTTCTTTACTGGCAGATGTGTGAAGTTTCACTTAACCGGAAGGAATTTATTGTGGTTGTTGAAGGAAAAGATATTATAAATCAGTGTTTTTCACTCTTTTTCACTCATCGAGCATTCAAATTTCCTAAGAGTGCAAAAAACCCAAGCAAAGACATCTTTAACGAAGTGAAGAAAGATATTTAAAGCATCCAAACCTAAAAGGAAAATTAAGGTATTTATCAATGGCTTCCTCCTCTGCTCCTGAATTCATTGCAAATCCTACTGTTATTGAAGTGGTTAAACGCCCTAGGCCCGTATTCAAGATTATCCTCGAAGTAGAAAAACAGGATGATACCCTAGGTGCATTTTCTAAAATCCCTAAAGGAGTTGCATATGCAGAAGACCCAAGGATATACATACATTGCCATATTGAGGAACTAGGTTCAGATGAAAACATGAAAATGTACAAGAATGTTATCTGTGATGAGAATGGAACTGTAAAACTAGAACATAAGGTTATAGAAACCTAGGTTTTGTGGAAATCCTTGATATTCTAGAATTTCCTAAGGAGGTTGTGAGGATTGTAATTAGTAGAGTTCATGGAGAATTCTTTTGGTTAGAATCTATCCATAAGATCACTAGAGAAGCAATTAGGGCTGTGACTGGCTTACCTTGCACCGGTAGCAGGCCAGATAAGACCAAGAAAATTTCAAACAACATAGTGATGACTTTAACTGGTGCAACCTATGACAACAGATCCCTGAGAGTTAATGATGTGAAAGATGCCAATGTTAGATTCGTTAGCATGATATTAGGATATAAGGCAACACATGCTAACCGACTGAACTCAGTTTCCAATCTATGTATCAAGAGTACATATGATATGGCTAACAATGATGCTAAGATAGATGTATGTGAGTAGTTGAAGGATGAATTAATTGATAATCTGAAGAAAATTAAAGGAGATAAGAAAGGTACTTTCAGATTTGGAAATCTTCTTGTATGCCTAATGCTATATATTACAAAAGAAGTTCCTAGTATAGGCAGAAAGGACTTTGGTTATGACTTACTGGTAGGGAAACAACTGTTGGATATCTTCACTGGCATGGGAATAGATAATGACAACAAAATAACTAAGTATTTCCAAGCCTTTAAAGAAAAAATGAACACTAGGGAAAGGTTACCTCAGAGTATTGTTGACAAATATTAGAAAGAAATTTATTTTGTAATTAAGAAAGATGAAATTTGGATGGAGGCAGTTCTTCCTAGAAATGTTTGGGTGACAAAAATGGGTTATGAGGTAGATGTGAACATTATTGAATTAGATGCCAAAGCCCTACTTAAAGCCCCTAGAGAACCAAAAGAAAAAGTGTTTGGTAATGCTGAAACCATTGAAAGTGGTGTGCAAACACTTAAACAGAGGAAGAAAAGGGAGAAATATATCAGAAGTGCAACAAAATAGGTGAAAGAGATAAAGGAAAACATAATGAATATCACCAGAATCAAAGAAAGTGATTTGGAAGGTTTAGAACTGGAAGCTCACCTCTCACCGGTTGGAACTTCATCAGAAAGCGAAATCCTAGCTGAGTTTAAAAGAGTAGATAGGAAGAGAAAATCTTCACCGGTACCCTCTCCTACACCTAAAAAGGCAAGAAAGAAACAACAAGTAGTAAGGCCCCCAGCTAAAAAGATGACACCAAGAAAGAGAAAGGAAAAATAGGTTATTCCTCCTCTTGACAACTTGCTAAATGAAATAAAAAATGATGGAAACTTGTCTAATTTTAGTAAATTGTATGATACATTTACCAATGAGGAAAAGGAAAGCATAGAAAATAGTATCATCTTACACCTTGACATCTATAAGAAATTTTTGATAGAGGTTGTAGATAATTTACCTAGTGACCTATATAGGCGGCTTGATGCTAAAAGGTTAGCCATTATGGAACTAGACAAGAAAATAAAGATTGAGAAACCGTTAGATGTTCACCCTGTTAAATCAGTGGAAGAAATTGATGAGCTGATCAGTGAAGCTAACAGAACAGTATTTTCTAGTGGTCACCAGCATGTAATTCTAATGGCCGACAAAGTTAATGAGATATCAAAAGAGACAACAGATAAATGGGACATCTTCTTTGTGGAGAAGGAGAAACAAGAAGAGATCAAAAGACCCAAAACTTTTAAAGTATACCAAAAGGATAAGGACAAAGGAAAAGGAAAAATAGATGGACCACCAAATATAAAAGTGACAGACAATTTACCACCACCTACTGTTACTCCACCGATTCAAACAGATGCAACATCAGCTACTGAGGATGTGGAGACTCTGCATGAGGATACAAATCCTGAGTCTGAAATCTTGTATATCATGAACATAGACACTCATGAGGTCAATATTGTAGTTGAAAAAGAAAGTACTGAGGAAAAGAAGAAATATGTTGCTCCTGAGGAACCAGGTGACAATATTGAGGTAGAGACACCTGCAGAAAATACAAAGAAACCTATTGAGTCACCAGTAGTGGATAGTGCAGAGGTGCAGATAGTGAAACCGGTAGTGCATACCACTGAGAGACCATCAGAAAAACTGGAAAAAGAGAGCACAGAGAAACAGACAGATATACAAGTTGAGAAATAGGTTGACCTTTAGGTTCATACAGAGACACTGCCACCATCAATTGTTGAGAAACCTAAACCTTTGCTAGTTGAAATGCAGACACAAACTAACCTACCAGAGGTCAAAACAAGCAAAGTGGTTACTCACACCGGCAACATGGAGATTGTTAAGGTAATTGGTTAGTCATCCAATACTTCCATGACTGAATTCAGACCAACAATGTAACTGAGGTACTTTTGGATTCTATCAAGAAAATAACAGATTGTAATGTATTAGCATATAAGGCTATAGATGATACCATCCCCATTCTTAAATTTATTGTGCCCAAGTGTAATGTAGACAATAAAGATTCTTTGAGTCAATTAGACACATTGTCTAAGTATATCACCACCAATATACTGAATGTGGAACAAATAAATGAAGAGACATTTAAGGAGAAAATAGACAGAGAAAAGGAGAAATTCTTTGATGAGACAATAAAGAAGTGCATGGGACACATTGACACCCTCTTACTAGCACTGAGTAAAACCATTATGGAGTTTAATGAACTATATAGAGATACATGTAAGACCAATATTTTGACAGTGGATATCAATAAAAAGATCAGCAAAGTACAAAAGGAAATAAATGATATAGCTGACAATATAATTGGTTCATCATAACCAATATCACTTATAGAAGAGGTGATAGCTAGATTTGAGGAGAAACTTGAGAAATTGGAGAAAGAAAAGGAAGGAATAAAAGGAAAAGCAAAAGAACTTAAATGCAGACTCAGTCCTAAATTGGATAACCTCATCTCTTTGAGGAAAGAGATCTTAGAGGCACTTATTCAGGGACAAAAGACACCAGAAGAGAAAATGCATCACCTCACTAGTACAATTCAAAGAACAGAGGCAGCATTAAAGGACAACAATAGGTTCACTCAAAGCCTGAATTTGGTATTAGCATACATATTCTAGATTGTAACCAACTAGTTATAGGTTCTAGCTGAAAACTCCTCATTTGTCAACCTTTGTCATTGATGTCAAAGGGGGAGTAGTAGAGAAGAGAAAAATCCAATAACTTAGAGATCATCTGTTCAGGGGGAGCACACAATTTTGGTAATATTTTTGGACTTTAATTTTTGGATACAATTTTGAATTTTTCTCATGAGTGTTGCCATCA
The DNA here is from genome assembly GCF_030272615.1 of Cryptomeria japonica. NCBI lineage: Eukaryota > Viridiplantae > Streptophyta > Pinopsida > Cupressales > Cupressaceae > Cryptomeria > Cryptomeria japonica. The sequence continues at coordinate 775,199,020 of NC_081409.1, read as the reverse complement.
ATGCCAAAGGGGGAGATTGTTGGCATTGCACACTCCAATGAGAATTGTAGGTGATTTAAGGTATTGTCATTGATGGAAACCTTGCAATATTATGGCACTGGTAGGTACCGACACCGATAGACTCTACACCGGTAGATAGTTCACTGGCAGTGACAAGAATGTTTACCGACACCCTAGCCGACATGATTTTGATTATTGTATATTGTATTTAATTGTAATATCCTTTTGTAAGCCGACATGGTATATTGTAATAAGACTCATATATAAGTATGAGATCTTGTAGATCATTTTGGTAAAGACATGATAGGATGGATATGTAGAGAGAATACTAAGGTAGATCTTGTAGAAGGGTTAGTGGTTATTAAATGAGCTTCAATCAGTACTGAACCTGGCATAGCAAATGATTTTTGTAGTAGTACATCATATTGGATTCTCATAATCCATTTTGTAAGATAGTGTGACTTCCTTTTGCATTTGATTAGTGAGCTCTAGGCAGTTGGCCTTCCTGCATGTGCAGGCACGCTATTGTAAGTAATATCCATTCATTGGCCAGTGAGTAAATATTTTGGGTCACAAATCCAACCGAGTTTTTTCCCACACCAGGTTTCCTCACCAAAAATCTTGTGTTATGGTGTGCTTTCTATGTTGTGTTTATTGTTCACATTAACTGCATTAATTCTTGTTTATTGGTACATTATTTTGGAATGCAAAATATTTAATAAGGTCAGAAAATTTGTTAACTGATTAGATACTGATTCAGCCCCCCCTCTCAGTATCTTTGGGAATCCTAATAGATCCTAGGTTGTTCATGCTGAGTAGTTCTTCCATTTGATTTCTTCTTCTCGCACACTTTCTTTGTCATGTGGATGGTAGCAGTTCCTTGTCTTCTCCCGATAGGAGATCTTCTCTATTCTCTTCTCATGTTCTTGCTTTTGGTGAAGTTGTCTTCTCCCATTTTCCCTTTTTCCCTTTGGATCTACATTGTTCCTCCTTCTTGCAGCACCAGTTTTCACCGGTTGTGGTTAAATCAATCTTCTTTCAGGGAGTATTCCGGACAGTGAAGGTCTGTCCCTTGTTATCTCTATTTGAAGAGACAAATAGAATGTCATTGTGGGGGACATTATTATTGGTGGAGTATTCACCGACACCACTTCCTAACCCTTCAGTATCCTTGGCATGCTTTTTCTTTTTCAACATTTTGTCCAAGGCATCACTGTTACCATCAAACTAGATTCTTACCATTAGCTCATCTTGACATTTCTCAAGGTCTCTCCTGAGATTATCCATTTCTCCCACTATCTATTGATACCCTTTATCATTTGCCTCTAGCTTAGCCTTTAGATCTTTTCACTTGCATTGCATGGTGTCATCTTGTTGAGTCTTCAATTCTAATATGCATTTATCATATTCTTCAAGGCATTTGATCAACTAGTTCTGGTCCACTATAGAAGCATTCTTGAATAGCTTGTATTCATTTCTTACTCTACTAAGATCCTAAAGTGCATTAACATGTTCTCCTTCAAGATCAACTTTTTCTTCCTCCTCTTCTTCACCTTCACTATCACTGCCAAACACATCTTGCCAGTAGGAATGATCTCCATGATCATTCACAGATGTGTGCCTCTCATCTTCAAATTATTAAGCCATGAAAAGGCGAGTTCCTTCTTCATCATTGTTGCAGCTGCAAATGGATTTGCCTTCATCATCTGCAGATACATGAATTACATTTCTCATTTTTCCTTCACAAGCCGGTTCTGCAGTAGTAGGCTCATTTCCATAGAGCTTCTTCAATCTGTCGCATAAGATTTTTTTTGATCCACATGTATCCACCTGTGAGGAGATATCATCTGGTAATCTAAAGAGTATAGCCTTCATTTCTGCATCTAAATCAGTGGGAGTACTAACTTTACTAGGGAAACCATTTATAACAAACATCCACACATCAAACCCTAGGGAGGACAAGTAGACTTTCATTCTACAACTCCAAATGGAATAGTTTGAACCATCAAATACCAGAGCAGGGATTGACAATAAACAAACCATTGTGTCCTTAAGTGAGAATCTACCCAAGCTAGAGAAAGCTAATCAACCGAGAACCTATGCTCTGATGCTAAATGTTAGACACAATGTGCCACTGAGAGGGGGGTGAATCAGTGGCTTCCAAACTTTTTCCCCTTAACTATCCTATGTGTGTATACCATTTATCAGATCTAATAGAAAGCTAACTTACCGGTTAGAGGGGAGACTAACACAAATGCAATCACATGTGAAAGGGACATGACATAACACTAGCATATACAAAGAAAATCCAAGATGGGAAAAACCTCAGTGAGAAATATTGTTGGAGTCTACTTCTCCAATCTAGCCTCATAATGATGTTGGCATTGCACACTCTAATGAGAATTGTAGATGATTGAAGGTATTGTCATTGATGGCAACCTTGCAATCCTATGGCACCGGCAGGCACTGGCACCGATAGACTCTCCACTAGCAGATAGTTCATCGACAGCGACAAAGATGATTACCGACACCCCAGCCGAGAGGATTTTGATTATTGTATATTGTATTTAATTATAATATCTTTTTGTAAGCCGACATGGCATATTGTAATAAGACTCATATATAAGTATGAGATCTTGAAGATCATTTCGGATATACGCATAGATGATAGGATGGATATGATGAGAAAATATTAAGGAAGATTTTGGAGTAAGGTTTATGGTTGTTGTATGAGCTTAAACTGGTATTGAACCTAGCATAGAAGATTCTTTTTGTAGTAGTACATCACATTGGATTCCCATAATCCATTTTGTAAGTCAGTGAGAATTTCTTTTGTAATTGAGCAGTGAGCTCTAGGTGGTTGGCCTTCCTGCATGTGCAGGCACCACTATTGTAAGTAATATCCATTCATTGGCCAGTGAGTGAATATTGTGGGTAACAAATCCCACCGAGATTTTTCCCACACCGGGTTTCCTTGCCAAAAATCTTGTGTTATGGTGTGCTTTCTATGTTGTGTTTTTTGTTCATATTTACTGCATTAATTCTTGTTTACAGGTACACTATTTTGGAATGCAATTTATTTAATTAGGTCAGAAAATCTGTTAACCGGTTAGATACTGATTCACCCCCCCTCTCAGTATCTTTGGGAATCCTAACAATTGGTATCAGAGCTTGGTCCTCTATTTTCAGAAGCCTAATAAGCTTGAGGGAGATTCTGACATTGGTACAGATGAAAAGTTTGAGAAAGCAATTGGAAACAACTCTTTCAGATTATGATGTAGAAAAGTTGAAGAATATCAAACTTGAAGATGATCTGAAGACTGCACAGGAATTAATTCAAGGACTTCAAGAGAATCTCACTATTGCTAGAAACAAAAGAAGAGAAATTCATGAGAAGATGCAGAGTGATGATGATGAAAAGGAAACTCTTAATGACCTTGTGAACAAGTTGAGACAAGAAAACAGTGCTATGAGGAATGAGATGCAAGATATGACTATGAGGTTTTGCAAAGACATTGAAGATAGAAAGAAGAATGAAGATGACTTGACTAGAAGACTCAATGATGCTGGAACTAAAAATCTAAGACTTAGTCATGAAAATGATATGTTGAAGACAGATCTGATGCACACACAAAATGACAAAACTGAACTTATGAGACAGAAGGGAATCTTGGAAAATGAGTTGGCTACTGCAAATCAACACAAAGAGAAATTCAAGAAAAGTTTAGAAGAACTTGATAACATGCTGAAAAATCAAAGACCTGGTAGAGATACTAATGGACTTGGCTTTGAAGTTGGTGAAAGCTCCGGTACTACAAACAATCATGATCACAGTAAACTGGTAAGACAACCTAATACCTACAAATTTAATGGGAAATGCTTTAACTATAACAAGTATGGTCATAGAGAAAATTAGTGTAGATCTAGAAACTATCAAAACACTAATGCACCTGCTGGTCAATATTCCAAATGCAACAAAATTAGTCATAATTCAGAAAATTGCAGAATGAATGTAAGATGTTATGTTTTTGGAAGATTTGGATACTTATCTAATCAATGTAGAACACATACCGACATAGAATATGGAAAGACTATTAAAAAAAAAACAATGTGACTTGTTATGCTTGTAACAAGATTGGACATATTGCAAAATTTTGTAGAAGTAAGGCATCACCGAAAAATAATAAAGGACCCGGTTTGAAAGGTAAACAGAAGGTTGATGAGGTAAAGCAAGAATTTTCAAAACAATGGATTAGAAAGAGAGATCAAAATGTTGATGAGACTATTCCTTCACCGGTAGAACAAAGTATCACTCCACCGACAGGAGATTCTTCATCTAGCTGAAAAGAAACCTTTTGGGGTATGGCAACTAAATGAAAATCATGCTAGTTTACCCTCAATTGATGGTAAGAAGATGAATTACTTCTTTACTGGTAGACATTTATTGCAGGAAAAGACATTATAAAGCAAGTGTTTTTTGCTCTTTTTCACTCATCGAGCATTCAAATTTCCTAAGAGCGTGAAAAACCCGAGCGAAGGCATCCACAGCAAGAAGTGAAAAAAAATCTTTCAAGTATCCAATCCTAAAGGCAGATTAAGGTATTTATCAATGGCTTCCTCCTCTGCTCCTAAATTCATTGCAAACCCTACTGTTATTGAAGTGGTTAAATGCCCTAGGCCCATATTCAAGATCATACGCGAAGTAGTAAAGCAGGATGATACCCTAGGTGCATTCTCTAAAATCCCTAAAGGAGTTGCATATGCAAAAGATCCTAGGATATACATACGTTGTCATATTGAGGAACTAGGTGTTAGGATTCCCACAGATACTAAGAGGGGGGGGGTGAATCAGTATCTAACCGGTGAATTGAATTTCTTAACTTAAAACATGTAGAACACATTATAATAGTGTACCGGTATGCAAGAAATAATGCAATAAACAAAATTAAAAGCATCCACATGAAAAACACATCATAACACAATGTTTTAATGAGGAAACCCGGTGTGGGAAAAACCTCGGTGGGATTTGTGACCCACAATATTCACTTACTGGCCAATAAGAGAATATTACTGCTACAAGAGGGGCCTGCACATGCAGGAAGGCCAAGTGCCTAGAGCTCACTGCTCAATGGGAAGTCTCATTGACTTACAAAAATGGATTATACAAATCCAGTGTCTTGTACTGCTCCAAAATAGCATCTATAATGCCAGATCCAGTACCGGTTTCTGCTCTACTTCTTACATAAACCCTTAACCTATAATTTGCTTCATAGGTCTACCTTATTTCGCCTAAATATATTCCTCTCACTTACTTACAAATGTTCTATAATGATATTTTATATATATGAGTCATTTTACAATGATTCCAAGTTGGCTTACAAAGATTTTACAATAATAAACAAAATATAATATAACAAAAATCTTGTCGGCCTCTGTGCCAGTATGCTTCCTTTCTCTACCGGTGCCAGTGGTCTGAGTGCCAGTGTAGAGTCTGATCTTGCAAGTGTCGGTGTAATGCCTTGCCGATGCCATAGGATTGTAAGGTTGCCATCAATGACAAAACCTTCAATCACCTACAATGTCTCATTGGAGTGTGCATATGCCAACAATCTCCCCCTTTGGCATTGATGGCAACACTCATGAGAAAATTCAAAAGTGTATCCAAAACTTGTAATCCAAAAATGTTTCCAAAAATATGTTACCAAAAATATAAGAGCTCCCCCTGAGTACATAAGTCTTCTGTCGGTTATTTTCTCATACTACTACTCCCCCTTTGGCATCAATGACAAAGGTTTTCAAGATGTCAGTAGAGTTGTAGTCTCAACCTTGTAACTAGGTGGTTACAATTTGAAAAAGATCTCCCAAAATCAAGTTTATACTATCCATAAACTTCTTGTTGACTTTTATTGTTGTCCCTGTTCTTTGAACTATACCAGTGAGGTGCTACATATGCTCTGTCGGTGTTCTCTGTCCCTGTACTAGAGCCTTAGATATTTCCTTCCGTAATGATGCTAGATAGTCCAATTTTGGACTCAGTCTTAGTCTCAAATTCTTTGCCTTATTTACTATTCTCTCCTTTTCTTTTTCTAACTTTAGTAACTCTTCCTCAAAACTTGTTATCCTTTGTTAAAAAACTGATAATGTATCAGGTGAGTTAACAAAATTGTCAGCAAGTTTATTGATTTCTTCTTGTACCTTGCTCATTTTCTTATCTATGTCTATTGTCAAAAAGTTTGTCTTCCAAGTATCTTTGTACAGAGTTTTAAATTCCTTAAATAAGTTACATAGTTCCGATAGAAGTGTGTCAAATTCCCTAGTACACTTCTTTATCTAATCTTCAAAGAATTTTTGCTTTTCAATTTCTAACTTATCCTTCAATGCCTCTTCCTTTATTTGCTCAATAGTCACTATGTTCTTAGTGATGTATTTACACAAAGTGTCAAGTTGGCTGAAAGAATCCTTATTGTCTATGTTACAGTTAGGAGCTATCATCTTCAAAATTGGGATTGTGTCATCTATAGCTTTATAAGTCTGTGAACTACAATCTGTTATCTTTTTGATGGAGTCCAAAAGTACTTTAGTTACATTTGTTGATTTGTAACATGTTGAGGAGGAACCAACATTCTGAATTCAGCCAGTGGAGGAAGTAACCAAGCTTGTAGTGACCTCAATTAGGTCAATCTGTGTTTCCATTTCCTTAAGCAAGGGTTTTTGTTTCTCTCCTATTGTCGGTGGCACTATTTCCATGTGAATCTGTTCCTGTTCTGGAGCCTATTGCTCTACTTGTCTCTCTGTTTGTTGCTCTATTTCTGTCTCAGTCTGAGTCTCTACCTGTTGCTCTGTGTTATCAACTTCAACTTTTCTTTCAGTATTGTCAATGATGTCAGTTGCCGGTGGCTCACTATCCATATCTGTCTTGCCGGTTGTATCTTTGTCTATCATAATGTTGACCTTTTGTGTATCAACATCAACTGTGTATAGTACATCAGGATTAGGATTTGTATCCTCTATGTCCATACTCTCATCTGCCGGTTGATCTTCAGTAGTTGTTATCGGTGATGTAATTGGAGGTGGTGGGAGTAAGTTGTCTTTTACTTTGATGCTCAGATGTCCACCAACCTTTCCTTTTCCTTTGTCCTTCTCCTTCTGGTATATCTTTATTGGTTTGGAGTTCATGTACTCTTCCTGTTTTTCTTTCTCCACAAGGAATATGTCCCATGCATTTTTTGTTTCCTCTGTTACTTCATTCACTCTTCCAACCATTAATGCAATACGTCGGTGTGCAGTAGAGAATATTGACCAGTTGGCTTCTGCAATTAAGTCATCTATCTCCTTAGGTGAGTTTATTGGGTAAACAACAAGTAACTTTTCAATTTTGATTTTCTTATCAAGCTCTACAATAGCTTGTCTTCTTGCTTCTAGTCTTTTGAACAATTCATCTGGTAGTTCATTTACAACTTCCATCAAAAACTTCTTATAGATATCCAGGTGTAAAATAAAACTGTTTTTAACTTGTTCTTTTTCATTTGCTGACAGTGTATCATAGACCTTTCCTATGTTCTTGAGTTTCCCTTCCTCTGTGATTTCATTTAGCAATTTGTCAAGAGGGGCCATGTTTTGTTTAGTCTTCTTCTTCTTTGGTGTCAACTTTTTCTTTAGTGTTGTCTTTCTAGCCGGAGACCTCACTGCCTGTTGTTTTTGTCTAGTCCTTCTAGGTGAGGGTGTGGATGCTGGTGAAGGATCCCTTTTCCTTACAACTCTTTTGAAAGTTGCAAGCATGTCACTCTCTGAAGAAGTAGCTACCTATGATAGGTGAGTCTCAGGCTATAGAGTTCCCAACTCATCCTCAGTGATACCAGTTTGTTTCAGTACATCTTCTTTAATAGCCTTAGCCTATCTAGAACCTCTTCTCACAACTGTTTCAAGATTTTTCACTCTCTTCTTAGATGGAATTTGACTTTCTATGGTCTCAGCACTACCAAATACTTCTTCCTTTGGTTCATTTGGTGCTTCCAGAAGTGCTTTAGCATAAGTCTCAATGATATGATCATCAGTCTCATAATCCATCTTTGTTACCCAAATTGTTCTTGGGATGACTGCTTCCATCTAGATCTCATCTTTTTTTATCACAAAACATATTTCATTCTTGTATTTGTTGACAATATTCTATGATAGTCTGATTCTTTTGTTCATTCTAACCTTTAGTGCTTGAAAATAGTCATGAATATTCTTTTCTTTGTTTTCACCCATGTTGTTGAATAGGTTTGTTAACTATTTTCCTACCGGTATATCAAATCCAAGGTTCTTATTGCCTATACTGGGAACCTATTTGGTTATGTGTAGCATAAAGCATACAAATACATATCCAAATCTAAAAGTTCCTTTCTTATCCTTCTTGATTTTGCCTAAGTTATCAATCAACTCATCTTTTAACCATTCACATACATCAATTTTTACATTGTCTTTAACCATGTCATAAGAACTCTTAATGCATAAACTGGAAACTAAGTTAAGTCTATTTGCATGAGTTGCTTTGTATACTAAGACCATGCTAACAAATCTCACATTTATATCGGTCACATCATTAACCCTCAGAGACCTTCTGTTGGATGTTGCACCAGTTAAGTTCATTACTAGGTCATTGGAGACCTTCTTAGTCTTGTCAGGTCTATTACTGGTGGAAGGTAACCCTGTTACTGCTTTCACAACTTCCTTTGTAATTTTGTGAACTGAATCAAGCCAAAAGAATGAACCATGTACCCTGCTTAAAACTATCCTAATCACTTCCTTGGGAAATTCAGGAATGCAGAGGACTTCAGTGAATCCTAGGGTTTCAACAACTTTATGTTCGGGTATTACATTTCCAAAATCGTCACATATAACAGTCTTATACATTTTTTAATTTCTTCATCTCCTAATTCCTCTATGTTGCAATGAATTAATATTCTGGGATCTTCTACAAAAGCAACTCCTTTTGGAATTTGGGAAAAAGCACCTACATTGTCATCTTTCTTAGCTACCTCAGGAACTAGCTGAAATATCGGCCTAGGGTGTTTTATAACCTTGACTACTATAGGGTTTTCTATGAATTCAGGTGTAGAGGAGGATGCCATGATGATAAATACCTTTTTCTGCCTTTGGATGGATTGATTGCTGAAGTGCTTTGCCTCTTTGCTCGAAATGCCTTAGCTCTGCAAATTTTGCGCTCTTCGAATGTTTGAAATCTCGGTGAAATGAAATGGAGCCAAAACCACAAATTTATAATGTTTATTTGCCATCTACCACATTTAATGTATGCCGGTTAAGTAGCCACTTAACATATCTACCGATATAGAAGTAGATTCCAACTTCTCACCATTAACCAAGAGAATTATAGCATATGTCTCATTTGATTGCCAAACCCTCAAGAAAATTTTCTTCAATTTGATGAAGAGCTTCTTGCTGGTGGAGTATTACTCTGTCCTGCTGGTGAAGCACTACTCTGTCCTGCCGATGGAGTGTTGATTGGTTCTACTGGTGGAGGAGTATTCCCAACAATATTTAGGTCTGACTTTCTAATCCATTGTTTTGAGAATTCTTGCTTAACCTCTTCAACTTTTTCTTTTCCTTTTAAACTAGAACTTTTGTTGTTTGTTGGTGATCCTTTACTTCTACAGAATTTTGCAATATGCCCAATCTTGTTACATGCATAGCAAGTCACATCAATCTTCTGAATAGCTTTCCCATAACCTATGCAGGTATGTGTTCTGCATTGATTAGATATGTGTCCAAATCTTCCACAAACATAACATCTCACATTCATTCTGCAATTTTCAGAGTTGTGACCAACTTTGTTGCATTTTGAACATTGACTGGTGGGTGTGTTGATATTTTGATAATTTCTAGATCTACATTCATTTTCTCTATGACCATACTTGTTACAGTTAAAATATTTTCCATTAAATTTATAAGTAGTAGGTTGTCTTATCGGTTTGCTATGATCCTATGTGTTTGCAGTACCAGAGCTTTCACCAACTTCAAAGCCAATTCCAGAAGTGTCACCTTTAGGTTTTTGATTCTTCAGCAAGTTACCAAGTTCTTCTGAGCTTTTCTTGAATTTCTCTTTATGTTGATTTGTAGTATCTAGTTCTCTTTCTAAGACTTTCTGCCTCATCAGTTCATTTGAGTCTTTTTGAGTGTGCATCAGATCTGTCTTCAACAAATCATTTTCATAACTGAGTCTTGTGTTTTCATTTGCAGCATCACTTAGTCTTCTGGTCACATCTTCTTCATTCTTCTTTCTATCTTCAATTTCTTTACAAAATCTCATAGTCATATCCTGCATCTCATTCTTTGTTGTCATGTTCTCTTGTTTCAACTTGTTTATCATATCATTAAGAGTTTCTTTTTCCTCATTCTCATTTTGCATCTTTTCACAAAGTTCTCTTCTCTTGTTTCTTGAAATAGTAAGATTTTCTTGAAGTGCTTCAATAATATCCCGAGCTACCTTTAGATCATCTTCTAGTTTGATGTTTTTCAATTTCTCTGCATCATAGTCTGAGAGAGCTACTTCTAGTTGCTTCATCAGATTTTCCATCTCTACCAGTGTCAAGATCTCCCTCAAGCTGTTAGGCTTCTGAAAATAGAGGACCAAGCTTTGATACCAATTGTTAGGATTCCCACAGATACTAAGAGAGGGGGGTGAATCAGTATCTAACCGGTGAATTGAATTTCTTAACTTAAAACATGTAGAACATATTAAAATAGTGTATCGGTATGCAAGAAATAATGCAATAAACAGAATTAAAAGCATCCACATGAAAAACACACCATAACACAATGTTTAAATGAGGAAACCCAGTGTGGGAAAAACCTCAGGGGATTTGTGACCCATAATATTCACTTACTGGCCAATAAGAGAATATTACTGCTACAAGAGGGGCATGCACATTTAGGAAGGCCAAGTGCCTAGAGCTCACTGCTCAATGGGAAGTCTCACTAACTTACAAAAATAGATTATACAAATCCAGTGTCTTGTACTACTTCAAAATAGCATCTATAATGCCAGATCCAGTATCGGTTTCTTCTCTACTTCTTACATAAACCCTTAACCTATAATTTGCTTCATAGGTCTGCCTTATTTCGCCTAAATATATTCCTCCCACTTACTTACAAATGTTCTATAATGATCTTTTATATATATGAGTCATTTTACAATGATGCCAAGTCGGCTTACAAAGATTTTACAATAATAAACAAAATATAATATAACAAAAATCCTGTAGGCCTCTATGGTGGTATGCTTCCTTTCTTTGCTAGCGTCAGTGGTCTGAGTGCCGGTGTAGAGTCTGATCTTGCAAGTGCCAGTGTAATGCCTTGTCGGTGCCATATGATTGTAAGGTTGCCTTCAATGACAAAACCTTCAATCACCTACAATGTCTCATTGGAGTGTGCATATGCCAACACTAGGTGCTGATGAAATCATGAACATGTATAAGACTGTCATTTGTGATGAGAATGGTGTTTTGAAACTGGAACATAAGATCATAGAAACCCTAGGTTTTGTGGAAATACTTGATATTATGGATTTCCCTAAGGAAGTTGTGAGGATTGTACTCAGCAAAGTTCATGGAGAATTATTTTGGCTTGATTCTATCCATAAGATCACTAGAGAAGCAGTAAAGGCAGTGACTGGCTTACCTTCCACCGGTAGCAGGCCTGACAAAACTAAGAAAGTTTCAAATAACATTGTGATGACATTAACTGGTGCAACCCATGACATCACATCCTTGAGAGTCAATGATGTGAAAGACATAAATGTCAGATTCATTAGCATGATAATAGGATACAAAACTACACATGCAAACCAATTGAACTTTGTTTCTAGTCTATGTATCAAGAGTACTTATGATATGGTGAACAATAATGCTAAGATAGATATATTTGAATGGTTGAATGATGAATTGATTGACAACTTGAAGAAAATTAAAGGTGATAAAAAAGGTACTTTCAGATTTGGTAATCTACTTGTGTGCCTAATGCTATTTATTACAAAGGTAGTTCCCAGAATAGGCACGAAAGAATTTGGTTTTGACATACGGGTAGGTAAACAACTATTGGATATCTCTACCGGCATGGGAACAAACAGGGAAAACAATATAATTGAATATTTCCAAGCATTTAAGGCTAGAATGAAAACAATGGAAAGGCTACCTCAGAACATTGTTGACAAATATTAGAAAGAAATTTGTTTTGTTATTAAGAAAGACGAAATCTGGATGGAGGCAGTGGTTCCTAGAACTATTTGGGTGATAGAAATGGACTATGAAGCTGATGTAAACATAATTGAGACATATGCCAAAGCCTTACTTGAAACCCCGAGAGAACCTGAAGAGAAAATATTTGGTAGTGCTGAAACCATTGAAAGAAAAGTACAAACACTCATATGAAGGAAGAAAAGAGAGCAATATATCAAGAAAGAAACTAAATAGGTGAAAGAGATCAAGGAAAATGTATTGAATATCACTAGTATTGAGGAAAGTGACTTAGAAGGGTTACAACCGGAAGCTCACCTCTCACTGGTTGGAACTTCATCTGACAGTGAAATACCAGCTGAGTTTAAGAGAGTAGAAAGGAAAAGAAAACCTTCACCGACACCCTCTCCTACACCAAAGAAAATAAGAAAGAAACAACAGGCAGTAAGGCCTCTAGCAAAGAAAATGACCCCAAGGAAGAAGAAGGAAAAATAGGTTATCCCTCCTTTAGACAATCTTCTGAATGAAATAATGGATGATGGAAACTTCTCTAATGTTAGTAAAATGTATGATACTTTTACAAATGAGGAAAAGGAAAGCATAGAAAATAGTATCATTCTACACCTAGATATCTATAAGAAATTTTTGATAGAGGTTGTAGATGATCTGCCTAGTGACTTGTATAGACAACTTGATGCCAAGAGACTAGTTATTATGGAATTGGATAAGAAAATAAAAGTTGAAAAGATACTTGTTGTACACCCTGTTAAGTCAACAGAAGAAATTGATGAGTTAATAAGTGAAGCTAACAGGACAGTATTTTCCAGTGGTCATCGACATGTATCTTTAATGGCAGGCAGAGTTAATGAAATCACTGAAGAGACAATAGATAAATGGGATATCTTCTTTGTGGAGAAAGAGAAGCAAGAAGAACTCACAAGACCCAAAACCTTCATGGTCTATCAAAAGGATAAGAACAAAGGTAAAGGCAAGGTAGGTGGACTACCCAACATAAAAGTAACAGACAATTTGCCACCACCTCCTTCTATTACTTCATCGGTTGAAACTGTTGACATGTCACTAACTGAGGATATGGATAATACACATGAGGATACAAATCCTAAATCAGAAATCCTGTATACAATGAATATTGATACACAAGAGGTCAATATTATGGTTGATAAGGAAACCATCGGTGAGAAGAAAGATGTGGCTACTGAGCCACTAGATGAAGATATTAAGGTAGGAACACTTGAAGAGCCAATAGTTGATAGCATTATGATTAGGGTTGAGACACAACTTGAACAAATTGAACAATTAGTTGATCCCCTGGTTACTGGAATGGATACTGACAATACCATTAATACAAACATTGAAAAACCTATAGAGTTAGAGCAACTGACTAATAACACAGAGAAACCAGTTGAGATACCAGCAGTGGATAGTATAGAGGTGCATACTGAGAAACCAAAATTGAATACCACTAAGACATCATCGGAGAAACCAACAATAGAGAGCACAGTGAAACCCATTGAGGTACAGGTTGAGAAACAGGGAGAGAAAAAGGTTGAGTCATAGGTTCATGCAGGGTTACTCACACCACCGGAATGCAGATTGTTAAGGTAGTTGGACAATCATCTGGTTCTTTCATGACAGAATTTAGACCAACTAATGTGATAGAGGTATTGTTGGATTCAATTAAGAAAATCACATATTGTAATGCACTAGCATATAAAGCTATTGATGATACCATTCCTATTCTAAAATTGATTGCACCCAGGTGCAATGTGGACAATAAAGATTCTTTAAGTCAATTACACACATTGTCTAAGTATAACACCGGTAACATATTGACAGTGGAACAAATAAATAAGGAGACATTTAGAGAGAAAATGAATAAAGAAAAAGAGAAATTCTTTGATGAGACAATAAAGAAGTGCATGGGACACATTGGCACCCTCCTACCAGCACTAAGCAAAACAATAATGGAGTTTAAGGAGTTGTACAAAGACACATGCAAGACTAATATTTTGACAGTGGATATAGACAAGAAGATCAGTAAAGTGCAGGAAGAAATAAATGATATAGCTGACAACTTCATTGGTTCCTCTGAACCAATATCAATTATAGAGCAGGAGATAGTAGTTTTTGAGGACAAACTTGAAAAATTAGAGAAAGAAAAGGAAAGAATAAAATACAAGGCAAAAGAACTTAAAAGTAGACTCGGTCCCAAATTGGATTACCTCATCTCTTTAAGGAAAGAGATATCAGAGGCACTTGTTCAAGGACTAAAGACACCAGAAGAGAAAATGCATCACCTCACTGGTACCATTCAAAGAACAGAGGCAACATTGAAGGACAGTGACAGGTTCACTAAGAGCCTAAATTCTGTATTACTGGACCTTTTTCAGATTGTAAACAACCAGTTACAGGGTTCTAGCTGATAACTACACTCAATTGACATTTTGACAACCTTTGTCATTGATGTCAAAGGGGGATTAGTAGAGAACAGAAAAATCCAATGACTTAGAGATCATCTACTTAGGGGGAGCACACAGTTTTGGTAAGATTTTTGGACTTCAATTTTTGGATACAATTTTGAATTTTTCTCATGGGTGTTGTCATCAATGCCAAAGGGGGAGATTGTTGGAATTGCACACTCCAATGAGAATTGTAGATGATTGAAGTTATTATCATTGATGGCAACCTTGCAATCCTATGGCACCGGCACCGATAGACTCTACACCAGTAGATAGTTCACCGACAACGACAAAGATGATTACCGACACCCCAGCCGACAGGATTTTGATTATTGTATATTGTATTTAAATATAATATCTTTTTGTAAGATGACATGGCATATTGTAATAAGATTCATATATAAGTATGAGATCTTGAAGATCATTTCGGATATACACATAGATGATAGGATGGATATGATGAGCAAATATTAAGGCAGATTTTGGAGTAAGGTTTATGGTTGTTGTATGAGCTTAAACCGGTACTGAACCTAGCATAGCAGATGCTTTTTGTAGCACTACATCACATTGGATTTCCATAATCTATTTTGTAAGTTAGTGAGACTTCCTTTTGTAATTGAGCAGTGAGCTCTAGGCAGTTGTCCTTCCTGCATGTGCAAGCACCAGTATTGTAAGTAATATCCATTCATTGGCCAGTGAGTGAATATTGTGGGTCACAAATCCCATCGAGGTTTTTCCCACACCGGGTTTCCTCGCCAACAATCTTGTGTTATGGTGTGCTTTCTATGTTGTGTTTTTTGTTCATATTCACTGCATTAATTCTTGTTTACCGGTACACTATTTTGGAATGCAATTTATTTAATAAGGTCAGAAAATCTGTTAACCGATTAGATACTAATTCACCCCCTACTCTTAGTATCTTTGGGAATCCTAACAAATGAAACTCTGATTACAATGTTTAGGGCACCAAACCAAGGAGCTACGACCCCTGCACTGAGCTCAAACTCATTGATCTTCAATGAACATATTCAATTACAAAAGTAATAGTCTTGTTACAAATGAATTTTCTAACTCTTTTGTAAATCTCTCTATTAGTTCTTTGGTCATCCTCACACTGCTACAACCTTATCTCCTATTGCAACTTCACTGATTTAGTCTCCTCTTCTTCTTTGTCAGTTCTCTCTTTGTTGGTTCTCTCTTTGCCGGTTCTCTCTACTGGTTCTTCTCTTTGTTGGTTTTGCTCTCTACCGATTTCATCCTCTATTGGTTCTCCCTGCTACACTGCTTCTCTCCACTGGTACTACCCTCTACCAGTTCTTTTCTTTCATTCTCTGTAGTCTTTTGTAATTATTCTCTGTCATTTCTGTCGCTACCAATTTACTCCTCTATCAGACTCAATGGCTGACTATTGGTTGCCTCACTGTTTCTGGTTGAAATCTTCAACACCAATCTCTCTCAAACTTAGTCTCTTCTTAGATTGCCTTTTTCACACTTGATTGATTTCTCCTCTCACATGCAGCAACACTCTCTCATTCAGCAGCAACCATCATCGATTTTGGCTTGCATATTTATAATCTAGTTTTCCTGCCAAAAACTAATTCAAACTTCAGGTGGTTAGGGTTTCTTCATTAACCTTGAGGCAAACCAAATCTAATCAAATCTCATTATATTTGATCACCTAGATTGATGAACTGCAACTCATCAATCAATCCCGCCATTTTTGTGCCTTCCACAATACGTCTTCCTCATTTAACAACCTTCTTTAATCTATCAGCTGATTTCTTGGTCGATCACCATGAATGGTTTCATGGTTTCCTTCACCTACCTTGATCATCTCAAATAGTTTATCCTAGATCTTTGTTGTTTGTTTTGACCCCGAGCCATGAACCTCTGCTATGCATCCTGTGAATAATGCAGTCGACATAAATGTCAACCTGTCACCAATGACCTCACCGACACATCACACTAACATGTGTATGCATGCCACTTCACCTCCACATGGCCCCTTTTCCAGCATCCACCTCTGCTAGGTCATCTGTGTCGGTCTAAATAGGATCAACAACCAACCTCAATACCGAGCTCATCTACCAGTTCACAAACCCTGTCGGTTATACCTTAACCAATCTGCAATCAACCTTGCACTCTTCTTCTCTTTGGATGGAACACTCAACTGGTTAGCACACTTGCTAACATACCTTATGCACATCCTCATCAGACGGGAGTCTTTTGCATCTGCACTTTGTTAGCTTACCGATGGACATACTTACCGATAACCACCTTGATGATACCATGTCATTAGCCTTCAAAAAACTCCATCTTCAATTTGGAAATGTCCTATGTCTATAGCTATTCCAACTTTTCCTTCTATGTCATTAGCTTGAACATCATCTCAGCCGTTTTGTCAAGGTGACCAACCCATCACTTCTTTTCTCTTCTTTTTCTGGCCTAGCGGAACAGCATGCCAACTCTTTATGATCTGGTGCACATCTCTGATTTCATGCAGCTGAGGCATTCTTTTGTTTCACCTATTCATTGAGTGTGAGCCTTCAATCACCTACCTTCTACTCTTCTCTCTTATCTCGATGGACTATGATGCATTTAATGCATAATAGGAGATAATCTCCACTTACCGGTGAGAGTGGATCTTTGTCATCTACATCCTCCAATGCACCGATGTGGCTTTCCTATTTGAGCAATATATCTTCAAACAGACATATGTGATCTGGTTTGGGCACACTCAGTGTTAGTCTTCTCTTCAAATGGTGATTACATCTTTATCCGGTGGGAGTCTTGCTGATTGACATCCACACAGTGTACCGGTGACCTATACATCATTCCCCCTCTTCATCACAGTCAACCAACCAACACCTTTCTCTCTTGAAGATGTCATTATTTATTGGTTGTTATATCATACATGTTTCCTATCCATATCTTCAACATAAGTCAAACACTAACTTGTGTACCAGTGACTCCAACAGTCATTGTACTGAATGACATTCTTTCCCTTACCGATGACCTGCAATATGAGGTGACAACAAAGACATCATATTCGGTATGCATCAATGATAGTGTTGCACATACATCTCTTATACCAGTAGCCATCCTATACCGGTTGACATCAATGAAATGCCAACCTAAACCACTAATCAAGCATTGATATCCATTGGATGAGTGTCAATTTCCAACAATCTCCCCCTTTGGCATTGATGGCAACACTCATGAAAAATGACTAAGTGTTGAAACCTGTACACTACATAAAAATTGCTAAGACTCCCCCTTAGACAAAGAATTTTGAAACCTATAACATTCTTTGTACATTTCACTCTTCTACTGTACATTTTTCACCTTTACTCTCCCCCTTTGATAGCAATGCCAAAGATGGGGTGTTGTCCAAAACTTATATATAGAGATATCTATTCGAGACTTTACAAGTACTTGAAGATATCAGCAAAAATGGTCTTCAAAAATCCTAGGTGAGTGTCCCATCCACTCTTCAAGTTATCTAAAACTATAATGAATGCACTGAAAACATATGCATGAATCTCCACATCCTTTAGTTCAAATGGAACAGGTTGTCCCATAGCCTTTATACAATCAACCTTATTTCTTAACATGGTGTCCAGGCGAGGGGCAATCTAATTCCAGAGTTCACCAACTCTCCTCAAAATTTTGTCCTTATCTATATTAAGGCTCGAGATCTGATCATTGAGAGCAATTATTTGCCCTTCTACATTGTTGGTTAGGGATACATTAGGATCAAAATACTGTGAATTACCAGCAAGTTTACCTTAGCAAACACTTATTTGCTTGTCTATATCTACTGTGAACTTTGGCAAATTGAGACAAGAGATATATTTTACAACCTTCAGCCAATGTATCCCAAATAGTTTGCAGACCTTTATTCAATCTTATTCTATCATCTTCTATCATTTTCTAGAATGTATGCATTCTTACCTCCTTGAATCTATCTAATACTCACTTAGTAGTATACTTCTCTAAATAATCAAAATTGGTATTTACATTGTTAATCAATTATAATAATTTATCGGAGGGGCTAGAATTCGGATCTAGTTGCACATCTAGAACCACCTTCTGTAGCATATCAATAGATATCAAAATAATCTTTTTGTCTTGAAATTTTGATTTTACCAGATCCTGACTACCTTTAGATTGTATAGTTGTTGCAAGCATCAACTTTTCAGTAGGAGACATTTGTCCAAGATCTAGAGGATCATCAAGATTGACAGATATTTGGGGTAGGGTCCTTGTGACTAGAGGAGTGTCAATTTCTAGATCAACAACTCCCTTGACTTTATCTATCTCTGCATCTTGCACCTCTAACTTCTCAGACTCCTTCACTTCAACATCATTCCCTTTATCCTGTGCACCAATGTTGCCACTTGGTGTAGTATTATCCTTTTGAATCTTGGGAATATCTCCAACATGATCTACCACTAGAGGATTTGTACTGATTTTAGCATCAAGTGATATATATGGCCTTGGTCTTTTGGATGCTCCTCGGTCCGAGTTCCATCCTTTAGATCACTAGAGACACCTTCCTTTACTTCTAGATGGGAATTCTGAACTACATCATTGTACAAGGGATTGTTCTTCATGATTTTTCTCCAAATATCCTCAATCTCCTTCCTCACCTCTTCAACCTTCTTCAATCATCAACTTGTTCACCTTATTTTTGCTTCTGAATTCTTTCTACTTTACTTCCTCAATGAACCTTTTGGCTTCATCTTGGGAAATACAGGTACAAACATTAATCAATTATCTTTCTTTCATTTCCTTGTCTATTTTTCTAGTAGTCAATTTCCTTGCATCAATAATATTGTATAGATCTTTAGGGATACTAAACTCTAGCTCAATCAATGTTTTGCTAAAGTTATACAAATATAAAACAATTGCTTCCTCAACCTTTCTCTGATCTACCTCATCTAGATTTTCATAATATGCTCCAATATTTTTCAAATTTCAATCAACAATTATCTCATCAATCAATTGATCTATTGTTAATAGAGGAACACATGCATAATTACCTTGTTGATCATCAGATTCAATTTCTTTATCAAGCTAATTTCTAATATTCCTTCCTCTCTTGGGTCTTTCGGTAAGGGTAGGTTCAGATTTTTCTTTCTTTCTCTGCTCCACACCACTGGACTTAGGTTTCCTCACAACTCTAACAAACTCTCCCTTCTTCTTAGCCTTTTTTGCTTCTTCATCAGATTCGGTCTCAGATTCTATTGAAGATACAATAACATAGGTTCATTTAGGCTTCTCGTTTTGCTTCAAAATTACCTTTCAAGATGAGATTTGTCCTGATGATGGTACTATTGGAGTAGGGGAAGACTTGGTCTCTTTTTTCTTGGCTTTATAGGGAACTAGTTCGGCCTTAGGCTCCTTCGTTTCTTCCTTAGCTAGCACTCCAACTATGGTGTCTGACAAATACTCATGCAATTACAAATTCTATGGGGTGTTGTCTCTGTGGTACATTCTGTCAAACAATTTTGGTGCTTTATTTATTGTTCCACATTTGCATGGCTGTCAACCAGTGGTTTAAAACAATAACCTCTTTATGCTTTGATGAACATCCATACTCTTTTCAAAAACATCTCCATATTGACATGAGAAGGAAGAATTTGTTTTCAAACTAACCGATAACATTTTCTTGAATGTTAAGCGGTTCACATTCTTCCTTTGAACTTCCATCCCTGAACATGGTGTAGCCATTGATGGTTTATTTAACTTTTGAAAGCCTCCTCAACATATTTTTTTGTGCACATCATGCAATAGAAAACTATTGCCAAGATTTTCCTCCAACACGAGTATGAGAATACCAGTGAACATTGCAGAGAACTCTAGTCTCCCAATCTCTTGAAAAATGGGAAATGTATGGAAAGTTAAAAATATTAAAATTATAACTCAAATATTTCCCATTGAACTTTAATGCTTTGGATTATAAAATCGCTTGAGCATAAGATGTCGTAGTCCATTTGGGGAAGGCCTTCATTTCAAGGAAATTTTCAGATTGTGGATTGATTCATGATAAAAGGAAAATTACAAAACTAATGTAACCTTATTGAAGACAAAAACACACCCAACAAAAAGGAAACAAGCCAAAATTGGAAAGAAAAATGGGTTATTTACAATTGAAGGAGAGAAGAGAGAAGGCTAAATATGACCATTTATAAGCTGAACAAAGTATGAGCCTCTTCTAGTCAATTGTTTGTAAGATGCAGGAAGAAAAGAAATGAGAAGCAACATCAGTATAATACTTATCCCATTTATGGGAGAGGTACAAGGCATGTGTGGGAAAATAATATGGATTCAAGATAATCCTCATTATTTACATCCATATCATCTTTCACAAAGAGAGTTCAAATGTCAATAATTTTTGTCATACCTTGATTATCTTGATCCTGTAACTGCTTATATGAAAATTGTTGTTCTGATTCTCCCAAAGGTGCATTTGAGATGAGAAATTCAAAAGTCTGAAAATTATTGGAATCATTTTCTTCTTCTTGCTAACTGTGACTTGATTAATCTTCAAGATCATTGCCTTGTTCATGCCTGGTGTCACCAACTTCTTCTTCTTTTCTCAAGTCTTGAGGTGGATATTTATTTCTTTTCTGGATTGGAATATCACCATAAAAATCTTTCAAGAATTGTGCTTCTTTTATTAAATCTCCTACAACTTCAATGATTGGATTCTCTTTAAATGATTGTATAAAGAGCGAGATATCTATTTCATTATCCTTTCTTGCTAGAATCCAACCTTTTAGTACTTATGGATATCTCACAAAGGCCTTCTAGTATTCATCTTCAACAGAGCCACCAACCTCCATCCTAGGGGAGGTACCTTAAAAAAATTGAAAATCGAATGCACAAGGCACTTCGATCCCCAGCAGAGTCACCAAAAACTATTAGCAAATGAATTTGTCACTGTGCTTTCTTTACCAACTTTCCAAATGGACAACAATAAAACCCTTACAAAATTGGATAAACCATCATGAAAAGGATGATTTTCCTCTACTTTTAATGAGGAGCAGCTCCCTCAAATGTTAATTTTTATATTTCAAACTAATCCCTCCTCTACAAGAAATAAACAATTGGAACCAGAATAAAATATGAATATTTATTAACAGTACAAAGTCTATTTTAATAATTTTGGTACAAATAGTGAATAAATGAGATAAATACTTACTAATAGAAAATATATGCAAATATTGATAGCGCACAGTCTCTCAATTTTATAAATCTTCAAATGAATAATTGTCAATATTGATAAAACACAATTTATCAATATCTCTCCATATTGGTGATACAAAGCCCACTCTTTCTTTGAACAACACAAAGTCTATTTGAGAACAAAATTTGTGGAGAAAGAAAATATTTTGACAAAGTAAAAATCTCAACTATGAATATCGCATAAAATTGGTTACAAAAATTCTTTCCGTAGAGAAGAGGCCCCTTTACCATAATTTTTTTGCCAATATAAAGAATTTACTCACCTATGAAGTATTTGGGTAACTACCCATAACTTCCCTTTACCCAGCTTTCTTTCCTACTTATACTCCTTTTTACTCTTACATGCATTTCCAATATGGTGGAGTGCAATAATTTTTATGCACAACAATAAAAATTAATTCTTGAAAGAATTAATTTGTGTGAGAGGTTAAAATCATATGACCCAATTTCACCCCACTTTGCCCAATATGATAATATTTAATTCTTAAAGATTTAAATATTAACATTAATGCAAAATAATTTAAAAATCTCTTGTATACATCCCCTTATCAAATGCAAGATCATGTGTGTCACATTTTTCAATTTCTCCAATTTATCCACTAAGAGAGTTACCTAAGATTTGCTCAAAATCATAAGGTAACAAATTGGATCCATTATGTTGGCTCGATGATGATTTTTTTATGTAATAGGTTGATTGATGACTTATTTTGTATTTTCATTGATGGTAGCTATGTTTTGATAGTCATCTAAGTCTTTTAGGACAATCGGTAAAGCATAACTGGTAGAGACAGTTTACCATTGAACCAGCAATAAGACTTCAACTAGTAAACAAGAACAAAGTTGTATTCAAACAACTGGTATGAGCGATCGATGAAGAGTTAGGTAATATGGTTTTGCATGAATGTTGGAGATGGGTACTTGCAACTATGTTTCATACCATAGCGGCGCATTCAACAATAAGAGCAAGTTACAATCTACAAAGAAGTCAATCATTAAGAATAGTTAACCGATAGATGCAGAATGACTTAAATCGGTAAACCGGTAATGATTATGTTTTAATTTTAAGTTGTTATGTCAGTGATAAACATAAGTAAAGCATGTATTGCAAGATTGACAAGATTAATTGAACCTAGGAAATTTTTCCAAGGTTGTTAGCCAACTAAGTTGATGTCTATAAAAAGTGTGATGAGTTATGAGATGAGGTATGCGATCGAAGGCGAATATTGAGAGTTTTATTGTGCAATAATTTGAGAAGCTCTATATGGATGTGTTATTGATTTATTGAGAAGAACTAAAGTGGATCTTATCAAGCACAAAGGTGCTATATGCAGATCATTTTATTATTGTTTTCCTAAAAGCTGCAGTAGTTAAATCCCTTAACTGGGTAGGTCCTAACAGGCCTAAAACTGTAAATCCCCTAATAGGGTAGCTCATTAACTTGAGTCTAAATCCTCTTGCAAGGTTTCTTATAATAGGGCAAATCTTTTAATAGGGCTGAGGTAAATCCCTTAACTGAGTGACTCCTAACTGGGCATGTTTGTATGACCTTAATCGGTCAAAGATTTCTATTCTACAGATAGTGAATCTTGTGGGTATTAACTCCCAGCATGGTATTTCCCTCTTGGTTTTCCACATATAATTTTTTGTGTATTAGCTTATGTGGTGATATTTATTTAATGTCTATTAAGCTTTAAGTTATTTAAAGTGGTGATCAGATTTGTGTTGTGGTTTTTGCTTGCACTGATTCACCCCCCCTCTCAGTGCCTTATAAGTTTATCAATTAATTATTTCTAATAAAATATCAAAAAGTGAACAAACTGAGAAAAATCCTTGACCTGCAAATGCTGATATTCTGGCTTGAGATTTTCCAAGTTGTCCTCCAGATGATTGTTGTATAGGTTCAACATGTCAGTGCTACTGAGTTCATCAAGATCACAGTGGATATATGCCCCAATGTCCTCATTATGAAGAATGTCATAGGCTATAGAGGAAAGCACTCCTTTCAGGTAATCCTTGATTGATTTGAAAGGATGTTTCTTGAAAATAGGTCAAGCCCTATCCTTGATTTCCACAACTAGTGGGGTAGCAATTCTAGATACTGATGCCATTGAGAACTTAGGGTTCTCAAAAACTGATAGCTTGAAATGGATAAATACCTCAATTCATAATCAGGAACAAAAATTCCTTTAGGATTGTTGTAATCACTAAATTACTTCGCTCTACTACTTTGCACTTTCTCTTGATCACATTGTGAGAAATAAAGCTTTGAAATTCCCTTTTGAACTTCGAAAACCTAATTCTATATTGTAATAAATGTTGCAACCAGTTACCTTGATTTTTCATGAATTTTCTTACCGGAGCATCAAATCTTCACTAAATCTTCCGGATAACATTTGCATATATGATTTAAGCCTTCTGCAACCTTCTGAAATCAATTGCATATCTCTGAAGAGGGGGTTCTTAGAATCTGTATGAAAAGTTCCCCTATGGTAAAAAACCTTAGTTACCAAATGAGGATCCTGCACCGGATTTGGGTGCAGATCCATTGTTTACATTGGATTCGTCTTCTCTGGACCACATCTTCTCTTGCTTGTCTCTTTTCTCCTCTACCTTTTCCTTTCCTTTCTCATCTACTTTGTTCTTGTCTACTGGAGCACTCTTGTTCATATTTTTTCTTCTACAATATTTTGCAATGTGACCAATTTTATTGCATGCATGGAAAACAACATTTTGTATAGGTCTAAAGTTCATCTAATTTGTTCTCACCTTACACTAGTTAGAAATATGTCCAAACATCCCACAAGAATAGAAAATCTTTCTTTAAAAATTATTCATTACTACTCTAAACATGTTTAACTTGTGACCAAAATTATTGTATATGAAACACTGACCGGTAAAGGTAGGACCATTGTTCACATTATTCATTCCATTCTTCATCCTAATTTTGCATTGATTCGATATATGACCAAATTTATTACAAGTAAAGCATCTACCATTGAATTTATGAGCAATATGTTGTCATACCGGAGGATTCTTGTTCTTAGGATTTTTATTGCTTTGTCTAGATCCAAAGGATTATCATTTCTCAAATCCAAGTCCTCGCATGTCCTTTCTATGTCTCTAACTTTCCAAGATCTCATTAAGCCTTGTTGAGCTAACATTGAATTTGTATTTGTATTCATTTGTAGTAGCAAGTTCATCTCTTAGGGCTGCAATCTGTCTTTCAAGTTCTTGACCATTATTTTGCGATTGTGTAAACTCAAGCTTCAACTGATCATTCTCATAGGTAAGACTGAAGCATTCATTTTCTCTTTCCTTCAATGAAGGAGTCAAATTTTCATTATTCTTCTTCTGGTGCTCAATTTACTTAGTCAACCTCATCACAATGGATTGCATCTCATTCTTCAATGTAGCATTCTCTCTCTCAAGCTTGTCAACTTTGTCTTGATTCTCCATGCATTTATATTCTTTCTCCTTCATCTTGTCCATAAGCTCTTTACTCTTGTCTCTTGTAGAGTTCAATTGATCCTTCAAGTCATTAATGAAGTCTTCAGCTCCATTTAGGTTTCTCTTTAAGGTACTGATCTCATTTCTTGTTGCATCAAGATCCTCAAGTGCCACACTAAGCTATCTCTGAAAAAAGGAATCCATTAACTCAATCTCCCGAACCTTCCTCAAGCGGTTAGGCTTCCTCAGAGGAACTAGGCTCTGATACCAGTTGTTGGAATCAAGGAACACTGAGAGGGGGGGGGGATGGTGGATGAATCAGTGTTCTACTAGTTATTAGATTTTGTACTTTAACTTTAAACCACCAGAAGCATAAACATAAAATTAAAATACAGAAACTCAAAACAACCAACCACAAAATCATAACACCAAGATTTTTTTATGTGGAAAACGAAATGGGGAAAACCATGGTGGTATTTTAACCCACAATATTATTCCACTATGGCCAGTAGAAAAATAATTTTACATGAGGGGGAATGCATAAGCATTTAGGCATAGTGCCTAGAGCTCACTACTCAATTACAGGGCTACAACCTTGGAAGGCTCATTGCCTTAGTGATCAATTACACAAATGAAATACAATGAAAGCACTCCAAAATAGAATCTAACAATGCCTGGATGAGTTTTGATTAAGTGCCAAACCTCTGATTGTATCTTCTTTACAACCCTACTCTATTTCTTATCTCAGTTAGCTATCAGATCAAGAATGCACACGTAAAACTATGCCGAAATGGATTCTTGATCACTACTCACTCACATACAATAATACCACACACCAAAAATATCTTTTTCACTGGTCTTATATATCCGCAACCACAAAATAATCATTTATCAAGTTGGCCTGAAGATTATGTGCAATCATGAGTTGGCTTGATCGGATCACCAAAGATAAATGTGGATCACCAAATTGAGGATAAAATAATGTCTCTATGTCATCCCAATCGTCCCATACACTATTCATAACACCACAATCAATGGAAAGCTTCTAAACCAAAACTGCTATGCTCAACCTAAAATATCGATTAATTGGCTACCGATTGACATCTGCTTCCAGATATCAAGATTTGTGATTACCAGATAGGAATCTCAATAAGAGTTGCCATCAATGACAACCCTAAATCACTAATAAAAAATTAATATCCATCGGATGAGTGTCAATTGCAAACACACTTATCTTATCATTTTGCACTATTCTTTTTTAATCCTTCAATCAAAGGGATTGTCTCACTATCTAGGTATTGTTGACCCATCCATTGTTAAAAAATTTCAAATTCATTATCAATCTTCTCCAATTGGTCAATAGTAACCCTAGTTAGTGATTCATCCACATCATGAGAAGTATGATGAGAATGGGGATAAGTGATGTCATTTGTTGGGTTGAGGAAGCACCAACATTCATATGGAATAAGTTATACAACTAAGGCTCCATATCCTTAGTGTTTAAACATTGGGAAGACTTTTTTCTACAACTTCTTTGTCACAACCCTCCTTTATCACTTTTTTTTGATTTAAAATACAAAACTCTATTTATATTCTTTGGATGAATTATGGAATGAATATTGTAAGGGAATAAATTAATAAACCACACACACATGGAAAATGCATATATATTTTAAAATTGTTATTTAATTTCCCTCACCCAAATTAAGGCACATGTTGTAGGAGGAATAAGAAGCTTCTAGAGGCTTCTCCACCTCCTTGCATGTAACTCCTCCCACTAAGCCTAATTAATTTGCATGGAGGCCAAATTGGGAGAAGAATCTCTTTTTTAAATTAAAAAATAGGTAGTGGGAAATGGTAATTTCTTTTATAAAATGGGAACAAGTTTCAAAGGAAAAGCTAGCTAATCTTGATAAGAAATTTCTGCAAGTTGAATTCTCTTTGGTAGTCCACTTCATTGGCAGCAAGGATTTTGTTGGAGGATTTTTCTTCAAATTGGAGGATCAAGGAGGACTCCACACCATCTTCAAGCATCCAGGTTCCTCCAAATTAGTTCATGCATCTCATTTTTATGGTAGATTAGATTTGATTAGATTAATTATGAGTATGAAATTTTAATCGTATTTTGTTAAAGAATTAGTTTAGATTTTGTAGAAAATGAGAATCCTGGTTTTAATAAGGTTCATTGTTAAAATTCTTGATATGAATTTAGTTTTTAGATTTTTGTAAAGAATGAGATTTATTGTAAAATAAGATTCATTGTTTAAATTTTAGTTTCAGATTTTAGAGAATAAAATTCATTGTTTTTGTCTTAAATTTTGTAGAATGAAATTCTTTTCTTTTGAAAATAAGATACATTAGTTTCAGATTTTAGAGAATAAAATTCATTGTTTTTGTCTTAAATTTTGTAGAATGAAATTCTTTTCTTTTGAAAATAAGATACATTAGTTTCAGATTTTAGAGAATAAAATTCATTGTTTTTGTCTTAAATTTTGTAGAATGAAATTCATTTCTTTTGAAAATAAGATACATTAGTTTCAGATTTTAGAGAATAAAATTCATTGTTTTATCTTGGATTTTGTAGAATGAAATTCATTTCTTTTGAAAATAAGATACATTAGTTTCAGATTTTAGAGAATAAAATTCATTGTTTTATCTTGGATTTTGTAGAATGAAATTCATTTCTTTTGAAAATAAGATACATTAGTTTCAGATTTTAGAGAATAAAATTCATTATTTTGTCTCAGATTTGTAGAATGAAATTCATTTTCTTTCTTGAAAATAAGATTCATTGTTCTAATTCTGATAAGAAATTAGTTTTCAAGTAAATGGAAATTAGATTATTATCTTCAGTTTATTTTGATAAAAATTAGATCTCCCTGTGTGTATAAATAAATCTCCTCCCTCTGTGAATGAATTTTCCCTGTGTAAAAATAAAAATAAAAATGGATAACTTTCTCTGTGAATGAAATCTTTTTTTTCTTCCTGTGTAAAGGAATGAATTCCTTTCTCTGTGAATAAGCTTTCCCTGTGTAGGAAACAGAAGAAATGAAGAAAAGAAATAAACTCCCTCTATCTGTGAATGAATTTCCCTGTAGAAAACAAAGAAATGGAAAAAAAGGAATCCCTCTGGTTATTGTTTCATTTTGTCCCTAAGACAAACCTGCAACATTATTAATTACCTATTTTTTTTTGTTATAATACTCCTGTATAAAATGATAATGTCAATACTATAACAAAAATATATATATATATATATATATATATATATATATATATATATATATATATATATATATATATATATATATATATATATATATATATATATATATATATATATATATATATATATATATATATATATATATATATATATATATATATATATATATATATATATATAAGTAACCCAAAAAAAATAAAAACAAAAAAAAATTAAAAAACGAAAATAAAACTTTCGAACTTCACCCTCGCCCGTAACGCATGGCGTTTTGCTTAAATGGTAGCCCGCATGCAGGGACGGTTACATAGTAACCGTTGCAGGGTACGGAGGGGCCCGCAGGGTCCCCTCATCCCTGCGGACCTGCGCATGCAGGGCCGCAGGGGTGATGGGACCCGTGGTCCCCACCCCGCAACCCTCTATATTATTATAAAACAATGCAAGCCCTCTTTGCCATTAAGTTAGAATTTAGTTTTTTTTTTTATTATTATTTAAGTTTCGAAATTTGGAATTGTAATTTGGTTATGTTTTTTTTAAAAAAAAAAGGGAAACAAAGTTAATTTTTATTTAGTCTTTTTTTCTTTAGTTGATAATAATGACATTAGGAAATGATGATTTTTTTTCCTTAGTATGAATTTAAGGATATCGACTTTCAATTGAAAATGGGATTAATGTGTAGCAAGATTGTAATTAAACTATCCTAAATAAACTTTAAAATTTTTAAGACACTTGATTGAGATTAACTTACCTTATTACAAGTACTTAGATTTAATCGTTATTTTGGATTCGTTAAGTCATCTTTCATCATGGATTAATTGCTTTCGTTAATGGTTCATAGCATGCGAATTTTTTTTAGGATAATTATATCTTCCATGCAATTACTATTATGCAAGTTCATTTGCTATGCAAATTACACTTCAAGTAGTTACTTCAATTATTTACGCTTTCATTTTGTCATTCGTAGTTAGAAAATTAAATAAAGGAAGTTGGAAAACCAAAACTAGCAGCGTTCGGTATATATGGTGCCTCTGGGTCACGCTTACGGGTAATGCCGTCGTGTTGAACTACTGCACTTAGCGCCTAATAAAGCTGCATTAACGACGTCTGTGGCATCGTCCCTATAAATCGTCGGGGAGTAATAAGGGTCATTTGGAAGTTAAAAATCCAAGGGGCGGGTAATCCCTCTTGGATCGATAATTAATAAGATAACTTTTAATTGAATTTCACATCCGTTGAGATAAACCATAGTAAACCCCTCTTAGGGATGGTCTAGTTAAGAGCTCTCGTGAAAATGACTTTATTTATCTATTTATTCACCTCGAAGGGATATTGGTGATTTGTAATTGGGTGACGCTCATGTTAAGTATTAGGATCTAGTTATTTTGTTAGGCCACAAGCAATAGGCCATCTTGAGCCTTCGCTTAAGTGCTACCTTCGTGGGTAGCAACCGCAGAGAAACTGTCTGGGACACTGACCCTAGAAAGGGTTGCGTACCCACAAAAATCAGTTTACATCAAACCATAGATTAGAAGATAGAACTACATACTTTACGCCTTGATCCCACGCCGAAGTGGGTATGTAGGCAGTCTTGGGACGGAGTTGTCCCTCGTACTCAGGCGTTCGTGGGTGGGGTCTAGGCTTGGTTGAGTAAGAATCCTAATCGAAAGATAAGATAATCAAACTCAATTCAATGCATACTCGGAAGGAATCCCGTATGGATTCGCTTGACTTCCCGAGGCTTTAAGCCAAATTCCGAGGCGGAATTCAAGCTTGTCTTATTTTCTTATTACTCCTAAGGACGGCGACCTCGGTGCATTCTGGTTAGAAGAATGTAGTACTTAGTGAGTGGCTCAGGACCCGAATGGTCCCGATGAGTCGAAGTCTCTGGCCAGAGCATCTCCTATCCCGTTTGGATGGATGCCTACCCTGTATGGGTAGATGCCTATCCCGTATTTGATAGATGAAATTTACGTCCCGTATGGACAACTGCCTAACCCGTATGGTTAGAAGCTCATCCCGAATGGATGAATGCCCAGTCCTATTTGGATGGATGCCCAGAGTATGCAATTGAATAAAACGTAATAAAGAAAAAAAAAATATACTCAATTTTTGTTGGATCAATTTTGGTGGGTTATTACATGTGGTATCAGAGCAAAGGTTCAAATCTAGGCCTTGTGCTCACTTCAATTTATTCAACTAAGGGAATGTTTTACAATAATAGAAATTAAATTTTATTCTTCAGAAAGAAACTAACTACATAATTTAACTTCCAGGTAAAACCTCGAATGGCAAGAGGAAGAGGAAGAGGAAGAGGAAGAGGAAGAGGAAGAGGAAGGGGTAATGGAAGACGTACTAGGAGTCAAAGGGAGGAAAACCATGAGGAAAGCCATGAGGAAAACCATGAAGGAAACCACGAGGAAGATCATGAAGAGGATCGACACAACCTAGGTAATAACGGAGATGGGGTCCAAGCTATAATCGACCTTCTAACCGAACAAAGAGATAAAATCAACTTCCTGGAACAATCACTGCAGGACCTTAGGGAAAGGCAGAATGACTATGAGAATAGAAGTGGTACCGAGAATGGAAACCCTGATAGCAAATCCCATCACCTCGTTGCAACGGAAGGGCAAAAGGTTTGTATGGACCGAGCAAAGTGATAAGGCATTTCAAATCTTGAAGGGAAAACTAACTTCAGCACCCATTCTAAAGGTACCAGACCCAAATGGACACTTCACAGTTGTAACAGATGCTTCTATTGAAGGGTTAGGAGGGGTACTTGTCCAAGATGAAGGGGTAGTGGCTTATGAATCTAGGAAGCTAAAGACTCATGAAGTCAATTATGCACCCCACGACTTAGAGTTGGCAGCAATTGTGCATGCCCTGCAAAAGTGGAGACATTTCTTACTAGGGAAGCCCTTTGAGCTTAAGTCGGACAACCAAGGGCTAAAATACATCTTTACCCAACCTCACTTAAATGCCAGACAAAGAAGGTGGCTAGAGTTCTTAAGCGAATATGACTTTGAGATCGAATATATTAAGGGGAAAGAAAATAGGGTGGCAGATGCCTTAAGTAGGAGAAGACACTTGATGACTATAGCAACCTTCAAAACCTCTTTCAAAAAGCAAGTAATGGATGAACAAGGACATGACCCATGGTATGAGAAAGTCGAATTAACTATAAGACACAACCCGACCGACCCTAAGGTTGAAGGGTACACATTTGATGAAGATGGGCTACTCAGATACAATAACAGAATCTATGTTCCTAATTCAGGGAATTTAAGGGAAGTAGTTTTATCGGAGGCTCACAATGCCCCTTATTCAGGCCACCCAGGAGTTAACAAACTTTATGCAGATCTAAAGAAGTTATACTTTTGGCAAGGGTTGAAGAACGATATTGTCAAGTATGTAGCCAAATGTTTGGAGTGTCAAAGAGTCAAGGCAGAACATAGGCACCCAGCTGGATTGTTTCAATCGCACGATGTACCCCAACATAAGTGGCAAGTTATTAGTATGGATTTTGTACAAGGGCTACCCATGTCACCTTCTAGGCATGATGCAATAATGGTGGTAATTGACAAGCTCACTAAGGTGGCACACTTTATACCAGGAAATCTGACAGATGATGCACCCACCTTGGCTAGACGTTTCATGAAGGAGATAGTTAGGTTGCACGGAGTACCAGAGAAAATCATATCAGACAGAGATGCAAGATTCACTTCCAGGTTTTGGACCACACTTCAATCAGCCCTAGGGACTCAACTAAATTTTAGCACCGCATACCACCCGGAAACCGACGGTCAGACAGAAAGGACAAATCAGATTATGGAAGACCTACTTCGTATGTACTGCATGGACCAACAGAGAAAATGGGAAGAGTACCTACCTTTGGTAGAGTTTGCCTACAATAATACATATCAAACATCTTTGGGAATGGCACCTTTTGAAGCTTTGTATGGTAGACCATGTCGAACACCTTTGAGTTGGGATAGTCTTGAAGATAGAGTGATTATTGGGCCAGATATGTTGAGAGAAATGGAAAGGAAAACTAAGGAAATTAGGCAAAGGTTGAAGGAAGCCTCGGATAGGCAGAAGAGTTATGCAGATAAAAACAGAACACCAAGGGAGTTTGAAGTAGGAGAGAAAGTCTTCCTAAGGGTTAGGCCACACAAGAGTTCCATAAGATTTGGGAAAAAGACTAAGCTTGCACCTCGTTATGTCGGACCCTTTGAAATATTGGGAAGAATTAATCCAGTTGCTTATCGGTTAGCCTTGCCTCCCCAATTGAGCCGAATCCATGATGTCTTCCATGTATCTCTTCTTAAGAAATATGTACCTGATGAGAAACACATTTTGAATTGGGATGCCTTGCAGGTCCAAGAAATGGGGGGAATAATGATAGAGCCATTCAGAATCTTGGAGAGGCGCCAGTGCCAGTTGCGCAACAGAGAGGTTGATCAGTGCAAAGTGCAATGGGACCAGTACGACGAGAAGAATGCCACCTGGGAGGATACTAAGGAGATGCAGCAGCTATTTCCCTTTTTGTTTTGAACATGAACTATAAACTCTTTTGAATACATTTAATAAGTGCACCGGGACGATGCACCGATTAAGGGGGGGAGGATGTCACAACCCTCCTTTATCACTTTTTTTTGATTTAAAATACAAAACTCTATTTATATTCTTTGGATGAATTATGGAATGAATATTGTAAGGGAATAAATTAATAAACCACACACACATGGAAAATGCATATATATTTTAAAATTGTTATTTAATTTCCCTCACCCAAATTAAGGCACATGTTGTAGGAGGAATAAGAAGCTTCTAGAGGCTTCTCCACCTCCTTGCATGTAACTCCTCCCACTAAGCCTAATTAATTTGCATGGAGGCCAAATTGGGAGAAGAATCTCTTTTTTAAATTAAAAAATAGGTAGTTGGAAATGGTAATTTCTTTTATAAAATGGGAACAAGTTTCAAAGGAAAAGCTAGCTAATCTTGATAAGAAATTTCTGCAAGTTGAATTCTCTTTGGTAGTCCACTTCATTGGCAGCAAGGATTTTGTTGGAGGATTTTTCTTCAAATTGGAGGATCAAGGAGGACTCCACACCATCTTCAAGCATCCAGGTTCCTCCAAATTAGTTCATGCATCTCATTTTTATGGTAGATTAGATTTGATTAGATTAATTATGAGTATGAAATTTTAATCGTATTTTGTTAAAGAATTAGTTTAGATTTTGTAGAAAATGAGAATCCTGGTTTTAATAAGGTTCATTGTTAAAATTCTTGATATGAATTTAGTTTTTAGATTTTTGTAAAGAATGAGATTTATTGTAAAATAAGATTCATTGTTTAAATTTTAGTTTCAGATTTTAGAGAATAAAATTCATTGTTTTTGTCTTAAATTTTGTAGAATGAAATTCTTTTCTTTTGAAAATAAGATACATTAGTTTCAGATTTTAGAGAATAAAATTCATTGTTTTTGTCTTAAATTTTGTAGAATGAAATTCTTTTCTTTTGAAAATAAGATACATTAGTTTCAGATTTTAGAGAATAAAATTCATTGTTTTTGTCTTAAATTTTGTAGAATGAAATTCATTTCTTTTGAAAATAAGATACATTAGTTTCAGATTTTAGAGAATAAAATTCATTGTTTTATCTTGGATTTTGTAGAATGAAATTCATTTCTTTTGAAAATAAGATACATTAGTTTCAGATTTTAGAGAATAAAATTCATTGTTTTATCTTGGATTTTGTAGAATGAAATTCATTTCTTTTGAAAATAAGATACATTAGTTTCAGATTTTAGAGAATAAAATTCATTATTTTGTCTCAGATTTGTAGAATGAAATTCATTTTCTTTCTTGAAAATAAGATTCATTGTTCTAATTCTGATAAGAAATTAGTTTTCAAGTAAATGGAAATTAGATTATTATCTTCAGTTTATTTTGATAAAAATTAGATCTCCCTGTGTGTATAAATAAATCTCCTCCCTCTGTGAATGAATTTTCCCTGTGTAAAAATAAAAATAAAAATGGATAACTTTCTCTGTGAATGAAATCTTTTTTTTCTTCCTGTGTAAAGGAATGAATTCCTTTCTCTGTGAATAAGCTTTCCCTGTGTAGGAAACAGAAGAAATGAAGAAAAGAAATAAACTCCCTCTATCTGTGAATGAATTTCCCTGTAGAAAACAAAGAAATGGAAAAAAAGGAATCCCTCTGGTTATTGTTTCATTTTGTCCCTAAGACAAACCTGCAACATTATTAATTACCTATTTTTTTTTGTTATAATACTCCTGTATAAAATGATAATGTCAATACTATAACAAAAATATATATATATATATATATATATATATATATATATATATATATATATATATATATATATATATATATATATATATATATATATATATATATATATATATATATATATAAGTAACCCAAAAAAAATAAAAACAAAAAAAAATTAAAAAACGAAAATAAAACTTTCGAACTTCACCCTCGCCCGTAACGCATGGCGTTTTGCTTAAATGGTAGCCCGCATGCAGGGACGGTTACATAGTAACCGTTGCAGGGTACGGAGGGGCCCGCAGGGTCCCCTCATCCCTGCGGACCTGCGCATGCAGGGCCGCAGGGGTGATGGGACCCGTGGTCCCCACCCCGCAACCCTCTATATTATTATAAAACAATGCAAGCCCTCTTTGCCATTAAGTTAGAATTTAGTTTTTTTTTTTATTATTATTTAAGTTTCGAAATTTGGAATTGTAATTTGGTTATTTTTTTTTTTAAAAAAAAAGGGAAACAAAGTTAATTTTTATTTAGTCTTTTTTTCTTTAGTTGATAATAATGACATTAGGAAATGATGATTTTTTTTCCTTAGTATGAATTTAAGGATATCGACTTTCAATTGAAAATGGGATTAATGTGTAGCAAGATTGTAATTAAACTATCCTAAATAAACTTTAAAATTTTTAAGACACTTGATTGAGATTAACTTACCTTATTACAAGTACTTAGATTTAATCGTTATTTTGGATTCGTTAAGTCATCTTTCATCATGGATTAATTGCTTTCGTTAATGGTTCATAGCATGCGAATTTTTTTTAGGATAATTATATCTTCCATGCAATTACTATTATGCAAGTTCATTTGCTATGCAAATTACACTTCAAGTAGTTACTTCAATTATTTACGCTTTCATTTTGTCATTCGTAGTTAGAAAATTAAATAAAGGAAGTTGGAAAACCAAAACTAGCAGCGTTCGGTATATATGGTGCCTCTGGGTCACGCTTACGGGTAATGCCGTCATGTTGAACTACTGCACTTAGCGCCTAATAAAGCTACATTAACGACGTCTGTGGCATCGTCCCTATAAATCGTCGGGGAGTAATAAGGGTCATTTGGAAGTTAAAAATCCAAGGGGCGGGTAATCCCTCTTGGATCGATAATTAATAAGATAACTTTTAATTGAATTTCACATCCGTTGAGATAAACCATAGTAAACCCCTCTTAGGGATGGTCTAGTTAAGAGCTCTCGTGAAAATGACTTTATTTATCTATTTATTCACCTCGAAGGGATATTGGTGATTTGTAATTGGGTGACGCTCATGTTAAGTATTAGGATCTAGTTATTTTGTTAGGCCACAAGCAATAGGCCATCTTGAGCCTTCGCTTAAGTGCTACCTTCGTGGGTAGCAACCGCAGAGAAACTGTCTGGGACACTGACCCTAGAAAGGGTTGCGTACCCACAAAAATCAGTTTACATCAAACCATAGATTAGAAGATAGAACTACATACTTTACGCCTTGATCCCACGCCGAAGTGGGTATGTAGGCAGTCTTGGGACGGAGTTGTCCCTCGTACTCAGGCGTTCGTGGGTGGGGTCTAGGCTTGGTTGAGTAAGAATCCTAATCGAAAGATAAGATAATCAAACTCAATTCAATGCATACTCGGAAGGAATCCCGTATGGATTCGCTTGACTTCCCGAGGCTTTAAGCCAAATTCCGAGGCGGAATTCAAGCTTGTCTTATTTTCTTATTACTCCTAAGGACGGCGACCTCGGTGCATTCTGGTTAGAAGAATGTAGTACTTAGTGAGTGGCTCAGGACCCGAATGGTCCCGATGAGTCGAAGTCTCTGGCCAGAGCATCTCCTATCCCGTTTGGATGGATGCCTACCCTGTATGGGTAGATGCCTATCCCGTATTTGATAGATGAAATTTACGTCCCGTATGGACAACTGCCTAACCCGTATGGTTAGAAGCTCATCCCGAATGGATGAATGCCCAGTCCTATTTGGATGGATGCCCAGAGTATGCAATTGAATAAAACGTAATAAAGAAAAAAAAAATATACTCAATTTTTGTTGGATCAATTTTGGTGGGTTATTACATTCTTCTCACTAGAATATTGCATGTAGGACTAATGGTAACAAAACTCATGCACAGAGGAAGGAAAATTGGATGCAAAAACTATGATTAAGAAATGAAATTCTTTGTAAAAATGATTTATTAACCAACTAATTAAGTAATTTGAATTATGATATTGAATATTAGATGTCTCTAAATATAAATATAACAAGTCATAATAATCAGATCTAAAAACAAAATTGAAAAATTATGCAACCCACAAGTCAATTTTAGACAAATAAATTAGGGTTTTTTGTAAAATTAACCACTAAATTTATGTAATTCAATTGCAAATATGATTTATAAGTGTTGACATTAATGTTAAAGTGCATACAAATTAGATCTGAGATAACAAATCAGAAATAAGCATGAAAGAAGTCGGGTTCACCAATATTATTAGGTGTAATTTGGAATCAAGGTTTCAATTAACAAGCATGAAAGAAGTTGGGTTCACCAATATTATTAGGTGTTATTTAGAATCAAGGTTTCAATTAAGATAATAAAACCACTATGAAGCCAAATTAGTGAACATATTGAAAAAGGGGTGAATCCAATAGATCTAGCCACAATCCAAATAGGAAAAGGGCCAAAATTCTTATTAGATTCATTGGTTATTATGCGTTACCCTCTTTCTTAGTTGAAATTGGAAAATATTTATGAAATTATGGTAAAATAATGAATAGTTGAGGTAAATTATCAAATTCAAATTGCTAAAGCTGTTCTCACAGAGCCACAAACTAATATATGGGGAAAACAAGATGTTTAGAACCTATTCCAAGAAGTTTGGCCTAACTTTTTAGGACTAGGTAGTACAGATTCACCCTAGTCCTCTGAATTTTGCCTCATCAAAAGATAAACCTATTTGTCACCATCAACTCTATTGAAATCCCCAAGTACATCTCTTGAGTTGACTCCCTGCACATAGAAAGATAGAAAAGTGTTGTGGATAGGGATTTACTTTAGGTCAAATCCTAATTTAGGAATTAACCTTGAAATTAAAATAGTAATTGAAATGGAAATTACATAAAGATACTTTCCTTTCGAGGGAAAGGCTAGATCTGAAAAAAAATCCTTCTAATTGAAATGCATGCCTTGATGAATTTTTGTTTGATAATCATACAAGGGTTTTAGGATGTCTTGTACAATGTCTTCAAAGAAGATTGATCATGGATGCCATCTTGAATGCACATACTTCACTTTTTCTCCAATGCTTGATGAATGATTGATT
Source organism: Cryptomeria japonica (assembly GCF_030272615.1). Taxonomy (NCBI): domain Eukaryota; kingdom Viridiplantae; phylum Streptophyta; class Pinopsida; order Cupressales; family Cupressaceae; genus Cryptomeria; species Cryptomeria japonica. The sequence goes on along the minus strand of NC_081409.1, from coordinate 775,160,741 downwards.
GCATGCTCACTTGAATTGAATTTTCAATTAGGATCCTAGAAATTGTTAGGTTTCAAACAAGAGGGGTCGACCTTCTTTTATACTTGATTGCTCGAAAATTAATTGAATTTCTAGAGTAGGCCAACACAAGATCAAATTTACCGTTCATCTAAGATGACCATTATGAGGACAAAAAATGGGTCTTGATTGAGAGGATCAGAGAATTGGGTGCCTTGGTCCTAACAATCAGAACTCAAACTTCAAGGAAAGTCAAGGGAAAAGGTGAAAATGTAGGATTGTATGTGGTGTGAGTAAAATTAGAATAGGCATCAAGCATTGAAAGCCAAAGTGCCAAGGTGAGGTCTAAGAGAGGACAAAATTGTATGCAGATATAATTTATGATGCTAAACTAATAAGAATTTTAGCCCTTTTCCTATTTGGATTGTGGCTATATCTATTAGATTCACCCCTCTTTCAATGTAGTGATACCTAAGATAAAATCAATGGCTTCATTATCTTAATTTGTGGAACCCTAATTTTCACCAACCAATACAATTGTTATCTTCTCTAAAAGTATATTTAGATGTATAATGACTAATTCTTCCATAGTTAAAATATTTGAATGATAAGTTACCTTTTTATTTTCTAGTGCCTTTCTTCAATCTTCTCACAAAGTTTTCTTCTTCAACATTAAGTTCAACATCCTAATTAGTATCATCTTCAACTTTTTTATTGGATTTGAATGTAGCTTCCTTTTTAGGGTTATCTAATTCAAATTATGTCACCTAAAAGGTAATTAGAGAATCATATAGTTGATCCATAGTATATTTATTTTAATCCTTTCATTCTTTAATAGAAGATACTTTTGAGCTAGAAGATTTGGGAAGAGATCTAAGTACATTTTTCACTACTTTATCATCATCCAAATTTCCACCAATACCTCTATTTTCATCTACAAATTTTGTAACCCAATATATAGTTATTAATATTTTCCTCTTTTGGCATTCCTAGATACATAATTTTGTATTTGAATTTCAACATCTTGATATGTCTTACTTTGTCATCATCTTCTTAGATATTGTTGAGCTTCTCCAAAAAATCTTTACCAGACTTGCAATGCATCACCTTCATGAGCTCTAAATATGCCAAACCACTTATGATTTATTTACTTTCTTTGTCATTTCTCATGTAACTTGATTGCATCCAAAGTAGTTGGAGGAGTAGAAGACACAATATAACCATCTATAATAGAGTTCAAAATTCCAAATCCCATAGAGCTCAAAGATGATTCCACCCCTAGCTTTCAAAAGGTGTACTTTGTACCATCAAACTTAGGTATTTTGAAAGATCTATCTTGTGCCATCTTGGACCTTCCTCAAGTGATTAAACTTGTTTTAGAGGAACTCATCTTTCATACCAATTGTTAGACACACCCCAAGACTGAGAGGGGGGGAGATGAATCAGTTTCAGTCAATCACTTAAACTATATACCACAAATAAATACCAATTTATCATTAATATTATCAATAGAAATAAAAGATAAAAAATGAACACCATACACAAGAGAACACTAGATTTATGTGGAAAACGGAAATAGGAAAAAAACAACAATGAGAGTTAACTCACAATATTTGAACAAGATTACAATATTTGTTTTAGGTGCGCTACCAAGGAAGCTCACTACTCCCAAAAGGACTTGTAGGATAAGGTGTGTTATCTCAGAGAAAGATAGAAGGGACTTTCAAGCTAATACTCTTTGTCTCAGGGAAAGATACAAATAACTTGATGGGGAGGCTCACTATCTCTAAGAAAGGTACATACAAATTGATTGGCTGGGAAAATGAACATACTAAATAGGAGCGAAGTAGGATTCACAGGGTTATTAATAAGAATTGTTAGGCTACCAAGAGGGCTATGTAGAAGTGAGTTGGGTAAGAATTAGGAAAATTTCTACTTTCTTCTATAATAATGTTGTTTGGAATGAAACTAGGAGTAGTCCTAGTTTGATATTTTTGGCAAGGAGGTGGGTAATAACTTGCATATTCATGAAATGGAGGGGAAAAGAAGGTCTTCCCATAGTATCTATCCATTGCAAGTAATTTTAAAGAACATATAGCTTAATTAATGAAATGTTTTAAAAGAGAAAATGGGGCTTCTCAACCAAAGACTAGTAACACACCAACAAATTTTCCAAAATGACTGCAAAGTTGCTAAGTGTTTGAAATGTTTCTCTTGAATGATGGCTATACTAAAGGCACACCAAATATTTAGATTGATAAGATTTTGTTGTAGTACCACTGATTCCAAAAAATGTTTCCACAAAATGTTGCACCCTTGTTGAGCTATCAACTCAACAACCTTATGAAACATGGAAACAACCCTGAAGTGTGGCACCTTGCTCAATAAGGTTGAATCATTAAAGAAGAAAAACTTCCTTTCTAATCTAGGTGAAAGTGTTGAACCAACTCAACACTCAAAAAAATGCCCTTGAGGCTTAATCTAATGCCTTGTAGAGGGAAAGGGAGAAGGAAATGTAGAAAGTAAAAAAGAGGAGATGCACCAAGATATAAATTTATTTCTCATTGCCTATGGTTGTAGAATGCATCAACAAAAAAGAGACATATATGGAGGTTAGTACTTCATAGGACACTGGGACAAAAAGAAATATTCATATCCAACATCCACAAATGTGATTAACATAGCATATAAACATAGAAAAACATAAATCATGCATTTGGATATGAAGGTAAGAGATTTACACAACATATCTCAAAAGAAAGAAGAGGCAAAATGAAAATTTTCGTTAATATAAGGTAAGGAGATTTTTTACAATTGTAGAATATGAGATTTTTAGAAGAGAAAAGAAGAAATAAACCTTCATATATGTTGTGAATTTTCCTTTATAGATTAGAATAGACTAGGGTGTCATGCCCAAAATTTAGGGCAAAAACGGAATGATTTTTTTTTTTTTAAATACTAATTAATTAACAAAGTTCGCTAACTCGACATGCATTAACATGTTTGCCATATCAATATTCGAGCTAACTCTGATACTAACTAAGTAACGAAATTAATTAAAAATTTATTTGCAGAAAACTAAATGATTTAATTTATTTTCTCATCAACATAGTCAATAGATTAATTAAATCAAACTCATTAAAAATAGTAGATGAAGATAAATTTAATCTCCAATAAGACTATATAGTCCTAAATCCATTTTTAAATCAATAATTAGAATAATCGGTTAAAGTGTCTATTAATTTCTTAATAAATGTCTCCCATAAGTTTATTATTATTAAAATCAAAGAACCAATCCCCATTTTTTTTTTTAATAGTTCCATGATTGTCAACCAACTCTTAATTAATTATTTGATTTACCATCTGCCCTATAAACGTCCTTATTATTGATTGTTTTAAAATAATTTAAACATTAATAACAATAATGTATCTTAAAATATCTTTATTATATGCAACTAAATTAGATATATTTTTCCTTAGCAAATATTAATACAACGTACTCATTTTCGTTCGAATATTTTAACTCATAGAAAACCCATTAATATCTAATATCTACACCATTCTCATAACTATATATATATATATATATATATATTTATTTATTTTATTTTTATTCCTCCAAACCCTAACCCTTTCTTTATTTCCTCTTTATATATTATTATTTTTTTTTAAAACAACACACCTCACTTATTTACCCTAGCCCTAACTGGGCTAGGGTTCCATTTTATTACCTATTTTTGCAGGGGGGTGCTCGGCATTTTTTGCAGGATCGGCGGCGTTCTTTATTTCCAGCAGCCGAGTGTGGAAGAGGCGGTGGGTGAGCCGAGCGCCGCCCACTGTGCGGTTACACAGTGGGGCGCGGGCGCCACCCACTATGTGCCCACACAGTGGTCGCGTTGGGCGCTGCCCACTGTGTGCTCACATAGTTGTGGTGTTTCGGTGCCGCCCACTGTGTGTTCACACAGTGGGGTGCGGCTCGAAACCCGTGGTAAACCAAAACTTTTTTTTAAAAAAAATGAAGTTTTTAATAAGTAATTTTTTTTTTGTTTATGTATTTTTTTTTAAATTAATTAATATATATTTATATATATATATATATATATATTAAATATAGGCACAATATTTCCCTTTTCTTCTTTTTTTCAAAAACTAAATATAGTGTTTATATCTATATCTATATATATATATTTAAAAGAATATATATATTATATGCATCTGAACTCAGTACTTTATTATGTACAAAATATATAGGGATTTAATTTATTTTTTTTAAAAGCCTACACAGTTGATTTAACCATAATTTGATTTTCAGCAAGTATAAATATACATTTGTTTTTTTGTTTTTTTTTCTCTGTTTGTTTACTTACTGTAAAAATAAGGTATAGAATAGAATATAATATCCTTAAAACAATAACCCTAGAACTATTTATTTCAATAAATCTGGTTATCTATAGATTTGATATGCTGCAATGACTAATTAACAGAGTTTAATAAATTTTAACAATGACTTTATACAAATGCAATTAACTATGTGATTTTATTTTCTACAACTTAATATAATGATAGATTCCAACAACAACTTTAATCATCTAGAATCCTTTAACTTTAACCATGCGATAGGATTTAAACTGAAACATTTATATTCAGAAACAACATGCATGCAATCATTAAATCATTTTTTTTTTGTAATAGGATTTAAATTGAAACATCTATATTCAAAACAACATGCATGCAATCATTAAATCATTTCTTTATTTCCTTGGTTTATTTCATAAGCATAAAGGAATTAAAATCAATCTCTTGTCCTTCAAAACTTATATTCTCCACAAAGATTAAATTTAAAAAACAAAAGAAACTCTTAGGAACTAATTTCAAAATTATTCACTTCATTGCTACAGAATATAAATTCCTATATCTCTTTAATGTACTTTTAAAATACTTGTCATTTTGCAAATAGGTCTCCCATTATTAATAAATGAGGACTCTTTCAAATAAATCATTACATATACAAATAATTTTCTACACAAAACTCTTGCAACCTTTCACTTGTCCTATTCTTTTCTCTTGATAATCCTGCATAATAAATCACAAATATGACCATGGAGTGCTCACCTCCCAGTCTAGGATAACTAGTAGCCACCCCCGAGCTCGGAGAACCAAGCCCTAGATGGGTAACAAACATGCAAACACCTAGAAGATAGAAACACACAGATTTCAAACATACTCCCAACTTGGCTACACTACACCACACTTTGGTGATGACCTTTTCAAGGGTGGTAGTGGACCAATACCCTGATGAGAACTGCAAGTATGGAAAACATGTAGCCACCTCATGGCACAACAAATACATCAAGAATTTCAACCCCTTATTCCTTATGCCCCCCGAGGTATTCTAGCCTTATATCCCTCCTTATGACCCCCATTGCACAAACAGGCCATGTATCAAGGGTCACACAAAAATCCCTTATGATCGCTCTCAATCAATGAGAGTCTCTCACTCGAGGGTTGTCACTGCTACCACCCACAAGATCCTCCTCTCTCCCAAGAGTAAGAGGTCTTGAGAAAACTCCCAAAAACACAAACAAACCATAATGCAAAATACCCAATGAAATCCCTAAAAAGGACATACAAGAAAATAGATTTCTTACACCAACATACTTTCAAAACACATGCAAAGAAAGAAGTCATTTTAAAGAATAATGAAACCAACCTTAATCTGCCCAATGGTAGGATAATATTTGAGGAAGAGTTGCCCAAATCCATGGATCTTCTTCTTCTACCCTTAGCCAAATTTTCTTTTTTTTTTCAAATCTATTGTATTCTTTTCAAAAATTCTCGTCTCCAAAAATAGAGAGTGGTTGATTACCCTCAAATTTTCAAATTCTTGCTTAAGAAGCTCATTCTCTCAGTTCTCACAAGTTTCTAAAAACTAAAGAGGAAAGTAAGACAGAATGGGAAAGAGAACTCTCATTCGAATAGGAAAGTTTACAACTAGGTTCAAACTTCTAATTTCAATTTTCACACAACTCAGAAAAGCCAAATTTTAGAATGTCAAAAAGGTCACTTAAGAGTAGAAACTTGCCTAAAATTACCCCTAAAATTACCCCTAACCCTTAGGTATACCTTATGGGCTTTAGGAAACCCTATTAAACTACCCCTAGGTGTTCATTTAACCCATTTTAAACCCCTCTGAAGTTTATTTTCGGGTCGAACATATGTTGACCTCTCCAAAGATTCTTTTCCCGAGGTATCTATGATATCACGTTATATTAATTGAAAAAGCTATAGTTGAACACTTTCCCACCAAGAGACAAAAATAAAACATTTGATTAAACTTAAATTCACACATGTGTCAAGTCACACAAATAAAACACTTTTACAATTTAAAACATGAAATCGTCTCTTGTGGATTTTACACAATAACTTTAAATAACACTTAACACACATGCAGCATATACTGTTACGAATAAAATACAACACAAATGGGGTGTTGTCTCTCCAAATAGACAATGCCTGGCTTACGAACATACATAAGTCACATAAGCAATTTCATCCTAATTCACATAAACTTAACCATACATCATAGGTCTAATATCATAGTAAAGTCCTGCAAATTCAATAATGACATCTATCATTGCAATATCATCTTATCTAATAATCATGTAGTGTTCTATCTCATAAAGCATATAAGTAAATCATCAAAATATAGCAATGGTATCCAAATCCTGAAACCATATCAGTAGTAAGTTTCAATATGCATCAAAATAAAGTATGCATGATAGTCAATATATAAAAATCACTGAAATGTTAGATTGAGTCGAGGTGAGGTCTCACACCCTCCCCCTCTAGGCATGAACTTCCTCCTGGAGTTCATCAAAGAGGTGGGGGTACTCTGATCTCATATGTGATGCATCCTCCCATGAAGCCGTAACCTCATCATAACAATACCACTGGACCCTAACCTAGTCCAGCTCTCGACCTCGAAGGGCCAGTGTCCGGTGTGCCAAAATGCGAATGGGCTCCAAAGCTAGCTGCCCGTCTGACTACACCTGCAAGGCATCCCAATCTAAAATGTGAGACTCATCATAGATATATTTTCTCAAAACTGATACATGAAACATATCGCGGATGCGTGACAGGCTAGGTGGCAATGCTAAATGGTAGGCAACTAGGCTTATCCTCTCAAGAATCTCAAAAGGTCCTACAAAGCGAGGTGCAAGCTTAGAACCCTTTTCATAATGGATTGGACTCTTATGCGGTCACACTCTCAAGAAGACTCTATCTCCAACCAAGTAGCTATGATCTATCCTCTTTACATCAACATATTTCTTCTGTCTATCCTGAGCCTCTCTAAGACGCTGCCTAATCAAATCCACTTGCTGTTCCATATTCTGAACTATCTCAGGACCAATAGAAACTCTATCCTCTATGCGATCCCAACTCAAGGGTGTCCTGCAAGGCCTACCATATAATGCCTGATAGGGTGGCATCCCCAAAGAAGTGTGATGCCCATTGTTATAGGCAAACTCCACTAAGGGAAGATACTCCTCCCACCGGATCTGATGATCCATGATGTACATGTGAAGCATATCCTCTAACACCTGATTGACCCTCTTTTTCTAACCATGTATTTCTGGGTGATAGGCTGTACTGAAATTGAGCTTAGTGCCCATAGCTGCCTGTAATGACTTCCAAAAGGAAGAAGTGAAAAGAGAATCCCTATCAGAAATAATCTTGCGGGGCACGCCATGAAGTCTAACAATGTCTTGTAAGAACACCTGTGCTACTGCTAGAGCTGTGAATGTAGTACAAACTAGTGAAAAGTGAGCTACTTTGGTCAACTTGTCAACTGTCACCAAGATAGCATCATGGAGATGAGAAGACATAGGAAGACCAATGATGAAATCCATGCATATAGTATCCCACTTCCACTCTGGTATAGCATGAGACTAGAGCAACCGACCTGGATGGCGGTGCACCGCCTTTACTCTCTGACACTCGAGGCATCAAGCTACTATCTCAGTAATGAGTTGTCGCATTCCCGGCCAATGATATAACTGTCTCAAGTCAGCATGCAACTTTTTAACCTCGGGATGCACTGCATAAGGAGCTCTATGAGCCTTCATGACAATGAACTCTCGCAACCCTCTGGAGGAAGGTACATAAATGCGCCCTCTATGGCATAATAGTCCATCGGACTACAAAGAATAATCCACATATTTCCCTTCTAGAGTAACCTGAGATCATATTACCTGACCAACCTCTGCATACCATCCATCCTCTGGCAAGTGCTATAGTATACGGTCTCTCAAATCTGTGCCCATAGGTATGGTGTAAATCTCATGACGTTTCCTACTCAAAGCATCTGCAACTACGTTTTCCTTTCCTTTGATGTAGTGAATGTCAAAATCATATTCGCACAAGAACTCCATCCATCTCCTCTGACGTGCATTAAGGTTCGGCTGAGTGAAGATGTACTGAAGACTCTGATGATTTGAATGCAACTCGAAGTGATGACCTAAAAGGAAGTGTCTCCACCTCACAAGTGCATGCACTACTGCTGCGAGCTCAAGGTCATGAGTGGCATAATTAAGTTAATGAGTCTTAAGTTTGCTAGACTCGAAAGTTATGGCCCTACCATCCTGCATAAGAACTGCTCCTAAACCCTCTATTGAAGCATATGTAGAAACCATGAAGTCAGCTGTAGGATCTGGTACACCAAGGATAGGAGTGCTAGTAAGTGCCTTCTTGAGTTCCTGAAAGGCCTTCTTGCACTTCTTTGTCCACTCAAATTTATTCCCTTTACACTGAAGAGAAGTAATAGGGTGTGCGACCCTAGAGAATCCCTTGACAAAACGTCGGTAATACCCTGCTAAGCCCATGAAACTCCTGACCTCTATCACACTGGTTGGCGCTGGCCAATCCATAATAGCCCTAATCTTTGATGGGTCAACTGATATCCCATCACCGGAAATAATGTGCCCAAGGTACTTGACCTCTGACCGAATAAAAGCACACTTCGACAAACTACCAAACAACTGGTTATCCCGCAAACACTGCAATACCTGTTTCAGGTGTTCTTCATGCTCCTTCTCATTCTGAGAATATATCAGTATATCATCGAGAAACACAATAACAAAACGGTCCAGAAATGTATGAAACACCCCATTCATGAGGCTCATAAAAACTGCTGGGGCATTCGTAAGTCTGAATGGGACTACAGTGAACTCATAATGACCATATCTAGTGCGAAATGCGTTCTTGTGGATATCACTTTCCACTATTCGTAGCTGATGGTATCCTGACTTCATATCTATTTTGGAAAAGAATTTGGCACCGTGAAGTTGGTCGAATAAATCATCAATTTTGGGCAAAGGATATCAGTTCTTGATGGTTACTTTATTTAGCTGCTAATAATCCATACATAATCGGAGAGATCCATCCTTCTTCTTAACGAAGATGACTAGTGCACCCCAAGGGGATACGCTAGGACAAATATGACCCTTCTCAAGAAGTTCCTCAAGCTGTATTTTGAGTTCATTTAGCTCATTTGTGGTCATCCTATAAGGTGCTCTGGAAACTAGCTCAGCTCCTGGTACTAGGTCTATATGAAAATCAATCTCTCTACGGGGAGGCATTCCTGGTAACTCAGAAGGAAATACATCTGAATATCCCTTAAGGATAGGATGGTAGTCGAGTGATGTTTCTTTTTCTTCCTCTTCTCCTTTGTCACTAATAGTGATAGCAAATAGCTGACATCCCTTTCGCATGCTCCGCTTAAGCTGCATTACGGAGATCATACGAAGAGACACGAGCCTCTGAATCCCGGTGATAACTATGGGCGAACCATGATCATCCTCACACTCGATCTTTTTCAGGAGGCAATCCATCTTGGGTCTGTGGGCATAAAGCCAATCCATGCCAAGTACGATCCTGTAAGATCCAAGTTGAGTTACTCTAAGGTCTACTAAATTGGTGGTCTTGTCAATCTGCAGCTGACATACCCTAACCTCTGATTCCACTGACACTCTAGCCCCTGAAGCTAATTCCACTTCCCAACTGACACCCTATCTAGTTGGCACCAACCCACAATGCTCCACAACCAATGGAGATATAAAGGAGTCAGTAGCTCCTGAATCAAACAAAATAGATACATTGTTACCTTTGATCATACCTGTAGATTTGATAACCGTGGCTTGATGCTCAGCCTGGCGGTTGTCAACTGCTGTAAATACTCTATGGGACCTGCCCATATCGCCAACTATCAGTTCTGAAGTGGCCATCCGTTGATTCCCTGCCACCTGACCTTGAGGTCAATCCCTCACCATATGCCCCATGGCTCCACACGTAAAGCAAGCACCTCGTGCCTGAAACTGGGCACCCTGAGGCCTAGAGAAAGCCTGACCTCCTATCCTACTAGATCCACTATACCCACCCTTGGAGGAATACTGAGTCCTCGCCGGCTCTGTGTACTGCCCCTGTACTCTCTGATCACGTCTCTATCCCTGAGTCTGCCACTGTTTGGGCTTCGAGCCCTGCTGATACTATGGAGGCTTTTGCCTTTGGTTCTGTGGTGTCTATTGCGGAGGAGGGGGTTTGGAGAACCCCTGAGAATTTCGGTTGTTTCCTTTCCAATGTGGTTTTTGGAATCCATAAGTCTGAGGTGCGGGATTTCGGTTCTGAAACCGATCCCTATTGTCCTGTGGTTTGACTTGAATTTCCTCAGCAATCAGTGCCTTCTCCACTACAACCCGAAGGCTCTCTGGAGCTGACATCCTAACAGGCCCGGCTATACCAGCATTTAACCCTCTGATGAAGCGGTTTACAAGAAGTTTCTCATCCTTTAGATAATCTACATAAGGCAACAGCTCAAAGAATTTACTCTCATACTGGGTTACTGACAAGTCTTTTTGTTGGAGATCATGAAATTCATCTATACGACGCTGCGTGAAGTGTTCTGATAGGTATCTCTCATGGAACCTCTCTAAGAATATCTCCCAAGTGAGAGTATTAGGAACTAATCCGCATTTGTACTCTTCTTGTCTCCACCAAGTGGAGGCCGACTCTCTCAGTAGATGAACTGCGACACGTGCTTTCAGGTTGCTCTCGTAAGAACGCAACGCAAAGCAACTCTCAAGACTCAAAAGCCATGCCTCGGCCTCTACCCTATTGGTAGAACCTCCAAAGGACGGTGGCTGGAGGCGCATGACCTCCTTGATAAGATCCCCTGGATCTCGATGAGCTCTCTCAAAATAAACTGGTTCCACCGCTAGAGGTGGTCCTGGCATATGCGCAGACTCTGGCTCATTTCCACCTTGACTCTCTATAGGCATCGGAGCTGGGCTCCTGCTTTGTTCTCTATCAATAGATCTATGACTCCCATAGTCATGACTTCTAACCTGAGAGTTCTCTGCTGGGATCCTTTCCTGAACTATGCCAATAAGATTCTGTACTGCCGCTAAGAGGTCTCGGTTAGGTTCATTTGGCTATTCGGGAGGTGCTCCTGGGTTCTCCTCTGGAACCGATGCCTCCCTCACTACCTCTTTGCATGCTATGCGCACACGTCTAGGACCCCGTCTGCGCTTGCGAGCTTGTCACGTTGTCGGAGGCATCCTTAGAGGAAAATAAGGCAAAATAATTAATTAATTCCTTTAGGAATAATATTAATTCAATTAAATTTAAATGTCTTATAAAATCAATTTAACAAAATAATTTAAATAATCTAAGGCGAAACGTAAGTGGAGTAAGGTTCCTAGTGTGGAAACCTTGCTCTGATACCAAAATGTCATGCCCAAAATTTAGGGCAAAAATGGAATGATTTTTTTTTTTTTTTTAAATACTAATTAATTAACAAAGTTCGCTAACTCGACATGCATTAACATGTTTGCCATATCAATATTTGAGCTAACTCTGATACTAACTAAGTAACGAAATTAATTAAAAATTTATTTGCGGAAAACTAAATGATTTAATTTATTTTCTCATCAACATAGTCAATAGATTAATTAAATCAAACTCATTAAAAATAGTAGATGAAGATAAATTTAATCTCCAATAAGACTATATAGTCCTAAATCCATTTTTAAATCAATAATCAAAATAATCGGTTAAAGTGTCTATTAATTTCTTAATAAATGTCTCCCATAAGTTTATTATTATTAAAATCAAAGAACCAATCCCCTTTCTTTTTTTTTTATAGTTCCATGATTGTCAACCAACTCTTAATTAATTATTTGATTTACCATCTTCCCTATAAACGTCCTTATTATTGATTGTTTTAAAATAATTTAAACATTAATACACATAATGTATCTTAAAATATCTTTATTATATGCAACTAAATTAGATATATTTTTCCTTAGCAAATATTAATACAACGTACTCATTTTCATTCGAATATTTTAACTCATAGAAAACCCATTAATATCTAATATCTACACCATTCTCATAACTATATATATATATATACAATATTACATTATATATATATATATATATATATATATATATATATATATATATATATATATATATATATATATATAATTATTTATTTTATTTTTATTCCTCCAAACCCTAACCCTTTCTTTGTTTCCTCTTTATATATTATTTTTTTTTTTTAAAACAACACACCTCACTTATTTACCCTAGCCCTAACCGGGCTAGGGTTCCATTTTATTACCTATGTTTTGCAGGGTGGTGCTCGGCGTTTTTTGTAGGATCGGCGGCATTCTTTATTTCCAGCGGCCGAGTGTGGAAGAGGCAGTGGGTGAGCCGAGCGCTGCCCACTGTGCGGTTACACAGTGGGGCGCGGGCACCGCCCACTGTGTGCCCACACAGTGGTGGTGTTGGGCATCACCCACTGTGTGACCACACAGTGGTGGCGCTTCGGCACCGTCCACTGTGTGCTCACACAGTGGCAGCATTTTGGCGTCGCCCACTATGTGTTCACATAGTGGGGTGCGGCCCTAAACCCACGGTAAACCAAAACATTTTTTTTTAAAAAACAAAGTTTTTAATAAGTAAATTTTTTTTTTTGTTTATTAATTTATTTTAAAATTAATTAATATATATATATATATATATATATATATATTAAGTACAGGCACAGTATTTCCCTTTTTTTTTTTTTTTCAAAAACTAAATATAGTGTTTATATCTATCTATCTATATATATATATATCTATATATATATATATATATATATATATATATATATATATATATATATATATATATATATCTGAACTCAGTACTTTATTATGTACAAAATATATAGGGATTTAAATTTTTTTTTTTAAAAGCCTACACAGTTGATTTAACCATAATTTGATTTTCAGCAAGTATAAATATATATTTGTTTTCTTTTTGTTTTTTTTCTGTTTGTTTACTTACTGTAAAAATAAGGTATAGAACAGAATATAATATCCTTAAAACAGTAACCCTAGAACTATTTATTTCAATAAATTTGGTTATCTATAGATTTTATATGCTGCAATGACTAATTAACAGAGTTTAATAAATTTTAACAGTGACTTTATACAAATGCAATTAACTATGTGATTTTATTTTCTGCAACTTAATATAATGACAGATTCCAACAACAACTTTAATCATCTAGAATCCTTTAACTTTAACCATGCGATAGGATTTAAACTGAAACATTTATATTTGGAAACAACATGCATGCAATCATTAAATCTTTTTTTTTTTGTAATAGGATTTAAATTGAAACATCTATATTCAAAACAACATGCATGCAATCATTAAATCATTTCTTTATTTCTTTGGTTTATTTCATAAGCATAAAGGAATTAAAATCAATCTCTTGTCCTTCAAAACTTATATTCTCCACAAAGATTAAATTTAAAAAACAAAAGAAACTCTTAGGAACTAATTTCAGAATTATTTACTTCATTGCTACAGAATATAAATTCCTATTTCTCTTTAATGTACTTTTAAAATACTTGTCATTTTACAAATAGGTCTCCCATTATTAATAAATGAGGACTCTTTCAAATAAATCATTACATATACAAATAATTTTCTGCACAAAACTCCTACAACCTTTCACTTGTCCTATTCTTTCCTCTTGATAATCCTGCATAATAAATCACAAATATGACCATGGAGTGCTCACCTCCCAGCCTAGGCTAACTGGTAACCACCCCCGAGATCGGAGAACCAAGCCCTAAATGGGTAACAAACATGCAAACACATAGAAGACAGAAACACACAGATTTCAAACATACTCCCAACTTGGCTACACTGCACCACACTTTGGTGATGACCTTTTCAAGGGTGGTAGTGGACCAATACCCCGAGGAGAACTGCAAGTATGGAAAACATGTAGCCACCTCATGGCACAACAAATACATCAAGAATTTCAACCCCTTATTCCTTATGCCCCCCGAGGCATTCTAGCCTTATATCCCTCCTTATGACCCCCATTGCACAAACAGGCCATGTAGCAAGGGTCACACAAAAATCCCTTATGATCGCTCTCAATCAACGAGAGTCTCTCACTCGAGGGTTGTCACTGCTACCACCCACAAGATCCTCCTCTCTCCCAAGAGTAAAAGGTCTTGAGAAAACTCCCAAAAGCACAGACAAACCATAATGCAAAATACCCAATGAAATCCCTAAAAAGGACATACAAGAAAATAGATTTCTTACACCAACATACTTTCAAAACACATGCAAAGAAAGAAGTCATTTTAAAGAATAATGAAACCAACCTTAATCTGCCCAATGGTAGGATAATATTTGAGGAAGAGTTGCCCAAATCCATGGATCTTCTTCTTCTACCCTTAGCCAAATTTTCTTTTTTTTTTCAAATCTATTGTATTCTTTTCAAAAATTCTCGTCTCCAAAAATAGAGAGTGGTTGATTACCCTCAAATTTTCAAATTCTTGCTTAAGAAGCTCATTCTCTCAGTTCTCACAAGTTTCTAAAAACTAAAGAGGAAAGTAAGACAGAATGGGAAAGAGAACTCTCATTCGAATAGGAAAGTTTACAACTAGGTTCAAACTTCTAATTTCAATTTTCACAAAACTCAGAAAAGCCAAATTTTAGAATGTCAAAAAGGTCACTTAGGAGTAGAAACTTGCCTAAAATTACCCCTAACCCTTAGGTATACCTTATGGGCTTTAGGAAACCCTATTAAACTACCCCTAGGTGTTCATTTAACCCATTTTAAACCCCTCTGAAGTTTATTTTCGGGTCAAACATATGTTGACCTGTCCAAAGATTCTTTTTCCGAGGTATCTATGACATCACATTATATTAATTGAAAAAGCTATAGTTGAACACTTTCCCACCAAGAGACAAAAATAAAACATTTGATTAAACTTAAATCCACACATGTGTCAAGTGACACAAATAAAACACTTTTACAATTTAAAACATGAAATCGTCTCTTGTGCATTTTACACAATAACTTTAAATAACACTTAACACACATGTAGCATATACTGTTACGAATAAAATACAACACAAATGGGGTGTTGTCTCTCGAAATAGACAACCCCTGGCTTACGAACATACATAAGTCTAGGTTTGGTTCTCCGTAATTTTCCATGGTCACATGGTCAACTTCCTGCCCATCTCAATTTACACATTAGTACTTTCAAATATCCACATATAATATAATTTCAAAAGAATAACAATACACATCATTACTTGCATACAATTTACATCTACACAAATTAAATACATCTCTTATCAAGCAATATCACATAAGCAATTTCATCCTAATTCACATAAACTTAACCATACATCATAGTTCTATTATCAGAGTAAAGTCCTACAAATTCAATAACGACATCTATCATCGCAATATCATCTTATCTAATAATCATGTAGTGTTCTATCTCACAAAGCATATAAGTAAATCATCAAAATATAGCAATGTTATCCAAATCCTGAAACCATATCAGTACTAAGTTTCAATATGCATCAAAATAAAGTATCCATGATAGTCAATATATAAAAATCACTGAAATGTCAGATTGAGTCAAGGTGAGGTCTCACACCCTCCCCCTCTAGGCATGAACTTCCTCCTGGAGTTCATCAAAGAGGTGGGGGTACTCTGATCTCATACGTGCTGCGTCCTCCCATGAAGCCGTAACCTCATCATAACAATCCCACTAGACCCTAACCCGGTCCAACTCTTGACCTTGAAGGGCCAGCGTTCGGTGTGCCAAAATGCAAATGGGCTCCAAAGCTAGCTACCCGTTTGACTACACCTGCAAGGCATCCCAATCTAAAATGTGAGACTCATCATAGATATATTTTCTCAAAACTGATACATGAAACACATCGTGGATGTGTGACAGGCTAGGTGGCAATGCTAAACTGTAGGCAACTGGGCCTATCCTCTCAAGAATCTCAAAAGGTCCTACAAAGTGAGGTCCGAGCTTAGAACCCTTTCTGTAACGGATTGGACTCTTATGTAGTCGCACTCTCAAGAAGAGTCTGTCTCCAACCAAGTAGCTACGATCTATCCTCTTTGCATCAGCATATTTCTTCTATCTATCTCGAGCCTCTCTGAGACGCTAACTAATCAAATCCACCTACTGTTCCATAGCCTGAACTATCTCAGGACCAATAGAAACTCTGTCCTCTATGCGATCCCAACTCAAGGGCATCCTGCAAGGCCTGTCGTATAATGCCTGATAGGGTGGCATCCCCAAAGAAGTGTGATGCCCATTGTTATAGGCAAACTCCACTAAGGGAAGATACTCCTCCCATCGGGTCTGATGATCCATGATGTACATGCAAAGCATATTCTCTAACACCTGATTGACTCTCTCTATCTGACCATCTATTTTCGGGCGATAGGCTATACTGAAATTGAGCTTAGTGCCCATAGCTACCTATAATGACTTCCAAAAGGAAGAAGTGAAAAGAGAATCCCTATCAGAAATAATCTTGCGGGGCACGCCATGAAGTCTAACAATGTCTCGCAAGAACACCTGTGCTACTGCTGGAGCTGTGAATGTAGTACGGACTGGTGAAAAGTGAGCTACTTTGGTCAACTTGTCAACTGTCACCAAGATAGCATCATGGCGATGAGAAGACATAGGAAGACCAATGATGAAATCCATGCATATAGTATCCCACTTCCACTCTGGTATAGCATGAGACTCAAGCAACCCACCTGGATGGCGGTGCTCTGCCTTTACTCTTTGACACTCGAGGCATCGAGCTACTATCTCAGCAATGAGCTACCGCATTCCCGGCCAATGATATAACTATCTCAAGGTCGCATGCAACTTTTTAACCCCGGGATGCACCTGATAAGGAGCTCTATGAGCCTCCATGACAATGAACTCTCGCATCCCTCTAGAGGAAGGTACATAAAGGCGCCCTCTGTGGTGTAACAGTCCATCGGACTCCAAATAATAATCCACATATTTCCCTTCTAGAGTAACCTGAGAACGTATTACCTAAGCAACCTCCGCATACCATCCATCCTCTAGCAAGTGCTATAGTATACGGTCTCTCAAATCCATGCCCATAGATATGGTGTAAATCTCATGACGTCTCCTACTCAAAGCATCTGCAACTATGTTTTCCTTTCCTTTGATGTAGTGAACGTCAAAATCATATTCACACAAGAACTCCATCCATATCCTCTGACGTGCATTAAGGTTCGACTGAGTGAAGAGGTACTAGAGACTCTGATGATCTGAATGCAACTCGAAGTGATGACCTAAAAGGAAGTGTCTCCACCTCACAAGTGCATGCACTACTGGTGCAAGCTCAAGGTCGTGAGAGGGATAATTAAGTTCATGAGTCTTCAGTTTCCTAGACTCGAAAGCTATGGCCCTACCATCCTGCATAAGAACTGCTCCTAAACCCTCTAGTGAAGCATCTATACAAACCATGAAGTCAGTTGTAGGATCTGGTACAACAAGGGTAGGAGTGCTAGTAAGTGCCTTCTTGAGTTCCTGAAAGGCCTTCTCGCACTTCTCTGTCCACTCAAATTTCTTCCCTTTATGCTGAGGAGAAGTAATAGGGTCTGCGACCCTAGAGAATCCCTCGACAAAACGTCAGTAGTACCCTGCTAAGCCCATGAAACTCCTGACCTCTGTCACACTGGTTGGCACTAGCCAATCCATAATAGCCCTAATCTTTGATGGGTCAACTGATATCCCATCACCGGAAATAACGTGCCCAAGGTACTTGACCTCTGACCGAAAGAAAGCACACTTCGACAAACTACCAAACACCTGGTTATCCCGCAAACACTGCAATACCTGTTTTAGGTGTTCCTCATGCTCCTTCTCATTTTGAGAATATATCAGTATATCATTGAGAAACACAATAATAAAATGGTGCAGAAATGTACGGAACACCCCATTCATGAGGCTCATAAAAACTACTGGGGCATTCGTAAGTCCGAATGGGACTACGGTGAACTCATAATGACCATATCTAGTGCAAAATGTGGTCTTGTGGATATCACTTTCCACTATTCTCAGCTGATGGTATCCTAACTTCAGATCTATTTTGGAAAAGACGTTGGCACCCTGAAGCTGGTTGAATAAATCATCAATTCTGGGCAAAGGATATCGATTCTTGATGGTTACTTTATTTAGCTGTCGATAATCCATACATAATTGGAGAGATCCATCCTTCTTCTTAACAAAGATGACTGGTGCACCCCAAGGGGATACGCTAGGATGAATATGAGCCTTCTCAAGAAGTTCCTCAAGTTGTATTTTGAGTTCATTTAGCTCATTTGTGGTCATCCTATAAGGTGCTCTGGAAACTGGCTCGGCTCCTGGTACTAGGTCTATATGAAAATCAATCTCTCTACGAGGAGGCATTCCTGGTAACTCTGAAGGAAATACATTTGAATATCCCTTAAGGATAGGATGGTCATCGAGCAATGTTTCTTTTTCTTCCTCTTCTCCTCTGTCACTGATAGTGATAGAAAATAGCTGACATCCCTTTCGCATGCTCTGCTTAAGCTACATTGCAGAGATCATACGAAGAGACACGGGCCTCTGAATACTGGTGGTAACGATGGGCGAACCATTATCATCCTCACACTCAATCTTTTTCAAGTGGCAATCAATCTTAGCTCTGTGGGCATAAAGCCAATCGATGCCAAGTACGATCCCGTAAGATCCAAGTGGAGTTACTCTAAGGTCTACTAAAGTGGTGGTCTTGCCAATCTGCAGCTGACATGAACTAACCTCTGATTCCACTAACACTCTAGCCCCTGAAGCTAATTCCACTTCCCAACTGACACCCTATCTAGTTGCCACTAGCCTGTAACACTCCACAACCAATGGAGATATAAAGGAGTCAGTAGCTCCTGAATCAAACAAAATAGATACATTGTTACCTTTGATCATACCTGTATATTCGATAACTGTGGCTTGATGCTCAGCCTAGTGGTTGTCAACCACTATGAATACTCTATGGGACCTGCCCATATCGCCAGCTATCAGTTTTGAAGAGGCCATCCACTGATTCCCTGCCACCTGACCCTAAGGGTAATCCCTCACCATATGCCCCATGGCTCCACATGTAAAGCAAGCACCCCATGCCTAAAACTGGGCACCCTGAGGCCTAGAGAAAGCCTGACCTCCTATCCTACTGGATCCGCTGTACCCACCCCTGGAGGACTGCTGAGTCCTCGCCGGCTGTCTGTACTACCCCTGTGCTCTCTGATCACGTCTCTGTCCCTGAGTCTGCCACTGTTTGGGCATGGAGCCCTACTGATACTATGGAGGCTTCTGCCTCTAGTTCTTTGGTGTCTGTTGCGGAGGAGGGGGTCTGGAGAACCCCTGAGAATTTTGGTTGTTTCCTTTCCAATGTGGTTTCTGGAATCCATAAGTCTTAGGTGCGGGATTTCGGTTTTGAAACCGATCCCTATTGTCCTGTGGTCTGACCTGAATTTCCTTAGCAATCAGTGCCTTCTCCACTACAACCCAAAGGCTCTCTGGAGTGGACATCCTAACAGGCCCGACTATACCAGCATTTAACCCTCTGATGAAGCGGTTTACAAGAAGTTTCTCATCCTTTAGAAAATCTACATAAGGCAACAGCTCAAAGAATTTACGCTCATACTAGGTTACTGACAAGCCTTTTTGTTGGAGATCGTGAAATTCATCTATATGATGCTGCCTGAAGCGTTCTGATAGGTACCTCTCACGGAACCTCTCTGTGAATATCTCCCAAGTGAGAGTATCAGGAACTAATCCGCATTTGTACTCTTCCTGTCTCCACCAAGTGGAGGCCGACCGTCTAGGTAGATGAACTGCAACACGTGCTTTCAGGTCGCTCTCGTAAGAATGCAACGCAAAGCACCTCTCAAGACTCAAAAGCCATGCCTCGGCCTCTACCCTATTGGTAGAACCTCCGAAGGACGGTGGCTGGAGGCGCATGACCTCCTTGATAAGATCCCCTGGATCTCGATGAGCTCTCTCAAAATAAACTGGTTCCACCGCTAGAGGTGGTCCTGGCATATGCGCAGACTCTAGCTCATTTCCACCTTGACTCTCTATAGGCATCGGAGCTGGGCTCCTTCTTTGTTCTCTATCAATAGATCTATGACTCCCAGAGTCATGACTTCTAACCTGAGAGTTCTCTGCTGGGATCCTTTCCTGAACTATGCCAATAAGATTCTGTATTGCTGCTAAGAGGTCTCAGTTAGGCTCATTTGGCTGTTCGGGAGGTGCTCCTGGGTTCTCCTCTGGAACCGATTCCTCCCTCACTACCTCTTCGCGTGCTATGCACACATGTCTAGGACCTCGTCCGCGCTTGCGAGCTTGTCGCATTGTCGGAGGCATCGTTAGAGGAAAATAAGGCAAAATAATTAATTAATTCCTTTTTGAATGATATTAATTCAATCAAATTTAAATGTCTTATAAAATCAATTTAACGAAATAATTTAAATAATCTAAGGCGAAATGTAAGTGGAGTAAGGTTCCTATAAGTGGAGTAAGGTTCCTAGTGTGGAAACCTTGCTCTGATACCAAAATGTCATGCCCAAAATTTAGGGCAAAAATGGAATGATTTTTTTTTTTTTTAAATACTAATTAATTGACAAAGTTCGCTAACTCGACATGCATTAACATGTTTGCCATATCAATATTCGAGCTAACTCTGATACTAACTAAGTAACGAAATTAATTAAAAATTTATTTGCAGAAAACTAAATGATTTAATTTATTATCTCATCAACATAGTCAATAGATTAATTAAATCAAACTCATTAAAAATAGTAGATGAAGATAAATTTAATCTCCAATAAGACTATATAGTCCTAAATCCATTTTTAAATCAATAATTAAAATAATCGGTTAAAGTGTCTATTAATTTCTTAATAAATGTCTCCCATAAGTTTATTATTATTAAAATCAAAGAACCAATCCCCATTTTTTTTTTTTATAGTTCCATGATTGTCAACCAACTCTTAATTAATTATTTGATTTACAATCCGCCCTATAAACGTCCTTATTATTGATTGTTTTAAAATAATTTAAACATTAATACACATAATGTATCTTAAAATATCTTTATTATATGCAACTAAATTAGATATATTTTTCCTTAGCAAATATTAATACAACATACTCATTTTCGTTCGAATATTTTAACTCATAGAAAACCCATTAATATCTAATATCTACACCATTCTCATATATATATATATACAGTATTACATTATGTATATATATATATATATATAATAATATATATATATATATAATTATTTATTTTATTTTTATTCCTCCAAACCCTAACCCTTTCTTTATTTCCTCTTTATATATATATATATTTTTTTAAAACAACACACCTCACTTATTTACCCTAGCCCTAACCGGGCTAGGGTTCCATTTTATTACCTATGTTTTGCAGGGGGGTGCTCGACATTTTTTGCAGGATCGGCGGCGGTCTTTATTTCTAGCGGCCAAGTGTGGAAGAGGCGGTGGGTGAGCCCAGTGCCGCCCACTATGCGGTTACACAGTGGGGCGCGGGCGCCAACCACTATGTGCCCACACAGTGGTGGCGCTGAGTGCCGTCCACTGTGTGCTCACACAGTGGCGGCGTTTCGGCGCCGCCCACTATGTGTTCACACAGTGGGGTGCGGCCCGAAACCTGCGGTAAACCAAAACTTTTTTTTAAAAAAAACAAAGTTTTTAATAAGTAAAATTTTTTTTTGTTTATTTATTTATTTTAAAATTAATTAATATATATTTATATATATATTAAATACAGGCACAGTATTTCCCTTTTTTTTTTTTGTTTTCAAAAACTAAATATAGTGTTTATATATATATATATATATATATATATATATATATATAAGAATATATATATATATATATATATATATATATATATATATATATATATATATAAATATGTATATAAATTATATGCATCTGAACTCAGTACTCTATTATGTACAAAATATATAGGGATTTAAATTTATTTTTTTTAAAGCCTACACAGTTGATTTAACCATAATTTGATTTTCAGCAAGTATAAATATACATTTGTTTTTTTTTGTTTTTTTTCTGTTTGTTTACTTACTGTAAAAATAAGGTATAGAACTGAATATAATATCCTTAAAACAGTAACCCTAGAACTATTTATTTCAATAAATCTGGTTATCTATAGAGTTAATATGTTGCAATGACTAATTAACAGAGTTTAATAAATTTTAACAGCGACTTTATACAAATGCAATTAACTATGTGATTTTATTTTCTGCAACTTAATATAATGACAGATTCCAACAACAACTTTAATCATCGAGAATCCTTTAACTTTAACCATGAGATAGGATTTAAACTGAAACATTTATATTCGGAAACAACATGCATGCAATCATTAAATCATTTTTTTTTTGTAATAGGATTTAAATTGAAACATCTATATTCAAAACAAAATGCATGCAATCATTAAATCATTTCTTTATTTCCTTGGTTTATTTCATAAGCATAAAGGAATTAAAATCAATCTCTTGTCCTTCAAAACTTTATATTCTCCACAAAGATTAAATTTAAGAAACAAAAGAAACTCTTAGGAACTAATTTAAAATTATTCACTTCATTGCTACAGAATATAAATTCCTATATCTCTTTAATGTCCTTTTAAAATACTTGTCATTTTACAAATAGGTCTCCCATTATTAATAAATGAGGACTCTTTCAAATAAATCATTACATATACAAATAATTTTCTGCACAAAACTCCTGCAACCTTTCACTTGTCCTATTCTTTTCTCTTGATAAGCTTGCATAATAAATCACAAATATGACCATGGAGTGCTCACCTCCCATCCTAGGCTAACTAGTAGCCACCCCCGAGCTCGGAGAACCAAGCCCTAGATGGGTAACAAACATGCAAACACATAGAAGACAGAAACACACAGATTTCAAACATACTCCCAACTTGGCTACACTGCACCACACTTTGGTGATGACCTTTTCAAGGGTGGTAGTGGACCAATACCCTAATGAGAACTGCAAGTATGGAAAACATGTAGCCACCTCATGGCACAACAAATACATCAAGAATTTCAACCCCTTATTCCTTATGCCCCACAAGGCATTCTAGCCTTATATCCCTCCTTATGACCCCCATTGCACAAACAAACCATGTAGCAAGGGTCACACAAAAATTTCTTGTGATCGCTCTCAATCAATGAGAGTTTCTCACTCGAGGGTTGTCACTACTACCACCCACAAGATCCTCCTCTCTCCTAAGAGTAAAAGGTCTTTAGAAAACTCCCAAAAACACAGACAAACCATAATGCAAAATACCCAATGAAATCCCTAAAAAGGACATACAAGAAAATAGATTTCTTACACCAACATACTTTCAAAACACATGCAAAGAAAGAAGTCATTTTAAAGAATAATGAAACCAACCTTAATCTTCCCAATGGTAGGATAATATTTGAGGAAGAGCTGCCCAAATCCATGGATCTTCTTCTTCTACCCTTAGCCAAATTTTCTTTTTTTTTCAAATCTATTGTATTCTTTTAAAAAATTCTCTTGTCTCCAAAAATGGAGAGTGGGTGATTACCCTCAAATTTCAAATTCTTGCTTAAGAAGCTCATTCTCTCAGTTCTCACAAGTTTCTAAAAACTAAAGAGGAAAGTAAGACAGAATGGGAAAGAGAACTCTCATTCAAATAGGAAAGTTTACAACTAGGTTCAAACTTCTAATTTCAATTTTGGCACAACTCAGAAAAGCCAAATTTTAGAATGTCAAAAAGGTCACTTAGGAGTAGTAACTTGCCTAAAATTACCCCTAACCCTTAGGTATACCTTATGGGCTTTAGGAAACCCTATTAAACTACCCCTAGGTGTTCATTTAACCCATTTTAAACCCCTCTGAAGTTTATTTTCGGGTCAAACATATGTTGACCTCTCCACAGATTCTTTTCCCAAGGTATCTATGACATCACATTATATTAATTGAAAAAGCTATAGTTGAACACTTTCCCACCAAGAGACAAAAATAAAACATTTAATTAAACTTAAATCCACACATGTGTCAAGTGACACAAATAAAACACTTTTACAATTTAAAACATGAAATCGTCTCTTGTGGATTTTACACAATAACTTTAAATAACACTTAACACACATGCAGCATATACTGTTACAAATAAAATACAACACAAACGGGGTGTTGTCTCTCCAAATAGACAACCCCTAGCTTACGAACATACATAAGTCTAGGTTTTGTTCTCCGTAATTTTCCATGGTCACATGGTCAACTTCCTGTGCATCTCAATTTACACATTAGTACTTTCAAATATCCACACATAATATAATTTCAAAAGAATAACAATACACATCATTACTTGCATACAATTTACATCTGCACAGATTAAATACATCTCTTATCAAGCAATATCACATAAGCAATTTCATCCTAATTCACATAAACTTAACCATACATCATAGTTCTATTATCATAGTAAAGTCCTACAAATTCAATAACGACATCTATCATCGCAATATCATCTTATCTAATAATCATGTAGTGTTCTATCTCATAAAGCATATAAGTAAATCATCAAAATATAGCAATGTTATCCAAATCCTGAAACCATATCAGTACTAAGTTTCAATATGCATCAAAATAAAGTATCCATGATAGTCAATATATAAAAATCACTGAAATGTCAGACTGAGTCGAGGTGAGGCCTCAAATAGGGTTGCTTACAATGAGGACAATAAAAAAAATCAAATCACAAAATTGATCCTAGCATGCACACTTGGTCTTATAGAAGGAGGAAATGAGTCATAATAAATACCCCTATATTTGAGAGGCATGAACCCAAGCGGGCTAGACGACTCAGAGATCTAGGAATGGTGTCCTCTAACAAAAAATGGTTGTGTATAAGTCATAAAGAGATATATGGAATACCTGAGAATGAATGTGTAGGGTAGAAGGATTAGTCATGGCATTGTTCTAGATGATAGATCCAAATAGAATGGTCACTAGGGTAGTTGGGCATTCAATTTTATCTTTTGCACCTAGAATGCCACCATGACCATTGGAATTTGAATACAAATGCTAGATACATAATAATTGGATATGAAGATAGCCACCCAAGATCAAGAGGCCTAATGGAAAGCACAATAATAAGATATAAATAATATGACAAGAATAAACTATATTCTCATCAGTGATGTAATAGAATCCAATACATGTACATACGAGACCCCTTGGTATATATAGCCAAGCTAAGAACATATGATTGAATGAGATAATGAAAAGTGTCATAATCCTATGACACGATAACCAAAAAGATATGTTATCATCCCACCTAAAGTGGAAAAGTGATAGAGTGATAGCACCTCTAAAGGTGGATCACCCACCAAAGATGGAAAAGTGCTATTCCATCTTCCTTATAGGATTGAGGTGACATCATACATATCTTTCAACTTTCAACATCACATGGGAACACTTGAGTAGCTTTCAACAATCCATACATCTTGAGTTTTCTTCCTACATCTTCCTTATAGGATTGAGGTGACATCATACATCCACCTTTGGTTTTTTTTATTACCAAGATGTAGAAGCTATTCCACGATTATGGAACAATGTTCCCCACTTGGTAATAAAAAAAACCAAAGGTGGATGTATGATGTCACCTCAATCCTATAAGGAAGATGTAGGAAGAAAACTCAAGATGTATGGATTGTTGAAAGCTACTCAAGTGTTCCCATGTGATGTTGAAAGTTTCCCCTTCCAAATTAGGTGTACTAGGCCACACTACTAGAAAAAAACAATCCAAGATCTAGTGAAAATGAATGTATAACATGAGCCAAAGACTCAAGTGTATCCTCTAAAGATAAATATACCTCCTCCAAATGTTGTGCATAAGTATCCACAATCACATCAAATTCAAAAGAATGATCATGAAGAGAATGAACAAGAGGGTCAAAGTTCTCCCTTGCAACAACTGAAGAAGGATCGTCTCTTTCAAAGAGAAGATGAATATCATCAATGATTTGTCTCCCAAATATAAAATGTAGGACTCCACAAATAAACCTATAATATTTGTCAAGTAATCACCACAAGTAATTGAAGCTAGAGGACAATGTATACCCTTCTACACCAAATCACATGAAGATAAAACTATAGCAACATAATCATAATCATGAGAAAAAATAGATGTGATATCAATAGGAGAAGTTGCAATAAAATTCTCAAGAACTAGATCACATGTGAGAAAACTCAAGTTCAAGTAACCAAAGCTATCCTAGAAATTGGAATCCACACTAAAAGTGTGATCATCATTAAAAGGATCAAATTCATCAGTATGAACAAAGTCTAAAAAATGAATACAACCGAGATGCATGATCCACTACCCCAGTAGAAATAATATCTCTAATCTCCAAGTCTCTAATGATAACTAAATCAGGAGTTAACTCCATAGTCTTTCTTAGTGCACAGTGAGTGATTTGATAAATAGAAAGAAGATTGTTTGTCAAGCCAGGTACACACAACACATCATTGAAGGTGTCATCCCAAATATCAATAGATCCCTTCCCAATTTCATTCATATATGTATGATTTCCCATTGAAATCAATGAAATGTTGCAAGGCTCAAATGAAGAGAACATAGAATATAGAGATTCCATATGATGAGAAGCTCTTGAATCTAAAAGTTATATCTTTTAATCACGACTTGTAGTAGCACAAAGAGATTGTCCTTTACTTGTCCCAAAATTTTGACTCTTTCCCTAATCAAAATCTTTTTCTTTGAAACTTCTTGAAATATGCACAACTAAGATTCTCCTTCTTAGATAATTTCCCCTTAAGAGAGGATGTATAATCTCTTTGTCGAGGAGAGGAAGATTGTTCTCTATCCTTTTGTGGCTTTGTCTTTTCTTTCTTTTTCTTCTTGTTGGGTCCTTTCTCATGATTAGCCACCAAATCATGTGACTTGGATGACTTGAGAGTACCCATTGTGTTCAACTTTTCTTTTTCAAGGATCAACATCTCAGTGAATGAATGAAAGGATGGTGTAGTATAGGCACTCCCTCATTGTCAATCGATGAGTGTGGAAACTAGAAACAAAAGTTGTATATTCAGAAGGAAAATTCTCCAACAAATTGAAGACCAACTATGCATCCTTCCTCCCAATGCCACAATCCTTGAGTTTTTCTCTTAGCTTATTTTATCTAGTGACACAATCTTTGATTATATCCAAAATCTTAGGGGCCAATCTTAGGAGATCACTTTCAAGTGTGTATCATCTAATCTCATCAACTTGACCATACAATTGACCAAGTTTATGTTGGGAAAATGGTGTCTTAACCTTGAATTTACTTGAGGTTACTATTTATAGTCATTTTTCATTTAAGAACATGTGAAATTCTCCCCAAAGCTTCTAGTTGGCTAGATAAGCATGTTGATAAATTTCCATCGCAAGATCATAGATAGTTTTGAAGATATTAAACTTTCTATTTTTTGGAGGGTGCGATGAAAGGTTTAAAATTAATTTTGAGGACTTTATAGGCTCCAAAACACCTTGAAAAGTGGGTGTAAGTTCCATATCATTTTATGAGGTGATAGATAACTTTGCGATCTTTCTGGTGCTTTAAATGGTTCGTCAATCCGACACACAGTGCACAAGTTATGGCCTTTGAAAGTTTGGACTCCTAAAATAGGAAATATAAATTGCATTGGACACATAAATGAGCCGTAAAAGGGAGGAAAACATTTTGATGTGTGTTTTGACACGTCATAGGGCATCTAGAATCAAGTTAAGGCTATCTCTACTTTATTGGGTGGTTTTAGTCCATGGTTTTGTAATACCGTTTGATGGTTTCTTGTATTGTATCTCCTATATATGAGGTGCGTGAGATAAAGGTTGTGTGCAAGTGTCTTATGGCTATTGAGTTACCTCTAAATATCTGATTAGTGATACTCCTATGAAGAGATTTATCAACAAGTATATTGTAATCTATTATTGATTGTTGAATAATATATTGAGATGCTTTTGGACTATGGGGTTTTTCTCCCAAATCGTTTTTCCCCATGTAAATCATTGTTTCATTGTATGCATGATATTATGTTTATTTTTGTTAAGTTTCTATAACTGTTGTAACGATTTGTAAAAAAAAATTCATTACCCTCCTCTCAAGGTTAGTGTAGGAAATTGTTTTGCTACTTAACTTCCTTACAGTTTATCCCAAGCTTCCTTGATAATCTTACACTTCTCAATATGAAAGATAAGATTAGGTGATACATACTTTCTCAATGTTCCAAGAGCCATAGAAATTTTTATGAGCCATTCCATTTTTTGATTAAGATCGGCTTTAGGATCTAAGGGTTCTAAAATAGTGCCATCAACATAATGACTTAAAACCTCTTTCCATTAGTTTACTCTATGCTTTCACGTTCCAAGTTTCCTAATTATGTGGAGTTAAAACATGAAATTTAGAAAAACCCACAACTCAAAAAAAAAAGAGCACAAGAGATAGAGAGGCACAAGAACACAAGACACCCCCCAAATTCACACAATAAAAGAACTTGGGGCCCCAAAAAAATGATGATTTAGCACTTTATACTTAGTACAATTAGAATGGCCACTTACAAAACAAGGAAAAGTGGACTTTTTTTTCATTGTTTATAACCACCCCAATCAAGCTATATCACACTCAAATCACTAATTCAAAAGACCAAACTAAGATCTAAGCATTAAAATTGCCAAAAATAAGCCAAATAAGCCCAAGTTTTGAAAGTAATTTTTTTTTATCAAAGTGGCTACAAATTGGTAGTATTACTATAAAATATAGAAAAAATTATGCACTTTGAAAAAAATTATAGGAAAGGAGTCCATATGAGCCTAAAAGATGCCTCAAAAGTTGCAAAAATAGGAATTTAACAATTTTATGAAAACATTCATGTACAAAAATTTGAGCAATCTTGCACCACTATGAAGAGCATAAAATTCTACCCCTTGAATATAAAAAAGGTTGCTCAAAAAAAGTAGTCCATATGACTGAGATATAGTTTGAAAATTGTATGTGTAATTGTGATGTCTGAATCACCACCACACCTCCAAGCTTCATATGGCTCTAGATTTGGCCTCTAGAGTTGGATTTGGACACAACAAAAAGTGATTCTGACTTTCTCAAACCTCTTGAATCTAATGGTGGCCTCAAATATGACCCAATCAGATCTAATTTTGACCTACAACAAAAAAGATATGAATCCAAAACTCCAAAATTGCTCAAAATAACTCTCCAATGGAAAACCAATGGAAATCTATTATCTCTAATACCATGTAAGAATTGGCTATGAAGGTAGCCACCCAAGATCTAGAGGGCTAATGGAAAGCACAGTAACAAGAGAGAAATAACATAACAATAATAAATTGTATTTTCATCAATGATGTAATAGAATCCAATACATGTACATAGGAAACCCATTGGTTATATAGCCAAGGTGAGAACATGGGACCAAATGAGATAATGACAAGTGTCATAATCTCATGACACAATAACCAAAGTGAACAACTATCATCCCACCTAAATTGGAAAAGTGATAAAGTGATAACACCACTGAGGTGGATCACCCACTAAAGGTGGAAAAGTGCAACCACAAAAGGTGGATATGATAATGTAATAGCATAATAAGTCACCTAAAGTGGAATTGCTCCAAAAAATCCTATGCATTTCCCTAAGTAAGCTCAAGTGACATGTAATTAGGAGCTCAAGTGACATGTAATTAGGACCTAAGTGATAAATAACCAAGGTAAAATACCTTAATTACACCAATAGTGGGTTTAAACACTATTCGTCGATCCTAGAATCCAACAACGCATGTAAGGTAGAACTAGGACCCACAAAGTAGCACATGGAGGTGTAGGGGCCTAGTTAGCATCAAATGGTCAACATGAAATGACTTCCTTGTGGCCCCACAACTGTCAGTGGCTAGAGGTAGTATACACCATGAGGGCACTAGGAAGAGCTAACAGTCAAGCCAAACATTACCCTGCACATGCGCGATTGCTAGTTGATAGGTAAGTTAATCATCGTGGGAGCCCATAGAGGAAGAAGCTAAGGCTCGAGGTCAAATTGAACTCATAAGGAGATAACATAAAGATGAAATAAAGGCTTCCCCATAATGACCATGTGGGCTAAGTGTTAGGCCCAATATGGAAAGCTAATGTACTGAGAGGGGAGGGGTGAATCAGTACTTCAAAAAATTTCTTCAACAATATCTTTACTGTTATGCATAAACCAAAAACTATTGTAACATAACATAAAGCTGAAACAAATAAATAATAATCAGAAATGATTCACTCCATAACACATATATTTTGGTTACGTAGAAACTCTTGGTTAGAGAGAAAAACTACGGTGGGGATGGCACCCACAACTTCACTACTACAATAATAAAGAGTGCCCGATTAGAGCTTCATGTTTAGCTATTTATGATAGCTTACCCTATTAGGAGTATCAAGATCATTAGATCTACCTTGCTAAAGGATTTTACAACACTTATTCTAAATGTTGCACCTCGTTAAAGGCTTTACAATTTATAGACTTTGTTAGAGTCTTTTACCCCGTTAAAGGTTTCTCTTACAACTTCAAAATATTATAATAAAGTCCTTACAAATATCTGCAACTTTACATCTGGAATGTTATAGCAGATTCTATGTGCTCAAAATGAGATTACCTTGCTTATAGCTTACCTCGGTAACCCATAAAGTAACTCGGTAAACCCTTCTATTTACTCTGTTCTTTGAATGTTCTCTGAAATCCTTCTTGGTGACCTCTGTGTCTCTGACAGTCTCAATACTCAGTGCTTTCCAATGATTTTGCTTTTCAAATATGTCTTTCTTCACACTCATACACACATACCTCGATAATGTCTATTTGATCCCAATCCATGCTGTATAAATAGATCTCTTATGTCAGTGATCTGGTTCATTGCTTCGATCTTACAAACATGATTTATTGAATGAATAACCATACAAAATATTTCATTGGTTAGATGACCTCAAAATCATACACAATCCTTAAGTGCAATTTCCAATGTGATAATGGTTCTTTTGCTCCTCGATCTTGTAACACGTTTCCACATGTGTGTCTAGGTTCAATGAATCTGGTAAAATGCTTCACTTGGTGTATATCAACTCGATGTATCATTATTGTTGCTTAGTAGACATACAATGTTGCTCGGTAGACAACTCGGTGTATACTAGGCTCTGTGACTACTTTCTTCTATAACCGACTGCTTTATGCATACCGACTGAATGTTTCGGTAGTAGTAACTCACTAGAGTATATAGAATGACTTTGTATATAAAACTAATGGCAACTATAATAAGTCTAGTAACAATCTCCCCTTTTGATATTAGTTGAGATGTTTGACAAAACTACTTTCAAAGTCATAACTCAAAAAATCTATATACTTACAAAATTTGACTAAACAGACAGTATATACATTAGTCAACAAAATGGTATGTTTCAGATATACTCCCCTTATCAATATACTATACAACACTCTGATTTTGCATGCTCGGTGATCAATGTTCTATGATAACTACTCAGTTCACTAGTCGGTGCTATCAAAATTTTGTTTGGATACTCTGTTCTGCTTGGTATACTCCCCCTATATACAACACTTCCTCTTTGATACTTTGATGCTATACTCACTCCCCCTTTTTGACAAACATCAAAACTTAGTTACCATTCGGTGGTGGCAACTGGTCAAAAATGGATTTATACTTTGTCTTTGCATCGGTAAGGGCAGTAGAGAGGGCATCCTTGACAGTATCCATGAGTGAATTCTGAGCTGTAATGTCAGCTAATAGTAAAATTAGTCCATCTAAGGTGCTTCCCTCTTGCTGAGTGGATAAGGAGCTAGCTTTGTTGATCTGCTCTTGGACGGATGAAATATGAGGAATGACTAATGTTTGAAGAGTCATTATGTCCATCCTTATCTTGTGCTCTCCATTCCTGAGTTCCAATTGTTGAGCCATGAGCTTTTGTAACTTTGTATAAAAATGCTTAATAGAATTTGGCTCAGTGGTCAACTTATTTGAGAGATCGGTGATCTCTTTCTTAATCATTTCAGTTTTATTTTTGATATCCTTAATGAATAAAGAAAATGTACAGAGTTTCTGAAATAAATAAAGAATGTGCTTGAGTTGAGGGGACAACTCAGCAATAAATTTGACAAGTTTTACTTTGCCAATAGCAATAGCCTTCTGTACCTCTTCAATCATTTTAGCAGTGAGCTCTTTGTCCTTTAACTTGCTCAAATATCCAGATGCGTTTACTCCAAATGTCTCTATTTTAGCTAGGAGTTCATCCAGTTGAATGTGGATGGCTGCATCTTTTGTCACTGTAGCTTCAGGTAGCATATCTGTTAATAGTTCTTTCACCTTCTGAAGTACTTTGTTCTTCTTTTGACTAGCCATTTGCTTCTCCTATTCTGCTTTGGCTTTGCATAGTTCATCGAATTCAATGAGTGCTTGCCCTTTTAATTTGGAAATGTCTACATTCGGCAACACTATTGGTTTTGACAAATCTAATTTAAAACTATGCTTTTTCATCTTCTTTTCTTTACCTTTCACTGGTTGAACTAAAACAATGGCTTGTGAGGCTTGGTGACCCTCGGTAGGTTGCTCGGTAGAGGCAACACTTTTATCAATTTCTTGAACCTCTAATGTAGCCTTTGTGGTGTCCTTTGGTGCTTCTGTGCTTGGGGTCTCAGATGTAACATTTTCAGTGCTAGAAGGAGCTTGAGAAGATTGTTCTTCGGTGGCCTGAGAAGTAGTTTCTCCTTCTGTAGACTTGTGACCCTCTGTTCCTTGCTCAGTGTCTTGAGGGGCCTCGGTTGAAGTAGGTTGAGTGATCAGAGGATAGGGCTGAACTTGTTCCAAAACTGACTCACTGGATACCAATTTGGCATATGCATTCCCT
The DNA here is from genome assembly GCF_030272615.1 of Cryptomeria japonica. NCBI lineage: Eukaryota > Viridiplantae > Streptophyta > Pinopsida > Cupressales > Cupressaceae > Cryptomeria > Cryptomeria japonica. The sequence continues at coordinate 775,127,300 of NC_081409.1, read as the reverse complement.
TCTATCATTTCTTGTTCAGGTGCCTCAGTGTCCATGATATCCTCATCAACTTGTATAGTGTCAGCAGGGTCTTGCTTAGTGATATTAGGATCTTTCTTGGTGACATCAACTATTTCAACTTCAGCTTGCTCACCAACATTCTTGATTCAAAAGATTTGCTGCCATTTTTCTTTGGTCTCATTCTCTACATCCAAGTAAAGGCCATTCATCAATTTCAAGGCTCTTTGCTTGACTACGAATTTTGTGTGGTAGTTTTTTAGATGTTTAGTGATGTCATCTACTGACATGTCTGGAAAAAGATGTACCAGACTTCTTTCTCTCATCTGTTTCTCTAAGTCCATGGCATACTTCCACCTGTTATCAATATGCAAATATAATTCATTTGGAAGAGATTTAGATACTTCCAATGAGACCAATCGGAATTTCAGAAGTGTGTAGATGACAGCTTCTTCTATTTGTCTCTTTTCATCATCAGATCTAGATTCATACTTAACATGTTTGAATGCTCCAAATCCACCATATTGCTTCAAATCAGTACAAAAATTGTCAACACTATGTACATTTACCTTTTTACTCTTGACAATCTGAAATTTGCTTGCATCTTCAGATTCGGTGTCACTGGACTCTTTAGTAAAAATGAGTCTCCAAGTAGATTTCTTGTAAGTTTTTGTTACCTTAGGTATGACAACATTCTTTGGTTTCTTACTTGGTGATGCTACAGATGATCTTGTGTTTGGGTGCTTTATTGAAGGAGTCAGTGATACCTTTGATGTATCTTGTTTCTTTCTTTTCAAAACTTTTCCCTTAGGCAACTCGTTGCTCAGTGTTATAGCTATCTCTTGGGCTTCAGATTCCTCCTCGGTGATTACTATAGTGCCCTTGACAGGTGTGGAGGAAGAACCTTCTCCAAATTTCTCTGTTAGTGCCTTGATCATTTTTGTTGCCTTCCTTGTAGCCTTGGGTACTACAATGCTCATCTTTACTTTTTCCTTCACTTCTTCATATGTTCCATACCTCAGCTCGGTAGCATGCCTTGGTAATGTAAGAAAAGCATCTATCTGTTGTTGTGTGATGTCAAAATCAATCTCATAACCCATAGGTGGCAAATATTGAGTTCTCGGTTCCACAACATTAACATAGCAGTAGTCGGTGTCCACTTCAAAACATATGTCATCCTTGTATTTCTCTACTAACTGGGGTGGAATTCTATACCTGTTATGCATCTTTTAATGAAACTTGCTGAAATAATCATCCATAATATCATTAAAGTTATCACCTAGTCTTTTGATGAAGTCATTAATTTGATGGGTGATTGGTCGCTGTAGTTCCCAAACTACATTACTGACTGATGGAAAGAATTTCTCAAAATAGAAAAACATGCATACCAGAAGTGATCCAAATTTTAGTGTATTAGCCGAATTTTTCTTCTTTGGCTTCCTTATGGTATTGAGATTCTCAAACAGGTTTTTCAACGATACCTCCATAAATCAATTTTCATTCCTTTCTTCATAGTTTTATATGCTAAGTCGACTGTTGCACAGGGTACACTATTTTCCCTTGCCGATTGGAAGAAACAATAACCTATTACTCTAATGTTCAACTTTAGCTCTGCATCTGTTACATTATTCAATTTCAATCCTCTGTAGTCTGATTCAACTCCTGTTAGAGTGATCAATTCCTTCTGAGATATCATTTTTGGAGCTCAAGCGTGATCAAAAATAGGGTAACCGGTGATCAAATGAATGATTTCCTTGGTGATTTTGAATGGTTGCTCCGCTAACCACATGAAATCGTCATGAACTCTACTCAGAACAAACTTGACCCATTGGGGTTTGAAGACATGGGGATAGGTTAGGGCTTTGGTCAATCCCTTGATTTTGATGTGTTCATACTTGCTATCCAATTTCCCATCGGTACACAATTCATCATATGTGTCCTTGATTTCAACATGACCTAGTTCCTCAACATGACATTTAGTGAAGAATCTGACATCCTCAACTAGTAAAACCCTATCCGGAATGAGTGAAAATGCAGTTTTATCATCTGGTTCAGATTCTACTTTGGGAGTTAGAGAATATTTCAGTGAGGGCTTTTCAATGTCCTCAACAACAACGGGCTTCTAGATCTTAGGTGCCATTGCAGATTTCGGATAATCACTTAACAAAATATTCTTAGGGTTTGAAGACTTTCAAACGGCAAACAAATATAAAGTAGATAATCACAACTGATATTTCTCAGTAGCTAGCTCTAAAAAATGCTTGAGATCGATGTGTAAATACCTTGAAATTCGCTCGGGAGGTGGTTTGATTGCCTTTGAATCACTTTGCTCTGCTTTCTTGAAAACTTGGTAAGTGTGAAATCACTGTGTAAAAGCTTTTAAGTACACAATATACCTTATTGGGCTTCGTGTAGTTAGGTCAAAAGACATTTAATGCACTCGGTTCCCTTAAACCAATTTACCTTTCTTTTGTGCTTTTACCGAGTAGCCAGACTTCCTATGTTTATCGACTAGACAGGCTTCCCAAATTTACCAACTTGACTAGTGCTCAAAAAGACTTGATAAAATTTCAAATTTCCTAATGTATCTTTAGCTATGTAGATTTTTGAATTAAGTACATGATAAAATAGGAACTATTAAGATTTAACCTTTGAAAGAATGCAGTCCCTTCATACCTTTACCGATTAATTTGGAATAGGTGCACCTAACTCGGTAGGTAAGGTGCTTTCTTCATTTGACAAAATTTCCTTCTTTCTCCAAATCATCTGTAATTTGTCTTTTATTTCCTCAGTGACTCCTCTAGGTTGATCTCTGCAATCTCTAGCCAAGTGTCCAACTTTGTGACAATGAAAACATGCCATACCAGGATTTCTCCATGATCTTCGGTTGTTCATTCCAAACCTTATAAAGCAGTTGGCACTTATATGTCCATATCGTCCACAACATTCACACCATATCTTTGTATTGTAATCCCATGGTACTGAAGAATATTATCGGTAAGGATCTATGTGAGTTCGGTAGCCTCTAGTATTTTCTCGGTGTGCAAACCACATATAGTTCTTCTGCTTAAACCAACACTTCTTGGTACTATGTCCATATCTATTGCAATTTTTACAAAACCCTTTGAATTTTGCCTTCTGATAATTGCTAATAGACTTTGTCCTACATTGGTTAGATGTGTGACCATACTTATTGTAATTGTTACAATAATCATTAGACTTAGTGACATTCGGTTGCTTACCTTTTCTAATTTGGCACATATTAGTAGTATGTCCTTGTTTTCCACAGTAGTTGCAAATAGGCTTATTTACTTTGATGTTCTTCTTGTTTCCAACTTGCTTTGATGATTCTCCTCTCTCGATAGTGTGGATTCCTTTCTGAGTAGAGTCTTTTCCTTTGTAATCAAGTCCTGCATCTTTGTTGGGTCTTCTTGTATTCAGTTGCTCATCCAACATCTTTGATGTTTCATAACTCTTCTTCAGTGTTTCTTTGGATTTCTTCTCTGTTTCAAGTTCATCGGTCAACCATGATACTTCAAGTTTCAATGCTTGATTCTCATCATTTTTCAGATTTGTTTCATGATGTGCATAACCCAATTGATCTGATAGATTACTTTGAATTTCAGTTAACCTTGTGATTTCATCATTCTTTTCAGGTACTAATGCTTCAAGCTGTTGTTTTTCTCTTTCTAGATCTCTTACTTTCTCCTTGGCTATCCTTAATGCATCAAGATTCTCAGTCATCTGTGTGCTGAAATGTTCATGTCCTCTTTTCATTGCTTTTAGTTGATCAGTCAGTGCTTTGTTCTTTTGTTTCAGTTCTCCAATCATCTCTTTAGTCTCTTCAGATATATTGTTCTCAGATGATGTTTCAATTTGTTCCACTAGCTCTTGAGAGTCCTGTAAATCATCAGATAATCTTCTTCTAACTTTCATTAATTTTTGCATTTGTCTTTGCATGTCTGCAATCACTGGATTAGCATGATCCAACTCTTCTTGCAGGTACACAATTCTCCGAGATTGTTTATAGCCTTCCATTGATAAGATCTTTTTCTTTAGGCTGTTAAACCCTTTTCCAAGATTCAAGCTCTGATACCAATTGTTAGGCCCAATATGGAAAGCTAATGTATTGAGAGGGGAGGGGTGAATCAGTACTTCAAAATTTTTCTTCAACAATATCTTTACTGTTATGCATAAACCAAACACTGTTGTAACATAACATAAAGCCGAAACAAATAAATAATAATCATACATGATTCACTCCATAACACATATATTTTGGTTACGCAGAAACTCTTGGTTAGAGAGAAAAACTATGGTGGGGATGGCACCCACAACTTCACTACTGCAATAATAAAGAGTGCTCGGTTAGAGATACATGTTTAGCTATTTCTAATAGCTTACCCTGTTAGGAGTATCAAGATCGTTAGATCTACCTTGCTAAATGATTTTACAACACTTATTCTAAATGCTGCACCTGGTTAAAGGCTTTACAATTTATAGACTTTGTTAGAGTCTTTTACCCTGTTAAAGGTTTCTCTTACAACTTCAAAATATTACAATAAAATCTTTACAAATATCTGCAACTTTACATCTTGAATGTTATAGCAGATTCTATGTGCTCAAAATGAGATTACCTTGCTTATAGCATACCTCAGTAACCCATAAAGTAACTCAGTAAACCCTTCTATTTACTCTATTCTTTGAGTGTTCTCTGAAATCCTTCTCGGTGACCTCTGTGTCTCTGATAGTCTCAATACTCAGTGCTTTCCCATGATTTTTCTTTTCGCATATGTCTTTCTTCACACTCATACACACATACCTCGATAATGTCTATCTGATCCCAATCCATGCTATATAAATAGATCTCTTATGTCGGTGATCCAGTTCATTGCTTCGATCTTACAAGCATGATTTATTGAATGAATAACCATACAAAATATTTCATTGGTTAGATGACCTCAAAATCATACACAATCCTTAAGTGCAATTTCCAATGTGATAACAGTTCTTTTGCTCCTTGATCTTGTAATACGTTTCCACATGTGTGTCTAGGTTCAATCAATCTGGTAAAACGTTTCACTCGGTGTATATCAACTTGGTGTATCATTATTGCTGCTCAGTAGACATATAGTGTTACTCGGTAGACAACTCGGTGTATACTTGGCTCTGTGACTACTTTCTTCTATAATCGACTGCTCTGTGCATACCGACTGAATGTTTCGGTAGTAGTAACCAACTAGAGTATATAGAATGACTTTGGATATAAAACTAATGGCAACTATAATAACTAGTAACACTAAGTTTTAGCAGTAATCAAGAAGGAAGACTGAGAGGGGTGAGGGTGAATAAGTCTTCACTAGATCTCAGCAAACTAAACTGATAAACATAAACTGATAAAATATAGCAATAACAGATAAGCAAATTAACAACACAACACACAACACCAAGATTTTTGATGTGGAAAACCCAGTTAAGGGAAAAACCACGGTGAGAATCTACCCATAGTAAGACGATACTCTGTAGTAATATGTGAAAATATTACAATGGGGAGTGCACATGCATTCAAGTACACTTCATAGAGCTCACTACTCAAAAGATATATTCCCGGAAGGCTACAACCCTCAGGGAAGTCTCACTAACATAAAATATGATTCAGACTACAATCCAAAAGGAATGAACTATAATGATAGCATCTATAAATTCATGATGATAGTTTCAGTTAATCATAGTTGTCTACTCTGCAACACTTGTTACTACTTATCAAGTTTCCATTAGTTTTATGTTCAAAGTTATTCTATATACTCTAGTCGGTTATCTCTATCGAGATATTCAGTCGGTATGCACAGTCTAGTCAGTTATTGAAGAAAGTAGTCTCAGAACGTAGTATACACCAAGCTATCTACCGAGTATCATTTCATGTCTACCGAGCAACAAAGATGACACACTGAGTTGTTATACACTGAGTGAACGTGTTACTAGATTCATTGAACCTAGACATACATATGAAAATGTGTTACAAGATCGGGGAACATCTAACCGTTATCACATTGGAAATTGCACTTAAAGATTGTGCATGATTTTGAGGTCATCTAACCAATGAAATATTTTGCATGGTTATTCATTTGATAAAACATGTTTGTAAGATCGAAGCAATGAATGGATCACTGACATAAGAGATCTATTTATACAGCATGAATTAAGAATTAAAATGGTGTGTGCATGAGTGTAACAAGACTATTAGAGAGACATAGAGGTCACCGAGAAGGATTTCAGAGAACAGTCAAAGAACAGAGTAAACAAAAGGGTTTACCGAGTTACTATATGGGTTACCGAGGTATGCTATAAGCAAGGTAATCTATTCTGAGCACATGGAATCTGCTATAACATTTCAGATGTAAAGTTGCAGATATTTGTAATGATTTATTGTAATATTTTGATGTTGTAAGAGAAACCTTTAATAGGGTAAAAGACTCTAATCAAGTCTATAAATTGTAAAGCCTCTAACCAGGTGCAGCATTTTAGTTTGAGTGTTGTAAAATCCTTTAGCAAGGTAGATCTAATAGATCTTGTTACTCCTAATAGGGTAAGCTACCAGAAATTGCTAAACATGTATCTCTAACTGAGCACTCTTTATTATTGTAGTAGTGAAGTTGTGGGTGCCATCCCCATCGTAGTTTTTCTCCCTAACCAAGAGTTTCTGTGTAACCAAAATATATGTGTTATGGAGTGAATCATATATGATTGTTATCTATTTGTTTTAGCTTTATATTATGTTACTGCACTATTCGGTTTATGCATAACAATAAAGTTATTATTGAAGAAAAGTTTTGAAGTACTGATTCACCCCGCCCCTGTCAATACATTATCTTTCCATATTGGGTCTAACAACACTAGCCTCACCACAACACTTCACTGAATGATAAATCTCTTTTTCACACATTCACCTCTCTCTGATAATGCAGACATTATACCAACACCTAAATTACATAAGAATCTCACCTATATATAGAATTCATCAACCTTGATAACAAGGTCGAAACCCTCAACTCACAATTACAAAAATTGCATTGCACGATACAAAGATTGACCACCGGATCAATATTATGATTTATATTGCATATCATGGACCTAATTTAAATTCCCAAATGATTACATCCATCGAAAATCCCACCAAGATCAATCGCAACACGCTAAACCACCACAAATACTGCATAACATGAAAATCATCACCAATTGATAGAAACAACCAAAAATTCACACAATGATTAATATGGATCACCAAAGAAAATATGACACAACTAGGAAACACCATCAAGCACATTAGAATCATCTAGAATAGTTGCACCAAAACCTCTTTTCAAACCTTCATCAGTCAATGCCTCAAAGCTCAAGAACACAACCAATCAACAACTGTTACGAGGAAGGATAACTTGCAGAGCACCAAATCATGAACCATATGAAATTAAGATACACAATATCATCCCAAACAATAATCCAAAGTCTCAGCACAAAATTTGATCACACCATAATATACCAGAGGAAATACTATATTCTACAAAATAGTGATTAGTAAAACCAAACTACAAAACTAGATCAAAAAGTCTTCCCAAACTCACTAGAATAACTCATAGGAATATGTTAACATCAATGAAAACAAAATATCCTAGCAGCAAAAATGAACAACCAAATCCAACAATCCCCCAATAATACAACACTAAGGGGGTAAGGGCCTATCCCTCCTAGGGGCATGGGCACTAAAGGCTTTATTAAAAGTGTTGAACACAATGTACCACTGAGAGGGGGGGTGAATCAGTGGTTCCTAAATTCTTTTCCCTTTTAAAGAAAACTTAGAATACTGGTCATTATCCTAAGAACTAAATAGTCAATATAGCAAAGCAAATGATGAAACCATAGAAGATACACACACAAATGCAACCCACAACACCAGATGTACAAGGAAAAACCCAATAGGGGAAAAACCATGGTGAGAAATTTTGTCAGAGACTACTGCTCTAATCTATCCTCACAAGTAAAACATTGAAGTACAAATATTTAGGGCACCAACCCAAGGAGAACCAACCCCTACACCAAGTTCCAACTTGGTGATGTATATTGAAATACAATTTTGATACAATTATAGCTTCTTGTTGCAAATAAATCTGAAACTCTTGATCAAATAGGTTATTGTCGCTTGACAGTCTTCTCTTATTTACTAGATCTCACACTACCAGTTATGAGATTAGTCTCTCTGATTATTGGCCTCTCTTCTCTCTCTCTCTCATAGCCTCACAATACACTATGACACACTGGGATGCCTTCTTGATCAATCACACCTCATCGGTTTTCTCAACTGTTGGACCAGCTATAGTTATATCGGTACTCTATCACTATTGGTTAGACCCTCTCACTGGTTTTCTTGTTAACTCACTCTGCAACTTTCTTAGAATAAATTCTAAGGGAGATGATCCTTCTCTTCACTCAAGCTCTCTTCACTCTTCTTCTCCTTAAGCATCAATCATTTCTGTTTCAAGCTCATCTATTTATAATCACAGATTTCCACCAAGAACACATTCAAGAATTGTCGTGTTTGGTTTTACCTTTTCCAACTCAATCTGAATCCGATTTGATTTGATTTTCTTTTCCAATGATAAGATCTTCATGGCATCAATCAATCACTAGCAAAGATTCACATTCCAATGTGTGTTTTCTAAATCTAGAGGTCTGCACCATGCTTTTCTACTTTTCTTTGTTATTTTCCATTAATGGCTTTGCTATTTCCTTCACCAAATAGTACGATGATCAAATCTTCTTGCAGGATCAGTTCAATTGCTTTGCCAGCTTGCCTTCCTTGAGCCACAATCCTCTGGCATCCTCCATGACTTGTTGGTTCCTCATAAAAGTTGACCTACTTGCAGATTTGTTACGTCGATGCACACTCCATCGACATGTACAATACCTCCACCTGGCATCCAGCTGTCATGCTTGTCGACACCCACCTTTTCTTGGATTCCTATGTCGGTTTGACATACTTTATCGACCAAGGTTGATTACCGGTTTAGTTTATCTTACTGGTATGACCATCAAACATCCTCTTTGTTTTGTGCACCGGTTGTTGTGCCTTTATAACAAACAAACAACCTTCATCCCAGTTTGTGCCTTACTGGTAAGCCCTCTTTACCAGTAGATGACACAACTCATATTTACCGGTAGCCTTCCTTCTATCTTTCTTTTCTTATACCAGTCACCATTTCTTACTTACTGGTGACTTGGCCAACCCGGTTGACATCAATGACAACTTAATGCCAATAATGCTAACATTCTCCCCCTTTGGCATTGATGTCAACTTACTACAAGATAATTCATACCGGTACATTTCTCCCCCTTTGACACAATAACAAAGAAACCCGTACACTCCCCCTTTGATCCATATAAATCCTACCTTTCTCAGGTGCATAAGGTAGATGACACAACTCCCAACTTGTTTTGTAGGTACTCAAAGGTGCTTACCGGTAATGTTTTAGTGAAAATGTCGGCTACTTCTTCTCTGGTAGGGACATAGTCCATCTTTACTTCTTGTTTTTCAGCCTTCTCTCTTAGAAAATGATACTTGATGGCTATATGCTTTGTCGTGGAATGCATCACTAGATTCTTTTCTATGTTGATTGCACTCGAATTATCATACCAGATAAGAATAGGATCAATGATGTCCACCTGTATGTATTTGAGGGTCTTCTTCATCCATAGCACCTAAGTGTAGCATGTAGTAGCAATAATGTATTTTTCTTCAGCAGTTGATAGGGAAACAAAATCTTGCTTCTTGCTATGCCAACTCGTCACGCATGAAGAATTCACCACCACTTGTGCTCTTTCGGTCATCAATGCAACCTACCCAATCAACATCAGTGTATGCTTCCAAGATGAATTCCCCTTGTTCAAGGTACCACAGTGATGGGGAGAGGGTTCTCAAAGAGAGTTTCACCTTTCTCAATAGTTAGTTGAATGATGTTTTAGTGGGCTCCTATCACTCTTCCCTTGTCTTTAACAAACCAAAACACTCAAACTCTCCTAGAGTGCTCCCTATCAAATTGTGTTCAATAGTTGCTTCAAGAATGGTTAAGATTCATAAGGGTAAATTCAACCTTTAAGCTAACCAATCCTATAACATGTACTTTCAAGGGTTTTAGTGGGTGTTCTAAAGGTGTTTACATTCCTTTCAACTGGTTCTTCAATTGGCTTTCCATCATTTTCCCATCGTTCCCTCCTTTTTCTACTTTCTAGGCCTAGTAGCCCTAGAGCCCCAATTAGCCCTACCTTCCCAGTTTCTGAGGGATTTTTCAAAAATCATTCAAAGGACCTCCCACCATCTTTGGTGATTTGAGTACCCTTTTGGATGAACTTTTTAATCCACTTGGTGAGATAGTCAGGTCTGTTCTTACTAGTACAGAACCCAAAAATGGCATTCATAAACGGTTTTGGGACTTAGCAGTCTTCTCCGATGAGTTTTTTGTCTTCTCTACTCTATCACACCTCCACCTTTTCACATAGGTGCTTTCACACATTACTTTCTCATTCCAAACATTTGGCATCCTCGCAACTAGTCATCCCTGCAAGCATATGCAACATTTCAATCATCTTCCTAACTGGGCTATGACTGAGCTCGCCTATGAGATGATGGCAAGTTACTTCTAAAAAAATTATAGGTCAATACAAAACACATTTACACTATACAAGGGTTCCATAGCTCGAGTCCCAAGGGTTATTGAGTAAAACTCAAGGGATTTCAAGCCAAAACCATAACTGGGCTCTTAAACCCTTGCTCAGGCCAAAAGCAATGCAAATTTAATAACACACTTCAAACCTACACTAAAAAAAATTACAAGAACCTTTTGAGCACTATAATTTCATTCACTAAACAACTATGAAATAATAGTAGTAGAATCAATCCATTAGGTACGGACTGTTGCTCAAAATTGAGAAAAATGCAAGACAAATCTAGAATATGTCTTCATAATCTATTCAAAATTTCTCAAGGATTTTTCCAACCCCTTTACAATCATTCTCAGAGCATTTTATATTCCATATGGATCCTAACCAACTCTTCATCACCTACCTAACCACCGATGTGCTCAAAAATGCAAAAGCTGCTCAAATGTTGCAAAATGTTGTCGAGCAACAATGACAACTTTTGCTAAAATATGCATTTTTACATTTTATGCATTACCACTCATCCTAAACCTCCTAGGACAAATACATAACATTAAAATGACATGCCTAAATTCCTAATGAGGCTTTACAATACATTTTACATCAAAATGCAAACTTATGCCATTTTAGGCTTACAAGGTCTCATAGGTCAAATTTGAGCAAACAAATAACCTAGTTGGCAATCATCCTTCAAATGCATATCCAGCACACATGTGGACCTTTGAGTAGTCCATTATTCTCAAACCTAATCCAAAATAAGGACTATCATACCAAAATCTGGAAAATGCACTAAAACCTAGGTGCTCCTGCACCATACTCCCCCAATGAGAAAGAAGTCAAGTGACTCCTTGATGTAACAAAGAAAGGGGAATTCCAAGCTGAGAAAAGTTTGCTTCAGGTACCCAAGTAGCCTCAAATGTTGGAAGGTTCTTCCATTTGATCAAATGATCCATATAGGTGGTGTGTCTTGTCTTCTTGAGAACTCTAGAATCTAACACTTCCTTAGCTTGTGGCATGGTGGCAAGTGGTAAGGGAAGGTCTAAAAGTGCTTGAGAGACCTCTGAGACTCTACTACATTTCTTTGGAATTGTGCCCTTATGCTACACCAAATCTGCAACATTGAATATGGGAGATAAATCTATATCTTCGGGTAGGTCTACTTCATAAGCATTGTTTCCATACTTTGCCAAGACCTTACAAGGTCCAATCCTCCTCATATGAAGTTTACTAGGGACACCTTTTTGAAGCCTTTCTTTGTTCAAATAAACCATGATCAATTCCCCAATAGTAAATTGTATATCCTTTCTTTTCTCATCTACTTTTTCTTTCATCCTTTGAGAGGTGTCTAGTAGGATTGTCCTAACCTGCTCATGAATCTCTTGCATGGATTGAGCCATGTCCATAGAATGTCCACTCTACTATCCCATCTTTCCAACATCTCAGAGCTCCAAAACACCTCTAGGATGAAGGCCATACACAATCTCAAAAGGGCTCTTACCAGTTGATCTATTCACACTGTCATTATAGGAAAACTCAGCTTGATGGATGATCTGATCACAAGCTTGTCCATACTCCTTTGTCAAACACCTAATAAGGTTTCCAAGTGTTCTATTCACCACCTCTTTTTGGCCATCCATTTGGGGATGATAGGCTGAACTGAAAGACAAGTTAGTACCCAATCTCTGCCACAAAGTCTTCCAGAAATGATCAATAAATTTTGCATCTTTATTTGATACTATGCTGATAGGTAAGCCATGAATCCTAATGACTTCCTTGAAAAACAAATGAGCAATATGACTAGCATCATGAGTCACCTTACATGGAATAAAATGGGCCATCTTACTAAATCTACCTACAACAACATAGATACTATCAAAATCTGATTTGGTCTTAGGTAAACCAACAACAAAATCCATACTTACATACTCCCATGGCCAGTTTTGGATAGGTAAAGGTTGATAAAAACAAGGATTAGAAGAGGCACCCTTAGCTCTTTGGAAAACCACACATTGTTCCACGTATTTTCCGATATCCCTTTGCATCTTAGGCCAATACTAGAATCTTTGGACAAGTTCCAAAGTTTTGTTCAAACCAAAATGTCCACTTAGTCAACCATTATGCTTCTCTTGCATCAAATTTTCTCTCATAGACCCTTTAGGTACACAAAGCTATCCTCCTTTAAACAAAATTCCATCTTTTAAAGTGAAATCGACATATTCACTATGAAAATGATTTCTAAACTCTTGATAAACCTTGTAGACAACATCAAAGTCTTCATCCTCTTGATATAATCCCTTGAAACTATCCACTCCAATGCTCTTGAGCTGCACTTCTTGTACTGTTAGCAACCTTCTACTTAATGCATCAACAAGTTTATTACATTGATCCTTCTTGTGTTTAATGGTAAAGGTATATGACTGCAAATACTCTACCCATTTAATATGCCTATGATTCAACTTTTCTTGTGAATTGAGAAAGTTAAGAGATTGATTACCAGTATAAATCACAAATTCTTTGGGCAGAAAATAATGCCTCCACTTTCTAAGAGATTCAACAAGTACATACAACTCCAAATCATAAGAAGAATACCATTTCTTGGCATCATTGAGCTTCTCACTGAAAAATGTAACCAGTCTATTGTCTTGACTTAAGACTGCTCCAACTGCTATGTTGCTTGCATCACATTCAATGGTGAAGAGCTTGTCAAAGCTTGAAAGAAATAGTATTGGTTGAGTAGCCACCTTTGTCATCAAGAGATCAAATCTTTTTTGTGCTTCTTTTGTCCAATGGAACTTAGTCTTCACACCTCCTTTGATTGTGTCCATCATGGGTGCACATATCTCATTAAATCCTCTAATGAACTTCCTATAGAATTGGGCCAAGCCATGAAACTCCTTACTTCACTTGTTGTCTTAGGTGTAGGCCAACTGATTATGGCTTCCACTTTAGAGGTATCCATCTTCAAATCACCTCTTAAGATTACAAACCCAAGATATATCAACTCCTATTTCATGAACTCACAATTCTCCAAATTGATGGTTAGTTGCTCATCACATAGTTTCCTCAATACAATCTCTATATGCTTAAGATGTTCATCTTTAAACTTGCTAAAAATCAAGATGTCGTCTAAATAAAGAACAACAAATTTACCAATCTAATCCTTGAGTACTTCATTCATGAGTCTCATGAATGTGCTAGGAGCATTTGTGAGTCCAAATGGCGTAACAAGCCATTCATAAAGTCCTACTGTGGTCTTCCCTCAATTTTGATTCGGTGGTAACCAATCTTGAGGTCTATCTTGGTGAAGTATTCAACACCTCCGAAATAATCCATCAAATCTTCAATCCTTGGAATGGCAAATTTATACCTGATTGTGATCCAGTTTATGGCTCTAGAGTCAATGCAAAGTCTCCAAGTACCTCCCTTCTTTGGGTCCAAAACAATGGGTACTGGACATGGGTTGATGATATTCCTTATTAGACCATTGTCCAAGAGTTCTTGTATTTGATTAGCTACCTCCTTGTTCTGCTCCGGTATCATTTTATAGGCTGCCTTATTAGGCAATGAGGCTCTGGGTATGAATTCAATTCGGTGACTTATGGCACATTAAGGAGGCAAGGTTGATGGTGTTCCATCACTGATAATGTCCTTAAATTGATTTAGGACCAGTTACACTTCATTGGGAATGCATACTTTTTTCTCCTTACTTTCTTCTTTTGGTTTTACTACAATTGCAAACCCAACTCCTTCTCCTTCCTTGAGTGTGTTAATGAACTCCTTCTCACCAACTAGAAGCATATTAGAACCCTTTGATCTGCCCTCTTCTTGGTCTCCTAAGACTAAATTTTATAGGTAATTCCATCCTTCTGAAAAGTATAGGCATTCTTTTCCCCATGGTGTATTTATTTTATGTCAGACTACCAAGGCCTACCTAGGAGTAGGTGGAAAGCATCCATTGGAAATATGTCACACAATATTGTTAGGATTCCCACAGATATTGAGAGGGGGGGTGAATCAATATCTAACTAGTATATAGAATTTGTTAACTTAAAACGTGCAGAACATATTATAACAGTGTACCGGTATGCAAGAAATAATGCAAGAAACAGAATTAAAAATATCCACATGAAAAGCACACCATGACACAAGGATTTAATGAGGAAACCCAGTGTGGGAAAAACCTCGGTGGGATTTGTGACCCACAATATCCACTTACTAGCCAATAAGAGAATATTACTTACAAGAGGGGCTTGCACATGCAAGAAGGCCAACTGCCTAGAGCTCATTGCTCAATGCGAAGTCTCACTAACTTACAATGTGGATTGTACAAATCCAATATCTTGTACTACTTTACAATAGCATCTATAATGCCTGATCCAGTACCGGTTGCTACTCTTCTTCTTACATAAACCCTTTAACCTATATTTTGCATAATAAGTCTGCCTTAATATTTTGCTTACATCACTTACATAACTTCATTCAAAAAGTCTACAATGATCTCTTTTATATATAAGAGTCATTTTACAACATGCCAAGTCGGCTTACAAATTTTTTACAATAATAAAAAAAATATGATATAACAAAATCCTGTTGGCCTTGATGCCGGTATACTTTATTTCTTTGTGCCGGTGTCGGTGTCCTGAGTGCCAGTGTAGAGTGTGATCATTGATGCCGGTGAACTATCTTGCCGGCGTAATGCCTTGCCAGTATGATGCCTTGTCGGTGTCATAGGATTGTAAGGGTTCCATCAATGACAAAACCTTCAATCACCTACAATGTCTCATTGGAGTGTGCATATGCCAACAATCTCCCCCTTTGGCATTGATGGCAACACTCATGAGAAATTTCAAAACGTGTATAAAAAATGTGAAGTCCAAAAAGTTACCCAAAATGTGTGCTCCCTCTAAGCATATGATTCCTGTGATATTTGAATTTTCTCATCCCACTACTCCCCCTTTGGCATCAATGACAAAGGTTGTCAAGATGTCAGTAGAGTTTGTAGTTTCAGCCTTGTAACTAAGTATTTACAATTTGAAATAGATCCGCCAAAATCAAGTTTATACTCTCCATAAACTTTTTACTATCTCTTATTGTTGTCTCTATTCTTTTAACTATACTGGTGAGATGCTACAAATGCTCTACTGGTGTTTTCTATCCCTGTATCAGTGCCTTAGATATTTCCTTCCGTAATGATGCTAGATAGTCCAATCTTGGACTCAGTTTTAATCTTAGATTCTTTGCCTTATTCACTATTCTCTCTTTTTCTCTTTCGAATTTAAGTAATTCTTCTTCAAAATTTGTTATCTTCTATTCAAAAACTGATAATGTATTAGGTGAGTTAACAAAATTATCTACAAGTTTATTGATTTCATCATGTGCCTTTCTCATCTTCTTATCTATATCTACAATCAAAAAGTTTATCTTACAGGTGTCTTTGTACAGAGTTTTGTATTCTTTCAATAAATTACACAGTTCTGGTAGAAGTGTGTCAAAATCTCTAGTACACTTCTTTATCTACTCATCAAAGAAGTTTTTCTTTTTAATTTCCAATTTGTCCTTCAATGTCTCTTCCTTTATTTTCTCAATGTTCTTTGTGATATATTTACACAAGTTATCAAGTTGTCCTAAAGAATCTTTATTTTCTATATTACAGTTAGGAGCAATTACCTTCAAAATTGGTATTGTGTCATCTATTGCCTTATAAGCTTGTGAGATGCAATCTGTTATCATTTTAATTGAATCCAATAGTACTTCAGTCACATTAGTTGATTTGTATCTTGATGAGGAACCTACATTCTGAGTACCGCCAGTGGAAGTAACCAAGCTTTTATTGACCTCTGGTAGGTTTGTTTGTGTTTGTATTTCCTTAAGCAATGGTTTTTCTATTTCTCCAGTTGCTGGTGGCACTGTTTCCTTATGAACCTCTTCCTATTTCTGTTGTTGTTCCTGTTCTGGAGCCTTTTGCTCTATTTGTTTCTCTGTTTGTTGCATTGTCTTAGTCTGAGTTGGAGTTTCTACCTGTTGCTTTTTGTCATATGTCGCTTTCTCATGTGTGTTATCAGTTTGCTCAGCTACCAGAGGCTCACTAGCCATGTCAATCTTATCAGCTATATCTTTATCTACCACAATGTTGATATTTTGAGTATCAACATCCACTGTATATAAGACTTCATGATTAGGATTGACATCCTCTACATCCATACTTTCAACTACCGGTTGATCTTTTGTAACTGTTGTTTTTACCGGTGGAGTAATCAAAGGAGGTGGGGGTAAGTTGTCTTTAACCTTGATACTAGGTGGTCCACCAACTTTACCTTTACCCTTGTCTCTTTCTTTCTGATATACCTTTATAGGTTTTTGACTCATGTATTCTTCTTGTTTTTCTTTTTCCACTAGGAAAATGTCCCATGCATTTTCTGTCTCCTCAGTCACCTCATTAACTCTTCCAACCATTTAAGCAATGTGTCGGTGTGCAGTAGAAAATACTGACCGGTTGGCTTCAACAATTAAGTCATCAATTTCTTTGGGTGAATTCACCGGGTATACATCAAGTAGCTTTTCTATCTTGATTTTCTTGTCAAGTTCTATTATTACTTGTCTCCTTGCTTCCAGTCTCTTAAATAGTTCATCTGGTACTTCATCTACTACTTGTTGGTATTTTGGTATGGTTTTGTCATTGATGTCAACACCTACTGAAAACAAGCACTTTGGAGATCCAGCAACATTCACCAGCAAGAAAGTAACTATTGCACAGTTACTAGTATATGGTTCACCGGCAGGATATAATGTTCACCGGTATCTAGAATGATATGGAAGACACTTGGTAATGTTGAAGACATCATGTGGAAAATTTTTTTTGAAGAACTAATCATTGGTATATTCATATTTGCATATTTTCTTTTACCGGCAAATAGGTCCAGGTTATCTAGGGTTACACCGGTAGGTTTATCTTTTCTAGATCAGCATGGCACACTATGGAGATGATTTATTATTGATGTAAATGCATTAAGCTGACATGTTTAATTGGTTATTGCATCAGATATTATATTGTATGTAAAATGTTTTATTGTAATATGTTGTAGAGCCGACCTACTAAAATTGGTCTTAGGGTATGGTATAAATGTAAGATCTTATTTGTAGGTTTTTGTATAAGCATATCAGCATTACACCAGTACTGAATCTAGCATATGAAGATGCTATTTTGTGCAATACATTCTTATTGGATTTAACCATCCAACTATAGTCAGTGTGACTCCCATTTTGTGATTGAGTAGTGAGCTCTAGGCTGTTGGCCTTTCTGCATGTGCAGACCCCATTTATGTACACTTACTATCTGCAGTAGTATCATCTGATTGTGGGTAAGGTTTCCCACCGTGGTTTTTCCCCTTATAGGGTTTCCACGTACAAATATTGGTGTTATGTGTTGTGGATGACTTTATGTTTGTGTTTCAAGCATTAATCTTTACCGGTATAGCAATTTACTGTTAACACTGTCTACCAGCATACTTAACTAGTTTATCGATATTAAGCATTAAGTTGGTTAATTGGTTTTTGGTTTGAATTTATCAGACAACTGATTCACCCCCCCCCCCTCTCAATTGTCTCCGGGACCTAACACTACTTCCATCAAAAATTTCTTATACATATCCATATGCAATATAACACTGTTTTCTACTTGTTCTTTTTCATTAGTTGTCAGAGTGTCATATAGTTTCTCTATATTCTTCAATTTCCCTTCCTCTATAATTTCATTCAATAGTATGTCAAGAGGGGCCAAGTCCTTGTTTGTCCTCTTCTTTTTTTGGGTGTCAGCTTCTTCTTCTTTGGTGTAGCCTTTCTTACTGGAGATCTCACTGCTTGTTGTTTTTGTCTTGTCCTCCTAGGTGAGGGTGTGGTTGTCGGTGAGGGATCTCTTTTCCTTACAACTCTCTTGAAAGTTGCAGTCATATCATTCTCTGAAGAAGTACCTACTGGTGATAGGTGAGTTTTAGGTTGTGGAGCTGCTAACTCATCCTCTGTTATACCGGTTTTCTTTAACACATCTTCTTTAATAGCCTTTGCATGTCTGGAACCTTTTCTGACAACTACCTCAACCTTTTTCACTCTTTTCTTAGATTGTATTTGGCTTTCAATAGTTTCTGCACTACCAAATATTTCTTCCTTAGGTTCTTTAAGGGCTTCTAGAAGTGCTTTAGTGTATGTTTCAATTATATGATCATCTATTTCATAGCCCATCTCTGTTACCCAAACTATCCTAGGGATGACTGCTTCCATCCATATCTCATCCTTCTTGATTACAAAGCATATTTCATCCTTATATTTGTCAACAATCTTTTGTGATAATCTGATTCTTTTCTTCATTTTGGCTTTAAGTGCTTGAAACAAATCATGGATATTGTTTTCCTTATCTTCTCCCATGTTATTGAATAGTTTTGTTAGTTGTTTCCCTACTGGTATATCATATCTAAGTTCTTTGTAGCCTATACCAGGAACCTGTTTGGTTATATGTAGCATCAGACATACTAGTAGATTTCCAAATTTAAAAGTTCCTTTCTTGTCCTTCTTAATCTTTCCTAAGTTGTCAATTAATTCATCCTTCAACCACTCACATACGTCAATCTTCACATTATCTATGACCATATCATAAGCACTCTTAATGCACAGACTTGAAACTGAATTGAGTCTATTAGCATGAGTAGCTTTATATCCTAATATCATGCTGATAAATCTTACATTAATATATGTTACATCATTTACTCCTAAGGACCTTCTGTCGGATGTTGCACCAGTTACATTTATAACTAGGTCATTGGAGACCTTTTTAGTTTTGTTTGGCCTTTTACCAGTGGTCAGTAATCCCGTGATAGCTTTCACAACTTCCTTGGTGATTTTGTGAATTGCATCTAACTAGAAAAATTCACCATGTACCCTGCTTAAGACAATCCTAATCACATCCTTGGGGAATTCAGGAATGCTAAGGATCTCTATAAATCCTAGGGTTTCAATGATCTTATGTTCATCTTTTACATTTCTGGATTCATCACATATGATAGTTTTAAACATGGTTTTAATCTCTTCATCTCCTAGTTACTCAATGTTGCAGTGAATGTAAATTCTGGGGTCTTCAGCATAAACAACTCCCTTAGGAATTTGAGAAAAGCATCTAAGGTATCATCTTTCTTTGCTACCTTGGGAACTAATTGAAATATGGGCCTAGGTCTTTTTATAACTTTGACAACAGTAGGGTTTGCTATATATTCAATTGCAAAGGTGGATGCCATGATAAAATACCTTTTACTGCCTTTAGGATGGATGATTGCTTGAAGTGTTCTTGCCTCTTGCTCGAAATGCCTTAGCTCGGAATCTTCGCGCTCTTCGTAGGTTTGAAATCTCAGTAAAATGAAATGGAGCCAAAACCTCAAATTTATAGTGTCTTTTTGCCATCTACCACATTAAATGCATGCCGGTTAAGTATTCACTTAACATTGTCTGCCGGTAATAAGTAATTTCCAACTTCTCATCTCTAACCGAGGGAATAATAGCACATGTGTCATTAGATTGCCAAACCCTCAAGGAAACTTTCTTCAATTAGATGAAGAACTTCTTGTCGGTGGAGCACTGCTCTGTCCTATCGGTGAAGCATTGATTGGTTCTACCAGTGGAGGAGTATTCCCAATATTTAGATCAACTTTTCTAATCCATTGTTTTGAGAATTCTTGCTTAACCTCTTCAACTTTTTCTTTACCCTTCAAGCTAGAACTTTTGTTGTCTACCGGTGATCCTTTACTTCTATAGAATTTTTCAATATGTCCAATCTTGTTACATGCATAACAAGTTACATTATTCTTCTGAATAGCTTTCCCATAACCTATGCTAGTTTGTGTTCTGCATTGATTAGATAAATGTCCAAATCTTCCACAAACATAACATTTCACATTCATTCTGCAATTTTCAGAGTTGTAACCAACTTTGTTGCATTTTGAACATTGATCGGTGGGTGTGTTGATATTCTGATAATTTCTAGATCTACATTCATTTTCTCTATGATCATACTTATTACAGTTAAAGCATTTTCCATTGAATTTATAAGCATTAGGTTGTCTTACCGGTTTGCTGTGATCCTGAGTATTTGCAGTACTAGAGCTTTCACCAACTTCAAAGCCAATTCCAAAAGTGTCACCTTTAGGTTTTTGATTCTTCAGCAAGGTACCAAGTTCCTCTGAGCTTTTCTTGAATTTTTCTTTATGTTGATTTGCAGTTTCTAGTTCTCTTTCTAAGATCTCTTTCTGTCTCATCAATTCATTGGAGTCATTCTGAGTGTGCATTAGATTTGTCTTCAATAAATCATTTTCATAGCTAAGTCTTGTGTTCTCATTTTCTACATCACTTAGTCTTCTAGTCAATTCTTCTTCATTCTTCTTCCTATCCTCAATTTACAAAATCTCATAGTCATATCCTGCATCTCATTCTTTGTTGTCATGTTCTCCAGTTTCAGCTTGCTTATCTGACCATTAAGTAATTCCTTTTCATCATTCTCATTTTGCATCTTTTCACAAAGTTCTCTTCTCTTATTTCTTGCAACAGTAAGATTCTCTTGAAGTGCCTGAATGATATCCTGAGCTACCTTTAAATCATCTTCTAGTTTGATATTTTTCAATTTTTTTGTATCATAGTCTGAGAGAGCTCCTCCAAGTTGCTTCATCAGATTTTCCATCTTTACCAGTGTCAAGATCTTCCTCAAGTTGTTAGGCTTCTGAAAATAGAGGACCAAGCTCTGATACCAATTGTTAGGATTCCCACAGATATTGAGAGGGGGGGTGAATCAGTATCTAACTGGTATATAGAATTTCTTAACTTAAAACATGCAGAACATATTATAATAGTGTACCGGTATGCAAGAAATAATGCAATAAACAGAATTAAAAATATCCACATGAAAAGCACACCATGACACAAGGATTTAACAAGGAAACCCGGTGTGAGAAAAACCTCAGTGGGATTTGTGACCCACAATATCCACTTACTAGCCAATAAGAGAATATTACTTACAAGAGGGGCCTTTACATGCAAGAAGGCCAACTGCCTAGAGCTCACTGCTCAATGGGAAGTCTCACTAACTTACAATGTGGATTGTACAAATCCAATATCTTGTACTACTTTACAATGGCATCTATAATGCCTGATCCAGTACCAATTGCTGCTCTACTTCTTACATAAACCCTTTAACCTATATTTCGCATAATAGGTTTGCCTTAATATTTCACTTACATAACTTCATTCAAAAAGTCTACAATGATCTCTTTTATATATAAGAGTCATTTTACAACATGCCAAGTTGGCTTACAAAGTTTTTACAATAATAAACAAAATATAATATAACAAAATCTTGTTAGCCTCTATGCCGGTATACTTTCTTTCTTTGTGCCAGTGCCAGTGTAGAGTGTGATCATTGATGCCGGTGAACTATCTTGCCGATATAATGCCTTGCCGGTATGATGCCTTGCTGGTGCCATAGGATTATAAGGTTGCCATCAATGAAAAAACCTTGAATCACCTACAATGTCTCATTGGAGTGTGCATATGCCAACAAATATTTTGTCCTTGTAGCCTCCTATAGTGAACTCCACCCAAGTTTGTTCATTCACAAGAACATTCTGCCCCATGTTGAGCCAAGTAACCCTATAAGTATCACTATGTCCCATTCTTTGTAGGTTGAGTTTACTCACTGCTTCTTCTGATACTATGTTATTAGTGGATCCTGAATCCACCACCACTCTACATACTTTTCCCATAATATTGCATTTTATCCTAAACAAGGATCTCCTTTGGCTAGGTTCCTCCTTAACCAGTTCTTTAATCAAGACTCTTCTTATCATGAGATTTTCTCCAACCTCTGAATCTAAACTCACTTTTCATGCCTTCATGTTTGTTGCATCTTCTTGAACATAATTTACTCTCCTCTCACCTCCTTGGGTTGAAGAAAACTTCTCAGGACATGTATAGGCCGGGTGTCCAAGTTGATGGAAATTGTAGCACTTCATTATGGTGAAATAGGACCCTCTTCCTGATCCACTAGACCTTCCTCTAGTAGAACTATTAGATCCCCTTCCTCTATAGCTTCTCTTGATATTGGAATCTCCACTTTTCTCTACCAGCTTGGATTCCCCTTGGAATATTTAGTCTACACTTCTTCCACCATAGCTACCTCTATGACCTCTGCCATCTCTTCCCCTACCTCTACCTTTTTTGCTTTGTTCTTGTTTCTTTTTTCTCTTCTCTTCCACCTTGAGTGCCAATTGATAGCACTTATGAATAGTACTAGGACATAACAAACTCAACTCTTCTTGAATATTCTATCTCAATCCATTCAAATAACTAGCTACCTTGATTCTTTCATCTTCCACCACCTTGGATCTCAAGCACAACTTATGAAATTCCTTAGTGTAGCTACTCACATCTAGTTCTCTCTATCTCAAGTTTTTTCTTCTCTTGTGTAATTGAATTTCATAGTCTTTTGGGATATATGCTTCTTTCACTTTGGATAGAACTCCTTTCCAAGTGGCAATTGGCTTCTTTCCCTCCTTTTGCCTATCCTCTTGGATGAACTTCCACCAAGTCAAGTATTCTCCTCTCAATCTAGATTTGGATACCTTCACCTTTTGTGCCTCATTAATCCCATCACATTCAAAGTGATTCTCCAATTGTTCAATCCATTCCATGACTACTTTTGGTTCCATTTTTCCACAAAAATGTGGCACTCCTTCTAAGTACTTTCCTCCTAAGGATTTGATCGCTCTAAGGAAAGGTTATTCAAGTAGAATAGGATCTTGTTCAGGTGTGCTATACTCTTCTACTAGTTCTTTACCCTTTCCTTCATTAACTTTGATTGTCACTTTCTCAGTCTTGTCTTCAACTGTGTCTAGTTTACTCTCCAATTATTGTAATCTTATGCTGAGGAGTCTATTCTCTTCCTCTTAGCCTTCTACCTTCTTGGCTAACTCTGCATTGGTCACCATCCTTAGGCTATTTTCTCCTACTGACTCAATTTTTGACATGAACTGGCTTCTTCCCAAGTCTTAGTTGCTCTGATACCACTTTGATGGGGAGAGGGTCCTCAAAGAGAGTTTCACCTTGCTCAATAGGTAGTTGAATGATTTTTTAGTGGGCTCCTATCACTCTTCCCTTGTCTTTAACAAACCAAAACACTCAAACTCTCCTAGAGCACTCCCTATCAAATTGTGCTCAATAGTTGTTTCAAGAATGGTTGAGATTCACAAGGGTAAATCCAACCTTTAAGCTAACCAATCCTCTAACATGTACTTGCAGGGGTTGTAGTGGGTTTTCTAAAGGTGTTTCCATTCCTTTCAACTAGTTCTTCAATTGGCTTTCCATCATTTTCCCATCATTCCCTCCTTTTTCTACTTTCTAGGCCTAGTAGCCCTAAAACCCCAATTAGCCCTACCTTGCCAGTTTTTGAGGAATTGTTCAAAAATCAATCAAAGGACCTCCCAACATCTTTGGTGATCTGAGTACCCTTTTGGATGAACTTTCGAATCCACTAGGTGAGATAGTCAAGTCTGTCCGTACTAGTATAGAACCCAAAAATGGCATTCATAAAGGGTTTTGGGATTTAGCAGTCTTCTCCAATGGGTTTGTTGTCTTATCTACTCTATCACACCCTCACCTTTTCACATAGGATCTGCCACACATTACTTTCTCATTCCAAACATTTGGCATCCTCGCAACTGGTCATCCCTGCAAGCATATGCAACATTTCAATCATCTTCCTAACTAGGCTATGACTGAGATCACCTATGAGATGATGGAAAGTTGCTTCTCAACAAATTCTAGGCCAATAAAAAACACATTTACACTATACAAGGGTTCCATAGCTCGTGTCCCAAGGGTTATTGAGTAAAACTCAAGGGAGTTCAAGCCAGAACCATAACTGGGCTCTTAAACCCTTGCTCAGGCCAAGAGCAATGCAAATTTAATAACACAATTCAAACCTACACTAAAAAAATTACAAACACCTTCTGAGAAATACAATTTCATTCACTAATCAACCATGAAATAACAATAGTAGAATCAATCCATTATGTATGGACTGTTGCTCAAAATTGAGAAAAATGCAAGATAAAATCTAGAAAATGTCTTCACAATCTATTCAAACTTGCTCAAGGATTTTTCCAACCTCTTTACAATCATTCTCAAATAATTTTATATTCCATATGGATCCTAACCAACTCTTCATCAGTTTCCTAACCACCGATGTGCTCAAATATGCAAAAGTTGCTCAAAAGTTGCAAAATGTTGTCGAGCAACAATGACAAGTTTTGCTAAAATGTGCATTTTTACATTTTATGCATTACCACTCATCCTAAACCTCCTCGGATGACTACATAACATTAAATGACATTCCTAAATGCCTAATGAGACTTTACAATACATTTTACATCAAAATGCAAATTTATGCTAGTTTAGGCTTACAAATAAACTAGTTGGAAATCATCCTTCAAAATGCATATCCTACACACATGTGGACCTTTATGTAGTCCATTATTCACAAAACTAATCCAAAATAAGGAGTATCATACCAAAATCTAGAAAATGCACTAAAACCTAGGTAGTCCTGCACCACACAGTCCATAACTGAGTGTTTCTTAGAGGTACCTAAAAATTATGCTTACAACATTCATATGTGACTACTTAGGTGCATGTTGAAATTTGGCCACCATGCACATTGCCTATACTATATCCATTCTAGAAGCAGTTAGATACAATAGACTACCTATCATGGATCTATACAATGTTTGATCCACCACCACTGATTCATCATTCTTGCTTAATTTCCTTATGGTCACCATGGGGCTACTTACTTGTTTACAATCCTCTAGTTGAAATTTATTAAACATATCCTTTGCATACTTGGTTTATGAGATAAATATTCCCTTATCTTGTTGTAATATCTACAAACCAAGGAAGTGTGTCAATTTACCAAGCATTGACATCTCAACTTCTGACTGCATCTGATTAGAAAATTCTTTGCATACTATGTCCTTATTACCTCCACAAATAATGTCATCTACATACACAACCACAATGATCATATGGTTTCCATCTTTCTTTATGTATAAAGTTTTGTCATCACTCCCCTTTTTAAATCCTTTCTCCTTTAGGTATTGACCTAATCTTGAATACCATGCTCTAGGAGATTTCTTTAGCCATACATGGCCTTCTTCAACTGGCACACAAATGTTTCATCATCATGTAGAAGAAACCCTTCTGGTTGCTCCATGTATACTTCATCTTCCAAATTTCCATTTAGGAAGGCAAATTCTACATCCATTTGACATACTTTATAGCCCTTGTAGGCAGAAAAGGATAGAAACATTCTAATTGCTTCTAATCTAGCTACCGTTGCAAATGTTTCTTCAAAGTCAATGCCCTCTACTTGAGAGTATCCTTTGCACACAAGTCTAGTCATATGTTTAACAATTTTACCTTCTTCATTCATCTTATTCTGGTAGACCCACTTAGTGCCAATGATTTTCTTGTCTACCGGTCTAGGTACTAATTCCCAAGTCTTGTTCTTCTCAATCTATTGCAGTTCTTCTTCTATGGCATCCATCCATTCTTGTGTTTTTCTGGCCTCATTGAATGTTTTAGGTTCTACTTCAGTCATGAGGCAGAAGTTGACTTGTTCATCATCCTGGGCAAGTCTTCTTCTAGTCTACATACCATCACTCTTATTTCCTAGAATTTTCTCTTTTAGGCGATTCAATTGCACACACCGGTTGGGAGAATTCTTGGATGCTTCTTCTGGTTCATTGTCTGACTGAGCTTCCTCCCTTCATCACCAGAATCATCATACCGGATTACCTATAATTGACTTCCTTTGTGCATATCCTTGTCAACTCTTACATGCACACTCTCAATGAATCTTCTCAGTCTTTTGTTGTACCATTTGTAGGCCTTGCTATTAGATGAGTAACCAAGGAAGATTCCTTCATTACTCCTAGAGTCAAAAATACCTAGACCATCCATATCTCTCTAGATAAAGCACTTTCTTACAAATAATTTGAAGTATCTGACTGGTGGTTTCCGGTCATACCACAACGTATAAGGTGTCATTATGTTGTTTGTCCTTAGTTGAACTCAGTTCAAGGTATATGCAATAGTATGAACAACTTCCTTCCAATATGTGTCTAGCAGACTGGCCTCATTTAACATGGTTTTGGCCATCTCCTTGTATGTCCTGTTCTTCATTTCCACTACACCATTTTGTTGTGGTGTCCTAGGGGCTGAGTATTGCCTTCTAATTCCATGTTTTTCACAATAATCTTCAAATTCATTTGATGTGAATTATCCACCCCGGTCTGATCTTAGACATTTTAGCTTGCACCCACTTTCCTTCTCCACCATCTTCCTAAAGATCTTGAATCTATCAAATGCTTGTGACTTATCTTGTAGGAAAGTCACAAATGTCATTCTTTAATAATCATCAATAAAGAGCATAAAATATATTTCACCAGTAAAAGCTCTTGTCCTAGTTGGCCCACACAGATCTGTATGCACAATCTCAAGTTGTCTTGAGGTGTTGTTCTCTTTTTTCCTAGCTCACCTTAGTTTGCTTCCCTTTTACACATTCATCACAAAATGTGCTTACCGGTTTAATGATGGGTGGAATATTCCTCACACACCCCTTTCTACTTACTGCAACTAAGTTATCAAATTTTATGTGGCCTAATCTTCAGTGCCACAACCAGCTTTCATCAACATGTCCTATCATGCATTGGGACTCATAGGATTCCTTCAAATTGTAAACATTGCCATTTGTTCTCTTTCCTTTGGCCACAACCTGACCGGTACTGTCTTTCTTTATTTGGCAACTAGTTGAGTCAAAGGTGAATTTATAACCTTTGTCACACATCTGATTCACACTCAACAGATTGTGTTGTAAGCCTTCCACATAATATACATCATGTGCCTTCAATTTTCTATCAATATTTAGAGTACCTTTTCCTTTATTTTGATGGATGAGTTGTCTCTAAATCTTACTAAACCACCATTCTAGTCTTCAAGTTTAATAAATTTCATTTTATCACCAGTCATATGGTTGGAACAACCACTATCTACAACCCATATATTTTTCCTTTCAGCGTGTAAACCAGTATGCTGCTATTTTGTGCTCCGGTTCAACTACCGGTTCTTGATCAGGACTTGTCTTCTTTTGCTTGATCTTTTTATTTTTACAAAACTTTGCTATGTGTCCAAACTCTTGACAATTCTACAATTTCACATTTTCATTTAAAGATGAATCCTTAAAATTATTGTAGGGCACCGGTTTATTCTTCCTACATTCAAAAATCTTATGACCATATCCATTGCACTGATAACAGATAACATTCATATCCCAGAGTGCATTAAAAGGATTTCTACTCTCGTAACGGGGTCTGCCCTATTTCTATATGTTGATCTCATAGAGGGCTTATTGGTTTATCTACAGTCAGCTATTCTATGCCCAAATTTGTTACACCGGTAATAGTAACCATGAAAGTTTGAAACATGTTAGTTAGGTTGCCTTGGTCCTACAAAGGACTACCTCACCGGGCATCTTCCCTTTATTTTGTTGACTCTCGTGAATCCTTCATGGTCAACTCTTGTGTTTCTCCTTGGATCTGCATGTTGGTACAATGAGTGTGGCCTCTGGTTCATTGCTTGTGTATACTGGTTTGTGTGGCAAATTCCAACAGCATCTGCATATGTCCTTTTACCAATATCCTTGCTTACAGTGGATTTCTTCTTCTCTTCACCTTCATTTGAAGAGGTTAATAGTATCTCTTTACCAGATGTGTCTTTGTTGTTTGAACTTTGACCTTCTTCAAAGCTTAAGCCACCAATATCTTTGGATTGCTTCTATTTTCTCAACATCTTGTCTAAAGCTTTGGTGTTGCCTTCATATTTGCTTCATACTTTTATTTCTTCCTTACTTTCTTCAAGTTCCTTTCTAAGATTCACTATTTCTGCTTCCAGTTCTTGAAGCTCCTTTTCCTTCTTCAGCAGATCAAAGGATGTAAGTTCACATATCCTCTTGATTTCTTCTAGCTGCAGCTTCAAGGTAGATATAACTTGATTGTACTCATCCAGAGATTTCTTCAAGAGACCTTGTTCATCTACTACAACAAGCTTGACCTTCTTGAGTTCTCTTCTTGTTTTACTTAGTTCCTCAAGAGCACTTATAGGCTCTCCTTCTAAATCCACTTCAGCCTCAATATCCTCTTCTTCCTCATCTTCACCAACCGGTTCATCAAGTGCCATAAAGAGATTAACTTTTCTGTTGTTCTCATGGTAGTCATCTTCTGATGCACTTTCTTCATCTATGGCATCATCCTCAATAGTATAGAGGTTGTTTTGCTTCTGGTAGCCTCTTCTTCCTTACCAATAGACATTTCTATCTTTATCTTTTCTAGCAGGTCTGCTAAATCCTCTTGACTCATCTCCACCGGTTTCATTATAAGGACATTTTGCAGCAAAGTGTCCAACTTTACCACAGTTGAAACATTTGAGTGGTATCTTTCCTTTATACTTGTTGGATCCTCTTTTGAGCTTTCTGACAAATTTTGCTACCTCTGCATCAAAGTCTTCATTGAAACCTTTATGAGGAGCTACTTCTTTTCCCTTCTAGGTAGTGTTGAATGTTGCCTCTTTCCTTAAGGATGCATCACCAGATGTTCTTATTTAAAAGGATGTTAGTGACCCAAAAAGCTCATCCATTGTAAAGATCTTTAGATCCTTGGCTTCTTCTATGGCAAAAACTTTTGTATCATACTTAGGTGTGAGAGACCTAAGTACTTTCTTGACAAGAATCTCATCTACAATTTCTTCTCCAACTCCTTTGATGGTGTTCACAGTTTCATCAAATCTATGAAGGTAGTCTGCAATCTTTTCATCATCCTTCATCTTGATGCCTCCAAGTTGGGCCCTTAATGCTTGCAGCTTAGCCTCTTTGACTTTTGCATCTCCTTCAAATAACCTATGCATTTTATCTTGAGTCTCCTTGGTAGATGCATAGTGCATGACCTTGAAAAACTCATTATCAAACAACCCGCTCAAGATAGCATGTTTGGCCTTTGCATTGTTCTCATACTCCTTCTTGGCATCTAGATTAGTGGGAGGAACACTAGGGCCAATGTACCCATTCTTGACAATCATCCATATATAAAAACCAAGGGAGGAGATATAGGTCTCCATTCTTATACTTTAAAAGGCATAGTTGGATCCATCAAACATGGGATCTTTTGAGGAAGAAGACTCATTTCTTGCCATTGTGTTCTAAGTCCAGAATCTACCCAATGTTTTAAAAAAAACTGGGAACCTAGGCTCTGATACCAATGGTTGAACATAATGTACCACTGAGAGGGAGGGTGAATCAGTGGTTCCTAAATTTGTTTCCCTTTTAAAGCAACCTTAGAATACTGGTTGTTATCCTAAGAACTAAACAATCAAACCAGCAAAGAAAATGAGGAAACCACAGAAGACAAACACACAGATGCAACCCACAACACCAAATGTATGAGGAAAAACCCAATATGGGAAAAACCTCGATGAGAAATGTTGCTGGAGACTACTACTCTAATCCAGCCTCACAAGTGAAACACCTAATTACAAAGATTTAGGGCACCAACCCAAGGAGCACCAACCCCTGCACCAAGATCCAACTTGGTCATGTATATTGAAATACAATTTTGATACAATTATAGCTTCTTGTTGCAAATGAGTTCTACAACTCTTAATCAAATAGGTTATTGTTGGTTGACAATCTTCTCTTCTTTATTGGATCTCACACTATCGGTTATGAGATTACTCTCTCTGATTCTTGGCCTCTCTTCTCTCTCTCTCTCATAGCCTCAAAATATACTATGTCACATTGGGATGCCTTCTTGATCAATCGCACCTCACCGGTTTGCTCAATTCTTGGACTTGCTACAGTTATACCGGTACTCTATCACTGTCCGTTAAACCGTCTCACCAGTTTTTTTGTTAACTCACTCTGCAACTTTCTTATAATAAATTATAAGGGAGATGATCCTTCTCTTCACTCAAGATCTCTTCACTCTTCTTCTTCTTCACCTGAAGCATCAATCATTTATGTTTCGAGCTCATCTATTTATAATTGTGGATTCTCGCCAAGAACGCATTCAATCATTGTCGTGTTAGGTTTTACCTTTTCCAACTCGATCTGAAACCGATTTGATTTTATCTACTTTTCCAAGGATAAGATCTTCATGAAATCAATCAATCACCAGAAAAGCTTTGCATTCCAATGTGTGTTTTCTAAATCTAGAGGTCTGCACCATGATTTTCTATTTTTCTATATCATTCACCATTAATGGCTTTGTTGTTTCCTTCACCAAATAGGTGCAAAGATCGAATCTTCTTGCAGGATTAGTTCAATTGCTTTGCCAGCTTGCCTTCCTTGAGCCACAATCCTCTGACATCCTTTGTGACTTGCGGGTTCCTCATAAAAGTTGACCTGCTTGTAGATTTGTTACGTTGATGCACACTCCACCGACATGTGCAATACCTCCACCTGGCATCCAGTTGTCATGCTTGTCAACACCCACCTTTTCTTGGATTCCTGTGTCATTTTGACATACTTTGTCGACCAAGGTTAACTACTGGTTTATTTTATCTTACTTGTATGACCATCAAACATCCTCTCTATTTTGTGCACTAGTTATTGTGCCTTCATAACAAACAAACAACCTTCATCTCAGTTTGTACCTTACTGGTAAGCTTTCTTTACTAGTAGATGACACAAGTCATATTTACTAGTAGCCTTCCTTCTGTCTTTCTCTTCTTATACCAGTCACCATTTCTTACTTACTGGTGACTTGGCCAAACCAGTTGACATCAATGACAACTTAATGCCAATAATGCCAATAAAAAGTGCCTACCAGTTAGAAGGTAAAGAAAGGTTGGTTAACTAACTAAGCGATGGCCATTTTTATGTGACTTAAGTGGATGTTAATCAATTGGAATTGTTGAACCTAAATTGATAATGTAGTCCAAAGAATGAAGTTTAAGGGAAGGCATGTGGGTAAACAAATAAAAAATTCAACCCAAATCAAGAACTAGTTGTGAGAATTGATTAGGTTGCCAAAAGGGGTTAGAAAACTAACTAAAAAGCTAACAAAGGAAAAGATAGACAAAAATGAAAAGGTTGGAAGGACAAAGCAAAGGACAAAGTTGGAGGGTTTTGAAAATTGGTTAGTTTCTCAAAATGGTTAGAAATCTAGCCAAAACTCTAACCTACCCTAACTTGGTAATTTTTTACCTTTTTGAGTTGGATTTTTTTGCAAATAGCTAACAAATGGCACATTTTTTATTTCTTGGATTGATTTTGATTAATGAGAACTAAGGGGGGCATATAAATGTCAATAGTTACTATGTTTAGTAAGTTTTCATATGTGTATGTATGAACCTTAAAACTAATCCCATGGAGCAAGACTAGAATATAAAGTGAATAGTGAAAGAATCAACTCAATATCCTATGTTAGTTGAGAGATGTTAAGGTTTTTATTCTCGTAAATTTCCTTGATATAGCTTCAAATGCAATTTTGACAGCCTTAGAAGTCTTAGATGGGCTCAAAAGTTGGACAAATTATGCATTAGAATTTTTTTGTTGTTGTAGGTCTCTTCACAAGGTTTGCAATGGTTTGCAATGATATGTATAATTATTGAAGACATAACAACTACATTAAAAAAGTTATGGCTCCCAAAACTTGAACAATTAGAAATCAAAATTTCTATTTTTCAATAAAATATCTTCTTGATTGGGAAACTAGACACTTAGACTTTTGGTGCTGAAATAAGAGGTTCTAGAATAATCTAAGGTGGTTATACTTTTGAAATAAAGAAGACAAACAAGGGTTATAGGGGATAAATCTATTTTAATGTAGATTATGGCTTTGGCTTGCATATTTTTGTAATGAGACTACCCATCTAGCTATAGCATGTTATTTTACAAATGTTGTAATTTTATTTCAATGAAATAATAGAAAGCGGGTGTTTATTTCTTGCATTCTCTATTATTGTT
This sequence comes from Cryptomeria japonica, assembly GCF_030272615.1. Lineage (NCBI taxonomy): Eukaryota > Viridiplantae > Streptophyta > Pinopsida > Cupressales > Cupressaceae > Cryptomeria > Cryptomeria japonica. Next base: position 775,094,494 of record NC_081409.1, on the reverse strand, counting down.
GGGTGTTTAGGTTTGTAAGGGAAGTCCCCTTAATAAAAACCTCATATAAGCACTTCATATTCAATAAAATTATTTAAGTAAACTATCATCTTTAATATTCTATAAAATTATATTCCTTTTGAGTTTATAAGCTTGAAACACCAACACCACAACCCTAAGTGTACTTTGAACGATCAAGCCTCATTGTCCACATTTAACCTTCTAATGATCTAAGTTATTATAATGTAAAATATACTAGTACATTTTTTCCTTGTGATTGAATTTTCAATATGACTTTTTATACCTATATCAAATTCATTTGGTTCACCATTGTTAATACCTTTAGAATCTACTCTTCATTATAGTGGTAATAATTAATTTTTATATATTCCTAAGAATACAACTTGTTAGTTTGGGTTCAATGTTTGTTGTCACAAATTTTCCAACAGATTATATGACAATTAGATAGTTTACCTATTTAAAATTTCATATAACGAGTTCTACGAAAGTTCAAATTAAGTTTCATATAAATTATGTCTCAATTAGAAACTAAAAGATCAAAATTTTTAATCCTAAATTATATAATCTATTTGTCTTCATTTAATTTATTAACTAGATTATGGAAATTGAAATGAAATGAAACCATAGCCTAAACTTTACCATCATTTACTTAATCCTCTACCAGGATAGTATATAATCAATAATTTTTCATGAAGCCCTTAATCTATTGTTGCTATTTTGGTATGGTTTTGTCATAGATTTCAACACCTACTAAACACTTATCAACTCTGGCACTTTGGAGAATCAGCAACATTCACTGGCAAGCAAGTGACTCATGCACAGTCACCAGTATGTGGTACACCGGCAAGATATAATGATCACCGACACTTGGAATGATATGGAAAACACTTGGTTATGTCAAAGACATTGTGTGGACACTTTGTCTTGGATTTTTGTTTATTGGTACATTAGCATTTGCATATTTGTTGTTACCGACAAATAGGTCCAGGTTACACCGATAGGTTTATCTTTTCCAGATTAGCATGGCACGCTATGGAGATAACTTATTATTGTTGTAAATGCATTAAGCCAACATATTGAATTGGTTGTTGCATTGGGTATTAATTGATATGTAAATTAATTTTATTGTAATATCTTGTAAAGCCAACCTACTAAAATTGGTCTTAGGTTATGGTATAAATATAAGATCTTATTTGTAAGATCAAGTGTGGAATGCGAAAAAGGATTGTGTGAAGGTATATGTGAGAATAAGCAGAGCTATACACACAGACATCATTTGAAGGTTGAAGGAGGGTTTTTGTGAAGACAATCAGAACTACACCAGTACTGAATCCAGCATATGAAGATGCTAATTTTAGCAGTACATTCTTATTGGATTTAACCATCCAATTGTAGTCAGTGTGACTCCCATATTGTGATTGAGCAGTGAGCTCTAGGCACTTGGCCTTTCTGCATATGCAAACCCCATTTATGTACACTTACTATCTGCAGTAGTATCATTTGATTGTGGGTAAGGTTTCCCACTGTGGTTTTTCCACTTACAGGGTTTCCAGTACAAATATTGGTGTTATGTGTTGTGGATGACTTTGTCTTTATGTTTCATGCACTAATCCTTACTGGTATAACAATTAACTGTTAAAACTGTCTATCAACATATTAAATTGGTTTACCAATATTAAGCATTAAGTTGGTTAAGTTGTTTTTGGTTTGAATTTATTTGACAACTGATTCACCCCCCCCCCTTCTCAGTTGTCTCTGGGACCTAACAATTGGTATCAGAGCCTAGTCCTCTTTTGCAGAAGTTTAATAGCTTGAGGAGATCCAATGTCTACTAACTATTTTAGGGAGGATAGTCCTAAACTTGATGGAACCAACTATGGCATATGGAAGATCAAAATGGAGACACATTTAAATTGCATAGGAAAGGATATCTGGGATGTTACAAAGAATGGTTATACTACTCCTACTCTAGGTCAACCTAATCCACCTACCTTGGGAAAGGATGAAGAAAATCATTGCAAAGCAAGAGAAGCACTTTTGAGCGCATTATCTGATCAACAAATCATGGGACTATTAGATAGGTCTACTACTAAAGCTATTTGGGATCATTTGGAAACACTAAATGAAGGAGATTCCATAGTAAAAATTGCAAAACTTGAAAGCTTCCGGGTTAGGTATGAACATTTGAAAATGGAAGAAGATGAAAGGATTTTTGCTTTTATGGAAAGAGTAAATGAGATTGTTTTGGGTATTAAATGTTGTGGAGGAACCTTAAGTGAGGATGAAATTGTTTCAAAAGTTTTAAGAGGATTGCCACCGGCATATAAAATGAAAGTCACTACTATAAATGAGTTAAGAACAATGCCTAATACATCAGTAACTAGGGATACATTGATTGGGAAACTTTCAGCTTTTGAAATTGAAGAATTTGGTCATGTTGCTACTATAAAGATAGATTTGGCCTTTAAAGCATCAACATAATTTGCTCCATCATTTGACAAATTTTATTGGAAAGCCTTTTATGCAAGAGAACTTGAAGAAAGCAGGAAAGAAAATGAAGAACTTGAAGAACTTGAAGCACTATTTGCAAGGAAAATGCCTAAAGGTCCAGTTGGAAGTAAGTATGAAGGTAAAGCACCCTTTAAATGTTTTAACTGCAATAAGATTGGTCATATGGCTTCAAGATGCCCTGATAGACATGCTAGACTAAGAGAAGAAGCTAGAAAAACATACAAGCCTAACCCTGAATATCAGAGATACAGATTTAATAAGAATAAAGACAAATCATGTTAAATTGCTAATGAAGGTATGACTGATGATTCTGATGAGGATCTGGCAGACAATGGATGGGTTTTTGTTTCTATAACAAAAGATCAACTGACACCTACTGCTCAACCATTAAAAAAGGCCTTGGCAGCTAAAGTTGAAGTAAAGGATGAATGGATCATTGATTTAGGATGCTCACATCATATGACAGGAGACAAAGGTAAATTCTTAAACTTTCAAGAATACAATGGAGGCTTAGTGAGATTTGGAGATGACAAAGCTTGTTTGATCAAAGGTAAGGGTACAATATCTCTTGATGGTAAGCATAACACTGACAATGTTTACTATGTTAAAGGATTAAAACACAATCTTTTGAGTGTTGGTCAATTAGTTGAGAAAGGATTTCAATTACAATTCAAAAATGGAAAATACAAAATCATGAATAGAACTGGTTTGGAAATTGCAACCGGTAATAAGACTAGAGGTAATATCTTTCATTTGAATAATAGTGAAAAGACATGCTTAATAGCACATATTGATGAAAGTTGGCTACGGCATAAGAGACTCTGTCAGGTAAACTTTGATTGCATGGTGAAAATTAGTACTATTAAGGCAGTTAGAGATTTACCTAAAATTGTCAAACCTCACAATATAGTATGTAAGGAATGTCAATTTGGAAAACAAGTTAGAGCTAGTTTCAAAAGTATTCCAGAAAAATCCAATAATGCTCTTGATTTAATTCACACTGATTTATGTGGTCTAGCTAGAACTAAAAGCTTACAAGGTGATAGATATTTCATGTTAATCATTGATGACTATTCTAGAATGTGTTGGGTTACTTTTCTCAGAGAAAAATCAGAAGCACTAGGAAAGTTCAAACTGTTCAAAGCAATGGTAGAAAATGAAACTGGTAAGAAAATCAAATGTCTAAGATCAGATCAAGGAGGAGAATTTACATCTAAGGAATTTAATACATTCTATGAAGTAAATGGAATCAGAAGACAACTATCAGCACAATGGAGTTGTTGAAAGGAAAAACAAAACTATCTTGGATGCAGCAAGAAGTATGTTATCAGAAGCAAACCTACCACATGTATATTGGAGAGAGGCAGTCAGTACAATGGTCTATACATTCAACAAAGTTCACATCAAAGGTGAAACCGGTAAGACCCCTCATGAACTATGGTTTGGTATTACTCCTACTCTTAAATATTTCAGAATTTTTGGAAGTAAATGTAATATCAGAAGAGATGAGTATATTGGAAAATTTGATCCTAGAAGTGATGAAGGAATATTTCTTGGCTATTCATCTAAAAGCAAAGCATATAGATGTTTTAACAAAAGATTGTAGAAAATTATTGAAAGTACAAATGTAAAGATTGATGAACAATTCAGAGGAACTTCAAGGTATATAGACTCTGAACTAAGAACATAAATTTTGATAAATGAATCTACTCTGAATCTACTGGTATAGAATGAAGATCTAGTTACCCTGGTATCATCTGAGAATTCTACAGTAACTGAGGAACTGTGAGACCTCACCTCGACTCAGTCTGACATTCAGTGGATTTTATATTTAGACTATTATGGATACTTTATTTTGATGCATTTTGAGACTTAGAACTTATATGATTTCAGGATATGGATAACATTGCTATGATTTGATGATTTACTTATATGCTTTATGAGACAGAACACTACATGATTGTTAGATAGGATGATATTGCAATGATAGATGTCGTTATTGAATTTGCAGGACTTTACTCTGAATATTGAACTATGATGTATGGTTAAGTTTATGTGAATTGGGATGAAATTGCTTATGAGAATTTGCTTGATAAAAGATGTAATTAATCTGTGCAGATGAAAATTGTATGCAAGTAATGATGTGGATTGTTATATTATTGAATTATATTATATATGGTTATTTGGAAGTACTAATGTGTGAATTGAGATGCGCAGGAAATTTACCATGTGACCATGGAAAATTACGGAGAACCAAATCTAGACTTATGTATGTTCGTAAGCCCGGGGTTGTCTATTTGGAGAGACAACACCCCGTTTGTGTTGTATTTTATTCATAATAGTATATGTTGCATGAGTGTTAAGTGTTATTTAAATGTAATGTGAAAAAAAAACCACAAGAGATAATTTCATGTTTTATTTTTGTAAAAGTGTTTTATTTGTGTCACTTGACACATGTGTGGATTTAAATTTAAATGTTTTATTTGTGTCTCTTGGTGGGAAAGTGTTTAATTATAGTTTTTCTTAAATAATATAATGTGTTGTCATAAATACTTTGGGGATATAATAATTGGGGAGGTCAACATATGTTTGACCCGAAAATAAACTTCAGAGGGGTTTAAAATGGGTTAAATGAACACCTAGGGGTAGTTTAATAGGGTTTCCTAAAGCCCATAAGGTATACCTAGCGGTTAGGGGTAATTTTAGGCAAGTTTCTGATTTTAAATGATCTTTTTGACGCTTTAAAAATTGGCTTTTTTGAGTTGTGCGAAAATTGAAAATTAGAAGTTTAAATCTAAATAAGATTTTTCCTTTTGGAATAAGAGTCTTTTTGCATTTTGCTTTTCTTTCCTTTTTGGTTTTTAGAAACTTGTGAGAACTCAGAGAATGAGCTTCTTAAGCAAGATTTTTGAGATTTGGATGGTAATCACCCACTCTCCATTTTTGGAGACAAGAGAAATTTTGAAAAGAAAATAATGGGTTGGAATAGAAAAATTGACTAAGGGTAGAAGGATAAAGATTCGTGGATTGGGCAGCTCTTCCTCAAATATCAAATCTACCATTGGGCAGAATAAGGTTGGTTTGATTAGTCTTTGAAATGGTTATTTCTTGCATGTGTTTGAATGTATGAATGGTGAAAGAAATCTATGTTTCTTGTGTATGTCTTGTTTTAGAATTTCATTTGAAAATCCTTCATTATGCTTGTTGTGTTTTGGGAGTTTTCTCAAGACCTCTTACTCTTGGGAGAGAGGAGGATCTTGTGGGTGGTAGCAGTGACAACCCTCGAGTGAGAGACTCTCGTTTGAGAGCGATCACAAGGGATCTTTGTGTGACCCTTGCTGCATGGCCTGTTTGTGCAATGAGGGTCATAAGGAGGGATATAAGGCTAGAATGCCTTTGGGGGGCATAAGGAATAAGGGGTTGAGATTCTTGATATATTTATTGTGCCATGAGGTGGCTACTTGTTTATTTCATACTTGCAGTTCTCCTCAGGGTATTGGTCCACTACCACCCTTAAAAAAAAAGTCATCACCAAAGTGTGGTGCTGTGAAGCCAAGATGGGAGTGTGTCTGAAAATCTGTATGTATTTTGCTTTCTATGTGTTTGCCTATTTGTTATCCATCTAGGACTTGGTTCTCCGAGCTTGGGGGTGGCTACCAGTTAGCCTAGGCTGGGAGGTGAGCACTCCGTGGTCATTTTGTGATTTATTATGCAGGAAAGTCAGGAGAAGAGAATAGGAAAAGTGGAAAGATGCAGAGGACTATTGTTGAAGATACTTAAATCTATATGCAGTTATTTGTTTAAATTTGTTAGTAGAAAAATACCTCGTTCGTTGAATGAGAAGCAAGATGTAATCTTGAGTTAGGACATGTGATATAATATTGTAGTTAAATAAAGAAGTATCTTGTAATAGTTGCAGAATAATAAAAGAGTTGTAAAAAGCCAGATATGTTTCTATTTCCATTTTGAAAAGTAAAGGAATTGCTTTGATTTGCATGCAAAAGCTTCTTTGTATTATAAAAAAAAAAAAAATCATGATTTGGATATGCTATTTACATGTAAATAAATTAGTTGATTTTTTTTATTTAGTTGAGAAATTAATAAATGCATTTATTATAGAAAAGTATTTTGTATCTTTAAATAGTATTTCCTAAATTGTATTTCCTAATTTGTATTTCTAATTAGTGTTGAACAAAAGCTTAACAATAGATTTGCTTCATTCTTTTATCAGCAATGAGAATAATTACATAAAAGGCCCTAAGATTATATACCAAATATATATATATATATATATATATATATATATATATATATATATATATATATATATATATATATATATATATATATATATATATATTATAGGTGCGCATGTAATTTGATTTTTACATAATGTTATTCCTTGTTATATTTGTTTTAAAAAAAATTTGCATGTAAATCTTATTAAAAAAATATATTTGTATATTTTCACCCTTATAACTTTTATATTTATAGATTTATATAAATATAAATATATATATATATATATAAAATATATTTAAAAAAGAAATATAATATAAAAAAAAAGAGAAATTTGGGTTTGCACGCGGACCCACTGTGTGTGCACACAGTGTGGGCCGCGCGGCTTGCACTGTGCGAACACACAGTGTGGGCCGCTTTGGCTCCCACTGTGTGGACACACAGTGTCGGCCGCGGCCGCCACTGTGTGGACACACAGTGGTGCCGCGCCGCCACTGTGCGTTCACATAGTGGCGCCCTCGGCCCTTTCCCATCGCCTTTCTTCGAACCTGCAACAAAAAAAGAAATGGCCGCCACCTTGGGGGTTTCGGCCCTGTAAAAAAAAATGCAGTGGTAAACAAAAATAAGGGATTAAACCCTAGCCCGGGTAGGGCTAGGGTAAATGAAATAAATTAATATGATAGTTTAGAAGTTATTAATATATATAAATTAAAAAAAAAAATCTAAATCCCTAATTAGGGTTGGAAGGCAAAGTGACTATTATCTTGGGAAGATAATTTTAATGGATTAATATATAATGTATAAATAAATAAATATATATATATATATATATAAATTCTGGTTATAAATTGAAGAAAGTATTTAATAGAGTTTTAAATATTTAAAAGAATTTAATAGAGTTTTAAATATTTAAATACCTCCATATGATTACTCATAGGAAGTAAAAAAAGGAAAGTGAAATATATAAATTTTACGAAGAAAGCCTAGCCTTTATAATTTTTAATGTATTTAATGTAATAAATACTTAATTATGCCCCAGTTCATTTAATTAGAGCATTAAAATTTAAAAAAAAGATGTTTAGAGTATATAGTCATATTGGGGATTGAATTAATTTTCCTCTCCTAATTTCTTAAACGTGATTGATTTAATAAAATTTAATGACTAGGTATCTCATGGAGATAAAATTAGACCAGATAGATTTCCGCAAATATAATTAAACTATAATCGATGCTTGGTTCATTTCAGAATTAGCTCGAATATAATTATGGCAAATTCATTAACACTTGTCGTGTGAGCGAACTTGTTAATTAAATAGTATTTTTTTTTTTAAAATCATTCCATTTTTGCCCTAAATTTTGGGCATGACAGGAACAACAGCAAACAAAGACACCCCAGTATGTAAGACTGAATCACTCTGAAGATCAGATAATTGGAAATATGTTCAAAGGAGTTAAGACAAGAGGAAGATTGGAAAATGAAGAGGTATGTCTTACTTCTCAAATTGAACCATCATCAGTTAATGAGTCATGTGAAGATAATTTTTGGATTAAAGCTATGGAAGAAGAATTAGAACAAATTGAGAAAAATAACACTTGGACATTAGTTCCCTGGCCTAAAGATAAAAATGTAATTGGAACTAAATGGGTATTAAGAAACAAACTTAATGAAGATGGTAAGGTTATCAAAAATAAAGCAAGACTAGTGTGTAAGGGATATTCTCAGAAAGAAGGAATTGATTACACTGAAACCTTTGCACCAGTAGCTAGAACTGAGGCAATCATATTATTTTTGGCTTTTGCAGCACATAAGAACTACAAAGTATATCAAATAGATATTAAATGTGCATTTTTGAATGGAGACCTTGAAGAAGAAGTTTACATTGAACAACTTGATGGATTTTCTTTGACAGATAACAAAGATATGGTTTGCAGGTTAAGAAAAGCTTTGCATGGATTGAAGCAAGCTCCAAGAGCTTGGTATGCAAGATTGGATAAGTATCATTTGAAGATTGGTTTTTCTAAAGGAAATGCAAACAACAATTTATACTATAAAGTGACTAATGATGACATCCTAGTTATAGAAGTATTTGTTGATGATATAATCTTTGGAGGAGAAGATGGATTATTGTAATAACCCACCAAAATTGATCCAACAAAAATTGAGTATATTTTTTTTTCTTTATTACGTTTTATTCAATTGCATACTCTGGGCATCCATCCAAATAGGACTGGGCATTCATCCATTCGGGATGAGCTTCTAACCATACGGGTTAGGCAGTTGTCCATACGGGACGTAAATTTCATCTATCAAATACGGGATAGGCATCTACCCATACAGGGTAGGCATCCATCCAAACGGGATAGGAGATGCTCTGGCCAGAGACTTCGACTCATCGGGACCATTCGGGTCCTGAGCCACTCACTAAGTACTACATTCTTCTAACCAGAATGCACCGAGGTCACCGTCCTTAGGAGTAATAAGAAAATAAGACAAGCTTGAATTCCGCCTCGGAATTTGGCTTAAAGCCTCGGGAAGTCAAGCGAATCCATACGGGATTCCTTCCGAGTATGCATTGAATTGAGTTTGATTATCTTATCTTTCGATTAGGATTCTTACTCAACCAAGCCTAGACCTCACCCACGAACGCCTGAGTACGAGGGACAACTCCGTCCCAAGACTGCCTACATACCCACTTCGGCGTGGGATCAAGGCGTAAAGTATGTAGTTCTATCTTCTAATCTATGGTTTGATGTAAACTGATTTTTGTGGGTACGCAACCCTTTCTAGGGTCAGTGTCCCAGACAGTTTCTCTGCGGTTGCTACCCACGAAGGTAGCACTTAAGCGAAGGCTCAAGATGGCCTATTGCTTGTGGCCTAACAAAATAACTAGATCCTAATACTTAACATGAGCGTCACCCAATTACAAATCACCAATATCCCTTCGAGGTGAATAAATAGATAAATAAAGTCATTTTCACGAGAGCTCTTAACTAGACCATCCCTAAGAGGGGTTTACTATGGTTTATCTCAACGGATGTGAAATTCAATTAAAAGTTATCTTATTAATTATCGATCCAAGAGGGATTACCCGCCCCTTGGATTTTTAACTTCCAAATGACCCTTATTACTCCCCGACGATTTATAGGGACGATGCCACAGACGTCGTTAATGCAGCTTTATTAGGCGCTAAGTGCAGTAGTTCAACACGACGGCATTACCCGTAAGCGTGACCCAGAGGCACCATATATACCGAACGCTGCTAGTTTTGGTTTTCCAACTTCCTTTATTTAATTTTCTAACTACGAATGACAAAATGAAAGCGTAAATAATTGAAGTAACTACTTGAAGTGTAATTTGCATAGCAAATGAACTTGCATAATAGTAATTGCATGGAAGATATAATTATCCTAAAAAAAATTCGCATGCTATGAACCATTAACGAAAGCAATTAATCCATGATGAAAGATGACTTAACGAATCCAAAATAACGATTAAATCTAAGTACTTGTAATAAGGTAAGTTAATCTCAATCAAGTGTCTTAAAAATTTTAAAGTTTATTTAGGATAGTTTAATTACAATCTTGCTACACATTAATCCCATTTTCAATTGAAAGTCGATATCCTTAAATTCATACTAAGGAAAAAAAATCATCATTTCCTAATGTCATTATTATCAACTAAAGAAAAAAAGACTAAATAAAAATTAACTTTGTTTCCCTTTTTTTTTTTTTAAAAAAATAACCAAATTACAATTCCAAATTTCGAAACTTAAATAATAATAAAAAAAAAAACTAAATTCTAACTTAATGGCAAAGAGGGCTTGCATTGTTTTATAATAATATAGAGGGTTGCGGGGTGGGGACCACGGGTCCCATCACCCCTGCGGCCCTGCATGCGCAGGTCCGCAGGGATGAGGGGACCCTGCGGGCCCCTCCGTACCCTGCAACGGTTACTATGTAACCGTCCCTGCATGCGGGCTACCATTTAAGCAAAACGCCATGCGTTACGGGCGAGGGTGAAGTTCGAAAGTTTTATTTTCGTTTTTTAATTTTTTTTTGTTTTTATTTTTTTGGGGTTACTTATATATATATATATATATATATATATATATATATATATATATATATATATATATATATATATATATATATATATATATATATATATATATATATATATATTTGTTATAGTATTGACATTATCATTTTATACAGGAGTATTATAACAAAAAAAAATAGGTAATTAATAATGTTGCAGGTTTGTCTTAGGGACAAAATGAAACAATAACCAGAGGGATTCCTTTTTTTCCATTTCTTTGTTTTCTACAGGGAAATTCATTCACAGATAGAGGGAGTTTATTTCTTTTCTTCATTTCTTCTGTTTCCTACACAGGGAAAGCTTATTCACAGAGAAAGGAATTCATTCCTTTACACAGGAAGAAAAAAAAAGATTTCATTCACAGAGAAAGTTATCCATTTTTATTTTTATTTTTACACAGGGAAAATTCATTCACAGAGGGAGGAGATTTATTTATACACACAGGGAGATCTAATTTTTATCAAAATAAACTGAAGATAATAATCTAATTTCCATTTACTTGAAAACTAATTTCTTATCAGAATTAGAACAATGAATCTTATTTTCAAGAAAGAAAATGAATTTCATTCTACAAATCTGAGACAAAATAATGAATTTTATTCTCTAAAATCTGAAACTAATGTATCTTATTTTCAAAAGAAATGAATTTCATTCTACAAAATCCAAGATAAAACAATGAATTTTATTCTCTAAAATCTGAAACTAATGTATCTTATTTTCAAAAGAAATGAATTTCATTCTACAAAATCCAAGATAAAACAATGAATTTTATTCTCTAAAATCTGAAACTAATGTATCTTATTTTCAAAAGAAATGAATTTCATTCTACAAAATTTAAGACAAAAACAATGAATTTTATTCTCTAAAATCTGAAACTAATGTATCTTATTTTCAAAAGAAAAGAATTTCATTCTACAAAATTTAAGACAAAAACAATGAATTTTATTCTCTAAAATCTGAAACTAATGTATCTTATTTTCAAAAGAAAAGAATTTCATTCTACAAAATTTAAGACAAAAACAATGAATTTTATTCTCTAAAATCTGAAACTAAAATTTAAACAATGAATCTTATTTTACAATAAATCTCATTCTTTACAAAAATCTAAAAACTAAATTCATATCAAGAATTTTAACAATGAACCTTATTAAAACCAGGATTCTCATTTTCTACAAAATCTAAACTAATTCTTTAACAAAATACGATTAAAATTTCATACTCATAATTAATCTAATCAAATCTAATCTACCATAAAAATGAGATGCATGAACTAATTTGGAGGAACCTGGATGCTTGAAGATGGTGTGGAGTCCTCCTTGATCCTCCAATTTGAAGAAAAATCCTCCAACAAAATCCTTGCTGCCAATGAAGTGGACTACCAAAGAGAATTCAACTTGCAGAAATTTCTTATCAAGATTAGCTAGCTTTTCCTTTGAAACTTGTTCCCATTTTATAAAAGAAATTACCATTTCCCACTACCTATTTTTTAATTTAAAAAAGAGATTCTTCTCCCAATTTGGCCTCCATGCAAATTAATTAGGCTTAGTGGGAGGAGTTACATGCAAGGAGGTGGAGAAGCCTCTAGAAGCTTCTTATTCCTCCTACAACATGTGCCTTAATTTGGGTGAGGGAAATTAAATAACAATTTTAAAATATATATGCATTTTCCATGTGTGTGTGGTTTATTAATTTATTCCCTTACAATATTCATTCCATAATTCATCCAAAGAATATAAATAGAGTTTTGTATTTTAAATCAAAAAAAAGTGATAAAGGAGGGTTGTGACATCCTCCCCCCCTTAATCGGTGCATCGTCCCGATGCACTTATTAAATGTATTCAAAAGAGTTTATAGTTCATGTTCAAAACAAAAAGGGAAATAGCTGCTGCATCTCCTTAGTATCCTCCCAGGTGGCATTCTTCTCGTCGTACTGGTCCCATTGCACTTTGCACTGATCAACCTCTCTGTTGCGCAACTGGCACTGGCGCCTCTCCAAGATTCTGAATGGCTCTATCATTATTCCCCCCATTTCTTGGACCTGCAAGGCATCCCAATTCAAAATGTGTTTCTCATCAGGTACATATTTCTTAAGAAGAGATACATGGAAGACATCATGGATTCGGCTCAATTGGGGAGGCAAGGCTAACCGATAAGCAACTGGATTAATTCTTCCCAATATTTCAAAGGGTCCGACATAACGAGGTGCAAGCTTAGTCTTTTTCCCAAATCTTATGGAACTCTTGTGTGGCCTAACCCTTAGGAAGACTTTCTCTCCTACTTCAAACTCCCTTGGTGTTCTGTTTTTATCTGCATAACTCTTCTGCCTATCCGAGGCTTCCTTCAACCTTTGCCTAATTTCCTTAGTTTTCCTTTCCATTTCTCTCAACATATCTGGCCCAATAATCACTCTATCTTCAAGACTATCCCAACTCAAAGGTGTTCGACATGGTCTACCATACAAAGCTTCAAAAGGTGCCATTCCCAAAGATGTTTGATATGTATTATTGTAGGCAAACTCTACCAAAGGTAGGTACTCTTCCCATTTTCTCTGTTGGTCCATGCAGTACATACGAAGTAGGTCTTCCATAATCTGATTTGTCCTTTCTGTCTGACCGTCGGTTTCCGGGTGGTATGCGGTGCTAAAATTTAGTTGAGTCCCTAGGGCTGATTGAAGTGTGGTCCAAAACCTGGAAGTGAATCTTGCATCTCTGTCTGATATGATTTTCTCTGGTACTCCGTGCAACCTAACTATCTCCTTAATGAAACGTCTAGCCAAGGTGGGTGCATCATCTGTCAGATTTCCTGGTATAAAGTGTGCCACCTTAGTGAGCTTGTCAATTACCACCATTATTGCATCATGCCTAGAAGGTGACATGGGTAGCCCTTGTACAAAATCCATACTAATAACTTGCCACTTATGTTGGGGTACATCGTGCGATTGAAACAATCCAGCTGGGTGCCTATGTTCTGCCTTGACTCTTTGACACTCCAAACATTTGGCTACATACTTGACAATATCGTTCTTCAACCCTTGCCAAAAGTATAACTTCTTTAGATCTGCATAAAGTTTGTTAACTCCTGGGTGGCCTGAATAAGGGGCATTGTGAGCCTCCGATAAAACTACTTCCCTTAAATTCCCTGAATTAGGAACATAGATTCTGTTATTGTATCTGAGTAGCCCATCTTCATCAAATGTGTACCCTTCAACCTTAGGGTCGGTCGGGTTGTGTCTTATAGTTAATTCGACTTGCTCATACCATGGGTCATGTCCTTGTTCATCCATTACTTGCTTTTTGAAAGAGGTTTTGAAGGTTGCTATAGTCATCAAGTGTCTTCTCCTACTTAAGGCATCTGCCACCCTATTTTCTTTCCCCTTAATATATTCGATCTCAAAGTCATATTCGCTTAAGAACTCTAGCCACCTTCTTTGTCTGGCATTTAAGTGAGGTTGGGTAAAGATGTATTTTAGCCCTTGGTTGTCCGACTTAAGCTCAAAGGGCTTCCCTAGTAAGAAATGTCTCCACTTTTGCAGGGCATGCACAATTGCTGCCAACTCTAAGTCGTGGGGTGCATAATTGACTTCATGAGTCTTTAGCTTCCTAGATTCATAAGCCACTACCCCTTCATCTTGGACAAGTACCCCTCCTAACCCTTCAATAGAAGCATCTGTTACAACTGTGAAGTGTCCATTTGGGTCTGGTACCTTTAGAATGGGTGCTGAAGTTAGTTTTCCCTTCAAGATTTGAAATGCCTTATCACTTTGCTCGGTCCATACAAACCTTTTGCCCTTCCGTTGCAACGAGGTGATGGGATTTGCTATCAGGGTTTCCATTCTCGGTACCACTTCTATTCTCATAGTCATTCTGCCTTTCCCTAAGGTCCTGCAGTGATTGTTCCAGGAAGTTGATTTTATCTCTTTGTTCGGTTAGAAGGTCGATTATAGCTTGGACCCCATCTCCGTTATTACCTAGGTTGTGTCGATCCTCTTCATGATCTTCCTCGTGGTTTCCTTCATGGTTTTCCTCATGGCTTTCCTCATGGTTTTCCTCCCTTTGACTCCTAGTACGTCTTCCATTACCCCTTCCTCTTCCTCTTCCTCTTCCTCTTCCTCTTCCTCTTCCTCTTGCCATTCGAGGTTTTACCTGGAAGTTAAATTATGTAGTTAGTTTCTTTCTGAAGAATAAAATTTAATTTCTATTATTGTAAAACATTCCCTTAGTTGAATAAATTGAAGTGAGCACAAGGCCTAGATTTGAACCTTTGCTCTGATACCACATGTAATAACCCACCAAAATTGATCCAACAAAAATTGAGTATATTTTTTTTTCTTTATTACGTTTTATTCAATTGCATACTCTGGGCATCCATCCAAATAGGACTGGGCATTCATCCATTCGGGATGAGCTTCTAACCATACGGGTTAGGCAGTTGTCCATACGGGACGTAAATTTCATCTATCAAATACGGGATAGGCATCTACCCATACAGGGTAGGCATCCATCCAAACGGGATAGGAGATGCTCTGGCCAGAGACTTCGACTCATCGGGACCATTCGGGTCCTGAGCCACTCACTAAGTACTACATTCTTCTAACCAGAATGCACCGAGGTCGCCGTCCTTAGGAGTAATAAGAAAATAAGACAAGCTTGAATTCCGCCTCGGAATTTGGCTTAAAGCCTCGGGAAGTCAAGCGAATCCATACGGGATTCCTTCCGAGTATGCATTGAATTGAGTTTGATTATCTTATCTTTCGATTAGGATTCTTACTCAACCAAGCCTAGACCCCACCCACGAACGCCTGAGTACGAGGGACAACTCCGTCCCAAGACTGCCTACATACCCACTTCGGCGTGGGATCAAGGCGTAAAGTATGTAGTTCTATCTTCTAATCTATGGTTTGATGTAAACTGATTTTTGTGGGTACGCAACCCTTTCTAGGGTCAGTGTCCCAGACAGTTTCTCTGCGGTTGCTACCCACGAAGGTAGCACTTAAGCGAAGGCTCAAGATGGCCTATTGCTTGTGGCCTAACAAAATAACTAGATCCTAATACTTAACATGAGCGTCACCCAATTACAAATCACCAATATCCCTTCGAGGTGAATAAATAGATAAATAAAGTCATTTTCACGAGAGCTCTTAACTAGACCATCCCTAAGAGGGGTTTACTATGGTTTATCTCAACGGATGTGAAATTCAATTAAAAGTTATCTTATTAATTATCGATCCAAGAGGGATTACCCGCCCCTTGGATTTTTAACTTCCAAATGACCCTTATTACTCCCCGACGATTTATAGGGACGATGCCACAGACGTCGTTAATGCAGCTTTATTAGGCGCTAAGTGCAGTAGTTCAACACGACGGCATTACCCGTAAGCGTGACCCAGAGGCACCATATATACCGAACGCTGCTAGTTTTGGTTTTCCAATTTCCTTTATTTAATTTTCTAACTACGAATGACAAAATGAAAGCGTAAATAATTGAAGTAACTACTTGAAGTGTAATTTGCATAGCAAATGAACTTGCATAATAGTAATTGCATGGAAGATATAATTATCCTAAAAAAAATTCGCATGCTATGAACCATTAACGAAAGCAATTAATCCATGATGAAAGATGACTTAACGAATCCAAAATAACGATTAAATCTAAGTACTTGTAATAAGGTAAGTTAATCTCAATCAAGTGTCTTAAAAATTTTAAAGTTTATTTAGGATAGTTTAATTACAATCTTGCTACACATTAATCCCATTTTCAATTGAAAGTCGATATCCTTAAATTCATACTAAGGAAAAAAAATCATCATTTCCTAATGTCATTATTATCAACTAAAGAAAAAAAGACTAAATAAAAATTAACTTTGTTTCCCTTTTTTTTTTTTAAAAAAAATAACCAAATTACAATTCCAAATTTCGAAACTTAAATAATAATAAAAAAAAAAACTAAATTCTAACTTAATGGCAAAGAGGGCTTGCATTGTTTTATAATAATATAGAGGGTTGCGGGGTGGGGACCACGGGTCCCATCACCCCTGCGGCCCTGCATGCGCAGGTCCGCAGGGATGAGGGGACCCTGCGGGCCCCTCCGTACCCTGCAACGGTTACTATGTAACCGTCCCTGCATGCGGGCTACCATTTAAGCAAAACGCCATGCGTTACGGGCGAGGGTGAAGTTCGAAAGTTTTATTTTCGTTTTTTAATTTTTTTTTGTTTTTATTTTTTTGGGGTTACTTATATATATATATATATATATATATATATATATATATATATATATATATATATATATATATATAATATATATATATATATATATATATATATATATATATATATATATATATATATATATATATATATATATATATTTGTTATAGTATTGACATTATCATTTTATACAGGAGTATTATAACAAAAAAAAATAGGTAATTAATAATGTTGCAGGTTTGTCTTAGGGACAAAATGAAACAATAACCAGAGGGATTCCTTTTTTTCCATTTCTTTGTTTTCTACAGGGAAATTCATTCACAGATAGAGGGAGTTTATTTCTTTTCTTCATTTCTTCTGTTTCCTACACAGGGAAAGCTTATTCACAGAGAAAGGAATTCATTCCTTTACACAGGAAGAAAAAAAAAGATTTCATTCACAGAGAAAGTTATCCATTTTTATTTTTATTTTTACACAGGGAAAATTCATTCACAGAGGGAGGAGATTTATTTATACACACAGGGAGATCTAATTTTTATCAAAATAAACTGAAGATAATAATCTAATTTCCATTTACTTGAAAACTAATTTCTTATCAGAATTAGAACAATGAATCTTATTTTCAAGAAAGAAAATGAATTTCATTCTACAAATCTGAGACAAAATAATGAATTTTATTCTCTAAAATCTGAAACTAATGTATCTTATTTTCAAAAGAAATGAATTTCATTCTACAAAATCCAAGATAAAACAATGAATTTTATTCTCTAAAATCTGAAACTAATGTATCTTATTTTCAAAAGAAATGAATTTCATTCTACAAAATCCAAGATAAAACAATGAATTTTATTCTCTAAAATCTGAAACTAATGTATCTTATTTTCAAAAGAAATGAATTTCATTCTACAAAATTTAAGACAAAAACAATGAATTTTATTCTCTAAAATCTGAAACTAATGTATCTTATTTTCAAAAGAAAAGAATTTCATTCTACAAAATTTAAGACAAAAACAATGAATTTTATTCTCTAAAATCTGAAACTAATGTATCTTATTTTCAAAAGAAAAGAATTTCATTCTACAAAATTTAAGACAAAAACAATGAATTTTATTCTCTAAAATCTGAAACTAAAATTTAAACAATGAATCTTATTTTACAATAAATCTCATTCTTTACAAAAATCTAAAAACTAAATTCATATCAAGAATTTTAACAATGAACCTTATTAAAACCAGGATTCTCATTTTCTACAAAATCTAAACTAATTCTTTAACAAAATACGATTAAAATTTCATACTCATAATTAATCTAATCAAATCTAATCTACCATAAAAATGAGATGCATGAACTAATTTGGAGGAACCTGGATGCTTGAAGATGGTGTGGAGTCCTCCTTGATCCTCCAATTTGAAGAAAAATCCTCCAACAAAATCCTTGCTGCCAATGAAGTGGACTACCAAAGAGAATTCAACTTGCAGAAATTTCTTATCAAGATTAGCTAGCTTTTCCTTTGAAACTTGTTCCCATTTTATAAAAGAAATTACCATTTCCCACTACCTATTTTTTAATTTAAAAAAGAGATTCTTCTCCCAATTTGGCCTCCATGCAAATTAATTAGGCTTAGTGGGAGGAGTTACATGCAAGGAGGTGGAGAAGCCTCTAGAAGCTTCTTATTCCTCCTACAACATGTGCCTTAATTTGGGTGAGGGAAATTAAATAACAATTTTAAAATATATATGCATTTTCCATGTGTGTGTGGTTTATTAATTTATTCCCTTACAATATTCATTCCATAATTCATCCAAAGAATATAAATAGAGTTTTGTATTTTAAATCAAAAAAAAGTGATAAAGGAGGGTTGTGACAATTATGTAAAGAATTTTCTATTAAAATGCAGCAAGAATTTGAAATGTCTATGATTGGAGAAATTAAATTCTTTTTAGGATTGCAGATTTCACAGACTGATAAAGGTATATTCTTGAGTCAATCCAAGTACTTAAAAGAGTTACTAAAGAAATTTGGGATGGAGAACTCTAAACCGGTAAGCACACCTATGACCACAAATGACAAATTATCACAAAGGGATGAATCTACACCTATTAATCCAACTAGATACAAATCTATGATAGGAGGTTTACTGTATTTGACATAAACAAGACCTGATATTATGAATGCAGTATGTATTTTTTCAATATTTCAAAGTAATCCTAGAGAAAATCATGAATCAGCAGTAAAAAGGATTTTTCGGTACTTACAAGGTACTATAAATCTTGGATTATGGTATCCTAGAGGTGAAAACTTTGAATTATGTGCATACACAGATGCAATTTGGGCAGGAGATGTGGATGATAGAAAAAGCACCACTGACAAAGCATTCTTTCTTGGAAACAAACTAGTTTCTTGGTTGAGTAAGAAACAAAGGTGTACATCTTTATCAACAGCAAAATCAGAATATGTTGCAGTAGCAACTAACTGTACACAGGTACTATGGCTCAAGCAAATGTTGAAAGACAAAGGTAAAATGCAAGGAACCTATTACTATCTATTGTGATAATACTACAACAATTGATATATCTAAGAATCCGGTATTACATTCCAAAACCAAACATGTTTCTATCAAACTGAATTTTCTAAGGGAAAATGTTGAAGCAAAGGAAATAAAACTGGTTATGTGAATACTTAAGAACAGATTGTAGATATCTTTACTAAACCTCTGCCTGATGAGACTTTTGAATATCTTAGAGGTCATCTTGGGGTCATACCCCCACTAGTAGAGACTTAGGAAGTTGATGATTGTCATCAACTGGCAAAATTAACAGAGAAATCTTTTATTTCAGCTTTGATGGGAAGCTACTTCTCAGGGGGAGTAGATGGTATACTAAATTGATTGGTATTTTGTATATGAACTTGGCTTGGTAAGAAATTTGGCATTCGATGTCCAAGGGGGAGAGATTGGTATGAAAAAACACAAGGAAAACACATGTTGCTCCCTGGGGGAGAGATTGTTGTTTGGGAGAGATTATTACTCTCTGTATCTTGATTTTGGAGATTGTTAGTTTTTGGGTATTTGGCATTTCTATTATGACACTTTGATGGTCTTTTCATCTTGTGTTACCATCAATGCCAAAGGGGGTGATTGTTGGTATTTTGGTATTGTTTTGTCATTGATGTCAACACCTACTAAACACTTATCAACTATGGCACTTTGGAGAATCAGCAACATTCACCGACAAGCAAGTGACTCATGCACAATCACCAGTATCTGGTACACCGACAAGATATAATGATCACCGACACTTGGAATGATATGGAAAACACTTGGTTATGTCAAAGACATTGTGTGGACACTTTGTCTTGGATTTTTGTTTATTGGTACATTAGCATTTGCATATTTGTTGTTACCGGCAAATAGGTCCAGGTTACACCAGAAGGTTTATCTTTTCCAGATCAGCATGGCACGCTATGGAGATGACTTATTATTGTTGTAAATGCATTCAGCTGACATATTGAACTGGTTGTTGCATCTGGTATTAATTTATATGTAAATTAATTTTATTGTAATATCTTGTAGAGCCAGCCTACTAAAATTCGTCTTAGGTTATGGTATAAATATAAGATCTTATTTGTAAGATCAAGTGTGGAATGCGAAAAAGGATTGTGTGAAGGTATATGCGAGAATAAGCAGAGCTATACACACAGACATCATTTGAAGATTGAAGGAGGGTTTTTGTGAAGACAATCAAAACTACAGCGGTACTGAATCTAGCATATGAAGATGCTAATTTTAGCAGTACATTCTTATTGGATTTAACCATCCAATTGTAGTTAGTGTGACTCCCATATTGTGATTGAGCAGTGAGCTCTAGGCGCTTGGCCTTTCTGGATGTGCAAACTGTATTTATGTACACTTACTATCTGTAGTAGTATCATCTGATTGTGGGTAAGGTTTCTGTTGGCAAATGCACACTCCAATGAGACATTGTAGATGATTGAAGGTTTTGTCATTGATGGAAACCTTACAATCCTATGTCACTAGCAAGGCAATCCACCAACACCAACAAATTTAGATTCTACACCAGCACATAGACCACCGGCACCAGCAGTGAAAACAAGCATACCGGCACAGAAGCCAACAGGAATTTTGTTGTTAATATATTTTGTTTATTATTGTAAAATCATTTTAACCCAACTTGGCAAAATTGTAAAATGACTCATATATATAAGAGATCATTGTAGAACATTTGTGAAGAGAGGTAGGAATGTAATTAGGCAAAAAAATGTAGACCTATTATGTGAATTATAGGTTAAGGGTTTATGTAAGAAGCAAAGCAGAAACCGGTACTGGATCTAGCATTATAGATGCTATTTTGAAGTAGTAGAAGACACTGGATTTATATAATCCATTTTGTAAGTCAATGAGACTTCCTATTTTGTATTTGAGCAGTGAACTCTAGGCACTTGGCCTTCCTGCATGTCCAGGCCCCTCTTGTAGTAGTAATATTCTCTTATTGGCTAGTAAGTGAATATTGTGGATCACAAATCCCACACAAGGTTTCCTCGTTAAAATATTGTGTTATGGTGTGTTTTTCATGTGGTTGTTTTTATCTCTATTTATTGCATTACTTTCTGTTTACCGGTACACAATATTAATATGCTCTACATGTTTCAAGTTAAGAAAATCTTATTATCGGTTAGATACTGATTCACCCCCCCCCTCTCAGTATCTGTGGGAATCCTAACAATTGGTATCAGAGCCTGGTCCTCTATTTTCAGAAGCCTAATAGCTTGAGGAAGATCTTGACACCGGTAGAGATGAAAAACTTGATGAAGCAACTTGAAGCAGCTCTCTCAGACTATGATGGAGAAAATTTGAAAAATATCAAACTTGAAGATGACCTAAAAGTAGCTTAGGATATTATTCAAGCACTTCAAGAAAATCTTACTATTTCAAGAAACAAGAGAAGAGAACTTTGTGAAAAGATGCAAAATGAGAATGATGAAAAAGAAACTCTTAGTGATCTGATGAATAAGCTAAAACAAGAGAACTTGATAACAAAGAATGAGATGTGGGATATGACTATGAGATTTTGTAAGAAAATTGAAGATAGAAAAAAGAATGAAGAAGATTTGACTAGAAGACTGAATGATGCTCCAAATGAAACCACAAGACTCAGTTATGAAAATGATTTGTTGAAGATAGATCTGATGCACACACAGAATGACTCAAATGAACTGATGAGGCAGAAGAAGTCTTAGAAAGAGAACTAGATACTGCAAACCAGCATAAAGAGAAATTCAAGAAAAGCTTAGAAGAACTTGGTAACTTGCTGAACAATCAAAAACCTAAAGGTGACACTTGTGGAATTGGCTTTGAAGTTGGAGAAAGCTCTTGTACTGCAAACACACAGGATCATAGCAAACCAGTAAGACAACCTACTACTTATAAATTCAATGGCAAATGCTTTAACTGTAACAAGTATAGTCATAGAGTAAATCAATGTAGATCTAGAAATTATCAGAATACCAATGCACCCACTGGTCAATGTTCAAAATGCAACAAAATTGGTCATAACTCTGAAAATTGCAAAATGAATGTAAGATGTTATGTTTGTGGAAGATTTGGACACTTATCTAATCAATGTAGAACACAAATCGGCATAGGTTATGGGAAGGCTATTCAGAAAAATAATGTGACTTGTTATGCTTGTAACAAGATTGGACATATTGTAAAATTCTGCAGAAGTAAGGCACCATCGACAGACAACAAAGGTTCTAGTTTGAAAGGAAAAGAAAAGGTTGAAGAAGTTAAGCAAGAATTCTCAAAACAATGGATTAGAAAGTCAAACCTAAATGGTGTTGGGAATACTCCTCCACCAGTAGAACCAGACAACACTCCACCGGTAGAACAGAGTAGCACTCCACCGACAGGAGTCTCTTCATCTAATTGAAGAAAATTATTTTGAGGGTTTAGCAATCAAATTAGAAATATGCTATTACTCCCTCGGTTGATGGTAAGAAGTTGAAATTACTTCTATACTGGCAGATATGTTAAGTGATTACTTAAACGGCAAGCATTAAATGTGGTAGTTGGCAGATTGACATTATAAATTAGTGTTTTTGGCTCTATTTCACTTCACTGAGCATTCAAACATTCAAAGAGCGCGAAATTTTCAGAGCTAAGGCATTTCGAGCAAAGAGGCAAAGCATTTCAGCAACCAATCTTTCCAAAGGTAGAAAAAGGTATTTATAATCATGGCATCCTCTTATGTACATAAATTCATATCAAACCCTATTGTAGTCAAGGTAATCAAATGCCCTAGGCCCGTATTTCAGCTAGTTCCCAAGATAGCTAAAAAGGATGATAATGTTGGTGCATTTTCCCAAATCCCCAAAGGAGTTGTTTTTGCAGAAGATCCTAGAATATACATCCATTGCCACATAGAAGAATTAGGTGATGAGGAAATCAAGAACATGTACAAAACTGTCATATGTGATGATTCTGGTAATGTGAAACCTGAACACAAAATTATTGAAACTCTAAAATTCATTGAAATCATCAGCATTCTAAATTTCCCTAAGGAAGTTATTAGGATAGTATTAAGAAGGGTACATGGTGCTTTCTTTTGGCTAGATTCGGTTCATAAAATTACCAAGAAAGCTGTGAAAGCTGTAACAAGGTTACCTTCCATCGGTAATAGACCTGACAAGACATAGAAGGTCTCAAATGACCTAGTGACTAACCTGACAGGTGCAACATTTGACAAAAGGTCTTTAAGGGTGAATGATGTAACTGACATAAATGTGAGATTCATTAGCATGATTCTAGGCTACAAAACAACTCATGCAAACAGACTTAACTCAGTTTCCAGCTTATGCATAAAAAGTGTTCATGATATGGTTAAAGATAATGTAAAAATTGATGTATGTGAATGGTTAAAGGATGAACTTATTGACAATCTGGAAAAGATCAAGAAAGACAAGAAAGAGACATTCAGATTTGGTAACCTACTTGTTTGCTTAATGCTACATATAACCAAACAGGTGCCCGGTATATGTAACAAGAACCTTGGATTTGACATACCACTAGGGAAACAGTTATCTGACCTATTGAACAATATGGGTGAAAACAAAGAGAAGAATATCAATGAGTATTTTCTAGGAATGAAGGCCCGGATGAATGCTAGAGTCAGACTGTCACAGGAAATTGTAAATAAATACAAAGATGAGATATGTTTTGTCATCAAGAAGGATGAGATCTGGATGGAAGCAGTTACCCCAAGAACAATTTGGGTTACTGAAATGGGTTATGAGATAGATGATCACATCATTGAAACATATGCTAAAGCCCTTCTAGAAGCACCCAATGAACCTAAGGAAGAGGTATTCGGTAGTGCTAAAACCATTGAAAAACAAATTAAATCCAAGAAGAGAGTGAAGAAAGTAGAAGTAATAGTGAGGAGAGGTTCAAGGCAAGCTAAGGCTATAAAAGAAGATGTACTAAAATAAACTGGTATCACTAAAGATGAGTTACAAGCACAACAACTAGAAACTCACCTTTCACCAGTAGCAACTTCTTCAGAGAGTGATATGCCTAGAGCATTTAAACGAGTTGTAAGGAAAAGGGAACCTTCACCGGTATCCACACCTTCACCTAGAAGAACCAAGCAAAAACAACAAGCAGTGAGGCCCTCGGTCAAGAAGTCTACTCCTAGGAAGAAAAAGTTGACACCAAAGAAAATGACTCAACAAAATATTGCTCCAATTGACAAACTGTTGGATGAAATAATAGAGGAAGGACAGCTTAAGAACATTAACAAACTATATGATACATTATCAGTTGATGACAAGGAGAAAGTTGAAAATAGTGTAATTCTACACTTGGATATCTACAAGAAATTTTTGATGCAAATTGTAGATGAAGTACTGGTAGAACTATTTAAGAGACTTGAAGCTAGAAGAAAAGCTATTATAGAGCTTGACAAGAAAATAAAGATTGAGAAACTACTTGTTGTCTACCCAGTTAACTCTCCAAAAGAAATAGATGATCTAATTGCAGAGGCTAACCGGTTAGTATTCTCTACTGCACACTAGCATATTGCACTAATTGTTGGAAGAGTATATGAGGTTGAAGAGGAAACTGAAAATGCATGGGATATATTCCTTGTTGAGAAGGAAAAATTGTAAAGTTATGATGCCAATAGCTAACAAGATGAGAGGGGGGGGTGAATCATAGAAACTTAATCTTCAATAAAATCAATAGATTCAACCTCGGTAACTTATACTTCAGCAATATAACCAAAAACTGCTAAACATACAAACTCATAAACACATAATCATCATAACACATATAATACCAGATTTAATGTGGAAACCCAAATAGGGAAAAACCACTATGGGATTTCAGACCCACTAAGAAATATACTCTTCTAGAGTATGCTCGATTAAAAGCAAATCATGTTAAAGATTACAAACACATTGCTAGATGTGACCTGGTTAAGGGATTTCCCTTAGATCTATTAGGATCTTCACTTTGTTAGAAGTGACCTTGTTAAAGGATTTCAAACACTCATTTAGAATGTCACCTTGCTAGAGGGTTTACAAATAAGACTGTTAAGTTCACTTGGTTAAGAGATTTTCTGTCACTTACAAACTAATAGTAATAAATATATATCTGCAACTTCACATCTAAACTGCTAAAGCAGATTCTATTTTTCTCAAAACAATTCTGTCATAGGACTTATCTTGTCCCTTTGCTGGGCTCCTTACTCTGTTATTCAAATAGGTCTTCAAGCTTTTGTGCTCGGTAATCACTATGTAGCATCCCTGTGCTTACACTTGCCCGCATACATTGTTCATCAATAATTTCTTATTTATAAACAATTCGCTAACCGCTTAAACTCCTTGATCACATTACCCATGATCAATCTTAGCCATCAGATCTTCAATCTTAACTAGGTTCAATGCATCCTTCAATCTGAATTTTTTTTACCTTGCCTAGGGACTTGCATTCCTTTCTTGGAACTTGCACAAGGTTATTGCAGTTCAATCTGCACTTTAGATCTTCCTGTTGATCTTCTATTGCCATAGATCCTTAACAAACTTCATGCATGACATACCAATCATTTATACATCTCTAGCTCATCATTGTCCTTCATTAAATAATGCTTTTATTCATCCAATGCGATCTGTCATAACTCAGTTGCAACTCGGTAAATACTAAACTTTACTCGGTAGACATTTCACCTTCATTAATGGATATCGATAACCTTAGGGTTTACCGACTAGGTTCCTTAGGGTTTACCGACTAGGTTCTTATCTCGGTAACATAGTATAGTATTAACCTTACAATCAACAACATATGTAGGATATCAAAACAATCTAAACATCATGATCTCATCATTGTCTAACTCAGTAATAGTTGCCCATTGAATAACTTACTTCTCCCCTTTCTTATCACATTCTTTCTGTGTCTTTTACCGATCACTTAATTCTCTTCAAATCAATCTTCTCAAGATATGGCAACATCATACTGAATGAGAAAATCAATTTCTTGACATCAATGACAAAATAATGTTATAAAGATAGTTATCATCCCTTTTCAGTTATGTCAAATAATCTTCAACAACCTTCTCAATATCCTTAATGAATATCAACAATCTCCTTTCTATTGAAAATGCCAACAATCTCCCCCTTTGGCATTGATGGAAAAACCAACTTTTAAATGGTAATACCAACAAGATATTCAAATTGATTAGGATTCAGATTGGTGTTAGACTTCTCCTATTATCCTTGAGCTGTTAAAATATCTTGAAGTCTTCTCTCTTTTGTAGTCTTCTCCCCCTGTCATTAGTCTTTCGTTATCTTCTTCATTTAGGACTTTACCATTTAGTCTTTTCCCGCTTTGACAACAATGCCAAAAAGTAAAAGAACGAAATCATGATTTCTTCCTCTGTGAAGTGATTTACCTTGTTGTGTATCATCTCAGTCTCGATCAGAGCAACTTGTCTCTATTCACTATTCCCTACACACCTTTAGAAAACCTTCTAAAGTGTGTAAATCAGCATCAATCCACACATAGTATTCTATAGATTCATCGAATTGATGCTTTCACCGAACGTTGTTAGTGAGTAGAAGATAGGGGTAGGACCCCTAACTTGCTTCTGAGATACTCAAAAGTGTCCCTTGGTAGTGGCTTTGTGAAGATGTCTGCTAATTGCTCCTTTGAACTGATATATTCCAGCACAACTTTCTTTTCTTGAACTTCTTCTCTAAGATAATGATACTTTATAGAGATATGTTTTGTCTTAGAGTGCATTACCGAATTCTTTGAAATGTTAATGGCACTCGTATTATCACAGAATATAGTTACTGGCTTGGTAACTTTCTCATTTATTCCTTCCAACAGTTGTTTGATGCATGCTATATTTGTGCAATTCAATGTTGCAGCAACATATGTAGCTTTTGTTGTTGACTGTGAGATACATCCTTGTTTCTTACTAAGCCAACTCACTAGTCTTTCTCCTAGAAAGAAAGCTTCACCACTTGTGTTTTTCCTGTCATCTATGTTGCCTGCCCAATCAGCATCAGTATAAACTTTTAAATCAAAATCATTTCTCTTTTCATATACTAAGCCATAATCTTCAGTGCCTCTCAGGTATCTGAAAATTCTCTTGATTGCTGTCATATGGGTTTCCTTGGGATCTGCAAAGAATCTTGCAACAATACCTATTGCATGTGCTATATCTGGTCTAGTATGCACAACATATTGCAATTTCCCAATCATAGATCAGTAAAGTGTCTCATCAACAGATGCATATTCATCATTCTTTGATAGTTTACAGTTAGTGGTCATAGGAGTACTTACTGGTTTAGAATCCTCCATTCCAAATTTCTTCAAGATTTCCTTTATGTACTTGGATTGAGTAATGAAAATCTCATCTTTCATTTGCAGTATCTGTAAACCTATAAAATACTTTATCTCACCGATTAATGACATCTCAAATTCTTTGCTCATTTCATTTCCAAAGTTCTTGCATAAGGAGTCATTACCACAAAAAATAATATCATCAACAAATATGGTTGAGATCAGTATTCCATTGTCCTCATCATTCTTCATGTACATGTTGTTGTTTTCACTTGTCCTTATAAAACCAATCTTGATTAAGTAAGAGTGTAGTCTCTCATACCATGCTCTAGGTGCTTGTTTCAGACCATATAAAGCTTTTTTCAATTTGCATATCTGATCTTTACTCTTGTCTTCAATAAATCCTTTAGGTTGTTCAATGTAAACTTCTTCTTCTAATATACCATTCAAAAATGCAGATTTAATATCCATTTGATATACCTTGAAATTTTTGAAAGCAGCATATGCCAACAATGTTCTTACTCCCTCAAGTCTAGCCATAGGTGCAAAAGTCTCACCATAATCTATTCCTTCTTCTTGAGCATAACCTTTGCAAACTAGTCTTGCTTTGTTTCGAATGACCTCACCTTTTTCATTTAGCTTGTTTTTGAAAATCCACTTTGTACCGATTACATTTTTGTCCTTCGATCTTGGGATCAGTGTCCATGTGTCATTCTTCTTGATTTGAGCAATCTCTTCTGTCATAGCATTTACCCAATCTTCACTATTAAATGCTTCTTTTACTATTCTCGGTTCAAATTTAGATATCAGACATGTGTTCTGTCTCAATTTGTTCCTTGTCATCACTAGATCATCCTTATCTCCTATAATCTAACTTGATGCATGATGTCTTCTGACATATTTGGCTAATATAGGCTCGGTAGGTTCTGTATGATCTTCTTCATCACTTAGTAACTGGACATTATCTTCATTTTCTTCAGCAGCTTTCTCGGTAGGACTTCTCGGTTGAACATAAACAAATTCTTCATAATCTTCTAGTTCTTTGGAATTTCCTTCATCATTTCTTTCTGCAAATTCATCAATTTTCACATTTGCACTTTCTACTATTTTGTTAGTTGATTTGATTAGACATTTAAATGCTTTACTTCTAGAAGAATAACCAAGAAATGTTTCTTCTTCACTTTTCTGATCAAACTTTCCATTTCTGTCATCTTTGTGAACATAGTATCTACTTCCAAATATTTTAAAATAAATTACATTAGGTTTCTTGTCATACCAGATCTCATATGGTGTCTTCATAGTTCCTTTCTTCAGTTGAACTTGATTCAGGGTGTAAACTGCAGTGCTGATTGCTTCTCTCCAAAATGTTTGAGGTGCCCTTTTTTCTATCATCATGGTTCTGGCACAATCAACAATTGATCTGTTTCTTCTCTCGGTTATCCTATTTTACTGAGGTGGTCTCGGTGCAGATACTTGCCTTTTTATACCATGATCATTGCAAAATAAGTTAAATTCATCAGAAGTGAATTCTCCTCCTTTATCAGATCTAAGACATTTTAGTTGTCTTCCTGTTTCATTTTCAACTCTTGCCTTGTACCATTTAAACATTTGAAAAGCTTCTGATTTTTCTTTTATAAACATAATTGACATCATCCTTGAGTAATCATCCACAAATAATATGAAATATTTATCACCATAATAACTTTGAACTTTCATGGGACCACAAAGATCAGTGTGTACTAGATCTAAAATTCCTTTAGAAGTGTAGGACTTACTTATAAAGCTTGATCTTGTCATCTTACCCATCTGGCATCCTTGGCACATAGCATTCTCAAGTTTTTCCAAGCTCGGTAGACTTCTTACTCGGTGCTTCTTACTTATTTTGATCAGATTATCAAAATTTACATGACAAAACCTTTTATGCCATAACCAGGTATCATCTATCTTTGCATAAAGAAACTTGTTCCGAGTTGAGTCAAGATGAAATGTATTACCTTTTGTTTGTGTCCCGGTAGCAGCTAACTTTCCATGCTTGTCATGAACTTTGACAATTCCTTTCTGAAATTCTATTCGGTATCATGTATTGTTTAGTTGTGCTACACTGAATAAATTGTATTTCAAACCTTCAACTCAGTATACATCATCACATTTAGCATTGACAAGAAGTGTTATAGATCCTTTACCTTTCACCGGACATGGTGCATCATTACCAAATCTTACATAGCCTCCATCATAGTCTTCTAATTTAACAAACTTGTGTTTATCATTTGTCATATGATGTGAGCATCCACTGACTATGATCCAAGAATCATTATTATTTATGTGAGATATTAGGGATTTTTCTTCATACCTTTATTCATCTAATCCATCTTTAATAGCCACATAAACAAATTCCTTAGTATCAGTTTCATCAGATTTATCATCATTGGATTCCTCATCAGCTACTAGGCATGTCTTTCTATCTCTCCTTCTGAAGTCTCGGTGTCCTCTGTATTGGTTGTCTTTCTGTTTGTTATCTCGGTATTCTCTCTTTTCACTAGATTCTTTGTCAGGGCAGTTAGAAGCCATATGTCCTATTTTATCATAATTGAAACATTTTAGAGGTAGCTTTCCTTTATACTTACCTTTTCCTCTCGGTAACCTTCTGGCTAATAATGCTTCAAACTCTTCTTGCTTCTTGATTTCCTCATATAGTTTGTGCACTTCTTCCATGTTCTTGCGAAATCTTTCACTTGCTCCATTGTAATTCCCTTCAGAGTACTTACTCATTCTATCATTGTAATCATTAGATTCACCAATATGAAAAGAACTGAATGCATATTCAACTTTATTTACCGAAGACCCACTGCTATCAAAATTACTTAACTCAAATGCATGTAGCTTACCAATAGTAGCATCCAAAGAAATTGGCATGTTAGGTATAGACCTCAATTCATTGATTGTAGAGACTCAAATGGCATAAGCAGGTAGAAGGGTTCTCAACAACTTACTTGTTACATCCTTTTCTTCAATAGTTCCTCCTGCTCTTTTAATTTGGTTGACAGTCTCCTTTAATATTGTACTATATTGGGTTATGTTCTCACCTTCATTCATTCTCATGGATTGAAGTTGTCCTCTTAGACTATCAACTTTTGTTCTTTGAACATGTTCATCACCACCATATACAGATATGAGCTTGGTCCACATTGCTTTTGCATCATTGCAACCTTCTAGATCATTAAACTCTGAGTCGATCAATGCAGATGTTATTTCAATCATTGCTTGAATGTGTTCTTGCTTTGCCTTTATCTCTTCCAAGGTCATCAGATTGGTGCTTGGTGGTATGTAATCATTCTCCAAATAATATGTTGCATATTCTCCAATTCTCGAAAAATGCATCTTCATCCTTTTCTGCCATCTAGAGAAACTTGACTTGTTCATCTTTGGTACATCCCTTTTATACATCTTCGGATCTTTGCCTCAAGTACCTTTAAAATTTTCTTCCAGAGTCCAAAGCTCTGATACCAATTGTAAAGTTTTGATGCCAATAGCTAACAAGATGAGAGGGGGGGGGTGAATCATACAAACTTAATCTTCAATAAAATCAATAGATTCAACCTCGGTAACTTATACTTCAGCAATATAACCAAAAACTACTAAACATGCAAACTCATAAACACATAATCATCATAACACATATGATACTAGATTTAACGTGGAAACCCAAATAGGGAAAAACCACTATGGGATTTTGGACCCACTAAGAAATATACTCTTCTAGAGTATGCTTGGTTAAAAGAAAATCCTGTTAAAGATTACAAACACATTGCTAGATGTGACCCGGTTAAGGGATTTCCCTTAGATCTATTAGGATCTTCACTTTGTTAGAAGTTACCTTGTTAAAGGATTTCAAACACTCATTTAGAATGTCACCTTGCTAGAGGGTTTACAAATAAGACTGTTAAGTCCACTCGGTTAAGAGATTTTCTGTCACTTACAAAATAACAGTAATAAATATATATCTGCAACTTCACATCTAAAATGTTAAAGAAGATTCTATTTAGCTCAAAACAATCCTATCATAGGACTTATCTTGTTTCTCTGCTGGGCTCCTTACTCTGTTATCCAAATAGGTCTTCAAGCTTCTATGCTCGGTAATCACTATGTAGCATCCCTGTGCTTACACTTGCCTGCATACATTGTTCATCAATAATTTCTTATTTATAAACAATTCGCTAACCGCTTAAACTCCTTGATCACATTACCCATGATCAATCTTAACCATCAGATCTTCAATCTTGACTAGGTTCAATGCATCCTTCAATCTGAAAATGTTTTACCTTGCCTAGGGACTTGCATTCCTTTCTTGGAACTCGCACAAGGTTATTGCGGTTCAATCTGCGCTGTAGATCTTCCTGTCGATCTTCTATTACCATAGATCCTTAACAAACTTCATGCATGGCATATCAATCATTTATACATCTCCAGCTCATCATTGTCCTTCATTAAATAATTCTTTTATCCATCCAATGCAATCTGTCATAACTCGGTTGCAACTCAGTAAATACTAAACTTTACTCAATAGACATTTCGGCTTCATTAACCGATATCGATAACCTTAGGGTTTATCGACTAGGCTCTTAGCTCGGTAACATAGTATAGTATTAACCTTACAATCAACAACATATGTAGGATATCAAAACAATCTAAACATCATGATCTCATCATTGTCTAACTCGGTAATAGTTGCCCATTGAATAATTTATTTCTCCCCTTTCTTATCACATTCTTTCTGTGTCTTTTACTGACCACTTAATTCTCTTCAAATCAATATTCTCAAGATATGGCAACATCATACTGAATCAAAAAATCAATTTCTTGACATCAATGACAAAATAATGTTATAAAGATAGTTATCATCCCTTTTCAGTTATATCAAATAATCTTCAACAACCTTCTCAATATCCTTAATGAATATCAACAATCTCCTTTCCACTGAAAATGCCAACAAAAACAGGAAGAGTATAGAAACCCTAAACCAATCAAGGTATATCAGAAAGACAAGGATAAGGGAAAAGGAAAGGTTGGTGGACCTCCAAGCATCAAAATAAGAGATAATTTATCCCCACCAACCCAGGTTACTCCACCGGTAACAACAACTGAAGATCAACCGACTGATGAGAGTATGGATGTATCAGAAGAGGATACAAATCCTAATTCTAAGGTACTATACATAGTTGATGTTGATACTCAGAAAGTCAACATTATGATAGACAAGGACACAACTGGTAAGATAGATATGGCTAGTGAGCCACCAGTAAATAATGAAACAGATAACACACAAGGAAAACCGGTAGATGGTAACATAGAGCAACAGGTTAATGTAGAAACAGTGCCAGCGGCAACAGGAGAACAACAAAAACCTTTTCTTAAATAAATGGAAATATAGACTAACCTACCAGAGGTCACTACAAGCAAGGATATTGCTCCCACCGGTGGAATTCAGAGTGTTGACCCTTCAACTGCAGGATTTAAATCAATGAATGTGACTTAAGTTCTTTTAGATTCTATAAAGGAAATAGTAGATTGTAGTTCACAAGCATATAAAGCTATAGATGACACAATTCCAATTTTGAAGATGATAGCTCCAAAATTCAATGTAGATAATAAGGATTCTTTGAGTCAACTCGACACTTTGTCTAAATATATTACTGACAACACAGTGACAGTTGAGCAAATAAAGGAAGAAGCATTCAAAGAGAGGTTAGAAAAAGAAAACTAGAAAATTCTTTGAGGAACAAATAAAGAAGTGTACAAGGCAGTTTGACACACTTAAGGAGTTCAAAACTTTGTATAGAGACATTTGTAAGACAAACTTTTTGACAGTTGACATAGACAAGAAAATGAGCAAGATACAGGAGGAAATTAATAAGCTAGCTAACAATTTTATTAATTCATCTGATTCATTATCAATTTTTGAGCAAAAGATAACAGGTTTTGAGGAAGAGTTACTAAAGCTAGAAAGAGAAAAGGAGAAAATAAAAAGTAAGGCTAAGGATTTGAAATGGAGATTAAGTCCAAAGTTGGCCTACCTCGCATGTTTAAGGAAAGAAATATCTGATGCATTAGTTCAAGGACAGAAAACACCGGCAAAACAAATGCAACACCTCACCGGTACAATTCAAAGAATAGAGGCAGCAATAAAAGACAGTAAAAAGTTTCTTGAAAGCCTAAATTTGGTTTTGGCGAATCTTTTTCAAATTGTAACCACCCGGTTACAAGGTTGAGATAGGAAACCATACTCTATTGACACTTTGACAACCTTTGTCATTGATGCCAAAGGGGGAGTAGTGGTATGAGAAAATAATCAAGACTCATTTGCTCAGGGGGAGTTCACACATTTTTGGTTCACACATTTTTGGTAACATATTTTTGGACTACACTTTTTGAGTTTTCTCATTAGTGTTGTCATCAATGCCAAAGGGGGAGATTGTTGGCAAATGCAAACTCCAATGAGACATTGTAGATGATTGAAGGTTTTGTCATTGATGGCAACCTTACAATCCTATGTCACCGGCAAGGCAATCCACCGACACTAGCAAAGTTAGATTCTACACCGACACACAGACCACCAGCACCGGCAGTGAAAACAAGCATACGAACACAGAAGCCAACATAAATTTTGTTGTTAATATATTTTGTTTATTATTATAAAATTATTTTAAGCCAACTTGGCAACATTGTAAAATGACTCATATATATAAGAGATCATTGTAGAACATTTGTGAAGAGAGGTAGGAATGTAATTAGGCGAACAAAGGCAGACCTATTGTGTGAATTATAGCTTAAGGGTTTATGTAAGAAGCAGAGCAGAAACCGGTACTGGATCTGGCATTATAGATGCTATTTTGAAGCAGTACAAGACACTAGATTTATATAATCTATTTTGTAAGTCAGTGAGACTTCCTATTTTGTATTTGAGCAATGAGCTCTAGGCACTTGGCCTTCCTGCATGTGCAGGCCCCTCTTGTAGTAGTAATATTCTCTTATTGGCCAGTAAGTGAATATTGTGGGTCACAAATCCCACCGAGGTTTTTCCCACACCGGGTTTCCTCGTTAAAATATTGTGTTATGGTGTGTTTTTTATGTGGTTGTTTTTATCTCTATTTATTGCATTACTTTCTGTTTACCAGTACATAGCATTAATATGCTCTACATGTTTCAAGTTAAGAAAATTTTATTACCGGTTAGATACTGATTCACCCCCCCCCCTCTCAATATCTGTGGGAATCCTAACAATTTCCCACCGCGGTTTTTCCCCTTACAGGGTTTCCACGTACAAATATTGGTGTTATGTGTTGTGGATGACTTTGTCTTTATGTTTCATGCACTTATCCTTACTAGTATAGCAATTAACTGTTAAAATTGTCTACCGGCATATTAAACTGGTTTACTTGTATTAAGCATTAAGTTGGTTAAGTTGTGAAATATTAAATTTTAAGGGGGAACGAAAAAAGTCTTGGTGGTGTAAGAAACATAAATAAGAATAAAAAATGAAAAGGTGATCAAATAAGGCTGCCAACTAATCAACTTCTATAAAACAATTGAAATGAGTAGTAAATAAAATAATATTGTGAATATATAAAATATTTTCACACTATTAAATATCCTATCCACTTGAGCTCTAAAATTAGATCATTTTGATTAATGTTTATTATACAGGGGATCAACCAGACAAAAATGTTAGAATAGTCATCATGTCCACTTTTAATATGATTCTACTAGTTGAGATCATTAAAGTTTTCTACTAAAATACAATTTGGATTTGATATTATTTAAAAAAGTATAATTCTAAGAATATCTCATTCTTTGGTGTCACTATGAAAATAAAATAAAAAAATCATCCATTAAAAAAATAATGATGCAAACACAATTGTCTAGGGGATCTTCCCCTTTATCAATGAAGATATGTCCTCATAATAGTTTGTCCACTTCTACCTTTATAAGAAGTATATAAGAAAAAAATATCTTTCCTTACATTATGGAAAGAAGCCTCAAGATGAACACCACTTAATTTAATTTATTGAAAAAATAACATATTGGATTTCCATTTATTAAGCCTCTTTTTGACTCCATACTTTCAAGGAGCGAAAGATATCCATCTTACATTCCAAGAAAACTTTTTGCATTTCATGATGATGAAGGTACTCAAATAAAACACCCTAAAATGGTTGGAGAACAATACAAACTACCAATTATTCTTTTGATCTCTAGGAATAAGTGATGATAATCTTTCTGTTTGGTGAGAACTAGGTTATTGGAGGTAGATGATTTATTAGTCTAATGAAGAGGGATAGAAGCAAGATGAGTAAAATAAATTTGGAAAAATGGGGGTTAGGATATTAAAATAGTAAAATGTTTGGGAAAAGGTTATACATATTGGATGTTTAAATCTATGAAATAATCAAAATTACAACTCAAGTTCAACATTTGACTATGACATTCATGATATAATCAAGTATTTGGAATTTCAAAGGTTTATCTTGTCCATTTCCAAATCACACAAGAAATGGGCTTCTCCTCGGTAAGGTCATCTCTACTCTATCCTTGACTTTCACACTCTAGTCATTAATTTTTTCTTCATGTGATATCATTTCAATGCGCTTTCTCAAAAATCTTCTAGAAGCCCTTCATAAATTTAACTAAATTTTTTATTTGAGTCAATGTCTTCATTTTTATAAATACAGTTTATCTACTCCTAATTACCATGCAGCTATTGTTAACCATATCTAAACACTTGAATCAATAAAAAAAATATTATTAAAATAATATCCTAATCATTCACTTCTAAAATATTTTCATCATTTATTCCCAAATCAAAATTCAATCTTATATATTTAACCACATGATAAAACTACTATAATATTATATAACCTAAGCATTTCTAGAAGGTATTGAAAATCTTACAGATTTGTATCATTTCTCATCAATATCAGTTTCCTTTGGAATTCTATAACCTAAGCACTTCGAGAAGGTCATATATGTTAATTTTCTAATAGTATAATTCATAAAAGTTTTGTCTTTTCTATCTAATATCAATTTTCTTGAAAATCTATAGTCCTTAACATTAGACATTATTGTACAAGTTAGATATTTTTGTCTTTTCTATCTAATATATGGTTGACAATTGAACTTCCCCAAATTGACTTTATAATAAGATTAGCTCTCGTACAAAACTCATGCTTTTTTTTTGCATGGAGTGAAAATGAAAGGAGAAAATATTTCCCCCACCAATTATTACTCATTAAGACTAGTTTTTTATAAATATTTTCAATAAAGGAATAATGTATCACCATCCATTTTAGACACGTAACATCATCCACCTAATCCTTAAAAGGATGGTGTATACATTTAACAAATTGGAGCGTGCATTATTAAATATATTATATTAACTTTTTTATTTCAAAATTTTATGAAATAATCATTCTAATATTATTTATTTTATTTTATTTCTTATGATGCTTCGAGATAACTTTAAAGAGGGAGAATCCAACATTTTAGTAGATGTTTGGATTGCACTTCACACATTGTTTTTTAAGGATTTAACTTTGGTAATGATTCATTTTAATAACTTTTAGATTTTTAGTCTAGATATACATAAGATGTACTCATATTTTATTATTGTTTACTTTCAGTGGATACATTATCATGATGTGTTATTCAGACTTATATGACATTATTTCATGCTTTATTTGGATATGAGATGCATAATTTATTTACAGCATTTCAGTACTTGTGATTTATGGCATTTTATGGATTATTGCTATGTACTGACACTTTATTTTATCTACGCAATGTGGAATTATATGTTGTGTGTCTGTGAGTGTATTGGATGCTAGGGCACGATTTTCTTTCACTCATTTCGCTGAGACAGGGAACGTCGCGATTCTCCTTCATCGGTGTGCATGTCATGTTTTCTATATTGTATATATGCATGTGTGGTTCGGTGATGTAGGGTATTGCAGGTACAATTACCGGGTAGGTATGGGGTATCATCTCCACCTAGCTTCACAGGTCTGAGCGTGCCTTATATTGTCCGATGGAAGTGGAGGAGGTAGTAGTTGACCCTATTTTACTCAGTTACACTCTTGTCAGTGTTGTCAGTTGGTCGTCCTATCAGTTTGTTCAGCCTTCATGTATTGTCGTTTGACTTTTTTTGAGTCTTTGCTTGGGGTTTGTTCAGTTTGTGTGTTTTAGTCGATTTAATTAATTAATTAAATTTATGGAGTTATCTCATAGTTGGTATTTTTGAATTATATATTTATGCATTGAGATTATAAATTTAATTAATTAAAAGAAGTTATTAAATTAAGTTGCAAGTTGCATGATATTAGAAATATATTTTATTTAAATTTTAGTGGAAAAATAAATTAGATTAATTTCATTTATTGTTTCCTAGGATTTTAAATAAATATAAGAATAAAAGAATAAATTAGAATCAAAAGTATTGCTTTAATTTCTTTATTTAGAAAATTAATTAATTTGCATGAGAAAAGAAAAGAAAGAAAAATGATTTTGAATTATTGCATGTTAACTTATCCTTTGTTAGAAAATTAGAAAAGAAAATAAAATTGCTTTATTACTAAAATTAAATATTAGGATTTTTTTTGGAAAAATATATGCAACCTAGAATTTTAGTTTAAAAGGGGAATGGGTCTTTTATTTTGGGGAGACAGGAAACAGGTCAGGGATTTAGGTGAAGAGAAATTTATTTGGAAGCTTGTTGAAGGATTGGTTCTCCTCTACAAATTTTCTTCCAAGAAAGCTATACCAGGTTGGGTGGCTTCATTTGATTGGTTGTTTTAAAGAAAATATTTTATTTCTTTCTTCTTTCTGAATGATGTGTGTGTTAAAATGTTTGTCAAATCTAAAATCCTGCCTAATTATTTCTTGTTTTTGGCTAAAGTCCATTCCCGAATTTAATTTCTAGTTTATGGAAAGAAGTTATTTTCTGGGTGTTTTTAGATTAAATTTTGAGAAAATTGGGAAAAGTTATTATGGCAAATTTTGCCAAGATTTTTATTGTGTATGGAAATTGCAAGATTTGGGAGGAATGAGATTTACTAGAGAAATCATTCCCTCTTGTTTGATTTTTGTTTTGATAGTTGGCTATGGCAGTCCTTTTTAATATTTGTATATTTCTGTGATATTATTAGTTATTATAGAAATAAATTTAATCATTAATTAAATTTATTGTATTATTAAAAGTTAAGGGAAATTATTTTATTATATTATTTTGGAGAAATTATGCATTAATCAATTTCCCTGGAAATAAATTGGTTTGGAAATAAATTCTAGTTGAAAATTAAATTTATTGGTTTTTAGGTTATTATGAATTTAAAAAAAAACAAAAAACCAATCGGTAGCCACGACCGACGGTAGTATGCTACCGGTGGTAGCATGTGCTACCTTCGGCAGCACGTGTTACCGTGCAGGGAGCAGGGGTATTAGTTGTTTTCACTTCTTCCTAGAAATATTTCGTGCAAACCAAAATATGGAGTTTTGGATTTCTGTGCAGGTTATTAAATTTGATTTTTAAATTAATTCATTAGATATATATATATATATATATATATATATATATATATATATTTATTTTATTAAGTGCATTAATTATAACAATAACATGCTTAATAACACAACGGAAGTCTAACACATGATTTCCTAAGGGTTGCCAATGAAGATTAATCGTAGATTATATTAACACCATGGTTAATCCAA
This sequence comes from Cryptomeria japonica, assembly GCF_030272615.1. Lineage (NCBI taxonomy): Eukaryota > Viridiplantae > Streptophyta > Pinopsida > Cupressales > Cupressaceae > Cryptomeria > Cryptomeria japonica. Next base: position 775,054,815 of record NC_081409.1, on the reverse strand, counting down.
TTGTCCATTTAATTAGATAAATTAAATGCTTAAGTTTAAAACTACACATACATCTAAATTCCATAATGAAAGAATCAAAGTATTCCAATGCATTTATTTATCCATAGATCATATATACAAAAGATCAAAGCAACTAAATTAACATACATCCCATTGACATAGTATTACAATATTCATAAATACATGGCTTCCAAAAATACCACGGAATCCAAAAGTTACAATATCAAGGTTACATAAAAGTTTGATACAATGACCACAAGATCTCAACTGAACAAAGATCATGAACATGAGCTGGTACATGAACCACGAACCAAAAAACACCAGCGAAGCCTTTCCTCGCTTGAAGATACAATCTAGAACATCCGATGGGAAGTGGCACTACCACCCGACCATATGATCCCAAAATGGAACAACCCCATCGTGCTAGGAGATAGCAGAAAACCCTCAAGCAAGAAAAATAAGACAAGTACGAAAGAACTACATGACTCTGCAAACATCCATGTGACTCAACTCACAAACACTAGTGACTCTAAGGAGAGAGTGTCATTGCATGGCTTACGGTGGTTACCATGGTAGGCCTCCATAGGTCCCAGCCCCCATCCTGGGTTATCCTGGTAACCTCTCCCCAACCTTCGGTTCTATCTATCTCATGCGGACCCTACCAATCCTTTCGTGAAGACAAGGTGGTAAGTTTGCCATTCCAGGCCTTCTCGCAACATTATGAGCCTTGTACTAGCACTCACCTATGCACAAGGTACATTATCTAATTAAATGGACAATTGGATTAACCATGGTGTTAATATAAACTACGAATTAATCTTCATTGGTAACCCTTAGGAAATCATGTGTTAGAATTCCGTTGTATTATTAAACATACAATTGTTATAATTTAATGCACTTAATCTTTAAAAAAAAAATATTTCACCCTTTAGTTGCCTAGTTGTGTTGTTTTCCTTTAGGGTTCCTGGCAGGGCATTACATAAGATTTTAAGGTGTAAAAATAGTTAGATAGGTTAATTATGTTTATGTACATGATGAGATATTGTTAATTTAAATTAATTAAATTTGAGAGAAAAATAATTTAAATAGTATTTTGAGAAATTAAGTGTTAAGCAATATGGTATTTAGTTTTCAAAATTATGAAGAAGAATAAGTGTTGATGTTATACATATTCTTATTATTTTAATGTGGAAATGAAATCTGTAATTCGTAATAAAATTTATACAACAAACCAAAGCTTGTTGGGATCAATCTTAGCACAAATGGAATCTGGAGGCACTTTGCAGTTCATGATAATGTCGTAATAGAATGGAAACCTCTACAACCAATGTAATGTTGATGACTAAAATATTTAGAAATGCCTTAGGTGAGGTGATTCAATTATGAGGGTAAAGCACTACTAATTTAATCCCCTTGTTTAATTGGCCTTATAGTCTTAGGTGAATATTGGAAGATACCATACACAAGTGTGCAAATAGTTTAATGAATAATTTAGCTTTGATGCAGATAGAAATATTTATCCTTAATTTCTTCTTATTAAATAAATTTCCATTGAATACCTTTAAATAATAAGTTTCTATACATGTGTATCGAATCAACTCCTAGTGAATACTAAAAAAAGGGCAGCAGTAATCAATTTAAATTTTAAAATTTTGGATTTGAGATTGAACCTAAACATTGTGGGATTAACCTAGGATGAGAAAATCTAAGTATTGGGACCTAGAATGTGATGTAGGAGCATCCCTAGTCAATGAGCAATCTTACATCAACCAAAAATATATATTTGTTTCAGTTATGTTCTTGTTTAGTTTTGTGTTGCAAATTTTGTGTTTCTTCCGACATTCTCTGAAAGTTATTCATTTTCCATTGCGGATCAAATCTTTGGCTTCCATACTTGTTCTCATTCCTTAGTCTAGATTTTTCAGTTCATTTGGACCCTTTTCTAGCAAGTTGTCGCTTCTAGATTGTTTGTTCCTTGGTTCTCGAAGTAGTTTTAAGATTAATGGCTAGTTGGATATTTCTTCTCTTGTGAAGCATTTTATTGGCTTGAGGATCTAATTAGCACCACACACGATGTTCATGAGCCCTTGGTCGACCTTCCTTTGTGGTTTGCACTTCATTTGTGTCCTTGGTGGAGGAGACCTTCATACTTTGGGTTTGACCTATTTTACACAATTCATTTTCCAGTCTTTGAGAATATAATCTTTTGTGGTTGACCTAGATGTGTTCCATATGCTATTTATATTGTTGTATTTGATTCTTTAAGGGATAATGAAGATATATGATGTTATCGGTCCATGATCTGTAATTAGAACACCTCTTGGAGGTCTAATGGATTGTATTTTAGAATGTATTATGTAACTAGGTGTTGGTATTATGGATATGTTGCATTGGTTTTGTCATTGATGTCAACACTTATCCTTCTGGAGATCTTTGGTTATGTTGAACCGGCACATTATGTTCACCGACAAGTTTAGTGACTTATGCACAGTCACCGGTATATCACTCACCAATAGGTTATATTGTTCACCGACACTAAGGATGACTTGTTATCATATGGAGATCACTTGGTTATGTCAAAGACATGGTTTGGACACTTGGTTTTGGTATTTTGGTTATTGGTCTAAACGAGTTGACATATTTGTTGTTACTGGTATTTTGGTCTAGGTTATGGGCCAACATGCATTATCTATCCTAGATCAGCACGACATGTTATGGAGATAATTTAATTAATTGGATATTGTTGTAATTGTATTGAGCCGACATGATGCATCTCATGTTGACTTATCTGTAATTGATTTAATTGTAATATTCTTAGTTAGCCGACCTACACATTTGGTCTTAGGTTTTTGGTATATATGTAAGATCTCATTTGTGAGATGAAAAAATAAGATAGTGAGACGCTATTGTTGGTATTATGGATGTGTTGCATTGGTTTTGTCATTAATGTCAAAACTTGTCAACACTTGAGAACACTTATCAGCACTTGGAGATCTTTGGTTACGTTCACTGACATGTTCAGTGACTTATGCACAGTCACTGGTATCTGGTTCACCGACAGGTCATATTGTTCACCGACACTGAGGATAATCTGTTATCATCTAGAGATTACTTGGTTATGTCGAAGACATTGTTTGGACACTTGGTTTTGGTGATTTTATTATTGGTACAATCAAGTTTGCATATTTGTTGTTACCGACAACTAGGTCTAGGTTATGGATCGACAAGCGTTGTCTATTCTAGATCAACACGACACATTATGTAGATGTTTTATTGATTGGTTATTATTGTAAATGCATTGAGCCAACATCATGCATCACATATTGATTCATTTGTAATTGATTTAATTGTAATATTCTTAGTGAGCCGACCTACACATTTGGTCTTAGGTTTTGGTATATATGTAAGAACTCATTTGTGAGATTATGTAGAGAAGGTGAAAAAAGGATTGTAATAAGGTATATGCGAATATAAGTAGAGCTATACACGCAGACATCATTTGAAGATTCAAGGAAGGTATGAAGAAGACAATCAAAGCTTAACTGGTACCAAAACCAACATATGAAGATGCTATTTTGAGCAATACATTATCATTTGATTTAACCATCCAATTGTAGTTAGTGTAACTCTCATTTTGTAATTGAACAGTGAGCTCTAGGCAGTTGGCCTTTCTGCATGTGCAGACCCCATTTGTACACACATACTATCTGCAGTAGTATCATCTGATTGAGGGTAAGGTTTCCCACTGTGGTTTTTCCCCTTACAGGGTTTCCACATACAAAAATCTATGTTATGTGTTGTGGATGTTATTTGTCTTTTGTTTCATGCATTAAACTTTACCGGTACTATTATTAACTGCTAAACTGTCTACCAACATTAAGTTTGGTTAAGTTATATTTGGGTTGAAATTAATAGACAACTGATTCACCCCCCCCTCTTTCAGTTGCCTCCGGGTGCTAACAATTGGTATCAAAGCTAAGTCCTCTTTTTGAAGAAGTTTAATAGCTTGAGGAGATTCTATGGCAACTAACTATTTCAGGAAGGACAATTCGAAGCTTGATGGAACTAACTATGGTATATGGAAGATCAGAATGGAGACACATTTGAATTGCATTAGAAAAGACATATGAGATGTTACAAAGAATGGCTATGTTGGTCCTACACAGAGTCAACCTAATCCACCAACCTTGGCTAAAGGTCAGGAGAACGATTGCAAAGTAAGAGAAGCACTTTTGAGTGCATTGTCAGATCAGCAAATCACAGGATTATCAGACTGATCTACTACTAAAGCTATTTGGGATAAATTGGAGACATTAAATGAAGGTGATACCACTATCAAAATTGCAAAACTAGAATGCTTCCCAGTCAGGTATGAAAATATGAAAATGGAACAAGATGAAAGGATTTCTTCTTTTATGGAAAGAGTTAATGAAATTGTTTTGGGTATAGAATGTTGTGGAGGATCCTTAAGTGAAGATGAAATTGTTTCTAAAGTTTTAAGAGCATTGCCACCGACATACAAAATGAAAGTAACTTCTATTAATGAATTGAGAACAATGCCCAATGCATCAGTCTCTAGAGATACTTTGGTTGGAAAACTTTCAACTTTGAAGATGCTATTTTGAGATGCTATTTTGAGCAGTACATTATCATTGGATTTAACCATCCAATTGTAGTCAGTGTGACTCCCATTTTGTGATTGAGCAATGAGCTCTAGGGAGTTGGCCTTTCTGCATGTGCAGACCCCATTTGTACACACATACTATCTGCAGTAGTATCATCTAATTGTGGGTAAGGTTTCCCATTGTGGATTTTGCCCTTACAGGGTTTCCACGTACAAATATCTGTGTTATGTTTTGTGGATGTTATTTGTCTTTTGTTTCATGCATTAAACTTTATTGGTACTGTTATTAATTGCTAAACTATCTACCAACATTAAGTTTGGTTAAGTTATATTTGGGTTGAAATTAATAGACAATTGATTCACCCCCCACTCTTAGTTGCCTCTAGGTACTAACAGGTATATGGTTATGGTATTGTAACATGGTGTGTGCGAATATTGAAGATTATATGAGAAGACCATAGAGAAGGTTCAAGGAAGGTTTGAAAGTTATTATCAGACCTTAATCGGTACTGAATCCAGCATTGGAGATGCTACTTTGAGTAGTACATTATCATTGGATTTAATCATCCAATTATTGTTAGTGTGACTCCTATTTTGTGATTGAGCAGTGAGCTCTAGGTGGTTGGCCTTTCTGCATGTGCAGACCCCATTTGTATACACATACTATCTGCAGTAGTATCATCTGATTGTGGGTAAGATTTCACATCGTGGTTTTTCCCCTTATAGGGTTTCCACATACAAATCTCTATGCTATGTGTTGTGGATGTTGTTTCTCTTTCTATTATATGCATTAAGTTTCACCAGTATTAATATTAACTGTTAATCTATCTGTCGGCATTAATTTTGGTTTACCGATATTAAGTATCAATTTTGATTAAGTTATATTTGGGTTGAAATTAATAGACAACTGATTCACCCCCTCCCCCCTCTTAGTTGCCTCTGGGTCCTAACACTAGGTTTGTAAGCCTTCATGTTTTCCCGCATGTTGACGGCTAATTTATGATGAATCTATGATTTTGCAGATGTCCAATCTTGCATTTTCTACAATTTGTGTTGGTGCTTCTATTATGTTACACTTTCTACATGATCTGGATTGTTCTCACTGAGGATCCTCTAGATCATGGCTATGTTAGATGGTATTAGAGTTGGTTGTGAACCATGAGGCATTCCTTTGGGTGAACAAAGTGCCTAATTGAGGTAGGTTACAAGCATGTTCAATAGATCACTAACTGTGAGGCAATTGGAACTTTGTAATCAGATTGCCGAGTTGAGGGAGTTGCATCAGATCAAAGGAGGAGATGTCATCAAGAAGGATGAACCCTAGAAGGATAGAGTAGATGATGGAGGATTTCATAAATGAGATGAGGAATGAGATCTGAAATGCACTGGTTGGTTTGCAGACGAATCTGGAATTAGAGGATGAGTACAAAGAGGAAGGTAAAGAGCTAGAGGTCGAAGAGGTTGATAGACCAACAGACGAAGGAGAAGATATATTTTTTTAGAGTGGTGGCATAAGTGAGTAAAATTCATAGAGTTGAGGTTCTAATTTTTTAGGTACATTGAATCTGGAAGGCTTGATAGATTGGATTGGGGAGTTGGAGGACTACTTTAAGTTTGAAGATATTAAAGATCCATAGAGGATTATGGTACAGTCACAATTAGGAGGGACCTCAATGAGATCTATCTGGACTATGTAGCAAGAGTAAACACAATGAAAGAAAGACAAGATGATGGAGGCAATGTAGAACTGAATGAATTATATCATGAAAATTGATTACAGATAATCGGTAACATCTAGGCTACAAGATTCAGCTCACTAGCCTATTACATACATGCTTGATTACAAAATTGATCAACTCCGGACCTCTAAATCTTAAGATGTATCTTCTATATTCTCTTTGATAAATTATGATGCTTGATTATATTAATTTATATGGTCTAGAGGGATCTGGGTCAACCCAAGAGGGATCAAATGGCAAAGAACAAGATCAAACATGTAAAACTAGTAGGTCAGCCCCCATCAAAGAGAATCCTCCAAAAAATATAAAGTAAGAAGTGTGGATCAGAGGGAAGGTCATTCACACGCCAAGGAACATTGGAATCAATGAACTAGGGCTCTGCAAGCTAAGGAAAGGATCTGCAAGATTCGCCAATATAAAATAGGTCCAAGCGATTTCAGTGTTCTAATCCAGAAAACTATCTTGGAATCTGGAAGCGATAACCTGCCAGAAAATGATCCAAACATCCCGCAGCTTAGGAATAAGGAAGATATCATGTTCACAAGAAAAATCCAACTTTGCAAGATCCAGTGAGAAAATACAAGAAAATGCAGAAAGAAATGATGAAACTACAAAACAAAAAACAAACTAAAAAGAAATGTTTTCGGTTGATGCAAGATTTCCAAGAACTGGGGATGCTCCTGCATCAGATATCTGGGGTTGTTGAAAAAGTGAGTCCCTCACTTTGTTGGGGTTAGAGGAAAACCAAGGCGGTCTACCTCTACCTGAAAAATCCAAGATGAATCTTCAACTGGTCTATCCTTCCATTTCACAAGATACTCCATGTACTGATTTTTCTGGGTGCTACGCCCAATCCTACTCTCCAGAATATCATCAATCTAATCTAGTTCTTTTCAGGGTAACTACTTCTCCAAGGCTGCAATACTATCTTCACTGGATTATGATTCATAATACTGATGTAGATCTACAATGTTGAATATAGGTGAAATAATCAAACTATCTGGTAGCTCCACTTCATATGCATTTTTGAAACTAAATTTCCTTAAGATCCTGCAAGGTCCAAACTTTCTCATCTGTAACTTTTTATATGTTTCAACTGGGAATATTTTTTTCTTAGATACACCATCACTTCATCGCCAATTTCAAATTTCTTATGTCTTCTCTTCTGGTCTACTTTCTCCTTATACTTGTTGTTCATTTCCTCCAAATGCTCCTTAACCTGAACATGTAAGGATTTCATATGATATGCAAATTCTTCTACTTGTGCACTCCTCTTGTCTTCATTGTTGACATCCCTCAACTCTGATATAACTCTAGGGTGTGCTTCAATAATAATCTCAAAAGGTTTTTTTTTTGGAACTCTTGTTCACTAGAAAATTGTAGGCAAACTCTTCTTGGGAAAGGATCAAATCTCAACTTCCAGTCTTCTCTCCAACTAAGCATCTTAGCAAATTTCCCAAACTCCGGTTTACTACCTCTATCTGTCCATTAGTTTGTGGGTGAAAAGTAGAACTAAACTCCAAATATGTCTTCATCTTCTTCCAATGTGTCCTCCAAAAATAACCAACAAATTTAATGTCTCTATCTAAAACTATGCTCTTAGGTAATCCATGTAATCTCACTACCTCTTTGAAAATAGGTTAGCTATATGCACTACATCTGATGTCTGCTTACAAGGTATGAAATAAGCCATTTTCAAGAATCTATCCACCACCACAAATATAGAATCATTTGCTCTTAGTGTCTTAGGCAATCCAAGTATGAAATCCATGCTTATGTCTTCCCAAGGTCTCTCCAGAACTATCAAAGGCTTATACAAGCCCACATTTTGACTACTACCTTTTGCAACTTGACAAACTCTACAACTCTACACAAATTTCTTGACAGCCTTATAATTATGAGGCCAAAAGTCACCAATACCATTGTTTTGTCAATACCAAAGTGTTCGACCAATCCTCCACTATGCTTCTCCTTTATCAGATTCTCCCTCATAGAACTCTTAGTTATACACAACTGAACTCCTCTGAATAAAATCCCATCTTGAATAAAATAATCCAAACACTGACTTCTATCTACCATAACTAGTTCTCTACATGCTTTACAAGGTTCTGCAAAATCTAGGTCATCTTCATACAAGGTCTTCAACTCCTCAAATACTAATAATGTCACTCTCATCTCTGTCAACCAATTCCTATTGGCATTCTACACTCTATGAGAATATGGTTGATGTTGTCATTGATGGCAACCAACTGGTAACAAGTTTCTACACAGGCACTGGCACCGACAAGCATATTCACTGGCATCTAGATTACATCGGTAATGAAGTATACCGGCTCTCATATCGATGTGAGACAAAGTTTTGTTTATATGAATTGTATTGTAAATGTAATTAATTATCTGTAAGCCGACATGATGTATTGTAAAGACTCATATATGCATGAGATCTTATAGATCATTTTGTATGAGGAAGCATAAGGATAGGTGATTATTATTGGTATATGTAAAGATAGTGAAAGGTTTTTGGTAAGGTATCTGACTGAGCTTAAACCGGTACTGGACCAGGCATTAGAGATGCTATTTTGAGCAGTACATTGTATTGGATTTAATTATCCATTTTGTAGTCAGTGAGACTCTTCTATTGAGCAATGAGCTCTAGGCTTTTGGCCTTTCTGCATGTGCAGGCCCATGTTGTAAGTAATATTTATTCATATTGGCCAGTGAGTAAATATTGTGGGTCACAAATCCCACACCAATTTTCCTCGCCAAAATACTCTATGTTATGGTATGCATTTATGTTGTCTCTATTATTTCTCTTTACTACATTATTTCTTGTTTACCGGTACATTAATTTAATTTGCAAAGTTATAAATAAGTTTAAATATTTCATATACCAGTTAGACAATGATTCACCCCCTCTCAGTGTCTTTGAGACTATCATTGAATCTAACAATTGGTATCAGAGCCTGGTCCTCTATTTGCAAAATCCTAATAGCTTGAGGAAGATTTTGAAACCGATACTGATGGAAAGTTTGAGAAAACAGTTGGAAGGAGCTCTTGAAGATTTTGATGCAGAAAAATTGAAGAATATCAAAATTGAAGATGATTTGAGGACTACTAAGGAATTCATTAAAGGACTTCAGGAAAACTTGGTTATAGCACAAAACAAAAGAAAGGAACTTCATGAGCAAATGCAGAAACATGATGATGACAAGGAAACTCTTAGTGATATTGTAGATAAGTTGAGGAAAGAGAGCACTAACATGAGGAATGAAATGCAAGATTTAACCATGAGGCTATGTAAGGATATTGAAGATAGAAAGAAGAATGAAGAAGACTTGACTAGGAGACTTAATGATGGAGCATATGAAAATTTGAGACTTTGTCATGAGAAAGATATGCTAAAGACATATCTGATTCACATGCAACATGATAAAGAGGAGCTTAGGAGACAAATTGGAATTCTAGAAAATGAGTTGATCATTGCAAATGAACACAAAGACAAATACTTGATGACATGTTGAAAAGACAAAAACCCGATGGAGATACAATTGGACTTGGATTTGATCATGGAGAAAGTTTCAGGACTCTAAATAATCAAGATCACAGTAAACCAGTAAGACAACCTAATGCTTATAAGTTTAATGGGAAATGTTTCAATTACAACAAATTTGGTCATATAGCAAATCAATGCAAATTTAGAAATAATCAGAATACAAACTTACCCAACGGTCAATGTTCCAAATGCAATAAAGTTGGTCACAATTTAGAAAATTGCAGAATGAATGTGAAATGCTATGTTTGTGGTAGATTTGGACATTTATCTAATCAATGCAGAACACAAACCGGTCAAGGATATGGAAAAGCTATCCAGAGGAATAATGTAACTTGTTATGCATGTAACAAGATTGGGCATATTGCAAAATTTTGTAGAAGCAATACTATATTGACGAACATTAAAGGATCTAATGAGAAGGAAAAAGAAAAGGTAAATGAAATAAAGAAAGAATTTTCAAAACAATGGATTAAGAAAAGAGATCAGAGAGTTGATGAATCTATCTCTGCACTGGTAGGATAGAGTAACCCTCCACCGGTAGGAGATTCTTCATCTAACTAAGGAATAATCCTTAGGGGGTATGGCAGCAAGTTGAAAATCATGCATTCTACCCTCAGTTGATGGTAAGAAGACACATTTCTTCTTTACCGGCAGATGTGTTAAGATTTCACTTAACCAGCAAGCATTAAATGCGGTTTTTGAAGAACTTTTTGGTTATAAAGCATCGGAAAAACCTCATTGCGAAGCAATAAGGTATTTTTCAAGCATTCAAGATTTAAGTAAGAGGTATTTATCTTTCAAAATGGCATATTCATCTTTTGCACCTGAGTTTATTGCAAACCTTACTGTGGTAGAAAACATTAAGCATCCTAGGCCCGTGTTTAAGATCATCCCTAAAATTTTCAAGAAAGGTGATTCTATCGGAGCTTTTTCAAAAATTCCGAAGGGAGTCACTTTTGCCAAAGACCCTAGAATCTACATTCATTGCAACATAGAAAATTTAGGGACTGATGATTTCAAAAACATGTACAATGATGTTATTACTGATGAGCAAGGTTTGGTTAAACTGAAGCACAAGATTGTAGGAGACTTAGGATTTGTTGAAATACTAAACATACCTAAATTTTCAAAGGAGGTAGTTTGTCTTGTAATGAGCAGAGTTCATAGAGAATTTATGTGTCTTGATTCAGTCTTTAAAATATCAAAGGAAGCAATCAAGGCAGTTACTGGTTTACCCTCAATCGGTAGTAGGCCCGAAAAAACTAAGAAGATACCTAGAAAGGGTGTTATGGATTTAACCGGAGCTACATCTGACAACAAATCTCTTAGGGTTAATGACATTACTAATGCAAATGTGAGCTATGTGAGCATGGTACTTGGTTGTAGAGTAACTCATACAAATAGATTAAACTCAGTTTCTAGCTTATGTATTCATAGTGCATATGAGATGGACAAGAACAATGCTAGGATTGATATTTGTGAATGGCTTAAGGATGAATTGATTGATAACCTAAAGAAGATTAAGGGTGACAAGAAGGGGACATCTTTTTTTGGCAACTTACTTGTGTGTTTGATGCTCTACTTCACCAAAGAGATACCCAACATTGGTCATAAGGACTTTGGTTATGACATCCTGGTAGGCAAGCAAATCATTGAAGCTATCATCAGTATGGGCTCTAATAGTGACAACATTATAGAAGACTACTTCAAAAACTTCCAAACTAAGATGAGAGCTAGAGAAAGGTTACCACAGAGCATAGTTGATAAGTATGATAAGCAAATCTTCTTTGTAATCAAACAAGATGAAACATGGATGGAAGTTGTTACTCCTAGAACTATTTGGATAACAGAAATGGGTTATGTAGTTGACCTCCATATTCTTGAAGCATATGCTAAAACACTCCTTGATGCACCTAAAGAACCATCTGAAGAAATTTTTGGTAATGCTGAGACCATTGAGAGTGTTATTTCAATGCAAAAGCAGAGAAAAAGAAGAGAAAAGTTTATCAGAGATGGATCCAAGATGGCTAAGGAGATTAAAGAAAATGTAATGAACTTGAGTGGCATATCTGCTAGTGAACTGGAAGGATTGAAATCAAAATCTCATGTTTCATCGGTTGCCACATCTTTGGATATAGATAGTGGAAAAGGAGCTGAGTTCAAAAGAGTAGAGAGGAAGAAGAGAAAACCCTCACTAGTACCTTCTCCTTCACCTAAAAAGGCTAGAACTTTAAGGAAAAAGTAGTAGGCTGTAAGACAGCCTAAGAAGAATTTAACACCAAAGAAGAAACAACAAACTAAGACACCGGATACTCTTACACCAGAGGAACTGGTAAATGAGATAACACAAGATGAAAATCTTTGCAATGTAAATAATTTGTATCATTCATTCAAAGATTTTGACAAGCACACAATAGAGGCTAGTATTATTTTGCATTTAGACATCTATAAGAAGGTTTTGATTGAAGTTGTTGATGATCTGCCGAATGACTTATATTTAAGGTTAGAAGCTAAAAGAATGTCAATGATGGAACTGGACAAAAAGTTAAAGGTTGAAGCATTATTGGCAGTACATCTTGTAAATTCTAAAGAGGAAATTGATGAACTAATTTATGAAGCAAACTGGTCAGTTTTTGTGAGTGGACACCAGCAGGTTAGCCTTATGGTTGGGAGAGTGAAAGAGATTGCTGATGAAATTATGGACAAATGGGACATATTTTTTGTGGAAAAAGAAAAGAAAGAGGAAAGGGAGAGACAAAAAATGGACAAATCTTTTGCTAAGGTATACTAGAAGGACAAAGGGAAAAGAAAAATTGGTAGTATACCTATTATAAAGGTAACATATAACATTCCTCCACCAACACAGGATACTCCACCAATAACTTCTGAGATACCGATACATACAAATAATCAACCGGATAAGGCAACTGAAGAAGTTACTCATGATGACACTAACCCTGATTCTGAAATTCTTTTCACCATGAATGTAGATACACAACATATTAACATTGTTGTGGATAAAGAGACTACAAAGGTTAAGGCATATGATGCTAAGATCTATGAGATATCTGAGTCACTAGCACACACTATTGACTCTCAAAACACTGAGATACCGACACAAGCTGAGCAACCAGAGACTGAGAAATCGATAGAGGATAAGGTAACTAACACAGAGAAACCAGAATCAGAGAAACCAACAGTTGAAGAGGTACTTATACAGACTGAAAAACCAAAAGAAGCATAGGTAATTACATAGACAGAGAAACCAACTGAAAAATGTGAATAAAGAGGAGGCAATCGATGGAAATAAGGAAGATATAGTGAAGGTAATTGGGAAAGTATCTATTGAAAGGAAATCTATTGCAAAACCAAGCACATCTACAGGAGAATTCAGACTCACCAATGTAATAGATGTTCTATTAGATTCTATTAAGAGGACAATAGATTGTAATGCCTTAGCATTTAAGACCATTGATGACACATTACCTATCTTGAAGATGATTGCACCAGCCTGTAAGATAGATCACATTAAGGATCAGATTTTGGACTTCATTTTTCGATAATAGTTTTGGAATTTTCTCATAAGTGTTGCCATCGATGCCAAAGGGGGAGATTGTTGGCATTCTACACTCTATGAGAATATGGTTGATGTTGTCATTGATGGCAACCAACCAGTAACAGGTTTCTACACAGGCACCAACATCGTAAACATAATACACCGGTAAGCACCGACACCGGCAAGCATATTCACTGACATCCAGATTACACCGACAATGAAGTATACCGGCTCTTAGACCGACATGAGACAAAATTTTGTTTATATGAATTGTATTGTAAATGTAATTAATTATCTGTAAGCCAACATGATGTATTGTAAAGACTCATATATGTATGATATCTTATAGATCATTTTGTATGAGGAAGCATAAAGATAGGTGATTATTATTGGTATATGAAAAGACAATGAAAGGTTTTTGTTAAGGTATCTCACTAAGATTAATCTGGTATTGAACAAGGCATTAGAGATTCTATTTTGAGCGGTACATTGTATTGGATTTAATTATCCATTTTTTAGTTAGTGAGACTCTTATATTGAGCAGTGAGCTCTAGGCTATTGGCCTTCTTGCATGTGTAGGTCCATGTTGTGAGTAATATTTATTCATATTGGCCAGTGAGTAAATATTGTGGGTCACAAATCCCACTGAGTTTTTTCCCACACTGGGTTTCCTTGCCAAAATATTTTGTATTATGGTGTGCATTTATGTTGTCTCTGTTATTTCTCTTTACTACATTATTTCTTGTTTACCGGTACATTGATTTAAGTTCCAAAGTGATAAATAAGTTTAAATATTTCATAAACCAGTTAGACATTGATTCACCCCCCCCTCTCGGTGTCTTTGGGACTGTCATTGAATCTAACGATCCCTCCTTCTACTCAAAGCATCAACAACCTTGTTTGACTTTCCACTCCTATGCTTCAACATAAAGATGTAACTCTGCAAAAATTCTACCCATCTCATGTGTCTATGATTCAACTTACTCTGACTATTCAAATAATGTAAAGCTTGATGATCAATATACAACACAAACTCCTTAGGCAACATGTAATGTATCCACTTTTTCAAGGCCTGGACTATGACATAAAATTCTTGATCATACACTCAATATCTTCCCTTGGAAGAATTCAAATTTTCACTTAAATAAGATACTACTCCCCCTTTCTGACTTAACATGGCTCCAATTGCATTCCCACTTGCATCATAGTCCACTTGAAATACTTTGTTCAAATCTGGTAAAGTTAACACATACTACTCAGTCACTTTCTACTTCGGTAATTCAAAACTCTTATTTGCTCTGATTGTCCACTTGAATTCCTTCATATCTCCCCTCATTGTCTTAGTCATAGGGCTACAAACTAAACTAAAATTTATGATAAACTTTTGGTAGAAACTAGCCAATCCATGAAATGATCTTACCTCTCCAATTCTTTCTGGTGTAGGCTATTCAACAATTTCTTTTACCTTCTCAGGGTCCATCTTCAATCCATACACAGATATAACAAATCCCAAATAGACCAACTCTTCTTTCATGAAAGTACACTTCTTTAGATTTATCAGTAGTTTCTCCTCTCTCAACTACTACAAAACTTGTCTTAAATGCAACAAATGCTCCTCTTTTTTCTTACTGAAAATCAAAAAGTCATCCAAATATACAATAATAAACTTACCCAAGAATTTCTTCAATACCTCATTCATCAACCTCATGAAAGTAATTGGTGCATTAGTCAACCCAAAAGGCATCACCAAGCATTCATACAATCCTTCATTTGTCTTGAATGTTATCTTCCACTCATCTCCTTCTTTGATTCTAATCTGATGATATCCACTCTTCAAGTCTATCTTGGTGTAGTATTTGGCTCCACTCAAACAATCCATTATGTCATCCATCCTAGGCAAAGGAAATTGATACTTCACTGTGATCTTGTATATTTCTCTACAATCTATGCACATCCTCCATTCTCCATTCTTCTTAGGTGCTAACATGGTTGGTACTGTATAAGGACTCAAACTTTCTCTGATCGAACCCTTCTTCAACAATTCTTGCACTTGTTTATTCATCTCCTCATTTTTTGCCGATGTCATTCGGTGTGCAGCTTTGTTAGGCAAACTAGCTCCAGGAATCAGGTCCATGCAATGACTGATACTTCTCATAGGTGGTAATCCATTAGGCACATTATTTGAAATGATGTCTTCATACTCTATCAACAATTCCTTTATCTCCTCCAGTTGTTCTTCATGCTCTGGGTTCTTAGTCTTTTTAGGAACTAAGACAAAACACACATTCTCATGTCTCATTCCTTCCATCCACCAAATAGATTATAGCATTCATACAAACTTCACTCTTCAGGGGCTCCTCCAAGGGTAACAAGGTTTGTTTCATCCCATTCTCTATAATAGTATATATATTCTTTTTTTCCATCATGTATTTCCTATTTATCAAACTGCCAAGGTCTACCCAACAAAAGGTGACAAATATCCATAGGTATAATATCACACAAAACTTCATCATGATAATTCCCAATATTCAATTTCACCAAGCATTGCTCACTCACTAACAACTTATGATCATCCTGAATCCATTATATCTGATAAGGCTTAGGGTGTTTCAATCTTTCCAACTTCAATTTATTCACCATTTCTTCTAAAACAAGATTATCTGAACTACCACTATCAATAACTACCTTACAACACTTATCAGATACCTTACATCTTCTCTTGAACAAATTCATCCTCTCCAAGGGCTCTTCATCTTCTCCGGTATGACACAAAGCTCTTCTCATTATCAATAGTTCTCCATCTTCTAGTTTGTTGGCTGATCTAGTGGGGCTTTCTTCTACCAATGTTGTTCTTCCTATGATCTCTATCTTCTTACATTCAAAAGAATGATGTCCTTCTCCTCCACACTTAAAGAAAGTTCCTCTAAACACTTCCTTGTCTTTTCTTCTGTCATCTTTTCCAAAACTTTCATTCTAGTAACCATCAAGTTCTCTCCTTCGGTGGAAATTTATGTCATCCTTCTGGTATGAATTACCTTCTTTGCTTATTTCCTTGTCCTTGTTTTGATCTGTATAGGTTCCTCTTCCTCCGAAAAACCTTCCACCTCTACCTCTCTATCTCTTCTTATGTCTTTTTGAAGCAGTCACCGATGAGGAGGGACCTTAAAGAGATCAATCCGGACTGGTCAGCAAGAGTAAACACAATAGAAACACATAGATATGATGGAAGCAATGCAAAACAGATTATTTTATTTCATGAAAATTGATTACATCCAACTGGTAACAACTGGTTTATAACATACCATCTCACAAGCCTAGTAGAACATATAGACTAGGTCACAACTGGGACCTTGAGTCTTGAGATCTATCTTCTATGCATAGTCTAGCTACTTGATTCTCTGATTGATTGATTGCATTCTAATGTGCAATTACAACAATATATACTGATCCAAAAGATCTAGTTGGCCCAAAAGGGATCAAAACCTGAAGAACAAGACCTAACGTGTAAAATAACAAGGTCGACCTCCACCAAGATATTCCTCTGTTAAATCCCAAGGATGAAATGTAGATTGCGGGAAAAGGGCGGCCACATGCCAAGGAACATAGGAATAAATTGTAATGCCTCACCAGGAAACCCCTAAAAGGGTTTAAGTTAAAAACACTCAAACTAAAACATTAAGATAATAAGTTACAACATTAATATAATTAAGAGCATTAATAATAAGTTACAACATTAAGATAATTAGGAGTCATCTAAAACTTAGATACCACAGCGGAAGGATAAACGAACCTAAGGAGTTTCCCAACGTGATTACGTAACCTTACTCCCAACTCAACTCATGTCAATTGATCCAATAAGCTGGATAACTTAATTACGAGATAATGCATTTGACATGGTCATATGTATGTTCAATGAATTGACGTCTTAGAATTTTAGGAAGCGTTCATTTACTTTGGGTGGTTAGGAGGCCATCGTGAGGTTATTTACTCAATGCACATTAACACCTATTTAATATAAGAGGCCTCCCTTAAGGTTCAATGTGATTAATATAACGAAGTTCATTCATTGGTTTTAAGATAACCATCCACATTTGATATCTTTCTTAAACATTAAAAGTATGGCTAATAAGATGAGATTCGTTCATTAAGGATTAAACTTCCATTAATAGAGTGAGGTTCCATCATTTGAATTCAAGCATAACCAACTAATGAGTCATAGTTCTTTTATGGAGGATAAGATGCAAGAAGCCATAGAGTTCATTCATTGAAGCTTTAATAGTGCTATTAGATGGACTCAATTCATTAAGGTGGATATGTATTAGGACCCATGAGTTCATCCCTTAAATTAAAATATAGATAGCAAGATGATATTCATTCTTTCATAATTAAAACATAAGTACATAGTGACGTTCTTCCATTAGGATTAGAATATAACTAACTTATTGCATGTCACTCCTCTTAGTTAAATGAAGTTAATATGAAAATATACATTTACTAAGATTAAGATATAAACAACTATACAAATACTTCCCTTTTCTGTTCAATTTTAGCAATCATAAGAGGTTCTTTTATTAGGGTTATAATTATGGATAAATAGTTGAGTTCACCCAATTATCAAATTAGTTTGGTAAGGATTATCTGTTAAGATTAAAATGTGAAATAACTAAACAAATTCATCCAATATAGTGAAACATACTTAACGTGGCGATACTCATTTACTAAGATAAGAAGGTAAATACCTATATGTGGTTCATCCTTTAGATTTCAACTTAGAAATTATAACATTAATTCTAACTTTGTTTCCCATTCACATTCGTTCAATTTACATGTTTAATAACGAGTTAATCCAATGATGGTAACCTAGCAAGATTCTTTCCACTATTACTACTTCTAATTAACATAAACCAAATACTTTTCCATAATCATACTTACAATGTTTTATGAACCTGATTACTGCATTTATCAAGATGAATAATTTTATGCACTTTGATTTAAATTCATTAAATTCTCACCATACACGTATACAAGATAACAACCATACATGATAACTTAAAGCATGAAACAAAGGAGGCTAAACACATCGCATAACACAGATATGATCTCGGAGTTCACCCCTAAAGGGCTACATCTTCGGGTCTGCTCAACTGCAAGACCCCTCTAGCATTTAATATAGTTAGGAATACATAATTACATGTCTTTTACATCTTTGCCACTTAGGTGAACACAACCAGTATACAAATGACCACTTTAGACCATAAATCCTAATTGACTTCCATGTAGAGGCAGAACCAACTGAGTATGCTAAAAGAAAGTACAAGGTCCATTGCCCAACGGTACTCTATTTAGAGACCTAAGACTTAAACAGGTGCCCCAGTTCCAACAACGACAGGGTCCAAACAAATACATCAAGGTTTGCCACCACTTTAAACAAGGCAAATACAGAATTTAAACTTACAACAATTTTCTTTTTAAACCGATACATTATCAACTTTCATTCACTCTGCTAACATATTGTTGAAGCAATAACAAAATATACGAAGATAAATTTAGATTCATATTCCATAAAAACTTCTCATTAAAATGTAATTAGCCATAGGGATCATTTTCTTCCAAACTTCCAATCAACACATTATTAGGTTTTCTGATGATCTTGAGAGCATATCCATTGAGTTTTCAAAATTTCCATGATGAACTTTAAATACTTTAACATTTTCGATTCCTATTTCTAAGTTCTCAGAATGCTCAGATAAAATCACTATGTGTTTTCTGAATACTGTATTAATTAAAGATCACCAGTTATTAATCACTATTCGATATATTATATAAATTTCCTTAAAAATATACATATAAAAATATCGTTTAATAACGTTCAAATTCCAAATTAATTATTTATTAACACATATATGAACCTCCACATTAAATATATGCATTAATAAAACAAATTAACTATTAACTAAAAACTATATTTAAAAAATAACACTGTCATAAAAATCAATTTTTTTTTTCTTATTTTATAGTATTATTATGTTTTATTTTTATTTTTTTAAACTAATTAAAAAAAATAAAACTGAAAAAAAAAACTAAAATAAAAAAAAGGGAGGGGGCACTGCGGGGCCCACCTTCCAACCCGGAAGGTGCAGAAATCCCACAGCTCCCTCACTGCCTTGCTGTAGGCACAGGGACTCCCCCTGCAGGCCGCCGTGGATGCAGGGTTTCCCTGCGGACACCGTGGTCGCAGGTTTTACCCTGCGGCCACAGTGGACACAGGTTTTACCCTGCGGACACAGTGGATGCAGGGATCCCTGCGAAGCCACGGGGTAGGGAGGAAATGGGGGAGGGGGCAGCGGCGCGAGCCGAGCTTCGGCTCCTCCGCCCGCCAAACCCTAACCCCAATATATTTTTTTTTCCTTGTTTTTTATATTCTTTTTTTTTTTTATACATTTCTTTTTTTTTTACATTTTTGGAGATGCATAGTTTGAAACTAAGACAAATTTTTTTTGAATGAGGATACTGAAAGAAAAACCATACACAGTCACAGCCATAGCCATTTATTTTATATTTTTTTATTTTTTTCTAAATTTTTAAGAAATAGAATGGGGAAGATTTTCTCCTTTCAAAATGTCCAAGAAACCATGACAAATCTTGAATCCAAGAACAACCAAGCTTTCAACAAAACTGAAAACTAAATCTTAAGAACATTCATGGGTAGTATCATTTCTATTTTTCCAGCATTTCATGGAGAACATTCAAACACAAATTTGTTTTTGATTCAATAATAAATAAAAGGGTAGGTTGGAATCCTACCTCATAACGCATTCCGGGCAAGACTTGAAGGAGAGCTCCACCTGCAACTCAAAGCTAAAAAACTCCATTTTCTCCAAAATTTCCCCACCTCCATTTCCAAAAGATCCCAAAAAGAGAACCCCAAAATATTTCCCAAAAAACTAGGTTAAATGAGAAACCTCTTTTTTTTTTTACCTAATTTTCAATTTCGAATTTAGGCATTTATTTTTTTTAAATAAAAGAGAATCATAATGGAAATCATTCCTTTCCACTATTCAATACATCTTATTCGCTTTTCTAATTAAAATTAAAATGTCTCTATTTCTTATTTAATTCTAATTTTAATTTCTCCATATTACTTTAGCCAACATTTATATTCTGAACTATTAACAAGGGTAAGGTATTTAAATTAGTTTAAATTTCCAAAAATCAATCCTTTATACTATATCAACTTTACAAGTAAAAAGAATAAGTTCCTTTAAATAATAAAATTTACCCTTTCTTTTCCAAAATGCGAAAATGATTAATTTATTTCTATTTCCCAATTGACTTTAAATCTTTCCTTTCTAAAATGCATAACTCATTGAATTTCGTTATTATTAAAATTAGCTATTAAATTAACTCGCTATAACATAATAAAGCGACCTTTTTAATAAATGACTAATCTCATGAAAGAAATCTATTTATTCTACTTTTCTCAACTACTAATGTGTAAATGAACACATTAATTCAAGTTAAATACTTTAAGCTTGCTACAATTATAATTAAAGCGATCTCTTTAAATTAACGATTAATCATATAAAAGAAAACTACCTATTTTAAATTTCTAAATTACAAATGCATACATCCTCACATTAAATTGGATTAAATACTTAGGATAACAAACTCCACTTACCCTGTGCAAGGCACGCAAATTGAGGAAGTCCACCAAATCACATGACACGCAACCCAATGAAAAGAAATCCCCACGAACCACACATGACGCTCACCTGACCATGGCTAAGGAAAGATGAGAGTTTTATGACCCTCAAATCTGAATTCTAAGGATGGAGGAGGTATACTCAACCCTGCGAATCCCGAAGGAGATGAACCTGGACCTAGGCGGTGTTGTACCTGCAATCTCCTGCACCCATGAATCACGCAAACATACATATACATATACATATTCAATGAAGGCGTTAGCTCAAGATTTATCACAAGAGTTAGGGAACAATTACATTTACACAAGAATCGATGCAAGAGCACAATAATAGGTATGCACAATTATTTACACATTGCATCCTGGTCATCCTACCATTCAAGAATACCACATAGGAAGTCAACCAAGATCAAACGGGTTTTACAAGTCTTTCTAGGGTAGGGGCATTACATCAATGCCCAAGGCTCCGCAAGCTTTGGAAGGGGTTTTGGTAGATCACCAAAATAGGTCCAGGCAACCGGTAACAAGAACTGCCAATCGGTAACAAGAAACTGTCAAGGAAACTGATAACGATATCTTACTGAAAAAATGACCCAAATGCGATGCGGTCTAGAAATAAGAAATATGATCAAGTATTCAAGTAAAATCCAACTCCATAGGATCCAATGAGCCAAAACTAGGACACATAGAAAGGAAAACTAAAATTGCAAACAAAAAGAAAAATAGAAAGAAAATGATTTTGGTTGATGCAAGATTGCTATGAATCGGGGATGCTCCTGCATCACTTTTGTTCAACTTCTCTTCTACTTTCAAGGCATATTGGTAAGCTTCTTCAACACTCTACAACTTGAACAAACTAATTTCATCTTGTATAGACATCCACAATACAATCAAATATCTTGCAACTTGTTCAACCTCATCATCGACATGTCTGGATCTGATATTCAACTTGTAGAATGATTCGGTATACTCCACATTAGACTCTTTCTACTTCAAGTTTTGTAACTTCTAGATTACTTAGTAATCAACTGGCATAAACTTTGATTTCAATTTAGCAACCATCTATTCCCATGACTTGATCTTCTCTTTGCCTCTTCTTTATTTATCAACTTGTAAATGTTCCCACCAAAGAGATGGGTGACCTTTCAACCGAGTACATGCATATTTCACCTTTCTTTCTTCTATGATGTTCTTAAATTCAAAGTACTTCTCCATCTTTGAGATCCAATCCATTAATTCATCCAAATCCAAATTTCCATCATACTTTGTAAAATGTGGTTTAGTGTTTTCCCTACTCAAAACCCTCAAAAATATCTCTTCATCCAGATGAATCATTGGTGGATTTGCCGCTTGTTCTATCAGTGCTTCTTCTTCTTCATCTTTGCTCACATCTTCAATATGTCAACCTCTTCTTTTCTTTGTTTCAATAGCTTCCAACCAGGCTGCAATTCCTCTCAAAATTTTCATCACAACAAGGTTTGCATTCCCACATGCTCCACCATTCCTATTTACTCTTTGTGACATATTCATGCTAGTCCTCTATAGCCACAGGTCAGATCCATAATCTGCCACCCCACAACAAAATATTCAGGACAATGCAATCTCCAGAATGAAATCTCACTCTAATACCACTTGGTGCAATCATGGTTTGGAGGGATCTCAATTAGATCTATCTGAACCATGCCACAAAAGTAAACACAATGAAAACAAGACAAGATGATGGAGGCAATGAAGAACTAAATGAAATACATCATGAAAACTACAAGATTTGACTCACTAGTCTGTTACATACATGCTTGATTATATTGACATATATGATCTAGAAGGATTCGGGTCGGCCCAAGAGGGATCAAATGCCAAAGAACAAGATCAAACGTGTAAAACCAATAGGTCGGCCTTCGCCAAAGAGAATCCTTCAAAAAATATAAAGGAAGAAGTGCAGATCAAAGGGAAGGTTGGCCACATGCCAAGGAACATTGGAATCAATGAACTGGGGCTCAGTAATCTAAGGAAAGGATTCACAAGATTTGCCAATAGAAAATAGGTCCAAGCAGTTTTGGTGTTCTAAGCCAGAAAACTCTCAAAATCCGAAAGCGATAACTTGCCATAAAATGATCCAAACGTCCCATGACTCAGGAATAAAGAAGATAATCATGTTCACAAGCAAAATCCAGCTCTGCAAGATCCGGTGAGAAAATGCAAGAAAATGTAGAAAGAAATGTTGATACTACAAAACAAAAAACAAACAAAAAAGAAATGTTTTTGGTTGATGCAAGATTGCCAGGAACCAAGGATGCTCTTGCATCAGGTCAGGTTAGCACAAACTAAGTTGAAAGGGAAAGCTGATTTATGGTGGAAAGAATTGCAAAGGGATAGAGTGGAGAATGGTGAGATGAAAATCACCTGGTGGAGGTAGATGGTTGCAATATTGAAGGCTAAATTAATTTTGGGAGACTATGAGTTGGAATCATTCAAAAAGTTGCAGAACTTGAAGCAGAAGGACATGAGTGTGAAAGAGTATATTGAGGAATTCTACAAGGTGATGATCAAATTTGGACATCGAGTGATGGAGAGGGAGAAGGTGGCTAGATACATAAATGGACTTTGATTTAATATTCAAGATGAAATAAGTATGTTGAAGATTTCTACAATTGAGGAGGCTTACCAATATGCTCTGAAGGCAGAAGATAAAATGAAGAGAAGACATCAAAATAACCCTAGGGGAAGAGAGAGATATGTAGTGAGTAGAGGGAAGATGAGTGGCAGTATGGAGAGGAAGACTACTGAAGAATAATCAAAATCTAAATGGAGTAAAGAACCAGACCAAAAGACACAAAGAAAAGGAAATGGCAGTAGGAACAAGGAATTATTGGTTAAATGCTTCAAGTGTGGAGAAACCAGACATAGATCTTATGAGTGCTCTCAAGAAACTAGTTAGAAAGGAATGGCAGGGAATTTCATGGCACATGGGAACTAGGAAACTGGAGCTATAGATGTGAGTATGGTAGAACCAAAGAAAGGAGAATCCCTTATGTTTAGAAGAGTCTTATAGAGAAGAGAGGAGATCAAACCTACACAAATGAAGAATCTTTTCTCGATTGTATGCAAATCAAGAGGTAAGTATTGTAAGGTTATTGTGGATAGTGTAAGTACTAATAATATGGTATTTGATGAGATGGTAGAGAAGCTTAGTTTGAAGAGGCTTGATCATCCTTGTCCTTATAAGGTGAGTTGGTTGAAATATGATCACGCATACAAAGTGAGAGAAGAGTATTGTTTGAATTTTAATATTGGACCTTACAAAGATAAAGTCTTGTGTGATGTTGTGTCTATGAGTGCTTGTCATGTTTTTCTCAGTAGACCTTGGCAATTTGATAGAGGAGCTAACCATGATTGTACAAGAAACCTGATCACTATTGAGAAGGATGGGCATAAGTTTACCTTAGCTTCTTTGAAGGAGAAGGATAAGGAAGTGAAGAACTTGAGTCTTGTGAAGAGTTGTTGTGCTGAGAAGCAGGATGCAAAGGATGACATGGATTTGAAGGAAGACCTTGTGGATGGGTCTAATAGTAAGGTGGTACCAAATGATAGTAAAGTTAGAGTTATGGTGGTAGATAAGATGAATTCATGTGGAAGAAACAAATCAGATTTACAGAAGAAGGGGAATAGTGGTAAGAGACAATAGTTCGCATTGCATTAACGAAGTATAAGAGTTGTCATTGATGTCAATTATAACCGGTAATAGTGTTGTATTGCAATTGGTAGTGATGCAGTAATGCAACCAGTAGTTGAGAAAGTGAAGGAAACCAATATTACTATTGTAGCAGAGAGATCAACTGGTAACCCTTACTTGTTGATAGGACAAACCCTAGCCGATGGAGCTTGGTGAACCAGTTATGTTAATCTATGATCAAATGGTGATCAGAGATGATTATGCCACGTATGCATGATGAATATGATGAGTTTCAAATTAGTTTTTGGCACATAGAGATAACTATTTTATTTTGGGAATGAGCAACTACATTGCATGAAGTTGAAACTGTGTGATGAGTTACAAGATCCTATGTGCAGTGATCAAGGAGCGGTCGAGGTTGTCTAGGACAATGTGCAGATGATTTCTATGTAATATAACGGTCATGTTTGAATTGATTTGTTTGTAATCTCTATGAGATCTTAGGTTTTGTGATGTGTTACCGACCTATTGTTTTGTTTATAAGGTTGACGAGTTGTTTTATTTTAGTGTTGGCAATTTTTGTTAAGTGTCAATGTGATTGATTGTCAAACTAGAAGGAGTATCTGCAAAATGTTTTGAAGGTAGATAGGAGCATGAATAGAATCTAATCAAGTAGAGTAGTTCTATTACCAGATCAACAAGACCCTGTTGTTTTGTAACAATTACAATAGTTAAATCCCTTAACCGGGTAAGCTTTAACAGGGTTGGTGTTTTCTAAATCCTCTAACTAGGTGATCCATTGGTTTGGATTTGAATTCCTCTATCAAGGTTATTCCTAATATGGTATTTCCTTTAACAGGGTATTGTATATAATCCCTTAACCGGATCTGTTCCTAATAGGACATTTTTGTAAAGCTTCTAACAAGGCGAACTTCAGAAGAGTTCATAATACTTATGGGTATTCATCCTCACCGTGGTTTTTCCCATTTGGGTTTCCATGTCCAAAATAATTGTGTCAAGTAGTGAATTCTTTTTGTGGTTATGTTTTGATATGGTTAATCTCTTTAACTAGTAGATCCACTTAGATGTGTTAAGATGATTGAAAGTGATCTAAAAAGTGCTATTACTATTGTTAGTAAAGTGTTTTGATGTTTTGGTTAAATAGTTTGATAGTTTCAGATCTGTTACACTGTTATATTGGTATTTCAGTCAACCGGTAAACTTGACAGTGCAGTTGCAGTTTATAGTTTAGTTTTTTAACTGATTAGTTCAGTGATTAATTTATGAGTTGTGTTTGAGTTTGGTGAAAGTTTAGTTTCTTTTCTATCTATTGATTCACCCCCCCTCCTCTCAATAATTGACCCGATCATTATTGATTCATTATTTCATTAATGTGCAGGTTGAAGCAAAGAAAGAGAGGAGAAGAGAGGAAGAAGTTGGAAAATCTAGCAAAGATACCGGAAGAGGTAAGGAGGAAAGAACATGTAGACAAATAAGATATTTAAATCATAAATGAGCATGGGATCTATGATAATATGATGAAACTATAAGGATCCAGTCAACCACTGAGAAGGGGGTGGTGAATCAGTAGATAGAAAAAAAAATAAACTTTCACCAAACTTAATTCCAACTCATAAACAACTTGCTAAACTAACTGGTTTAGACACTGTATAAAAAACTACAACTGCACTGTCAAACTTTATAGGTTGACCAAAATATCAAAGATACAATGTAACAGATCTAAAACTCAAATACCATTTAACCAAAACATTAAACCCTTTACTAACATCAGTAGTAGCTCATTTCATATCATTTCTGATTATCTAAACATATCTAAGTGGCTTCACTAGTTAATCATATCAACCATATCAAAACACACCCACAAAATCATTCACCACTTGACACAATGATTTTTCATATGGAAACCAAAATCAGAAAAACCACAGTGGGGATGAATACCCACAAGTATTTTGAACTCTTTTTAAATTCACCCTGTTAGGATCAAAGCCTTGTTAGAAGGTTATACAATAATGTCCTGTTAAGAACAGATCTGGTTAAGGACCACTCGGTTAAGGGATTGACTGCAATACCCTATTAAAGGTAATGCCCTGTTAGGAGTAACCTCGGTAGAGGATTTCAAATCCAAGCTAATGGATCACCTGGTTAGAGGATTTAAACAACACCAAGCTTGTTAAAGCTTACCCGGTTAAGGGATTTAACTGTTGTAGTGGTCAGAGAACAACAGGTTCTTTGCTGATTTGGAAATAACACTACCTTTTTATTCAGATCCTTTTTTGCTCCTATCTGCCTTCACAACATTCTGCAGATACTCCTTTTGGTTCGACAATGATCACACTACCACACTTAACCAAATTACCAACACAATTACAAACAACTCATCAACCTTAAGTACAAATACAACAGGTCAGTAACACATCACAAAACCTACAAATCACATAGATATTACAAACATATCGGTTCAATCATAATCGTTGAATTACATAGCAATCAACTACACATTGTTCTAGACAACTTCAACCACTCTTGGATCACCGCACATTGGATCATGTAGCTCATCACGCATTTTCCACTTTATGCTATGCATTTTCTCATTCCCAAGATAAACGGTTATCCTCATGTGCCAAATCTAATTTGAAAATCATCTTGTGCATCATGTTTTACATGGAATCTTCATCTCCAATCACCATTTGGTCATAGATCATCACAACCGATTCACCAAGCTCCATCAATTAGGGTTCTGCTTATTAACTGGTTAGGGTTATCGGTTGATCATTCTTCATCAATAATGTTGGTAAACAGATTTGTCTCTCACAATTTATTTAACTTTTATACTGTTTAGCCCAAGAAATGAAAGACAAATTTCACCATATAATTGGAAAATCATCATATTGATTAACCTTTGAATTAAGGTACAACTCCCTTTAATAGATATTCAATCAGCTCCAAATTACATACAACCAATATTATACTTTTCACCAAAAAGTACAAAAAAAGGTAATTGTATTCACTAGTCAATACCAAATGAACACAAGCATTGATTCATATATAATTCTTTGTGTAAAGCCGACATACTTCACATGTACGCTAAAACAAAATGAAAACCTTAAAAGATGAATCTCACTGATATTTTCTGCACATATAGAAAGCTATGACAGATTCTTTCTTGAAATAGATTCTCACAAAAATCAAATTTCAAACACCAAACACACAGATTTGAAGCCAAAGATAAACTCTCATTTGATTTTCATTCATAACTGATCATCAACTTCCAACACATACATAAAGTATTCAGTCAAAATTAAAGAGATAGTTTTCAAAAACTTAGCGGACCCGTGTAAAGTAATTACAAAGCTTATAAATAGGCCCTCAGACCAATAGTTCAACCAAAGGTAAAATTAACTCCAAATGAGTTAATGAGAAACTGTCCTAACTACATAACTAAAAAATAAAAAGAAAGCTAGACACGCTGGCATACAACTGCCAGCAGTGCTATTCATGTGGTCAATTCTATTTCAGTCGAATTGCTCGGATTGCTATTCTGGGTGGACACCATAACCACCTTCACTGTAATCCACTCTAGATGAACCCTTGAGAATTCCTTGATTACCGCTACATGTGGTAAGCTAATATGAACTACCCTTTGCTTCCAAAGTTCCTTCTTTCTTTTCACCAGCTACACTTTATCTCTTTGAGAGTTCAAGTGATCTAGACATACTGTAAGCATTGACTCCACTTTAGCTATCTTCGTAAAATCTTCCACGGCTAAGGAATTTTCCACCTTAATCTGTTTAATGTGGCTACTGAATAGATTGACCATTTCTGCTGTATCTTCCAGAGTGTGGCCATCCTCTTTAAGCAACTGAACATCTACACAGCGCAAATCCTTTTGCATGGTTGTTCTCAGGGTTGTTAGTTCACCTCACAGACTGACAAACTCACTATGACCTTGCTCAATGATTTGGTTACACCACTCTATACTTTTTTTGCATATGAACATTGTATCTTCATCTAATCATGGCAATTGTCTTTCGGCAAGAAAATTCATCAAGCCATAGCGCTAAATATCAAGCATTTGCCTTGATATCACTACCCATTTAGTCGTTTCATTCTACCATGCGATTAAGTTAGTATCCAATTCCTTGGTAACATCATTGGCATCTTTGAAAATTTAAACTAAATCTGATATATAATTAGTTCTTTGATGCAAAATCGATGTAAGCCACTTAGAGAAAATCTTTGCGATCATCTTGTTCCTTTGAACTTCATTCAAGAACTTCTGATTATCAGGGGATTTTAGATTAAAGGTAATAGAGCTTTGGGATAATGGCAGCGGGCTATTCTGCAAAGCATGGATGTATTGAGCCATTTGCATTAAACTCTGTTTCAACTCTGATTTATTCTTTTCATCCTTCCAGTTGCGATAGATAATCCCTTTGGTTGAAGTTTCTAAATGTTTTACATCAACTGCTCTAGTTGCTACTCCCAGATCAACTTGCTCAATAGTATAATCAACCTCTGAGGCAGTGGTAGCATCCTTATTAGATTTAGGCCTAGCAATATCTGAAGTCCAATGTTTTATGCCCTCATCAAAATCGATCATGGTTTCCACTTTTAGCCGCTTAGGCTTCATGGCTCTTCCTAGACATTTACTCATGACATCTTGCATTGACACAGAAATAGGCACAACATTCCTCTTCTTGGTAATTGAATCACTTAAACATTTAGGAGTCACAGTTAGATCTTTAGATTGCATGGGCGGAGGCCCTCTTGAAGTCAGCAACATAGCATTATCTATATTAGATAGCACATCAAGCACCTATGAATCCTAGACATTAGCATCAGCATCGGTTACAACCTTGTTAGCATCAGAAATAGGGGTTGTCATATTGCCTTGTACTTCCTCAGCGTCCAAATCAAGAATGAGATGAGTAGCAGGTGGTTGAAAATTCTTCTTGTATCTTGATCTAGTAACTCAGCCACCAATGGAATGTGCAACTTCAAAGTCAAGTTTTTCCTCTTTAATCTTAGCTTACTTCTTTCCTGCAATAGAAATAGGAATATTAGTTAAAACAGTGGTTTTTCTTACAATCTCCTTTTTTCCACCCTTATTTCTTGAACTGGTTGCCTTGTCCAAATGAAATCTGTAGTTCCTTAGCCAATTCTCCATTCTGTGAATTATATTGAAGGTGCGTGCCTGTACATTATCCTCCATCCTTCTACTCCAATAACCTTTGGAAGAGATTCATTATGTACCCATTTCATGAATTCTATGTCCAGTACATCTTCGTTATCAATAGTCACACCAGAGGTATCCATTTGCAACTTCATGTCAAGAATCTACTTTAGAGTTAACTTGGACCAATTTATTTTTCTTACTTCAACTTCATCTAAGCAGTCTTCCCAGTAATCTTCCAACTGTGCAACATGTTGACCAGGCATTGTTGTTTTCACATAATGAGCAATAAAACCTTTGCTGTCAAAATTATCTCTCTTCACGAAAGTTTTCAAATGAAACCTTTGAAATTCCAATTCAAGCTTCAATGCATCAAAAACAGACCTGCAACTGTAATGGCCTAAATCAATAGGAAAAATTCCACTTGTGCCAAAATCTTCACCAAAATCCTTTACAACATAGGCTAACTACCTGGAAACTTCAATCAAAACACAACAATCTAAAACATATCTAGGTAGCCTAAAGGGTTCACCTTTAAAGCCTCCAACCCTTATATAAGTGAAGTGATTAAACTGAATAAAGAAGCTACCATAGTTGTCGATTAGTTCAACAGCTTCAACTGACATTCTCCTATGCAAATTACCTTGTAACTCAAAAGTTATCCTCCTGGCAAATATATCATTCCAGTGAAGGTAATTGTCAACATGTCCTTTTTGGGTCAAATGGGGGTGGTATTCATAGATTTTTATACCCTGAACCCATTTTGTATGGAACAGTCCAGACCACTCCCTCACACAGGATAACATGTAGAACATATATGAAGACATATAAAAATTTGAAACCCCAGCGTGATTTCTCAAACCCTCATGCAACCTTTCTGCAATTACTGTGCCCCAATCAATGAACTGGTTTTTGTTGAGAGTGACTTGGATGAAGAAATACATCCAGTCCTCCCAATAAAAGGAGTGTGAATTTCCCCTAATTCTGCTCAACACTATTACTAAATCCCTGATTTCAGGAATCAAATGCTCTCGAGTTAATGGCCTTGGCAGCTTTGAGCTGCCCTTTTGATACTTCAGAAGCCAATTTTGTGAAATAATGATTCTGTAATACTACTTCTTCTTGGAATAAATCCCATAAGACTTTCCAATAGTCCAATCCTTATAGGGTTCTCGATGTGGGATACCCATGGCCACCATTATTGTCTCTCTATCAATAGACAACAGAATTTCACCATTATTTCTCCTAATGCACTTGTTAACCTTGTCATAGTGATTCATGCACTTTAAAACCAACTCAGGACAAGGGGTGGCTGTGGGAAATGTTGTTGCTTCCAATAAACCACTTTGTGCAACATCTTTTAGCATAGAATCAACAGCTGGGTTCGTCACTCTTTTTAAGAAAACATCTAAATCTAATTGAACTAGAGCCATATTAGCTAGCTCTTGTAAAGAACTCACAAGAGAAGAAGAGCTCACTAATTTAGGCAAAGTCGGCCTCATTCTTAACCCATAATCTTTTCCCAATCAACTCAGAAAAATTAGAAAACAGGTAAAACAGAAACAAGCAGCTAAACAATATACCCAAATCTTTTAAAACTGTAGCAATTAGGAAAGTCGTTGAACATACCTTCCTCTATCATCTGCAAAACCCCTGTCGTAGTCTATTTTTCTTTTGCTCCAAAAACTTTCCTTAAAACTTATGTTTCACAAATGACAATCTCGACAAGACAACTACTCAATTTAAAACAGCCAAGAAAATCTTACTCATGATTTCCATAAGTTATCATCATTACTCTTCACTCAGGCAACATTACTCTTTAATGATCACAAACGATCATGCATTTAATAACAAGTCACTTCATATCTAAAAACACGGATTCCCATGCCATACTTGCTATAAATGACAACTTTTAAATCATTAAGAAAGAATATTCCCTTTCCCTGCCGCCGTTAGCCATTCCTCAAAATCCAGCCGCCATCTTATGAAAAGTCATATGATTTCCAAGAAATCAAACATTGAACTACCTTGAAGAACAATAGCAACACAAAAACATATACATGACAAATATTGAACTTTGAACCTTGAACCTGAAAGGTTCAAGTTCAAGGTTCAACCAATGCTAAACACCGACAAACACTAAAAAAGACTTATAAAGCCACGTGGGAAATAAACTTTAACATGACACCCGTTGAACTTTGAACCTTGAACCTCAAAGGTTCAAGTTCAAGGTTCAAGTTCAGCATAGTGAAACTTAAATAAAGAAGACTACGAAGACTGAATTGCACAGAAAATTTGAGAAACACAACCCAACCAAAGGACCAATTAGGGACATGACTCAATAAGGCAATATAAAAATGGAAATTTATATGTACCACCAACAAATAACAATACCAATACTGGTTGCCTTCACTGCTTTACTACTAGTTGCATTACTCCATCATTACCGGTTGCAATACAACCTCATTACTAGTAACTATTGACATCAATGACTAAACTATACCTCATCAATACAATCTTCATGCAATGCCAACAATGTCCCCCTGGCATTGATGGCATTACAATATCAATACCCTTTGATTGTGATGATTGAAAGTAAAACACATACATAGGTATAGGAATCCTGGTTTACATTTTTCCCATATAGTCTCATTCAACTGCATCTCCATGTCTTCAACTAGTAACTGGATATTCAATCATATACTGTTCTTCTCCCCCTTTGACATCAATGCCAAAGTGAAGGTTAACCATTCCATGCTTGACTAATCTGCAACTATCTTCTCTTCCTGTGGAGTAGCTCTACTCTACACAAATCCTGCTTCAAGATTCTCAATAAGCTTCGGGACTGGTGTCTTCCACATCTACCTAATTGACTTCATTTAGGGATACAACCCCTAGCTTACCTCTAAGATACTCAAATGTAGCCTTAGGTAGAGGTTTAGTAAAGATATCTGCTAGTTGTTTTTTAGTAGATACATGCTCTAGTGACACATCTTTACTTTGCACTTTCTCTCTCAAGAAATGATACTTCATCTCAATATGCTTTGTCCTAGCATGAAAGATTGGGTTCTTAGAAATGTTTATTGCACTGGTGTTATCACTGAGAATCCTTATCGGTTCTAATATCCTCAACTTGAAACCTTCGAAAATGTGTTTCATCTAGATTGCTTGGGTACAATTCATATATGCTGCAACATATTCAACTTCTGCAGTTGATTGAGAGATACAACTTTATTTCTTACTACTCCAAGACACTAGTCTTCCTCCAAGAAAGAATGCTCCTCTGGTCGTACTCTTCCTATCATCAACATTGTCTACCCAGTCTTCATCTATATAGACTTTTAAATCAAATACTCCTATAAATGGATACCATAATCCATAATCAATTGTGCCTTTCAAGTATCTAAAAATTCTTTTGGTTGCAACCATGTGTGTCTCCTTCGGGCTTTTCTAAAATCTGGCAACCAATCCTACTGCATGAGAAATGTCCTATCTACTGTGGACAACATAATGTAGTTTAGCTATCATTGACCTATACTCCTTTTCATCCACTGATGCAAAATCATCTACCTTAGACAGTTTACAACCTATAACCATTGGTGTTCCATCTCATTTACAGTCTCCCATTCCAAAAGTCTTTAATACTTCTTTCACATATTTGGACTGTGTGATGAAAATACTTTCCTTCATCTGTTGGATTTGCAAACCTATGAAATTTTTTATTTCACCTAACAGTGACATCTCAAACTCATTCTTCATCTCATTAGCAAAATTACGACACATATCATCATTTCCTCAAAAAATGATATCATCAACAAATACCTCGCTTACCAATATCTTATCTCCTTGTAACTTGATATATATGTTACTTTCTTCACTATTTATCTAAAAACCTATCTTCACCAAGTGAGAGTGCAATCCTTCATACCATGCTCTAGGTGCTTGCTTCAGTCCATATAATGTCTTATGTAATTTGCACACCATGTCCTTTTCTATAGTTAAAGAATAACAATCTGGTTATTCAATGTAGACTTCCTCTTCCAATATTCCATTTAGGAATGTTGACTTAACATCCATCTGATATACTTTGAATCCTCTGTATGTTGCAAATTCAAGTAGATTTCTTACTTCTGCCAATCTTGTAACTGGTACAAATGTCCCACCATAGTCTTCACCTTCTTCATATCCTTTGCATACCAGACTGGCTTTATTTCTGACCACTACTCCATCTTCATTCAATTTATTTTTGAATACCCATTTTGTACCTATTACATTCTTTTTCTTCGGTCTAGGTACCAATGAACAAGTATTGTTCTTCTCTATCTGGTCAAGTTTTGCTTCCATTGCCTTAATCCAGTCTTCATCTGCAAATGCTTCTTTTGCAGTTCTAGACTCAATGGTGGAAATCATACAAGAGTTCTCTCTAAGCCTTGTTCTTGTTAGCACACTTGCATTCATATCTCCAATAATTTGATTGGGGCTATGATTGAGTCTAACATACCTTGGAATGACATGATCTTGATTTCCAGGTTCTTCTCCTTCTTCACTTTATTCTTCTTCTATTGGACCTCCCTGTTACAGTTGAAATGAGGCTACTATGTTCTATTCTCCAACTTCTAGCTCCACTGGTTCCGATTCCAAAAATAGTGTGCAAGGTTCTTCTTCTTTCTTCTCTTTATTGGTTTCCCCTGATTTCTCAAGAAACTCATCAACTCAAACATTAACACTTTCAATGATCTTGTTGGTCCGGTTGTTGTAACACTGGTAAGCTTTTCTCTTGGTGGAGTAACCAAGAAATATGCCTTTGTCACTCTTGGCATCAAACTTACCAACATAATCACCTCTTTTGATAAAACATCTACTACCAAAAATCTTAAAGTAATAGACATTAGGTGATCTACCATACCAGTACTCATAGGGAGTTTTATCCTTACCTCTTTTAACCAGTATCCAATTTATTGTGTAAACAGTTGTGCTGACAGCTTCTCTTCAGAATGTCTTAGCTACCTAGTGTCTTCAACAACTGACCTATTGTTCCTTTCTGTAATACCATTCTGCTGTGGTGTCCTAGGTGCAAAAATTTGCCTCTTAATTCTATTGTCTTCATAGTATCTAGTGAATTCCTTTGAAGTAAATTCACCACCTTGATTTGTTCTTAAGCACTTTATCTTCTTTCCACTTTCATTTTCAACTAAGGCTCTGAATTCCTTAAACTTGCTAAATACTTCATTCTTGTCTTTCAAGAATATGACCCACATCATCCTTGAGCAGTCATCGGTAAATATCATGAAGTACCAATCACCTTGAATACTCCTAGTCCTCCTTGGTCCACAAAGGTCAGTATGAACCAAATCTAGCAAATGTTTAGCTGAGAAAGATTTTCTCTTGAAGGTTGAGGATGTCATTTTCCCTAACTAACATTCCTTGCACAAAGCATTCAACGGTTTGTCCAACTGTGGAAAACCTCTTATTGATTTGGAATTACTGACTTTTACAATATTATCAAAATTTACATGACAGAATCTGTGATGCCAAAGCCAACTATCTTCTACAATAATTATCAATGATTAGCATGAAATATCTATCACCTTGAAAACTTTAACTCTAGTAGGGCCACACAAATTAGTATGAATAGGATCAATAACATCATTAGATTTGTCTTGTATACTCCTAAAAGAGGTTCTGACTTGTTTACCCATTTGACATTCTTTACATATCGGACTATAGGGCTTCATAATCTTAGGTATATCTCTAACTACCTTAGTTGAACTGATCTTTACAATGCAATCAAAATTCACATGACATAGCCTTTTATGCCATAGCCAACTCTCACCAATTTGTGCAATCAAACATTTCTTCTCATCAGAATTCAAATGAAATATATAACCTTTAGTCTATGTACTAGTTGCAATCTCCAAACCAGATCTGTTAATGATTTTGCATTTTCCATCCTTGAACTGTAATTGAAATCCCTTATCCACCAATTGTGCTACACTCAAAAGATTATACTTCAAACCTTCAACATAATAAACATTATCAGTATTGTTCTTACCATCCAATGATATAGTTCTTTTTCCCTTGATCATACATTCTTTGGCATCTCCAAATCTAACTAGACTGCCATCAAATTCTTGCAAAGATAGAAACTTCCTTTTATCTCCAGTCATATGATGTGAACAACCACTGTCAATTACCTATTCATCCTTGTCTTCAATTTTAGCAGCAAGTTCCTTCTCTTTAGGTACATTCTCTTCCAGTGCCAGAACATCTTCTTTGATAGCCAAGAACACCCATTTCTTTCCATCGCCAGAACCACTAGTAGAGTCTTATGTTGGTTCATCATCAGAATCAGTCACACCCTCTCCATCTGCTATGTAGCATGATTTATCTATGTTTTTCTTGTACTTATACTTGTTCTGATATTCAAGGTTAGGTTTAAAATATCTTCTAACTCTCTCTTCAAATCTTGAATTCCTTTCAGGACATCTAGATGCAAAATGACCAATCTTATTACATACAAAACATTTAAAAGGTGCTTTTCCTTCATACTTACTTCCAACCGGTCCTTTAGGTACTCTTCTAGCAAATAGCACTTCAAGTTGCTCAAACTCATCATCTTCTCTCTTCATATCATCCAATTCCTTTGCATATAAAGCTTTCCAATCTTGCTTTACAGTTGATGATGCAAATGCATGAAAATAAGGTTCAAACTTCATAGCTCCAGAAGGTCCAAATTCTTCAAACTCAAAAGAAGATATTTTTCTAACCATTGTATCTATGTTGACACAAGACTTAGTCATGAAAATGATACGTTGAAGACAGATTTGATGCATACACAAAATGACAGAACTGAACTCATGAGATAGAAAGGAATCTTGGAAAGTGAACTGGCTACTACAAATCAACACAAAGAAAAATTCAAGAAAAGTTCAGAAGAACTTGATGACATGATGAAGAATCAAAAACCAAATGGTGATGCCAATGGCCTTGGATTTGAAGTTGGTGAAAGCTTCAGTACTGCAAACAATCATGATCATAGCAAATCGGTAAGACAACCTAATTCTTACAAATTTAATGGGAAATTCTTTAACTGTAACAAGTATGGTCATAGAGCAAATCAGTGTAGATTTAGAAATTATCAGAACACTAATACACCCACCGGTCAATGTTCTAAATGCAACAAAGTTGGTCGCAATTCAGAAAATTGCAGAATGAATGTAAGATGTTATGTTTGTGGAAGATTTGGACATCTATCTAATCAATGCAGAACACAAATTGGCATAGGATATGGGAAAGCTATTCAGAAAAACAATGTGACTTGTTATGCTTGTAACAAGATTGGACATATTACAAAATTTGTAGAAGCAAGATATCACCAACAAATAACAAAGGACTCAACTTGAAAGGTAAAGAAAAAGTTGAAGAGGTAAAGCAAGAATTCTCAAAGCAATGGATCAGAAAGTCAGATCAGAATGTTGATGGGAATACTCCTCCATTGGTAGAATAGAGTATCACTCCATTGGCAGGAGACTCTTCATCTAGCTAAAGGAAAATCCTTTGGGGGTTTAGCAACAAATTGAAAAACACGCTAACATACCCTCGTTTGATGGTGAGAAGTTGAATTACTTCTTTACCGGCAGATGAGTTAAGTGGTGACTTAACCGGCAAGCATTAAATGTGGTAGTTGGAGAAAATAACATTATAAAGTAAGTGTTTTGGCTCTTTTTTCATTCACCAAGCATTCAAATCTTCGAGAGCGCATAAATTCCCGAGCGAAGGCATCCTTAGCAAAAAAGTGAAGCAGTTCATCCAAGCACTCATCCTTAAGGTAGATTGAGGTATTTATAACTATGGCTTCCTCATCCACACCTGAATTTATTGCCAACCCTACTGTGATTGAAGTAATCAAGCACCCTAGACCCGTATTCAAACTTGTTCCTGAAATTATGAAGAAAGATGATATGCTAGGTGCATTTTCTCAAATTCCTAAAGGAGAAGTTTATGTAGAGGATCCTAGGATATACATACATTGTCATATAGAGGAATTAGGAGATGAATAAATCAAGAATATGTATAGGACTGTTTTATGTGATGAATCTGGAAATATCAAATCGAAACATAAGACAGTGGAAACCCTAGGTTTTACTGAAATCCTTAGTATCCTGGATTTTCCCAAGGATGTTATAAGGATTGTGCTAAGAAGAGTGCATGGCGAATTCTTTTGGTTGGATTCAATTCATAATATCACCAAAGAAGCAGTTAAGGCAGTAACAGGATTACCTTCCACAAGTAGCAGGCCTGACAGAACTAAAAAGGTCTCTAATGACACAATAATGGACCTAACCGGCGCAACATTTGACAAGATATCACTTAGAGTCAATGATGTAAAGGACATAAATGTTATATTTGTCAGTCTGATCCTTGGCTATAAAGCCACACATGCTAATAGGTTAAACTCAGTATCTAGCTTGTGTATTAAAAGTGCTTATGACTTAGTGAACAACAATGCTAAGATTGACATCTGTGAATGGCTTAAAGATGAATTGATAGACAATC
Source organism: Cryptomeria japonica (assembly GCF_030272615.1). NCBI lineage: Eukaryota > Viridiplantae > Streptophyta > Pinopsida > Cupressales > Cupressaceae > Cryptomeria > Cryptomeria japonica. The sequence goes on along the minus strand of NC_081409.1, from coordinate 775,016,218 downwards.
TGAAGAAGAGCAAAGGAGACAAGAAAGGAACTTTTATATTTAAAAATTTGCTTGTATGTTTGATGTTGTACATTACTAAGGAAGTACCCGGTATTGGTAGAAAAGACTTTGGCTTTGATATACCGGTAGGAAAGCAACTATTGGATACATTAAACATGGGAGAAAACAGAGAGAAAAATATAAATGAACATTTTCAAGCACTAAAGGCTCGAATGAAGACAAGAATTAGGCTATCTCAGGCAATTGTGGATAAATATCAAAAGGAAATATGTTTTGTAATCAAGAAAGATTAAATCTAGATGAAGGCAGTTGTCCCTAGAACTATCTGGGTAACTGAAATGGGATATGAAACAGATGATAACATAATTGAAACTTATGCAAAAGCCCTCCTTGAAGCACCAAAGGAACCATCTGAGAAAGTCTTCAGAAATGCAAAAACAATTGAAAGTGGTATTTAGTCACAGAAAAGAGTTAAGAAAGTTGAGAAAATAGTGAGGAAGGGAACTAGACAAGCTAAAGCAATTAAGGAAGATGTAATGAAGCAAACTGGTATCAAGGAAAGTGAGTTAGAAGGACTTCAACCGAAAACTCATCTTTCACCGATTGCAACTTCTTCTAAAAGTGATATACTGGCGGTATTCAAAAGGGTAGAAAGGAAAAGAAAACCCTCACCAGTACCCTCACCCACACCTAGGAGAACAAGGTAAAAGCAACAGGCAGTGAGGCCTCCAGTTAAGAAGTTAAATCCAAAGAAGAAGAAGGTAAAACAAGACATTTCTCCACTGGACAAACTTTTAAGTGAAATAACAGAGGATGGAAAGTTGAAAAACATTAGCAAACTGTATAACACACTTTCCACTGATGATAAGGAAAGCATAGAAAATAGTGTAATCTTACACTTGGACATCTACAAGAAATTTTTGATGGAAATTGTTGATGAAATACCCACTGATCTCTACAGAAGACTTGAAGCTAGAAGGGTAGTTATTGTTGAGCTAGATAAAAAGATAAAAATTGAAAAATTACTTGCAGTTCACCCAGTGAACTCCACTGAAGAAATAGATCAATTAATCAATGAAGCTAACCGGTCACCGGCATGTTGAACTTATTGCAGGAAGAATGAATGAAATTTCTAAAGAGACTGGGGATCAATGGGACATATTCTTTGTTGAAAAGGAGAAATAGGAAGAACTTAAAAGACCTAAGACTATCAGAGTATATCAAAAGGACAGGGATAAGTGGAAAGATAAGGAAGGTGGACATCTGAACCTAAAAATAACTGATAACTTACCCCCACCTCTTTCTAATTCTCCACCGGTAGAAACCGTTGACAATCAACTGGCTACAGAGAGTATGGAGACTCCTCAAGAGGATACAAATCTTGAGTCTGAAGTTTTGTACACTATGAATATAGACACCCAAGAGGTAAACATTTTGGTGGACAAAGAGACCACTAAGGACAAGAAGAAAGATATGGCTACTGAGCCACCGGTTGCAGATGTTGAGGTTGGAGTTAGTGAGACTGTAAATGTAAGCACCAAAAAACCTATAGATACAGAGAAACTGGCAAACGACTCCACTCAGAAACAATTTGAAGCACCAGTAAATGAAATTGAAAAACAATCAGAGGTAAATATAGAGAAACCATAGGTGCATATAGAGACTACATCTGAAAAACCAGTAGTTGAGAGGTTAGAGAAACCCTCTGAGACACAGGTTGAGAAACAGGCTGATGTCTAGGTTCAAACCGAGACAGTGCCACCAACAACAGCTAAAAAGGCTAAACTTTTCCTAGTAGAAATGCAAACACAAACTAACCTACCAGCGGTCAAGATAAGCAAAGTTATTACTACAACCGATAGCATGGAAATTATGAAGATAGCTGGGCAGACATCTGGTACTTCGATAACATAATTCAGACCAATGAACATGACAGAGGTCTTCTTGGACTCTATTAAGAAGATCACTAAATGTAATGCACAAGCCTATAAGGCTATTGATGACACTATTCCTATTCTTAAATTGATAGTACCCAAGTGCATTGTGGGAAGTAAAGATTCTTTAAGTCAACTAGACACATTGTCTAAATACATTAGCGGTAACATTTTGACTATTGATCAGATAAATGAGGACACATTCAGAGAGAGAATGATTAAGGAGAAAGACAAATTCTTTGAGGAAATAGTGAAGAAGAATAAGGAGAAAATAGAAACCTTATTATTGGCACTAGGAGAAACAATTTTGGATTTCAAGAAACTATACAGAGACTCCAGCAAAACTAATATTTTGACAGAGAACATGGATTCAGAGATTAGCAAAGCTCGAGAAGACATTAACAATATTGCTGACAATTTAATAGGATCATCAAATTCATTTTTGGAAATTGAAAAGAACATTGCAGATCTTGAAGAGAAAATTGAGAAGTTGGAAAAAGACAAAGAAAAGATAAAGGGTAAGGCAAAGGACTTAAAATGCAAACTAGGTCCTAAACTAGATTACCTCATTTCTTTGAGAAAAGAATTTTCTGAGGCTCTGGTTCCTGGACTTAAGACACCAGAAGAGAAAATGCACATACTAACCGATATAGTTCAGAGAACAAAAGCGGAATTAAAGGATAGTAAAAGGTTCGGCGATAGTCAAAATTTAGTATTGGCAGATCTTTTCTAGATTGTAACCCCCCAGTTACAAGGATCTAGGCAGGAACTACACTCCACTAACAATGAATGACAACCTTTGTCATTGATGTCAAAGGGGGAGTAGTGGAAATGAGAAAAATGATTAGAACAAAGATATCATCAGCTCAGGGGGAGCATAACATTTTTGACAACACAGTTTTGGTAAGACATTTTGGCAGATTCTTTTTGGACATTGTTGGCAAATGCACACTCTAATGAGAAATTGTAGGAGATTGAAGGTATTTTCATTGTGGCAACCTTGCAATCCTATGATATCAGTAGGCACCGACACTGGCAGACTCAACACCGGCATATAGATCACCAACACCTAAAGGAAGATTACCGGCACCCTGGCCGACAATAATTTTGTTTAAATGTATTTTGTATTTAATTGTAAAATCTTTTGTAAGCTAACTTGGCGGATTGTAATATGACTCATATAAGTATGAGATCATTGTAGATAATTTATGTAGCAGATGAAATGATTAATGCAGACCTAATATACAAATTGTAAGGCAGATATTGGATAAGGGTTTATGTATATTGCAGAGCTTAAACCAGTACTGAATCTAGCATAGTAGATGCTGATCTGAAGCAGTACAAGACATTGGATTTGTATAATCCATTTTGTAAGTCAGTGAGACTTCTTTTGTAACTGAGCAATGAGCTCTAGGCACTTGGCCTTCCTGCATGTGCAGGCCCCTATTGTAAATAGTAATATTCCGTTATTGGCCAGTAAACGAATATTGTGCGTCACAAATCCCACCGAGGTTTTTCCCACACCGGGTTTCCTCATTAAAAATACTGTGTTATGGTATGTCTCTTATGTTGTGGTTATTGCTCTTATTTACTGCATTATTTTTGGTTTACCGATACACAGTTTTGATATACTTTAATTCAAATAAATTCTTATACTGGTCAGATATTAATTCACCCCCCCTCCCTCACAGTATCTTTGGGAATCCTAACATAGTGAAGGTCTAGTAAGATCTGGGGATGATAAAGCTTGTTTTATCAAAGGAAAAGGCACTATATCTTTGGATGATGAGCAGAATACTAACAATGTTTATTATGTTGAAGGTTTGAAGCATAATCTTTTGAGTGTTGGTCAATTAGTTGAAAAGGGTTTTCAGTTATAGTTCAAGAATGGTAAATACAAAATCATGAACATAACTGGATTGGAGATTGCAACCGGTAATCAGACTAAAAGTAATATCTTTCATTTGAATAATAGTGAAAAGACATGCTTGATTGCACATTGATGAAAGTTGGTTATGGCATAAGAGACTTTGTCATGTAAATTTTCATTGCATTGTACAGATTAGTTCATCTAAGGCAGTAAGGGATTTACCTAAGATTGTGAAACCTCATAATCCAGTATGTGAGGAATGTCAAATGGGAAAGCAAGTTAGAACAACTTTTAAGAGTATTTCTGAGAAATCCAATAATGTTCTTGATTTAATCCATACTGACTTGTGTGGTCTGGCAAGAACAACAAGTCTATAGAGAGATATATACATTATGCTAATCATTGATGATTATTCTAGAATGTGTTGGGTTACTTTTCTCAGGGAGAAATCAGAAGCTTTTGGAAAATTCAAACTATTCAAGGAAATGGTAGAGAATGAAACCAGTAAGAAAATCAAATGTTTGAGATCTGATCAAGGAGGAGAATTTGCATCTAAGGAATTTAATACATTCTGTGAAGTGAATGGAATCAAAAGACAACTATCAGCACCTTGGACACCTCAACATAATGGAATTTTGGAAAGGAAGAACAAAACTATTATGGATGCAGCTAGAAGCAAGATATTGGAAGCAAATCTACCTCATGTGTACTGGAGAGAAGTAGTGAATACAATGATTTACACTTTTAACAGAGTTCACATCAAAGGTGAAACTGGTAAGACCCCTTATGAACTATGGTTTGGTAATACTCCTACTCTTAAATATTTTAGAATATTTGGAAGCAAATGTTATATTAGGAGACATGAGTATATTGGTAAATTTGATCCTAGAAGTGATGAAGGAATATTTCTTGGTTATTCATCTAAGAGAAAGGCATATAGATGTTTTAATAAAAGATTGCATAAAATCATTGAGAGTGCTAATGAACATAGATGAACAATTTATAGGAAATTCAAGGTCTATGGATTCTGAACTGGCAGTTGAGATGAGCATAAATGACCTATACAGAGTGCACTAGTACAGAGTGTGGATCCATTCACAATGACATCATCAGAGAATTCCACAGTGACTGAAGAACAACAACATGTGAATAAACCCAGGTATGTAAGACCGAATCACTCAGAAAATGAGATAATTGGGAATACGTATCATGGAGTTATGACAAGAGGAAGATTGGGAAATGAAGAGGTATGCTTAATTTCTCAAATTGAACCAACATATGTTATTGAGTCATGTGAAGATGAACATTGGATTAAAGCAATGGAAGATGAATTAGAACAAATTAAAAAGAACAATACATGGACATTAGTTCCCCAACCTAAAGACAAAAATGTAATTGGAACTAAATGGGTATTCAGAAATAAACTTAATGAAGATGGTAAGGTAATCAGGAAAAGAGAAAGATTAGTGTGTAAAGGATATTCACAAAAAGAGGGAATTGATTATAGTGAAACCTTTGCACCGGTAGCTAGAATTGAGATAGTTAGATTATTTCTTGCATTTGCAGCTCACAAAAACTATAAAGTATATCAAATGGATGTAAAATGTGCATTTTTGAATGGTGATCATGAAGATGAAGTTTACATTAAACAACCTGATGGATTTTTATTGACAAATGATAAAGATATGGTTTGCAAATTAAGGAAAGCTTTGTATGGATTGAAGCAAGCTCCTAGAGCTTGGTATGCTAGACTAGACAAATATCTTTCAAAGCTTGGATACACTAAAGGTAATATTGACAACAACTTATATTTCAAATTAACTAATGATGACATCTTCGTTATTGAATTTTTTTTGATGATATCATTTTTGGAGGAGAAGATGGATTATGTAAAGAGTTTGCTAATAATATGCAGGAAGAATTTGAAATGTCTATGATTGGGGAGATAAAATTCTTTTTAGGATTACAAATTTCATAAAATTATAAAGGTATATTCATATGTCAAACAAAATATTTGAAGGAATTTGGTATGGAAAACTCCAAACCAGTAAATACCCCTATGACTACAACTGACAAATTGACATTGAAGGATGATTCAGCTCCTATTAATCCGACAAGATACAAATCTATGATTGGAGGTTTATTGTATTTGACACAAACAAGACCTGATATAAGGAATGCAGTATGTATTGTTTCAAGATTTTAGAGTAATCCTAAAGAAAATCATAAATCAACAATAAAAAGGGATTTTTGGTATCTACAAGGCACAACAAATCTTGGTTTATGGTATCCTAAAGATAAAAAATTTGATTTATGTGCATACACCGATGCAAATTGGGCAAGAGATGTAGATGAGAGAAAAAAAACCACTGGCGGAGCATTCTTTCTTAGTAGCAGATTGATTTCTTGGTTGAGCAAGAAGTAGAGTTGTACATCATTATCAACAACAGAATCAAAATGCAGCAACAATTAATTGTACTCAGGTATTATGGATTAAGCAAATGTTGAAGGACATCGAGGTAAAATGCAAAGAACCTATAATCATTTATTGTAATAATTCAGTAGCAATTGATATATCAAAGAATTGGGTATTCCACTCTAAAACTAAACATGTTTCTATCAAATATAATTTTCTAAAAGAGAATGTTGAAGCAAAAGAAGTAAGATTGGTTTATGTGAATACTAAAGAGCAGATTGCAGATATCTTTACTAAGCCTTTGCCCAAGGAAACTTTTGAATATCTTAGAGAGAATCCTGGGGTAATACCCTCATTGGTAGAGACTTAGATAGTTGAAGATTGGCATCAAACCGACAAAAAATAATAGAGAAACCTTTTTCCAGCTTTGATGGAGGAGAGCTACTTCTCAGGGCGAGTAGTTGGTTATAGCAATTGGTTATCATAATTGGTTATATGAGTTGGTTGTATGTTCTGGTATTTGTATTGCTTTGGAATTTGACGTCAAAGGGGGAGAGATATCTATGGAAAAAATTTGTATGTAGGAAATATTATCCTAGGGGGAGAGATTATTCATTGAGGAAGAAATATATACTCTCTGCATTTTGGTTTTGATTTCTGGTTTTTGGTTTTTGGCACTTAGATGTTTTTCCATCTTGTGTTGCCATCAATGCCAAAGGGGGAGATTGTTGGTATTATAGATGTGTTGCATTAGTTTTTTCATTGATGTCAACACTTATCCTTCTAGAGAACTTTGGTTATGTTGAACCGACACATTGTGTTCATGGGCATGTTCAGTGACTTATGCATAGTAACAGGTTATATTGTTCACCAACACTGAGGATGAATTGTTATCATCTAGAGATCACTTGGTTATGTTGAAGACATGGTTTGGATACTTGGTTTTTGTATTATGGTTAATGGTCTAATTAGGTTGACATATTTGTTGTTACCAGCAACTTGGTCTAGGTTATGGACCGGTATGCATTATCTATTCCAAATCAGCATGCCACATTATGGAGATGATTTATTGATTGGATATTGTTGTAAATGTATTGAGCTAACATGATGCATCACGTCTTAACTTGTTCGTAATTTATTTTATTGTAATATTCTTAGTGAGCCGACCTACACATTTGGTCTTAGGTTTTGGTATATATGTAAGATCTCAATTGATGAGATATAGGTGATGATATATGGTATGTAAGGTTATGGTATTGTAACATTGTATGTGTGAATATTGAAGATCATATGAGAAGACCATAGACAAGGTTCAAGGAAGGTTTGAAGGTGATTATCAGAGCTTAAGCAGTATCGAATCTAGTATTGGAGATGCTATTTCGAGAAGTACATTATCATTGGATTTAACCATCCAATTGTAGTTAGTGTGACTCCTATTTTGTGATTGAGCAGTGTGCTCTAAGCAGTTGGTCTTTCTGCATGTGTAGACCCCATTTGTATACACATACTATCTGCAGTAGTATCATTTGATTATGGGTAAGGTTTCCCACCATGGTTTTTCCCCTTATAGGGTTTCCACATTAAAATATTTGTGTTATGTGTTGTGGATGTTGTTTCTCTTTCTGTTTCGTGCATTAAGTTTCAACAGTATTGATATTAACTATTAATTTGTCAACCAACATTAAGTTTGGTTTACGGGTATTAAGTATCAAGTTTGATTAAGTTGTATTTGGGTTGAAATTCATAGTCAATTGATTCACCCCCAACTCCTTAGTTGCCTTCTGGGTCCTAACATTATAGAACTTTAATCATTAAAACCTTATTACTAGAATACATAAACCAAATACTGGAATAGCACTAACACATCAGTCCAGAATGAATAGTAGCTCTATAAATGCATACTAGACTGATTCCAATTTGCATCACTCAGGTCTCTACCAGAGGGGCAAAAACCACCAACCTATCTCTAAAGTACTCAAATAATTCCTTAGGCAAAGGTTTAGTGAAGATATCTGAAATCTACTCTTTAGTGTTCACACAAACTAGTCTAACTTTATTTTCTTCCACCTTCTCCTTCAAAAAGTTGTACTTGATAGATATGTGCTTTGTCTGAGAATGAAATACTAGATTGTTTGATATGTCAATAGTAGTAGAGTTATCGCAGTGAATAACTACCAGTGCATTACAATCTACCCTTATATCCTTCAACATTTCCTTCATCCTTAGAACTTGTGTATAGTTAGTAGCAACAACAACATACTCAGCTTCAACAGTAAATAAAGAGGTAAATGACTGCTTCTTGTTGATCCATGAAACAAGTTTCTTTCTAAGAAAGAAAGCTCCACTGGATGTGCTCTTCCAGTCATCAACATCTCCAGTCCAATCTGCATCTATATATGCACATAGTGTTAAACCATCATCTTTAGGATACCACAAACCATATTTAGTTGTTCCTTGCAAACAACTGAAAATCCTTTTCACCGCACTCTCATGATTCTCTCTAGGATCACTCTGATATCTTGATACAATACAAACTGCATTCATTATATCTACTCTAGTCTGAGTTAGATATAACAAACCTCCAATCATAGACTTGTACCTTGTAGGATTTACCAGTGCTGATGGATCTATCTTAGTAAATTTCTTACTTGTAGCCATAGGAGTACCAATCGGTTTAGAATTTTTCATACCAAATTTCTTCAACAACTCCCTAGCATACTTAGTTTGATAGATGAAAATACCTTTATTAGTCTATGTAATCTACAAACCTAAGAAAAACTTCATCTCCCCAATCATAGACATCTCAAATTCATTCTTCATATTATCAAAGAATTCCATACATAACTTATCCTCACCTCCCAAAATGATATCATCAACAAAGACTTCAACAATCAATATGTCATCATCAGTGATATTATAATATAAATTACTGTCAGCATTACCTTTAGTGAAACCAAGCTTCAAAAGATATTTATCCAATATTGCATATCAAGCTCTAGGGGCCTGTTTTAATCTATATAAATTTTTCCTTAGCCTATAAACCATGTTTTTGTCATCTGAAGGTGAAAATCCATTAGGCTAGTCAATGTAAAATTCCTCTTCAAGATATCCATTCAAAAATGCACATTTAACATCCATAAGATAAACCTTGTAGTTCTTATGGGCAACATAAGCAAGAAATAATCTCACAGCTTCAATCCTAGCTACTGGAGCAAAATTCTCATCATAATCAATTCCTTCCTTTTGAGAATATCCTTTACAAGCCAATCTAGCCTTATTCCTCACAACTTGTCCATCTTCATTCAATTTATTCTTAAAAACCCATTTAGTCCCAATAACATTCTTATTTTTAGGCTGGCGAACTAAAGTCCATGTGTTATTCTTTTCTATCTGATCTAATTCTTCTTCCATAGCTTTCATCCAACATTCATCTTTACATGCTTCAATTACTGATGTTGATTCAACTTCAAAAATTAAACATACTTCATGAGCTGGCAACCTTCTTCTTGTCATCACTCCTTTATTCTTGTCCCCAATGATGTGATCTTCTGAATGATTTTACCTAAAATACTTAGGAGTCTTCTGACTTCCTGTTCCTCTGCTCTAATCTTTAGTTACTGTTGAATATTTGGATACTACCCAAGTAACCGGTTCAACAATATATTCTAGTGTAAGTGCTATCGGTTCAGTTATGATCATTTCCATTGCTGGTTCTCTTTCATAAGTTTTGATTTGAATTATGTTCTTCTCATCCACCTTGACATTAGTGCTCTTCATAATTCTCTACAATCTTTTGTTATAAGATCTATATTCTTTGCTTTCATTAGAAAAACCAAGAAATATCCCTTCATCACATCTAGGATCAAACTTTCCAATTGAATCATCACTTTTGTAATAGCATTTACTACCAAAGATTTTGAAATACTTAACTATAGGTGTATGACCAAACCATAACTCATAAGGTGTCTTACCGGTGTCTCCTTTGATATGAGCTCTGTTGAATGTGTATGTCGTCATGCTTGCAGCTTCTCTCAAGTACATATGAGGTACATTAGCTTCCATCATCATAGTTTTAGCCTCATCCAAGATAGTTTTGTTCTTCCTTTCCACAACTCCATTCTATTGAGGTGTCCGGGGTGCAAATAACTATCTTCTTATCCCATTCTTTTCACAATAACTGTTAAATTCACTAGATGTGAATTCTCCACCCTAATCAGACCTTAAGCATTTAATCTTCAATCAGGTCTCTATCTCAACTTTATCTTTAAAGATCTTAAATTTTTCAAATGCTTCAGATTTCTCCCTTAGAAAAGTAACCCACATCATTCTAGAATAGTCATCAATGATTAGCATAAAATATCTATCACCTTGAAAACTTTTGATTCTAGCAGGACAACACAAATCAATATGAATAAGATCAATAACATCATTAGATTTGTTGTGTATACTCTTAAAAGAAGTTCTGACTTGCTTTCCCATTTGACATTCCTTACATACTGGATTATAGGGCTTCACAATCTTAGGTATATCTCTAACTGCCTTAGTAGAACTGATCTTTACAATGCAATAAAAAAATCACATGACACAACCTATTATGCTATAGCCAACTCTCATCAATTTGTGCAATCAAACATGTCTTCTCACCAGAGTTCAAATGAAAGATGTTACCTTTAGTTTGAGTACCGGTTGCAATCTCCAATCCAGATCTATTGATAATCTTGCATTCTTCATCCTTGAAATGTAATTGAAATCCCTTATCCACCAATTGTCCTACACTCAAAATATTATTCCTTAAATCTTCAATATAATAATCCTTATCAATATCATGCTTACCATCCAATGATATAGTTCCTCTTCCCTTGATCATGCATGCTTTGTCATCTCCAAATCTAACCAGACCACTATCAAATTATTGTAAAGATAGAAACTTCCTTTTATCTCCAGTCATATGATGTGAACATCCACTATTTATCATCCATTCATCCTTGTCTTCAACTTTAGCAGCAAGGGCATTTTCTTTAGGTACAGGATCATCTTCCTTAATAGCCAAGAATACCCATTCCTTTCCATTATCGGATCCACTAGCTGAATCTTGTGCCAGTTCATCATTAGGATCAGTCACACCTTCCTCATCCACATAGTAGCATGATTTATCTTTGTTCCTTTTGTACTTACGTTTTTTCTGATAATCATGGTTAGGCCTAAAAGATCTTTGAGATCTTTCCTCAAATCTTGAATTCCTTTGAAGAGATCTAGATGCAAAATGACCTATCTTATTACATGTGAAACATTTAAAAGGTGATTTTCCTTCATACTTACTTGATGTCGGACCTTTAGGTACTCTTCTAGCAAATAGGGCTTAAGGTTTATCAAACTCTTCATCTTCTTTCTTCATTTACTCTATTTCCTTAGCATATAAGGCTTTCCAATCACTCTTGCCAATAGATGATGTAGATGCATGAAAAGAGGGTTTAGATTTTGCAACTGCAGAAGGTCCAAATTCCTCAAGCTCAAAAGAAGATAACTTCCCATCCAAGGTATCCCTATTAATAGAGGTTTTTTCCATTGTTCTCAACTCATTAATTGCAGTAGCCTTCATCTTGTAATCCTGTGGCAAAGCTCTCAATACTTTAAATCCTATTTCAGCTTCACTCAAAGATCCACCACAACACTGAATTCCTAGAACAATTTCATTAACTCTCCCCATAAAAGCAATAATCCTTCCATCTTCTTCCATCTTTAGGTTCTTATATCTCACTCGATAACCATCAAGTTTAGCAATTTTAACAGTAGGTCCACCTTCATTCAAAGTCTCCAATTTATCCTATATAGCCTTTGCAGTTGATTTGTTGGTTAGTGATAGCTCAATGATGAACCACTAGTACCAAACTGGTACTGAGAGGGGGGGGGTGAATCAGTACAGACACGAAATACAGTCCAAAACCGATTTGACAGAAGACACTCACAATGACTGATAAACATAGATACCAGTAAAATAGAGTGCAACCAGTAGCACCCAGAATAACTCAAACAGTCATGAACTGGTCACTTACTAAGATTTTCTCTTAGCTCAATACCACATTATCATAATATTCTCATGCATGAACTAGTAGACCTAACCATCAAATCTTCACAACAACGAGTTCAATATGTTTTACAGATAGGCATAAAACATAGAAACTTCATGTGCTTAACAGATAAAACAAAGCATCACAAGACAGAAGCATTTCACATGACACACATATTTTTCACGTGGAAACCCAACTAGGAAAAACCACGGTGGGGATGAATACCCACAAGCTTCTTTTTGAACTCTTTTGAAGTCCGCCTTGTTAGGAGCCTTGTCCGATTAAGAACATTACAATAGGTTCTAGTAGAAACCGATCCTGTTAGGGATCACCGAGTTAAGGGTTAAACCTAGTAGGGTCACCTTGTTAGAGAATTTTAAGAACTCAATAGCTGAAAGGATCTCCTAAGCTTCTCTAGCTTCTCAGAACTCATTAGCTTCAAGTTACCCAGTTAAGGGATTTACAGCAAGCTGATTAAGACCACCTGATTTAAGGGATTTTGAATCAAGCTAGTTAAGGCTACCCTGTTAGGGGATTTTGCAACTGTTGAAGTGGTTAGAGATCAACATGTATTACAATGATTTGTTAACAGTACTTAATACTAATACAGATCTGTTTAGGCTCCTCTTTTCCTTCTGCACATACACTTTGCAGGTATCTCTTTTCTCCTATGGTCTGGCAAGAATCTTGTATCACTTTCGTGGGATACACACTCACAACTTTTGCCAACAACTTTAGACAAAAACCTAACATCGACCTTATAGGGAACATACAGGTGTAGACGTATAAAAATGACCATATTCCTAAATGAATATTTTATGTTCATTTCTCTATTTAATTAAATCCAATTTAATTAAATTATCCACATTCTTCTATTTTATTAAGTAAATTACTCAATTATTTTAAATTAAATTCACTATACCCATTTAATGAATAAATCATTTTATTCAATTAAATCCCCTATCCACTTTTAATTAAATCCAAATTTAATTAAATAGTTATCCTAAATTGAATAAATCAAATTTATTTAATTACAACCAAATTGAATGAAAATCAAATAATTCAATTAAATCCTATTATCCTCCATCCACTTGCAAAATCCCAAACCCCTTCCTAATCCCTTCTAGAATCTTCTAATCGATTCTAATTAACATAACCCTCCTCTAAATTTTGTCACATCCCTAAGCAAAGGGAGGTCACTTCTCAAATGGCCCAAAGTCTTGGATAACCATTGAAGGTTTTCAACCTTCAACCACCAAAACCCCCAAAGTCTTTGAAAACCATTGAAGGCTTCCAACCTTCAACCACTTAATCCCCAAAGTCTCCAATAACCATTAATGGTTATTTCAAACCCTCCCACATGGTTAAAACATTTGTTTTGACTCAACCTCTATCCAACCCAAGGGTCTCATCAGGTCATTAATGCTTTGACCATGATTATCTCTTAATCATTTGCACAAAGGTTTATCTTTGGATTAGATCCTAATTCATTGGGTAAACCTAACTTAGACATGACCCTTAGCCTTTAGATAACCATGAGGTCTTCTCAGGCCTTTAATGCCTCCAACCTCTTCTTTCAACCCAATCCTGTGTGGACATTTGTCACCCTGTCATTGGTGCAAATTGTGCACATGGATCACCAACTTTCAAACCTGGCCCTTGATTAAACCTTTCAATCCTGACCATCCATTGCCCTGTTTGTGCTATAAATAGAGCCCTCATTCCTCCATTCTAAACAATCATCTTTCAAATTTGAAGCATTATACTTATGCTCAAATTCTTTCAAGCTTTCATTTCATATATGCTCATCATTTAGCCTCTTTTAGATCAGAAATTAGACTAAATATGCATATTTAGAATAAGTTCTTTATCATTTTAGCTCAATCATAGATTAAATATAGTATGCTAGGATAGTATTCATACTAATCTTGTCATCTTATCATTTAGTTTATTGCATTTTAGCATCATACATAGCTTACAACTCATCTCATACTAAAATCAATCAAAAGCATCTCTCGTTCTCATATTTGCCATCCCTAAACCATTTTGCTCAGTGATCTGAGAGCAAAAAAATTGGTTTGAGGGACATTGTGAGATAGAGAACCATGGGACCCTCCTTGGGAAGCTGAGTAACACTACGTTACTCCATATCTTGCATCAAGAAGTCCTGTGTGTGTGTGTGGACTAGTTTATAACATAATTTTCACATATTTAGTTTTATTTACCCACTTTTCCCGCATACAACAGGTTAGTAGCAAAAACCCTAAACCCTAAACCTCTTAGGTTGAGCAATTCAAACAGTTTGATCCTAACCGTTGAAACATACTGCATTGAATGCACCAGTCTTGAGTCGATCTCAAGACATTCTCCATTGTCCATTATCCACCGTTTTCATGGTGGCTAATAACCCATCATGCGTTATCACAATTTGACTGACTTCACACATTCCCAAGGTAGCTAGGAATAGTCTTCTTCATGCAAGATGCTTCACGCGCATAGAGCTTATGTGGCAACACGATCTGTCCTCCATCATACTACTAACTCATCACACAAAGATCACTGATTGAGTCACACAGACTTGAGATACTCCAACCAGAAACCCTGAAGTGGAAGTTGCCTTACCAACTAGTAGTCATACAGTGCTTCCATGTGTCGGTTCCCATAACTGCATGCTAGTTCACTTTGAACAAATGTGCCACTTCACTTTGGCATATATCGGTTCACACATGTGCCGGTATCTCTTTCTTCACTTATCTCATATGTCGGTTCACACTATGTCTCATATTGACATCAATGACAACACATAATATCATTATGTCTTCATGCTAGTTCACATAATGCCAACAATATCCCCCTTTGGCATTGATGGCAATATACAAAAGATATCTTCTCTGCTTCACATCTTCTCCCCATTTGCTGCAGATGTCTTTTCGCTTCACTTCTTCTCCCCCTTTGACAACAATGCCAAAGTGGAGGTACAATCACCACTGTTTCCTTATGCTGCTCCCCCTGAGGAGTAGCATCCTTAAACACACCAATCAACCAAAGATTTGTCTATCCAGTACCTGACTGATGTGGAACAACCACTTTTAGTTCACCTCCTGAAGGGGCAATACCCCTAATTCACCTCTCAAATGCACAAATGTTGTCTTTGGGAGAGGCTTGGTGAATATGTCTACTAACTACTCCTTACTGGACACATGCTCCAGTGCAATCTCTTTATTCTGAACCTTTTCCCTCAAGAAATGATACTTAAGCTCAAAATGCTTGGTTCTAGAATGTAAAACCAGATTCTTTGATATATTGATAGCACTTGTGTTATCACAAAATATACTTACTGGTTCAGGTACAAGGATCTTGAAGCCTTCCAGTACATGCTTCATCCAGATTGTCTGAGTACAGTTCATGAAAGTTGCAACATACTCCACTTCCGCTATAGACTGAGAGATGCAACTCTGCTTTTTACTCATCCATGAGACCAGTCTACCACTGAGAAAGAATGCACCACTGGCTGTGCTCTTCCGGTCATCCACATTACCGGCCCAATCAGCATCTGTGAATACTTTCAGATTGAAATTATTGCTGTATGGGTACCACAATCCATAATCAATTGTTCCCTTCAGATACCTAAGAATCCACTTGACTGCACTCAAGTGAGATTCTCTTGGACTCTTCTGGAACCTTGCAATGATGCCAACTACATGTGCAATATCCAGTCTGCTATGCACTACATAGTGCAACTTACCAATCATTGATCGGTATTCCTTCTCATCAACCAGTGCGGAATCATCTTCCTTTGTCAATTTGCAACCGGTCACCATCAGTGTACCAACCGGTTTGCTATCTTCCATGCCAAAAGTCTTCAACACCTCTTTGACATATTTGGACTGAGTGATGAAGATTCCATCTTTCATCTACTAGATCTGCAGTCCAATGAAGAACTTAATCTCCCCTATGAGTGACATTTCAAACTCTTTCTTCATCTCATCAGCAAACTCATGACTCATCTTGTCATCTCCACCAAAGATGATGTCATCAACAAAGACTTCACAGATTAGGATCTGATCTTCTTCAGACTTCAAGTAGATATTACTATCTTCACTTGTTCTCTCAAATCCAATCTTCATGAGATGGGAATGTAGGCACTCATACCATGCCCTAGGTGCTTGCTTTAAACCATATAATGCTTTGTGTAGCCTACATACCATGTCACTATCTTCAGATAGGGTAAACCCATCTGGTTGCTCAATATATACTTCCTCTTCAAGTACACCATTTAGGAATGCAGATTTTACATCCATTTGATACACCTTGAATCTCTTTAAAGCTGCATATGCAAGAAGCATATGAACTCTTTCCAATCTGGCTATAGGAGCAAAGGTTTCCCCATAGTCTTCACCTTCTTCTTGAGCATATCCTTTGCATACCAGTCTAGCTTTATTCCTAATCACTGTGCCATCCTCATTCAACTTATTTCTGAACACCCATTTGGTGCCAATGACATTCTTATGCTTTGGTCTGGGTACCAAGGACCATGTACCATTTTCTCTATCTGGTCAAGTTCTTCTTCCATTGCCTTGATCTAGTCTTCATCATTATGAGCCTCTTTGAATGATTTAGGCTCAAATTCAGAGATCATGCATAAGTTTTCTCTGATCTTTCTTCTAGTAAGGATTCCTGTATCCTTATCACCTATGATCTGCTTGGGATCATGATTCAACTTGACATACCAAGGAATGGTCTTAATTGGTTCTTCTTACTTTTCTTCTTCATCCTTATCTTCATCAGTATCAACATTCACCGGTTCAAGAACACTGTTACTAGTGCTCGCTTGACTGATAACCGGTTCCTAGAAGGTTGCAACTAGTTCATTTACAACTTCCTCACTACCGGTTTTCTCAGTCTTCTCAAAGGATTCATCAACTCTTACATTGATGCTTTCCATAATTCTCTGAGTCCTATTGTTGTAGCACTTGAAAGCTTTACTCTTGGTGGTATATCCTAGAAATATTCCTTCATCACATTTAGCTTCAAATTTGCCCTGATGTTCACTCCTCTTGATGTAACATTTGCTACCAAAGACCTTAAAATAATTTACCACAGGGGTCTTACCAGTCTAATACTCATAAGGAGTTTTGTCCTTGCCCTTTTTGATGAGTACCCGGTTCATAGTGTAAACTGCAGTGTTCACCGCTTCTCTCCAAAAGGTGTGAGCAACCTTTCCTTGGATCAACATGGTTCTAGCTACTTCAACCACAATCCAGTTATTCCTCTCTGCTAGGCCATTTTGTTGTGGAGTCTGGGGGGCAGACAGTTGTCTCTTGATGCCAAATTCTTCATAGTACTTGTTTAATTCACTGGAAGTGAATTCCCCTCCTTGATCAGTTCTGAGACATTTGATCCTTTTACCGCTTTCCTTTTCCACTAATGCTCTGAAAGCTTTGAATTTCCCAAAAGCTTCAGACTTGTCTTTCAAGAATGTGACCCACATCATTCTTGAGCAGTCATCAGTGAGAATCATGAAGTACCTATCACCCTGCACACTTCTAGTTTTCATAGGACCACATAAATTAGTATGCACAAGATCAAGCAAGTTGTCAGCAGTGAAAAATTTACCTTTAAAAGTTGTGGAGGACATTTTCCCCAATTGACATTCTCTACACAAGGTATTATCCAGTTTGCTCAGCACCGACAACCCTCTAACTGCCTTGATCTTACTAGCCTTCACAATGTTGTCAAAATTCACATGGCAGAATCTCCTATGCCATATCCAACTATCATCAAGCTTAGCCATAAGACATGTATTTATGTTAGCATTTAGATGAAATAGGTTACCTTTAGTTTTCATGCTGGTGGCTACCAATTTACCATCTTTACCTTTGATTTTGCAAACTCCATTCTTGAATTGCAGAGTGAGTCCACTATCATTTAACTGGGCAACACTTAGAAGGTTGTGTCTGAGACCATCAACCCAATACACATTGTCAGCACTACTCTTTCCATTCAAGGAGATCGACCCTCTGCCTTTGACCATGCATGGTGCATCATTGCCAAAGCGAACCACACCACCATCATACTCTTCTAATGATATAAACTTGCTCCGGTCACCAGTCATATGGTGAGAGCAGCCACTGTCAATGATCAACTCATTGGAATCATCAAACCGGGAGACAAGAGCCTTCTTGTCTATCACATCTTCCTTTATAGCAACGAACACAATTTCTTCATTTTCTTCATCTTCAGATTCCTCATCTGTGACACCTTCATCAACTACCACAAAAGAATTTCTCTAGTTTCCTCCTTTGAATTTCTTGAACCTTTTCGGTTTGTCCTTGTTGTCACTATTAGGACAATTCATAGCAATATGTCCTATCCAGTTGTCGGAGAAACATTTCAAAGGTAGTTTACCTTTGTATTTACCAGTTCCTTTTGGGAATCTCCTAGCCAGAAGAGCTTCAAATTCCATTAGAAACTCTTCATCCTTCATCTCTCTATTCTGACTAGGTTCCCCATTAGTGCTAGCCTCTTTTCCTTTTCTGGATGGTATAGCATAAGCTTTAAAAGCTGATTCTGACTTTTGAGCACTACCATCAAAGCTATTTAGCTCATAGGTTGTCAACTTGGCTATGATGGAGTCCAAGGATGCCTTAGACTTGTCTATTGATCTCAACTCTTGAATAGCAGCAACCCTTATTGCATAGACCGGCAACAGGGATCTTAGGACTTTACTTACCATAGTGGAATCTTCTATTTTGCCACCTACACTCTTTATTTCTCCAACAACTATTTTGATTCTTATTCCATACTACTGAATGGTCTCTCCTTCAACCATTCTCATGTCTTTAAACTTTCCTCTCAAGCTCTCTTCCTTAGCCTATTTTACATGCTCATCACCACCATAGATATTTTAAAGAGCATCCCATACTTCTTTGGGATTTTCCTTGTCCTGAACATCAATAAACTCAATGTTAGATAGACTACTGATGAGGGCTTCCATGACTTGCCCGTTTTCTTGTATCTCTCTCTTTTGGTCATTGGTGAGAGTACTGGTAGGAACAACATGTACATTTTCAACATAACTCCAGTGTTGAACACCCATACTTTTGATGAATATCTTCATCCTATCTTTCCATATACCAAAGTTTTCCCTGTTGAACTTTGGACCTTCCCTCTTCATCATTTGGCTAGGATCTTTTCCTCAAGCGGTTAAGCTTACAACATAGCGGACCTGGAGCGCTTTGATACCAATTGATAACTCAATGATGAACCACTAGTACCAAACCGGTACTAAGAGGGGGTGGTGAATCAATACAGACACAAAATACAGTCCAAAACCGGTTTGATAGAAGACACTGACAATGACTGATAAACATAGATACCGGTAAAACAGATTGCAACAAGTAGCATCCAGAATAACTCAAACAGTCATGAACTGGTCACTTACTAAGCTTTTCTCTTACCTCAATACCACATTATCATAATATTCTCATGCATGAACTAGTAGACCTAACCATCAAATCTGCACAATAGCGAGTTCAATATGTTTTATAGATAGGCATAAAACATAGAAACTTCATGTGCTTAACAGATAAAACAAAGCATCACAAGACAGAAGCATTTCACATGACACACATATTTTTCATGTGGAAACCCAACTGGGAAAAACCATGGTGGGGATGAATACCCACAAGCTGCTTTTTGAACTCTTTTGAAGTCCACCCTGTTAGGAGCCTTGTCCAGTTAAGAACATTACAATAGGTTCTGGTAGGAACCGATCCTGTTAGGGATCACCCAGTTAAGGGATACCCGGTTAAGGGTTAAACATGATAGGGTCACCTTGTTAGAGGATTTTAAGAACTCAATAGCTGAAAGGATCTCCTAATCTTCTCTAGCTTCTCAGAACTCATTAGCTTTAAGTTACCCGGTTAAGGGATTTACAGCAAGCCGGTTAAGACCAC
Source organism: Cryptomeria japonica (assembly GCF_030272615.1). Lineage (NCBI taxonomy): Eukaryota > Viridiplantae > Streptophyta > Pinopsida > Cupressales > Cupressaceae > Cryptomeria > Cryptomeria japonica. The sequence continues at coordinate 774,995,972 of NC_081409.1, read as the reverse complement.
CCGATTTAAGGGATTTTGAATCAAGCCAGTTAAGGCTACCCTGTTAGGGGATTTTGCAACTGTTGAAGTGGTTAGAGATCAACAGGTATTACAATAATCTATTAACAGTACTTAATACTAATACAGATCCATTTAGGCTCCTCTTTTCCTTCTGCACATACACTTTGCAGGTATCTCTTTTCTCCTATGGTCTGGCAAGAATCTTGTATCACTTTCATGGGATACACACACAACTTTTGCCAACAACTTTAGATAGAAACCTAACATCGACCTTATAGGGAACATACATGTCGGTAGCAAAAACCCTAAACCCTAAACCTGTTACGTTGAGCAATTCAAACGGTTCGATCCTGATCGTTGAAACATACTGCATTGAATGCACCAGTCTTGAGTCGATCTCAAGACATTCTCCATCATCCATTATCCACTGTTTTCATGGCAGCTGATAACCCATCACGCGTTATCACAATTTGACTGACTTCACACATTCCTGAGGTAGATAGGAATAGTCTTCTTCATGCAAGATCCTTCACGCGCACAGAGCTTACATGGCAACACGATCTGTCCTCCATCATACTACTAACTCATCACACAAAGATCACCGATTGAGTCACACAGACTTGAGATACTCCAACCGAAAACCCCAAAGTGGAAGTTGCCTTACCAACTAGTAGTCATACAGTGCTTCCATGTGTTGGCTCCCATAACTGCATGCCGGTTCACTTTGAACAAATGTGCTGCTTCACTTTGGCATATACCGGTTCACACATATGCCGGTATGTCTTTCTTCACTTATCTCATATGCCGGTTCACACTATGTCTCATATTGACATCAATGACAACACACAATATCATTATGTCTTCATGCAGTTTACATAAGGCTCATGCCGATTCACATAATGCCAACAGTTAGTCCTATGACTTGTTGATCATAAAATGCACACAAAAGGACTTCTCTAGCTCTACAATCATTTTCAATATCCTTATGCAAGCCTGTCAGAGGAGGATTGCCAGATGCTGGATTATGAGGTTTATATCCTTTCTCAGTTATCTTCCAAATCTCCTTTCCAAGACATCTTAGATGAGTCTCCATCCAAATCTTCCATACTCTATAATTTGTTCCATCAAGCCTAGAAAGTTATGTCCAAAAAATAGTTGCATATGAACTTGATGAACTTGAACTATTAGATGCCATATGATCTTCCTCAAGAAGTTAAGATTCTGTAGAGAGGACCATACTCTAATACCAATTGTTAGACAACTCAGATAACTAGTGGACAACTAAGAGGGGGGGTGTGAATCAGTTGTTTATAGATTATAGAACTTAAAGGATTAAAACCTTATTACTGGAATACATAAACCAAATACGGGAATATCAGATATAATAGTTAAGCACAAATATAAGCCACAAAACATTTACCAACCATCCACAAAAGATAACACCAGTATTTGTATGTGGAAAACCTAGTAAAGGGAAAAACCACGGTGGGAAACCTACCCACAGTTAGATAATACTTCTGATGTAAGTATGTAATTACAAAAAGAGGGGCCTGCACATGCAGGAAGGCCAATAACCTAGAGCACACTACTCATCACAAAAGGAGCTTCACTGACTACAAAATAAATCCAGACTACAATCTAGAAAGAAGAGTGAACTGCAAGAATAACATCTCCTATACTTGAGTATAGTTCCAGTTAAGCTCAATAGCAGAGGTTTTAAACCACTCTTACCAACCCACTTAGATCACCTATGATCAACCAAAAACCTCTGCATATGATTACAACCTTATTCACACATAGATAATTGCATAACTCCTAAAACCATAAACACATAACCATAACCATGATCTACAAAGAGATCTTACATCATATTTATACCAACTCGGAACCTAAACAATTAGGTCGGCCACCTAAAAAATAATACAATAAATTCATAATATAAACCCGCAATCCAATGATCAACCAAGTTGGCCTAAAACCAAAACAACATAATCTAATCAATAGATGCAATGGTAACACATCGAGATCATCCACCTGTTGGCATATGATGAAGCGGTGATAATGTATGTTGTCATTGATGTCAATAAGTGCTCAAGTAGGTGAACCGGTATGAAGATCAGAAGCGGTTATGGTCAACCAGGATGGAGTGGACCAATGTTGGGGTTCACTAAGTGTGACTACCAGTTGGTAGTCTTAGTTCAGCTCTAGTGTTACCGGTTTGGCTTGTGCGGTGCAACCGATGATGTTTTGTGACCAGTTAGTTAAGGAATAAGGATAAGGATAAGGATCAAGATTCCACGTTAGTTGTGTGCATGTGAAGGATTTCTTTGTGGTTCTTGCGCGTGAAGATTGAATGCATTGAATTCCTACCTTGGGAATGAGCATTTTTCTTAGAGGTGTGTGAAGAGTGCATGATGGGTTATTGATTTCCAAATGTGGTGAAGATTGGATGATGCAGAATGTCTTGAGATCTATTTTAGATCATTTCATTCTATGTAATGTGTTTGGACGGTTAGGATTGGACCTCCTTTAATTGTAAACCTAAAATATTTAGGGTTTATGCTATCGACTTGTTGTTGTCTATAAGGTTGATGAGTTTTTTTATTGTAGTGGTTGGCAAATGTTGTGTTTGTGTCCGCGTGTTGGAGATTTGATACTTGTCAAACTAGAGTGAGGAATCTATAGAGTGTGATTGCAGAAGAGAGGAATTGAAAAGGATCTTCCTTGGCAAGAAGTGTTGTTATCAAATCGGAGTGTCTTACCTGTTGTCTTCTAACCACTTCAATAGAAGGTAAATCCCTTGATTGGGTAGCTTTAACAAGCTTTGTTGTAAATCCTCTAACCAGGTGGCTCAAGTTCATTGAGTTATTTAAATACTCTAGTGAGGTAACTCTTAATAGGGTTTCAATCTTTAACAGGGTATATAGCCATCCCTTAACCGACTGATCCCTAATAGGATTGGTTCCTAACAGAACCTTTATTATAAAGTCTTTAACCGGACTAGGCTCTTAACAGAGCAGACTTCAACAGAGTTCACAAACAAGCTTGTGGGTATTCATCCCCACCGCGGTTTTTCCCATTTGGGTTTCCACGTGAAAAATTTGTGTGTTATGGGTTGTGAGTTTTTCATGTGATGATTGTTTGATTCTGATTAAGTTAGATATGCATGCAGTGTTAAATGGTTGTGGTATTATTGATACAACTCATGCCTGATTATATCAGTGAAGTAGTCATCAAGATTTGAGATCTGTTGAATATTGTTTGATGTATTTTTGTTTAACTAGTTTAGTTGTTTGAAGTATTTTTGTTTAACCGGTATTGCTATGGTTAATTACAATGGTGAAGACAACCGATTAGCTACGTTTTAATATGATAAAGTGTTGAAGTAGTTTTTGTGTATACTGATTATTGGCATTTGATGAACTGATATGATGATAATGTATGTTGTCATTGATGTCAATAGGTGCAAGTGAACCAACATGAAGAGTCGTAGTAAACCGGTGTCTGGGTTTCACTAAGTGTGACTACCGGTTGGTAGCTTCAGCTCTAGGGTTTCTGGTTTGGCAATCTAGCTTGTGCGATGCAACCGATGACATTCTATGATGAGTTAGTTAAGAGATGAAGTTGAGATCGAGATGCCATGTCAGTTTTGTGCATGTGAAGGATTTCCTTGAGGATCTTGCATGTGAAGATCGACTGCATTAAATGTCTACCTCGAGATTGAAAATTCTTCTTAGCTATATGAGAAGAAAGCATGATGAGTTACTAATTTCTATGTGCGGTGAAGAATGGACGATGTAGAATGACTTGTGATCTGTTTGAGATTTCTTCACTCTATGGAAAGTGTTTGGATGGTTAGGATTTGACCGCCTATAATTGTAAACCTAAATGCTTAGGGTTTAGAGTTTATGCTCCCAACCTAATTTGTTTATAAGGGCGATGATTTTCGTTATTGTAAGTTATTGCAAAAAGTTGTGTGTGTATCCGAGTGATGAGATACTTGCCAGACCATTGAGAGAAAACTGTAGAGTGTGATTGCAGAGTAGAGGAACTAAAAAGGATCTTCCTTAGCATATAGTGTTTTTATTAGAATAGAGTTTTACCTGTTGTCTTCTAACCAATTCAACAGAAGGAAAATCCCTTTGTCTGGTAGCTTTAACAGGCTTAATGTAATGCCCCTACCCTAGTCGACCTTGTAAAACCGGTTTGACCTTGGTTGACTTCCTATGTGGCATTCTTGAATGGTTAGATTTCCATTATGTAATATTGTAGATTAGATATTATGAATATTGTGCATACCTGATTATTGTGCTTTTGCATCGATTCTTGTGTAATTTTAATGGTTTCCCTAATTCTTATTATAAATATCGAGCTAGCGCCTTCTTTGAAAATGTATATATATGTATGCTTGCATGACTCATGGTTGCAGGAGATTGCAGGTACAATTCTGCATCGGTGCGAGGTTCAACTACCATCTGAATTCACAGGTTTGAGCACTCCTCATTAACCCTTAGAAGTTGGCTTAGGAGGTCGGGAGACCCTCATTTGACCCTAGTCGTGCTCGTGTGAGCGTGGTCGGTCGTCTATTTGCTTGGCCTTCATGGATTGCATGTTTTGTGATTTGGTAAATTGAGTAATTATCCTTTTTATTTAATTTGTTAAATGTGTGTTTATGCATAAAAATAAGTAAAATAAGGGACTAGATTAAATAGGCCCCCTTTATGTGATTAGTTGTTATTTAGAATTGCTCAATTTAAATTTGTAGCTAGTTTAATTAAATGATTAATTTATTTAGTTATGATTGTGGAAAGGAAAGATTTAAATTAATTTTAAATAAAATTAATTTAATCTCTTGGCCTTTTATAAAAAAAAATAGAAAGGTTGTTTTCTTTTAGTTAATTAAGAAAATCAATTTAATTAGAAAAGCAAGATTAAAATATGTTGATATTGTTTTAAAATAAAAGATTAAAAAATAAATAAATAAATAAAGCAATATATTTTACCCTCATATAATCTTTAAAAAAAAATGCTAAGTTGTGTTATTAGAAAAAAAATTAGAAATTACATGAGGGAGAGAAAAGCATTTTTTTTTATTTAGTTAAAACAAAATAAAACAAAATGCTCTTTTTAAATATTTTAATTATTGGAAAATATTTTTGGGGCAAAACCTAAAAAGAGTTTAGGTTTCATATATATATATTTTTTCAAAATTATTTTAGGGGAAGTTCATAAGGAAGGAGCCGGTGGGAAGAAGAAATTTTTATGCATGTTGGGGAAATAAGGATCTGGAGCTTGGAGGTTGGGCTCTGCAACAAAACTCTTCCAGGAAATGTGAATGGAGGGAGGGTTTTTGTTATTTCCTTGCTTGCCAAGGAATCTTACTGTTAAAGTTTTATTTATATATTAGCTCAATAACATTTCTTCCTTTCTCTGTAGTTTTCTGTGTGCTTGAAAATGAATAAATGGATTATGGCTGTGTCTCCCAATTCTGGTTGAGCTTTGTTTTTTATTTATTTAGGAATATATGTTTTTGGTTTCCCAGTTTGAATCACAGGGGTTATGCTGGCAAAATTTTGCCATGAATACCCTCCTGTGTTTTCAGCCTATGTGTTTTATTCTGGAAGTTTCATTGTGGAAGAATGAGGAATAGAGTTAAATTTCTTCCTTTTCCCATTCTTTTGTTGTCAATATTTATTTGAAAAGTTCAGCCAATTTGGCTTTGTGGAAGAAAATTGATTGGGTTTTGGTTGTTTTTTTTCCAATCTCTATTAATTAATTTTGTGGGGTTATAATTTTATTTGTTATAAAAAAAAAAATAGTACTGTGATTTATTGGACTCTGTTTACTCAAGTGTTGGAGATGAGATTTTTAATAATCTCTATTTTATTTTAAGAGATTTCATAAATCTCTTTGTTCGTTCTATTTTAAAAAAATATATATATTTGGAAATTTTTTTAAAAAATAATGAAAAAGGCTACCATGGTAGCGATTGCTACTAGTTGGTAGCAGCGCTACCAATGGTAGTGAACTACTACCAAATGGTAGCAATGCTACCAAAGGTAGCGGCCTCCTACCATTTGGTAGCAGCACTACCATTGGTAGCATGGGCTACCAAGGGGGCCCACGTGGGTGTCCACGTGGGTACCTCCCCCCTTCTTATTTGAAATTTAATATTTTTTTTATTGTAAAAAAAAAAAAAATATTAATAATTTAATATTAAATTAATAAGTAAATATGGATGAAGTTTAATTAATTAAATTCAAGTTTTTATTTTATATATTATTTAATTCTAGATTATTAAATAATACTTGGATTTTAGATAATTGATATTTAGGTAATCCATACTTGATTTCATGTTATTAAATAGATATTGGTTGTACCAAACTCTGGATAATGTATATTATTAATATAGATGAAGTATAATTGTGGATTAATGTGGATTTTAAATAAAAGTTAATTTAGAAAATCCATAAAATTGATCGACTTTAATAGTTAAATCAATATGGTAAACGAATGCCTATGCAGAATTATATTTCTATATTCAATTTTGGTTATGTAATGGTAAGACTTGATATGCTTGTTAGGACCATGTCGTATGGTGGGTCTATGGTTGGCCATAGTGGGTCAAGTCCCTAGTTAGGGAACCAAAAATCAAGAGACCTCTATATTGTTTTTTTATGTGTTCAATTGGATCTGCTTCTAAAAAGGGATCATTTATGTAATTATTGACCGAAGTGGTTGTTGTATAGTGGTTGTGTTCACCTAAATGGCAGAGATGTAAATAACATGAACCTTTTGTAATCTTAACTATATTAATTGCCAGAGGGGTCTTGCAGTTGAGCAGACCCGGAGATGTAGCCCTGTAGGGGTGAACTTGAAGATCATACCTATGTTATGTGATGTTTTTGTCTCTCATGTGTTCATACTTAGTGCTAGCATGTATGGATGCATCTTGTAAGTGTATAATAGGAATTTAATGAAGTTAATTTTCGAATGCATGAATATAGTCATCTTGTTAAATGTAGTAATTAGGGTCATAAAAGATTGTAAGTATGATTATGGAAAGTATTTTGTTAATGTTAATGAAAAGAAGTAAGCATGGAAAGAAACTCACTAGGTTACAATTATTGGATTAACTTGTCATAAAGTGTGTAATTTGAACATAATGAATGGATAACATATATTGGATTAACTGTCATAATATCTAAATTGTAAATCTAATGGATGAACCTCATAGGTTATTTACCTTTTTATCTTAATAAATGAACATCGTCATATTAGCTTTATTTCACTAAATTGGATGAATTTATTTAGTTGTTTACGTTTTATTCTAAACAAATAATCCTCACCAAATTAGATGCATTCTAACTATATTTGGATGAACTTAAATTGGTTATTCCTTAATAAATGGACTTCATCTCTTAACAATATTTTTAACTATACAATGGATGATCCTCATTTGGCTATTTACATTTTATCCTCTATAAATGAACTACGATTTATTAGTTGGTTATGTTTAAACCATAATGAATGAACTTCAATATGTTGTTTACATTTTAATTCCAAATGAAAGAATCTCATCTTATTAGCCATTTTTTAACTATAAAGGATGATCTCATTTGGTTGTTTACTTTTAAACCTAAATTAATGAACTACACCTTAATAACCATATGTTAACAAAAAAGGGACGATCTCCTCTAGATTCCTAATTATATCAACCTTAATGGATGAATTTTTATGTGATCTAGGTGTTAACTTCAATGGGTATATACCCTCATGTTAGTCTCATCTTCAACCTCAATGGATGAACGCATCCTATTATTTATAATTTTAATTGACTAAACAAATCATACCCGTGTTTTAAGTAATAACATGTTATTAAAATAATTGGCTTAATTGGATCAAGATGTAGAGAGTTGAGTTAGATGTTAGCAACGTAATGACATTGGGAAACTCCTTAGGTTCATTTAGCCTTCCGTTGTGTTATCTAAGTGTTAGATAACTCCAAAGTATCTTAATGTTGTGACTTAATATTAACACTCTTATTATCATTATAAAATATATATATATATATATATATATATATATATATCTACACCCCATTTGAGTGTTTTAGCTTACACCCTTCGGGGTTTCCTAGCGGGGCATTACACTTGGTATCAGAGCCCATGTTGCAACACTGGGATCTCTGGTTTCGCTTGTGCCCTTAGTTGGTGTGAGGTGTATATACCTTATGTTGTAGGCTTGTCCTCCTTGTTGTGTGTGTGTGATTGAGCAGACCTTAACTTGGGTGTAACATGTGTGTTCACACCCTGTTCTCACCTTCTTGATGTGGGTGCTTTGGAGTGATTGTATGTGTTTTGTTACTTATTAATTTCTTGGTCTATGACTTCTCTTATTCTGAATGAGAATCGTATGTACCTTCATTCTTGATTTGTTTTACTCTTTTGACTAATCCATCTAGGTTGGTTGGTATTGTCTTGAATCTAAAAGTACGAAATGTGCTTGTTATGGTTATGATCTATCTTAGTCTTGTCCACTTGAAGGACGAGTATGGAAAATATTAAATGCTTACTATGTAGTAAAAATGAATGATTATCACCTTTCTTCCTCTCTCTCTCTAGAAATTTAAAATTTTTATTATTTGTGTAACTATCCCTTAAATGTGAGTTTTCTTATTGCAAGAGAAAGGATGATATTTCTTGATCCCTTATGTGTTTTTGGATTATAAAAGGGGTTTGGTTTGAAAGTTAAATATTGATTATTGAGAGAAAATTGTATGTTTACATTAAGGATTCTCCATGTGCTTTGTAGGAGTAATACAATTAAATTCCATCTTAAGTAAGGTGCATTAATATGTGCATAGTTGATCTTGTGAAAATTGCTTTGTTGTGAAAGAAGTACCAAAAGAGAACATGTTATAGTAGCTTCAAGAGTGTGTTAATGTGTTCCATGAAATATTTTTTTATGTGCTTATTCAAACCAATTGATTTAGGACCTATTTTAGCAATGCTCCATTTAACTTGCCTTTGGATATAGATAATTGTCTTATTATGTTTAGAAAGAGCAAATGAAAGACTTGTTAATTTGTATGCATTAATGTGTAGTATTTAGTAGATAGCTCCTCATTTACCTTTTTGTCATAATTTGACTTTCAATGTTAGGTTGCAAATTTTGAGGTATTGTTGTATTGAATTAAGAATAGTGAGTGTTCTCAAGAAGACTTGTATTACAGAAAAATTGTTTGTCTTGATTTCTTGTTCGGAAAAAACTAGAACATTATATTGCAACAATAATAATTGGAAATGTCATGTTAGGTTGTTTTTGGCACCCTCCTAAAAGATAGTGAAATGAAAACCGTGCAACTAAAATGATAGACTTGTATTTGAGCATATAGTGTGATCTTGTTGATCTTGTGTATTCATAGGAAATAGTTGATTTCCCAACTCTCTTCCTCCTCTTGCCTAAATTATAGGGTTTGTTGTTTTTGAAATGCTATTAAGAATGCAGTGATTTAAGAAGAATTTTTATAATGCATATGAAATTGTATGTTTGCTTTGGCTTCTAATTGAATGAGGAAAGTTTTTCACCTTGGAAAAGAAAATTGCATAGTTAGTAATGTGAATGAAAATGCTTAGTGAAATTTGAGAAAGATATCGGAATGATGTTATTTCCTTGTGTAAAATTGAATTGTTAAAGAATTTCAGTACGTGTATCTAGAGTAAACTTTATTTAGTGATTCATGTGAAAAGCATAATTAAAACTTCTCTTAAGTAGATGATAGCATATTGAGAAGTACTCCCCGTAAATGTGACTGAACCAATAATGGTGCTATTCTTTGTGTGTTGTAAGAAACTCGTACTTGCTATGTGTGCCATGGGATGGTGAAGTAATCAACCATGGGGGATATGTTTTCTTATGAGTATGGGAAACCATGCCTATTTATGTGGTGTTGCATATTTGTTCCCTTACTGAGTGCCAACCCACGGGTTGTTGATAAGTCAGTATGTGAAGGGGTAGTATTAGAAGTCACCATTCCTTGAATAGTATGAATAGCGTATGAGTAATGTCGATGCGAAGTGACTTTAGCTTCCCTATCTCAAGGAAAATAATAGTTATATAATGAAACTGTATTATAGGTGTACTCAATACTTTCCCTTGTGATGAACCGATTTATGAGGTTCATGTGTGCCAGCCTAATTCATATCCCTTATTTTGAGCATATAGACAACAGTTCTTGAGCATAATGATGGATTTTATGGGAGCATCTTTTGCCTTGTCTTCATGAGAGGCGTGTTATTTTTCACATGAGCTGCCAATTGACTAGTGTTGGTAGACTTGTGGGTAGACCTTAGCCATGTATACCTCTCGCATACGATGGGTATCCTAAGAGGAACATCGCTATGCGGGGTGTGACCTGCATGTGCCCTTATCTGTGAGGTACACTGCCATGCAGGATATGTCCATTGTGTGCCCTTTTCGCTTGGAGTATTGCCATGTCGTGCTGAGACATGATGCGGGATGTAGTAGACATTGCCATGCGGCCTACTGATAGGTATAGGGTAGAGCCATGCCGCATGACAACGTGATGCGGGGTGATGTCGAGGTGCACACTGCCATGCCATGTGGATGTGTGACTAGGCCACACCACATGATGAGCTACTGCGATAGCTAGACGATTGTTCCTTCCTTCCTCATTGGTGGCTAGCTGCTAGTCACGTAGTGATGTAATGTGCACTTGGGATTTTCTTTTACTATTTATTTATTTATTTATTTCCTTGTGGGCCAGCAATCTATTTTATTTTGACCTTGAAGGTTTAGCCATGAGCTTGCAATCTTGTTCTTACTTGATTTGATGTTGCAATTCTAGAATTATTTTCTTGTCTTACTATTGGAATTGACAATTATTATCTTTATTCTTCTATACTTTGGTGGCTAAACTGGTTTATCCTTATTGTTTTCATAAGTTGGTCCTATGTTGCAATGTGAATTCCTCTCCAAGAACGTAGGAGACGGTCTTGGTTGAGTGTATACGAGGAAGTAGACGTAGGGAACCTTGAGGATGGAGGTATGTGAGGCTGTGAGACAGCTAGGATCCACTACCTACCTATGAGTGGTGACTATCTCTTGGAGGCTAAACACCTTACACAACAAGGGATGTTCACAAGGGTCTTGTATGGAAGGTAGTACCGCTATGGTGTACCCTAGCACCATCAAGCCCTTGAGTGAGATGTTGGATATTGATGATCATGTTATTTATTCTAAGAGCAGGCATAGAGATGTAGATCGTGCATGTTATCTTTGACCGAGCATTAGACATGCTCACATGTGGCCTTTTGTGTTGTGCAAATTCCAGTTATGTGGATGGTTATTATGTGTAATCATGCATTAAATGGTGTTAACTTGTCACTATGTATGGGACATCGTCATTGGAATAGTTCTTATATACTTGGAAAGTGTAAACAATTGAGTTATTTACATTGCTCCTATTTATTGAAATGATTAACTTGGTGGTAGAAATTTATATTTGAAGCTAGTACTATGGGATAAAGTTTTGCTAAAAGAGGTATGGGTGAAAGAATTTGATCTTGATGACATATTTTCTTGTCATGTTTGATAGATGAGTATGATAACTGTGTCTATATCTTTTAATTGCTTTAGTTTTGTGTAATGAAAGGAAAGAAAAATTCTCGTTTCTCTACTATGATTGTGTGTAAATTCTAGAATATTTTAAAAAGTGTATGATTTTAGATGCATTCTGTTAATGGATAATGACATTCATAGAGGATTTATAAATAATGTTTTAACTGTTGACAAATATTTATCTATGCAAGTTGATAATTGTTAATTGAGTTTAAGGGCTAATACGTGTTGTATGACTTCCACTTAGCCTTGCGACTTCCAGGAGTAAGTCAGAGCCTAAGGGGGGAGAATGTAATGCCCTTACCCTAGTCGGCCTTGTAAAACCGGCTTGACCTTGGTTGACTTCCTATGTGGCATTCTTGAATGGTTAGATTTCCGTTATGTAATGTTGTAGATTAGATACTATGAATATTGTGCATACCTGATTATTGTTCTTTCGCATCGATTCTTTTGTAATTTTAATGGTTTCCCTAATTCTCATTATAAATCTCGAGCTAACGCCTTCATTGAAAATGTATATATATGTATGCTTGCGTGACTCATGGTTGCAGGAGATTGCAGGTACAATTTTGCATGGGTGCGGCGTTTGACTACCATTTGAATTCACAGGTTTGAGTGCTCGTCATTAACCCTTAGAAATTGGATTAGGAGGTCAAGAGACCCTCATTTGACCCTAGTCATGCTCGTGTGAGCGTGGCTAGTCATCTATTTGCTTGGCCTTCATGGATTGTGTGTTTTGTGATTTGGTAAATTGAGTAATTATCCTTTTTATTTAATTTGTTAAATATGTGTTTATGCATAAAAATAAGTAAATTAAGGGACTAGATTAAATAGGCTCCCTTTATGCGATTAGTCGTTATTTAGAATTGCTCAATTTAAATTTGTAGCTAGTTTAATTAAATGATTAATTTATTTAGTTATGATTGTGGAAAGGAAAGATTTAAATTAATTTTAAATAAAATTAATTTAATCTCTTGGCCTTTTATAAAAAAAAATAGAAAGGTTGTTTTCTTTTAGTTAATTAAAAAAATCAATTTAATTAGAAAAACAAGATTAAAATATGTTGATATTGTTTTAAAATAAAAGAATAAAAAATAAATAAATAAATAAAGCAATATATTTTACCCTCATATAATCTTAAAAAAAAATGCTAAGTTGTGTTATTAGAAAAAAAAATTAGAAATTACATGAGGGAGAGAAAAGCATTTTTTTTAATTTAGTTAAAACAAAATAAAACAAAATGCTCTTTTTAAATATTTTAATTATTGGAAAATATTTTTGGGGGAAAACCTAAAAAGAGTTTAGGTTTCATATATATATATATTTTCAAAACTATTTTAGGGGAAGTTCACAGGAAGGAGCCGGTGGAAAGAAGAAATTTTTATGCATGTTGGGGAAATAAGGATCTGGAACTTGGAGGTTGGGCTCTGCAACAAAACTCTTCTAGGAAATGCGAATGGAGGTAGGGTTTTGAATATTTCCTTGCTTGCCAAGGAATCTTACTGTTTGGCTTCGAAAGAACATTGCTAGCTACTAAAAAATCTTACAAAATTAATTTTAGATTTATGTTGGATTTGGGGATTTAAAAACTATGCATTTTGCTTGGAAGAAGAATTGATTATTTGAATGGTTATTTACAATAGATTTGTTAATTTAGTAATCCATGGGGATTCAAAATTAAAATGGGATTATTTCAGCCTCTGAGTGAGATTGTGGGAAAATTACAGATTAAAGTTTTATTTATATATTAGCTCAATAACATTTCTTCCTTTCTCTGTAGTTTTCTGTGTGCTTGAAAATGAAAAAATGGATTATGGCTATGTCTCCCAATTCTAGTTCAACTTTGTTTTTTATTTATTTAGGAATATATGTTTTTGGTTTCCCAGTTTGAATCATAGGGGTTATGTTGGCAAATTTTTTCCATGAATACCCTCCTATGTTTTCAACCTATGTGTTTCATTCTAGAAGTTTCATTGTGGAAGAATGAGGAATAGAGTTAAATTTCTTCCTTTTCCCATTCTTTTGTTGCCAATATTTATTTGGAAAGTTTAGCCAATTTGGCTTTGTGGAAGAAAATTGATTGGGTTTTGGTTTGTTTTTTTTCCAATCTCAGTTAATTAATTTTGTGGGGTTATAATTTTATTTGTTATAAAAAAAAAAAATAGTACTATGATTTATTGGACTCTGTTTCCTCAAGTGCTGGAGATGAGATTTTTAATAATCTCTATTTTATTTTAAGAGATTTCATAAATCTCTGTGTTCGTTCTATTTTAAAAATATATATATATTTGGAAATTTTTTTTAAAAATAATGAAAAAGGCTACCATGGTAGCGATTGCTACCAAATGGTAGCGAACTGCTACCAAAGGTAGCGGCCTGCTACCATTTGGTAGCAGCGCTACCATAGGTAGCGTGGGCTACCAAGGGGGCCCACGTGGGTACCCCCCCCCCCCCCCCCCCCCTCTCTTATTTGAAATTTAATTTTTTTTTAATATTTTTTTTATTGTAAAAAAAAAATAATATTAATAATTTAATATTAAATTAATAAGTAAATATGGATGAAGTTTAATTAATTAAATTTAAGTTTTTATTTTATATATTATTTAATTTTAGATTATTAAATAATACTTGGATTTTAGATAATTGATATTTAGGTAATCCATACTTGATTTCATGTTATTAAATAGATATTGGTTGTACCAAACTCTGGATAATGTATATTATTAACATAGATTAAGTATAATTGCTTGTAAAGGGTTTCGGGGCCCCTTCGAAACCTGCTTTTTCACTAATAAAAAAAAGTATAATTGTGGATTAATGTGGATTTTAAATAAAAGTTAATTTAGAAAATCCATAAACCTGATCAACTTTAATAGTTAAATCAATATGGTAAACGAATGCCTCTACCGGTTAATGCCTATGCAGAATTATATTTCTATATTCGATTTTGGTTATGTAATGGTAAGACTTGATATGCTTGTTAGGACCATGTCGTATGGTGGGTTTGTGGTTGGCCATAGTGGGTCAAGTCCCTAGTTAGGGAACCGAAAGTCAAGAGACCTCTATATTATTTTTTTATGTGTTCAATTGGATCCGCTTCTAAAAAGGGATCATTTATGTAATTACCGACTGAAGTGATCGTTGTAGAGTGGTTGTGTTCGCCTAAATGACAGAGATGTAAATAACATGAACCTTATGTAATCTTAACTATATTAATTGCCAGAGGGGTCTTGCAGTTGAGCAGACCCGGAGATGTAGCCCTCTAGGGGTGAACTCCGAGATCATACCTGTGTTATGTGATGTTTTTGTCTCTCATGTGTTCATACTTAGTGCTAGCATGTATGGATGCATCTTGTAAGTGTATAATGGGGATTTAATGAAGTTAATTTTCGAATGCATGAATATAGTCATCTTGTTAAATGTAGTAATTAGGGTCATAAAAGATTGTAAGTATGATTATGGAAAGTATTTTGTTAATGTTAATGAAAATATGTAAGCATGGAAAGAAACTCACTAGGTTACAATTATTGGATTAACTTATCATAAAGCTTGTAATTTGAACGTAATGAATGGATAACATAGATTGGATTAACTATCATAATATCTAAATTGGAAATATAATGGATGAACCTCATTTGGTTATTTACCTTTTTATCTTAATAAATGAACATCATCATATTAGCTTTATTTCACTAAATTGGATGAATTTATTTAGTTGTTTACGTTTTATTCTAAACAAATAATCCTCACCAAATTAGATGCATTCTAACTATAATTGGATGAACTTAAATTGGTTATTCCTTAATAAATGGACTTCATCTCTTAACAATATTTTTAACTACAATGGATGATCCTCATTTGGCTATTTACATTTTATCCTCTATAAGTGAACTACGATTTATTAGTTGGTTATGTTTAAACCATAATGAATGAACTTCAATATGTTGTTTACATTTTAATTCCAAATGAAAGAATCTCATCTTATTAGCCATTTTTTAACTATAAAGGATGATCTCATTTGGTTGTTTACTTTTAAACCTAAATAAATGAACTACACCTTAATAACCATATGTTAACAAAAATGGGACGATCTCCTCTAGATTCCTAATTATATCAACCTTTATGGATGAATTTTTATGTTATCTAGGTGTTAACTTCAATGGGTATATACCCTCATGTTAGTCTCATCTTCAACCTCAATGGATGAATGCGTCCTATTATTTATAATTTTAATTGACTAAACAAATCATACCTGTGTTTTAAGTAATAACATGTTATTAAAATAACTGGCTTAATTAGATCAAGATGCAGAGAGTTGAGTTAGATGTTAGCAACGTAATGACGTTGGGAAACTCCTTAGGTTCATTTAGCCTTCCACTGTGTTATCTAAGTGTTAGATAACTCCAAAGTATCTTAATGTTGTGACTTAATATTAACACTCTAATTATCATTATATATATATATATATATCTACACCCCATTTGAGTGTTTTAGCTTACACCCTTCAGGGTTTCCTGGCGGGGCATTACACTTACTATAAATCCTCTAACCACGTGACTAAAGTTCATTGAGCTCTTTAAATCCTCTAGCAAGGTAACCTTTAACAGTGTTTCAACCTTTAACAGGGTATATAGCCATCCCTTAACCAAATGATCTTTAACAGGATCGGTTCCTAGCAAAACCTTATTGTAAAGTCTTTAACCGGAGTAGGCTCCTAAGAGAGCGAGCTTAAAAAGAGTTCAAAATAGGCATGTGGGTAGTCATCCCCATTGTGGCTTTTCCCATTTGGGTTTCCACGTGAAAAATCTGTGTGTCATGAATTGTGCATTTTTCATGTTATGATTAAGTATTCTTTGTTTAAGTGATTATGCATGTAGAGCTAATGGTTATGGTATTGTTGATATACCACATGCATATGTTTATGGGTGAAGTAGTTATCATGTATTGAATGTATTTGAAGGGTTTCAATTTACCAATTTATGTTGTCTGAAGTCCTACTGTGTTTAACCGGTATTGTCATGGTTAAGTTCAGTAATGAAGACAGCTGACTAGTATTGTTTTAACTTGTTAAGTTGATAAGAAGTTTTTGTATGTACTGATTCACCCACCCCCCCTCTCAGTACCAGTTAGGGTATCTATTTTTCATCATTATTCATCAATTGGTATCAGAACAACTCTAGGTCCTCGATGATATAAGCTTAACCGCTTGAGGAAAAAGATCCTGCCTTAATGATGAAGAGGGAAGGTCCTAAGTTCAATAGAGATAACTTTAAAATATGGAAGGACAAAATGAAGATCTATATCAAGAGTTTAGGTGCTCAACACTAGAGCTATGTTGAGAATGTCTATGCAATCCCCACTAGCACTCTAACCGATGATCAGAAAAGAGAGATTTAAGAAAATGGGAAAGTCATGGAAGCCCTTATTAGTAGTTTGTCCGATATTGAGCTCATTGATGTACAAGATAAGGACACTCCTAAAGATGTATGAGACACATTGGAAACTATTTATGATAGTGATGAGCATGTAAAGCAAGCTAAGGAAGAGAGCCTTAGAGGAAAATTTGAAGACATGAGGATGGTTGAAGGTGACACCATTCAACAATATGGCATAAGGATCAAGACTATTGTTGGAGATATCAAGAGCACTGGTGGAACAATTGATGATGCCACCATTGTCAGTAAAGTCTTGAGATCATTTTTACCGGTCTATGCAATCAGAGTTGCTACTATTCAGGAACTAAGGTCTATTGACAAAACCAAGGTATCCTTAGACTCTATCATTGCAAAGTTAACTGCATATGAGTTGAATAGCTATGATGACACTGTTCAAAAGATAGTGTCAACTTTTAGAGCATCTGTTGCACCATCCAGAAAAGGAAAAGAAGTAAGTACTAGTTATGAATCCATGCAAAGTAGAGGTGTGGATGATGAAGAGATTCTGATGGAGTTTGAAGCTCTTCTTGCCAAGAGACTTCCAAAAGGTACTGGAAAATACAGAGGTAAGCTTCCTTTAAAATGTTTTTCTTGCAATAAGATAGGACATATAATGATTAATTTTCCTAAAAATGACAATAAGGATAAATCGGAGAGGTTTAGAAAGCATAAAGGAGGAAATAGAAGAAATTGTCTTGTTGCAGTGGATGAAGCTGTTACTGATGAAGAATTTATGGATTAAGAGAATGGGGACAGTGTTTGTAGATGCAAAGGAAGAAGTGTCTGACAAGAAAGAACTTGTCTCTCGCATTGACAACTCTAATGAGTGGATTATTGATAGTGGTTGTTCTCACCACATGACTAGTGATTGGAGAAATTTTCTATCTCTAGAAAAATATGATGGAGGTGTTGTTAGATTTGGCAATGATGCACCATGCTTGGTAAAAAGAAAAGGATCCATCTCACTGAATGGAAAGAGTAGTGCGGATGATGTCTACTGGGTAGAAGGTCTTAAGCATAACCTGTTGAGTGTTGCTCAACTAAATGATAAAGGAATCATTTTGGAGTTCAAAGGTGGAGTTTGCAGTATAATTAGAAAAAGTGGTGAACTTATTGACATCAGTAAGCAGACCAATGGTAACTTGTTTCAGTTGAATGCCAAGATAAGCTGGTGTCTGATGGCGAAATTTGATGACAGTTGGATATGGCATAGGAGACTTTGTCATATGAATTTTGATAATATTGTAAAGGCTATTAAGATCAAGGCAATAAGAGGATTGCCTTTGCTGAACAAACTGGAGAATTCTTTGTGCAAAGAATGTCAACTTGGGAAGATTTCTTCCTCAACTTTCAAAGGTAAGTCTTTTTCAACAGAAAACTTACTTGATCTTGTGCATACTAATTTGTGTGGTCCTATGAAAACTAGAAGTATTCAAGGAGATAGGTATGTCATGATTCTTACTGATGACTGCTCAAGAATGATGTGGGTCACATTCTTGAAAGACAAGTCTGAGGCATTTGAAAAGTTCAAAGCCTTTAGAGCATTAGTAGAGAAGGAAAGTGGTCAAAAGATAAAATTCCTTAGAATTGATCAAGGAGGTGAATTCATTTCTAATGAATTCAACATGTTCTGTGAAGATAGTGGTATCAAGAGGTAGTTGTCTACCCCAAAGACACCACAATAGAATGGCATAGCAGAAAGGAATAACAAAACTGTAGTTGAAGCGGCCAGAACCATGCTGATCCAAGGAAAGGTTGCTCACACTTTTTGGAGAGAAGCAATGAGCACTACAATCTATACTATGAATCAGGTACTGATCAAGAAAGGTAGAGTTAAAACCCCTTATGAGTATTAGACCGGGAAAACTCCCACTATGAGTTATTTTAAGTGTTTGGTAGTAAGTGTTACATCAAGAAAGGTGAGCATCTAAGAAAGTTTGATGCTAAATGTGATGAAGGAATATTTCTGGGATATTCCACTAAGAGAAAATCTCTCAAGTGCTATAACAATAGAACACAGAAAATTGTTGAGAGTATCAATGTCAGGGTTGATGAATCTCCCGAGGAAACCTGTAGTGAGGAAGTGGAAGATGAACTGGGTATAGCCTTCTGGGAACTGGTTAAGAAAGAAACAAGTAAAGATCTTAGTGTTCCTAAACCAGTAGAAGCTGCAATAGGTGAAGAAGAAGAAGTAAGTGAAGAAGAAGAGGAAAAGCTAGCAGAACCAGCTAGAGTCATTCCTAGGTATGTGAAACTACATCATGATCCGAAGTAGATCATAGGAGATAAAGATGTAAGGATACTCACAAGAAGAAAGGTGAAAGAAAACTCTTTCATGATTTCTGAATTGGATCCCAAGACTTGCAGAGAAGCACTTACAGATGAAGACTGGATTAAGGCAATGGAAGAGGAGCTAGACCAGATAGAAAAGAATACAACATGGTCCCTGGTACCTAGACTAGAACATAAGAATGTTATAGGTACCAAATGGGTTTTCAAGAATAAGCTAAATGAAGAAGGCACACTTGTGAGGAACAAGGCAAGACTTGTATGCAAAGGATATGCTCAGGAAGAGGGAGAAGGTTATGGAGAAACCTTTGCTCCTATAGCTAGATAGGAAGGTGTCTAAATGCTACTTGCATTTGCAACATTCAAAGGATTTAAGGTTTATCTGATGGATGTGAAGTCCGCGTTCTTGAATGGAATCCTAGAAGAGGAAGTGTATATTGAGAAACCGGATGGGTTTGCCTTCTCAAAAGATAGTAACATGGTGTGTAGATTACACAAAGCCCTGTATGGATTAAAACAAGCACCTAGGGCATGGTATGAATGGTTACACTCTCATCTTGTGAAGATAGGATTTTAGAGAACAAGTGAGGATAGCAACATCTACCTAAAATTTGAAGGTTGTCAAATTCTGATCTGTGAAGTATTTGTAGATGACATAATCTTTGGAGGAGATAATGAAATGAGTCATGCTTTTGCAGATGAAATGAAGAAAGAGTTTGAGATGTCTCTGATTGGAGAGATAAATTTCTTCATTGATTTACAGATTCAGCAAATGAAAGAGGGTATCTTTATTACCCAATCCAAGTATGTCAAAGAGGTATTGAAGATGTTTGGCATGGAGGAGAGCAAACTGGTTGGTACACCGATGGTGACCGGCTGTAACCTGACTAAGGAAGATGATTTAGTGTTGGTGAATGAGAAGGAGTACTAGTCAATGATCAGTAAGCTGCACTATGTGGTGCACAACAAACTTGATATTGCTCATGCAATGGGCATAGTAGCTCATTTTTAGAAAAGTCCAAGAGAATCCCACTTGGTAGCAGTCAAGAGGATTCTTAGATACCTTAAAGGAACTATTGACTATTGATTGTGGTATCCATACAATGGTGATTTTAATCTCAAGGTATTTACTAATGCAGATTGGGGAGGTAATGTGGATGACTGAAAAAGCACAACTGGTGGAGCATTCTTTTTTGGTGTAAGATTAGTCTCCTAGACAAGCAAGAAGAAGAGTTGTACTTATTAGGCTACAACTGAAGCGGAGTATGTGGCAGCATTTATGAGCTGCACTCAAGTAATCTAGATGAAACATGTATTGGATAGTTTCAAAGTACCTATATCTGAACCAGTAAGTATATTTTGTGACAATACTAGTGCAATCAATATTTCCAAGAATCTGGTATTGCATGCAAGAATTAAGCATATTGAGCTCAAGTATCATTTCTTGAGAGAGAAGGTTCAAAACAAAGAGGTTGTATTATAACATGTTTCCAGTAAGGAGAAGCTAGCAAACATATTCACTAAGCCCTTACCAAAGACTACATTTACCTATTTGAGAGGTGAATTAGGGGTTTTGCCTCTTCATGAAGTAAACTAAAGATGTGTACTCCACATCAGTCAGGTATTACAGTGTCAAATATTTTCAGATTGATGTGTTGAAGGATGCTACTCCATAGGGGAGGAGCATAGTGGAGTATGAAAGATTGTGCCTCCACTTTGGCATTGTTGTCAAAGGGGGAGAATATATATGAGATAGGGGAGAAGATATTTTAGATGCACTAGTCCATGATGTTTTTAGTTTTTAGTTGCAATGCTACACTGAGTATTGCCATCAATGCCAAAGGGGGAGATTGTTGGCATTTGATGAACTGGTATGATGATATGATGATAACGTATGTTGTCATTGATGTCAATAAGTGCAAGTGAACCGGCATGAAGAGTTGTAGTAAACCGGTGTCTGGTTCTCACTAAGTGTGACTACCAGTTGGTAGTTTCAGCTCTAGGGTTTCTAGTTTGGCAATCTAGCTTGTGCGATGCAACTAGTGACATTTTGTGATGAGTTCGCTAAGAGATAAAGATGAGATCAAGATGCCATGTCATTTTTGTGCATGTGAAGGATTTCCTCTAGGATCTTACATGTGAAGATTGGTGCATTAAATGTCTACCTCAGGAATGAACATTCTTCTTAACGATATGAGAAGAAAGCTTGATGAGTTAATGATTTCTATGTGCCGTGAAGAATGGATGATGCAGAATGGCCTGTGATCTATTTGAGATTGCTTCACTCTATGGAAAATGTTTGGACGATCAGGATTTGACCATTTGTAATTGTAAACATAAATGCTTAGGGTTTAGAGTTTATGCTACCGACCTAATTTGTCTATAAGGTCGATGATGTTTGTAATTGTAAGAAGTTGGCACAAGTTTTGTGTGTATCCGAGTGATGAGATACTCGCTAGACCAGTGAGAGAAAACTATAGAGTGTGATTGCAGAGTAGAGGAACTGAAAAGGATCTGCTTTATCATATAGTGTTGTTATCAGATCAGAGTTTTACCTACTGTCTTCTAACCATTTCAAAAAGAAGGAAAATCCCTTTTCCAGGTAGCTTTAACAGGCTTACTATAAATCCTCTAACCAGGTGACTCAAGTTCATTGAGTTCTTTAAATCCTCTAGCAAGGTAACCTTTAACATGGTTTCAACCTTTAACAGGGTATATGGCCATCCCTTAACCGAGTGATCTTTAACAAGATCGGTTCCTAGCAGAAACTTATTGTAAAGTTTTTAACCAGACTAGGCTCCTAATAGAGCAAGCTTCAAAAGAGTTCAAAACAAGCTTGTGGGTATTCATCCCCATCATGGTTTTTCCCATTTGGGTTTGCACGTGAAAAATCTGTGTGTCCTGAGTTGTGCATTTGTGATGATTAAGTATTCTTTGTTTGAGTGATTATGCATGCAAAGCTAATGGTTATTCTATTGCAGATATACCACATGCATATGTTTATGGGTGAAGTAGTTATCAAGTATTGAATGTATTTGAAGGGTTCAGTTTTACTGGTTTATGTTGTCTGTAGTCTTACTGTGTTTAATCAGTATTACCATGGTTAAGTTCAGTAATGAAGACAACCGGTTAGTATTGTTTTAACTTGTTAAGTCGATAAGAAGTTTTTTTATGTACTGATTCACCCCCCCCCCCCCCTACTCTTACTACCAATTAGGGTATCTGTAGTTCATCATTATTCATCAATTGGTATCAGAGAACATCCAGGTCCTCGGTGATATAAGCTTAACCGCTTGAGGCAAAATATCTTGCTTTAATGATGAAGAGGGAAGGTCCTATGTTTAATAGGGACAACTTTAAAATATGGAAGGATAGGATAAAGATATATATCAAGAGTTTGGGTGCAAAACATTGGAACCATTTTGAGAATGCCTATGTAATCCCCTCTGTCATTCTAACCGATGATCAAAAAAGAGAGATACAAGAAAATGGGCAAGTCATGGAAGCTCTTATTAGGAGCTTGTCTGATGTAGAGTTCATTGATATACAAGATAAGGACAATCTGAAAGAAGTATGGGATAAACTGGAATCCATTTATGGTGGTGATGAACATGTCAAGCAAGCTTAGGAAGAAATCCTTATAGGAAAGTTTGAAGATATGAGGATGGTTGAAGGAGAGACCATTCAGCAGTATGGCATAAGAATCAAGATAGTGGTTGGTGAAATCAAGAGCACTGGTGGAACAATTGATGATGCCACTATTGTGAGTAAAGCTCTGAGATCACTTTTACCAGTCTATGTAATCAGGGTTGCCACTATTCAGGAGCTAAGGTCTATCGACAAAACAAAGGTATCTTTAGACTCTATTATTGCAAAGTTGGCTACATATGAATTGAATGGGTATGATGGTAGTGTTCAGAAGACTGAGTCATCCTTTAGATCATCTTCTTCCTCCGCACAGACTAGGAAAGGAAAAGAGGTCAGTACCAGTTATGAATCAAAGCCATGCAGAGATATGGATGATGAGGAGATTTTGATGGAGTTTGAAGCTCTTCTTGCCAAGAGACTTCCAAAAGGCACCAAAAAGTATAGAGGTAAGCTTCCTCTGAAGTATTTTTCCTCCAATAAGATAGGACATATAGCTATTAACTATCCTAACAATGACAATAAGGATAAACTGGAGAGGTTTAGGAAGTATAAAGAAGTAGGTAGGGGAAATTGTCTTGTTGCAGTGGATGGAGGTGTTACCGATGAGGAATTTGAGGATGAAGAGAAAGAGGACATAGTGTTTATGGTTGTCAAGGAAGAGTTGTCTGACTAGAAATCCCTTGTCTCACATATTGACAACTCTAACAAGTGGATCATTTATAGCAGGTGTTCTCACCACATGACTGGTGACCGGAGAAAGTTTATGTCTCTTGAAGAATATGATGGTGGTGTTGTCCGGTTTGGCAACAATGCACCTTTCATGGTGAAAGGAAAAGGATCCATCTCACTAAATGGAAAGAGCAATGCAGATGATGTCTACTAGGTGGAAGACCTTAAGGATAATCTCTTGAGTGTTGCTCAATTGAACAACAAAGGACTCATACTAGAATTCAAAGGTGGAGTCTGTAGAATAATTGGAAAAGTGGTGAACTTATTGCCATCAGTAAGCAGACTAGAGGAAACCTATTTTAGCTGAATGCCAAGATTAGTCAATGCCTAATGGAAAAATTTGATGACAGTTGGATATGCCATAGGAGACTTTGTCATATGAATTTTGACAATATTGTGAAGGCTAGTAAGATCAAGGCAGTAAGATGATTGCCTTTGCTGAACAAACTAGAGAATGCCTTGTGTAGAGAATGCCAACTTGGGAAGATGGCTTCCACAACATTCAAAAGTAATTATTTTTCTACAAAGAACTTACTTGATCTAGTGCACACCGATCTGTGTGGTCCAATGAAAATTAGAAGCATTCAAGGATATCAATACTTCATGATACTTACCGATGATTTCTCAAGAATGATGTGGGTCACATTCTTGAAAGACAAATCTGAGGCATTTGGAAAGTTCAAAGTCTTTAGGGCATTAGTGGAGAAGGAGAGCGGTAGAAGGATAAAATGCCTAAGGACCAATTAGGGAGGTGAATTCACTTATGATGAATTCAATAAGTACTGCGAGGAGAATGGAATTAAGAGGCAATTGTCTTCGCCAAGGACACCACAACAAAAAGAAACAATAGGATTGTGGTTGAAGTAGCCAGAACTATGTTGATCCAAGGAAATTTTGCTCACTCATTTTGGAGAGAAGCGATGAGCACTGTAGTCTATACCATGAACCAAGTACTCATTAAGAAAGGTAAAGACAAAACCCCCTATGAGTACTGGAACGGAAGAACTCCCAATGTGAGTTATTTCAAAGTGTTTGGGAGTAAATGCTATATCAGGAGAGGTGAGCACCTGAGTAAGTTTGATTCTAAGTGTGATGAAGGAATATTTCTGGGATATTCCACTAAAAGGAAAGCTCTCAAGTGCTACAACAGTAGGACTCAGAAGATTGTTGAGAGTATCAATGTTAGGGTTGATGAATCCCTTGAGAAGCCTGAGGAAACCGGGAGCAAGAAAATGGAAGATGAACCGGGTTTAGCCTTCTAGGAACCGGTTAAGAAAGAAACTATATGTGAGAAAAGCGGGTCGATAGAACTCAATATGCGAAAAACAGAGCTCTATGGAGCCTTGCTCACACACCCACAGGACTTCTTGGTGCAAGCTATAGAGTAATGAAGTATCACTCAGCTTCCCAAGGTGGGTCCCATGGTTCTCTATCTTACACGGTCCCTCAAACCAAAGTTTTTGCTCTGAGATTACTGAGCAAAATGGTTTAGGGATGGCAAATGTAAAAACGAGGGATGCTTTTGTTGGTTTTAATATGAGATGCATCCTAAACTATGCATGATTCTAGAAATGCAATAAACTAACTATAAGATGACAAGGTTAGTAAACAAACTATCCTAGCATACTATATTAGTTCAATGATTTAAGCTAATGATAATAGAAAGTATTCTAAACATGCATATTTAGACTAATTCCTAGTTAAAAGAGAGGCTAAAATGATGAGCATATATGAAATGAAAGCTTGAATGTATTTGAGCATAAGTATGATACTAAAAACTTGGATTGATTCAAAATGGAGGAATGAGAGCTCTATTTATAGCAAAAATAGGGCAATGGATGGTCAGGATTGAAAGAGTTGATCAAGGGTTGAGTTTGAAAGTTGGGGATCCATGTTTGCAATTTGCATCAATGAAATGGTGACAAATGTCAACATAGGGTTGGGTTGAGAGAAGGGGTAGGAGACATTAAATGCCTGAGAAGACCTTATGGTCATCTAGAAGGTAAGGGTCAAGTCTAAGTTAGGATTACCCATTGGATTAAGAGTTAATCCAAGGATAAACCCTTGTGCAAATGATTAAGAGATAATCATGGTCAAAGCATTAAAGGCTTGATGAGACCCTTGGGTTGGATGAAGGTTGAGTTAAAAGAAATTCTTTAACCATGTAAGAGGGTTTGAGTTAACCATTAATGGTTATGAAGACTTTGGGGAATTAAGTGGTTGAAGGCTTGAAGCCTTTAATGGTTATCAAAGACTTTGAGGAATTAAGTGGTTGAAGGCTTGAAGCCTTTAATGGTTATCAAAGACTTTGAGGAATTAAGAAGTGACCTCCCCTTGCTTAGGGATGTGACAAAGTTTAGAAGATGGGTTAGGCTAATTAGAAGCGATTAGAAGAGTCTAGAAGGGATTAGAAAGGGGTTTAGGAAGGCAAGTGGGAGATGTAGGATTTTGCAAGTGGATGGAGGGATAATAGGATTTAATTGAATTAAATGATTTATTCAATTTGGTTGTAATTTGGGGAAATTAAATAAATTAGATTTATTCAATTTAGGATAACTATTTAATTAAATTTGAATTTAATTAAAAGTGGATAGGGGGAATTTAATTGAATAAAATGATTTATTCATTAAATGGTATAGTGAATTTAATTGAGTAATTTTCTTAATTAAATAGAGGAATGTGGATAATTTAATTAAATTGGATTTAATTAAATAGAGAAATGAACATAAAATATTCATTTAGGAATATGGTCATTTTTATACGTCTACAGAAACAAGTAACAAACACTGCAAATACCTTAGTGTTTCTATACCAATAGAAGCTTCAATGGGTGAAGAAGAAGATGAGGCAGAAAAAGAAGAGGAAAAGCAAGTGGAACCTGCTACGTTCATTCCTAGGTATGTAAGACTGCATCATGATCCAAAGCAGATCATAGGGGACAAAGATGGATGAAGACCGCTAGAGAGGCACTTACTGATGAAGACTGGATAAAGGCAATGGAAGAGGAGTTGGAATAGATAGAGAAGAATGCAACATGGTCCTTGGTACCTAGATTGGAACACAAGAATTTCATAGGTACCAAATGGGTCTTCAGGAATAAGTTGAATGATGAAGGCACAGTGGTAAAGAACAAGGCAAGACTTGCATGCAAGGGATATGCTCAAGAAGAAGGAGAAGACTATGGAGAAACCTTTGCCCCAGTGGCTAGACTGGAAGGTGTCTGAATGCCACTTGCATTTGCAGCATTTAAGGGATTTATGGTATACCAGATAGATGTGAAGTCTCTTTCTTGAATGGAATCCTAGAGGAAGAAATGTATATTGAGAAACCAGATGGGTTTGCTTTGTCAGAAGATAGTGACATGGTGTGCAAATTACACAAGGCCTTGTATGGATTGAAACTGGCACCAAGGGAATGGTACGAACAGTTACACTCTCATCTTGTGAAGATAGGATTTCAGAGAACAAGTGAGGACAGTAACATCTACATATGTGAAGTATTTGTAGATGATATAATCTTCGATGGAGATGATGATATGAGTCATGCATTTGTAGATGAGATGAAAAAGGAATTTGAGATGTCTCTGATTAGAGAGATAAAGTTTTTCATTGGTCTACAGATCCAACAGATGAAAGAGGGTATTTTCATTACCTTGTCCAAGTACATCAAAGAGGTATTGAAGACCTTTGGCATGGAGGAGAGCAAACCGGTTTGAACGCTGATGGGGACCGGTTGCAAACTAACAAAGGAGGATGATATAGTGTTGGTGGATGAGAAGGAGTACCGGTCAATGATTGGTAAGTTGCACTATGTGGTGCATAATAGACCAGATATTTCTCATGTAGTGGGCATAGTGGCCCATTTTCAGAAGAGTCCAAGAGAATCCCACTTGGTAGCAGTAGGATTCTTAGATACCTAAAAGGGACAGTTGATTATGGATTGTGGTATCCATACAATGGTGACTTTGATATCAAAGTGTTTACCGATGCAAATTGGGTAGGTAATGTGGAGGACCAGAAGAGCACAACTGGTGGAGCATTCTTCCTTGGTGGAAGACTAGTCTTTGTTGGCAAATGCACACTCCAATGAGACATTGTAGGTGATTGAAGGTTTTGTCATTGATGGAAACCTTACAATCCTATGACATCGGCAAGGTAATCCACTAACACTAGCAAAGTTAGATTCTACACTGGCACACAGACCATCGGCACCGGCAGTGAAAGGAAGCATACCGACACATAAGTCGACACGAATTTTGTTTGTAATTTATTTTGTTTATTATTGAAAAATCATTGTAAGCCAACTTGGAAAATTGTAAAATGACTCATATATATAAGAGATCATTGTAGAACAATTATGTAAGTATGGAGAAATGTAATTAGGCAAAATAAGGTAGACCTATTATGCGAATTATAGGTTAAGGATTTATGTAAGAAGCAGAGCTATAAACCCATACTGGATCTGACATAGTAGATGCTATTTTGAAGCAGTACAAGACATTGGATTTATATAATCCATTTTGTAAGTCAGTGAGACTTCCCATTTTGTAATTGAGTAGTGAGCTCTAGGCACTTGGCCTTCTTGCATGTGGAGGCCCCTGTTGTAGCAGTAATATTCTCTTATTGGCCAGTAAGTGAATATTGTGGGTCACAAATCCCACTGAGGTTTTTACCACACTGGGTTTCCTCATTAAACTATTGTGTTATGGTGTGTTTTTCATGTGGTTGCTCTTATCTTTGTTTATTTTATTACTTTTTGTTTGCTGGTATACTGCATTAATATGTTCTACATGTTTTAAGTTAAGAAAATCATTCAACCGGTTAGATACTGATTCACCCCCCCCTCTTAGTATCTATGAGAATCCTAACAGTCTTGTGGATGAGCAAGAAGCAAAGCTATATTTCCCAATCTATAGCTGAAGCAGAGTATGTGGTAGCAAAGTGACTATATCTCAACCAAAGAGTATTTTTTGTGATAATACCAATGCAATAAATATTTCAAAAAATCCAGTATTACATGCGAGGACCAAGAATATTGAGCTCAAGTATCATTTCCTGAGAGAAAAGGTTCAGAATAAAGAGGTTGTATTAGAACATGTTTTCAGTAAGGAGCAACTAGCAGACATAATCACCAAGCCCTTACCGAAGACTACATTTACCTATTTGAGAGGTCAATTAGGGGTTCTACCCCTTCATGAAGTAAATTAAAGTTGTGTGCTCCACATCAGTCAGGTACTGCCATGTCAAATCTTACAGGATTGATGTGTTGAAGGATGCTACTCTATAGGGGAAGAAGCATAGTGGAGATCAGAAGCTTGTGCCTCCACTTTGGCATTGCTTTCAAAGGGGGAGAAGATATATGTGAGTTGAAGGTCAATATGAAAGTGTGAGAAGTGATTGTGCAAAGCGCACTTGACCACTCCAGGTGGTGGTGGTGATGTTTTTAAGTTGAACTGGTATATGTCAACCAGTATATGTTATTGAGCATGGTGCAGATACTGAGCAATGATACACTGAGTATTTCCATCAATGCCAAAAGGGGAGATTGTTGGCATATGATGAAGTGGTGATAATGTATGTTGTCATTGATGTCAATAAGTGCTCAAGTAGGTGAACTGGTATGAAGATCAGAAGTGGTTATGGTCAATCAGGATGGAGTGGACCAGTGTCAGGGTTCACTAAGTGTGACTACCGATTGGTAGCCTCAGTTCAGCTCTAGGGTTACCAGTTTAGCTTGTACGATGCAACCGGTGATGTTTTGTGACCAGTTAGTTAAGGAATGAGGATAAGGATTGAGATTCCATGTCAGCTGTGTGCACGTGAAGGATTTCTTTGTGGTTCTTGCACGTGAAGATTGAATGCATTGAATGCCTACCTAGGGAATGAGCATTTTCCTTAGCGGTGTGTGAAGAGTGCATGATGGGTTATTGATTTCTAGATGTGGTGAAGATTGGATGATGCAGAATGTCTTGAGATC
Organism: Cryptomeria japonica; assembly: GCF_030272615.1. NCBI lineage: Eukaryota > Viridiplantae > Streptophyta > Pinopsida > Cupressales > Cupressaceae > Cryptomeria > Cryptomeria japonica. Next base: position 774,966,252 of record NC_081409.1, on the reverse strand, counting down.
TATTTTAGATTGTTTTATTCTATGTAATGTGTTTGGACAGTCAGGATTGGACCTCTTGTAAATGTAAACCTAAAATATTTAGGGTTTCGGGTTTATGCTACCGACCTGTTGTTGTCTATAAGGTCGATGAGTTTTGTTATTGCATTGGTTGGGAAAAGTTGTTTTTGTGTCTACGTGTTGGAGATTTGATACTTGCCAAACTAGAGTGAGGAATCTGCAGAGTGTGATTGCAAAAGAGAGGAACTAAAAAGGATCTGCCTTAGCAATAAGTACTGTTATCAAATCAGAGGGTCTTACCTATTGTCTTCTAACCATTTCAACAGAAGGTAAATCCCTTGACCGGGTAGCTTTAACAGGTTTTGTTTTAAATCCTCTAACCAGGTGGCTCAAGTTCATTGGGTTTTTTAAATCCTCTATCCAGGTAACTCTTAACATGGTTTCAACCTTTAACAGGGTATATAGCCATCCCTTAGCCGGGTGATCCCTAATAGGATCGGTTCCTAACAGAACCTTTATTGTAAAGTCTTTAACCGGACTAGGCTCCTAATAGAGCGGACTTCAAAATAGTTCACAAACAAGCTTGTGGGTATTCATCCCCACTGTGGTTTTTCCCATTTGGTTTTCCACGTGAAAAAATTGTGTTATGGGTTGTGAGTTTTTTATGTGATGATTGTGTGATTCTGATTAAGTTAGATATGCATGCAGTGTTAAATGGTTGTGGTATTATTGATACAACTCATGCATGATTATATCGGTGAAGTAGTCATCAAGATTTGAGATCTATTAAATGTTGTTTGAAGTATTTTTGTTTAACCGGTTTAGCTATTTGAAGCATTTATCTTTAACTGATATTGCTATGGTTAAGTACAGTGGTGAAGACAACCGGTTAGCTACATTTTAATATAATAAAGTGTTGAAGCAGTTTTTGTGTTTACTGATTCACCCCCCCTCTCAGTATCGGTTAGGACCTTAGTAGTTCATCATTATTCATCACCACCAACACATTACATAAACCGTTCCATTGTTAGAATAAATTATAGTCCCAATGACATTAAGAGGAGGGGGGGTGAATCAATGTCTAACCGGTTAGCAGAATATTTATACTTATTTAGAACTTTGTATCCCAAAATAGTGTATCGGTAAATAAGAATTAATGTAGTAAATAAGAATAATAGAGACAACATAGAGAACACACCATAACACAAGATATTTAATGAGGAAACCCAGTGTGGGAAAAACCTCAGTGGGATTTGTGACCCACAATATTCACTCACTGGCCAATGAATAAATATTACTCTCAATGAGGGGCCTACACATGCAGGAAGGCTAGCAACCTAGAGCTCATTGCTCAATTACAAAACATAAGTCTCACTGACTTACAAATGGATTAAAAAAAATCCAATACAATGTACTGCTTCAGATCAACATCAACTATGCCAAGTTCAATACTGGTTTAAGCTCAGTCTATTACCAAAAACCTTCACTGTCAACTATATCACCTTATGCAAAAATGTCATCTATATCATATCTTCTTATCTATCCTCTTATCTATCTTGTATCCAAATGACCTATAAGTTCTCACACATATATATATGAGTCTTTTACAATATGCCATTTCGGATTTTACAAGAGATAATTACAATATAAAACAATAAACAAAGTTTATTCCATGTCGGCTTGAGTGTCGGTATGCATTATTGCCACTATGGGTGAAGTGTTTGTCGGTGTATGTAGAAGTCTATTGCCGGTGCCGGTAACTGTCGGTGGGTAGCCAAATGATTTCTAGTTGGTTGTCATCAATGACAACATCAACTATTCTCATAAGAGTGTAGAATGCCAACAATATCCCCCTTTGGCATTGATGGCAACACTCATGAGAAAAATCCAAAAAATGAAGTCCAAAAAGTTTCCAAAAAGATGTGCTCCCCCTGAGCAAATGATCTCCTCTATAAGAATTTTTCTCTCCACTACTCCCCCTTTGACGTCAATGACAAAGGTTGTCAAAAATTGTCAAATGAGTGCAAAAATTTCATCTCAAAGTCTGTAACCATTTGGTTACAATCTGAAAGATATCTGCTAAAATCAAATTTAGACTCTACATAAACCTTTTGCTATCATTCAAGGTTGCCTCAGTCTATTGGATCATGCCAGTGAGATGATGCATGTGATCTTCTGGTGATCATTCTCCCTGAAGTAATCCCTTAGTTATAAATTCTCTGGGAAATAAGAATTTCCAACTTAGGACCAAGTTTATCCTTAAGCTCTCTGGTATTAGACCTTATCCTTGTCTTTTCTTTCTCAAGTTTCTCTAATTTTTCCTCAAAACCTACCATCTCTTGCTCAAAAACTGATATGTGACCAGATGAACCTATTATGTTATCAGCTATGTCATCAATTTCTTTATGTATTTTGTTGATCTTCTCATCTATGTCTGATGTCATAAGGTGAGGTTTGCATGTTTCCCTGTATAGCTCTTTGTACTCCAAAATAGTAGAGTTCGGTGCCGGTAATAATGTATTCAGATGTTTAGTGCACTTCTTTATGGTGTCATCAAAGAATTTGTTCTTCTCTTTCTCAACTCTCTCCTTTATTGTATCCTCATTCACTTTATCAACCATTATTACATTGTCAGCAATAAATTTGGACAATGTGTTCAATTTACTTAAAGAATCCTTAATATGATCTATGTTACATTTTGGTGCAATCAATTTAAGAATTGGTACAGTGTTATCAATTTCCTTATAGGCCAAAGAATTGTAATCCGTTATTTTTTTGATTGAATCCAAAAGTACCTCTATAACATTGGTAGGTCTGAATTCACTTGTTGATGTGCAGGATGTCTAACCAATTTCCTTAATTACCTCTATGCTTCCATCAGTTGTAAACATTTTTCTTGTGTTTACCTCTGGTGGATCAGTCTGTGTTTGCATCTCAACTAGCAAGGTTTCTCAGACTGCTTTGATGTCACAGTGATTGCCAGTTTCTCTGCCTCAGTACGTACCTCTACCTTAGTATGTACCTCTACCATAGTATGTACCTCTTCCTTAGTGTGTACCTATGCCTCAGTATGTACCTCTACCTGTTCTTTCTTCCTCAAAGTCCTTGTTCTCTTAGGTGAAGGAGAGGGTACCGGTGAAAGTTTTCTCTTCCTCCTTTCAACTCTTTTAAACTCTGCTACCTTGTCACTGTCAGTTCCAAAAGATGTGCCAACCGGTGAAATGTGTGCCTCTAGTTGCAGTCCTTCAAGTTCACTAGCCGATATGCCACTAATGTTCATTACATTTTCCTTGATTTCCTTCACTTTCTCAAAAGCATTTCTAATAATTTTTTCTCTTTTCTTCCTTTGCTTCAATGTTCTTACATCACTTTCAATAGTCTCAGCACTACCAAAAACTTGTTCTGATGGTTCTCTCGGTGCATCTAGTAAAGCCTTAGCATATGTCTCAAGAATGTTAAGATTACCTCATATCCCATTTTAGTCACCCATACAGTCCTAGGGAGTACAACTTCCATCCATGTTTCATCTTTCTTGATAACAAAACAGATTTCTTTGTTATATTTGTCCACTACACTCTGTGGTAGCCTTTCTGTAGTTTTCATTTTAGCTTGGAAGGTTTTGAAGTATTCAGTTATGTTGTTGTCCTTTGCAGTTCCCATGCTGGTAAAAGCTTCCTGTAATTGTCTTCCTACCGGTATGTCATATCCAATGTCTTTAGGTCCTATACCAGGGATTTCCTTAGTGATTAACAATATAAAACATACCAAAAGATTTACAAAGCGGAATGTCCCTTTCTTGTCTCCTTTAATCTTTTTCAAATTTTCAATGAGTTCATATTTCAGAAATTCACACACATCTATCATTGCATTGTTGTTAACCATCTCATAGGCATTGTTAATACAAAGACAAGAAACTAAATTTAGCCTGTTTGCATGTGTAGTATTGTATCCTAATGCCATACTTACAAATCTTACATTAATGTCTTTGATATCATTCACTCTCAGTGATCTATTGTCAGATGTTGCTCATGTTAGGGTCATCACTTTGTTGTTAGGAATCTTCTTTTTTTTATCAGGTCTGCTTCTGGATGAGGGTAAACTAGTTATTGCCCTAATTGCTTGTCGGGTTATTTTGTAGACAGAATCCAACCATAAGAATTATCCTTGTTCTCTACTCAAAACAATTCTTACTACTTCCTCTAGAAATTGGGGAATGTTCAATATCTCCACAAAACCTAGAGTTTCTATAATCTTGTGTTCGGGTTTGACAACACCATTTTCATCACAAGTCACTTTAGTAAACATTTTCATCAATTCTTCAGAAACTAGTTCTTCTATATTGCAATGTATATAAATCCTAGGGTCTTCTCCAAAAGCTACACCTTTAGGAATTTTTGAAAATGCCCCTATAGTGTCATCTTGCTTAGCTACTTCGAGAATTATCTTAAATATGGGCCTAGGGAATTTCACAATTTCCACAATATTAGGGTTTTGAATAAACTCGGGAGCAGAAGAAGAAGCCATTGAAAAATACCTTTAGCTGCTTCAAAAATATTATGAATGCCTAAAGAAATCACTCCGCACTTTCTCCTTGAATGGCTTCGCTCGTTTTCATGCTCTCTTCTAATTTGAATGCTCGGTGAATTAGAAATTAGGGAAATTAGCTGATTTATAATGACATTTCTCTCACCAACCACATTAAATGCTCACCAGTTAAGTGAAAACTTAACACATCTTCCGGTAAGGAAGAAATCTATCTTTTCACCATCGACTGAGGTTTATATGCATGATTTTCAATTTACTGCAATACCCCCAAAGGGTTACTTCTTAGTTGGATGAAGAATCTCCTACCAGTGGAGGATTACTCTATTCTACCAGTATAGAGATAGTTTCATCAATATTTCGATCTCTTTTCCTAATCCATTGTTTTGAAAATTATTGCTTTACCTTATCTACCTTTTCTTTGCCTTTCAAACTGGATCCTTTATTGTTTGTCGATGAAGTCTTGCTTCTACAAAATTTAGCAATATGTCCAATTTTATTACAAGCATAACAAGTCACATTATTCCTCTGAATAGCCTTTCCATATCCTACGTCGGTTTGTGTTCTTCATTGATTAGATAGGTGTCAATATCTTCCATAGGTATAGCATTTTACATTCATTCTATAGTTTTCTGAATTATGACCAGCTTTGTTGCATTTGGAACATTGATCAGTGGGTGCATTAATATTCTTATTGTTTCTAAATCTACATTGATTTTCTCTATGACCATATTTGTTGCAATTGAAACATTTTTCATTAAACTTATAAGCATTAGGTTGTCTTACCGATTTGTTCTAATCTAGATTGTTTGCAGTACTGAAACTTTCTCCAACTTCAAATCCAAGTCCATTAGTATCTCCATTAGGTTTCTGACTTTTCAGCATGTCATCAAGCTCCTCTGAACTTTTCTTGAATTTCTCTTTGTGTTGATTTGCAGTAGCCAACTCATTTTCCAGAATTCCCTTTTGTCTCATAAGCTCAGTTTTATCATGTTGCATGCTAATCAGATATGTCTTTAACATATCATTTTCATGACAAAGTCTTAGATTTTCATTTCCAGCATCATTGAGTCTTCTAGTCAAGTCTTCTTCATTCTTTTTCCTATCTTCAATGTCTTTGCATAACCTCATAGTCATATATTGCATTTCATTCTTCATATTACTATTTTCCTGTCTCAACTTGTTTGCAAGTTCATTAAGAGTTTATTTTTCCTCATCATCTTTCTGCATCTTCTCATGAAGTTTTTTTCTTTTATTTTGTGCTATAGCAAGGTTCTTCTGAAGTCCTTTAATGAATTCCTGTGCAATTCTTAGATCATCTTCAAGTTTGATATTCTTCAATTACTCTGCATCATAATCTACAAGAGCTCCTTCCAAATTTTTTCATAAGTTCTCCATCTATAGCGGTGTCAGAATCTTCCTCAACCTATTAGGCTTTTGAAAATAGAGGACCAGGCTCTGATACCAATTGTTAGAATCAATGGCAGTCCCAAAGACACTGAGAGGGGAGGGTGAATCAATGTCTAACCAGTTAGCAAAATATTTAAACTTATTTAGAACTTTGTATCCCAAAATAGTGTATAAGTAAATAATAATTAATGTAGTATATAAGAATAATAGAGACATCATAGAGAACACACCATAACACAAGATATTTAACAAGGAAACTCGGTGTGGGAAAAACCTCGATGGAATTTATGACCCACAATATTCACACACTAGCCAATGAATAAATATTACTTACAATGAGGGGCCTACACATGCAGGAAGGCTAGCAACCTAGAGCTCACTACTCAATTACAAAACAAAAGTCTCACTAACTTACAAATGGATTAACAAAATACAATACAATGTACTGCTTCAGACCAGCATCAACTATGCCAGGTTCAGTACCGGTTTAAGCTTAGTCTATTACCAAAAACCTTCGCTGTCAACTATATCACCTTATGCAAAAATCTCATCTATATCATATCTTCTTATCTATATCTATCATCTATCCAAATGACCTATAAGATCTCACACATATATATGAGTCTTTTACAATATACCATGTTGGCTTTTATAAAAGATAATTACAATATAAAAAAATAATCAAAGTTTATTCCATGTCGGCTTGAGTGTCGGTATGCATTATTGCCACTACCAATGAAGTGCCTGTCAGTGTATGTAGAAGTCTATTGCTAATGCAGGTAACTGCCAGTGGGTAGCTAGATGATTTCCAGTTGGTTGCGAGTTGGTTGCCATCAATGACAACATCAACTATTCTCATAAGAGTGTAGAATGCCAACATCCATAACCTAGCAGAACAAGATAGCGTTAGGTCCAGTCCTAAATGCAACTTCACTGATCAATAGGAACACGAACAAGATAACCAACATCTCGAATGTCATCTAGAAGAAGCACCAACACCACTTACCAATGACCAAAAGGCTTACTAGAACAAATGATAGCTCTCGAGTCATCAAATCCCGAATCAACTGATCGTGATACACATTTGCATAGCATGAATGATAGATCAAAAACAATTCCACAAACCAAAGCATACCGGAGCATACCAGATCAATATCATAATCCAACCACTCTAACGAAAACTGATAAACAACCAAAACAGTCGGTGTTGCCATCAATGACAAAAAATAAATGCAACACAATCAATTCCTCCAATTGTCAATATTTTATTCAAGATTGAAGCTGACTTGGAGCTACACGTTACACTTCTTGAACCCAACTTGAAGGAGATTACTTTTGTGTTAAGACCAGATATATAAGATCGATTTGGTGATTAATTTTTGGTGTGTTAGTGGTGTGGTGATCCATTTTGGTGTGATTGAGTGTAGTTTCACATGCGCACTTTTCTTTCAGACCAATTGATAGATGACTGAGATAGAAAGAGAGTATTCGGCAGAGCAAAGATAATCAGAGATTCAATGCTTAACTGGAACTCATTCTTGCATAGTCAGATGCTAATTAAGAGTTCATTTCATTGTATTTTATCATTGCAATCAAATTGTAAGTCACTGAGACTTCACTGGAGGTTGTAGCCTTATGGGAAACTATATTTGAGTAGTGAGATATTTGTAGTGAGCCTAAATGCAAGTGCATTCCCCATCTATGTAATGTTTATGTACTCCTAGCCATAGTAAATGAATATTGTGGGTTCCAGCCCCACCGTGGTTTTTCCTTTTCCGAGTTTCCATGTAAAATTTTTAGTGTTGTGGATTTGTGTATTCCTTGTTGCATGTTTATGTTCTTTTCTATTATGCATTGCTAACCGATGGATAAATAATAAGTTTGAGGATTTGATTTCTGGTAGATCACTGATTCACCCCCCCTCTCAGTGATCTTTGACTCTAACAACAAGTTCCCAAAGAATGTTTATAAGATACCACTCATGTTAAGGAATTAATAAAATAGATTGATGCAAATATGTAATCCCCGTTCAGTTTTTGTTAGTTTACTTACATAGGTCCAAGATCAATTGCACATAGTAGATTACTTCTATAGTTGAAAAAATCTATTTTATAGACAAAAAATTAATTTACAACAAAGGCCAATCAATTCACAAGTTATAAGATCTCCACCTCAACAAAGCCCTCACTTTTAGCACATTGGCAAATCAACTCCCAACATCTTTAACATCTTTTTATCACTCCATAATCTAAGTAAATCTCTTAGTTTATTTATTTAAATTCTACATTTACTTTAATTATCAATCTTATTCTTAAATCTAAACTAATTTGATTTGAATTGGAAGGACACTATTTTTTGTTATGATATGCATAATAATTTGGTGACTGATTCTATTATACAAGTCATTTTAAAGCATATTTGGAAAATGAGATGTAATGCTATGTTTTCAAGCAAGTGGTATTCTATGGCTTTACTTTGACATTTTTCTTCAGGTGGCTTCTGTTTTCTTGTAGTCCTAGGTTTTGAGCAAAAGAATGTGGATGTTGTGAACAAGCTTCAACTAATCAAAGAACAGATTACCCAGTTTCAAAACTTGTATGCTCTTTATCAGAATCAAGGTTTATGTCAAGTAATGAAATGAATTGTAACCTTATCTCAATCATTCTTTGGATGTATTGTTCATTGTCTTTTCTTATTTCATTTTAGCTACCTTTTGGTAGCTTAATTTTGTAATTGCATTGTTTCAATATGCAAAAAAAAGTCTAAACTAATTATTTATTTAATCAATCTAGATATTCATCTCAGAGGTTATTTCTTTCTTTATAATATTAAAAAATATGAATAAAAGTTTAATCGCTATAAAGAATGGTACGTTTCTCGATTATTCCAACCACCAAACCCCCCAAAGATATGATTACACCAAATTCAACCCCTACATAATTTTCATAGACTAAATACCCATAATCATAATAACTTAACCAAAACATGACTTTTAATTTCCACATTCCCTCATAACATTATAATATATTACCTAAAGACAAAAGAGACAAAAATAATATATTTTACATAAACTAATTATTCATCAACATAGAACAATAATTAATCTAACCACCTTTTCCTTTGTGCCACGCCTCAAACTTTTGAATAATAATGCAATCTAATGACCCTTGAAAAGTTCTAATTATCCATTATTTTATATTTCTTTCTTTAAACTCTATGCCCTTCAAATTATCACTAAGCAATAATTTTAACTTTATGGCCCTATTATTTGTAAAGTCCATCCACTTTTACCATCTTTTGATTTAAATATTCATTAATTTATATTAACTTCCATGGAACTTATGATTTCCCCTTGAAAAGCTAAATAGGGTCACAAGTACGCATTTGACATTTTGGGCTAATATTTGAACTAGAAAAGTCCTTTTAAAAAGATTCTCTTGGTGACCCACTAGGTATATAACTTTATGTAGAACCCCCCTTAAAGCCTATGTCTAACCGAATATAACTTTGACCAAAACAAATGCTTACACTTTAAAACACCACTAAGTTTATTACTAGTAGATTGTGCTCTCATGGACCCCTCACACATTATTCTCTATTACTTTAACTAGGTGAAGAGTTTTGTCACCATGGCAAAGAGTTCTGTCACCCTGGGAGAGGCCAAGTATCTGTATTTGTCATAATCTTCTTTGCAAGAATACCTACACCTTTGATGGACTATAATTATTTATATTATTTTTGCATTTGTTTTATTTTAATATTTCCTTGAGACTACCTAAAGGATAGATTATAATTATTTATATTATTTTTACATTTGTCTTATTTTAATCTTTCCTTGAGACTACCTAAAAGATAGACTGCAATTATTTACATTATTTTATGTATTTGTCTTAAGCTCCCCTTTAAGACTAGCTAGAGGGATAGACTGCAATTATTTATATTATTTATGTATTTGTCTTAAGCTTCCCTTTACCATTGGCTAAATGACAGACTCCAATTGTTTATATTATAGGAAACTGATACTTGAGCATTATTTTATGGATGATGAGATGAAAAAGGATGCAATCATGCTTTGTTTTATTTTAATAATAGAAGTGGTGGATAGGAGAATAATTATGGATCAATATTTTAAGTGGAGTGTATTGAGACTTGAGGTTGCATTAGAAAGAAAGATGGTATAATATAATATAATCTATATAAATGTGTAATAAAAGATTTTGGCATTTCTAATATTTTGGGAGCTTTATTATTGATATAGTTTGTGATATAATATATTTATTATGTGGTGTGTATGTCAGAAATAAAATAGATATTAAATTGTAAGTCAGTTATTTTCAATTTAATTTATGTTATTGTATTATGATAAAATTTATAATGTATTTTTTTTAACAATTTGATATATATGGTTTTGTTATCTTCTATGTAAAGATATAAATGTAGTTATATTTTTCTGTTGAGAACTAGCTGATATATGGGTAATGGATCACCATAAAATTATGTTTATTGTATAATTCAATTAAAGAAAATTAAAAGAAGCACATGATTCAATACAAAAATAAAAAATACACATGAGATATATTTTCATAAAACCCATGTGGAAAAAAAACAATAACAAAATGATAGTGACAATTGTGTTATTCAAGAAAGTTGCATCCAATACAATAAGTCTTTTTCACACACAATATCAAATTATAGAATAAAAGTGTTCAAAATTCAACTAAAACTTCACAAGTTTTCAAGATCTAACTAATCCAACAACATCCAACCTTATTCCATCTAACTATGTTACTACTTCAAATTATAGTTATAATCATTAAACTATCCAAAAACAATTCCAATATTCTAACTATGTTACTACTTCAATAAAATATTTTCAATCACACAACCTTACATGTAACATTATGTCATGTACTCTTTTAATTAATTTCAAATGGTGAGCAATAAGCCTATTCCAACACTTTCCATGGGCTATGGAAATACTTAAGAAAGTAGTTTATTATGTTTTTAGTTTTGGTTTGAAAATGTTTTAATTTTTAATTATTATTATTATTATTTGGGTTAGTTAAATATTAAATATTTATTAATTATTATTGTTTCACAATTTGAATTGTTGAAGATTTTCAAAAACTATTATTAATTCTTAAATTTAAAAGGATTAAGATTTTATAATAGATATATGACATTTTAATAAAGGGGATACCTCATAAATATTATATTAATTATAGGAAATAGGAGTTATAGATATGACATACATTTTATAATCGGTTGTCATTGAGATTTAAAATTAACAAATTCTATGATAGATGTGGTCAATTTTATGGCAAGTTGTCATTAAGAGTTATGGAGTATTTTTAGTCAAAAGTTATGAGAATAAATTTTATTTTATATTATTTATTTCCCACCAAAAAATAGAATTTGGAATTGGTTCTCTATGTATTTGAATATGATTATACAATTTAGTCATGTTTGATTTTATCGTACAGAAACTTTGTCAAAATTTATCTTGACACTTGTGTTCGTACAAAAATCTTCTATGAAGAAAGGCCATTAGACATTGAAATCAATGAATGAAAGAAATTTAATTTAAAGAGAAATATTATTTATGAATTGTATTGGAGATCCAAAGATTTGTAGGTTAATTCATCTATTCAATGAGTGCTTATAAGTGTTGTAGGTTGTAGAAGTATGCAATTTTGTGTACAATTTACATTACATTATTGTGTGTGATGTTGTAGACAATTATTTTTACTATTAATATTTGGATTTATACTAGTCTAAATCAGATTTAAATATTATGGTTATTAATGCCCCATTTGAAGTCTTCAAGTGTTATCATGAGGGATTTAGAAAGATAGTTTTAGCTTCTTGTTGTGGTTGTGGTTGCTATAAATTTTTCTATTATAGTAGAATATTTAATGTGATTAAATAAAATGTTTTTGATAATAAAAGAAGCCAAAAACGAGGGGGCTGACCCATAGGTACAATTAAGAGAACAGTTGCAGGGTCATTGTTCGCACATTAACAGCAAAGTAGCAGCCTTTTACCTCTATCAAAAACAAAAACCATAATACGTGATTAAATAAAATGTTATCAAAATAATTATTTCTAAATATTTCCATACAAATATCAAATCAATTACCCAAACAATGAAGAAATTGCTAGATTTTTGTGGGCATTTTAGTTTATGTTATAAATAACTTCAAGACAGTTTGAGTAGCATATTTTTCTTCATATTTGATATATTATATTTTCTTATAATTAATTGGATATAATTTTATATTTGGGACATTGCAAGTTACTTCTCCATATGGATCATTATTGTATGTATTAAGTTAGTGTTGTTAGCCATTTGGTGGAATTGATTATGTGTTGCATTGATGTTTTGTCATTGATGCAAACACTAGCTGTTTGGATGCTTTACCGACACCCTTCTGGTCCCAGTAGGTGGTTGGTTTGAATCCGGCATGATCCGGTATGGTTTGGTTATGGAATTTTCTTATTCATGATAATCATGTTCATATTCAATCAATTGGTCTTGGTCTGGTGATCAGATGCTATCATGTTTGTTTGGAATCTTCGCTTCTGGTTTTGGTGAGGGTTTCACCGATGAAGGTTTTGATGATATGCATAAGTGGTGTTGGTGCAGCCTCTAGTGGAGTTTCAGGATGCTGTTGGTGATCATGTTTGAGACTTGGCGGATGGAAATCAATTCTATAGCATATGAACCTATATTGGGTCCCGATTGGTCTAGGTTATGGACTGGTTTAATGAAGCGTTTAGATTGGACTTCTCGATACGTTTCCAAGATGTCTTATGTGTTGAATATTTTTTTTTTTGGTCTAAGGCTGACATGTTTTGTAATCATGTTCTTGGTTTATTATCTAGTGGCCGACCTGATTGTTTATGGTCGAGGGTTTGTATATATATGATGTAAGATCTCATTATAGATCATCATGGTTATGGTCAAGGGATGTAATGTGTGAATAATGTAATATCATTCAGGTAGAGGATTTGGTCGATCATTGGAGATCGAATTGGGTTTATGTAAGAAGATTTAGTCCTCTGGTATTGAGCTTAACCGGAACTGTACTCAGGCATAGGAGATGTTATCTTTACAATTCAAACACTTCTCTGGATTGTAGTCTGGATTTCTATGTAGTCACTAAGACTACTTTGGTGATGAGCAGTGCGCTCTAGGTTGTTGGCCTTTTTGCAAGTGTAGGCCCCACAATTGTAATTCACATAATTACTGCAAAAGTATTATCTGATTGTGGGTAGGCTTCCCACCGTGGTTTTTCCCTTTACCGGGTTTTCCACATATAAATCTTGGTATCATGTGGATGGTATTTATTTTGTGATTGTTGTGTATGCTTAATTGGTTTAACTGTTATTCCGGTATTAATATTTTGGGTTCCAGTATTAAAGTTTTAATTGCTTAAGGTTTCGGTAATCTGTGACAACCGATTCACCCCCCTCTCAGTTGTCTTCCGGTTATTTGAACTATCTAACAATTGGTATCAGGGCTTTGGTCCTCTCTGCTGAAAGCTTAACTGCTTGAGGAAGATCCTATGGTGTCTAACAGTTCAAGTTCATCCAGTTCTTCTAGAGCTATCTTTCAGAGAGATATTCCGAGGCTTGATGGAACAAATTACACAGTATGGAAGATTCATATGGAGACTCATCTGAGATGTCTTGGCAAGGAGATTTGGGAGATCACACAGAATAGTGTCACACCTCATAATCTGGCATCTGGCAATCCTCCTCCGACAAACTTGGATAAGGAGCTTGAGAATGATTGTAGAGCGAGAGAAACCCTCTTGTGTGCACTTTATGATTAGCAAATAATGGGATTAACTGACAAATCATCTAGAAAGGCTATATGGGATAATTTGGAGACTCTTAATGAAGGTGACCCTACAGTGAAGATTGCTAAACTTGATGGTTACCAGGTGAGATATGAAAACCTAAAGATGAAAGAAGATGAAAGGATTACTGCATTCATGGAAAGAGTAAATGAGATTATTATGGGAATTCAATGTTGTGATGGAACTCTAAGCGAAGATGAAATTGTTTCTAAATTTTTGAGAGCCCTAGTACCGGCTTACAAGATGAAGGCTACTACTATTAATGAGCTGAGAAAAATGGCTAATACATCTGTCAATAGAGATACTTTGGTTGGGAAATTATCTTCTTTTGAGTTTGAAGAATTTGGACCTTCTGGAGCCGTGAAGTTTGGACCTTCTTTTCATGCATCTGCATCATCAACGGGTGAGCAAGATTGGAAAGCTTTATATGCAAAGGAATTGGATGATATGAAGAGAGAAGATGAAGAGTTTGAGAAAATTGAGGCACTATTTTCTAGAAGAGTACCTAAAAGACTGGTAGGAAGGATGAAGGAAAAGCACCTTTTAAATGTTTTACATGTAATAAGATTGGTCATTTTGCATCTAGATGTCCTAAAAGGAATTCAATATTTGAAGAAAGAGTTAGAAGATCTTTTAATCCTAACCCTAGATATCAGAACAAGTATAACTATAGGAAAAGTAGAGAGAAATCATGCTACATAACAGATGAGGAAGGAATTACTAATTCTGATGATGAACCAGTAGAAGACTCTGCTAGTGGTTTCGGCAATGGGAAGGAATGGGTGTTCCTAGCTATCAAGGAAGATGTTATGGTATTGGAAGAGAACATACCTGAAGAGAAGGCACTTGCTGCTAAAATTGAAGACAAGGATGAATGGGTAATTAACAGTGGTTGTTCACATCATATGACTAGAGATAAAGGAAATTTTCTATCTTTGCAAGAATTTGATGGCTGTCTAGTTAGATTTGGAGATGACAAAGCATGTATGATCAAAGAAAAAGGAACTATATCATTGGATGGTAAGAATAATACCGACAATGTTTATTCTGTTAACACTGAGAATCATCACCCAATACTCGATGTCAAATTCACTGAGAATCATCACCCACTTGGCTAAGCGACCTGTCAATGCTGCTTTGTTGAGTAAATACTTTAGTGGATCAATCTTTGCAATGAGTTGTACTTTATGTGTTAATAGATAGTGCTTTAGTTTAGTGGCTGCCAAGATTACTGTTGGGCAAGCTCACTCAATAGGGGTGTAATTGAGTTCATAACCAACCAATGTGTGAGAGATGTAGTAAACAACACACTCTTTCCCTTCTGCATTGTGTTGAGCCAATAGTACACCCAATGTTGTACTTGTTGCTGAAATATAGAGCAATAGAGGTCTACTTGGATCTGGTGGGGTCAGCAATGGTGTATTCATGAGATAATATTTAAGCATCTAGAATGCTTGCTGGCATTTGGTATCCCATTGAAAATGAATACTCTTATGTAGCACGTGTGTAAAGGGGTGACACTTATCTGCCAGTTGTGCAATGAATCTTCGGATGGATTGAAGCTACCCTTGTAATGTCCTTAGTTGGCTGATGTTCTTTAGAGGTGGCATGTCCATGATTACTTTTACCTTTGCTGGATTGGCCGCAATGCCTTTGCTTGAGACAATGTATCCTAGAAGCTTCCCTGAGGTTACTCCAAAGACACATTTCTTCGGGTTGAGTCACACATGATATTGTTCTAGTCTATCAAAGATTTTCTTTAATATGTCCAGATGACCTTCTCTTGTTAGTGATTTTGCCAATAAGTCATCAACATAATCTTCCATTATGGTATGCATCATATCATGAAAGATGGTTGTCATTGCTCTTTGATAGGTCACTCCTGCATTCTTTAGACCAAAATGCATGACATTCCAGCAGTATGTGCCCCATGGACATGTGAAGACCATCTTATGTTGATCCTCGGGTGTGATCTTTATTTGGTTGTACCCTGAAAAGCCATCCATGAGAGAAAGCATGGCATGTCCCACTGTTAGGTCCACTATTATGTCGATGTTTGATAGGGGGAAGTCATCTTTAGGACATGCTTTGTTCAGATCTCTAAAGTCAGTAAAAATACGGATGCCCCCATTTGGTTTGCCGATAGGCACAATATTGGATATCCAATCTGCATAATCAATTGGTCTAATAAAACCAACATCTAGGAGTTTCTTAAGTTCTGCTTTGACTAATACTGCAATCCGAGGATGCATCTTGCGAAGCTTCTGCTTGACAGGTTTGGCTCCTTCTACTATGGTGAGGTGATGCATGACTAAATCACGATCAAGCCCAGTCATGTCCACGTATGACCATGTGAAGTTGATCTGATGCTTCTGGAAGAACTCTACAAACTTAGACTGTTCCTCTAGAGTTAAAAGAGATGCCAAATGTATGTGGTGAGGTGTTTTAGGAGTCCCCACATTGTATTCTTTGGTTTCCTTGATGAGAAACATTGATCGTTCCTACTGTGTACTAGAGGGGAGAATGTCAAAACTTTCATCCTCCGGTGCCTCAAAGAGGTTTTCACCATTGGATAGGCTCTTTCTTTTTACTTTTGTGGGATCAAACAGTGCCACAGTGTGGTTTTCACTGGAAGAACCATGTTTTATTATTATATTTTTGCTGCTGAAAGGTTTGACATTTGCCCCGAAGTATGCTGCACTATTAAGTTCAATGGTGAATCCAGCTTTGTGATCCCCTCTTGGTATGTTATCTGGTAGTTCCAAAAAGTCAATGATCACCTCATCATTTTGGAAATGGTCAAGACATGGGGGATTAGGTTGGTTCCATTCGATGAGTTTAGGATGGATAATGGGCATTACCTCATCTATTAGGTTAAGTTCATTAGATGTGTTAGTGAAGGTTAAGACATTGTGATGAAGGTCCTTGATGGTACTCTCCCTATCAGAATCAGGCGTAGGATGTGATGTAGGGTCTGTGGAAGAAGTTTCTAGCTTAGGAACCCAAGAGGTCCTAATCTGTGCTTCTCCGTAAACAGGGATGTCTTTGCGAGGTGGAGGTAGTGATGTGTCTTCCTCATCTGAAGTATTAAGCTCGACGGAATCAAATTCCCATTCATGTGAGTTAGTCTCTGAGTCGCTTTCTAGTATCCAATTACTGTACCATACTAGGATGTCCTTTGATTTAAACACTGCAAGTGTGATCAGTTTTGTAGATGAAATGATTGGTGTTGCAGGAAGGATTATGGGGATCAATGAATCCGATATGGGGAGTATTGGTAGTGTTGACTTTGCTACTTTTGCTGGAACTGCTGTGGGTTCTGATACAGTTGCTACTGCTAATGGTGCTATTGATGTTATTGTTGTTGCTGATGGGGTTACTGGTTTGATTGGTGGGATGATGGGTATTGTAGATGGTTGTGCTAGGATTTTTAGCCTCAATGGGGCAATTGCTATGGTGTTTGATGCTTCTTTTATAATCAAAGGTGACCTCTTTGTAATAGGCTGATATAGTGGTTTGTTGGGTTTCCCTTTGAATCTGAGCTTAGGAAGAATCTCCTTTTGAAAGCCTAGTCCTGTGTTATCTTTAGGCTTTAATTTCGGCTGCAGTGGTTTATGTCATCCTTGCTTGCAAGGTCCCAAAGCACTCTGACCATCATAACGCATTCTTTGCATAATGAGAAGGCCTTTTCCATACTGATCTGTAGGAAGCTTAGCTTGCGGAATATCGGTGGTGATGGGATCTTTATAGATCCATTCTGCTAAGTCCTCATCTATGTTCTCTTCTTCTTGACTCTTTCCAAGGATGAATGGCATCAAAGTACATGCTAGCTTGACCAGTGGCATTTGAAGTAACTGTTCAGGTTTTCCATGTGTTCTAGGAGAAGTGGGCATTTGTCCAACACAAAAGAGTTGGTTGAGATTGTATTCCCCAGGACCTTCCTCTGCTATTTTCATCTTGAGCTTCTCTTACTTGGGTATAGTGGTGTTTGAACTGGAAAGAGAGGTTGGACTTACGTATGATGTGGATGAGATGGCTTCTCTATTGTTGGGAACGGTAATCTTTGGTTGATGACTTATATTATGACAATATGCAAAGGGGTTTGCATTGCCCAGGATTGTAATTTCTACACCATTATGCAGGAACTTGATACACTGATGGTAGGTGGATGGAACGACTTGCATGGTGTGTATCCAAGGTCTGCCTAATAATAAATTGTAGGGCAGAGGAAGGTCCAGAACTTGACAAATGATGTGTTTCACCATAGGGCCCACTCAAATAGGTAGCACCACAGCTCCTTTGGATGAATGCTCTGCATCATCATAGGCTTTGATTGTTATCTTTTTGCAGGGATCCACTGATTCAATTACATATCCCAAAGTTGTGACTAACTATAGTGTACAGATATTCAGGCCTGCTCCATTATCGATCAAGACTCGTTTGATCCTATGTTGGTTGATAAACCCTTCGATGTGGAGTGAGGTATTGTGAGGTTGCTGGAAGGATGTGTTGTCACTTTCAGAGAAAGTGAGACAAGGTGATGACCTTAGATTTCCAGCCATGGCTTGGAACTGATCTGTATTTAGGTTTGCAGGGACTGATGCCTCTTGGAGAGCTCGATCCAAGATTTTTTTATGAGATGGGGATATGCGCAATAGCTCTAAGATAGATATCAGTGCGGGCATTTTGTCTAACTGCTCCACAAGGTTATACTGCTTTGGGATAGATGGGGTGCCCTATGGAGTTGCTTTTATGGTAATCTTGTCGCGACGTGTAACAACATTGCAGGTGGAGCTGGGATTTTTTATGGTAATAGTTGCAAGTTGTTCACTGGAATCATATAGGTGATTCACAGTGTAATTATATGCGGCTTGCATATAATCAGTGGTATCTGTGTTTCGCCTTGAAGTGGAAGGACCCCTTTGATCTTGTGATGGAAGTGGATTTTTAAACATGAGATGATCATTGTTTGTTGTCTTTGGGTCATGTCCTTCGATTTTGATTTCACCTCGGTCAATAAGATCCTGAATAAGATCTTTCAATCTATGACAATTGCTTGTCTTATGCCCTTTCCCTTGATGGAAATTGCAATGTTTCGTATCCCTCCACCATGAAGATTTGACTTGAGGTTCATAATTTGATGTTTTGGGTAAGGTCACCAGATTTTGAGAAACCAACTGATCTAACATTGTTTCGATGGGTTACCCTAAGGGAGTGTATGTTCGTTTTGGTTTAAAATTTTGCTGATGCTATCTGGGCTCCTCATTGTATCCTTGATTTGGAGAAGCAATTGTGTTATTCTTGGGTGGGGGGTTCTGTCCTGCAAATCGAACCATAGGTTGTGCAATTTTGATATTTCTTGCATCCACAACCCCATCATTGATGACATTTTTATTTTTGTTCCAAAAGTTAGGCTTGTCACTATTGAAGCATGGACGAGGGCCATCCTTTGGCTCATTGCAGATTTTGATAAGCCCTTTCTTGATGAGAGCCCGCTCACATTTTAAGCCTTTGGTGATCATGTCATTGAAAGAATCTATGTCTTTTACATCTAGGTGAAATTCCATTTCGTCGTTTAAGTTGGAAATAAATATTTCCACTAGTTTTTGTTCAGGTAACTAAAGAGAACATCTGCTAGACATTTGACACCATCGTTGCAGAAAGACTGGAAATAGCTCACCTAGTTTTTGTTTAGTGTTACATAGATCAGCCATTGTGATATCACGTTCAATGTTGTGTGAAATGTGCCAAGAATTTATGGATGAGTTCTTCAAATGTCCTAATGCCACCTGGTAATCAGGAAGACCATGATGTGGTTGTTCCTCCCAAGCTTTGGGGAAAAAGTCACATTAGGTATGTATCCTCGTATGCCACTTCGAGGCAAGTTGAATGGAATTCTCTAATATGATCACGAGGATCTCCTTTTCCTCGGTGATTTTCAAACTTGGGTGTTTCAAACCCTTGCAGAAAAGGTGGCATATGAATATTCCTATCAAAGGGATAGGGACAAATGTCATTAAGTGAAAACTGAGTAGTTTTCACACCACTATGAATTTGTTGGGCAAGATTCTCAACTTGTTGCCACAATATTTCTATTTCATTTGGAGGAGGAGGTGGTGGGGGATTACCTTGATGAAGGTTGTATCTGATATGTTCTCGACCTCTTTCATCCTCATTATGACTTTGGCATTCTGATGCTTGTCTTAGTTGTGCAACATCAAAGTTAGAGGGTAGTTTAGCCCCCTCTTGAGCAAGTCTTAAAAAGTGAGCATCGGCATTGCTCCTGAGTATTTCATCAAAAAGTCTATTAAAGAGAGGGTTGTGTTGTGCCCTTTCTACTACCACTGGAGTAGGAGTGCCTGGATTTTCATCATTTATATTTCCTCCTAGGGCTTCTTGGAACTCATTGATATTTTCTTCCTCTTCCTCTTCAATTTCTTGTTGTCTAGATCTTGATCTGGTATGAGCCATTTTGTTTATAAGTTTTTGTTGAAGTTTGATGAAAATGATGATGAGTGGGTGATGAAATGAAAGATTAATGTTTGGTGAAGTGTTTCGCATATGAATCTCTAGCACTAAAGGTAGATGGTACCAAAGTTCTTTCTTGAATTGCTTGTTGTGTTTGATTGAATAAGTTTGATGTGATAAGGTTTAGAGTAATCTGAGATGTATTACAGACTCAACTACCTAGTAATGAGAGGATTCACTCATAGACTAGTTTTAACCTGCATAGAAAGGTCTCTTAGGATGAGTTTATCCTAGATGTAGAGACACTCTAAAAAGTGATATATTGTGTTTGATTCAAGCAATATCGAAATAGAACTTAGGACAACAACCTCTTGATGTTTTAAGAATTGGAAGTGGATTTGATGAGATATGGATATGATAATGGATGAAATGTGAACTTCAATAAAAGCTTTGTGTCACATATGGGACAAATTCTCCCTCTTCTCTTTCAGGAGTTGGTGGTTCTTCCCGAGATACGTTATATGTGATGCAAATGTCTAGAAAGAAGTCAGGGTTGATCTTGCCTCCTTTGTTCCTGTGATAACTCAAAGTGCAATATTGCATAAAAGCTCGATGGTTTAATGACTCTTGATCAAACTCGTTTGATTTCCCTTGAAGATAGAGACACATGTGACGTAGGAAATCTCTATTAGAGACAAAGATTTGTCTATTAAGATAGAAGAATTTCCTCCTTTTGATAAGAGCCTTTGAGCTCAATGGTCTTTTCTTCAAGTTGATGGGTTGATGAAGATTCTTCTTTCTCAAGATGTGAAGAATGGTCATATAGTTTGATACTTTTGTTGTTTGATTTTGATCCTTTGTTGGTTTCTGAAAAATGTTTGTGTTGGATGAATACTTGTTTTTGAAACTGATTTTTGATTTTTCTTTGACAAGAAAACAAACCAAGCACACAAACACAAGAATGTTGCCTCAAAAAAAAAGGCACAAATAAGTATGGGTCTAGATCAACCCAATCCTTGGACTTTGTATGACCCTTTCCTTTAAATGTATTTTAGGTTTTTTCCAAAGCCTGAAGTCGGCTCAATTTGCACTGGTCTTGACTCAAAAATGAAAACACTTCAAACACTCTTTATCCCTAAGGTCAAATGGCCAGTTGCAATAATTTCAGCCCACATCTTGATATTTCTTCAACTTTGGTACTACATACCTTATGAATCCCACCGTGGCAGGTAAGGATGTGATATACTAAGTCTTGCATGAGCATAACAAATAGATGATCCCTATGATGGGGGAGTCACCACTTTTATTCGGCTACAAGTAACCTTTCAAAAAGATATGTTTCTACTCAAGGAAATATGTATGGTGAGTATCTTGGGAGCAAAACCTTCTATGCTCTTGCACTGAACTTCTCACAAATATCCTCAATCAATAGAATGGGCGGGCTACTACTTAAAGGTGTTTAGTAATTTTCAATGTCTTTGGACATAAGTTCATTTTACAATGACACACTTAAGAGCCTTGTAACTTGTGGTGGGGCCCATTTGTCCTTTCGGCAAGTTACACTGTAGGAACAGCTATACCCAAGGCTATAGCTTTCGCTCACACCTGATTTCTACAGTGGCTCGAAGGATTTACCACGCAAGGTTGTTCCCAAGAGTGATGCGTCTCTTGGCAGGCCTCTCTTAAAAAGATAAAATTTGAGTGTTACTAACACTTTTTTCTTTCACCTAGGACCATGAAAGCCAAGGGAGCGGATAGTGTGTGTTAGAAGTAGGACCACTCTACAGATTTTGCACAAGCATGCCAAACACAAAAGCCACTTGTTCTTTTTAACCCATCATCACAATGTGATCTATTTTCTACTTGGAGATGTTGCTCCAACAACCATGGTGTTCATTTTATCCAAGATTTGTAAAATGATAATTCTTTTTAAACTTGAAAAATAACAAGTTGATTGTTCTTTTTAGCCCATATTGCAAGATTTGAATGTTTTTTTTATCCAAGATTGCAAGATGTGAATGTTCATTTTAGCCAAGATTGCAAGATGTGAATGTTCGTTTTAGGCAAGATTGCAATGTGTGATTGTTCATTTTAGTCCATATGGCAAGATGTGTTTGTTCTTTTTACCCAAGATTGTAGCAAGATGACAATGTGATTGTTTCTTTTAACTGATATTGCAAGATGTGAATGTTCTTTTTAGCCAAGATTCCACAATGTGAATGACTATCCTAGGATTGATCCATTTGCACTATTAAAACGTGTTAACCAAAAGAAAGATTTGCAAAGTTGAAAGTTTATCCAAAACCTACAAGCAATGTGTTAGAAAAACACTCCTTAATGTCCTGCACAAGATATACACCCAAAATTAGTCTCTAAAGTCAAAAATAGATTGATACTATCGAACAAATTAACATGTTGCCAAATATTAATCTAAAAAAAATTAATCTAATCACACTTACCAAAATTAGACCTAAATAAAAAAATCTAAATAAAAGAACAAAACTTAACTACCAAACTAAAATTTAAAAACTAATTAACAAATTTAAGTTTAAAAACTAATTAAAAAAATAAAATAAAAACTAATTAATTAAAAACTAACTAAATAAAAGAAACTAATTAAAAACTAACTATTTAAAAGAAACTAATTAAAAACTAAGTAATAAAAAGAAAACAAATTAAAAACTAACCAAACAAAAGAAACTAATTAAAAACCATCTTTAGTCTCATCCACCTGGGCCTTGAAAGATGTTTCTATTTTTTGTTCTTTAAAATAAGCTTTTTGCAGAAAACTTATGTCTAAAATGGATTTTGTTGATAAGGCTAAATGGAAATGTCTTCTTATGGAGAGTAATCATCACCCAAAGTTTGCCATCTCCTGGAGGAAACTTCAAGTAAATTTCCAGAAAATGCTATGAGCAGGCATAAAGGTAAATGCCTCAAAGAGATGTCATGTCACGAGTAGCATTCAAAGGTAAATATTAATGTCATGATCCATCAACCACACCCTCCTTGTATGTGCTCAAAATGTGAGTTTTGGACAACATATGGACACCGATCAACATTCACAAATAAAATTATGTGCTCAAAACGTGTGCTCTTGATAGAGTATGGACATCGATCAAAGCATAATATAAAATGATAATGTTTATAGTTGCAAGTGTTGGTGGTTGCCATGTCTGCAAAACGTCAAAGTATGGAAAAGACAGTTCGTATCAAAGATGTTGCCTTAAACAGAAAATAGTGTCGTAGATTTTGAATAGACACTTACAGCCTCATTCACTTTTCTCATCAATACATCCACCACAACAATCAAAAGATAGTTAATATATTGAGACGCAATCCAAAAGCATATTTTGTACATTCCATGTGCCCTTTTAATAGTGATAACCTTAATCAATAAAAGTAGGTGCTTACATATGAAATTTCTTAAGACAAAGTTTGTTTTGATGCATATTCTTCTAAATCATTCAACAAAGTCTACAAGGAAATGAGATATTAGTGCTGAGATCACTGGAAATGAACCCCCGTACAAAATCGAGCTTCCAAAATGTTAGTATGAAAATGGAGATTATTAGTTATTGACATAAATTCATAATCAAACTCATATCATAAACCATTTCATAATATATCAAAGAAGATCATTAGCATAGGAAAAACATAAGAAAGCATGAAAAACTCCTCTTTCTCATTTCACGTCGGGTTCACCAAATGTAACACCATAAAATGGTTAGTCCGGGGGTTAGTCAAATCAACATAAACCTAAACCATTAAAAAGCATTATCAAGAAAGATTAAGCATAGAAGCATATGAGAGATAAAACCGAATAAATATTAAGACTTCACTCATGATGCTCCCTATGCCATTAGCTCTCCATTGTTCCTCTCCTCTCCAAGTTCCCAAATGAGTGTAGCTCTCAGTAGCTTTTTGCACTATTTTTGGATGTCTTATGGAGATTCAAGAGTATGAAGTAAATGCTCATGAAAATGCAAACATGAACAAGCTAAGAAATGAGATATTATGTAACTAACTAAGATAAAATCTAGACCAAAGTGAATTGTGCTAAATGCTCTCTATCTAACAATGACTCTAAGATAAATGCATACAAGTTTTCAGGATTTGGATTATGAGGAAATGGGCTCTATTTATAGGAAAAATGGAGCAATGGATGGTTGAGATTGAGTAATCTCAACAAAGGTCAGGATTGAATAGTTTGAGATCCATATGAGGGCTTCCAACCCAATCCCATGATGACAAGTGTCAACATGAGATGGGTTGAGAGGAGAGGGAAGAAGCATTAAATGCTTGACATGACCTGAGGGTTAACTTGGGAGGTAGGGTTAAGGTTGGGTTAGAGTCATCCATTGGATAAAGCTTTTATCCAAGGGGTAAACTCTTGTGCAAGAGTTCGTGAGGATAACCATGGTCAAAGCAATAAATGCTTGAGGAGACACATGGGTTACATGAGGGTTGAGTTAGGGGTCAAAGTCCCTAACCATGGGTGCAAGTGGATTTAACCATAAATGGTCATGTAAGAGCCTTTAATGGTTTGGAAGACTTTAGAGGTTAACCATTTGAAGACATAAAGCCTTAAATGCCTTTCAAAGACTTTGAGGGCTTTGAGAAGTGACTCCAAGTTGCTTAGGAATGTGACAATATTTAGGGGATGGATTAGGCTAATTAGGAAGAGTTTAGAAGAATCTAGAAGGGGATTAGAATTGCAAGTGGGTTTGGTGGGTGAGGGAAAATAGGTTTTTCATTAAAATAAATTCATTTTTTCAACAAATAAGTGCAAGTTGCATTTTTAGGAAAATGCAAGCGGGGGGGATTTTAATGATTTAAATAAATGTTTTATTTAATTTATTTAAAAGAGGAAAGGGGATTAAATTGAATAAATAGGATTTATTCATTTAATTGATTGTGAATTTGGTTTAATGAATTAATTAAAATAAATTAAATAATTTATTTAATTAATAGGAGAATGTTTGAAGATGAATTAATTAACTGATGGCTAGTGGGTTTTTAATCAAATAAATAGAAAATATTCATTTAATTAAAATGAAAAGATTTATGTGAATACATTAATTGAAATCCCTTTTCAACTAATTGACCAACACTCAAAATATTATTCTTGAAACCTTCATCATAGTAAACATTATCAGTATTATGCTTACCATCAAAAGATATAGTGCCTTTTCCTCTGATCAAACAAGCTTTGTCATCTCCAAATCTTACTAGACCTCCATTGTATTCCTGAAAGGTTAAGAATTTACTCTTATCACCAGTCATATGATGTGAACATCCGGAATCAATAATCCATTCATCTTTATCTTCAATTTTAGCTGCTAGGGCCTACTCTACCGGTGGAATAGTAGGTGTCGGTTGATCTTCTATTATAGAAACAAAATCACATCCATTGTCTATCATTTCCTCATCAGAATCATCAGTGACTCCTTCATCAACATAGTAACATGATTTGTCTCTATTCTTCTTAAATCTGTACCTTTGATATTCAGGGTTAGGCTTATATGTCCTTTTAGCTTCTTCTTTCAATCTTGCATGTCTATCAAGACACCTAGAAGACATATGACCAATCTTATTGCAGTTAAAACATTTAAATGGTGGTTTACCTTCATACTTACTTCCAAGTGGACCTTTACGCATTTTGCTTGCAAATTGTGTTTCAAGTTCTTCCAGTTCT
Organism: Cryptomeria japonica; assembly: GCF_030272615.1. Classification (NCBI taxonomy): domain Eukaryota; kingdom Viridiplantae; phylum Streptophyta; class Pinopsida; order Cupressales; family Cupressaceae; genus Cryptomeria; species Cryptomeria japonica. The sequence continues at coordinate 774,940,272 of NC_081409.1, read as the reverse complement.
TCATTCTCCTTTCTAATTTCCTCAAGTTCTCTTGCATAAAAGGCTTTCCAATCAGATTTCTTAGATGATGATGATTCTTTGAAAGCTAAATCTGTCTTAATAGTAGCAACAAGACCAAATTCCTCAAGTTCAAAAGCTAAAAGTTTTCCAACCAAAGTGTCTCTAGATACTGATGCATTAGGTATTGTTCTCAATTCATTAATAGTAGTTACTTTCATTTTATATGACAGTGGCAAAGCTCTTAAAACTTTAGAAAAAATTTCATCTTCACTTAAGGTTCTTCCACAACATTGTTGTAACGTCATAAATTGTATGCACTTGCTAAAGCAGTACAATTTAACACCTAGTTTAGCACCCGCCTTGGCGCAGTTGCATTTTGCATTACATTTCCCCTTTAGCACTTAATTAATCAAATTAATTACGTCTAAGGTCCTATTTCATCATCCTTCACATCATAAAGTCAGGCCCTTTCATTAAAGTGTGCCCCTTTTCATGTGATTCCTCCAATGCATCATCTAATAGAAAACCCTAATTAAGTCCTATTTTGAACTTGGGGGCTTGATTTTGGGGGTCAAAACATCTCGAAATCACCTGTAACTTCGGGATTCTCTCTAAAATCATCATATCTGACGGCCCTAAAAATTTGGTGAAAAGTTCTCGGGACCATGGCGCCCGGAGTGCACACGGTCCCGGACTTTTTTCCCGAAATTTTAGGAGCGCGATCCAATCATAAAATAAAGCTTAACCCTAAGAAATTGGCGGGATATTCAATCTCTAGGTCGGCCAAAAGTTGGAATTAAGACCTAGGGTTTCATACATAAGAGCTCTCTTTCTTCATTTGAAGGGATCAGAATTTTGTTTTCAGAAACCTCATATGCAGCGAAAGAGCAGATCTTTGAAGACTTCAACAACATTCAACATCCCTCTATCAAGCATTTATCAATTCCATTCATCCATTTAGGGCTTGGAAGACATTGAAGAACAATAGGAGATTACCGACTGAAGATTGGCTTGTACCCCTCCCTTGGGGGTTGGGTATGATTTCATGTTGTTTTCATGTCTTTGCATAAGCTTCCATATCTCATTTATTCATGCTTTAGATCACTTTGCATCTTAATTTAGAGCATTTACATTATCATTAACAAGCAATTAGGGTTTACTTTCTAGGTTGCTCTAGTTTGCTTGCATTTTAGATCTTGAACACACACAAGGTCTGCACACACATTACTTTTACAATACAACTTGGCTATTCGTGGAGGTGGAAATCACCGAAGTGGGGGTTTGACTAAGGCAAAACCCTATATAGCCGCCCAAACACCTTTTTCAGATATAAGTGCAGGTTTTGAGACTCGGACGACGCCGCAGGTTGCAGATCCAGAAAAAGCAGGTCGAGACAGCACCCGACACCAAATTGTAGAGCAGAATACCAGGACAGGGGCGTGGGGCACCCTGGTCCTGTCAGGACAGGGGTGTTGGGCGCCCTGGTCCCTGGGACAGAGGCGCTGGGCGCCCTGGTCCTCCTGATAGACAGCATTTCAGACAGTTTTCCAAAGTGCAAAACAACAGTTTCAGGTGCAGAATCGGGACAGTGGCGCCCGCACCCCCGTCCTGAACATTTCCACTCAGATTTTGACTCTGGGTACGCATTTGCATTCTTGTTTTATCTTGGTATTTACAGCTTTCCATTATTTAAGTTCAATTCTGCAATCTTGTTATTAGTTCATACTTGCATTCTAGGGTTAGGAATTGGACTTGCATAATCTTACCTTTCAATTACAACAAAGGAATAGAAACCCTAATAGGTAGCCCATGGCTCTCTCTTTCACCAAAAAGAAGTAGCCAATTGTGTGATACCTCTAGGCTCTTTCGTATTTCGTAATGTGTGACAAGAGGTAGGATTAGGACATGTTAACCTAGTCTTGCTTTTTCCCTCACACATTTTGGTGAACCCGACGTGAATCTATCATTGCTTCTTCTTGCATTGCATTTGTTAGATCTAGATCTAGATTTAGTGTGTTTTCATTTCATTTTCATTAAAAAAAAATAAAAGAAAAAGAAAAAAAGAGAGTGTTCCTTTTGCATTGTGTGTTTAAATTTCATGCAACTTTTATTTCAAAAATGTCAGACTTTTATTTGCAAAATGTTCATGCTTATGATGATTATTATGAGTATAGCCAAGATGAATTAGATGAAGCTTTAGATGAGTTTTTGAACCCTAAAGATGCCAAACCTTCATTTTACCAAAAACTCATAAACCTTGTTACTATGCCATTTCGTTGTGATGAGACAGATAAGTTGAATGAGTCCTCTCAAGGGTACATTCCTATCAACTCTTCCACTAAATCTAGTAACATGGTTGTTTTCAACAATCCCCTCTATGAAGAGATATCTCCTTTCGAACCAAAAGATAAACCTTTTGATAGATATGATCATGCTTTGTTGGATGATGCTCTTGATGACTTTGTGGCTTTATCGAAATCTTTAAACAAGAACAAGACTTCTAAATTGGTTAACATGATAAACTTGAATGAGCATAAAAAGCCTCTCTTTGAAGTCCAAGGTGCTTATCCTTCTCCCACCTTTCAAGTTCCTAAATCACCTCTCCTTACTGTTCAAGGAGGGTATGATCATGATTCCTTTCGTACTCCGAATAAACCAATCATCACTGTGCAAGGAAGAAAACCTATAAGTCCTTATAGTTATTCCAAGCAAATAACTAGAGAGAGTTATCATGCGGTTGCCCATACTTATCACACCAGAAATAATAGGCAGCCTAGTCCTCCTCCTGTTATTCTAGTTTCTCTTCCGAATCCTCAACCAATTCTTCCGCAAGCTCCACGTATTTCACAAGTTCTTAGTAAGGAATATGATCTCATAGAACAACTTAAAGTTACCCCTGCTAAGATATCCCTTTGGGATTTGATTCAAACTTCTTCCACTCATCATGGAATGTTACAAGATGCCTTGAAAGATTTGAATGTTCCTCCACCGGATACATCTAGTAATATAACATCTTTGGTTAACTCTGTGATGAATCCTAAAGCTCAAATTGTGTTTACCCAAGATGAGTTGCCTACTAGTGAAATTCAACATCAATATGATCCCTTGATGATTGTGGTTATCATGAAAGACACTGCTATAAGACGAACACTAGTAGATAATGGCTCTGGTCTTAATGTGTGTAGCATTAACCTTTTGCATAAAATGAATGTGGATACATCCCTAATTGAGCCGGACTCTCGTCCTATTTGAGGCTTTGATAATGTGGCTAAAACTTCATTAGGTACTATCACCTTACCCATCACAGTGGGGCCTGTTACTTTGCCTACTCCTATCCATGTTATGTCGGGAAATCTAACATACAACTTGTTATTAGGGAGACCTTGGATTCACAGTATGCAAGCTGTCCCCTCTACATTGCACAGACAAGTTAAGTTTATCTATAACAATAAGACATATACCTTGATAGGTGATACTAATTATCAAGCTTGTTTGCAAACATCTACTTCCAAGGGGGGTTCTTCTAAGCCATCCTCATCTAGTGATGACTCCTCGCTCTCTAATGATCAAAATTCTTTGGATGAGTCTAGAGCTCCTGAAGAAGACTCTTCTCGACTTGAAACTACACATAAGAAGGATTTTGATCCTGAGAAGATTCTCGCAGACGACGATTGGGGATCCCTTGATTTTAATCCCACCTTTGTAGGTGAATATAAGGTTCCTTCTAGAGAGCTTAAAGTTGAAAAGAAGGAAGAAGCTAAAAATCAATCAACATTACCTGAGCCTATGAGCAATAATTTTGTGGCCACTTCTCAAACTTCTTCTCCTCACACCTCTAATTCTGAAGAGTTTGATTCTTTGTCTTATGAAAAACCGCCTTCTCTGTCTGAAATGGCTGAGCGTTATGGTCGTGGTTTTCGCATTTTTGCTAAGCATGGGTATCATGGAAATGGTTGTGGCTCTCATGAACAAGGGATAAAAGTTCCTCTAGAGAATAATCTTCACAACCATGCCTTTGGACTTGGCTATAATCCCTGCAAGAGTACTAAAGCTTCTAAGAGACCATGTATTAGTGTTAATACTATTTCTACATCTCTATCAATGCAACACCCCGAGTACATTGATGAGGATCCTTCGTGTGCTTGTTCTTTTGATGTTTTCCCTACCGATGATGCTTTAGCTGAATTTTTAGGAGCATATGATACTCTTCCTTGTTATCATCACAATAGGTGACTCCCTTATTGTTTGAACACTAAAGCCTATTTTGGAAAAGAGATTGATAATGATGAGATTGTGAAAGAATTCCCTCAGTTAAAGGATACTCCTCAACAAAGTAATCTTCTCATAAGTGACACCACTAATGTTAAGATGGATCCTTGCAATGAAGAAAAAGTTATTAAAATTGGAAAATGTTTGGATGAAGAGGAACAAAAACAATATGAAGATTTATTGCATGAATTCCCCGAGATCTTTGCTTGGACATACTCTGACATGCTTGGTATAGATCCTAAGATTGTTACTCATAATATTGTCTTAGTCCCTGATGCTAAGGCCATGAAACAAAAGATTCGAAAAATGAATCCTAAGGTGGCTCTGCTTGTTAAGGCTGAGATTGAAAAGTTATTGGAGGCTGGATTTATCCGCCCTATTGATTATTCCCCATGGATTTCAAATATTATCACTGTGGCTAAACCAGATAATAAAATAAGAATGTGTACCGATTTCCGAGATTTAAATAAGGCTTCTTTAAAAGATGATTTCCCTCTTCCAAACATTGACATGATAGTTGATTCTACGGCAGGACATGCCTTGTTATCCTTCATGGATGGTTTTTCAGGATACAATCAAATTTTCATTAACCCTCAAGATCAATTCAAAACCGCTTTCACCACTCCTTGGGGTATGTTTTGTTGGATAATGATGCCTTTCAGACTTAAAAACGCTGGTGCAACTTATCAACGAGCGATGACCCTTATCTTTCACGATTACATGCATAAGATTTTAGAAGACTATGTTGATGATGTTTTAGCCAAATCCATTCTTCGCATAGATTATATTAAGATCCTTCGTCAAATCTTTGAAAGGATTCGTAAATATCACATGCGCTTGAATCCCCGAAAATGTGTTTTTGGTGTGGATAGTGGAAAACTATTAGGATTCATAGTTTCGCATCATGGGATTGAGGTGGATACTAAGAAAATAGATGCTATTATCAACATGCCACCTCCTAGAAATGTGTCTCAACTCAAAAGCTTACAAGGAAAGATTCAAGCTATTCGTAGGTTTGTATCTCAACTTGCGGATCGTACTTTTCCTTTCACTCAACTTCTCAAAAAGAATATCACTTTTCAATGGAATGAGGATTGTTAGCAAGCATTTGAAGATTTAAAAATGTATTTGGCTAATCCTCCTATCCTTCGACCCGCTGAACCTTCTAAACCCTTCCTTCTTTATATGGCTGCGTCCTCTCATGCTCTTGCAGCATTATTGGCACAACATGATAAAGATGGTAAGGAGTGTCCGGTTTATTATATAAGTCGTACCTTACTCGATTATGAGACCCGATATTCTGCGATAGAAAGACAATGCTTGGTCTTGGTGTTTGTGACTCAGAAATTGAGACATTATCTCTTAAACTCAGAAGTCCACGTCATGGTAAAGTTTGATCCGTTGAAGCATCTTTCCTCTAAAACTGATTTATCAGGACGCCTAGCTAAGTGGGTTATGATGTTAACTGAATTTGACCTTAAATTTGTTTCACAAAGAGCAATTAAAGGGCAAGCATTGACCGATCACCTAGCTGAGGCCCCTTCACCTTTCTCCTTCCCTAACCCTGAGTCTTTTCCTGACAACTTCATTCTTTGTACAGAGAAAGATGAAACTTGGGAGTTATATTTTGATGGCTCTAAGTGTCGTACGGGATCGGGGGCAGGTGTTGTTCTGATTTCTCCTACAAAGAAGTCTATTCCCTTATCTTATCATCTCAATTTCCTATGTACCAATAACATTGCTGAGTATGAGGCTCTTATAGCAGGAATAAAGGCAACCTTAGCTCTGAATATAAAACACATACATATTTTTGGAGATTCTCAACTGATTATAAGACAAGTAACAGGACTGTATCAAGCAAAACAAGACAAGTTATCACAATATAAAGACCTTGCTATCTCTTTGTTACAAAAATTTTATTCTTACACCATAGAACCTGTTCCTCGAAAAGATAATCGACATGCGGACGCAATGGCATGTGTGGCTTCTCTTGTATCTTTAGAGGACCCTGTGGTTGATCTTAAATTTGTTATTCACAACCTTACTTCTCCAACTATTGTAGATGATTCCAGCCTGGTGACATGTTGCGACTTCATAGACTCAGATGAATGGTACTCGCATATCGTAAGATACTTGACTGATGGTACCTTTCCTGATTCTGCCAATAGGAACACCAGGGCTAGAGTTCGCAAGTTGTCTGCTAGGTATATCATTCTTTCTAATGTTCTTTACCAAAGGGGTTATAACGGTCTTCTCCTTCGCTGTCTTAACAAATCAGAAATCCCTATTGCCCTTGAAGAGGCTCATTCAGGTGCCTGTGGGGGGCATTTTGGAGGCAAATCCTTGGTTCAAAGATTGCTTCGCATGGGATATTATTGGCAAACTATGCAGCAGGATTCTTTTTCATTTGTTAAGAAATGTCATCAATGTCAACAACACACTAATTTGATTCATGCTCCTGCCCAAGAACTCCGTTCTCAGGTAGCTTCTTGGCCTTTCTCTACATGGGGGTTGGATCTCATCGGTAAAATCTCTCCTCCTTCATCTCAAGGACATATTTTCATTATAACCGCAATAGATTACTTTACAAAGTGGGTAGAAGCTGTTCCTCTTCGCTCCACTACAGCTGAAGTGATTTGTCGATTTCTTCTAGAAAACATTATTTCTCGATTTGGGATACCTTCCACTATAATCTCTGATAATGGGACATCATTTAAGAATAAATACGTGAAGCAATTCCTCGAGAAATATCATATTAAACATCGATTTTCTACACCATACTATCCTCAATCAAATGGTCAAGCCGAATCATCCAATAAAATAATCGAACAAATTCTTCACAAAACCGTGAATAAGCATGGTAAGGATTGGAGTACTTAGCTAATCTATGCTCTTTGGGCCTACTGAACGAGTGTATGAATTGCCACGGGAACTACTCCTTATAATCTTGTTTATGGTGCTGATGCTATTATGCCTTTAGAATTAGAGATTCCATCACTTAGAGTTTCTCTCAAAGGTATAATAGATGATGACTCCTATAGAGAACAAAGACTTCAACAGCTTGAGATGCTTGATGAACACCGTATAAATTCTCTTGAGCATATTCAAGCGTATCAAAAAACTCTACAACGAAGCTATAATGATAAGGTTATTCAACGTTCCTTCTCAGTGGGTGACTTAGTGCTCTATGAGAATCAGTGCAATGTGAATGCCTTACCTGAAGAAAAGGGAAAATTCAGTCCTAATTGGCTTGGACCGTATATCGTTATTGAAGATTATGGATCAGGTGCTTACAAAATAGTGGATGTAGACGATACGCCTCTTAAAGACCCTATAAATGCTATGCACTTGCGTAGATACTATGCTTAATGCCCCATTCCTTATCATTTATCTATTTCCTTTCTCACTTCTTCAAAATTGGATAATATGTTAACATATCTTTGATTAGAGCAAATAGAATTAAATGATGTTTTGTTTAATCTATATTGCTTCGTTCTTGACAAGCATGTGTCTTTACTTTATGGTTTGTCTTGAATTCATTTATGTAAATTACAAAAGATTTACATTTTCATTATGTTGACATATTATACAATGTTTTTATGTGTTAAGTTGAATCATGTCATGTTGTGTTTAAATTCAAATTAAATCACATTGGTTATATGATTCGTAGGCTTAATACATACTTTCTTCCTTATCATCAATATAGTACTTGATCAAATATTTTAATTAAGTCACACATGTATCAATTTAATCATGGAGCATTGAGAAATCAATCACATGAAAATTAAATTCAGAACATACATGTACATCTACCAAATGTATTAACCTTAATCACAATACACATTGTTTTAGACATTAAAGATAACACGTTTGAAACAAAGAAGCATGTATATATATATATGTGTGGATCAATATACAAAGGTAGGTCCCTATACACCCAAAATATGACCTACCCTACATCATAAAATCATCTTCTATCCCTAGGGCTGGTGGCCAGAGAGTGACGACTAGATGCTCCCTCCTGATCCGGCCGTGCAGGTGGACCCATAGGCATATACCGTGATATAGATCGTGAATGGCTCCGAGAGGAACTCCTACGATCCCTATCCATAAGGATAGCGCGATACGAGGTAGCCTCGGCCTGAGCTGCTGCTAGATCACGCTATGCTTGCTGAAGGTCCTCTGATAGAGCCCGCTCTCTCTCCATCCATATCTCTACCTGTACTCGAAATGGGGAAAACAAATCATCATGCCGACCCGCGTTCCCTTGAGGTCTATAAGCAACCTGTGAGGAACTAGGGATCTGCACTGTCGTGGAGATATCTATCACTGCTAGCTGGATCAAGGAGCACCACTCCTGCACATTAGCTGTAGCAGTAGAACAAATTTTTTGTTAGTACCATTTTATATCATCAAAACATCAATCAATCAATATAAACCTACTATACCTGGATCTCCCTCATGCCAGTAGGGATCGTGATATGGTAGCATCTGTGACTAGGAACTACTAGGCTCCCCATGCTCGAGCGATCTGTGCACGATAGGTGCAGGTCTCCATAGCGCCTCGTGTTCCCCCTTTTGGGGAATAACGAGAGGATCTAAGGCTACGGTATCATTCCCTGAATGGTGAGGAGCTGCATCTGACTCCTCCTCATCATCTCTATCTTCCTCCTCCTCATCATCTCCATCCTCATCTGCATCCTCGTTCTCCTCATCATCATCTCTCTCCTCCTCATCGTCATCCTCGTCCTCCTCCTCCTCGGCACTAGGCTGATCTCCTATAGGTGGATCAGGACCTCCTGCCTCCTCATGATCCTCTCCCTCCTCATGATCCTCTCCCTCCTCTGGCTCCTCTGATCTGGATCCCTGATCCTCATCTCGATCTCCATGCCTCCATGGACCTGGATGGCCTGTCAGGTGATCTGGTGGAAAGATAGGCCCTGGGTATGATCTCATAAACCAGCAATGATACCTGCACTGTGCCCCGGGGTCTGCAGCATAATCAGTGACCACATCCTGATCGGACCCCTCTATATCTGTGATCTCGATATCATCTATCGTGGGTCTCGCTACTGCTCTAGGTCTGGGAAGGACTCGTGAGTGTCGAGTGTAGATGGGCACATTGGCTGGAACACACTGCTCTAGCCCAAACTGCCTCCGTACTCGGTCAAAGTAGAATGGGACTATGATGTGTGGATATCGTCCTCTCAGTAGGCGGTTCCTCTGTAGGCATGCTAACTATCTCTCCATCCCATCCCATCTGTGCATCCATAGATATGGTCTCCACACGGTCACCTCGGCTGTCAATCTGTCAACTATCACTCTCCAATACAATAGATCTCCAAATCTCCACTCGCTGGTAAGTGGATAAGCAAATACCCTAGGTCACTCGCTAGCCGTACTCATCGAATAGCCAACAGGCCTGGTGCATGTAAAGTGCTCAAATATCCACACCTGTAGAAGTGTGCATGTCATCAAGCTGCAACCCTGTCCGAAAACATACTCCTCGAGGTCGTGATAGAGATGTGCAAGCATACTCCGACCCCAAGCATATACTCTCCTGTGTCTCTCCATAGCCCTGATGCACCATGTGAGACCCCCATGCATGTGTGTACCTCGCCCGTTAGGGCAGACAACTAGTGCAATGATGGCTATCATAAGACGTCTCATGAGGGGCACCTCTCTTGTAGGATGTAAGAGCCAGCTGACCATGATACGACCTCTCGTCTCACTCGGCATGACTCTCCCTATGCAATATACCTGCTCCCTCTGATGATCCTCTACTGACCGATCGGTCGCATATGTCACGGTAGCTCCTCTGATCAGTAGGTGAAGAATGTGGTACACATACTCAAGTGTCACCGTCATCTCCCCTACTAGAAGCTGGAATGTGCATGTGTTAGGATCCCATCGCTCCATGAGTGCCATCAGCATCGCGGGATGAAATCGGATAGCCGGCATAAGAATCATAGACCACAAACCTACTATCGACAATGTGTCTCTCTCTGCCTAAGTAAGTTGGGGAATCTAATCTCACAAACTGTGAAGAATCTGCCCCACCGTGTGCTCTCTCATGTACGGGAGACCCTGCATCACAAAAACATAACTATAATTAGTACTCAATCATCAAAAATCATTCATGCAAACTGTCGAGCATCGTATGCTAACCCTGGCATCTCTCGCCAAGTCCTGATTGGGACCATGGCGCCCTATCAGGGACCATGGCACCCTGTGTGGGACCCACGGCTGGGTTCCGGGGCCCGCAAATGATCACAGAAAGTCAAATGCAGAAAATCAAAAGTCAAAGTTTAGTCAACTCACCTCGTCTAGTGGCTCGTCGTCGATCACGGCCTGTCGCATGATCTCAATCCTCATGGGACGCTCTGGTCGTCGTGAAGGCATGATGATGGCTATGTGGGCTCCGCTGCAATGAATAGTACTCAAAATCAACAAAGTGACAAATGCAAATGTCTCTTTCAAGGTATATACTTTCATTCCTTTAACTTTGCTTTCAAAACCCTAATTTTCCTCTATCACTCATTTCATCATAACTTGAGTTTGGGAGATGCGATTTTCGAACCGTTTGTTGCGTAGGAATTGTATTTTTGCTCCCCTACTCTCGAGATGTTCCAAAAAGTGCTCTGACGAAGCCTTTTCAGTGAACATCCCTCATCAATACTCTCTTACACAATTTGTCATAAGTAAACATGTTACCCTGTTTCACCTAACTAATAAGCAAGCCGAAACAGGGGGGCATATAGCTACTCGCAAATTTCATCACCTTCCTTAGTAAGCATTAGGTTATTTTGTGATCTAATGTGTATTTTGTAGGGTACGGTTCCTAACTGTGTACTGCAGATACCGCTAGGGGCTTCGTCTGACAACTTATGGATATATCCTTTTTCAAATGATGTTTACTTTCTATACTTTAGCTTGCATATGCACGTAGGACTCATATGACCGCTAAAGTGGGGGCTAAATGTAACGTCATAAATTGTACGCACTTGCTAAAGCAGTACAATTTAACACCTAGTTTAGCACCCGCCTTGGCACAGTTGCATTTTGCATTACATTTCCCCTTTAGCACCTAATTAATCAAATTAATTAGGTCTAAGGTCCTATTTCATCATCCTTCACATCATAAAGTCGGGCCCTTTCATTAAAGTGTACCCCTTTTCATGTGATTCCTCCAATGCATCATCTAATCGAAAACCCTAATTAAGTCCTATTTTGAACTTGGGGGCTTGATTTTGGGGGTCAAAACATCTCGAAATCACCTGTAACTTCGGGATTCTCTCTAAAATCATCATATCTGACGGCCCTGAAAATTTGGTGAAAAGTTGTTGGGACCGTGGCGCCCGGAGTGCACACGGTCCCGGACATTTTTCCCAAAATTTTAGGAGCGCGATCCAATCATAAAATAAAGCTTAACCCCAAGAAATTGGCGGGATATTCAATCTCTAAGTTGGCCAAAAGTTGGAATTAAGACCTAGGGTTTCATACATAAGAGCTCTCTTTCTTCATTTGAAGGGATCAGAATTTTGTTTTCAGAAACCTCATATGCAGCGAAAGAGCAGATCTTTGAAGACTTCAACAACATTCAACATCCCTCTATCAAGCATTTAACAATTCCATTCATCCATTTAGGGCTTGGAAGACATTGAAGAACAATAGGAGATTACCGACTGAAGATTGGCTTGTACCCCTCCCTTGGGGGTTGGGTATGATTTCATGTTGTTTTCATGTCTTTGCATAAGCTTCAATATCTCATTTATTCATGCTTTAGATCACTTTTCATCTTGATTTAGAGCATTTACATTATCATTAACAAGCAATTAGGGTTTACTTTCTAGGTTGCTCTAGTTTGCTTACTTGCGTTTTAGATCTTGCACACACACAAGGTCTGCACACACATTACTTTTACAATACAACTTGGCTATTCATGGAGGTGGAAATCACCGAAGCGGGGGTTTGACTAAGGCAAAACCCTATATAGCCGCTCAAACACCTTTTTCAGATATAAGTGCAGGTTTGGAGACTCGGACGACGCCGCAGGTTGCAGATCCAAAAAAAGCAGGTCGAGACAGCACCCCACACCAAATTGCAGAGCAGAATACGAGGACAGGGGCGTGGGGCGCCCTGGTCCTTTCAGGATAGGGGCGCTGGGCGCCCTGGTCCCTGGGACAGAGGCGCTGGGCGCCCTGATCCTCCTGACAGACAACATTTCAGATAGTTTTCCAGAGTGCAAAACAACAGTTTCAGGTGCAGAATCAGGACAGTGGCGCCCGCGCCCCCGTCCCGAACATTTCCACTCAGATTTTGACTTTGGGTACGCATTTGCATTCTTGTTTTATCTTGGTATTTACAGCTTTCCATTGTTTAAGTTCAATTCTGCAATCTTGTTATTAGTTCATACTTGCATTCTAGGGTTAGGAATTGGACTTGCATAATCTTACCTTTCAATTACAACAAAGGAATAGAAACCCTAATAGGTAGCCCATGGCTCTCTCTTTCACCAAAAAGAAGTAGCTAATTGTGCGATACCTCTAGGCTCTTTCGTATTCCATAATGTGTGACAAGAGGTAGGATTAGGACATGTTAACCTAGTCTCACTTTTTCCCTCACACAATTGTATACCCAAAACAATTTCATTTACTCTTTCCATAAAAGCATAAATCATTTCTTCTTCCATTTTAAGAATTCCATACTACCCAGAAGCATTTTGCAATTTTGATTGTGGCATCACCTTCATTCAATGTTTCCAACTTGTCCCAAATAGCTTTAGCAGTAGATCTATCTGATAATCCCATGATTTGTTAATCAGACAATGTTCTAAAAAGTTCTTATCTTGCTTTGCCATCATGATCCTCATCTTTAGCCAAGGTTGGTGGAATGGGTTGACCTTGAGTAGGAACAACATAGCCATTCTTTGTAAAATCCCAAATTTTCTTCCCAATGCAATTCAAATGTGTTTCCATCCCGATCTTCCATATGCCATAGTTGGTTCTATCAAGCTTTGGACTGTCCTTCCTGAAATAGTTAGAAGACATTGGATCTCCTCAAGTTGTTAAACTTCTACAAAAAGAGGACTAGGCTCTGATACCAATTGTTAGGTCCCGAAGAAAACTGAGAGGGGGATGAGGGGTGAATCAGTTGTCCAATAAATCCAAAATTAACTTAACCAAACTTAATTCTCAATACCGGTAAACCAAACTTTAATGTCGGTAGACAGTTTAACAGTTAATTGCAGTACCGATAAAGTTTAATGCATGAAACAGAAAGACAAACAACATGCACAACACAACACAATTATTTGTACGTGGAAACCATGTAAGGGGAAAAACCATGGTAGGAAACCTTACCCACAATCAGATGATACTACTGCAGATAGTATGTGTGTACAATATGGATCTAGACATGCAGAAAGGCCAACTGCCTAGAGGTCACTGCTAAATCACAAAATGGGAGTCACACTGACTACAATTGGATGGTTAAATCTAATGATAATGTATTGCTCAAAATAGAATCTTCATATGTTTGATTCAGTATTGGTTAAGCTCTGATTTGCCTTCTTCAAACCTTCCTTCAATCTTGAATTATGTTTGCGTGTATAGCTTTGCTTATATGCGCATATACCTTATTACAATCCTTTTTCCAATGATATATTAATCTCATAAATGAGATCTTACATTTATACCATAACCTAAGACTAAATGTGTAGGCCGGATTACTAAAAGATATTATAATAAAATCAATTACAAATGAATCAATGTGTGATGCATGATGTCGGCTCAATGCATTTATAATAACAATAAATCATCTTCATAACATGTCATGCTAATCTGGAATAGATATGCTTGCTGGTCCATAACCTAGACCTATTTACCGATAACAACAAATATGCAAACCCAACTAGACCAATGAATAAATCACCAAAACAAAGTGTCCAAACAATGTCTTCAACATAACCAAGTAATCTCCAAGTCATTCCAAGTGTCGGTGAACTAGATACCGGTGACTGTGCATAAGTCACTGAACATGCCAGTGAACATAGTCAAAGATCTTCAAGTGCTGATAAGTGTTGACAAGTGTTAACATCAATGGAAAAACCATATCAACATATCCAAAATACCAACACTTATTACATGCAAAACATTTAAAAGGTGCTTTTCCTTCATACTTATTTCCTACGGGTCCTTTAGGTACTCCTCAAGCAAATAGTGATTCAAGTTGCTCAAACTCTTCATCTTCTCTCTTCATATCATCCAATTCTTTTGCATATAAAGATTTCTAATATTTCTTACCGGTTGATGATGTAGATGCATGAAAAGCAGGTTTAGACTTCACAACTCCAGAAGGTCTACATTCTTCAAGCTCAAAAGCAGATAATTTCCCGACCAAAGTATCACTGTTGAAAAATGTATTAGCCATTGTTCTTAACTCATTGATAGCAGTAGCCTTCATCTTGTAACTTGGTGATAGGGCTCTCAGAACTTTAGAAATAATTTCATCTTCACTTAGAGCTCCACCACAACATTGAATTCCCATAACAATCTCATTTACCCATTCCATGAATGCAGTAATCCTTTCATCTTCTTCCATCTCCAAGTTTTCATATCTCACCCAGTAACAATCAAGCTTAGCAATCTTCACTATAGGGTCACCTTCATTAAGAGTCATCAACTTATCCCATATAGCCTTTCTAGATGATTTGTCAGTTAATCCCATTATTTGTTGATCAGAAAGTGCACACAAGAGGGTTTCTCTTGCTCTATAATCATTCTCAAGCTCCTTGTCCAGGTTTTCCAGAGGAGGATTTCCAGATGCTAGATTATGAGGTGTGACACCATTCTATGTGATCTCCCAAATCCCCTTGCCAAGACATCTCAGATGACTCTCCATCCGAATCTTCCATACTGTGTAATTTGTTCTATCAAGCCTAGAAAAATCTCTCTGAAAGATAGCTCCAGTTGAACTTGAACTAATAGTTTCTATAGGATCTTCCTCAAGTGGTTAAGCTTTCTGCAGAGAGGGACCAAAGATCTAATACCAATTGTTAGACAATTCAAATAATCAGAAGACAACTGAGAGGAGCAGGGGTGAATTAGTTGTCAAAAATTATCAGAACCTTAAGCAATTTAAACTTTAATACCGAAACGCAAAACATTACTACTAGAATTCTTAAACCAAATACCAAAATAGAAGTTAAACCAATTAAGCAAACAATATTCAAAGAATAAATACCATCCACAGACACCAAGATTTATATGTGGAAAACCTGGTAAAAGGAAAAACCATGGTGGGAAGCCTACCCACAGTCAGATAATACTTCTATAGTAAGTATGTGAATTACAATTGATGGGTCTGCACTTGCAGGAAGGCCAAAAACTTAGAGCACACTTCTCATCACAAAAGGAGTCTCGCTGACTACATAGAAATCTAGACTACAATTCAGAGAAGTGATTGAACTGCAAATATAGCATCTTTTGTGCCTGAGTATAGTTCCAGTTAAGCTCAATACCAGAGGACTAAATCCTCTTACATAAACCTAATTTGATCTGCAATAATCAACCAAATCCTCTACCTCAATTATATTACATTATTCACACATTAAATATCCATTTCCCATTCCCATATTTATCATCTACAATGAGATCTTACATCATATATATACAAACCCTTGACCATAAATAATTAAGTCAGACACCAGAAATAAACCAATTCCATAATTACAAAACTGTGGGCCTAAGACGAAAAAATTAATATCCTTCACAAAAGACATCCCAAAAACACATCTAGAGTTCCAATCGACATGCTACATTAAACTGGTTCATAACCTAGATCAACCAGGACCCAATATAGGTCCACATGCTAAAGCAATGATCTCCATCCACCAAGTCTTGAACATGATCATCAACAACATCCTGCATCTCCACTAGAAGTTGCACCAACACCACTTATGCATATCATCAGAGATCTTCATCAAAAGCTCTGTTGGTGAAACCCTCGCCGAACCACAAGCCAAGCTTCCAATCAAATAGGATAGCATCCAATCACTAAACCAAAACCAACTGACTGAATATGAACATGTGTATCATGAATAAGCCAATTCCACAACCAAATCATACCGGAGCCTATCGGATCATGCCAGATCCAAACCAACTAGAAACTACTCTACCTATCGAGACCAGAAGGGTGCCGATAAAGAATCCAAAGAGCTAGTGTTGACATCAATGACAAAACATAAATGCAAAACATAATCAATTCATCCAAATTGCCAACAAAACCATCCCAAATAGCTAGTGTTGACATCAATGACAAAACATCAATGCATCACATAATCAATTCCTCCAGATGGCCAACAATCTCTCCCTTTGGCATTGATGGAAAGACTAGATGTGAAAAACATACAAGTGCTAAGGAATGCCAAACAAGTCTCCCCCAATGGAAGACATCCAACAATCTCCCACATAAAGATATAGCAATGAAGTTCTGAAACAAATACCAAACTCTCCATGTGAATGATATCTCTATAAAGCTTTGTTTTTCACATATATCTCTCCCACTTTGACATCAATGGAAATAATATGACATAAATATCAAAGAAAAAACATAAACCACTGAAACACAACGCTACCTAGTCCCTCTGAGTAGTAGCATTTGTTGGTATTATGGATGTGTTGTATTGGTTTTTTCATTGATGTCAACACTTATCCTTCTAGAGATCTTTGGTTATGTTGAGCCGCCACATTGTGTTCACTGGCAAGTTTAGTGACTTATGCACAGTCACCGGTATATTGTCCACCAGCAGGTTATATTGTTTACCGACATTGATGATGACTTGTTATCATCTGGAGATCACTTGATTATGTCAAAGACATGGTTTGGATACTTGGTTTTGGTATTTCAGTTAATGGTCTAATTGGGTTGACATATTTGTTGTTACCGGCAAATTGGTCTAGGTTATAGACCGATATTCATTATCTATTCCAAATCAGCACGACATGTTATGGAGATGATTTATTGATTAGATATTGTTGTAAATATATTGAGCTGACATGATGCATCGCAACTAGACTTATATGTAATTGATCTTATTGTAATATTCTTAGTAATCCGACCTACACATTTGGTCTTATGTTTTGTATATATGTAAGATCTCATTTCTGAGATGATAGGAGAGGATATGGTATGTAAGGTTATGGTATTATAATATGGTATGTGTGAATATTGAAGATCATATGAGCAGACCATAGAGAAGGTTCAAGGAAGGTTTGAAGGTGATTAATAGAGCTTAACTAGTACTGAATCCAACATTGGAGATGCTATCTTGTGCAGTACATTATTCTAGGATTTAACCATCCTACTATAGTTATTGCGACTCCCATTTGAGCAGTGTGCTCTAGGCAGTTGGCCTTTTTGCATGTGCAGACCCCATTTGTATATACATACTATCTACAGTAGTATCATCTGATTGTGGGTAAGGTTTCCCACCATGGTTTTTCCCCTTATAAGGTTTCCGCGTCAAAATCTTTGTGTTATATGTTGTGGATGTTGTTTCTCTTTTTTTTTCATGCATTAAGTTTCACTAGTATTGATATTAACTGTTAATCTGTTAACCGACATTAAATTTGGTCTACCGTTATTAAGTATTAAGTTGAAGTAAGTTAAATTTGGGTTGAAATTAATAGACAACTTATTCAACCAACCCCCCCTCTCAGTTGCCTTCCAGGTCCTAACAATTTGTATTAGAGAAAAGTCTTGTTTTTACATAAGCCTAACAACTTGAGGAGATCTTATGGCAACTAACATTTTTAGGAAGGACAATCAGAAACTTGATGGAACTAACTATGGTATATAGAAGATCAGAATGGAGACACATCTAAATTTCATTGAAAGAGACATAAGGGAAGTTACAAAGAATGGCTATATTGGTTCTACTCAGAATCAACCTAATCCACCTACATTGGGCAAGGATCAGGAGAATGACTGCAAAGCAAGAGAAGCACTTTTGAGCGCATTATTAGATCAACAAATCATGGGATTATCAAACTAATCTACTGCTAAAGCTATTTGGGATAAATTGGAGACATTGAATGAAGGAGATACCACTATCAAAATTGCAAAACTGGAATGTTTCCGGGTCAGGTATGAAAATTTGAAAATGGAAGAAGATGAAAGAATTTCTACTTTTATGGAAAGAGTTAATGAAATTGTTTTAGGAATAAAATGTTGTGGAGAATTTTTAAGTGAAGATGAAATTGTTTCTAATTTTTAAGAGCTTTGCCACCGGCATACAAAATGAAAGTAACTGCTATTACTGAGTTGAGAACAATGCCTAATACATCAATATCTAGAGATACCTTGGTTGGAAAACTTTTAGCATTTGAGCTCGAGGAATTTGGTCCTGTTGCTACTATTAAGATAGATCTAGCCTTCAGAGCATCATCATCTGACAATTCTGATTGGAAAGCACTTTATGCAAAAGAACTTGAAGATGTTAGAAGGGAAAATGAAGAACTAGAAGAACTAGAAGCACTATTTGCAAGAAAAATGCCCAAAGGTCTAGTTGGAAGTAAGTATTAAGGTAAAGCACCGTTTAAATGTTTTAATTGCAATAAAGTTGGTCATATGGCATCTAGATGTTCTGATAGACATGCAAGATTGAGAGAAGAAGCCAAAAGAACATACAAGCCTAACCCTAAATATCAAAGATACAGATTTAAGAAGAATAGAAACAAATCTTGTTACTATGCTGATGAAGGAGTTACTGATGATTCTGATGAAGAACCCATAGATAATGGATGGGATTTTGTTGCAATAAAGGAAGATTAACCGACACCTATTGTTCCACCGGTAGAGCAAGCCCTGACAGCTAAAATTGAAGAAAATGATGAATGGATCATATATTTTGGATGTTCACATCATATGACTGGTGATAAGAGTAAATTTTTGTCTTTTAAGGAATTCAATGGAGGTCTATTAAGATTTGGTGATGATAAAGCTTGTTTAATCAAAGGAAAAGGCACTATATCCTTGGATGGTAAGCACAATATTGACAATGTTTACTATGTTGAAGGTTTGAAGCATAATCTTTTGAGTGTTGGTCAATTAGTTGAAAAGGGATTTCAATTATAGTTCAAGAATGGTAAATGCAAAATTAGAAACAAAACTGGATTGGAGATTGCAACCGATAATCAGAGTAAAGATAATATCTTTCATTTGAACAACAATGATAAGAAATGCTTGATTGCACATATTGCTGAAAGTTGGTTATGGCATAAGAGACTTTGTCATCTAAATTTTGATTGCATTGTAAAGATCAGTTCAACTATACCTAAGATTGTGAAACCTCATAATCCAGTACGTAAGAGATGTCAAATGGGAAAGCAAGTTCAACAATCTTTTAAGAGTATTTTTGAGAAATCTAATAATGTTCTTGATTTAATCCATACTGACTTGTGTGGTTCGGCAAGAACAAGAAGTCTACAAGGAGATAGATACTTTATGCTAATTATTGATGATTATTCTAGAATGTGTTGGGTTACTTTTCTCAAGGAGAAATCATAAGCTTTTGGAAAATTCAAATTGTTCAAGGCAATGGTAGAAAATGAAACTAGTAAGAAAATCAAATGTTTGAGATCAGATCAAGGAGGAGAATTTACATCAAAGGAATTTAATACATTTTGTGAAGTGAATGGAATCAAAAGACAACTATCAACACCTCAGACACCTCAGCAGAATGGAATTGGGGAAAGGAAGAACAAAACTATTCTAGAAGTTGCTAGAAGCATGATATTGGATAAAAATCTACCTCATGTGTATTGGAGAGAAGCGGTGAATACAACGGTTTACACTTTCAATAGAGTTCACATCAAAGGTGAAACCAATAAGACCCCTTATGAGCTATGGTTTGGTAATACTCCTACTCTTAAGTACTTCAGAATATTTGGAAGAAAATGTTATACTAGGAGAGATGAGTATATTGGTAAATTTGATCCTAGAAGTGATGAAGGAATATTTCTTGGTTATTCATCTAAGAGAAAGGCATATAGATGTTTTAATAAGAGATTGCAGAAGATCATTGAGAGTGCTAATGTGAAGATAGATGAACACTTTAGAGAAAATTCAAGGTCTATAGATTTTGAACCGATAGTTTAGATGATCATAAATAAACCAATACAAAGTGCACCAGTACAAAATGTGGATCCAGTCACACCAACATCATCAGATAATTCCACAGTGACTAAAGAAAAACAACATGTGAATAAACCCAGGTATGTAAGATTGAGTCACTCATAAAATTAGATAATTGGGAATAAGTATCAAGGTGTTATGACAAGAGGAAGACTGGAAAATGAAGAGGTATGCTTAATTTCTCAAATTGAACCAACATCTGTTATTGAAGCATGTAAAGATGAATACTGGATAAAAGCAATGGAACATGAATTAGAACAAATTGAAAAGAACAATACATGTACATTAGTTCCCCGGCCTAAAGACAAAAATGTAATTGGAACTAAATAGGTATTCAGAAATAAACTTAATGAAGATGGTAAGGTAATAAGGAACAAAACAAGATTAGTGTGTAAAGGATATTCATAGAAAGAAGGAATTGATTATAATGAAACCTTTGCACCGGTAGCTAGAATTGAGGCAGTCAGATTATTTCTTGCATTTGCAGCTCATAAGAACTATTAAGTTTATAAAATGGATGTAAAATGTGTATTTCTGAATGGTGATCTTGAAGAGGAGGTTTACATTGAATAGCCTGATGGATTTTCATTGACAAATGATAAAGATATGGTTTGCAGATCAAGGAAAGCTTTGTATGGATTGAAGCAAGCTCCTAGAGCTTGGTATGCTAGATTGGAAAAATATCTTTTGAAGCTTGGTTACACTAAAGGTAATGCTGACAACAACTTATATTTCAAAGTGACTAATGATGACATCTTGGTTATTGAAGTTTTTGTTGATGATATCATTTTTGGAGGAGAAGATGGATTGTGTAAGGACTTTGCTAACAAGATGGAGGAAGAAATTGAAATGTCTATGATTGGGGAGATAAAATTATTTTTAGGAATGCAGATTTCATAGACTGATAGAGGTATATTCATATGTCGAAAAAAATACTTGAAGGAACTATTGAATAAATTTGGTATGGAAAAATCTAAACTGGTAAGTACTCCTATGAATCCAACTAATAACTTGACATTGAAGGATGATTTAGCTCCTTTTAATCCGACAATTTACAAATCTATGATTGGAGGTTTACTATTTTTGACACAAGCAAGACCTAATATAATGAATGCAGTATGTATTGTTTCAAGATTTCAGAGTAATCCTAAAGAAAATCATGAATTAGCAGTAAAAAGGATTTTTTGGTATCTACAGGACACAACAAATCTTGGTTTATGGTATCCTAAAGATGAAAATTTTGATTTATGTGCATACACCTTTGCAAATTGGGCAGGAGATGTAGATGACAAAAAGAGCACCACTGGCAGAGCATTCTTTCTTGGTAGTAGATTGATTTCATGGTTAAGAAAGAAGCAGAGTTGTACATCATTATCAACAGCAGAATCAGAATATGATACATCAACAACTAATTGTACTCAGGTATTATGGATTGAGCAAATGTTGAAGGACATAAAGGTAAATGCAAAGAACCTATAATAATTTATTGTGATAATTCAGCAATAATTGATATATCAAAGAATCTTCTATTTCATTCTAAGACTAAATATGTTTCTATCAAATATAATTTTTGAAAGAGAATGTTGAAGCAAAAGAAGTGAGATTGGTTTATGTGAATACTAAAGAGCGAATTGCAGATATCTTTAATAAGCCTTTGCCTAAGGAAACTTTTGAATATCGCAGAGAGTAGCTTGGGGTAATACCCTCACCGATAGAGACTTAGAAAGTTGAAGATTGGCATCAAACTGGTAGAAACTAATAGAGAAACCTTTTTGAGGCTTTGATGGAGGAGAGCTACTTCTCAGGGGGAGTAGTTGGTTAGATTAGTTGGTTATATGTTCTGGTATTTATTTACTTTGGCATTTGATGTCAAAGGGGGAGAGAGATCTATGGAAAAACATTATTCCTAGGGGAGAGATTATTCTTTGGAAACATTAGACATTATTCATTGGGGGATAGATATATACTCTCTAAATTTTGATTTTGATTTCTAGTATTGATCTATTTTGGAGATTGTTGGTTTTCGGTGTTTGGCATTTTGTTTTAGCACTTAGATGATTTTCCATCTAGTGTTCCCATCAATGCCAAAGGGGGATATTGTTGGTATTATGGATGTGTTGCATTAGTTTTTTCATTGATGTCAGCACTTATCCTTCTGGAGATCTTTAGTTATGTTGAACCGACATATTGTGTTCACCAGCAAGTTTAGTGACTTATGCATAGTCACCGATATATTGTCCATCGATAGGTTATATTGTTCACCGGCACTAATGATGACTTGTTATCATTTGAATGTCACTTGATTATGTCAAAGACATGGTTTGGATACTTGGTTTTTGTATTTTGGTTAATGGTCTAATCGGGTTGACATGTTTGCTGTTACCGACAAATTGGTCTAGGTTATGGATCGGTATGCATTATCTATTCCAGATCAATATGAAACATTATGGAGATGATTTATTGATTGGATATTGTTGTAATTGTATTAAGCCGACATGATGCATCACATCTAGACTTATATGTAATTGATCTTATTGTAATATTCTTAGTAAGCTGACCTACACATTTGGTCTTAGGTTTTGTATATATTTAAGATCTCATTTGTGAGATGATAGGAGAGGATATGCTATGTAAGGTTATGGTATTGTAACATGGTATGTGCGAATATTGAAGATCATTTGAGAAAACCATAGAGAAGGTTCAAGGAAGGTTTGACGGTGATTATCAGACCTTAACCGGTACTGAATCCAACATTGGAGATGCTATCTTGAGCAGTACATTATTCTAGGATTTAACCATCCTACTATAGTCATTGCGACTCCCATTTGAGCAGTGTGCTCTAGGCGGTTGGCCTGTTTGCATGTGCAGACCCCATTTGTATACACATACTAACTGTAGTAGTATCATCTGATTATGGGTAAGGTTTCCCACTGTGGTTTTTCCCCTTATAGGGTTTCCACATCAAAATCTCTGTGTTATGTGTTGTGGATGTTGTTTCTCTTTTTGTTTCATGCATTAAGTTTCACTGGTATTGATATTAATTGTTAATCTGTTAACCGACATTAAATTTGGTTTACCAGTATTAGGTATTAAGTTGAAGTAAGTTATATTTGGGTTGAAATTAATAGAAAGTTGATTCGCCCCCCTCTCAGTTTCCTTCCGAGTCCTAACAACATTCCCACATCAATGCCAGAATGAATGATATCTCTGATAATGCATACCAGATTGATGTCAAATAACATCAATCAGTTCTCTATCGGAGGGGCAAAACCCCTAATCTATCTCTTAGGTACTCAAATGATTCTTTAGGCAAAGGTGAAAATATTTGCAATATGTTCTTTAGTGTTCACATCAACCTCTCTAACTTCATTTTCTTCCACCTTCTCCTTAAAAAAGTTATACTTGATAGATATGTACATTGTCTTAGAGTAAAATACTAATTCTTTGATATGTCAATAGAAACAAAGTTATAATAGTGAATAACTACCGGTCCAGTGCAATGCACTTTAACATCCTTCAACATTTGCTTCATCCATAGAACCTGTGTACAGTTAGTAGTAGCATCAACATACTCAACTTCAATAGTAGATAAAGAAGTACATGGTTGTTTCTTGCTGATCCATGAAAGCAACTTCTTTCCAAGAAAGAAAGCTCCACCAGAAGTACCTTTTTGGTCATTAACATCACTAGCCCAATCTGCATCTTTATATGCACATAAAGTAAAGTCATCATCCTTGGGGTACTACAACCCATATTCAGATGTACCTTGCAAGTATCTAAAAATTATTTTCACCACATTCTCATGATTTTCTCTAGGATCAATCTGAAATCTAGATGCAATACAAACAACATTCATTATGTCAGGCCTAGTCTGAGTCAAATAAAGAAGACATCCAATCATAGATTTGTATCTTGTAGGATTTACCAGTGTAGGAACATCTTTCCTTGTTAGTTTATCACATGTAACCATAGGAGTACTTATTGGTTTAGAATGTACCATACTATATTTCTTCAACAATTCCCTAGCATACTTAGTTTGACAGATGAAAATGCCTTTATCAATCTGAGTAATCTGCAAACCTAAGAAATTTCATTTCCCCAATCATAGACATTTCATATTCTTTCTCCATATTCTTAGAAAATTCCATGCACAACTTATCTTCACCTCTAAAAATGACGTCATCAACAAAAACTTCAATAATCAGTAATTCATCATCAGTGACTTTATAATATAGATTATTGTCAGCATTACCTTTAGTGAAACCAAGCTTCAAAAGATATTTATCTAACCTTGCATACCAAGCTCTAGGTGGTAGTTTCAATCCATATAAATATTTCCTTAACCTGCAAACTATGTTTTTATCATCTGAAAGTGAAAAACCATCAGGTTTCTCAATATAAAATTCCTCATCAAGATCCCCATTCAAAAAAGCACACTTGACATCCATTTGATAAACCTTGTAGTTTTTATATGCAGCATAGGCAAGAAATAATCTTATAGCTTCAATCCTAGCTACAGGTGCAAAAGTCTCACCATAATCAATTCCTTCCTTCTAAGAATATCCTTTACAAACCAATCTATCTTTATTCCTTACCACTTGTCCATCTTCATTCAATTTATTCCTAAAAATCCATTTAGTTCCAATAACATTCTTATTTTTAGGCTGAGGAACTAAAGTCCATGTGTTATTTTTCTCAATCTAATCCAATTCTTCTTCCATAGCTTTCATCCAACATTCATTTTTACATGTTTCAATTACTGATACTGGTTCAACTTGAGAAATTAAACACACCTCATTAGTTGCCAATCTCCTTCTTGTCATCACTCCATTGTTCTTAACCCCAATGATCTAATCTTTTGAATGATTCAATCTCACATACCTAGGATTCTTCTGACTCTATGTTCCTCTTCCCGGTTCTTCACTTGCTGTTGAATTTTTTGATACTACCAGAGTAACTGGCTCAACATTATGCTCTAGTAAAGGTGCTACTGGTTCAGATATAATCATTTCCATGGCTGATTCTTTCTTATAAAATCTGATTTGACTTCTATTTAGCTCATCCACTTTGACATTAGCAGTCTCCACAATTCTTTGCAATCTCGTTATAACATCTATATGCTTTGATTTCATTAGAATAACCAAGAAAAATTCCTTCATCACATCTAGGATCAAATTTGTCAATGATATCATCTCTTTTGATATAACATTTACTACCTAAAATTTTGAAATACTTAACTATAGGTGTATTGCCAAACCATAATTCATAAGGTGTCTTACTAGTTTCTCCTTTGATATGTACTCTGTTGAGTGTATAAACCGTTGTGCTCACTGCTTCTCTCTAGTAGATATGAGGTAGACCAACTTCCATCATAATTGTTCTAGCATCATCCAAGATAGTTTTGTTCTTCCTTTCCACAACTCCATTCTACTGAGGTGTCCGGGGAGTAGAAAATTGTCTCCTTATACCATGATTCTCACAAAAGTTATTAAACTCACAGGATGTGAATTATCCACCATGATCTGACCTTAAACATTTAAACTTCAATCCTATCTCTGTCTCAACTTTATCCTGAAAGATTTTAAACTTTTCAAAAGCCCCAGATTTTTCCCTTAGAAAAGTAACCCACATCATTCTCGAATAATCATCAATGATTAGCATAAAATGTCTATCACCTTGAAAAATTTTAACTCTAGGAGGGCCACACAAATAAGTATGAATAAGATCAAGAACATCATTAGATTTATCTTGTATACTCTTCAAAGAGGTTCTGACGTATTTTCCCATTTGACATTCTTTACATATCAGATTATAGGGCTTCACAATTTTTGATATATCTCTAAATTCCTTAGTTGAATTGATCTTTACAATGCAATCAAAAGTCACATGACATAGTCTTTTATGCCATAGCCAACTCTCATCAATCTGTGCAATCAAACATGTCTTTTCACTTGAATTCAAATGAAATATATTACCTTTTGTCTGTGTACTAGTTACAATCTCCAAACCAGATCTATTAATGATTATGCATTTTCCATCCTTAAACTGTAATTGAAATCCCTTATCCACCAATTGTCCTACACAAAAGATTATTCCTAAA
Source organism: Cryptomeria japonica (assembly GCF_030272615.1). Lineage (NCBI taxonomy): Eukaryota > Viridiplantae > Streptophyta > Pinopsida > Cupressales > Cupressaceae > Cryptomeria > Cryptomeria japonica. Next base: position 774,913,706 of record NC_081409.1, on the reverse strand, counting down.
ACCTTCAACATAATAAACATTATCATTATTATTCTTACCATCCATTGATATAGATCCTTTTCCCTTGATCATACATGCTTTGTCATTTCCAAATCTAACTAGACCGTCATCAAATTCTTGCAAAGATAGAAACTTCTTTTTAGCTCCAGTCATATGATGTGAACATCCACTATCAATTACCCATTCATCCTTATCTTCAATTTTTGCAGCAAGTTCCTTCTCTTTAGGTACATTTTCTTCCAATTCTGGAACATCTTCCTTAATAGCTAGGAACACCCATTCCTTTCCATTGCCGAAACCACTAGAAGAGTCTTCTATCGGTTCATCATTAGAATCAGTCACACCTTCCTTATCTGCTATGTAGCATGATTTATCTATGTTTTTCCTGTACTTATACTTGTTCTGATATCCAGGATTAGGCTTAAAATATCTTCTAGCTCTCTCTTTAAATATTGAATTCCTTTTAGAACATCTAGATGCAAAATACCAATCTTATTACATGCAAAACATTTAAAAGGTGTTTTTTCTTCATACTTACTTCCTATTTGTCCTTTAGGTACTCTCCTAGTAAATAGGGCTTCAAGTTGCTCAAATTCTTTATCTTCTCTCTTCATATCATCCAATTCATTTGCATATAAAGCTTTCCAATGTTGCTTACTAATTGATGATGTAGATGCATGAAAAGAAGGTTCAGACTTCACAACTCCAGAAGGTCCAAATTTTTCAAGATCAAAAGAAGATGATTTCCCAACCAAGGTATCTCTATTAACAGAAGTATTAGCCATTGTTCTCAATCCATTAATTGCAGTAGCCTTCATCTTGTAAGCTGGTGGTAATTCTCTCTGAGCTTTAGAAACTATTTCATCTTCACTCGGAGTTCCACCACAACATTGAATTCCCATAACAATATCATTTACCCTTTCCTTGAATGCAGTAATAATTTCATCTTCTTCCATCTTCAGGTTTTCATATCTCACCCAGAAACCATCAAGTTTAGCAATTTTCATAGTAGGGTCACCTTCATTAAGAGTCTCCAACTTGTCCCATATAGCCTTTGCAAATGATTTGTCAGTTAATATCATTATTTGCTGATCAAAAAGTGCACACAAGAGTGTTTCTCTTGCTCTACAATCATTCTCAAGCTCCTTATCCAAGTTTTATGGAGGAGGATTGTCAGATGCCAGATTATGAGGTGTAACACCATTTTGTGTTATCCCCCAAATCTCATTACTGAGACATCTTATATGAGTCTCCATCCGAATATTCCATACTATATAATTTGTTCCATCAAGCCTAGGAATAGCTCTCCGAAAGATAGCTCTAGAGGAACTAGATGAACTTGAACTATTAGTCGCCATAGGATCTTCCTCAAGTGGTTAAGCTTTCTGCAGAGAGGACTAGAGCTCTGATACCAATTTTTAGATATTTCAAATAACTAGAATACAAATGAGAGGGGGAGGGGGGTGAATCAGTTGTCACCAGATTACCAGAACCTTAAGCAATTTAAAACTTTAATACCAAAACCCAAAAGATCAATACCAAAATGGATAAACCAATTACTGAAATAGCAAATAAACCAATTAAGCATAAGAAATAATCAAATAATAAATACCATCCATATGACACCAAGATTTATACGTGGAAAACCCAGTAAAGGGAGAAACCATGATGGGAAGCCTACCCACAGTCAGACATTACTTCTACAGTAAGTATGTGAATCACAATTAAGGGGCCTGCACTTGTAGGAAGGCCAAAAACCTAGAGTGCACTTCTCATCACAAAAGGAATCTCATTGAATACATAGAAATCCAGACTACAATCTGGAGAAATGAATGAACTGCAAAGATAACATCTCCTATGCCTAAATATAGTTCTACTTAAGCTCAATAGTGGAGGACTAAATCCTCTTACATAAACCCAACTCGATCACCAATGATCGACCAAATCCTCAACTTGAATTATTATTATAATATTCTCTCCTTATGTATCCATATCCCATTCCATGATTCTCTTGTATGATCTACAATGAGATCTTACATCATATATATACAAACCCTCTACCATAAACAATCTGGTCGGCCACTAGACAATAAAATAATTAAATAATTACAAAACATGTTAGCCTAAGATCAAACAAATCATATCCAAACCATAAGACATCCTGAAAATACATCAAGAGGTCCAATCCACACACTACATTAAGTCGGTCCATAACCTAGATACATCAGGACCCAATATAGGTCCATACATGCCAGAGCAATAATCCCAATCAACTAAGTCTCGAACATGATCACCATCAGCATCCTGAATCTTCACTAGAAGCCACACCAGCACCACTTATTCATATCATCAAAGATCTTCATCAAAGCTCTATCGATAAAACCCTCGCTGGAACAACAAACCAAGCTTCCAAGCAATAAGGATATCATTCAATCACCAGAACAAAACCAATTGACTGAACATGAATTCGATTAGTATGAATAAGCCAATTCCATAACCCAAACATACTGGATCAAATCCAACCAAAAACCAAACATCCTATCGGGACCAAAAGGGTGCTGGTAAAGCATCCCAAATAGCTAGTGTTGACATTAATGACAAAACATCAATGCAACACATAATAAATTCCTCCAAATGGCCAACAATACTTATGAAAGGAAAATATACTCAAAGAAAGGAAAAGGAGTCCAAAGGATAGAGTAGTGATGCCTCAACTAGTCCAAAATTCATTTTATCAAGGATTGGTACCTGAAGTCATATAGACAAAGAGTCAAATGCAATCAAAACTACCTCTGCCAATGTATTTCCTAACTCTTGTTCCAATGAAATTCTTTAATTTTTTTGATATTGTAGAATCATATAAAAATACTAAAATCTATATTTCCCAAGCCAAATATCTTTATCTCATCCCCACTAAATTGGGTAGGCTTGTTGGGTTTATTAAAGAATAACCCCAATCTATTGGCAACAACAATGAAGGAAAATTGAGAGGGGGGGTGAATCGGTTTTCACCGGATGTAAACAAATTAAGCACAATCTCAAATCTAATCAACTACAACAATAATAAAGATAAACACAATAACAACACCAAGATTTTAACATGGAAAACTCAGTTCAAGGAAAAACCATGGTGGGAACTTATCCACAATAAGATGATACTCTGCAATAGTATATGTAAATATTATAATAGGGAATGCACATGCATTCGGGCACATTGCGTAGAGCTCACTGTTAGGACCCAAAGGCAATTGAGAGGGGGGGGAGGGGTGAATTAGTTGTATATTTATTTCAACCCAATTATAACTTAATCAAACTTGATACATATTACTGGTAAGCCAGACTTAATGTCGGTTAATAGATTAACAGTTAATATCAATATTGGTGAAACTTAATGCATGAAACAGAAAGAGAAACAACATCCACAACACATAACACAAAGATTTATACGTGGAGACCCTATAAGGGGAAAAACCATGGTGGGAAATCTTACCCACAATCAGATGATACTACTGCAAATAGTATGTGTATACAAATGGGGTTTGCACATGCAGAAAGGCCAACTGCCTAAAGCTCACTGCTCAATCACAAAATAGGAGTCACATTGACTACAATTGGATGATTAAATCCAATGATAATGTACTACTCAAAGTAGCATCTCCAATGTTGGATTCATTACCGGTTAAGCTATGATTATCTCCTTCTTTATGGCCTGCTCATATGATCTTCAATATTCACACATACCATGTTACAATACCATAACCATATACCTTTTCTTCCTTCTACCTTCTTTCTTCTTCCTTACATTATCTCACAGATGAGATCTTGCATATATACCAAGAACTAAGACCAAATGTGTAGGTCGTCTCACTAAGAATATTATAATTAAATCATTTACAAGTAAGTCAAGATGCAATGCATCATGTTGGCTCAATGTAGTTATAACAATGTTCAATTGATTAAATCATCTCCATAACGTTTCATGCTGATCTGGAATAGATAACGCATGTTGGTCCAAAACCTAGACCAATTTGTCGGTAACAACAAATATGTCAACCTAATTAGACCAATAACTAGAATACCAAAACCAAGTGTCCAAACCATGTCTTCGACATAACCAAGTGAGCTCCAAATGATAACAAGTAATCCTAAGTACCGGTGAACAATATAATCTATTGGTGAACCAAATACTGGTGACTATGCATAAGTCACTGAACTTGCCAGTGAACATAACCAAAGATCTCCAAAAGGATAAGTGTTGAAAATTGTTGACATCAATGACAAAACCAATGCAACATATCCATAATACCAACACTCAGTGCTCAAAATAAGATGACCCAAAAGGCTGCAACCCTCAGGGAAGGCTCACTACCTTACAATAATATTCTGACTACAATCCAGATTACATGAACTGCAAAGATAACATCTGCTAATGCCCGATGACAGTTCCAGTTAATCTCATTTGTCTTCTCTGCAACAATCTCTTCTCAATACATCACACTGAAGGATAAATTCACTTATGTACACATATATCACTCTCTGATAATGCAGAAATAATCACCATACTCCACCAGTATCTAATTTACATAAATATGACACCTATTTATACAATTCATCAACCTTGACTACAAGGTCGACCAAACCCTTGACCCTTAATTACAAAATTACATCACACGATACATAAATCAACCACTAGACCAATACAATGCCATGGATGACATAGCATGGACCTAAATCACACCCTCGAACATGCATCACCATAAAAAATCTTGCCAAGTTCAACTACAGTACGCTACACCACCAAAAATGCTGCATACCACGAAGAATATCATCGAACCCATAAGATCTTCCAGAACACGCACAAGGATCAATATAGATCACTAAAAAAATAGGACATGATTAGGAAACACCATCAAGAACGTTAGAACCATCTGCAATATCTGTGGAGCACTAAATCATGAACCATCTGAAATGTAGATACACATGAACATCCAAAATACTCTCCCAAATCCACAACCAAATATATAGTCACACCAGAGCACAACAGATCAAATATCAGAACCCTGCAATACTAAACACTGAAGAATAGTCTTCATACCAAAAACCACAACTCAACCAAATCACCACATATCATCATGGAATCAATAAAGAATGAAGTAGAGATACTAGATATACTTCATTACTGAACCAAAAATCCTCATCAACAAACCAAACCAAATCAATTATCTACAATCACTGGAACACCAAAGCACATGAATATGTTGACATCAATGACAAAAATATATACTAGTAGCAACAATATCCAACAATCTCCACCTTTTAATGGTAGTATCTTTCTTTTGAACACAATGGGCAGCAATGGGGGATGGATCAGGAAGTGGCAATGGGGGAATTCAAAATTCAAACTGTCTGCAAGGCGGGAATTCTGGTTCCAATGATGGGAGCAACCAGATTGTAATTGGTCCCATAGGAGAGAAGGATAAGCCTCCGGACTTTCAGAAGCTCCTGCTATTCAGCAGATTGATGGTACTCTGCCAGAGAAGATAGAGGGTTCCTCTAGGCCCTTGGGGGAAGGGACCAGCGGGGGGCCCATTCCACGTGACGGCTCCGGGGAGAGCGGAAAAGAATAAAAAAAATGGTCTTCCCTCTTTGGAACTAGACCACCTGCTAAATCCTCATTTCCTCCTGTCAAGAATATATCTGATCCTTCTGGAGGTAAGTTCACTATCTCTAGCCCTGATCTAGTTCTGGATCACAATATAAATAGTATGTCGAACTCTTTGGTAGGCAAATTTATGGGACTGTGTCCTAACATTGAAGTTTTTAGGGCCTATGTTAAACGAAAATTGGCCCTTAAGGGTAATGTTGAAATTTCGGCCCTACCCAAAGGCCTTCTGTCCTTTTCTTTCTCTTGTGAAGAAGATAAACTCATAATTCTTTGTGGAAGTCCTTGGATGGTAGGAAAGACAACCTTGGTTCTTCGTAAATGGCAACCGAATTTGAATATGAAAGACTTTCTCTTAACACAAGTTCTAGTTTGGGTAAAGCTGCCAGGCTTGCCTCTGGAATATTGGGCTGAAAGTATCTTCTCTAGAATTACAAACTCTTTTGGTGAACTACTTTCTATAGACCTAGTAACAACTTAAAAAAGGAGACTCACTCATGCTAGGTTTTGTGTAGGGGTAGCCTATGATGCAGATATGCCGGATCAAATAAATTTAGTATCAAAGATAGGAACATGGAAGCAACATATTGAATATGAATCTATTCCCTTTGCCTGCTTCCATTGTAAAAATGAAGGGCACTGGGTGAAGTCTTGTCCCACCAAACCCAAGGCAGAATCTAGACTGCCTAAGCCCCATTCTGAGAACCAAAGGGTACAAGAAAAAAAGGTATGGCAAGTTAAAAACTCAGATAGTAAAGAAGAAAACTCAAATCATTTTAATCTCTTAGGGAGAAGAAGGAAGTGCCCTTAGCATCTATCTCTAGTCCTACAATCCAGGAAGCTCTGAGAAATGATCCAACCAAAGTCAACCTCCCGATTACTTCTCAAACAGGGGAGAAGAAAGATCAAACTGATTACCCAAATTATATAGTTGAAGTGGTGGCTGATACTTGTGAAGGAAATGAACTACAAGAGAAAAATGATCAACTAGAGGAAGGGGAAATCCCTGCTTCCCAAGAAGAAAAGACTGATTCCTCTTTGCTCATGCCTAGTCTTGAAATACAAGAAGCCCAAAAGTGTTTAATTTTGGGCCTGAACCTCTCGGACTCAGTCTAGAGTTCAAAATCAGCTAACAGTGATTTAAATGATTAAAATGCTTCTAGAACCCCTAACTCGGGAAATAAAGAAGAAATTTCCAAAATCTTAAACAACCTGGTAGCAGCTCCTAAGATAGATGCTTAATGAAAAATACCAAAGCAAAGGAATAAGAAAGTAAGTACTCCCTCGACTTCTCTTCTTAGGAAATCTAGCAAAATACCTCAAGTGGATGTCGGGTATACCTCCTCCTCCCAAGGTTGCCCCTCTAATCACACAGTTAGAATCAAGGAGGCCAACAAGAACATTGCAAATGGAACCTAGAAGACTCTTATGTTACTACTTATCAAATTGCCATTAGTTTTATATACAAAGTCATTCTTTATTCTAGTCGGTTAGTATTACCGAATCATGCAGTCGGTATGAACAGCCTAGTCGGTTACAGAAGGAAAATAGTCACAAAGCCCAGTATACACCAAGCTGTCTATCGAGTGTTATTTCACCGAGCAGTAAAGATGATACACCGAGTGGAAACGTGTTACCAGATTCATTGAACCTGGACACACATATGAAAACATGTTACAAGATCGAGGCACACAGAACTGTTATTACATTGGAAATTGCACATACAGATTTTGTATAATTTTGAGGTCATCTAACCAATGAAATATTTTGCATGGTCATTTATGCGAGAAATCATGTTTGTAAGATTGAAGCAATGAATCAGATCACCAACATAAGAAGTCTATTTATACAACATGAATTTAGGGTTAGAGAGGTGTGAATGTGAGAAATGTGTGTGCATATGTGTATGAAGCAAGACTTATGTGATACATGAGAAATCACAGAGTATTATGACTATTACAGAGACACAGAGGTCACCGAGAAGGTTATCAGAGAATAGTTGAGGAACAGAGTAAACAGAAGGGTTTACCGAATTACTTTATGAGTTATCGAGGTATACTATAGGCAAGGTAATCTTATTTTGAGCACATAGAATATGCTACAACATTTTAGATGTAAAGTTGCAGATATTTGTAATGATTCTATTGTAATATTTTGAAGTTGTAAGAGAAACCTTTAATAGGGTAGAAGACTCTAACCAAGTCTATAAATTGTAAATCCTTTAACCAGGTGCTACACTTATATAGTGTTGTATAAATCCTTTAGTAAGGTAGATCTAACTGATCTTAATACTCCTAACAGGGTAAGCTATCAGAAATAGCTAAATGTAGCTCTAACCGAGCACTCTTTATTATTGCAGTAGTGAAGTTGTGCATGCCATCCCCACCCCAGTTTTTCTCTCTAACCAAGAGTTTCTGTGTGACCAAAATATATGTGTTATGGAGTGAATCATGTATGAATGTTATCTATTGATTATAGTTTTGTTTTTTGTTACTGTACTATTCTATTTATGCATAACAGTAAGGTTATTACAAAAGAAAATTTTTGGAGTACTGATTCACCCCTCCCCTCTCAATACATTAGCTTTCCATATTGGGCCTAACAATTGGTATCAGAGCTTGAATCTTGGAAAAGGGTTTAACTGCGTAAAGAGAAAGATCTTATTAATGGAAGGCTATAAACAATCTCAGAGGATTGTGCATCTACAAGAAGAGCTGGATAATGCAAATCAAGTGATTGTAGACATGCAAAGGCAAATGCAAAAAACTCTGAAAGTAAGGAGAAGATTATCTGATGACTTGCAAGATTCTCAAGAGTTAGTGGAACAAATTGAGACATCATCTGATAACAGTATATCTGAAGAAACTGAAGAAATGATTGGAATGTTGAAAGAAAAGAACAAAGCATTTGCTGATCAACTAAAAGCAATGAAAAGGGAACATGAACATTTCAACACATAGATGACTGAAATTCTAGATGCATTAAGGATAGCCGAGGATAAAGCAAGAGATCTACAAAGAGAGAAACAACAACTTGAAGTCTTAGTATCTGATAAGAATGATGAAATCATAAGGCTAACTGGTATTCAACAAAATCTGATAGATCAACTAGGTTATACACATCATGAAGCAAATCTAAAAGATGATGAGAATCAAGCATTGAAACTTGAAGTATCAAGGTTGAGCTATGAACTTGAAATAGAGAAGAAACACTGAAGAAGAGTTATGAAGCATCAAAGATGTTGGATGAGCAACTGAACACAAGACAACCCTACAAAGAAGGAGGACTCAGTTACAAAGGAAAAGAATCTACCGAGAAGGGAATCTACACTACCGAGAGAGGAGAATCATCAAAACAAGCTGGAAAAAGGAATAACATCAAAAGGAAGAAGCCTATTTGCTACTACTGTGGAAATCAAGGTCATACTGCCAACATGTGTCAAATCAGAAAAGGTAAGCAACCGAATATCTCTAAGTCCAATGGATATTGTTATAATTGCAATAAATATGGTCACACGTCTAATCAATGTAGGACAAAGTCTGTTAACAATTATCAAAAGGCAAAATTCAAAGGGTTTTGTAAAAACTGCAATAGATATGGACATAGTACCGAGAAGTGTTGGTTTAAGCAAAAGAACCACATGTGGTCTGCACACCGAGCAAATACTAGAGGTTACCGAACTCACACAGATCCTTACCGACAATATTCTGCAGTACCATGGGATTACAATACAAGGATATGGTGTGAATTTTGTGGAAGATATGGACATATAAGTGCAAACTTCTTTATAAGGTTTGGAATGAATAACCGAAGATCATGGAGAAATCCTGGTATGGCATGTTTTCATTGTCACAAAGCTGGACATTTAGCTGGAGATTGCAGAGATCAACCTAGAGAAGACACTGAGGAAATAAAAGAGAAATTAAAGATGATTTGGAGAAAGAAGGAAATTGTGTCAAATAAAGAAATCACCTTACCTACCGAGTTAGGTGCTCCCACTCCAAATTAATCGGTAAAGGTATGAAGGGACTGCATTCTCACAAGATTAAATCTTAAACAGTCCTTATTTTAGTATGTATTGAATTCAAAATCTACATAGTAAGATGTAGTAGTAAGTTTGAAATTCTATCAAAGTCTTTTTGGAGCACTTTACAGGAAAACTATTAAGTCGATGAATTCAGGAAGCCTGTCAAGTCAGTATATGAAGGAAATCTGGTTACTCGGTTAAAGCACCAAAAAAGGGAAAGAAAGTTAAGTGAACCGAGTGCATTTAATGTCTTCGACCTAACTTGCACGGAGCCCGATAAGGTATTTTTGAGTACTTAAAAGGTTTTTTGTGGTCATTTTCATTCACCAAGTTTTCGAGAAGCAGAGCAGAGTGAATCAAGGTGATCAAACCATCTTCAAAGAAAAATCTAAGGTATTTACATCGAATCTCATCGCATTGCTAAGCTGGTTTACCGAACTCATTAAGTTGTTATCTGCTGAGTGTGAAGCGTCTACCGTTTGTTTAGTTCTCAAACCCTAAGGTTCCTGTGTCAATTTTTTCTGAAATCAAAATGGCATCTAAGATCCAAGACCCCATTGTTGTCACAAATTTAGAAAAGCCCTCACTAAAATACTCTATGACTCCCAAAATTGCATCTGAACCGAATGACAAAACTGCTTTCTCACTCATCCCGGATCGAGTCTTGTTAGTCGAGGATGTGAGATTCTTCACAAAATGTCATGTTGAAGAACTTGGTCATGTCAAGATCAAGGATGCATATGATGAATTGTGCACAAATGGTAAAATGGATAGCAAGTATGAGCATATCAAAATCAAGGGATTGACTGAAGCACTAACCTATCCCCCTGTGTTCAAACCCCAGTGGGTCAAGTTTGTAATAAGATGAGTGCATGATGATTTCATGTGGCTACAAGAGCAATCGTTTAAGATCACTAAAGAAATCATTCATCTGATCACCGGTTACCCTATCTATGATCATGCTCAAGCATAGAAAATGATATCATAGAAGGAATTGATCAGTTTGACTGGAGTTGAATCGGATTACAGAGGTTTGAAGTTGAATAATGTTACTGATCTTGAACTCAAATTTGCCATTAGAGTAATTGGTTACTGTTTCTTCCAATCGGCAAGGGAAAATAGTGTACCCTGTGCAGCAGTGGACTTAGCATACAAAATTGTTAAGAAAGGCATGAAAGTTGACTTGTGTGAAGTATTGCTGAAGAACTTGTTTGAAAATCTGAACACAATCAGGAAGCTGAAGAAGAACGACACGACAAACACTCTAAAATTTGGATCACTACTTGTGTGTATGTTTTTCTACTTTGAGAAGTTTTTTCCAACAATCGGTAAAGTTGTTTGGGAACTACACCAACCAATCACCCATTAGATCAATGACTTCATCAAGAAGTTAGGTGATAACTTTAATGATATAATGGATGATTACTTCAGCAAGTTCCAAGAAAAAATGCATAACAGGTACCGGATTCCACCACAGCTGGTAGAAAAATACAAAGATGAAATATGTTTTGAGGTAGACACCGATTACTGTTATGTGAATGTTGTGGAATCGAGGACACAATCTTTGTCACCCATGGGTTATGAGATTGATTTTGATATCACACAATAGCAAATTGATGCCTATCTATCATTGCCAAGGCATACTACCGAGCTAAGGTATGGAACCTATGAAGAAAGGAAAGAAAAAGTAAAAATGAGCATTGTAGTACCTAAGGCTACATGAAAAGCTACAAAGATGATTAAGGCATTAACTGAGAAATTTGGAGAGGAGTCTTCCTCCACACCTGTCAAAGGAGTTCTAGCCATCATCGAAGAGGAGACAGAAGCCCAAGAAGCAGCCATAACACTTAGCACCGAATTGCCTAAGGGAAAAGTGTCGAGGAGAAAGAAACAGGACACCTCAATGGTCCTACCAACCCCTCCAACAAAGAGACCTAAAACAAGGGCATCTGTTGCATCACTGAGTAAGAAACAAAAGACTATTGTCATTCCTAAGGTAACTAGAACTTACAAGAAATCTACTCAGAGACTCATTTTGCCAAAAGAGTCGAGTGATACCAAATCTGAAGATGCAAATAAATTTCAAATTGTGAAAAGCAAGAAGGTAGATGTACATAGTGTAGAAATTTTTTGTAATAATCTAAAGGAATATGGTGGATTTGGTGAATTCAGATTTGTTAAATATGAATCCAGATCAGCTGATGAAAAGATGCAAATTGAAGAAGCTATCATTTGTACACTTCTCAAATTCTGAGTGGTACCATTAGAAGTATGTAATTCTATTCCTAAGGAATTATATGCACATATTGAAACTAGATGGCAATATGCCCTAGACTCAGAGAAACAAATCAGAGAAAGAAGTTTGGTTTATCTCTTTCCTGATATGTCAGTTGATGAAATAAAAGAACATCTGACAAATAGCCAAACTCAATTTACAGTAAAACAAAAGGCCTTGAAATTGATGAATGGCCTGTATATAGAAGTGGAGAAGGAAACAAAAGAGAAATGGAAGACCATCTTTCGAAGAAAGAATGCTGGTGAACAATCTACAGTAGAAATAGTCGATGTCACCGAGCAAGAGCCTGATGTCACTGAGCAAGACCCTGCAGACACCATTCAAATAGATGAAGATATCATGGATGCAGAGGCACCTGAACAAGAAATGATAGAAGGCAATGCTTATGCAAAACTTGTCTCCAGTGAATCTATTTTGGAACAAGTTCAGCCTTACCCACCGATCAATCAACCTGCTACAATCGAAGCTCCTTAGGCTACAGGTGAAGGCATCGAAGGTCAAAAGTCTACAGTAGAAGGTACTTCACAAGAACAAACCTCTCAAGAACCTTATAGCACAACAAATGTTACAGCTGAGACACCAAGCACCAAGACATCGAAGGACACTACCGAGGCTAAAGAAACCGACAAAAGTGTTGTCTCTACTGAGCAACCTACCAAGGGTCCTCAAGCCTCACAAGCTATTGTAGTGGTTCACCCAATGAAAGGTAAAGAAAAGAAGTTGAAAAAGAATAGTTTCAAAATTGATTTATCAAAACCGATAGTGTTGCCCAATGTAGACATCTCCAAATTGAAAGGGCAAGCACTCAATGAATTCAGTGAACTGTGCAAAGCAAAGGCCGAATAGGAGAAGCAAATGGCCATACAGAGGAAGAATAAAGTACTTCAAAAGGTAAAGACCTTACTATCAGATATGCTACCTTCAGCTACAGTATCAACTGATGCAACCATCCATATTCAATTGGATGAACTCCTAAATCAAATTGAGACATCTGGAGTAGATGCATCCAAATACTTGAGCAAACTAAAAGACAAGGAGCTAACTGCTAAAATGATAGAGGAAGTACAGAGATCAATTGTTGTTGGCAAGGTAAAACTTGTCAAATTTATTATTGAGTTGTCCCCTCAACTCAAGCACATTCTGTCATTATTTCAGATACTCTACACATTTTCTTTATTTCTTAAAGATATTAAGAATAAAACAGAAGCAATCAAGAAAGAGATCACCAATCTCTCACATAAGTTGACCCCCGAGCCTAATTCAGTTCAGAATTTTTATACTAAGCTACAATAGCTCATGGCTCAACAATTGGAACTGAGGAATGAAGAACACAAGATCATGATGGACATAATGACACTTCAAACATTATTCCTTCCTCATCTTTCATCCGTTCAAGAACAGCTTAACCGAGCCACTTCTCTATCTACTACACAAGAAGGAAGAACTTTAGATTGCTTAATTTCATTATTGGCTGATATTAATGCACAAAATTCTTTAATGGATAGTGTAAAGGATGCACTCTCTGTCGCTCTCACCAAAGCCAAGACAAAGTACAAATCCATTTTTGATCAGTTGCCACCTCCCAATGGTAACTAAATTTTGATGTTTGTCAAAAGGGGGAGTATATCAGAGTATATCAGAGTATGAGTATATCAGAGTATATCATCAAGAGTGCATAGTACTCAAAGTATCACACAATCAGAGTGTAGTATACAGGGGGAGTATACAGAGCAGAGAATGAGTAGAATATGCAGAGTATCCAAGAGAAGTGAACCGAGCAATGAACAGAGGAAAGAACAGTGATTACAGAGTTGTGTACAACATATTGATAAGGGGAGTATATCTGATTATACTATTTCAATGACTAATGTATATAATGCATGTTTAGTCAAATTTTGTAAAGTATATAGATTTTTGAGTAATGACTTTGAAAGTAGTTTTGTCAAACATCTCAACTAATGTCAAAAGGGGAGATTGTTACTACTTATCAAATTGCCATTAGTCTTATATACAAAGTCATTCTTTATTCTAGTCGGTTAGTATTACCGAATCATGCAGTTGGTACACACAGAGAAGTTGATATGAACAGCCTAGTTAGTTATAGAAGGAAAATAGTCACAAAGCCCAGTATACACCGAGTTGTCTACCGAGTGTTATTTCACCGAGCAGTAAAGATGATACACTGAGTGGAAACGTGTTACCAGATTCATTGAACCTGGACACACATATGAAAATGTGTTACAAGATCGAGGCACATACAACTGTTATTACATTGGAAATTGCACATACAGATTTTGTATAATTTTGAGGTCATCTAACCAATGAAATATTTTGCATGGTTATTTATTCGAGAAATCATGTTTGTAAGATCGAAGCAATGAATCAGATCACCGACATAAGCGTGAATGTGAGAAATGTGTGTGCATATGTGTATGAAGCAAGACTTATGTGATACATGAGAAATCATAAAGTACTATGACTGTTACAGAGACACAGAGGTCACCGAGAAGGTTATCAGAGAACAGTCGAGGAATAGAGTAAACAAAAGGGTTTACCGAGTTACTTTATGAGTTACTGAGGTATGCTATAGGCAAGGTAATTTTATTTTGAGCACATAGAATCTGCTACAGCATTTCAGATGTAAAGTTGCAGATATTTGTAATGATTCTATTGTAATATTTTGAAGTTGTAAGAGAAACCTTTAACAGGGTTAAAGACTCTAACCAAGTCTATAAATTGTAAATCCTTTAACCAGGTGCTACACTTATATAGTGTTGTATAAATCCTTTAGTAAGGTAGATCTAACTGATCTTAATACTCCTAACAGGGTAAGCTATCAGAAATAGCTAAATGTAGCTCTAACCAAGCACTCTTTATTATTGCAGTAGTGAAGTTGTGGGTGCCATCTCCACCGCAGTTTTTCTCCTAACCAAGATTTTTTGCGTCACCAAAATATGTGTTATGGAGTGAATCATGTATGAATGTTATCTGTTGATTATAGTTTTGTTTTTTGTTACTGCACTATTCTTTTTATGCATAACAGTAAGGTTATTACAAAAGAAAAATTTTGGAGTACTGATTCACCCCTCCCCTCTCAGTACATTAGCTTTCCATATTGGGCCTAACATCTTAAGGAGTTAGGAATCGGTAAGTTTCTATGAAGATTATTTCTTGGAATATTACGGGACTTAATAACTCTCATAAGCATGACATTATCATGAATATAATAAGGGATAGTAAACCTGATATCTTTCTATTCAAGAAACCAAAATGAGTAAAGAGAAAGTTGAATCATTGAAGTTTTTCAAAAATGGAAATGTTAGTGGCGGAAGCTCTGAAGGTGCTTCAGGAGGCATAGCAACCATTTGGAATCTTAATTTTGTTAAAGGGCAAGTTATCATCTAGGACAACAATTTCTCGTGTACCAAATTTGAGCACCTAAAAGATGGTACTTCATGGGTCGTCACCAATATTTATGCTCCCAACACCTTGAAGGCTAGAAATTCCTTTTGGAAAAAACTCATTCAAGCTAGGGACAGCTTCAGGAATCTTAGCTGGCTAGTTATGGGAGACTTCAATACTCCTTTGAGAGAGGAGGAAAAATATGGAGGAAGCCCCACTCAGCTGGAAAGCAGGTTGGCCCTTATGGATTTCATTAACTCTCAAGCCCTCAATCACTTGGAAATATAGGGATGTAATTATACTTGGACTAAGAGGAGAACTAGTAGTGATCTTATCCAAGTTCATCTTGATAGGACTCTCATTTCTGATGATTGGTTTAGTCATTATTTCTGTTCTCTGTCAGCCCACATTTGGGTTGGTTCGGATCATTTACCCATCACCTTTATTGCTGACTCCATCAACAGAAGGAGAAACATCCCCTTTAGATTTGAAAACATGTGGACCCTCCACCTTGACATCAAAAGTAATATCCAGAATTGGTGGAGCATTCAAGTTGAGGGAACTGCTATGTATAGAGTTGTTAAGAAGCTTAAGAGTGTAAAGGACAACATAAGAATCTAGAATAAATCCAACTTTGGGAATTATTTGAGGCCAAAAGAAAAGTCTAGGAAGACCTCAAAGAAATACAAACTCAAATCCAGAAAGATGGTTTCAGAACTGTTTCCATTGCTGCTGAAAATGAGACTCTAAAAAAATATCATGATATCATTGCCAAAGAAGAATCCTTTTCGAAGCAGAGATCAAGATGCATTTGGCTTAAGGAAGGAGATAGGAACAGAAGATTCTTCCACATGTCGACTATCAAGCATAAAGCAGTTAATAGGGTTACCAAACTCATGGTGGATAAAGGGGAGATTACCAAGGAGGAGGAAATTAGAAAGGAAGATAAAAGGTTTTTTTTCAGAACTGCTAATGAGGGATAATAGATTGGATGCTAAAGCTCAATCTTCTTTTCTTCTTAACATCCCTTGTCTCATTGATGATCATAAGAATGCCTCCCTTTCTTCCATTCCTTCTAATCAAGAAATCAAAAATGTTGTCTTCTCCTTTGATGGTAACAAAGCGCCGGGCCCAGATGGTTTTCCAATGTTCTTTTTTCAAGATTTCTGGGACATTGTCGGGAAAGATGTTACCAATGGAGTCAAGGAGTTTTTTCGGGGATAGGAAACTTTTGAAAGAAATCAATGACACTTTTCTGGCTCTCATTCCAAAATCTTAAGGCACTGACTCTATGGACAAATTTAGACCTATCAGTCTATGCAATTCATTTTATGAGATTATCTCTAAGGTTCTTACTTCCAGATTGCTTTCTGTCCTTCCTGCTCTTATTAATCACCAGCAAAATGGTTTTGTCCCTAGTCATCAAATTCTTGACTCTATTATTACTATCCATGAGAACATCCACTCTCTTGTTAAAGATAAGAAGTAGGGTCTCATCCTTAAGCTTGATCTCTCCAAAGCCTATGATAGGGTTGACTAGTCTTTTCTCTTGACGGTTCTAATGTCTTTTGGTTTCTCACCCAGAGTTTTGGATCTCATCACCCAACTTATCACCTCTACTTCTTTTGTTGTCATTATCAATGGTTCAAGTTCTCCTTTTTTCCAAGCTTCTAGATGTCTTAGGCAAGGAGATCTTATTTCCCCCATCCTCTTCATTATTATGGCAGAATGTTTTGGAAGGAGTATGGAAAATTTGGTTTCGCAAGGCTCCTTTAAGGGTCTCCATCCTTCCTCTGCGGATCTTGTTTGTTCTCATCAAAAATTTGTCGATGATACTATTATCATGGGGGAATCTAGTATTTCTGAAGCTAAAATTTTGAAGAGTACTCTTTGTAAGTTTGCCTCTATGTCGGGTCAGCTTATCAATTGGACTAAAAGTAAAGTTTTTTTCATCAATATCTCGGAGAGAAGACAACAGAGAGTTAGTAGAATCCTGGAGTGTAGGATTGTTGTTCTTCTTGCAAACTACCTTGGTCTCCCTATGGGCACTGCTCCTCTTGACTCCTTCTGGAGTTCTCTAGTAGACAAATTCTAGAAAAAGTTAGCTAGATGGAAATGAGCCCTCCTAGGTCAGGCTGGAAAGCTCCAACTTCTTAAAGCATCTCTTCTAAGTATATCGTTATATGCTCTTAGCCTTTTCAGAATTCCAGTTAAGTATGCTGATGCTATCGAGAAAATCCAAAGAAGATTCCTTTGGTTTGGGGTTGAGGACAAGAAAAGAATGTCCTTGGTGGCTTGGGACTAGGTCTGCAAACCGAAGAGCCATGGCAGTTTGGGCCTGAGGAGGATCCGAACCCTAAATGAAGCTCTTCTATCCAAACAAGTCTGGAGAATGTTTCATCTTGATACCAAATGGTGTAAAATTTGGTGAAGTAAGTACTCTCTTCAGTCCTCTTCCCTTTCTTCTTTTATCAATTCGGATATTAGTATTAATGGTTCCCATATATGGAATTATGCCTCTAAATGTAAAGAAAGTATAGCTAAAGGAGTGATCTAGAAAGTTGGAAATGGTAGGAAAGTTAAATTCTAGGAGGATCCCTGGATTTTTGATAAACCTTTGATAGAAATCATTGAATGGGCCCCCTATGCTCTGTCTTGTATAAGATCTTTTGGCTCCTTAGTTGCTGAGTACTGGATTGGTAACAAATGGCAGAATATTGAAAGCATCCACCGAAGCCTCTCTAAGCTCAAGATCCATTTGTCTGTGGTTTGGTTGAACAAAGAGGTTGACTCCTTGATCTAGAAACATGATCCCCAAGGTACCCTTACTATTTCCTCTATGTATAGTGTTCTGTCCCTTGATCCTTTAGGTAATCCCTTCTGGTCTAAAGTCTGGATTAGAGGCCTTACCCCCAAGATCAATTTCTTCTTCTGGACCATCCTCCATAATAAAATCTTGACCCTTGACAACCTGAAATGCAGAGGCTTTGCTATCCCTAATAGATGTGCTTTATGCCTTCAGGAGGAAGAGTCTGTGGACCACCTTGCCATTCACTGCCTATGGAAAGAAAGAAATAATTGAATCTTCAAGGATGTTTCCCTCAATCAGGATATTGTGTTCTAGAAAATCCAATGGGTGATTCAGGAAGATATAGAGATCATTGAGGGTCCTTGTTTTTCAAACAATTCACTGGAAGCAGATATTTTAAGGGTGTGGAACATGAAGAGTACCGACAATCCAAACCTCAATCATAATAAAAGGCTTGAAGCCAAATGGAAAACCCCCCCTCATGGTTGGTTCAAAGTTAATTTTGACGGTGCTGCCAAAGGTAACCTGGGTCCTTCAGGATGTGGAGCTGTTCTAAGAGATGATAAAGGAATGTGCAAGGAAATGGTTGTTGTCCCTATTGGAATTCAATGTAATCATAAAGCTAAAGCTATGGCTGCTCTCCAAGGTATCCTCCTAGTAAAAAAATGGAATTGGCCCCATCTATGAACTAAAGGGGACTCAAACAATATTATAAATTGTCTTAAGGGGGTCTCAAAACCTTCATGGTAGATCAACAACATTATTATCTCTGATAGAGACCTTATTAGTACCTTTAAAAAAAGCTACATTTCCCACATTTACCGGGAGGCCAATGGCTCTGCTGACTGGACTGCCACTGTGGTGGTTAACAAGGAAGCAATTACCACGTGGATAGGAGAACAAGGACTCCCTGAAGATGTCAAGCAAATCATTTGCTATGATGGTTATAGAAGTACTCCTAAGATACTTGATGAATAGGATAATTATGAAAAGAACTGACTTAAGTACTTCAAGTCATTATAATAATGGGAGACTCATTTATTATATTACCAATGCCATAAGTTCCCAGGCTTTCTGGGTGACTTTAATAGTTCTGAAAAGCTCACCGGCTAATCTACTCTGCAAGATTCAAAATTTGGTGTTGAATGGCGACAATATGGGGGGTAACAGGAGGCGATATGAACCAAGTAGCTGTAAAGAATGGAAACAGAAGGAGGAGATTTGGGGTATTCTACAGAAGGGTGGCTTCTCAAAATTCATGGAGAGACTCCACAGTCAAGACGGCATGGTCACCAGTTTTTTTTGTAAAAATTGGAAAAAGGGCATGCTGAAAATGGGAGACCAAACTGTAGAAATCGATGAAGATTTAATTTCTCAAGCTACGAGCCTCACAAGAGAAGGGTGCAACTTCTACAGAGATACGAAAGTTAGTAGGGAAGATATTTAAAGATACCCAAACACTGAGAAAGAGAAAAAATGACTAGTAAATTTGAGCAAAACCTACTACCCGCCCAGGGCTTTTGCCAAACCCTGGCGGGAAGTCCTCTTTGTTTTAATGAGATACATCACTCTAGATGGTAGGTTCACTAAAGTTTATGGTTATCACTTTGTTCTACTGAATCACTTTAGGCACAATGATAAGGTTAACTTCCCTTATTTTCTGCTCTATTTGATGAATGTGTCCCTCAAGGCCTACAAAGAGAACCCACGGGGTGATATGGCCATGCACCAAGGCCTTATGGTTATAATCTATGACCATCTTAAGGCCAACAAAATTGCTCGGATGTAGCCCTTTGTGGATTCCAAGGATGAGGGGTCTGACC
Organism: Cryptomeria japonica; assembly: GCF_030272615.1. NCBI lineage: Eukaryota > Viridiplantae > Streptophyta > Pinopsida > Cupressales > Cupressaceae > Cryptomeria > Cryptomeria japonica. Next base: position 774,893,687 of record NC_081409.1, on the reverse strand, counting down.
CTACCTTCTCAGAGGAAGAGGAGTCTGAAGGTGACCCTTCAACTGATACTGACGACAACATGGATGCCTCGGATTATGAAAGTGGGAAGAAGAGGAAATACATCAAAACCAGACCCTCATCCTCTAAGGGCAAAAATCCTAAAGGTAGACCCCTGATTAGCATTTCTTCAGAAGAGGAGACTTCAGATGACGTTGAGGAGGAGTACCCTCAAGGGCAACTGAAGAAGAAGACAAAAGCTCACACCTAGGCCAGGAAAATGCACAAGAAGAAAGAGGAGACTGTTAAGGAACCGGAAGCCCACAAGCAGGTAAGGGCCCTAGAAGATGATCAAAATTTGGAAAAGGAGACCATGGAAGAGGCTCTTAGGGTTGTTGACACAACCATCCAGCACACCCCTAAAGAGGAAAAGGCAACCCCTAGAAAAGTTGACCCCCCCTCTAACCCTCCCCCTGAGGGTTTGCAAGGTTTCATGGAAACTATGGAGTGGCTCATCAATGGTTACAAGAAAGTTGTGGATGAAAATAAAAAACTCTATAACAGAATCTTGATCCTAGAAACCATCAATATAGGGGAAGGGAAGACCATGGCCAACTTCATAGAGGACTTGAAAAGCACCATTGACAAAGTTGAAGACATAAGAGATGCTTTCAACCCTAGGTTCAAAAAAATTGAGAAGGATTTTCTAGAAAGACAGAATCTTGCTGACACTAACGACCACACTCTCACAGAAACTATCAGCAAAATTGGTAAAATTGAGGAGTGTCTGAAGAACATTGTTGAACAGAGCCTTAACATCCTGAAGATTTCAGCCAACAACACCAACACTCTCTTTAGCAAACAAGATGATGAAAAGGAAATCCTGGACATTGACCCAGAAATAGAAGGAATAGGGGAAGCTCAAGGCCCCAAAACCCACACCAGAAGCAAAAAGAAGGAAAAAAAACCTAACAAGGATCTCGAAGATGTTAAAGTTGTCGGGGCTACTTACGATGAGCTGGTGACAAAGGCGGAGGACTTGTTGAAGAAAATTTATGTGTAGCAGCTTCTTAGTTTCTTTGATGTTGTTAGTTTTGTTGTCCTTTTGGTTCACTGGCTTTTTTCCAGTCTTTTTGTATGCGGTTCTTAAGAACTGATCTTTCTGGTGTCTTATCTTAATATCTTTTGTTAAAGGTTTCGGGTCCTGAAAACCTATTTTTTTAATTAATTAGAACAATCTCCACCTTTGGAAATGATTGCAACATATGAATCTTAAAAATAATCAATGCAAAGGAATAAAAATCTCTAATGAATTTGCCCTAAGATCATGCACACAAAGCTCTAAAGATAAGGCATTTTTTCACATGCTTCTCTCCCCCTTTGATAGTAATTCCAAAGACAAAATGCAAATCATGCTTCTCTCCCTAAAACTCATCCTCTAAGGAGGAAAATATCCCCCTTAGGATAAACTCACAACTCTGAACATTTGATTCACTCACTGACTACTCTGGCTGAGTAGCAATATCAACTCATCAACCCGTATAAGAAGATAAGCCTTTAAAGTCCACTAGATTGATGCATCTCCATACATATAGTTCTCTTAAGGAGGGGCAGAGACCCCTAACTTATTTCTCAAATAGACAAATGTATCTATAGGATAAGGCTTAGTGAAAATATCTACAATCTGATCCTTTGTAGATACATATTCCAATCTGATTTCTTCATCATTGACTTTCTCCCTCAAGAAATAATACTTAATTGACACGTGCTTTGTTTAATAATGTAGTAATGGGTTATTGGAAATATTGATAGCACTTGAATTATCACAGTATATAATAGTAGGCACATCATAAACAACTCTAATATCCCTCAAGATCTTCTTCATCCAAACTACTTGAGTACAATTGCTAGCAACAACAATGTATTCAACTTCAGTAATAGATAAAGATACAACATCTTGCTTCTTACTAGACCATGAAACCATCTTCTTTCCCAAAAAGAATGCTCCACCAAAAGTGCTTTTGTATTCATCAACATCACCTACCCAATGAGCATCAGTATAGGCACATAGTAGAAATTCATCATTCTTTGGATACCATAAGCCATAGTCAACAATCCCCTTCAAGTACCTACAAATCTTCTTCACAACAGTAACATGAGTCTCTTTAGGATCAACTTGAAATCTAGCACAAAGACAAACAACTTGCATAATATATGTTCTAGTCTAGGTTAAGTACAAGAATCCACCAACCATATATCTATATAGGGTCTGATTAATTTTTTGAGATTCATCATTTTAAGACAAATTTCATCTAGTCACCATAGGGGTTCCAACAGGTTTGGAATCATCTAACCCAAAATTCTTCAATAATTCTTGTTAGCAGCAACCAAGAAGGAAGACTGAGAGATGGGGGTGAATCATGATGATATGATGAATCAATAATGATCTGGACAAGTACTAAGAGGGGGGGTGAATTAGTAGATAGAAAACAAACTAAACTTTCACCAATCTCAAAACCCAACTCATAAATCAATCACTGAACTAACTAGTTAAATCACTAAGCAATAAACTACAACAATACTATTAAGTTTACCAGTTGACTGGCATAAAAAAATAATAGTGAAATAGATCTGAAACTCTCAAACCATTTAACCAAAACATCAAAACACTTTGTTAACATCAGTAAAAATATTTTTCAGATCACTTCCAGTCATCTTAGCATATCTAAGTGGCTTTACCAATTTAAATAAATTAACCATATCAAAACATAACCACAAAAAACATTCACCACTTCACACAATGATTTTCGACATGGAAACCCAAATGGGAAAAACCACGGTGGGGATGAATATCCACAAGTATTTTGAACTCTTCTGAAGTTCTTCCCGTTAGGAGACAAGTCTTGTTAGAAGCTTTACAAAACTGTCTTGTTAGGAACAGGTCCGATTAAGGACCACCTAGTTAAGGGATTGACTACAATACCCTGTTAGGAGTAACCTCGATAGAGGATTTGAAATGCAAGCTAATGGATCACCTAGTTAGAGGATTTAAAAAACACTAAGCCTATTAAAGCTTACCCAGTTAAGGGATTTAACTATTGTAATTGTTAGAGAACAATAGGGTTTTTGTTGATCTGGTAATAGCTCTACTCTGCTTGATCAGATCCTTTTCATGCTCTTATCTGTCTTTAAACATTATGCAGATACTCCTTTTGGTTCGAAAATCAATCACACTGACACTTAACCAAAATTGCCAACACTACTAGAAAATAACTCATCGACCTTATAAGAAAAACAATAGGTCGGTAACACATCATACAACATAAGATCTCATAGAGATAACAAACAAATCGGTTCAAACATGACTGTTAGATCACACAACAATCATTAGCACATTGTTCAAGACAACCTCAACCGCTCCATGATCATTGCTCATTGAATCCTGTAACTCATCACACAGTTTCTACTTCATGCAATGTACTTGCTCAGTCCCAAGATAAAATAACTATCTCAACGCACCAAAAATCACTTGAAACTCATCACTTAAATCATGCATACATGGCATAATCATCTTTGATCGCCATTAGATCATAGATCAACACAACTTATTCACCAAGCTCCATCGGTTAGGGTTTGGCATATCAACAAGTAGGGTTACCAGTTGATCTCTTTGCTACAATAGTAATACCGATTACCTTCACTTTCTCAACTATCAGTTGTAAAACATCTCCATTACCGGTTACAATTGACATTAATGACAACACTTATACTTCATTAATGCAATCTTCATGAAAATGCCAACAATATCCCCCTTGGAATTGATGGAAATACAAATATCAATACCACTGATTGTGATGATTGAGAGTAATGCACATACACAAGTATAGGAACACTGGTTTACATTTTACCATGTACTCTCCTTCAACTGAGTCTCCATGTCTTCAGTTGGTAACTAGCTACAATTCTTCTCTCTATCAATCATGCAGTTCTTCTCCCCCATAATCATACAATTCTTCTCCCTATTTGACAATAATGCCAAAGTGAATGTAAAACATACAGTGTCATACTTCACTATTCTGCATCAAGTTGCTCCCCATGTGGAGTAGCTCCACTCTACACCAATCCTACTTCAAGATCTTTAATAAGCTCTAGGACTTATGTCTTCCACATTTGTTCAACTAACTTCATGTAGGGGCACAACCTCTAGCTGACTTCTAAGATACTCAAAAGTAGTCTTAGGAAGAGGTTTAGTAAAGATATCCGCTAGTTGTTCCTTAGTAGATACATGCTCCAGTAACACATCTTTACTTCTTTACTTTCTCTCTCAAGAAATGATATTTCAGCTCAATATGCTTGGTTCTAACATGCAACACCGGGTTCTTTGAAATATTTATTGCACTGGTGTTATCACAGAAAATCCTTACTAGTTTTGTGATCTTCAACTTAAAACCTTCCAGAATGTGTTTCATCCAAATTGCCTAGGTACAATTCATATAGGCTACAACGTATTCAGCTTCAGCAGTCGATAGTGATATACAATTGTGCTTCTTGTTGTTCCAAGATACAAGCCTTCCACCAAGAAAGAATGCACCTCTGGTTGTACTCTTCCTGTTACCAATATTTCCTACCCAGTCTGTATCTGTATAGACTTTCAAATCAAAGTTACCTGCATATGGATACCATAATCCATAATCAATAGTACCTTTCAAATATTTGAATATCCTTTTAGTTGCTACCATGTGTGTCTCCTTAGGGTTCTTTTGAAATCTGGCAACTAATCCAATTGCATTAGCCATATCCAGTCTTTTGTGAAAAATAAAATGTAAGTTCCCTATCATAGACATGTACTCCTTTTCATCAATAGATGCAGAATCATCCTCCTTAGATAGTTTACAGCCTATAACCATTGGTGTCCCAACTGGTTTATAGTCTCCCATTCCAAATTTCTTCAATACCTCTTTCACATATTTGGACTATGTGATAAAGATACCATTCTTCATCTATTGAATTTGAAAACCTATTGTAGACACCTAAAAATGGTCAATGCTTGCGGAATCATACTTTAACATTTGTGCATTGCCTTATTTTAGGGTTTTTGCATCGCATTAACATTTCTCCTATGTCACGTACTTGGTTTTTATCATTTGCGAGCATCGAGTCCTTCTTCTGCATTCTTCATTTATCTCGCTCTCGAATTTGGTCTTGTCGACAACAATCTTCAGTCATGATTTTGGTCAATCTTATCCTGTCGCATCAGTGTGCAAGCTCATTTGTCATCATTTTGGACATCGTCAATCCTAATTAGGGTTTTGTCCTCTTGTCAGTTTTGTCATTTTACGATCTATTCGTCATCGATCCTTGTCCTTGCCAATTTTGTCATTTTGCGATCGATTTGTCATCGATCGTTGTCCTCTTTTCAATCTTGTCGACTTACAATCGATTTGTCATCGATCATTGTTATTTTCAATCTTTCCATTTTGCGATTGATTTGTCATTGATCGTTGTCCTCTTTTCAATCTTGTCAACTTACGATCGATTTGTCATTGATTGTTGTCATTTTCAATCTTGTCGACTTGCAATCAATTTGTCATCGATCATTGTTATTTTCAATCTTGTCATCTTGCGATCAATTTGTCATCAATCGTTGTCTTTCTCAATCATGTCAATTTGGATCAATTTGTCATTGTTCCTCATCAATTGGCGCATTTATCAATCAAATCATTTATCAATTCAAAATCATGATCGAATCGACATCAAATCAATCTTACATCAAGACCTAATTGTCGTCCTTGCATTTCTAATTTATCTTCTAGGGTTTCATGATTTATTCATTTAACCTTGTTTGTCATTTTCTCTCCATTTTCTCTTTAGGATAAATGATTTATTTATTTATCCTAAGTCTTCTTGTCACAATTAAATGTTTATTTAATTGGCTAATTAATTCCTCCTATTTTTGTAAATTAATTAATGAATGAGAAATTATTAATTAACTTACCTAATTTTCATCAATTTCCTAAATTCCAAGTCATCATTTCTAACCTAATTTTCTAATTTCTTCTAATGTCTATTTCTATTTCAAAATCTTGTCATAAATCCTTGCATAGCAATTTGTCATAAATTGTCATAAATTGTCATAAATCCTTGCATAGCAATTTGTCATACACTTGTCATAATTTTGCTATTCCTGATTTGAATTTCTATTCGAATCAAATTCATGCTAATCTTTTCTTTTCTCCAATTTATCTATAAATTGGATGAATTTCTTCAATCAAAGATCCCAATTGATCACATTTTCAAAAGGTCGAATCAATCACGCTTCTAGTATTATTGCGCTATCGTCTTGTCTACTTGCTTTCACATCATGCTTATGCACTAGTAGGTGAGATCCACAAACAAAGCTATTTGAAGGAGAAAGAAGTACAATGGAGCCACATGAAGGAGACATCTGCATTTGGTTTGCTTAGTTTTCAATCTTGAATGTCTTGTTTTCATGTTTTCATTGAGTGTAATTAGGATTGTTATCACTGCATTTCAGTTTTTGTGATTGAACTAGTCCAATTTGTTATTCGCTTGTGATGATTTCCACATTTCCTATCTACACCTATAAATAATTTTATCTCTCCTACCAAAGACATCTAAAATTCACTTTTCATCTCATTTGCAAAGTTATCACTCATGTCATTATTTCCTCCAAAAATAATATCATCCACAAATACTTCACTAACTAGTATCTTATCTCCTTCAGTATTGAGATATATATTGTTGTCTTCACTGGTTCTCTGAAAACCTATCTTCACAAAGTGTGAATATATTCTTTCATACCATGCTCTTGGTGCTTGCTTCAAACTGTATAGTGCCATGTGTAGTTTACACACTATATCCTTTGCATCAGTCAAAGCATAACCATCTAGCTATTCACTATAAACTTCCTCTTCTAGTATTCCATTTAGAAATGTTGCCTCCATATTCATATGATATAAATTGAATCCTCTATATGATGCAAATGCAAGTAAAGTCCTAACACCTTCCAATCTAGAAATTGGTGCAAATGTATCACCATAGTCTTCTCGTTCTTCCTATGCATAACCTTTGCATACCAATCTAGCTTTGTTTCTGACTACTACTCCATCTTCATTCAGTTTATTTCTGAATACCCATTTAATACCTATTATATTTTTGTTCACCGATCTGGGTACTAGGGTCCCTGCATTGTTCTTCTCAATCCGGTCAAGCTCTTCTTCCATAGCTTTGATCCAGTGATCATCTCCAAAGGCTTCCTTTGCTATTCTAGGCTCAATAGTCGAGATCATACAATAATTCTCTCTAATTCTTTTACTGGTTAACACTCTAGCATTTCTATCTCCAATAATCTAATCAAGATTATGATTGAGTCTAACATACCTTGGAATAATATGATCATGATCTTCAAGTTCTTCTTCCTCACTATCTTCATCTTCTGTAGAATCTACTTGTTCCGACTGAGTTGGTACAGTAGCATTCATTTCCAAAATCAGAATGTAAGGTTCATCTTCCTTCTTCTCCTCACTAGCTTCTCCTCTATCTTCAAGATACTCATCCACTTGGACATCAACACTTTCAATGATTCTCTTTGTCTAGTTGTTGTAACATTTGTAGGCTTTTCTCTTAGTAGAGTAACCAAGAAATATGCCTTCATCTCTTACAATCAAACTGTTAGGTCCCAGAGACAACTAAGAGGGGGGGGCTGAATCAGTTGTCCAATAAATTCAACCAAAATTAACTTAACCAAAACTTAATGCTTAATGTCAGTAAACCAAACTTTATGCTGGTAGATAGTTTTATCAGTTAATAATAGTACTAGTAAAGATTAATGCATGAAACAGAAAGACATTAACATCCACAACACATAACACAAATATTTGTACATGGAAACCTTGTAAGGGGAAAAACCATGGTGGGAGTCCTTACCCACAATAAAATGATACTACTGCAGATAGTATGTGTATACAATATGGATTTTGCACATGCAGAAAGGCCAACTGCCTAGAGCTCACTGCTCAATCACAAAATCAGAGTCACATTGACTACAATTGGATGGTTAAATCCAATGATAATTTACTACACAAAATAGAATCTTCATATGCTGGATTCAGTACTAGTTAAGTTCTGATTGGCTTCACAAAAACCTTCCTCTAACCTTCAAATGACATCTGCATGTATAGCTCTACTTATTTTCGCATATACCCTCTTACAATTCTTTTTCCAATCACATATCAATCTCACAAATGAGATCTTACATTTATACCATAACCTAAGACCAATTGAATGGGTCGGCTCACTAAAAGATATTATAATAAAATCAATTACAAATAAATTGATATCTAATGCATCATGTCAGCTCAATGAATTTACAATAATAATAGATCATCTTCATAACGTGTCGTGCTGATCTTGAATAGATATGATTGTCGGTGCATAACTTAGACCTATTTGTCGGTAACAACAAATATGCAAACCCGAATAGTCCAATAACCAAATTGCCAAAACTAGGTGATCAAATAATATCTTCAACATAATCAAGTAGTCTCCAAGTCATTCCAAGTGTCGATGAATAATATAATCTGTCGGTGAACCAAATATCGGTGATTGTGCATAAGTCTCTGACTTGCTTGTGAACAAAACAAAGATCTCCAAGTGCTGATAAGTGTTGACAATTGATGATAGGTGTTGACATCAATGACAAAACCATATCAACATAACCAAAATACCAACAATCTCCCCCTTTGGCATTGATGGCAACACAAGATGGAAAAACCATCAAAGTGTCAAAACAAAAATGCCAAAAACCCAAAACCAACAATCTCCCAAAGAGATCATTTACCAAAAATCAAAATATAGATACAGAGAGTAATCAATCTCTCCAACAATCATTCTCTCCAACAAGGGATAATGTGTTTTTCCATATCAATCTCTCCCCCTTTGACATCAAATGCCAAAGCAATACAAAACCAGATTCAAATACAAAATACCAACTCATTACAATATACCAACTACTCCCCCTGAGAAGTAGTTCTCCTCATCAAAGCTGGAGTAAAAGATTTTTCTATTAATTCTTCTGGTTGATGACAAATATCAATTGTCTAAGTCTCTACCGGTGGGGTAGGACACCAAGTTTCTCTCTGAGATATTCAAAAGTCTCCTTAGGCAAAGGCTTTGTAAAAATACCTGCAATCTACTCTTTAGTATTCACATAAACCAATTTCACTTCTGATTCATGATTTTCTTTAGGATTACTCTAAAATCTTGAAACAATACATACTTCATTCATAATATCAGGTCTTGTTTGTGTCAAATATAGTAAACCTCCTATCATAGACTTGTATCTAGTCGGATTAACAGGTGTTGATTCATCCTTCAAAGATAATTTATCAGTTGTAGTCATAGGTGTGCTTACCGGTTTACAATTTTCCATGCCCAATTTCTTTAGTAATTCCTTCAGGTACTTAGATTGACACAGGAATATACCTTTATCAGTCTGTGAAATTTGCAATCCTAAAAATAATTTTATCTCCCCAATCATAGACATTTCAAATTCTTGCAGCATTTTGTTAGAAAAGTCTTTACACAATCCATCTTCTCCTCCAAAGATTATATCATCAACAAAAACTTCAATAAACAAGATGTCATCATTAGTCACTTTGTAGTATAGATTGTTGTCAACATTACCTTTAGTGTATCCAAGCTTCAAAATATATTTGTCCAATCTAGCATACCAAGCTCTAGGAGCTTGTTTTAGTCCATATAAATCTTTCCTTAACTTGCAAACAATATCCTTGTTATCTGTCAAAGAAAATCCATCAGGTTGTTCAATATAAACTTCTTCTTCAAGATTTCCATTTAGAAATGAACATTTAACATCCATTTGATATACTTTATAGTTCTTGTGTGCTGTAAAAGCCAATGAAAGTCTAACTACCTCAATTCTAGCTACCGGTGCAAAGGTTTCATCGTAATCAATTCCTTCTTTCTATGAATATCCCTTACACACTAATCTTGCTTTGTTTTTTATTACCTTTACATCTTCATTAAGTTTATTTCTGAAAACCCATTTAATTCCAATTACATTTTTGTCTTTAGGCCGGGGAACTAATGACCAAGTGTTATTCCTTTCAATTTGTTCCAATTCATCTTCCATAGCTTTAATCCAATATTTATCTTCACATGCCTCATTAATTGATGTAGGTTCAATTTGAGAAATAAGACATACCTCTTCATTTTTCAATCTTCCTCTAGTCATAACTCCTTGAAATTTGTTTCCAATCATCTGATCTTCAGAGTGATTCAATCTTACATACCAGGGTGTTTTTACTTGCAGTTGTTCTTCAGTGACTATAGAATCTTCAGATGATGTCGATGTAACTGGATATCCATTCTGTACCGATGTATTCACAGTAGGTTCATTTGTGATTATCTCTATTTCCAGTTCAGAGTCTGTGTACCTTGAATTTCCTCTAAACTGTTCATCAATCTTCACATTTGCACTCTCAACAATTTTCTGCAATCTTTTATTAAAACATCTATATGCCTTGCTCTTAGATGAATAACCAATAAATATTCCATCACTTCTAGGATCAAGTTTGCCAATATACTCATCTCTTCTAATATAGCATTTACTTCCAAATATTCTGAAATATTTAAGAGTAGGAGTATTACCAAACCATAGTTCATGAGGGGTCTTACCAGTTTCACCTCTGATGTGAACTTTGTTAAATGTATAGACTATTGTATTGACTGCTTCTCTCCCATATATATGAGGTAGATTTTTTTTTTTCTGATACCATACTTCTAGCTGCATCCAAGATAGTTCTATTTTTCTTTTCAACAACTCCATTTTGCTATGGTGTTCAAGGTACTGATAACTGTCTTTTGATCCCATTCACTTCATAGAATGTATTAAATTCCTTAGATTTGAATTCAAGTCCTTGATCTAATCTTAAACATTTGATTTTCTTGCCAGTTTCATTCTCTACAATCACCTTGAATAGTTTGAATTTCCCAAATGCTTCAGATTTTTCCTTGAGAAAACTAACCCAACACATTCTTGAATACTCATCAATGATTAGCATAAAATATATATCTCCTTATATACTTCTAGTTCTTGTTGGACCACATAAATCAGTGTGAATTAAATCAAGAACATTGTTAGACTTCTCTGGAATACTCTTGAAAGTTGCTCTAACTTGCTTTCCAAATTGACATTCCTTACATACCAGATTGTGAGGTTTAACAATCTTAGGTAAATCTCTTACTGCCTTAGTTGTACTAATTTTCACAATGCAATCAAAATTTACATGACAAAGTCTCTTATGCCATAACAAAATTTCATCAATATGTGCAATCAAACATGCTTTCTCATTGTTGTTCAAATGAAAGATATTACCTCTAGTCTGATTACCGGTTGTAATTTCCAAACCAGTTCTGTTTAAGATTTTGCATTTACCATTCTTGAATTGTAACTGAAATCCTTTCTCAACTAATTGACCAACACTCAAAATATTATGCTTCAAACCTTCAACATATTAAACATTATTAGTATTGTGCTTACCATCAAAAGATATAGTGCCTTTTCCTTTGATCAAACAAGCTTTATCATCTCCAAATCTTACTAGACCTCCATTGTATTCTTGAAAGGTTAAGAATTTACTCTTACCACCAGTCATGTGATGTGAGCATCCTGAATCAATAATCCATTAATCCTTATCTTCAACTTTAGTTGCCAGGGCCTACTCTACTGGTTGAACAATAGGTGTTAGTTGATCTTCTATTATAGGAACAAAATCCCATCCATTGTCTGTCGGATCCTCATCAGAATCATCATTAACTCCATCATCATAATAACAAGATTTGTCTCTATTCTTCTTAAACTTGTATTTCTGATAATCAGAGTTAGGCTTATATGTTCTCTTAGCTTCTTCTCTTAATCTTGTATGTCTATCAGGACATATAAAAGCCATATGACCAATATTATTACAATTAAAACATTTAAAGGGTTCTTTACCTTCATACTTACTTCCAATTGGACCTTTAGACATTTTCCTTGCAAATAGTGCTTCAAGCTCTTCTGGTTCTTCATTTTCTCTCCTGCTTTCTTCAAGTTCTCTTGCATAAAAGGATTTCCAAAAATATTTCTCAGATGATGATGATGATGATGCACATGATGATGATGCCTCGAAAGCTAGATCTATCTTAATTCTAGTAACCGGACCAAATTCCTCAAGTTCAAAAGCTAAAAGTTTTCTAGCCAAAGTGTCTCTACGTACTAATGTATTAGGCATTGTTTTGAATCCATTTATAGTAGTAACTTTCATTTTATATGTTGGTGGCAAAGCTCTTAAAACTTTAGAAACAATCTCATCTTCACTTAAGGTTCCTCCACAACATTGTATACCCAAAAAAAATTCATTTGCTCTTTCCATAAAAGCATAAATTCTTTCATCTTCTTCCATTTTCAGATTTTCATACCTAACCTGGAAGCATTCAAGTTTTGCAATTTTGACTGTGGAATCTCCTTCATTCAATGTTTCCAGTTTGTCCCAAATAGCTTTAGCAGTAGATCTATCTGATAATCCCATGACTTGCTGACCTGACAATGCGCTCAAAAGTGCTTCTCTTGCTTTGCAATCATTTTCCTCATCTTTAGCCAAGTTTGGTGGATTAGGTTGACCTTAAGTAGGAGTAGTATAGCCATTCTTTGTAACATCCCATATGTCCTTTCCAATGCAATTCAAATGTGTCTCCATCCTGATCTTCCATATGCCATAGTTAGTTCCATCAAGTTTCGGACTGTCCTTCCTAAAATAGTTAGAAGACATTGGATCTCCTCAAGCTATTAAACTTCTGCAAAAAGAGGACTAGGCTCTGATACCAATTGTTAGATCTTGGAGACAACTGAGAGGGGGGAGGGGTGAATCAGTTGTCCAATAAATTCAACCAATTTTAACTTAACCAAAACTTAATGCTTAATACCGGTAAACCAAACTTTATGCTGGTAGATAATTTTATTAGTTAATTGTAGTACCAGTAAAGATTAATGTATGAAACAGAAAGATATTAACATACACAACACATAACACAAATATTTGTACGTGGAAACCTTGTAAGGGGAAAAACCATGGTGGGAAGCCTTACCCATAATCAAATGATACTATTGCAGATAGTATGTGTATACAATATGGATTCTGTGTTAGGTCTTGGAGGCAACTGAGAGGGGGGTGAATCAGTTGTTTAATAAATTCAAACCAAAAATGACTTAACCAACTTAATGCTTAATACCAGTAAACCAATCTTTTATACCGGTAGGTAGTTTTATCAATTAATTGCAATATCAATCAAGATTAATGCATGAAACAAAAAGACAAAGTCATCCACAACACATAACACCAATATTTGTATGTGGAAACCCTATAAGGGGAAAAACCATGGTGGGAAACCTTACCCACAATCAGATGATACTACTGTAGATAGTAAGTGTATACAAATGGGTTCTACACATGTAGAAAGGCCAAGCGCCTAGAGCTCATTTATCAAACACAAAATAGGAGTCACACTGACTACAATTGGATGGTTAAATCTAATAAGGATGTACTGCTCAAATTAGCATCTTTCTATGCTGGATTCAGTACCGGTGTAGTTTTGATTGTCTTCACAAAAACCTTCCTTCAACCATCAAATGATGTTTGTGTGTATAGCTCTTCTTATTCTCACATATACCTTCATACAATCCTTTTTCACATTCCTCATTCGATCTTACAAATAAGATCTTACATTTATACCATAACCTAAGACCAATTTTAGTAGGTAGACTCTAAAGGATATTAAAATAAAATCAATTTACAATTAAAACAATATCCGATGCAATAACCGATTCAACATGTCGGCTTGATGCATTTACAACAATAATAAAACATCTCCATAGTGTGTCGTGCTAATCTAGAAAAGATAAACCTGCTAGTGTGTAACCTAGACCTATTTGCCGGTAACAACAAATATACAAATACGAATATGCCAATAAACAAATCTTCAAGAGAAAGTGTCCAAATGATGTCTTTGACATAACCAAGTTTTTTCCATGCCATTCCAAGTGTTGGTGAACATTATATCATGTCGGTGTACCAGATACGAGTGGTTGTGCATAAGTCATTTGCTTTGCTGGTGAATGTTGCTGATTCTCCAAAGTGCCAGAGTTGATAAGTGTTAGTAGGCGTTGACATCAATGACAAAACCATACCAAAATACCAACAATCTCCCCCTTTGTCATTGATGGCAACACAAGATGGAAAAACCATTCAAAGTGCCAAAACAAAAATGCCAAATACCAAAAGCTAACAATCTCCCAAAAGAGATCATAACCAAAAATCAAAATATAGATACTGAGAGTAACAATCTCTCCCCCAATGAATAACCTCTCCCCAAAAGATAATGTGTTTTTCCATATCAATCTCTCCCCCTTTGACATCAAATACCAAAGTAGAAATTAAAAAAAAACATTTTTTAGATACAAAATACCAACCAATTCAGTATACCAACTACTTCCCCTGAGAAGTAGCTTCCTCATCAAAGCTGGAGTAAAAGATTTCTCTGTTAATTCTGTTAGATGATGACAAACATCAACTTCCTAAGTCTCTACCGATGGGGGTATGACCCCAAGCCGATCTCTGAGATATTCAAAAGTCTCCTTAGGCAGAGGTTTAGTGAAAATATCTGCAATCTACTCTTTAGTATTCACATAAACCAGTTTTATTTCTTTTGCTTCAACATTTTCCCTTAGAAAATTTAGTTTGATAGAAACATGTTTGGTTTTAGAATGTAATACCAAATTCTTAGATATATCAATTGCTACAGTGTTATCACAATAGATAGTAATAGGTTCCTTGCACTTTACCTTTATGTCCTTCAACATTTTCTTAAGCCATAATACTTGTGTACAGTTAGTTGCTGCTGCAACATATTCTGATTCTATTGTTGATAAAGATGTACAACTTTGTTTCTTACTCAACCAAGAAATTAATCTGCTTTCAAGAAAAAATGCTCCATTGGTGGTGCTTTTTCTATCATCCACATCTCCTGCCCAATTTGCATCTGTATATGCACATAATTCAAAGTTTTCATCTCTAGGATACCATAATCCAAGATTTGTAGTGCCTTGTAAGTATCGGAAAATCCTTTTTACAACTGATTCATGATTTTCTCTAGGATTACTCTGAAATCTTGAAACAATACATACTGCATTCATGATATTAGGTCTAGTTTGTGTCAAATATAGTAAACCTCCTATCATAGATTTGTACCTGGTTGGATTAACAGGTGTAGATTCATCCCTTAGTGATAATTTGTCATTTGTAGTCATAGGTGTGCTTACTGGTTTAGAGTTCTCCATCCCAAATTTCCTTAGTAACTCTTTCAAGTACTTGGACTGGCTCAAGAATATACCTTTATCAGTCCTAGAAATCTGCAATCCTAAGAAGAATTTTATTTCTCCAATCATAGACATTTCAAATTCTTGCTTCATTTCAATAGAAAAGTCTTTACATAATCCATCTTCTCCTCCAAAGATTATATCATCAACAAAAAATTCTATAACCAAGATTTCATCATTAGTCACTTTGTAATATAAGTTGTTGTCAGCATTACCTTTAGAAAAACCAATTTTCAGAAGATACTTATCCAATCTTGCATACCAAGCTCTTGGAGCTTGCTTCAACCCATACAAAGCTTTTCTTAACCTGCAAACCATATCTTTATTATCTATCATAGAAAATCCTTCAGGTTGTTTAATGTAAACTTCTTCTTTGAGATCTCCATTCAGAAATGCACATTTAATATCCATTTGATATACTTTGTAGTTCTTGTGTGCTGCAAAAGCTAAAAATAATCTAACTGCCTTAATTCTAGCTACCGGTGCAAAGGTTTCATTGTAATCAATTCCTTCTTTTTGACAATATCCCTTACACGCTAGTCTTGCTTTATTTCTGATTTCCTTGCCATATTCATTAAGTTTGTTTCCGAATACCCATTTGGTTCCAATCACATTTTTGTCTTTAGGCCAGGGAACTAATGTCCAAGTGTTATTCTTCTCAATTTTCTCTAATTCTTCTTCCATAGCCTTAATCGAGTGTTCAT
The DNA here is from genome assembly GCF_030272615.1 of Cryptomeria japonica. Classification (NCBI taxonomy): domain Eukaryota; kingdom Viridiplantae; phylum Streptophyta; class Pinopsida; order Cupressales; family Cupressaceae; genus Cryptomeria; species Cryptomeria japonica. Next base: position 774,877,552 of record NC_081409.1, on the reverse strand, counting down.
CTTCACATGCCTCATTAACAGATGATGGTTCAATTTGAGAAATAAGACATACCCCTTCATTTGTCAATCTTCCTCTTGTAAAAACTCCTTCATACTTGTTTCCAATTATCTGATCTTTAGAATGATTCGGTCTTACATACCAAGGTGTCTTTGTTTGCTACTGTTCCTTAATTATAGTGGAATTTTCAGATGATACCAGGGTAACTGGATCTTCATTTTGTACCAGTGGGTTCAGTGTAGGTTCATTTGTTAAAATTTCTGTTGCCGGTTCAGAGTCTATATATCTTGAAGTTCCTCTGAATTGTTCATCAATATTCACATTTGTACTCTCAACAATTTTCTACAATCTTTTGTTAAAACATCTATATGCCTTACTCTTAGATGAATAACCAGGAAATATTCCTTCATCACTTCTAGGATCAAATTTACCAATATACTCATCTCTTCTGATATAACATTTTCTTCCAAATATTCAAAATATTTAAGTGTCGGAGTAATACCAAACCATAGTTCATGAGGGGTCTTACTGGTTTCACCTTTGATGTGAAATTTATTGAATGTATAGACCGTTGTACTTACTACTTCTCTCCAATATACATGTGGTAGGTTTGCTTCTAATAACATACTTCTAGCTGCATCCAAGATAGTTCTATTTTTCCTTTCTACAACTCCATTCTATTGTGGTGTCCGAGGTGCTGATAGTTGTCTTCTGATTCCATTCACTTCACATAATGCATTAAATTCCTTATATGTAAATTCTCCTCCTTGATCTGATCTTAGACATCTGATTTTCCTACCAGTTTCATTTTCTGCCATTGCTTTTAACAGTTTGAACTTCCCAAGTGCTTCTAATTTTTCTCTGAGAAAAGTAAACCAAAACATTCTAGAATAGTCATCAATGATTAGCATGAAATATCTATCACCTTGTAAACTTTTAGTTCTAGCTGCACCACATTAATCAATATGAATTAAGTCAAGAGCATTATTGGATTTTTCTGGAATACTTTTGAAAGTAGCTCTAACTTGTTTTCCAAATTGACATTCCTTACATACCGAATTGTGAGGCTTAACAATCTTAGGTAGATCTCTAACTGCCTTAGTAGTACTGATTTTTACCATGCAATCAAAATTTACATGACAGAGTCTCTTATGCCATAGCCAACTTTCATCAATATGTGTAATCAAGCATGTCTTTTCACTGTTATTCAAATGAAATATATTACCTCTAGTTTGATTACCGGTTGCAATTTCCAAACCAGTTCTATTCATGATTTTGCATTTTCCATTTTTGAATTGTAACTGTAATCCTTTCTCAACTAATTGACCAACACTCAAAAGATTATGCTTTAAACCTTCAACATAGTAAACATTGTCAGTGTTATGCTTACCATCAAGAGATATTGTACCTTTACCTTTGATCAAACAAGCTTTATCATCTCCAAATCTCACTAGACCTCCATTATATTCCTGAAAAGTCAAGAATTTACTTTTATCACTAGTCATATAATGTGAGCATCCTGAATCAATGATCCATTCATCCTTAACTTCAATTTTAGCTGCCAAGGCTTGTTCTACCGGTTGAACAGTAGGTGTCAGTTGATCTTCTATTATAGCAACAAAAACTCATCCATTGTCTGTTGGATCCTCATCAGAATCATCAGTAACTCCTTCATCAGCAAGATAACAAAATTTGTCTTTATTCTTCTTAAATCTGTATCTCTGATATTTAGGGTTAGGCTTGTATGTTCTTCTAACTTCTTCTCTTAGTCTAGCATGTCTATCAGGGCATCCTAAAGCCATATGACCAATCTTATTATAGTTAAAATATTTAAAGGTTGTTTTACCTTCATACTTACTTCCAAATGGACCTTTAGGCATTTTTCTTGCAAATAGTGCTTCAAGTTCTTCAAGTTCTTCATTTTCTCTCCTGCTTTCTTCAAGTTCTCTTGCATAAAAGGCTTTCCAATTAGACTTGTCAAATGATGGTGCACATGATGTAGACACTTTAAAAGCTAAATCTATCTTTATAGTAGGAACAAGACCAAATTCCTCAATTTCAAAAGCTGAAAGTTTTCCAATCAATGTATCCCTAGTTATTGATGTATTAGGCATTGTTATTAACTCATTTATAGTAGTAACTTTCATTTTATATGCTGGTGGCAATCCTCTTAAAAATTTTGAAACAATTTCATCTTGACTTAAAGTTCCTCCACAACATTTAATACCCAAAACAATTTCATTTACTCTTTCCATAAAAGCAAAAATCCTTTCATCTTCTTCCATTTTCATATTTTCATACCTGACCCGGAAGCTTTCAAGTTTTGCAATTTTGACTGTGGAGTCTCCTTCATTCAGTGTTTCCAAATGATCCCAAATAGCTTTAGTTGTAGACCTATCTGATAATCCCATGATTTGTTGATTTGATAATGCTCTCAAAAGTGCTTCTCTTGCTTTTCAATCATTTTCCTCATCTTTAGTCAAGTTAGGTGGATTAGGCTGATTCTGAGTAGGAGCAGTATAGACATTCTTTGTAACATCCCAGATGTCCTTTCCAATGCAATTTAGATGTGTCTCCATCTGATCTTCCATATGCCATAGTTGGCTCCATCAGGTTTAGGACTATCCTTCCTGAAATAGTTAGTAGACATTTGATCTCCTCAAGCTATTAAACTTCTACAAAAGAGGACTAGGCTCTGATACCAATTGTTAGATCCTAGAGGCAACTGAGAGGGGGGGGGGGGGGGTGAATTAGTTGTCTAATAAATTCAAACCAAAAATGACTTAACCAACTTAATGCTTAATACCGATAAATCAAATTTTTATACCGGTAGACAGTTTTATCAGTTAATTGCAATACCGGTAAGGATTAATGCATGAAACAAAAAGACAAAGTCATCCACAACACATAACACCAATATTTGTACGTGAAAAGCCTATAAGGGGAAAAACCATGGTGGGAAACCTTACCCACAATCAGATGATACTGCTGCAGATAGTAAGTGTATACAAATGGGGTCTGCACATACAAAAAGGCCAAGCGCCTAGAGCTCATTGCTCAAACACAAAATAGGAGTCACACTGACTATAATTGGATGGTTAAATCCAATAAGGATGTACTACTCAAATTAGCATCTTTCTATGCTAGATTCAGTACTGGTGTAGTTCTGATAGTCTTCACAAAAATCCTCCTTCAACCTTCAAATGATGTCTGCGTGTATAGCTCTACTTATTCTCGCATATACCTTCACACAATCCTTTTTTGCATTCCTCATTCAATCTTACAAATAAGATCTTACATTTATGCCATAACCTACGACCAATTTTAGTAGGTCGGCTCTAAAGGATATTATAATAAAATCAATTTACAATTAAAACAATATCTGATGCAATAACCAATTCAACATGTCGCCTTGATGCATTTACAACAATAATAAAATATCTCCATAGTGTGTCGTGCTGATCTAGAAAAGATAAACATGATGGTGTGTAACCTGGACCTATTTGCCGATAACAACAAATATATAGATATGAATAGGCCAATAAACAAATCTTCAAGATGAAGTGTCCAAACGATGTCTTCGACATAACCAAGTGTTTTCCATCCCATTCCAAGTATTAGTGAACATTATATCCTACTGGTGTACCAGATACTGGTGAATGTTGTTGATTCTCCAAAGTGCAAGAGTTGATAAGTGTTAGTAGGTGTTGACATCAATGACAAAATATACCAACATTCTACACATGCAAAAAGGCCAGCTGCCTAGAGCTCACTGCTTAATCACAAAATGAGAGTCACACTGACTATAATTGGATGGTTAAATCCAATGATAATGTAGTGCACAAAATAGTATCTTCATATGCTGGATTCAGTACTGGCTAAGTTTTGATTACCTTCACAAAAACCTTTCTTCAACCTTCAAATGATGTCTGCATGTATAGCTCTGCTTATTTTCACATATACCCTCTTACAATTCTTTTTCGAATTGCATATTAATCTCACAAATGAGATCTTACATTTATACCATAACCTAAGACCAATTGAATAGGTCGGCTCACTAAAAGATATTGCAATAAAATCAATTACAAATAAATCAATATCCGATGCATCATGTCAGCTCAATGCATTTACAATAATAATAGATCATCTCCATAACATGTTGTGCTGATCTAGAATAGATATGCTTGTCGGTGCATAACTTGGACCTATTTGCTGGTAATAGCAAATATGCAAACCAAAATAGTTCAATAACCAAATCACCAAAACCGAGTGATCAAATAATGTCTTCGACATAATCAAGTAGTCTCCAAGTCATTCCAAGTGCCCGTGAATAATATAATCTACCGGTGAACCAAATACCAGTGATTGTGCATAAGTCTCTGACTTGTTGGTGAACAAAACAAAGATCTCCAAGTGCTAATAAGTGTTGACAAGTGATGACAGGTGTTGACATCAATGACAAAACCATATCAACCTAACCAAAATACCAACAAAAACTTACCAACATAGTCACCTCTCTTGATAAAATATTTACTATCAAAATATTAAAGTAACTGACATTAGGTGACCTACCATACCAGTATTCATAAGAAGTTTTATCCTTACCTCTTTTAACCAATATCCGGTTCAATGTGTAGACAGTTGTGCTGACAACTTCTCTCTAGAAATTTTTAGCAACACCTCCTTGTATTAGCATAGTTCTAGCAGCTTCAACAACTGACCGGTTGTTCCTCTCTTCAATACCATTCTATTGTGGTGTCCTAGGTGCAGAAAGACACCTCTAAATTCCATTGTCTTTACAGTATCTAGTGAATTCCTCAGAAGTAAATTCACCACCTTGATCAGTTCTTAAGCACTTTATATTCTTTCCACTTTCCTTTTCAGCTAAGGCCTTGAATGCCTTAAACTTGCTAAAGGCTTTTGTTTTGTCCTTTAATAATGTGACCCACATCATTCTTGAGCAATCATCAGTGAATATCATAAAATACCTATCACCCTGAATACTCTTAGTCCTTCTTGGTCCACAAAGGTCTGTATGAACCAAATCTAGCAAATATTCTACTAAGAAAGATTTTCTCTTAAAAGTTGAGGATGCCATCTTCCCTAACTGACATTCCTTACACAGAGAATTCACCAGTTTGTCCAACTGAGGCAAACCTCTTACCAATCTAGATTTACTGACTTCAACAATGTTATCAAAATTTATATGACAAAATCTCCGATGCCAAAGACAACTATCATCAACTTTAGCAATTAAACAATTGTTGACTTTAGGATTTAGGTGAAACAAGTTACCTTTTGTCTGCTTGCCGGATGCGATCATCTGCACTACTCTTTCCATTAAGAGAAATGGTTCCCTTTTCTTTTACCATGTAAGGTGAGTCATTTCCAAATATCACAACACCTCCATCAAATTCCTTCAAAGTAAGAAACTTACTTCGATCACCAGTCATGTGGTGTAAACAACCACTATCTATAATCCAATCATCAAAACTATCCATATAAGAAACTAATGCCTTCTGATCTGATGTCTCCTCTTTAATGGAAACAAATACAATGTCCTCATTTGCATCTCCCTTAGATTCCTCATCAGTAAATCCTCCATCAACTGCAATGAGACAATCTTTTTTACCTTTTCCTTTGTACTTCTTATACTTCTTCCGTTTATGCTCATTGTCTCTATTTGGACTTTTAGCTACAATATGTCCAATATGGTTACATGCAAAACAATTGAAAGGTAATTTACCTCTGTACTTACCAGTACCTCTGGGTAACCACTTGGCCAACAATGCTTCAAGATCAATTAGATTGTCTTCATCATCAACTTCTCTGTTGGATCTAGACTCATAATTGTGACTGGCTTCTCTTCTTTTCCTCACTGGTGGATTAGAAACTAAAGCTCTAAATGAAGATTCTGATTTTTGAATACTTCCATCAAAATCATTTAATTCAAATGCAGTTAGTCTACTAATGATGGAGTCAAGAGTTACCTTTGTTTTATCAATAGAATTTAGTTCCTAAATGGCTACAACTCAGATAGCATAGACCGTTAGAATGGTTCTCAACACCTTTCTAACCACTATGGTATCCTCCACTTTACCACCAGTACTTTTGATCTCACCGACTATCTCTTTGATCCTTTGACCATACTGTTGAATATTCTCACCTCTAGCCATCTGCATGTCATCAAATTTACCTCTCAGACTCTCTTCTTTGACAATATTTACATTCTCATCATCGCTATAGATATCCTCAAGTTTCTTCCACACATAATAAGAAGTGTCCAAACCATGGACATCAACATACTCTGAATTAGACAAGGAACTGATAATGGCATCCAATGCTTGATTATTCTCTTGTTGCTCCTTCTTTTGATCATCAGAGAGAATCCCACTAGGCAAGGTAATTTGGTAACAACTTGTTCCCAATATTGACTTCCTAGACTCTTGATATAGATCTTCATCCTATCACTCCAGATTCTATAATTTTCCCTATTGAACTTCAGACCTTCTTTCTTCATCATGGTCTTCTAGATCTTTACCTCAAAATATTAGGCTTAGACACTAGAGGACCTGAAAAGCTCTGATACCAATTGATGATATGATGAATCAATATTGATCCAAACAACTACTAAGAGGGGGGGTGAATCAGTAGATATAAAACAAACTAAACTTTCTCCAATCTCAAAACCCAACTCATAAATCAATCACTGAACAGTAAACTACAACAACACTGTCATGTTTACCGGTTAATTGGCATAACAAAATAATAGTGAAACATATCGGAAACTCTCAAACCATTTAACCAAAACATTAAAACACTTTTTCAGATCACTTCCAGTCATCTTAACATATCTAAGTGGCTTTACCACTTTAAAAAAATTAATCATATCAAAACATAACGACAAAAACCATTCACCACTTGACACAATGATTTTTGATGTGGAAACCCAAATGGGAAAAACAACGGTGGGGATGAATACCCACAAGTATTCTGAACTCTTCTGAAGTTTGCCCTGTTAGGAGCCAAGCCTTGTTAGAAGCTTTATAAAAATGTCCTATTAGGAAAAAATCCAGTTAAGGACCACTCGGTTAAGGGATTGACTACAATACCTTGTTAAAGAATACCTTGTTAGGAGTAACCTCAATAGAGGATTTGAAATCGAAGCTAATGAATCACCTGGTTAAAGGATTTACAAAACACTAAGCTTGTTAAAGCTTACCCGGTTAAGGTATTTAACTGTTGTAATTGTTAGAGAACAACAAGGTTTTTGTTGATTTGGTAATAGCACTAATCTTCTTGATCAAATCTTATTCATGCTCCTATCTACCTTCAACCATTCTACAGATACTCCTTATGGTTCAGCAATTGATCACATTGACACTTAACCAAAATTGCCAACACTACTACAAAACAACTCATCGACCTTATAAGCAAAATAATTGGTTGGTAACACATCATAAAACCTAAGATCTCATAGAGATTAAAAGCAAATCAGTTCAAGCATGACCATTAGATCACATAGAAATCATCAACACATTGCCCAAGACAATCTTCACCACTCCTTGATCACCGCTCATCAAATCCTGTAACTCATCACACAGTTTCCACTTCATGCAATGTACTCACTCATTCCCAAGATAAAACAGTTATCTCAACACACCAAAAAACACTTGAAACTCATCACGTGCATCCTTCATACGTCACATAATCATCTTCGATCACCATTTGATCATAGATCAACACAACCAATTCACCAAGCTCCATCGGTTAGGGTTTGGCATATCAACAAGTAGGGTTACCAGTTGATCTCTTAGCTACAATAGTAATATCGGTTACCTTCACTTGCTCAACTACCGGTTGCAAAATAACTCCTTTATCGATTACAATTGACATTAATGACAACACTTATACTTCATTAATGCAATCTTCATGAAAATGCCAACAAATTAGTCCTCACCGGAACATCAAACTTAATCACAAAACATAGATCTGATAAACTGCAGTAACAACAAAGATAAGCAAATTGAGAGCACAACACACAACATCAATATTTTGATGTGAAAAAATTGTTTAAGAGAAAAACCACGGTGGGAGCCTACCCACAGTAAGATTATACTCTATAGTAGTATGTGAAAATATTACAATGGGGAATACACATGCATTCAGGCACACTGCCTAGAGCTCACTGCTAAAATATAATGGCCCAGAAGGCTACAACCATTAGGGAAGTCTCACTGACTTACAATAAGATTCAGACTACAATCCAAAAGAAATGAACTGAAAGAAAAACATGTCCAAATGCCTAATTATAGTTTGGGTTAAGCACATATGTCTTCTCTGTAACACCAATCTCTCCTCAATCACAACACTGAAGGATGAATCACTTGTTCACACATAAACCTCTTTGATAATGAGAACATACTATCGACACCTAAATTACATGAACATGTCACTTATATATACAAATCATCAACCGTGATAACAAGGTCGATTAAACCCTCAACACTCAATTATAAAATTACATCACACGATACAAAGATCAACCATCAGACCAATATAATGGTTTGCATAGCATAACATGGACCTAAAACACATTTCTAAATTCTCAACTCCATCGGAAATCATGCCAAGATCAACCACAACATGCTACACCACCAGGAGAATTACATAACATGAAAATCATCATTAGTTCATAGAAACCATCCAAAACTTGCACAATTATCAATATGGATCATCAAAACAAATAGGATACAATTAGGAAATACCAACAAGCATGTTAGAATCATCAGGAAGAACTGCGCCAACACCACTTATCAAATCTTCATCAGTCAACATCTGAAAGATCAAGAACACAACCAATTAGAAACTGTAATAAAGAAAGATAACTTGAGGAACACCAAATCACAAACCATCTAAAATGAAGATATACAAGACCATCCCAAGCAATATCCCAAAAAATCAGCACAAGATTTGATCACACTAGAATTCTAGAGGAAATACTGAGCTCTACAAAATAGTGATCAACAAGACAACACTACAAACTGGATCATAAGATCTTCCCAATCTACAATCACTAGAGCAATACACAGGAATATGTTGACATCAATGACAACAACATATCATAGCAGAAGCAATGACAAACAATATCCAACAATTCATGCACATACTTAGATTGAGAAATGAAAATGCCTTTGTTAGTCTGTTTAATCTGCAATCCTAAGAAGAATTTCATCTCACCTATCATAGACATCTCAAATTTATTTTTCATATCATCAGGAAACTTCATACTCAAATCATCATCTCCTCCAAAAATGATATCATTAACAAAGACTTCAACAATCAAGATGTCATCATTATCAACTTTAAAGTATGAATTACTATCAACAGTACCTTAAATACCTTTACAAAATCCCAACTTCATCAAGTACCCATCCAATCTAGCATACCAAGCTCTAGGGGCTTGCTTCATTCCATATAATGCTTTCTTTAGTTTGCATACCATGTCTCCTTCATCTGATAAAGAAAATCCATCCAGTTTCTCAATATAGACTTCCTTGTCTAGATCACCATTCAAGAAGGCTGATTTGACATCCATTTGATACACCTTGAAATTTTTGTAAGAAGCATATACAAGGAGCAATCTAGCAGCTTCAATTCTAGCTACCAGAGAAAAAGTCTCCTCATAGTCAATACCTTCCATCTGATAACACCCTTTACATACCAGTCTTTCTTTGTTTCTAACAACTTCACCAACCTCATTCAATTTATTCTGAAACACCCATTTAGTGCCAATCACATTCTTGTCTTTAGGTCTCAAAACAAGCTCCCAAGTATTATTCTTCTCAATCTAACTCATCTCTTCTTCTATTTCTTTTATCCAATTCTCATATTTACATGCTACTACAACTGCAACATGCTACACCACCAAAAATACCGCATAACACGAAGAATATCACCATACCCATAAGATCTTCAAGAACACACACAAGGATCAATGTGAACCACCAAAATAAATAGGACACAATTAGGAAACACCATCAAACATGTTAGAACCATCCTCAATAGCTATGGAGTACCAAATCATGAACCATCTAAAATGTAGATACACATGAACATAAAAAATACTCTCCTAAATCCACAACCAAAGATCTAGTCATACTGGAGCACAACAAATCAAATACCAAAACACTGCAATACCGAACACTGAAGAATAGTCTTCATACCTATAATGCTCACAAAAATACCCTAGAGAAATAAACCAAAATCTACTAACAAAAGGAGATAATTTGTTTGTTTAATCTAGGAAATGAAATCTTGGTCAACTTAAAGTAATGCACGTTGCTTTGAGAAGGAAATTGCTTTGCAAAACAAAATGTGGATTGTTCTTTTTAATCTTGAAAACAAGTATTGATTGTGAATTTAAACCTTTGCAAAAGAATAAAGATTGTTGTTATTGTTTTTATAACCCCAAAATTTGAAGTGTGAGCCTAACTTGCAAGAAGGAAAATGTGAAGTTAATGTTCTTTTTAACTGTACAAAATTTAATTTAAAAAAAAAAAAACCCAAATCGAAATGTGAGATTTTTTCACCAATGGAACTTTAATGAGATTATTTTTATCTTGAAAGGAAAATGAATTAATTTTAGCCAACCTTGAAAAATTAAAAAAAATTAGATTCAAATCCTACTTTAACTTCTTCAACCCTGCATCAAACTGTTAGATCTGCCAAAAAAAAATAAGTTAGACAAATCAAGAATCATATGGGGGGCTTCTCCAAGACTATTTTCAAATCTTTGTTACAAATTGCCTTTGTTAAAGAAGAAACTCACATGAGGTTTGTCACTAACTCGTACAACAATTCCCATATGCCCATATGACAAAACAGTTTTATCGTACGAGAAAACAATTAGCTCGTTCGAGTTCAAATACTAGCTCGTATAAGCTTAGAAAAGAGGCAGAGGATAAAATAACATAGAAAACATCTCTTTGTCTTCACCATAAACTCATACGAGTTCCTTCATAGGCCCATACGAAAAATAGTAGGTTCCCATACAACACTCGTACGAACTTGCATGAATACTACAGAAAAATTGTTAGCAAAATATGGATTTTAGGGGTCTTGCTCCACGGTGGGTGCCAATTAATGTGTGTTAAAAATATGGGGGATGCCTGCACCTACAAGAAAACACAAATCACACACACACATGAGACATTATGTTAGTGAATTCAAGAGATAGAAAATACAAACTAATCTACTTGTTACTCCAAGAAATCTCAAGATTGCTAAGCCCGTCCCATGCTCCTCTATCTTTAAAGATCTCTAAGATTCAAGGTGGCCCTCACTTGGAAGAGCACTTGATCCTCAATATGACAACCTAGAGATCGAGTTATGAATGATGATTCTAGGATCAAAATGACTAAAACTAAGATCCTAGCTAAGATGAGACGATAGATAAAGATGCAAGGTGCAACATGGAGATATGAAATGAGTTCCAAATTGAAAGATTAAGTGAACTAGTTAGGCTAATATGATGATGAGATATGAGAATTCTATGAAAATGATATGAATTAAGCTAGCAAGATATTCTAAACATGTATAAACAAAATAAGCTATGATGTAATTAAAATGGCCTAAATGCTTGGTTATGGGGATTGAGCTCCTTGATAACTTGCACAACACAATTAGACTATAGATTGTATGCAATAGAAAACTTGATGCCTAGATTGAAGAAATGGGCTCTATTTATAGAGAAAATATAGAAATGGATGGTTGAGATTGAGCGATCTCAACAAGGGCTAGGATTGAAAGTTATCAATCCATGTGAGGGATTCAATCCAATCCCAAGTTGACAAATTTCATCTTGAGAGGGCTTGAGAGATGCTAAGCAAGAATTAGATACTAATTAAGCATTAGGGAAGACTTCAAGGGGTGACATCATTGGATAATGCTTTTATCCAAGGAAGCAGACTATTTTTCAAGAGGTAAACTCTTGTGCAAGGATAAAAGATGGTCAAGTGGACAGACATCATGGGTTAGAGGTGTGGGCTTGTAAGAGGCATTAAATGCCTTTTGAAGACTTTGGAGGCTAACTTTCTCCAAGAGGAAAACCACTAGTGGTTTAGGGGACAAATTTGTAAGAGCCTTACAAATTTGGGGGTATTCAACAAGTTACCTTGTTGAAAGGAGGTCTTAAATGCATTTTGAAGACTTTCTCCAAATTAGGGTAAGTGATTCCCCAAATTTAGGGATTGGACATGATGTGGAGAATTAGGATAAATAATGGAGGATTACAAGGATTCTAAAATAAATTAGGAGGGCAAGTGGAAAATTTAGGATTTGGCAAGTAGGTGAGGAAAAATAGGAATTTTAGTAAATTAAAAAGGTTTAATTTAGCCAAAAGAGGATGCAACTTGCATTTGTAGGATTTTGCAAGTGGGGGGATTTACAAATAAATTTTGATTTATTTAGGTGCAAAGGAGATTTTAATTAAATGTAGATTTAATTAAAATGGGAAAGGGAATAAATTGATATTTTTAATTAAATGGATTAGATAGAAGAAGGGTATATTAATTAAATCTTAAGTTAATTAATAGGTGATTAGAAGAATAGGGATATTAATTAAATCTTAATTTAATTAATAGGAAGAATTAATGATGATTAAATGAAGAAAATCCATTTAATTAGTTATCCCAGTTTTAGGTGTCTACAAATACAAATCATCAACCTTAATGATAAGGTTGGCTAAACCCTAAACCCATAAACCCATAATTACAAAAAATACACCACACAATGTCACCAAAAAAATATTAGGATTTATATCACATAGCATGGACCTAATTTGAATTCCTAAACAATTACATCCATCATAAATCACACTAAGACTAATCTCCAACACGTTTCACCAACCAGGAGAAACCCTTAGTGCAATATCACAGAATATTCAACCGGATCCAAATAGGACCACCAAGTCAGCACGTCAACCAATGCGAAGCCACCAAACAATTAGATCATGATCAAGAACACCTTTAGCATGTTAGAAACCATTTCCATAAGCCAAACCAAAATCACTTAACCAAATCATCAAGTATCGCCAACCGGTAAAGCTAACCGACACCAAGAAATATCATCTAGGAACATAAGTGATAGCTCCTGGAGAACCAAATTAGGAATCAATAGAATATGACAAGCATATAACCAGCCTGAATAACCATCCAAAACCAAATCCAAGGATCTAATCATATTGGATCATAATCACACCCAAAACCAAGACAAACACCAAGTCTAACTGGGATAGGTCCAACCGGGATAGAAAAACCATATCCAACTGGGATATAGTGTTGACATCAGTGACAATATTTAACCAAATCCAACATATTGCCAAAAATCTCCCTCTTTGGCATTGATGGCAACACTAAATGTGAAAATCATCCAAGTGCCAAGGAATGCCAACAATCTCCCAAAGACTGATCTGAAATATATCTCCTCCTTTGATTAACTTATTTTCACATGAACAACATCTCCCCCTTTGACATCAATGACAAAGGATAGGTACCTCCAAACAAAAATATTGAATCAAATAGTTGACTACTCCCCCTGAGTAACAACATCATCTCATCAACCCAGATCAGAAAATATGTCTAATAGGCTTACCGAATTGATGCATCCCTGCATCTCTAAGTCTATTTCGGAGGGGTGGTGACCCCTAGCTGATCTTTGAGATATTCAAAAGTATCTTTAGGCAATGGTTTTGTTAGAATATCTACAATGTGTTCCTTAGTAGGCACATACACCAATCTGACTTCGTTTTCTTCAACCTTTTCTTTCAAGAAAATATACCTTATAAAAATATTTTTTGATTTGGAATGCAATACTGGATTCTTTGACATATCAATAGCAGCAGTATTTGTTGGCATTGCACACTCTAATTAGAAATTGTAGGTGATTGAAGGTATTGTCATTCATGGCAACCTTGCAATCCTATGGCATCGACACCAGCAGACTCTACATCAGCAGATAGTTTACCGGTAGTGGCAAAGATGATTACCGACAACCTGACCGATAGGATTTTAATTATTGTATTTTGTATTTTATTGTAATATCTTTTTGTAAGATGACAAGGCGTATTGTAATAAGAATCATGTATAAGTATGAGATCTTGTAGATCATTTAATGCGTGGACAAGGGAAGATTATTGCAGAAGTAACATGCAGATATTAAGGCAGATTTTGGAGTAAGGTTTATGGTTATTGTATGAGCTTAAACCGGTACTGAACCTAGCATAGTAGATGCTGAACTAAAGCAGTACATTATATTGAATATTCATAATCCATTTTGTAAGTCAGTGAGACTTCCTTTTGTAATTAAGCAGTGAGCTTTAGGTAGTTGGCCTTCCTGCATGTGCAAGCCCCTATTGTAAGTAATATCCATTCATTGGCCAGTGAGTGAATATTGTGGGTTACAAATCCCACCGAGGTTTTTCCCACAACGGATTTCCTCATTAAAAAATTTGTATTATGGTGTGCTTTCTATGTTGTGCTTATTGTTCATATTTACTGCATTAATTCTTGTTTACCGATACACTATTTTGGAATGCAATTTATTTAATAAGGTCAGAAAATCTGTTAATCGGCAAGATACTGATTCACCCCCCCGCTCTCAGTATCTTTGGGAATCCTAACAATTGGTATCAGAGCCTGGTCCTCTTTTTTCAAAAGCCTAACATCTTGAGGGAGATTCTGACACCGGAACATATGGATAGCTTGAGAAAGCAATTGGAAACAACTCTTGCAAATTATGATGCAGAAAAGTTGAAGAATATCAAACTTGAAGATGATCTGAAGGCTGCACAGGAAATCATTCAAGGACTTTAGAAGAATCTTACTATTGCTAGAAACAAAAGAAGAGAACTTCATGAGAAGATACAAAATGATGATGATGAAAAGGAAACTCTTAATGATCTTGTAAGCAAGATGAAGAAAGAAAACATGACCTTGAGGAATCAGATGCAAGATATGACTATGAGATTTTGTAAAGACACTGAAGACAGAAAGAAAAATAAAGATGAATTGGCTAGGAGAATCAATGATGCTGGAAATGAAAATCTAAGACTCAGTCATGAAAATGATATGTTAAAGATAGATCTGATTCAATTGGAACATGATAAAACTGAACTCATGAGACAGAAGGATTTCTTGGAAAATGAGTTGGCTACTGCAAATCAACATAAAGAGAAATTCAAGAAAAGTTCAGAAGAACTTGATGATATGCTGAAAAATCAGAAACCTAATGGAGATAATAATGGACTTGGCTTTGAAGTTGGTGAAAGCTTCGGTACTGCAAACAATCATGATCACAGTAAATCGGTAAGATAACCTAATGCCTACAAATTTAATGGAAAATACTTTAACTATAACAAGTATGGTCAAAGAGGAAATTAGTGTAGATCTAGAAACTATCAGAACACTAATGCACCCACCGATCAATGTTAAAAATGCAACAAAATTGGTCATAATTCAAAAAACTATAGAATGAATGTAAGATGTTATGTTTGTGGAAGATTTGGACACTTATCTAATCAATAAAGACCACATACTGGCATAGGATATGGAAAAGCTATTCAAAGAAACAATGTGACTTGTTATGCTTGTAACAAGATTGGACATATTGCAAAATTTTGTAGAAGTAAGACATCACCGACAAATAATAAAGGACCTAGCTTGAAAGGTAAAGAGAAGGTTGATGAGGTAAAGCAAGAATTTTCAAAACAATGGATTAGAAAGAGAGATCAGAATGTTGATGAGACTATTCCTTCACCGATAGAATAGAGTATCACTCCACCAGCAGGAGATTCTTCATCTAACTGAAAAGAAATATTTTGGGGGTATGGCAACTAATTGAAAATCATGCTAGTTTTCCCTCGGTTGATGGTAAGAAGATGAATTGCTTCTTTACCGCCAGATGAGTTAAGTTTTAGTTAATCGGCAGGCATTTATTGTGGTAGTTGAAGGAAATGACATTATAAAGCAAGTGTTTTTCACTCTTTTTCACTCACCGAGCATTCAAATTTCCTAAGAGCGTGAAAAACCCAAGCGAAGGCATCCACAACGAGAAGTGAAGTGAAGTTTTTCAACCATCCAAACCTAAAGGAAGATTAAGGTATTTATCAAATGGCTTCCTCCTCTGCACTTGAATTCATTACAAACCCTACTATTGTTGAAGTGGTTAAACACCCTAGGCCTGTATTCAAAATCATACCTGAAGTAGCGAAGCAGGATGATACCCTAGGTGCATTCTCTAAAATCCCTAAAGGAGTTGCATATGAAGAAGACCCTAGGATATACATACATTGTCATATTGAGGAACTAGGTGCTAATGAAATAATGAACATTTATAGGACTATAATTTGTGATGAGAATGGTATTGTGAAACCAAAACATAAGACCATAGAAACCCTAGGTTTTGTGGAAATACTTAGTATTCCTGATTTTGCTAAGGAAGCTGTGAGAATTATGCTAAGCAGAGTTCATGGGGAATTATTTTGGCTTGACTCCATCCACAAGATCACAAGAGAAGCAGTTAAGGTAGTGACTGGCTTACCTTCCACCAGTAGCAGGCCTGACAAATCTAAGAATGTTCCAAATAACACTATGATGATATTAACTAATGCAATCCATGACAACACATCCTTAAGAGTCAATGATGTGAAAGATATAAATGTCAGATTCATTAGCATGATACTAGGATACAAAACTACACATGCTAATAGATTGAACTTTGTTTCTAGTTTATGTATCAAGAGTTCTTATGACAAGGTGAATAGTAATGCTAAGATAGATATGTGTGAATGGTTGAAGGATGAATTGATTGACAATCTGAAGAAAATTAAAGGTGATAAGAAAGGTACTTTTAGATTTGGTAATCTACTTGTGTGCCTATTGCTATACATTACTAAGGAGGTTCCTAGTGTAGGTAGGAAAGAATTTGGTTTTGACATATCGATAGGCAAACAACTTTTGGATATCCTTACTAACATGGGAGATGATAGGGAAAACAACATAATTGAATACTTCCAAGCATTTAAGGCTAGAATGAAAACAAGGGAAAGGTTATCTCAGAGCATAGTTGACAAATATCAGAAAGAAATATGTTTTGTTATAAAGAAAGATGAAATCTGGATGGAGGAAGTTGTTCCTAGAACTGTTTGGGTAACAAAAATGGGTTATGAGATAGATGAAAACATAATTGAGACATATGCTAAAGCCCTACATGAAGCCCCTAGAGAACCTAAAGAGGAAATATTTGGAAATGCTGAAACCATTGAGAGCAAGGTATAGACCCTTAAACAAAGGAAGAAAAGAGAACATTCTATCAAAAAAGAAACAAAACAGGCCAAAGAGATCAAGGAAAACATATTGAATATCACTGGTATTAAGGAAAGTGACTTGGAAGGGATACAACCGAAAGCTCATCTTTTACCGGTTGGAACTTGATCTGACAATGAAATCCCAGATAAGTTTAAGAGAGTAGAAAGGAAAAGAAAACCTTAACCGACACCCTCTCCTGCATCAAAGAGAACAAGAAGGAAACAACAGGCAATAAGGCCCCCAACAAAGAAAATGACACCAAGGAATAAGAAGGAAAAATGGGTTATTCCTCCTTTAGACAATCTTTTGAATGAAATAACAGATGAAGGAAACTTGTCTAATGTCAGTAAATTGTATGATACTCTTACTAATGAAGAAAAGGAAAGCATAGAAAATAGTATCATTCTACACTTAGACATTGACAAGAAATTTTTGATAGAAGTTGTAGAGGATTTACTGAGTGACTTGTATAGGAGACTTGATGCAAAGAGACTAGCTATTATGGAATTGGACAAGAAAATAAAGATATAAAAATTGCTTGCAGCTCATCCAGTTAAATCAGCAGATGAAATTGATGAATTGATAAGTGAGGCAAATAGGATAGTATTTTCTAGTGGTCACCGACATGTAGGTTTAATGGCTGGAAGAGTGAATGAAATCTCTAAAGAGACAGTGGATAAATGGGATATCTTATTTGTGGAGAAAGAAAAGCAAGAAGAGCTCAAATGACCCAAAACCTTCAAAATCTACCAAAAGGATAAGGACAAAGGTAAAGGTAAGGTACGTGGACCTCCAAGCATAAAAGTGATAGATAACTTGCCCCCACTTCCTTCTGATACTCCACCAGTTGTGACTGTTGATACACCATCGACTACTGATAATGTTGAGTTAGAAACAACACATGAGGACACCAATCCTTATTCAAAAGTTTTATACACAATGAATATTGATACACAAGAGGTAAATATTGTGGTTAATAAGGAAACCACTGGTGAAAAGAAAGATTTGGCTACTAAGCCACCGGCTAAGAATATTGCAGTGGAAACACATGTAGAGCATACAGTTGAAAATATTGAAATTTGGGTTAAGACACAAACTGAACAATCAGTTGATCCTCTGGCTTCTAGAATGGTGACTGATACCACTAGTGCACACATTGAAAAACCCCCTAAGTTAGAGAAACCGACTAATGATAACATAATAAAACTAGTTGAGATACCAACAATGGACAGTTCAGAGGTGCATACTGTGAAAACGACAATGAATACTGAGACAACATCAGAGAAACCTGCAGTAGAAAGCACAAAGAAATAAACTAAGGTACACACTGAGAAACAGGAATAGAAAAAGGTTGAGGTAAAGGTTCAAACTGAGACAGTGCCACCAGAAACTGCTGAGAAACCCAAGCCTTTTCTAGTTGAGATGCAAACACAAACTGACCTATCAGAGGTCAACACAAGCAAAGAGGTTACTCACACCGGCGAAATGCAGATTGTTAAGGTAGTCAGATAATCATCTGGTTCTTCCATGATATAATTTAGACCAACTAATGTACCATAGGTATTATTGGATTCAATTAAGAAAATCACATAGTGTAATGCACTAGCATATAAAACTATTGATGATACCATTCCTATTCTAAAATTGATTGCACCCAAGTGCAATGTGGACACTAAAGATTCTTTAAGTCAATTAGACACATTGTCTAAGTATATCACTAGTAACATATTGATAGTTGACCAGATAAATGAGACATTTAGAGAGAAAATGAACAGAGAAAAGGAGAAATTCTTTGATGAGACAATAAAGAAGTACATGGGACATATTGACACACTCCTATCAGCACTAAGAAAAACAATAATGGAATTTAAGGAGTTGTATAGAGACACATGCAAGACTGATATTTTGACAATGGATATAGACAAGAAAATTAGTAAAGCACATAAAGAAATAAATGATATTGCTAGTAATCTCATCAGTTCAATAGGAACCCATATCGGTTATAGAGCAGGAAATAGCAGGTTTTGAGGAGAAAATTGAAAAATTTGGAAAAAAGAGAAGGAAAGAATAAAATTCAAGGCAAAAGATCTTAAATGTAGACTTGGTCCTAAACTTGACAACCTCATCTCTTTGAGAAAAGAGATCTCAGAGGCACCTATTCCATGACTAAAGACACCGGAAGAGAAAATGCACATCCTCACTGGTACAATTCAAAGGACTGAAGCAACATTGAAGGATAGTGAAAGGTTCACTCAGAGCCCAAATTTTGCATTGGCAGATCTATTTCAGATTGTAACCAACCGGTTATAGGGTTCCAGCTGAGAACTACACTCAGTTGACATTTTTGATAGCCTTTGTCATTGATGTTGAAGGGGGAGTAGTAGAGATGAGAAAAATGATGAACATAAGAGATCATTTGCTCAGGGGGAGCACATAGTTTTGGTAAGATTTTTTTGGACTTCAAATTTTGGATACATTTTTTTGAATTTTTCTCATGGGTGTTTCCATCAATGCCAAAGGGGTAGATTGTTTGAATTGCACACTCCAATGAGAAATTGTAGGTGATTTAAGGTATTGTCATTGATGGCAACCTTGAAATCCTATGGCACCAGCACCGACAGACTCTACACCGGCAGATAGTTTACCGATAGCGACAAAGATGATTACCGGCACCCTGGCTGACAGGATTTTAATTATTATATTTTGTATTTATTTGTAATAAATTTTTGTAAGACAACAAGGTGTATTGTAATAAGACATATATATATATGTATGAGATCTTGTAGATCATTTAATGTGTGGACATGGGAATATTATTGCAGAAGTAACATGTGAATATTAAGGTAGATTTTGGAGTAAGGTTTATGGTTATTGTATGACCTTAAACTGGTACAAAACCTGACATAGTAGATGTTGAACTAAAGCAGTACATTATATTGGATTTGCATAATCCATTTTGTAAGTTAGTGAGACTTCCTTTTGTAATTAAGCAGTGAGCTTTAAGCAGTTGGCCTTCCTGCATGTGCAGGCCCCTATTGTAAGTAATATCCATTCATTGGCTAGTGAGTGAATATTGTGGGTCACAAATCCCCCTGAGGTTTTTCCTACACCCAGTTTCCTCATTAAAAATCTTGTGTTATGGTGTGCTTATTGTTCATATTTACTGCATTAATTCTTGTTTACAGATACACTGTTTTGGAATACAATTTATTTAATAAGGTCAAAAAATCTGTTAACCGGCAAGATACTAATTCACCCCCCCTCTTAGTATCTTTCGGAATCCTAACAGTATTATCATAGTGAATAACAATAGGCTCATCATAACTTACCCTTATATCCTTCAACATTTGTTTCATCCATAAAATCTAAGTACAGTTAGTTGCAACAACTACATATTCAACTTCAATAGTAGATAATGAAGTGCATGATTGTTTCTTGCTAAGCCATGAAACCAATTTATTCCCAAGAAATAATGCACCACCTGTAGTTCTCTTTTGGTCATCCACATCTCCTGCCCAATTAGAGTCTGTATGGGCACATAATCTGAAATCATCATCCTTTGGATACCATAACCCATAATCTGTTGTACCTGCCAAATATCTGAATATCCTTTTAACAATAATATCATGAGTTCCTCTAGGATCTAACTGAAATCTAGAAGCAATATAAACAACATTCATTATATGTTGTCCAGTCTAAGTTAAGTACAGTAATCCACCAATCAATGATTTGTATTTACTTGGATTTATTCCAAGAGATTCAACATCCTTTGACAATTTGCAACTGGTTATCATCGGAGTATTGATGGGTTTAGAATTTTCAAGTCCAAATTTCTTAAGAAATTCCTTTAAATACTTAGTTTGACAAATGAAAATACCTTTATCAGTCTGAGTAATCTGTAAACCTAAGAAAAAATTCATCTCTCCAATCACAGACATTTCAAATTCATTCTTCATATCATCAGCAAATTTCATGCATAAACTTTCTTCTCCTCCAAAAATGATATCATCCACAAAGACTTCAATGATCAGTATGTCATCATGCTCAATATTATAATATAAGTTACTATTAGCATTACCTTTACTAAAACCAAGCTTAGAAATATATTTATCTAATCTAGCATACCATGCTCTAGGGGCTTGTTTCAAACCTTATAAAGCTTTCTTCAATCTGCAAACCATGTCTTTGTCTTCTAATAAACAAACATCCATTTTATATACCTTGTAGTTCTTCTATGCAATATAGGCAAAAAATAGTCTTACCACTTCAATTCTTGCAACCGAAGCATAGGTCTCGTCATAATCAACTCCTTCTTCCTATGAGTAAAATTTGTGAACCAGTCTAGCTTTATTTCTCACAAATTGACCTTCCTCATTTCATTTATTCCTAAAACCCCATTTAGTTCCAATAACAATATTATCTTTAGGTCTAGGAACCAATTCCCAAGTCTTATTCTTTTCTATCTGATCTGGTTCCTCTTCCATTTATTTCATCCAATTCTCATCTTTACTTGCTTCAATAAAGGATTCTGGTTCAGTTTGAGAAATTAAACATACCTCTTTAGTAGCTAGCCTTCTTCTTATCATCACACCTTTCCTTTGATCTCCAATGATCTAATCTTCAGAATGATTTAGCTTCACATACCTGGGGGGCTTAGGATTTTCTTAGCTTTCTGATTTTGTCTACTCTTCAATAGTCACTGTGGAATTTTTTGATGTTACCGAAGCAATTGGATCAATGTTCTGAATCGATTCTTGCACTACCAGTTCTGATCTGATAAATTCATCTTCTAGTTCATAGTCATATGATCTTATCTAATTATTACCTTTCTCATGCACCTTGACATTTATGCTTTCCACAATCCTATTCAATCTTTTGTTATAACATTTGTATGCTTTGTTCTTAGTAGAATAGCCCAAAAATATTCCTTCATCACTTCTAGGATCAAATTTCTCTAATGCTTCATCTCTTCTAATATAGAATTTACTTCCAAAAATTCTGAAATACAGTAGGAGTATGACCAAACCATAATTCATAAGGAGTCTTACCAGTATCACCTTTTATGTGTATTCTATTGAAAGTGTATCCAACAGTATTGACAACTTCTCTCCACTAGATATCAGGTAACTTGGCTTCCATCACTATTGTCCTTGTAACATCCAAGATAGTTTTGTTCTTCCTTTCCACTATTTCATTCTACTGTGGGGTTCTAGGTGCAAAAAATTGTCTTATGATTCCATTCTTTTCACAAAAGTTGTTGAACTCACCACATTGATTTGATCTTAAATATTTTATCTTCAATCCTGTTTCTATCTCAACCATAGCTTTGAAAATTTTGAATTTATCAAGAGCTTTTGATTTTTCTCTAAAAAATGCAACCCATATCATTCTAGAATAATCATCAATAAGCAACATGAAGTATCTATCACCTTGAAAACTTTTAGCCCTTGTCGGTCCACACATATCAGTATGAACAAGATCAATAATTTCATTAGATCTATCATGTACACTTTTGAAATAAGTTCTAACTTGCTTACCCATTTGACATTCTCTACATATCAAATTATGAGGTTTAACAATCTTGGGAAAGTCTCTGACAGCTTGTGTTGAACTAATCTTCACTATGCAATCAAAATTTACATGACACATCCTGTTATGTCATAACCAACTTTCATAAATCTGAGAAATCAAGTAGCCCTTCTCATCAGAGTTCAAATGAAAGATATTTCCTTAAGTCTGAGTTCTGGATGCAATCTCCAATCCAAATCTATTGATAATCTTGCATTTTCCATCTTTAAATTGCAAATGAAATGCTCTATCCACCATTTAGCCTACACTCAAAATATTATGCTTCAATCCTTCAACATAATAAACATTATCAGTATTAGTCTTACCATCCAAGGATATTTTTCCATTGTCTTTGATCTTGCATACCTTGTTCTCTCCAAATCTAACTAGTTCAACATCAAATTCTTGCATAGTTAAGAATTTCCTCTTTTCACTGGTCATATGATGTGAGAAACCACTATCTATAACCCATTCATCCTTATCTTCAATTTTAGCAGCTAAAGCCTTCTCCTTAGTATGATTTGTATCAATGATAGGTTCCAGATAATCATCCTTGATAGAAAAAAAGACCTAATATTTACTAGAGCTTCCATTACCGGATCCACTTACATGTTTATCATCATCATAATCATCATCATCATCATCATCATCATCATCATCATCATCATCATCATCATCATCATCATCATCATCATCATCATCATCATCATCATCATCATCATAAGTAAAACCAAAATCATCATCACTAGCATAATAACATGATTTATCCTTATTCCTTCTAAATCTAGGTCTGCTCTGATGTTCCAAATTAGGCTTATAATTCCTCATAAATCTTTCATGATTCCTAGAAGCTCTTTCAAAACATCTAGAAGCAAAATGACCAATCTTATTGCATGAAAAACATTTAAAAGGTACTTTTCCTTCATACTTACTTCCATTCGGTCGTTTCGGGATTCTCCTAGAAATTAGGGCTTCCCACTCTTCATGTTCTTTGTCTTCTCCCTCAATGTCTTCCAAATATTTGGTATATAACTCTTTCCAATCTATCTTTTGCTTATCGGAGGTAGATGCTTTAAATGCGGTTTTTGTCTTAGTAACACTCTAATCTCCAAGTTTCTCAAGCTCAAAAGCAATCAATTTCCCAAGTAGTGTATCTCTGGTAACATGGGTACTTAACATTGTTTGAAGTTCATTAATTGCAGTAGCTTTCATATTGTAACCCGAAGGCAGAACTCTTATAATATTTGACACAACCTCATCCTCATCAACTGATCCACCACAACATTTGATTCCCATAACAATATCTTTCACTCTATCCATAAAAGAGCTTATCTTCTCATCTTCTTCCATCTTCAAAGTTTCATATCTCACCCAGAAACCTTCAAGTTTTGCAATATTTACTACTTGATCACCTTCATAAAGAGTTTCAAGATTAAGCTAGATCTGCTTTGCATTCTCCAACTCTATGACATTCATTAGCTTCTCATTAGATAGGGCAATTAACAATGCTTCTTTTTCTCTGAAATCATTTTCATCTCTCTTTTGTTCATCTGCAGGTGTCGGTGTTCCAGAATTAGGATCATGAGGTATATACCCTTTCTCCACTATCTCCCAAACTTCAGCTCCAAGACATCTCAGATGAACTTTTATTCACTACTTCCATATTTTGTAATTTGTACCATCAAATCTAGGAGTATCCTTCTGGTAGGGATTAAATATAGAACTTTATGCTAATGCCATCAGATTTCCTCAAGCGGTTAAGCTTTTGCAAAGAGGACCAGGCTCTGATACCAATTGTTAGATAGTTTTGATATTGGGAGAAAACTGAGAGTGGGGTGAATCAGATAATACTTCTACAATAGTATGTGAAATAATTACTATGGGGATTGCACTTGCAATAATGCCAACCACCTAGAGTGCACTTCTCATCACAAAAGGATGTATCACTAACTTACAAACACATCAGACTACAATCCAGAAAGAATGAACTATGTAAGTAACATCTCCTAATACTTGATACAGTTCTGGTTAAGCACATATGTCTTCCCTGCAATACCAAATCCTTCACAACCTTCCACTGAATGATTTATCACTATTCACACATAAACCTTTCTCTAATAATGTGTACATAACCATCGACACCGAGATTACATGAATAAGTCACCTATAAATACAAATCATCAACCTTAATGATAAGGTCGGCTAAACCCTAAACCCATAAACCCATAATTACAAAAATTACATCATGCAATATCACTAGACCAATATTATGATTTACATTACATAGCATGGACCTAATTCAAACTCCCAAACAATTACATCTTCCAAAAATTATGCTAAGGCAAATCTCCAACACGTTTCACCAACCAATAGAAACCCTTAGTGTAATATCACAGAATAATCGACCTGATCCAAATAGGACAACCAAGTCAGCACGCCAACCAATGCAAAGACACAAAACAATTAGATCATGATCAAGAATACCTTCAGCATTTTAGAAACCGTTTTCATAAGCCAGACCAAAATCACTTAACCAAATCATCAAGTATTGTCAATCGGTAAAGCTAACCGATACAAAGAAATATCAATCGAGAACATAAGCCATAGCTTCTAGAGCACCAAATCATGAATCAATAGAATATGACAAGCATATAACCAACTTGAATAACCATCCAAAACTGAATCCAAGGATTTGATCATACTAGATTAGAATCACAGCCAAAACAAGACAAACACCAAGTCTAACTGGGATAGGTCCAATTGGAATAGTAGAACCATATCCAACTAGGATACAATGTTGACATCAATGACAACACTTAACCAAATCCAACATATTGCCAATAGTTCCGTCAAGTTTAGACCCCCTCCTAGAGGCCTAATGCTCAAGACCTTGGTCCACACATGCAAGATCCCACTCTCCCTACCATGGACAAAAACCATAGGGTACAATTACATAACCAATGAACATGTAACAACATCATGAAGACCCAAAGATGATACAAGGACAACCACAACAAACTAAGCACAAACTAAGCAAAGAGAACTCATAAACCATTCTCATAGAAAGAGGCCTTCACCAAGTCAACATAAAGAATAAGCCAATCATGAATAAAAACCATCAAACAGATCCAAATAGCATTAAATCCTCAATATTGAGGCATAACACATACCACTGGAGCCATAAAACCAATCCTTCAACAATGAGGCATTCTCCCTCTCACAGGAGCCACAAATCTCATAAGAAACACATCAATGGTAAGGCATGAAAGTTATTATTGGAGAATACTTGAAACATCATAAGGGATCAAAAAAAATCATAATAAACTCTAAGAATGTCAATATAGACAACACAAGCCTCTTGAGTACTCCCACAAACAAAAAATACACAAAAACAGGCTAAAAAATGACTTTCTAAGACCTTGGGACAGTTCAATACCATTGGTTCCTAGGTTCGCACTCTTGGTAGGTATCCCACAATTTTTGGTACTTACCATGGTGTTCCTGGTTCATACCATAGCATTTTTGCTCCATACTATGGTGTTTTTGTTCATTTTGCTTGCATCTATGTTTTCATGACCTTAGCACCCATGGCATGTCTCTCAATGCCCCTGGTATGAATAGTGGTGCTCCTGGGATTTATGGTGGCATTCCTGGGATGTATGGTGGCATTCCTGGGATGTCCCATAGTTCCCATGGTAGATTCCATAGCATTTTTGGGAAAGGTGCAGCGAACTAGTCCAATCTAAGACATAAGGCTTAAAAAAGGGTATAGGAAGGC
Source organism: Cryptomeria japonica (assembly GCF_030272615.1). Lineage (NCBI taxonomy): Eukaryota > Viridiplantae > Streptophyta > Pinopsida > Cupressales > Cupressaceae > Cryptomeria > Cryptomeria japonica. The sequence goes on along the minus strand of NC_081409.1, from coordinate 774,850,842 downwards.
TTAGGAGTCCAAAATGGCCCACATATTACACATAGAGGGTCTGAGAAAACCATTATACACCAAGGAAAACCAAAAAAATCCATTTCATACTCATTGGTAAAATTTACTTAGGACATCATTTCTTCTATAGTGCCAAAACTGAGATTTTGGAAGCTAAATCAGCAAGGGAGAGAAGGAACAAGTTGCAAACACCATATAGAGACTCAAACAAGACCAACAAGGATAAATTACAACCTATGAAAGTGGCTAGAAGTGTCTGCAAATTCAACAGTGTAGTTATAGAGAGTCTCAGAGAGCTCTCAGCCCAAGGACAGAGATCAAGGCACCAAAATAGGTTCATAACAAGGGAGGATTAAGCAATCAATATAAGGATATATAATTTCAATCTCAGATACAAGTTCAACATTCACAGGAGTTACAAACATAATCAATCATAGAGAATACACAATTATGATTCTAGCAATACAATATCCAAAAAATAGAAAACATTGGAATGCAATTGCCCCCAAGCAATGTTCTATCAAGAGCAATATAAACTTCTGCAAATCATAAATCCATTCTCCCCAAGAAATATTTTCAAAACACTACAATCAATCTTTCTAGAATCAAAATGTAGAGTTCCAGAAAGTGGAACCAACCTAGAAACAAAAGAAACAAGTTGAAATCTGAGAGCGCAATCCAAAATGCAACAAAGATCCTTCAACAATCCAAACCAAAACCAGATGAAAAGTCTCCAAAATTCAAATCTTCAAGCTCCCAAATATTTCTAACGCCCATGAATGCACATGAATCCAGATAAATACAAAAATTAAACTCAAAAACTATATTGCAATCCGACCAATGAAAATATTCCAAGAACTATATTATTTACCTAACTTGTATAGTTTCAAGGCATATATTATTTCCTCAATATAATTTACCTACCGATTAAAATTCTACCAATCATATGCGAGGGTAGGTAAATATAAATACAATTGCAATTACCGACAATATAAACTTGTAAAAACACATTAAATGATGCTTCATTATTCAATATAATCAATTAATAAATTAAAAGGGTAAAGCCTTATAAATAGGAACCCCAATTAAAAATATTAAATCCAATCACAAATAACAATAAATAAATTAATAAAGTCAATAAATCAAAAATCAATAATAATTAATAATTAAATGAGGTTCAACAACAATAAATAGATAAATAATAAATAGATTATTATTGTCACAAAAGTTTGCACCCTTGATGACCCAAGAAACCTTGGTCATCAACCTTGTGAAACATTGAATCAACCTCTCAAGTGTGAGACCTTACTAAATGTGGAGTTGAATCTCTAGAGAAGGACAAATTCCTCTTCAATTTGGTGTAGGTGTTGGACCAACCCAACACTGATAAAACTAAGCTATGGATCTGACAGGGAAAAGGGTTTGCACCTAGATTGAAATGATTATCTCCCCTGCCTATGATTCCATAGAATATCAATAAAACTACCCAGGTATACACTGATTCCTATCCTAATTTCCACCTAAGTGTGAGTGAAGGTTGGAATTTGGAAAATGGTTAGAGGAACAACTCAAACACTACACTACAACTCGGGAAAAACAACAAGAATGCATTCAAACAAAAAGGTAAAGCATTACACAATTTTAATGAAATGAGGCAAATAGACTAATTTTATTCATGAGAAGGCAAGGCAATTTTACAAGTGTGGAGAAATAAAAGCTTTCTATAGAAGAAAAAGAAGAGAGAAGATTCCATCAAAATATTATAATTTTGCCATTATAGGTCAGGCATAACTTAGAATTGAACAACTGATGGAAACTGTAACCCCACCCAGGTTAGGCTACAAAATATCTACAAGAGGGAGGAGATCAGATCAACAAGCTGATTTGATGGCGTGTTGGAAAACTTTGTGAGCATCCTTTGCCTCTAAAGAAACTAAATCCATGTGCAAGACGAAAATCTCTGCGCAAAGCACTGGATGGCGTTTGTAGGCACAAAATGTCTTCAAACTGCATTGAAGAGACATGGGTTTCATCTTAAATCATCGTGTAGGGTCACCTTAGAAGTTATGGTGTACGAACCTGGTGGTTGGAGTGAGATCGGGACCAAAATGGAACGCTAATTGAGCAAAATGACATCCTTGATCATCGGGTCGACAACCATCCTACATAGAGAAATTGAATTCCAACGGCCACCCTAAAAATTGAATTTTAGTTGTTGATCAAGAGATCTCGCGTGTAGATAAATGCATGAGATCTCACCACGTAAGCACAATCAAAAGCACAATAGAGGATTAAAACATGGTTGTCGGATTGAGCCTTTATGAAGATCCAATGACCGCAATTGGCTGACATGGCACCCCAGGTCCATGCCTCCCTAGCCTCGTTTGACCATTAAACTACCTGACTAACCCTAGGGGAATGTGAGGGACACCTTCCCTTTGTGATCTCTGACCCTATAGGCCACTTTCCTTTCAAGAAATCCCCTGTGGGATAGCAGGGAAGCCATGTAGCTCTTTGTTTGTTTTTTACCCCGCAAGGCCAAAAAATGCTTTCGAGAATCCCCGCAGGATAGCGGGGAAGCATGTCCATTTTGTTTATTTACCTTGCGCTACCCTTTTGTCTATCGCCTAAGTTGCCTTGTGGGATATCGGGGAAGTTTCCCTTTTCTTTAGTCTTCACCCTACGAGATAGTAGGAACATCACCCATGCACTATTTTCTTACCCCATGAGGTATTTTGTTTCCCCAAAATCCCTTGTGGGATAGTGGGGAAACCCTTTACTTTCCTGCCTTTGTGTGTTTTTTTCTTCCTCGTGAGGTAGTGGGGAAGAAACCTCTTTACAAAACATGTTACCCCACTATTCGGCAAAATTATTCGCCCTTCTCTTTTGCCTATGCGAGGTGGTGGGGAGAGATTGAGATCACTATCTCGCAATCCTGCAACAATATTTGCCCCTATCTTTTGTCTATGCAGGGTGGTGAGGACATAAGCCAGATCACCATCGGTTGGTAAAAGGAAAAAAGGGGAACCGGTCCACAAATGATAGGGAACCCTCCAACTGATAGAACTTAAGTGAGTTGACCGGCTGACCCGATCAAGTCAAAAATAGAATCTCTACTATTGTCATTCTAACTCCACAGGGTAGCGGGGAAGCCTGCTTTTGACTTTTCCTATCCTGCAAGACCCCTTTCTCTTTTCTCCCTATCAAGGTTGGCACAAAAATTGCCAACAATTACTTCAACAATAAATCGAAATAATAAATAATACAAAGAAATTGATAATCCTCAAATAAATAAATAAAAAATAAATAAATATTAACATTAAAACAACACAAATAAATGATAAATCAATAATAGATAAACCATCAAATAACAAATAAATAAATAAATCACTTGAAATAATTCAATAACATCAATAATCAATTTAAATAAACAAATCACCAATAAATAGATAATTGATGATTAAAATACACAATGATTAAATCAATAAATCAAGTAAATAAATCCTAATTGGTTAGATAAAATATCATAAAGAAATCATCATCCTAAAATAATCAAATAAATATCTGATGCTCTGCAAAAAGGATTAGAAAATCTGTTTGATGGCAACACACACAAGAGCACAAGAAACAAACGTTAGTGTTAGCAACAAAAGATTATCAAGAGAGATATTAAGCATGAAATAGAAAGCATATAAACATAGAATGAAATAGCTAATCAAGATGCTCATAGTTGCTCCTCCCTTGTTCCTCTCCTCTCCAAGTCCCAAATGAGTGTAGCTCTCAGCTTTTAGCACTAGCCATGGATGCCATATGGAGATTCAAGATAGTTGAATATGATAAGCAAATACTATGCAAGAGTAGATAGTGATGCTGTGAAAAAGCTCTATGCTAATGCCAGTATAACAACAATACTCTAAAATGCTTTTTTTGCTTGAGGAGAAGGGTTCTATTTATAGAAGAAATGGGGAAATGAAGGGTTAAGATTGAATGGTTTAATCAAGGGCCAAGTTTGAAAGTTGGGGATCCATGTGCACAATTGGCACCAATAAAATGGTGACAAGTGTCAACATAGGATTGGGTTGAGAGAAGAGGTTGGATGCATTAAAGGCCTGAGAAGACCTCATGGTTATCTAGAAGGTAAGGGTCAAGTCTAAATTAAGATTACCCATTGGATTAAGAGTTAATCCAAGGATAAACCTTTGTGCAAATGTTTAAGAGATAATCATGGTCAAAGCATTAATGGCCTGATGAGACCTTTGGGTTGGGTAGAGGTTGAGTCAAAACAAATGTTTTAACCATGTGGGAGGGTTGAATTAACCATTAATGGTTATTGGAGACTTTGGGGATTAAGTGGTTGAAGGTTGAAAGCTTTCAAAGGTTATCCAAGACTTTGAGGGTTAATTTGTTGAACACACAAAGCATTAATTGCTTTTCAAAGACTTTGGAGTCTTTGAGAAGTGACTCCAATTTGCTTAGGAATGTGACAATATTTAGGGGATGGATTAGGCTAATTAGGAAGGGTTTAGAAGAATCTAGAAGGGGTTTAGGCATACAAGTGGATTTTGTAGGAAAATGCAAGTGGGAGAAATTTTGGTATTTTCAATTAAAATAAAATCATTTATTTCAATTAAATGGTGTAATTTGCATTTGGATAAATATTCAAATAAATATTAATTTATTTAAATGAGAAAAATGAAGATAAAGCATTAAAATGCTTGAAGACTTTGAGGGAAACCATTAAAGGCTTGAAGACTTTAAGGAAAACCATTAAAGTCTTAAGAAGATTATAGAAGGAAGCCATCAAGTTTGAATACTTTAAGGGAAACCATTAAAGGTTTCAAGTGGGTGAGGATAAATAGGATTTTAAATAAATAATTTATTTAAAATAGTTGTGCAACTTGCTTTTGTAGGAAAATACAAGTGGGCGGAGGATAAAGGTGATTTAAATAAATTATTTATTTAAAATAATTGTGCAACTTGTATTTGTAGGAAAATGCAAGTGGGTGGAGGATAAAGGTGATTTAAATAAATGATTTATTTATTTAAATGTGAGAGGTGGGATTTTGGGGGATTTAAATAAATATTAATTTATTTAAATGTGAGAGAAGATTTAATTAAACAAATATGATTTATTTATTTAATTAATGGTATGAATTTGGTTAAGTGAATTAAATCAAATAAATTGAATAATTTATTTAATTAATAGGAGAAGAGGGTTAAGATGAATTAATTAAATATTAATTTAATTAATTATTAATTGATGGTTCAATAATCAAATAAATACTAAGTATTCATTTAATTAAGTGGACAGATTTATGTGACTACATTTGCCCCTCTTTGAGACGGTGCGGTTTATCGCGTCGTTTCAAAGAAAGAAAAATAGGTGTGAAGAAATGCCCCATAAAATGTAAATTTAATGGGTGGTATGCCCCCTCGAGAGATGGGCCAAATGTTTTTTTTTTTTTTAAATTGGGCGATCTCTCGAAAAAGAATGAAAAGTGGAGGGGAGGTAGAATAGAAGAAATTAGAACTAATGATGAAAGAATGGGAGAAAATGGAGTGAATATGAAGAAACAACAAGCCAGCGAGTACCCTGAGGTCATGCAAGAGATACATAGCAGATGTAGTGTGGGGTTTTGATTGATGCTATACAATTGATCAAAATTGGTTGGACAATCTGGTGCAATCGGTTGAATTGCCCCGGTCAAGTCAAAGCGTGACAGTTGATGTCAGTTGGTCGCTTGGACATGATAAAGTCTGAGTAAGTGAATCAAAGTGACCTGATGGTGACTTAGACAATTGATGTAATTGCCCGATGAAGTCAAGGTATATGAAGCAAAATACTCGTTGAGACGTAGACAATTGATGTAATTGTCCGTTGGATTGTGTTTGATTGGTTGATCAATTGATAGTGTGTGCGTGTGATGGATGGTTGTGGGGAATCATGGCAACCCCGTTGAGACTAGGTCATTGTGATAAATGTCTGTTGTAGTCTAGGTTTGCCATAATCGATTACCTATTGAGACCCGAAGATACTTGATCAGAGTATCTGTTGATAGTCTAGGTGTGCGTGAGTTGATGTACCTATGCAGATAGAGTAACTTTCTTGACTTATTGGATGACTTAGGATAGGAAACACAATCCCTCCTATTTAGAGATGGATAGTGATGAACGTGGCTTGATTAGGTTGATTGGGACACGATGTAGGGTATGTGATGCTGATTGTTGAGATGGGGAGGGTTGGGGGGGTTCGATGTTAGAAGAAATGGAGGACCTATGACTCATTCCTATGGAAGAAGAGGAAAATAGAGTATGCATTATTATGACTATGTATGAATGATATGCAGCTATTTATGAATGTATGGATGGATGGAATGCAACGGAATGCAATATATACAAATGAGATGGAATGATGATCCATGGTGCATTATTTTTCATCATTGAGCTTTAAAATGTTGTAAGAAAATACAAGCAACTTGACATAAAGATTCAAGATGACCAGAGTCTTTCTTACATGGATTTTGATATAGCAAGTTAATACAAGCAACTTGATATAATGGATCAAGTTGACCTGAGTATTGCTTGCGGAACAGGCAAGGATTATCTCCTTTCATGCATGACTTGGATCATCCTCCTTGATCTTAGGCTGATCATATCCTGAGACAAGTGCATACCGTAATAAGAGATAAAACCTTTATCCAGTTTGGATGAGGTAGGAGGAACCAAAGAAAAAGCTTTGTACCTGCAACCAAATAGTATATATGCATAAAGAATAAAGAATATGGATCCTTGGTAATGGTTCATGCTCATATGGTCGAGGTATACGCTGTAGTCAGCAAGCCGTAGTGATCTATGACTGCATTTTTGTCTATGATCACATAGCTTAGTGAACTTCCCACGTAGACACCATTAGTACATGCCCCAGAACTTCATCGGAAATAATGCGCAAACGATACAAAATAATGTTGCAAGATCCGATACAGATAAACAAACGATTGTACTCACAAATCAACCAAGTATTTGATAGCTTAACAGAATTTTCTTGTCAAAGAAAATGTCATCTTGTCGTTGTTTTGGATTGTTGATGTCGATTGTTTTAGTTGATTGATAAGTGGTCATTTGTGTGAGTGTTTGTGTCAATGCTTATTTTGTATCTAATCGGATAAATATGTACAAGGTGTTGCCATGTTTTTGTGTGATTTTTGATGGGTTTTCTGATGTTTTTTGGATTTTGTGAAACAATTTTGAATGTTTTTGGTATTTTGAGAGTCATTTTTGAATGTTTTTGATATTTTCTGATGATTGCCTAAATGAAGAGCATAATGATATATAAGACAATGTAGAATCCACTTCCATCACTAGGGTAAGGGTATTGCCCCCAGTTTGTATACCTGACTATGAAAAGGTGGGATGCTAGATGCATGGAGTACTTTCTTAATGACAGATGAATAACAAGCCATGGTTTTCAGATGGATGGATGTATGTATGACGCAGATGTGATTTGCAACAAGTCTGAAAGATACTGGAGCCATTGCCTTTACGAGTGGCACCTGTTTGCCTTGTTTTTACCATCGCACTTACCCAAGGTGCCACCGGAGTGGTTGTTCACCATTTGGATGTATGATTTTTCTTGAATTTATTTGAATGTTTTTGTATTTTCTTCAGGACATTTTCTAAATGTTTTTGGTATTTTTCTGATATGTAGGGGAGCCTGATGCTCTGTATAGCTTAGGTATAAAACCATTTGAGGTGCATGCTATTGATTGGATCTGCAAGCGGTTCTCCTTCTGAAGTAGCTAACTGATATGCCCCGGACCCGAATACAGCAGTGACAACATATGGGCCCAGCCAGTTTGATTCAAACTTGCCCTGATGTTCTCGGTTTGGTTGGTTGCGAGGATTCTCTCATAGAACAAGATCACCTACCTCAAATGTACGAGATCTAACTCGGTGATTGTAGCTTCTGCTCATGCGCTGCTGATAGGCTTTGAGGTGATTGTATGCAGCTTGTCGTTTCTCATCAAGTAACTCTAAGTCCTGAAGACGTTAGACTCTGTATGATTCATCATCGATGAGATTGTGCAAGGAAACCCGTAAGGATGGTATCTCGACCTCAATAGGTAAGATAGCTTCTGCACCATAGACCAATGAATAAGGAGTTGCACCTATAGGGGTTCGAATGCTAGTTCGATATGCCCATAATGTTGGATTCAATTGAACATGCCAATCACGACCGGCATCATTGACTATCTTCTTTAGGATCCTCAATATGTTTTTATTGGATGCTTCGGCCTGACCATTGCCTTGTGGGTAATAGGGAGTGGAAAAGCGGTGTTGGATATGAAATTTCTCACAAAGTTCATGAACATTCTGATTTTTGAAAGGAAGACCGTTATCTGTGATGATGGACATGGGTACACCATACCGGCAGATGATGTAGTTGAGGATGAATGAGGCGATCTACTTGCCGGTGACTTGGGTAAGTGGAACAGCTTCGATCCACTTTGTGAAATATTCGGTGGCGGTAATAATGAATTTATGGCCATTGGATGAAGATGGATGAATCGTACCCACAAGATCAAGACCCCATTGACAAAAAGGCGATGGTGTTGTGATTGGTTGCAGTTCTTGAGCTGGTGCATGTATTAGGTCGCCATGAACTTGACATTTTTTGCACTTCCTGACAAAGTAGTAGGAATCCTTTTCCATAGATGGCCAATAGTATCCAGCTCGCATGAGTTTCTTCGCTAGTGACGGACCACTTGAGTGAGTCCCGCAAATTCCTTCATGTACCTCTTCCAAAGCCTTTGTTATCTCACCTTGTTCCAGACATCGAAGGAGAGTACCATCAAGACCGCGTCGGTATAGGGTTTCGGCAATAATGGTATATCGAGCAGTTTGGCGAATGAAGGTTTTACGTTGGTTATTTGATTGGTTGGGAGGAAGGGTGTGATCGCGGAGATAGGTGTAGAACTCACCGTACCATGGGGATTCAGAACTAACAAGGCAACATATCATTTCAGATTCGGGGATATCATAAGCGGGGATCCAAAGTTGTTCTACCAAGAACACGTAGCGTGTTGAATTCTGTGGAAGATCTAGTAGAGATGCGATGGTAGCCATAGCGTCAGCAGCTCGATTCTGATCTCTTGGTATCTGCTCAAAAGTGATAGTAGTAAATGATGTCTTTAGATTGTCCACCATTTGCTTGTATGGCATGAGTTTATCATCTTTGGTCTGATATTCATCTGTTGCTTGTCGAATGACTAGTTGGGAATCGCCATATACTTGTAGTTCTTGTAATTTCCATTGTACGGCTAACCTGAGTCCTATGATCAAAGCCTCATACTCTGCTATGTTGTTTGTGCATGGAAATGTGAGCCTGTAAGACTTCGGGATGCTATCACCTTGAGGTGTGATAAACAGAATGCCTGCCCCCGAGCCGTGCCTAGTGTATGAACCATCAAAGTATAATTTCCATGACTGTGCTTCTGTAATCATGAATATCTCTTCATCTGGAAAATTGGAAATGAGAGGATGATCACCTATGAGAGGTGCATCGGCCAACTAATCTGCAATAACCTGACCTTTGATAGCTTTACGGTCCACATACTCAATATCAAATTCACTTAGAATCATCACCCATTTGGCTAAGCGACCTGTCAATGCTGCTTTGCTGAGTAAGTACTTGAGTGGATCAATCTTTGCAATGAGTTGCACCTTGTGTGTCAATAGATAGTGTCGCAATTTAGTGGCTGCTAAGATTACTGCTAGGCAAGCTCGCTCAATAGGTGTGTAATTGAGTTCATAGCCAACCAGTGTGCGAGAGATGTAGTAAACAGCACACTCTTTTCCTTCTGCATTATGTTGTGCCAATAATACACCCAATGCTGTACTTGTTGCTGATATATAGAGTAACAATGGTCTACTTGGATCTGGTGGCATCAACAATGGTGGATTCATGAGATAGTCTTTAAGCGCCTGAAATGCTTGCTGGCATCTGTCATCCCACTGAAAGCGGATGTTCTTGTGTAGCAGGTGTGTGAAGGGGTGACACTTATCAGCCAATTGTGCAATGAATCTGCGGATGGATTGAAGCCGTCCTTGTAGTGTTCTTAGCTGACTGATATTCTTTGGAGGTGGCATGTCCATGATTGCCTTAACCTTTGCTGGATCGACCTCAATACCTTTGCTTGAGACAATGTATCCTAGAAGCTTCCCGGAGGTCACTCCAAAGACACATTTCTTTGGGTTGAGTCGAACATGGTATTGTTCCAGTCTATCAAAGATTTGATCTAAGATGTGAAGATGTCCTTCTCTAGTAAGTGATTTTGCTAGTAAATCATCCACATAATCTTCCATCATAGTATGCATCATGTCATGGAAGATGGTGGTCATTGCTCTTTGATAGGTTGCTCCTGCATTCTTTAGACCGAAAGGCATTACATTCCAGCAGTATGTGCCCCATGGACATGTGAAGGCTGTCTTATGTTGGTCCTCAGGTGCGATCTTTATTTGATTGTATCCTGAAAAGCCATCCATGAGTGAAAGCATGGCATGTCCTGCTGTCAAATCTACTATGATGTCGATATTTGGTAGAGGGAAGTCATCCTTAGGACATGCCTTATTCAGATCTCTGAAGTCTGTACAAATGCGGATGCCCCCTTTTGGTTTGCCGACTGGCACAATATTGGAGATCCATTCTGCGTAATCAATTGGTCTAACGAAACCAACATCTAGGAGTTTCTTGAGTTCTGTTTTGACTAGCACGACAATCTAAGGATGCATCTTACAAAGCTTCTGCTTGACAGGTTTGGCTCCTTTTGCTACTGTGAGATGATGCATGACTAAATCAGGATCAAGCCCAGGCATGTCTGCATATGACCATGCAAAGTTGATCTGACGCTGTTGGAAGAACTCTATAAATTGAGGCTGTTCCTCTGGAGTGAGAAGAGATGCCAGATGTATGATATGAGGGTTTTCAGGAGTCCCCACATTGTATTCTTTAGTCTCCTCAATGAGGATCGTTGATCGTTCCTGTTGTGTATTAGCAGGGAGAATGTCAAACCCTTCATCCTTAGGCGCCTCAGAGAGGTTTTCACCGTTGGATACGCTCTTTCTTTTTACTGTTGTCGAATCAAATAGTGCCACAGTGTGGTTTTCACTAGAAGATCCATGTTTTATTGTTATATTTTTGTAGCTGAAGGGTTTGGCATCCGCCCCGAAGTATGTTGCGCAATTAAGTTCAATGGCGAATCCAGCTTTGTGATCCCCGCTTGGTAGATTATCCCTTAATTCCAAAAAGTCAATGATAGCCTCATCGTTCTGGAAGAGGTCAAGACATGGGGGATTTGGTTGGTTCCATTCAATGAGTTCAGGGTGGATAATGGGCATTACTTCATCGATTAAGTTAAGTGCGGGAGATGTATCAGTGAGGGTTAAGACAGTGTGGTGAAGGTCGTTGATGGTACTCTCCCTGTCAGAATCAGGCGTAGGATGAGACGTAGGGTCTGTGGAAGATGTTTCCAGCTCAGGTACCCAAGTGGTCTTTATCTGTGCTTCTCCGTAAATAGGAATGTCTTTGCGTGGCGGAGGTGGTGACGTGTCTTCCTCATCTGAAGTGTTAAGCTGTACAGAATCAAATTCCCACTCATGTGAGTCGGTCTCTGAATCACTTTCCAGCATCCGATTGCTATACCATACTGGGATGTCGCTGGAGTTGAATACTGCAGGTGTGATTGGTTTATGTACCTTTGAGGTGATCGGTGCTGCAGGAACTGTGATGGGGTTTAAAGGTTTTGTCACTGGAAGTATCGACAGTGTTGATTTAGTGGCTTCTATTGGAACGGCTGGTGCCATAGATGCTGCTACGGGTTCCAATATAGTTGCTGCTATGAATGGTTTTATTGATGTGATGACTGCTGTGGATGGGATTACTAGTTCGATTGGTGGGATTTTTGGCACTGATGACGGTTGCGGTGGGTTTGTGAGCCTCGATGGGGCAGTGACAATATTGCTTGATGGTGCTTTGATTATGAAAGGTGTCCTCTTTACAGTAGGTGGGCAAAATGGTTTGCTAGGTTTTCCTTTAAATCTGAGTTTAGGAAGGATCTCTTTTTCAAAGCCTAGGCCTGTATTACCTTTGGGTTTGAACTCTGGCAGTAGTGGTTCATGTCGTCCTTGTTTGCAGTATCCCAAAGCACTCTGACCATCATATCCCATTCTTTGCATAATGAGGAGGCCTTTGCCATACTGTTCTGTAGGAAGTGTAACTCGCGGTATGTCAGTGGTGATGGGATCTTTATAGATCCAGTCCGCTAGGTCCTCATCTTGTGTTTCTTCCTCTTGACTCCTTCCAAGGATGAAAGGCGTCCAAGCACATGCTGGCGTGATTAGTCGTTGCTGGAGTAACTGCTGTGGTTTACCATGTGTTTTAGGAGAAGTGGGCATTTGTCCCACACAAAAGAGTTGACTTAAGTTATATTCCCCGGGACCTTCCTCTGCGACTTTCATTTTAAGCTTTTCTTGCTTGGGTATAGGGGTGTTCAAACTGGCAAGAGAGGTGGGACTTACATATGATGTAGAGGAAATGGCTTCCCTATTATTAGGAACAGTAATTTCTGGTTGATGGCTGATATTATGGCAAAATGCAAAGGGATTTGCATCACCCAGGATTGTGATCTCTGCACCATTATGTGGGAACTTGATACATTGATGGTAGGTAGATGGAACGGCTTTCATGGCATGTATCCAAGGTCTTCCTAATAATAGATTATATGGCAGAGGAAGGTCCAGAACCTGACAAATTATGTGTTTTACCACAGGGCCCACTCGGATTGGTAGCACCACCGCTCCTTTGGATGAACGCTCTGCATCATCATAGGCCTTGATGGTGATCTTCTTGCGAGGATCCACTGATTCTATTGCATATCCCAATGCTGTGACCAACTGTAGTGTACAAATGTTTAGGCCTACTCCATTATCTATCAAGACTCGCTTGATCCTGTGTTGGTTGACAAAGCCTTCAATGTGGAGTGAGGCGTTATGAGGTTGTTGGAACGAAGAGTTGTCACTTTCGGAAAAAGTGAGACAAGGTGATGACTTTAGATTTCCAACCATGGCTTGAAACTGGTCCGTATTTAGGTTTGCAGGGACTGACGCCTCTTGGAGTGCTTGATCCAAGATTGTTTTATGAGATGGCGATAGGCGCAATAGTTCTAAAATGGATATGAGCGCAGGCGTTTTATCTAATTGTTCCACAAGATTGTACTGCTTTGGGACGGAGGTGGTGCCTTGTGGAGCTGCCTTGATGGTGACCTTGCCACGACGTGTAACAACATTGCAATTTGAGGTGGGATTTTTGAAGGTTATAGTTGCAATTTGTTCACTGGCATCATACAGGTGATTTACAGTGTAGTTATACGCAGCCTGTGTATAATCAGTGGTATTAGTGCCTCACCGGGAAGTGGAAGGACCCCTTTGATCTTGTGATGGAAGTGGATCCTTGAACATGAGATGATCATTATTGGTCGTTTTTGGGTCATGTCCTTCAATTTCAATTTCTCCTCGATCAATAAGATCCTGAATGAGATCCTTCAATCGGTGACAATTACTTGTCTTGTGTCCTCGTCCTTGATGGAACTCACAGTGTTCAGTATCTCTCCACCATGCTGGTTTGACCTGAGGCTCATAGTTGGATAGTTTAGGTAGAGTGACCAAATTCTGAGAAAGGAGTTGTCGCAACACTATTTCAATGGGTTCCCCTAAGGGAGTGTATGTGCGTTTTTGTTTTTGTGGACGAGGTCTTGGTTCATCATGAGATGTGATGCGACCTTGATTAGGAGGAACATTTGTGTTATTCTGAGGTGGAGGATTTTGTCCTGCAAACCGAACCACAGGTTGTGCATTTTGGATAGTTCGAGCATCCACAACCCCATCGTTGACGATATTTTTATTCTTATTCCAGAAGTTTGGTTTATCACTATTGAAGTGCGGGCGAGGACCATCTTTTGGTTCATTAAAGATTTTGATGAGTCCTTTCTTGATGAGTGCCCTTTCACATTTTATACCCTTGGTGATCATATCATTAAAGGAGTCTGTATCTTTGACATCCAGGTGAAATTCCATTTCTTCGTTTAAGTTGGAAATGAAAATTTCCACTAGTTCTTGTTCAGGTAACTGAAGAGAACGTCTGCTAGACATTTGGCACCATCGTTGCAGGAATACTGAGAATAATTCACTTGGTTTTTGTTTGGTGTTGCATAGATTAGCCATGGTGATGTCGCGTTCAATGTTATGAGAGTAATGAGATAGGAACTTCTGGATGAGTTCCTCAAATGTTCTAATGCCACCTGGTAGTCGAGAAAACCATGATGTGGTGGTTCCTCCCAAGCTTTGGGGAAAAAGGCGCATTAGGTATGTGTCCTCATAAGCCACTTCAAGACAAGCGGAATGAAATTCTCGGACATGATCACGGGGATCCCCCTTTCCTCTATATTTTTCAAATTTGGGTGTTTCGAACCCGCGTGGAAAGGGTGGCATATAAAGATTCCTATCAAAAGGATAGGGACAGATGTCGTTAAGTGAGAATTGATTGGTCTTAACACCACTATGAAGTTGTTGGGCGAGATTCTCGACTTGTTGCCGCAACATCTCTATTTCATTTGGAGGAGGAGGTGGTGGGTTACCTCGAGGAATGTTATATCTAATGTGATTTCTACCCCTTTCCTCCTCATGGCGACTTTGTCTTTCTGATGCTTGTCTTAATTGGGCAAGATCAAAGTCCGAGGGGAGTTTGGCTCCTTCTTGAGCGAGTTTTAAGAAGTGAGCATCCGCATTGCTCCTTAATATTTCATCAAATAATCTGTTGAAGTGAGGGTTATGTTGAGCCCTTTCGATTGTTGAAGGAGTGGGAGTACTTGGGTTTTCATCAGTTACAGTTCCTCCAAGTGCTTCTTGAAATTCATTGAGGTTGTCTTCTTCTTCCTCAATTTCTATTTCTCGTTGCCTTGATCGCGATCGGGTTTGAGCCATTTTGTTTGTAAGTTTGTGTTGAAGTTGATTGAAGATGATGATGAGTTATTGATGAAAGATTGATGATTGGTGATTTGTATTGTATGGGGATCTCTAGCACTTTAAGGTAGATGTAACCAAAATTCCTTCTTTGAATTGCTTGTTTGTTTTGAGGAGTTTGGATGTGATAAGGTGTAGAGAAATCTGAGATGTGTTACAGATTTTGACTACCTAGCAATGAGAGGATTCACTCATGAACTAGTTTTAACCTACGTAGATGTGTCTCTTAGGATGAGCTTATCCTAGATGTAGAAACAATCTAAAAGTGATGTGATGTGTTTGATTTCAAGCAATATCTAAAAGAGAACTTGGGACAAGAACCTCTTAATGTTTTGAGAGTTTTGGGATGAATTGATGATGGAAAAATGATGTATGAATGAGATGATGGATGTTTTGTTTTCAACTTCAATAAAAACTTTGTGTTACAAATGGAACAAACTCTACTTCTTCCCTTTCAGGCGTTGGTGGCACTTCTCGAGCTGTGTTGTAGGTGATACAGATGTTTGGGAAGAAGTTGGGATTAATCTTTCCTCCTTGATTTTTTGTGATAACTCAGAGCTCTATATTGCATAAAAGCTCTGCGGTTCAATGATTCGGAATCAAATTCGTTTGTTTTACCTTGAAGATAGAGACGCATGCGATGTAGAAAGACTCTATGTGAGACAAAGATTTGTCTATTGAGATAGAAGAATTTCCTCCTTTTGATCAAAGCCTTTGAGCTTAATGGTCTCCTTCTTAAGTTGATATTCTGATGACACTTCTTCTTTCGCAAGATGTGAAGAATGGTCATAAAATTTGTCTCTTTGTTGTTTGTACTTTGTTTTTGGTATTTTTGTTTGTTTTTGAGAAATGTTGGATGAATACTTTGTTTTTGGGATTGATTTTTTTTATTTTTCCTTGACAAGAAAACAAAGCAAGCACACAAACACAAGAATGTTGCCTCAAAGGCACAAATGAGTATGGGTCTAGATCAACCCAATTCTTGGACTTGTTTTTGACCCTTCCTTTAGATTTATTTTAAGGTGTAGTTCCAAAGCCTGAAGTCGGCTCAATTTGCACTAGGTCTGTAAAACGAACACACTTCAAACACTTTTTATCCCTAAGGTCAAATGGCCAGTTGTGATAAATTTAGCCCACATCTTGATATTTCTTCGACTTTGGTACTACATACCTTATGAATCCCGCCGTGGCAAGTAAGGATGTGATATACTAAGTCTTGCATGAGCATAACAAATAGATGATCCCTATGATGGGGGAGTCACCACTTTTATCAAGCCACAAGTGACTTTTCAAAAAGCTATGTTTCTACTCAAGGAAATATGTATGGTGAGTATCTTGGGAGCAAAACCATCTATGCTCTTGCACTAAATTATATCGCAAATATCCTCAATCAATAGAACGGGTGGGCTACTACTTAAAGGTGTTTAGTCATGTTTGATGTTTTTGGACATAAGTTCATTCTGCAGTGACTCACTTAAGAGCCCTGTAACTGGTGGTGGGGCCCATTTGTCCTTTCGGCCAGTTACACTGTAGGAACAGCTATACCCAAGGCTACAGCTTTCGCTCACACCTGATTTCTATAGCGGCTCGAAGGATTTACCGCTCGAGGTCGTTCCCAAGAGTGATGTGTCTCTTGGCAGGCCTCTCTTAAAAAGATAAAATTTTGAGTGTTACTAACACTTTTCTCTTGCACCTAGGACCACGAAAGCCAAGGGAGATGATAGTGTGTGTTAGAAGTAGGACCACTCGACCAACTCTTTGCACCAAATGATGCTCTGCAAAAAGGATTAGAAAATCTGTTTGATGGCAACACACACAAGAGCACAAGAAACAAACGTTAGTGTTAGCAACAAAAGATTATCCTAAACAGGCATATCAAGAGAGATATTAAGCATGAAATAGAAAGCATATAAACATAGAATGAAATAGCTAATCAAGATGCTCATAGTTGCTCCTCCCTTGTTCCTCTCCTCTCCAAGTCCCAAATGAGTGTAGCTCTCAGCTTTTAGCACTAGCCATGGATGCCATATGGAGATTCAAGATAGTTGAATATGATAAGCAAATACTATGCAAGAGTAGATAGTGATGCTGTGAAAAAGCTCTATGCTAATGCCAGTATAACAACAATACTCTAAAATGCTTTTTTTGCTTGAGGAGAAGGGTTCTATTTATAGAAGAAATGGGGAAATGAAGGGTTAAGATTGAATGGTTTAATCAAGGGCCAAGTTTGAAAGTTGGGGATCCATGTGCACAATTGGCACCAATAAAATGGTGACAAGTGTCAACATAGGATTGGGTTGAGAGAAGAGGTTGGAGGCATTAAAGGCCTGAGAAGACCTCATGGTTATCTAGAAGGTAAGGGTCAAGTCTAAATTAAGATTACCCATTGGATTAAGAGTTAATCCAAGGATAAACCTTTGTGCAAATGTTTAAGAGATAATCATGGTCAAAGCATTAATGGCCTGATGAGACCTTTGGGTTGGGTAGAGGTTGAGTCAAAACAAATGTTTTAACCATGTGGGAGGGTTGAATTAACCATTAATGGTTATTGGAGACTTTGGGGATTAAGTGGTTGAAGGTTGAAAGCTTTCAAAGGTTATCCAAGACTTTGAGGGTTAATTTGTTGAACACACAAAGCATTAATTGCTTTTCAAAGACTTTGGAGTCTTTGAGAAGTGACTCCAATTTGCTTAGGAATGTGACAATATTTAGGGGATGGATTAGGCTAATTAGGAAGGGTTTAGAAGAATCTAGAAGGGGTTTAGGCATACAAGTGGATTTTGTAGGAAAATGCAAGTGGGAGAAATTTTGGTATTTTCAATTAAAATAAAATCATTTATTTCAATTAAATGGTGTAATTTGCATTTGGATAAATATTCAAATAAATATTAATTTATTTAAATGAGAAAAATGAAGATAAAGCATTAAAATGCTTGAAGACTTTGAGGGAAACCATTAAAGGCTTGAAGACTTTAAGGAAAACCATTAAAGTCTTAAGAAGATTATAGAAGGAAGCCATCAAGTTTGAATACTTTAAGGGAAACCATTAAAGGTTTCAAGTGGGTGAGGATAAATAGGATTTTAAATAAATAATTTATTTAAAATAGTTGTGCAACTTGCTTTTGTAGGAAAATACAAGCGGGTGGAGGATAAAGGTGATTTAAATAAATTATTTATTTTAAATAATTGTGCAACTTGTATTTGTAGGAAAATGCAAGTGGGTGGAGGATAAAGGTGATTTAAATAAATGATTTATTTATTTAAATGTGAGAGGTGGGATTTTGGGGGATTTAAATAAATATTAATTTATTTAAATGTGAGAGAAGATTTAATTAAACAAATATGATTTATTTATTTAATTAATGGTATGAATTTGGTTAAGTGAATTAAATCAAATAAATTGAATAATTTATTTAATTAATAGGAGAAGAGGGTTAAGATGAATTAATTAAATATTAATTTAATTAATTATTAATTGATGGTTCAATAATCAAATAAATACTAAGTATTCATTTAATTAAGTGGACGGATTTATGTGACTATATTTGCCCCTCTTTGAGACGGTGCGGTTTATCGCGTCGTTTCAAAGAAAGAAAAATAGGTGTGAAGAAATGCCCCATAAAATGTAAATTTAATGGGTGGTATGCCCCCTCGAGAGATGGGCCGAATGTTTTTTTTTTTTTTAAATCGGGCGATCTCTCGAAAAAGAATGAAAAGTGGAGGGGAGGTAGAATAGAAGAAATTAGAACTAATGATGAAAGAATGGGAGAAAATGGAGTGAATATGAAGAAACAACAAGCCAGCGAGTACCCTGAGGTCATGCAAGAGATACATAGCAGATGTAGTGTGGGGTTTTGATTGATGCTATACAATTGATCAAAATTGGTTGGACAATCTGGTGCAATCGGTTGAATTGCCCCGGTCAAGTCAAAGCGTGACAGTTGATGTCAGTTGGTCGCTTGGACATGATAAAGTCTGAGTAAGTGAATCAAAGTGACCTGATGGTGACTTAGACAATTGATGTAATTGCCCGATGAAGTCAAGGTATATGAAGCAAAATACTCGTTGAGACGTAGACAATTGATGTAATTGTCCGTTGGATTGTGTTTGATTGGTTGATCAATTGATAGTGTGTGCGTGTGATGGATGGTTGTGGGGAATCATGGCAACCCCGTTGAGACTAGGTCATTGTGATAAATGTCTGTTGTAGTCTAGGTTTGCCATAATCGATTACCTGTTGAGACCCGAAGATACTTGATCAGAGTATCTGTTGATAGTCTAGGTGTGCGTGAGTTGATGTACCTATGCAGATAGAGTAACTTTCTTGACTTATTGGATGACTTAAGATAGGAAACACAATCCCTCCTATTTAGAGATGGATAGTGATGAACGTGGCTTGATTAGGTTGATTGGGACACGATGTAGGGTATGTGATGCTGATTGTTGAGATGGGGAGGGTTGGGGGGGTTCGATGTTAGAAGAAATGGAGGACCTATGACTCATTCCTATGGAAGAAGAGGAAAATAGAGTATGCATTATTATGACTATGTATGAATGATATGCAGCTATTTATGAATGTATGGATGGATGGAATGCAACGGAATGCAATATATACAAATGAGATGGAATGATGATCCATGGTGCATTATTTTTCATCATTGAGCTTTAAAATGTTGTAAGAAAATACAAGCAACTTGACATAAAGATTCAAGATGACCAGAGTCTTTCTTACATGGATTTTGATATAGCAAGTTAATACAAGCAACTTGATATAATGGATCAAGTTGACCTGAGTATTGCTTGCGGAACAGGCAAGGATTATCTCCTTTCATGCATGACTTGGATCATCCTCCTTGATCTTAGGTTGATCATATCCTGAGACAAGTGCATACCGTAATAAGAGATAAAACCTTTATCCAGTTTGGATGAGGTAGGAGGAACCAAAGAAAAAGCTTTGTACCTGCAACCAAATAGTATATATGCATAAAGAATAAAGAATATGGATCCTTGGTAATGGTTCATGCTCATATGGTCGAGGTATACGCTGTAGTCAGCAAGCCGTAGTGATCTATGACTGCATTTTTGTCTATGATCACATAGCTTAGTGAACTTCCCACGTAGACACCATTAGTACATGCCCCAGAACTTCATCGGAAATAATGCGCAAACGATACAAAATAATGTTGCAAGATCCGATACAGATAAACAAACGATTGTACTCACAAATCAACCAAGTATTTGATAGCTTAACAGAATTTTCTTGTCAAAGAAAATGTCATCTTGTCGTTGTTTTGGATTGTTGATGTCGATTGTTTTAGTTGATTGATAAGTGGTCATTTGTGTGAGTGTTTGTGTCAATGCTTATTTTGTATCTAATCGGATAAATATGTACAAGGTGTTGCCATGTTTTTGTGTGATTTTTGATGGGTTTTCTGATGTTTTTTGGATTTTGTGAAACAATTTTGAATGTTTTTGGTATTTTGAGAGTCATTTTTGAATGTTTTTGATATTTTCTGATGATTGCCTAAATGAAGAGCATAATGATATATAAGACAATGTAGAATCCACTTCCATCACTAGGGTAAGGGTATTGCCCCCAGTTTGTATACCTGACTATGAAAAGGTGGGATGCTAGATGCATGGAGTACTTTCTTAATGACAGATGAATAACAAGCCATGGTTTTCAGATGGATGGATGTATGTATGACGCAGATGTGATTTGCAACAAGTCTGAAAGATACTGGAGCCATTGCCTTTACGAGTGGCGCCTGTTTGCCAGGTTTTTACCATCGCACTTACCCAAGGTGCCACCGGAGTGGTTGTTCACCATTTGGATGTATGATTTTTCTTGAATTTATTTGAATGTTTTTGTATTTTCTTCAGGACATTTTCTAAATGTTTTTGGTATTTTTCTGATATGTAGGGGAGCCTGATGCTCTGTATAGCTTAGGTATAAAACCATTTGAGGTGCATGCTATTGATTGGATCTGCAAGCGGTTCTCCTTCTGAAGTAGCTAACTGATATGCCCCGGACCCGAATACAGCAGTGACAACATATGGGCCCAGCCAGTTTGATTCAAACTTGCCCTGATGTTCTCGGTTTGGTTGGTTGCGAGGATTCTCTCGTAGAACAAGATCACCTACCTCAAATGTACGAGATCTAACTCGGTGATTGTAGCTTCTGCTCATGCGCTGCTGATAGGCTTTGAGGTGATTGTATGCAGCTTGTCGTTTCTCATCAAGTAACTCTAAGTCCTGAAGACGTTAGACTCTGTATGATTCATCATCGATGAGATTGTGCAAGGAAACCCGTAAGGATGGTATCTCGACCTCAATAGGTAAGATAGCTTCTGCACCATAGACCAATGAATAAGGAGTTGCACCTGTAGGGGTTCGAATGCTAGTTCGATATGCCCATAATGTTGGATTCAATTGAACATGCCAATCACGACCGGCATCATTGACTATCTTCTTTAGGATCCTCAATATGTTTTTATTGGATGCTTCGGCCTGACCATTGCCTTGTGGGTAATAGGGAGCGGAAAAGCGGTGTTGGATATGAAATTTCTCACAAAGTTCACGGACATTCTGATTTTTGAAAGGAAGACCGTTATCTGTGATGATGGACATGGGTACACCATACCGGCAGATGATGTAGTTGAGGATGAATGAGGCGATCTGCTTGCCGGTGACTTGGGTAAGTGGAACAGCTTCGATCCACTTTGTGAAATATTCGGTGGCGGTAATAATGAATTTATGGCCATTGGATGAAGATGGATGAATCTTACCCACAAGATCAAGACCCCATTGACAAAAAGGCGATGGTGTTGTGATTGGTTGCAGTTCTTGAGCTGGTGCATGTATTAGGTCGCCATGAACTTGACATTTTTTGCACTTCCTGACAAAGTAGTAGGAATCCTTTTCCATAGATGGCCAATAGTATCCAGCTCGCATGAGTTTCTTCGCTAGTGACGGACCACTTGAGTGAGTCCCGCAAATTCCTTCATGTACCTCTTCCAAAGCCTTTGTTATCTCACCTTGTTCCAGACATCGAAGGAGAGTACCATCAAGACCGCGTCGGTATAGGGTTTCGGCAATAATGGTATATCGAGCAGTTTGGCGAATGAAGGTTTTACGTTGGTTATTTGATTGGTTGGGAGGAAGGGTGTGATCGCGGAGATAGGTGTAGAACTCACCGTACCATGGGGATTCAGAACTAACAAGGCAACATATCATTTCAGATTCGGGGATATCATAAGCGGGGATCCAAAGTTGTTCTACCAAGAACTCGTAGCGTGTTGAATTCTGTGGAAGATCTAGTAGAGATGCGATGGTAGCCATAGCGTCAGCAGCTCGATTCTGATCTCTTGGTATCTGCTCAAAAGTGATAGTAGTAAATGATGTCTTTAGATTGTCCACCATTTGCTTGTATGGCATGAGTTTATCATCTTTGGTCTGATATTCATCTGTTGCTTGTCGAATGACTAGTTGGGAATCGCCATATACTTGTAGTTCTTGTAATTTCCATTGTACGGCTAACCTGAGTCCTATGATCAAAGCCTCATACTCTGCTATGTTGTTTGTGCATGGAAATGTGAGCCTGTAAGACTTCGGGATGCTATCACCTTGAGGTGTGATAAACAGAATGCCTGCCCCCGAGCCGTGCCTAGTGTATGAACCATCAAAGTATAATTTCCATGACTGTGCTTCTGTAATCATGAATATCTCTTCATCTGGAAAATTGGAAATGAGAGGATGATCACCTATGAGAGGTGCATCGGCCAACTAATCTGCAATAACCTGACCTTTGATAGCTTTACGGTCCACATACTCAATATCAAATTCACTTAGAATCATCACCCATTTGGCTAAGCGACCTGTCAATGCTGCTTTGCTGAGTAAGTACTTGAGTGGATCAATCTTTGCAATGAGTTGCACCTTGTGTGTCAATAGATAGTGTCGCAATTTAGTGGCTACTAAGATTACTGCTAGGCAAGCTTGCTCAATAGGTGTGTAATTGAGTTCATAGACAACCAGTGTGCGAGAGATGTAGTAAACAGCACACTCTTTGCCTTCTGCATTATGTTGTGCCAATAATACACCCAATGCTGTACTTGTTGCTGATATATAGAGTAACAATGGTCTACTTGGATCTGGTGGCATCAACAATGGTGGATTCATGAGATAGTCTTTAAGCGCCTGAAATGCTTGCTGGCATCTGTCATCCCACTGAAAGCGGATGTTCTTGTGTAGCAGGTGTGTGAAGGGGTGACACTTATCAGCCAATTGTGCAATGAATCTGCGGATGGATTGAAGCCGTCCTTGTAGTGTTCTTAGCTGACTGATATTCTTTGGAGGTGGCATGTCCATGATTGCCTTAACCTTTGCTGGATCGACCTCAATACCTTTGCTTGAGACAATGTATCCTAGAAGCTTCCCGGAGGTCACTCCAAAGACACATTTCTTTGGGTTGAGTCGAACATGGTATTGTTCCAGTCTATCAAAGATTTGATCTAAGATGTGAAGATGTCCTTCTCTAGTAAGTGATTTTGCTAGTAAATCATCCACATAATCTTCCATCATAGTATGCATCATGTCATGGAAGATGGTGGTCATTGCTCTTTGATAGGTTGCTCCTGCATTCTTTAGACCGAAAGGCATTACATTCCAGCAGTATGTGCCCCATGGACATGTGAAGGCTGTCTTATGTTGGTCCTCAGGTGCGATCTTTATTTGATTGTATCCTGAAAAGCCATCCATGAGTGAAAGCATGGCATGTCCTGCTGTCAAATCTACTATGATGTCGATATTTGGTAGAGGGAAGTCATCCTTAGGACATGCCTTATTCAGATCTCTGAAGTCTGTACAAATGCGGATGCCCCCTTTTGGTTTGCCGACTGGCACAATATTGGAGATCCATTCTGCGTAATCAATTGGTCTAACGAAACCAACATCTAGGAGTTTCTTGAGTTCTGTTTTGACTAGCACGACAATCTAAGGATGCATCTTACAAAGCTTCTGCTTGACAGGTTTGGCTCCTTTTGCTACTGTGAGATGATGCATGACTAAATCAGGATCAAGCCCAGGCATGTCTGCATATGACCATGCAAAGTTGATCTGACGCTGTTGGAAGAACTCTATAAATTGAGGTTGTTCCTCTGGAGTGAGAAGAGATGCCAGATGTATGATATGAGGGTTTTCAGGAGTCCCCACATTGTATTCTTTAGTCTCCTCAATGAGGATCGTTGATCGTTCCTGTTGTGTATTAGCAGGGAGAATGTCAAACCCTTCATCCTTAGGCGCCTCAGAGAGGTTTTCACCGTTGGATACGCTCTTTCTTTTTACTGTTGTCGGATCAAATAGTGCCACAGTGTGGTTTTCCCTAGAAGATCCATGTTTTATTGTTATATTTTTGTAGCTGAAGGGTTTGGCATCCGCCCCGAAGTATGATGCGCTATTAAGTTCAATGGCGAATCCAGCTTTGTGATCCCCGCTTGGTAGATTATCCCTTAATTCCAAAAAGTCAATGATAGCCTCATCGTTCTGGAAGAGGTCAAGACATGGGGGATTTGGTTGGTTCCATTCAATGAGTTCAGGGTGGATAATGGGCATTACTTCATCGATTAAGTTAAGTGCGGGAGATGTATCAGTGAGGGTTAAGACAGTGTGGTGAAGGTCGTTGATGGTACTCTCCCTGTCAGAATCAGGCGTAGGATGAGACGTAGGGTCTGTGGAAGATGTTTCCAGCTCAGGTACCCAAGTGGTCTTTATCTGTGCTTCTCCGTAAATAGGAATGTCTTTGCGTGGCGGAGGTGGTGACGTGTCTTCCTCATCTGAAGTGTTAAGCTATACAGAATCAAATTCCCACTCATACAAAATGACCACCATGGACAACAAAGAGGAAGTCGAAAGGGAAATTTTTCAAAGCAATCATTAAATCACGAAAAGAAAGAAAATTTTCTGATGGAATCCATTGAGAAAATAAAGCGTGACAAGTGCCACCACACCAACAAAATAAATGAAAGAATAAATTAGTGGTTAGTCCAAAGCAAGAGGTCCAAAATTGAATTAACCCCAAAGATACTTCACAAAATCATAAAATCACTCAAACAAAATGACAAACTCATCCAAATCCATATAACGGGGTGACCAATATCAGTCACACCAAGAGGGAGTAATTGCTATACAACATCCAAGGGTATGATGCCCTGAATGTGTTAGAGAGTGTGTGCTAGACATTTAAAATCATAAATTTATTCATATACCCAAATTTCTTTTATCATTTTTATTGCAATACAATCCACTACAATAATCTAGGCAACTATCTTTCATCAAGGATAACATATACAAGAAGTAAATAGGGTGTCTCATACATACCCAAGGAATACTCTCATTCACGAGTAATGTTCAAGATATCCAATCTATGAAATGATCACCTTTACCGAGTTATAATAGAAACAAATATGAGAACTTCATTTATTCACTTGATGAGATACTTTAACATACATACAAACAAAACACTACTTGTGAATTTGGTAGGCTACATTTTCCCTCTGCAACTCTCACGCTTTCCCCGCGTTTGATTCTGAGCTCTTGGATGACTGCCCCCTCTAGGGAGGTCCCCCCCTCCCTACAACTAGACCCTATACCTGAGCTATGGGGACCCCACGGTCTACGGGTCATACGGAAGAAAACACCAATCTTCACACCCCTTCCATTCGCCAGTTTTGACCGATGCTGGCCTGAAATGTGAAGAAAGGAATATACCACATCTCGGACTGGAAACTTCTGCCGGACAGGCAGATGTGGATCTTGTGAAGGAGAATCCCAAGTCTAACTGGAAGAACGCCCTCCTTGGGTCCACAAATTCAAGCTTTGAAGTTATTGTGGCCACCTTCTCCCAAATGGAAGACGAAACGAAGATCAAACTCCCAGACAACCTGATGGATAGAATCGCCTCTTCCCTTCACTTGGTGATAGTTGGTCGATTCTTCTCCTTCTGACCATCTATTGACATGGTTAGGTGATGGGAAAAATCTTGATGGAAGCTTAAAGGAAGCTTGGATGTTTCAACAATACCGGGGGGACTCTTTCTATTCAAGTTCAATACTAAGGAGGAACTGATCTATGTCATGTCAGGTTCTTGGGCGTATGGCAAGCATTTCCTAACCATGGCTAAATGGAAGCCTGGTTTTCACCCCTCGGCAGAACTAAACCACATGGATCCAATCTGGGTTAGGCTCCCTGGGCTCCCTCTGGAGTTATAGGATGAACAAATCTTCCACTGGATAGGGAACTCATTTGGCAGCTTTATCTCAGTTGACTTGATCACACTCAATAAATCTAGGTTGGTGTATGCTCTCTTTTCTGTTAATGTTACTATTAACAAGGCTCTCCCAAATTTTATCTCCCTAAAATCAAAATGGGGAAAATGGTCCCAGGCTATTCTGTATGAAAATTCTACCCTTTTTGGCCAAAAGTGCAATAATCAAGGTCATTCCTATACTGAATATAAAGCCCATGTGGTTGCGGAACCCAAGCTCAAAAATAAATCTATCTGGGCCGAGCCCATCAACCCTGGTGACCCATAATCCTTGGCTCCTCTAGAAATGACTACTATGAATGAAATATCTAAGGATTACCCTCACATGAACAAGATCCTAGAGATTTTAAAATCCCCAGTGGACCCAATTAAAAATGCCAATCCAAGCATCCCCCTGCAAGAGGGGGAGATCCAATAGGTGATATCTCTCAACCTGTCCCCCAACCCTCTTCCACCTGCTTCCCCCACTCTCCTAGTCCTTCACGCCCCTAGATTGGCTATGACTATGCCTCTTATGACTGAGGTTATATTGCCCACCTCATCACCCCCTCTCTTCCCTACTATGGTGGTTAGAGATGCTCACCCTGGAAACTCCCTGATAACTCCACTGAAAGTGTCCCCCTTGGGATCTCCTCAGATGGATAATGAAGAATGGATAACCCAAAAGAAAAAAGTCAAGGCCAAGAAAGCAGATGTGGGGGGAACTAAAAATAAAGTTGGCAGACCCTCTGAAAGAGTCCCGAGACACAAGGTTATGCCCAGGGACATTACAAAGGGCAGACAACTGAGCCTTTATGGACTCAACAAAAGTAAGAAATGAAGTTCCTCCTTTGGAACATAAGGGGTCTGAACAACCCCCAAAAGAAGTTCACCATAAAACAACTCATCTTGGAGATGAAAATTGACATTTGCCTTCTTCAAGAAGTTAAGATGCCCTTCCAAACCTTTGCTTCGGTTACTGGTAAAATTTGGCCTGGGGTGGAATATCTGTATGTTGATGCTTTGGGTGCTTCTAGGGGTATTTCTACCCTCTGGGATCCCATTAAAATGAAAGGTAAGCTTTTCGCTAGCTCCCAAAATTTCCTAGCGGTTTCTCTTCATTATGGTGAACAATGCTGGCAGATGTTCAATATCTATGCTCCCAACTCTAGGTTGGGGAGATGGCTTCTGTGGGAGGAAATTTCTAATCTCATTGTGGCTAATCAGAAGGCTCAATTTATACTTGTGGGAGACTTCAATTCCCCCCTCTACCCTTTTGAGAAGTGTGGAGGCCTTGATTATTTCTCTGATAGCATGGGCGACCTAGCCAGCTTCATCAATGCTTCTAGCCTTATGGATATTGACCTTTAGGGTGCTCCCTTCACTTGGTCGAACAATAGAAAAGGTAAACATCTTATTCAAGTCAGACTAGATAGATTCCTGATTTCCACCAACTGGGACATCAAACATAGCTCCTATCTGAAAACCCTCCCAAGGATTGTGTCTGATCACAACCCCCTTCTTCTCCACTAGAAAGACAAACCCTACCAGGGTCCCCCCCTTTCTCTATGAGATCATGTGGGCTTCTCATCCCGATTTTAGGGAGCTGGTTAGACTTTGGTGGTCCACCCCAATCCAAGGGACTATTATGTTCAGAATTATGGAGAAATTGAAGCTAATTAGCAGGGAAGTCAAAGGTTGGAATAATACCACATTTGCAGACATCTTCAAAAGAAAGAAGGACCTAGGGTCCAGACTAGAACAACTTCAGAATATCATGGCTACTGGTAACCCCCTAGATCCCATTTTGAAGGAGGAGGAAGACTGCCACAAGAGATGGAAAGATACCCTCTCTAAGGAAGAAGTGTACTGGAAGCAAAGATCCAGAATCTAGTGGTTGAAGGAAGGAGACAGAAATTATGTATTCTTCCATAGATCGGCTTGTATTCACAAGAAAAGGAACTATATCAAAAGTATCGAGGATGAAACTAACCTGGAGATCACTGAAGATTCCCTAATTGGGCAGAGTGCGGTGGACTTTTTCACTAGACTGTATGTGGATAATGGTGGAAGTGATACTCTGCTCCAGGATGACCTTGTTAGTAAGCTTCTGACTGTCATCAATGAGGACGACAACTGGAAACTTATTGCCCCCATCTCTATTGATGAAGTCCATCAGGATGTCTTTGCTATGGGGGCCTACAAGACTCCGGGCCTAGATGGCTTCCCCTTGGCTTTCTTCCAGGATTACTAGGACATTGTTAGCTATGATGTCACCAAAGTTGTTCAAGATTTCTTTAAGACGGGGAGATTGTTGAAAAAGATCAACAACACTTTCATTGTCCTCATCCCTAAGACCACTAACCCCAATAGCTTGAAGGAGTATCATCCCATAAGCCTCTGTAATACCATTTATAAGATACTCTCCAAGGTCCTTTTGAATAGGATTAAGCCCTTCCTGGAAAAATTTATCAGCCTATCCCAGAAAGGCTTTGTCCCAGGTCGCCAAATTTTGGATGCTGCCATTACCACTCACGAGATAATCCACTCCATGGATAGGAGCAAAATAATAGGTATGGCCTTTAAACTTGGTATATCTAAAGCTTATGACAAGGTTAATTGAGATTTTCTTTTCAAAGTGCTTCTAAAACTGGGCTTTAACCAAAAAATGGTGAGTATGATTCAGGAATGTGTTACCATGGTTCAATTCTTAGTTTTGATTAATGGACTCCTAGGGGCTATTTCAAAGTAGAAAAAGGCATCCAGCAGGGTGACCCTCTATCCCCATATCTATTTATCATGATAGCTGAAGTCTTAAGCAGAAATGTGACCCATCTGGCCACCAATGGCAGGATCCAAGGGTTCAAAGCGGCCTCCATGCTCCCCCCCTCTAATATTCAATAGTTCATGGATGACACCTTCCTATTTGGTAACTCTTCTATCATGGAGGCTAAAGGGTGGAAGATCTTACTTGCCGACTATGCCAAGGCTTCAGGATAATGCATCAACTATGAGAAGAGTAATATCTTCTTCTTCAACACTCCAAATGACTTCCCACTCAGAATCCTTTCTATCCTCAAATGCAAGATGGCAACTCTTACAGTGACCTATCTATGCCTCCCTCTCATGGTCAAGGAAGTCACTCCTACCTTCTAGAACTCTATTTTGGAATGGATGCAGAAAAAACTTGCGGGATGGAAAGGGAAATTCCTTAGTAGTGTGGGGAAACTCCAGCTTCTTGCAGCTTCCCTACAGGGAATTCTGGTGTACTTCCTTTCCATGTTTAAAATATCAAGGACCATGGGGGAAAAACTTGAGAAAATCCAAAGAACCTTCTTATGGATTGGCCTAGAAGAGAAAAAATGCCTTGCTCTAGTCAATTGGGATACCGTGTGCTTACCCAAATCAATGGGAGGTTTGGGTATAAGAAAGATTAATGCCCTCAATAAGGCGCTAATTTCCAAGATTGGGTGGCCTCTAGCTAAAGGTGAGGCGGACTGGTGTAACATCATCAAAGCAAAGTACCTAGACCAGGAGCACTTCTATTATAATTTAAGTACAATCGACCTTCCCCAAGGATCCAAGTTATGGAACAACATCCTAAAGAGAAGAGTGATGGTTAGAGAAGGCCTAAAATGGCGGCTGGGAGATGGTAGAAAGGTGAGATTGTGGGAAGAATTTTGAACGGAGGACAGGCCCTTGGTCAACACACACTTCCATCAAATTATGAACAACCTTAAAGGTTTCCTGGGGGATTATATTGCAGATTATTTGGTACCAGGAAGATTTTTTTGGAAGGACATTGTACACTTCTTCAGCAACAGACCTAACCTGGTCCCCCTTTCTCAAGACTTGCAACACATATTGTCAAAAACTAGAATCCCCCTGGCCCCGAATGAAGACAACTTCATCTAGAAAGAGACCCAATAGGGCTCATTCTCAGTCAAATCTACTTACAATCAGCTCCTTAAACCCCCTGTGGATGTTGAATACTGGAAGAAAGTTTGGAACCCTCAACTAATCCCTAAAATCAATTTCTTCTAGTGATCCCTCATGCATGGTAAAACCCTCACGCTAGATAACTTGAAGAAGAGGGGATTCCATCTCCCCAATAGATGCAGTCTGTGTAAAGCTGATGAGAAAACTATTAACCATCTTTTTTTCCTCTACCCCTTTGTTCTTCATCTTTGGTCTATCACTCTTAAGAAATGTGGTCTCTGTTGGGTCTTCTAGAAGGAAATTAATTTTTTTTCTTTTGATTGAACCCCACCTCCCATCACCCCCTCATCATTTAGCTATGGAAACAAATTCTGCCGCACATCTACTGGGCCTTATGGAGAGAAAGAAACAATAGAATTTTTAGAGACACTGAGACCCCCCCAGACACGGTGGCGCACATTTGCTTCAAGATGATCTCTGAAAACTTGGACGTTACAAAATGAAAAATCCCTCCTTATCCTCCTAATGAAGTTGAGAAAAAAATTGTTGAATGTTGGAAGCTCCCCCTGGTTTTGATAGCTTCAAAAACAATACCAACAACAAAACAAGGATGACCAGATGGTCAACCACTAGGTTACACTGGTTTAAACTGAATTTTGATGGTTCAGCCCAAAGCAATTGTTAGGTGACAGGTGGAATCATCTGAGACCATTTGGGGAACACGGTTGCAGCCTACGTGAGCAACCTAAGGAATAATACGGTCACTCAAGTGGAAGGAATGGCCCTCCTTTGGGGTCTGAAAATGGCTAACTCCATAGGAATTAATTAACTTGAAATTGAAGGAGACTCTCAAATCATTGTGGATTCAGTTAAAGGGAACTCATCGGCGGGTTGGAGAGTGGGATCCATTCTGAGGGATATCAAGTGCCTCATGGTCAAGCTGGAGGACTTCACCATCTACCACATCTTTAGAGAAGGAAACAAAGCTATCGATTCCATGGCGGCGGTGGGAAGGCTACAAAATGGCTTACTATGTTGGAGGGACCCCAGTCTATTGCCGATCACCACAAAGGTAATCTTGGAAAAGGAAAAAACCCTTTACCTAGGAAGGGACCATCCTATCTGCTCAATGATGAAGGAAACCTTCATTCAAATCATGTTTGAACTTTGTCGATTAATTCTTGCAGCCATACCAATTTATTCCTACAAGCAAGTGATTTGTCCCTGTTGATATATGGATTATTTAGGATAATGTCATATGTGAGTTAATGAATGTATTAATTGAGTAAGATGCATATGTATGTCCTTGTATTTTGTTTTTGTTTTAGTGCAGATAATAAATGATGTTGTGGTGGATGATTTCCTTTCGCGCCCAAAGACTAAGAATCATGCACAGATAACTAGAGATCAAACTCAAGGGGATCCGAGCAAGTGCAACATATGGCATACTCGGAGTAGTCATACTTCACTATGGAAATTTAACTCTAGTGCATATTGAATTCACAAAATATCACTATGGCATGCAAAGACTGTGGTTCAATTTAGATCCACAGTTCCTACAGCCAAGCTCTAGTTATCTCCTTCATCTGACAATCATCCACCTCTTCTTCTGGGTGTGATTTGAGTTGTCCATTGTAGTTTATCTTTTCTTTATAATAAGCTCTTCCTTTTTCTTAGAGGTTAGACAAGTTAGAAAGGAATTGAGCAAAGAGTTTTTGAAAGCATTCTAGAGTTTTCTTTTAGATCATGTAATCGATTTCAGAAAGAAATAAAGCAAAGATATGTTGTTCTGATCTATTAAGAGTATTTTGCTGGAAGTTTGATATCACTCATCCAAGGGGGCCCACTTGGTGAGTGATCCTATGTTTATGTTTATTGAAGTTAGTTTTTACCTAGTTGCAGTAGAAGTTCATGACTGGATTGTTCCTGCAGCCACTGGAAATAGATCCACTGACTGTTCCTGCAGCCAAGACAAAACGGTGTGATTTTTGTTATTTACATTAGATCATTCCAACATTGTTTTATAAAGCTTTCATGTAGCCTTTTATGATTTCCATTCTTGCCTTTCCTTTCTACGTAATGTTAGTTACTGCAGCAATGCAGAATAACCATTTAAGGAGCTTAGTGCATATATATTGCAAACCCATTTCAAGTTTTACGTTTCTCAATTGATAACTAAATGAACACCAGCCATGAAAATAGTAAACTCTACCAGATGAATGTCCAAACTTCAGATTAAGATTTCAATTAGAGTAATTATTATCATTATAGTTGGGGTAGACATTTTTGGTGACGTTGTCGGGGATGGTGTCAAATTGAGAACCTTTTATGGTTATTTTAGTTTCTAGTTAATTGTTTCAAATTTCATGAATCTGCATGCATAGCAGAAGAAGAGATGCCAGAGGTAGATTTCTGCCCACACATCCTAATCATGCAGAAGATAATTTCCCAGATATAAATCCTTTTGCTGAACTTTATCAAGTCCCACAAAATTTGAATCACCCTGAATCTAAATTTCCAGAAGGTAGTCTTCAGTTCCTTTTTGGTC
Source organism: Cryptomeria japonica (assembly GCF_030272615.1). NCBI lineage: Eukaryota > Viridiplantae > Streptophyta > Pinopsida > Cupressales > Cupressaceae > Cryptomeria > Cryptomeria japonica. The sequence goes on along the minus strand of NC_081409.1, from coordinate 774,817,981 downwards.
CAGAAGAAGAAGAATTTCTTATAGTAACAACCCCCGTAGGTCCAATGCAAGGGAACCCTCCTCCTATTGGGAATAATCCACCACCACCACCAGGTCCAACATTTGAGTTTCCAATCTTTGACCAGCATGATAATGCTAACCTCAAGAACATTCCAGCATCTTCACTTCCTAAATTCTATGGGTTGGTGATAGAGGATCCTGATACATTTCTGTTTGAGTTTGATGTTCTCTGTAGAAGTTTTGACTATACTACAGATGCCCATAGACTCAAAAATTTTCCTACCACTTTAAAAGAGTCATCCTTGAGATGGTTTATGAGCTTGGGTAGTAGCACAATAAACACATGGGACGAGATGAAACATTTGTTTCTTGCAAAATACAAAGACTATTGAAGAGGCACTGATCGTCATGGGGATGATATCTTTAGAATGACACAAACTGAAGATGAGAATCTTGAGGATTATCTGGAAAGGTTTTTGTTTAGTGTCAAGAATTCCAAGCATAGTACTCTAAATGAAGATTCCCTCAAATTGATATTCTTGAGGGGTATCAGTGATGAATGCACCGATTCCTTAGATCTCATGGGAGGAGGTGACATTACACAATCTACTTGGGCTGAAATAGGGCAAATTTGCAAAAAGTATTCCAGATCTACATCTAAGAAGAACAGGAGATTTAAGGCAGAGGCACCATTATCAGCATCTGGAACTGGAGTTTCTAGATTGGAACTTAGTCATCTGTTAAAAGACTTCAAGGAGGACATAATAAATAATATGGCTACCCAGTTGGATACATTGGAAGCTAAGAAGAAGCATGAGGAAGCTGATGCATTCCTTGCAGAATTCTATCCTCATTGTAAACAACGGAAGAAAGATTGTAGATGTAAGATGGTTGCAAATGTGGAAGTACCTGACTTCAAACGTGTTCAAGGTGAGGACAAGAAAGTCTTCTATGTTGCTCAAAGAAGACCAAATTTTCAAAGACAAGGTATGCCACCTGATCCACTTTCTTTTTCTGGTTATAGTGGTAATTCTTATGCACCAAACAACCAATGGCAACCACAACATTCTCAAAATTTTGGTAACTATCCACATTGGAACTGGTATCCATCTCAGGGTCAAGGGAATTCACAACCTACCTCTCAATGGAGCGAGAACCAATCATGGCCAGCCCAATCTTCTAGATATCAGCCTCCTGTTCAGTAGCCACAACCTCCTATTTTAATGCCTCCTCCTGCAGCTACAACTGCACTGCCTAAGCCAATGCAGTTTCCTACTCAACCGGTGCCTAATCCAAATATCAAATCTTAGCAACAACAACAAGCTTATTCAGCTAATGCTAATCAATACCTAGCCTATTCTTTATCACTAGATGATATTCACCTCCGATCTGGGACAACTCTACCTAATCCCTCTCATCCAGTTATTACTGAGGTACAGGAAGAGTAGCCAATCTCTGACCCAAAAGATACAATACCTCAGAATAAAATATTACCATCATTTCCACATAGACTGCAAGACAAAGAAGTTCCCACTGAACAACAACAAAGCTTTGATATTCTTGATCAACTGAAGCACAATTGTGTTAAAATTCTATTCTTGCAAGCAATAAAGGATGTCCCTATATATGGTAAGGCATTAAGAGAGGCGTGCCAAAAGAAACCTAGCAGGAAGAAAAAGGATCCACAAATAGTGCATGTTATGGGTCAATTGGCTGATATCATGTTAGGCAAAATCGCAATTCCAAAGTATTCTGATCCAGGTAGTCCTGTTGTGAGTATAGTCATTAATGGCAGTCAAATAAGGAATGTTTTGATTGATTTAGGAGCAACCATTAATGTAATGAAAAGGGAAGTAATGAAACATCTAGAGATCAATAGTTTAAGGACTACACCCATAGTTCTACAACTTGTTGATGGCTCTACAGTGAGACCTGACAGTATCATAGAGGATGTCATAGTTATTCTAGATTCTTAGGAATATCCTACAGACTTTATGATTCTATCTCCAAAAGAAACACTGGGAGGATATCCGGTCATTTTGGATAGGCCCTGGCTTGCTACAGCTAATGCATATATAGGGTGTAGATCAGGAGACATGACTATTTTAGATGGGAGTTCTACAAAAACATTAGCCTTGTATTCTCCACCACAACCATAGCCTGAGCAACAACAAGTTGTTTGGCCTATCTTGGGAGAGGAATTTGATGAAATTGACTCTATTAATCACCTTATGATGATTAATCGAGGACCACTCAAGCAATTATATGATGAGGAATCAATTCTTTATAAAATACTGATAAATGAATTTATAGAAGATCAAAAATTGCAAGAATTGGTTCTGAATATTGCAGGTCTAGACTTTTTTGCAGCCACTGATATTTTGCATACTCTGTTGCCGCAGGAATTATCTTTTTCTCATTTTTCTAATATAAACCAGATTGATCTTACTATTAAGATAGAGGTGGAATTGAATAAATATTTGAATATCAATAGAGATCTATCATATACTCAGAAGGAGGGCCTTGTAGACTTGCTAAAACTCCATAAAAATGCTTTTGCATGGGATTACAAGGATATGAGTGGGATTGATCCAGCAGTTTGTACTCACCGTATTTACATAAAGGATGATTGTTGCCCACTTAGACAACCTCAAAGAAGAGTCAATCCTTCCTTGAAGGAGATAGTTAAAGAAGAATTACAGAAATTGTTAAAAGTTGGGTTTATCTATCCTATCTCTAACAGTCAATGGGTATCACCTCTGGTGATAGTGCCTAAAAAATGAGGCAAATGGAGAGTATGTGTTGATTATAGAGCTTTGAATTTGGCAACAAGAAAAGACCATTTCCCATTACCATTTGTGGATCAAGTATTAGATTCTCTTGCTGGTAAGAGATATTTTTCATTCCTTGATGGATTTAGTGGTTACAATCATATACAGATAGCCCTAGAGGATCAAGAGAAGACAACATTTACTTGCCCATGGGGCACGTATGCATATTTTGTTCTTCCTTTTGGGTTGTGTAATGCTCTAGCTACTTTTCAAAGAGCAGTGATTAGTATTTTTTCTGATATTTCTCAAGATATTATGGAAATTTACATGGATGAATTCATAACTTATGGTTCTAAATTTGATCAAGCATTGGATAATTTGAAGAAGTGTTACAGCGATGTGAAGACTACAATTTGTCTTTGAATAGTGAGAAGTGTTTTATTATGATGGAAGAAGGAATAGTCCTTGGCCATCATATATCTGTACAGGGCATAAAGGTGGATCCAATAAAGATTGAGGTCATTCAACATATTAATGACCCTATAAAGCAAAAAGATGTGAGAAGTTTTCTTGGTCATGCTAGATACTACAGAAGGTTTATCAAAGATTTCAACAAAATTGCAAGTCCCTTATATTCACTACTTACTAAAGATGCAAAATTTAAATGGACCTCAGCATGCAATGAAGCTTTTTTAAAGCTTAAGCATGCTTTGAATCAAGCACCAATCCTTAAAGGGCCAAATTGGTCTCTACCATTCCAAATCCATACAGATGCATCTGATTATGCAATAGGAGCAGTGCTGGGACAAAAAGTTGACAAGTTGGAAAATGCAATATATTATATCAGCAAGAATTTGTAGGGACCTGAATTGAATTATACAGTTACTGAAAAGGAAATGCTAGCTGTCATATATGCCCTTAACAAATTTAGACACTATATTACAGGGTATCCCATATTTGTGCATACAGATCATACTGCAATTAGATATCTCATGAATAAGCCATCAATTAACGGTAGATTAGCTTGCTGGTTATTGTTGATGCAGGAATTTGATATCACAGTTGTTGATAAGCCAGGGAAGTCTAATGTGGTTGCAAATTATCTTTCATGTCTTCAATTGTAGGAAGATTCTATAATGATAGATGACACTTTTCCAGATGAGCATTTGTTTCTCATACAGGCTCACAATCCTTGGTATGCTAATATTGCCAACTATTTAGCTACAGCTAAGATGCCAATTTATTTTTCTCCTAAGGAAAGAAGGTTGCTAGTTGAGAAAAGTTTTAACTTTTCATGGATTGTTGATTGTCTATTTTATACTAGACCTGACCAATTCATGTGACGATGTGTCAGAGAAGATGAAACATATGACATCCTGCATGCATGTCATGATGAGCGATGTGGAGGTCATTTTGCTGCCAAAAGGATAGCACTAAAAAATACTCAATATCAGATACTATTGGCCCATATTACACAAGGATGCAACTCAGTACATAAGGAAATGTGACAGATGTCAGCGAATGGGCAAACCTACAAAATCTGATGAGATGCCACTATATCCTCAAATATCTGTTACACCATTTGACAAGTGGGGATTAGATTTTGTTGGCCCCATTGATCCACCTTCTAATGGAAAATCTTATATCTTAGTATGTACAGACTATGTAACAAAATGGGTAGAAGCTAAAGCTATGCAACATGCAAGAGATAATAAGGTGGCTGAGTTTCTCTATGAAGAGATATTTACAAGATATGGAGTACCAAGGGAAATTGTCTCAGATTAGGGACCTCAATTTACATCAACCTTGATAAAAGCTTTGGTCAATGAATACAATATAAGACACAGGATATCTACTCCATATCATCCACAATCTAATGGACAATTAGAAGTTACAAATAGAAAGCTTGAGGCTATTCTTACAAAATCAGTGTATGTTCATAGGAAAGATTGGTCTCATCGGCTTTCAGAAGCAATTTGGGCATATAGAACAACTTGGAAAACACCAATTGGTTTCACACCTTCTGAGATTGTTTATGGCAAAACAACAATGATGCCTATTGAATTTGAACATAAAACCTTGAAAACAACTTTACAACTAAATATGACATTGTCTGAAGCATAGAAAGAACGCATTTAGCAGTTAAATGCTCTTGATGAATGAAGGAAGATAGCTATTCAATAGATAGAATTGATTCAAAAACCAAAGAACAAGATGGCATGATAAATATATCAGAGAAAAGAAATTCAAAGTTGGTGACTAGGCGCTCCTGTATGATTCTAGATATAAAGATGATATGGGAAAACTTCAAACAAGGTGGTTAGGTCCTTATGAGATAGAAGAAGTTTTTTAGAATGGAGCAGTCTGATTGTCTACAATAGATCCTGTTTGATTTAAACTCTTAGTGAATGGACACCACCTACGACTATATCACAAGCCAGCTACTAGAGAGGAGTTCCTACAGCAGTTTGCTCCACAAAGTGAAATAAAAGTTCCTGCAGCAACTGACAGGGTTCCTATAGCAACTGCCAATAACTTGATATCAATTCATGAGCTTCCTGTTGCACTTGAGCAAATTGATAAAGGAGACATTCCTGTAGCCTCTGCAGTGAACCTATTTACCGTATCATAATAAACTATTTTCATTTTATATGGGAATATTCTTCTCCGTACATAAAATTCCATCTACTACATTTCATCCCAGATTCTTACCTGTCACTTCATTTCATTTCGCCTTCATTTTCATGCAATTGCAGGTAGGTGTATATTGTATTTTATTTTAATTATGCATTTATTAGTTCATTATGATTATATCCTGTTTAAATCCGCTCCACTACCCGAAATCTTGTCAGCTTGTGTGGACACATGCTAGGTTAAGTTGGGGGGGGTACTTTATGGTTCATTTTCCAATATGATTAATTATCAATCCTTTTTGATACCCCAAATTGATATGCTTCCCATCATTGTCGATTATGTTATTATTTCATGCAAGTGAATAATAAAGTTTGCCACCAGAATTAAGATATGTAAAGAGATTTCATTTTTAGCAATACTATCAAATATTCTAGTTCAGCTGCAGAGAGAAAAATATCAAAGTAAAAGATGGGCGGTGATCTAATTCACCATGAACCAATGGTTCATGAAGGGTTGCTACAGGAGTGTCTTTGTGAGCAGTATTTTTGAAACCATGGCTGGTTGGATTACTTCTTGAAAATTAGGGATTACAATGAAGAAATTGCTGCAGAATTCATGCATTCCTTTCATGAAGGGGAAGCTATGGTTAAAGGTTTGAGGGTAATTTCTACAGAATAGTGAATAGGAGAAGTAACAGGGTTGTTGCAGGAAGGAGAACTCTTTCCGAAATCAAAAGACACAAGGAGTGCCAGGGCAGAGTTCACAACTTCCACTGATGGACCCTTAATGGTGGATAGACAGGAAACTAGAAGGATTTCTCTACCAGCACATTGGCCTCAAGTAGCTTTGTATATCATGAAGTATATTACATGTGAAGGGTGGTATTCAAACCTACATTCACCTCATTTTAAGTTACTTAGCCATCTGCGGCATGGTCGGCAAGTTAATGTACCTAATTTTTTATATCATCTGATCTCTACAAGTGCTAAGGAGACATGAAAAAATGGAAATCACTCCATTAGCCATCATGGATTGGTTAAGCTACTTGTACAGCAGTCCTTCAGAGATGTTTCGCAAATGGAATGGGGTGTATTTGAGGATATACTACAATTTTGGATTGAGAATGCCCTTGTTGCAAATAACCCGCCGGTGGAAGAAGAGAATGTTACAGAAGATCCTTCTGATGAAGATGAGGGTTTGCTTGTTGCTGAAGGAGCCATAGTTATGATAGAAGAAAATATTGAAGCGGAGTCAATTGAAGAACAACCCTCTACTTCTCTTCAAAGAGATTCACCCATTCTGCAAAGGAAAGGAAAGGAGTTAGAAAAGGATGAATCAGATAAAGAACTTGTTTTTCAAACGTAGGTAACTCAGATTCCTCCTACAGCCCAGAGGTGTAGGACAAAAACAAAAACTCCTGCAGCCATTCCAAAAGTGTATGTAAGGAGAACAAGAAGGAGAACAGAGAAGACTCAACCTGTGAGTAAACTAGCAAAGGTTATTGTAGTAGAAACTTTAGAAGAAGAAAATGCCATGGAGGAAGAAATTCAAGAACACCCTATGGAGGAAGAAATTCAAGAATACCCTATAGAAGAAGAAATTCAAGAAGAGGTTATTACGGATAAACTATCAAATCTTGCTTCTGTGGCATTGCAATGTGAAGAAATTGTTGAGGATGTTCTACATCAACCTGAAGAAAATATGGGAGATATGCCAGCCTAGAATGAGGAGTTTATTGAAGAAATTCCATGGTCTAAGGTAGGACCTATTAGACCTCCTCCATCCCTAAGTAGTTTATCTATTGCTTTAACATTTTATAGGCAATGGGAAATAGAGAAGGATAGGTTGCAGGGGATAATTAATAAGCAGCAAAAAGAGATTGAAAAGAGAGATAATAGAATTGAGGAATTAGAAGCTAAGGTAGAAGTGATTTATGGTATGGTTCTTGAGTTGATGCAGTGTAGGGCACCCCCAAGAGTTTATGCAGTACATTTGAAAGAGCGGTATCTGAACCTCAGACTAAACCACATTGTTAGGGACCTTAATCCATCCTTGGAAACACCTGAGGAATTCTATTATGCTTATCAAACCTTCCCACCTGTTGTGAAGAATTTGTTATGTGAATTATACTTACATAACTATGTTGTACCTCAAGACAGGGAATGGAATCCTTTATTGTATATTGGGGATATCCATATTAGATCTTTAATGTCATGGATCCAAAATGAGATTATTATAGGGCCACAAGCCAGGGAGTATGAAAAATTAGAGCTTGACTATCCATTACCATTGAGAAGGGAATCAAAAGCACCAAGGGTTCTTTATTATGATTGGCAAAAGTTACTGATAAGAGATGATGTTAGTAAGATAGTACTTCCAATGAGAGAGGAAGTCTATCGATCGTATGAGCATTTGGTTCAAACTGACAGGACAATTGCAATAGAAGGGTTAACTCAACGCTGGAATAATCCACCAGAACATTTAAAATAGGGAGAACCTTACTCACTTCAGAATTTTCATGCAGCCATACAAAGAGCCCCTAGATACATATAGTTAGGCAGGGAGAAAGCCAACAACTGGCTTCCATTGATCTTTCAACCTCCGATCCTTATGTGGCCACTTTTGGCATGCCAACCAACAGAACAAAATTATGATGCAGTTGCAGAGGAAACAACTAGATGGTCCAGGTTGGAAAAAATGAAAGGATTTTATTGGAATTTGGCTTCCAAGGGAACAAGACAGGACATTGTTGGTGATTTAAGAGTTTCAGTGAAAATCAAAAATTTTCCATTTGCTGGAGGAGTAGCAAACCCTTAAAGTTGGGGGGCATGATAAGTTGATACTTTGACATGTTTTTTTATCAAAACTCTTAGGTTATTGGCATCTTTTGGGTTGCATTTGATAGTAAAGGATTGTGAATTGACTATATGTAATCCATGTGTTAAACCTAAACTTATGAAATCATGTTTGAACTTTGTCGGTTAATTCCTATAGCCATACCAATTTATTCCTAGAGCCAAGTGATTTGTCCCTGTTGATATTCAGATTATTTAGGATAATGTCATATGTGAGTTAGTGAATGTATTAATTGAGTAAGATACATATGCATGTCCTTGTATGTTGTTTTTGTTTTAGTGCAGATAATAAATGATGTTGCGGTGGACAATTTCCTTTCGCACCCAAAGACTCAAGAATCATGCACAAATAACTAGAGATCAAACTGAAGGGGATCTGAGAAAGCGCAACGTATGGAATACTCGGAGAAGTCATACTTCACTATAGAAGTTTAACTCTAGTGCGTATTGAATTCGCAAAATATCGCTATGGTGTGCAAAGACTATGGTTCTGTTTAGATCCATGGTTCCTACAGCCAAGCTCTAGTTATCTCCTTCTTCTGACAATCATCCGCCTCTTCTTCTGGGCATGATTTGAGTTGTCCATTGTAGTTTATCTTTTCTTTATAATAAGCTCTTCCTTTTTCTTAGAGGTTAGACAAGTTAGAAAGGAATTGAGAAAAGAGTTTTTGAAAGCATTCTAGAGTTTTCTTTTAGAACATGTAATCGATTTCAGAAAGAAATAAAGCAAAGATATGTTGTTCCGATTTGTTAAGAGTATTTTGCTGGAAGTTTGATATCACTCATCCAAGGGGCCTCACTTGGTGAGTGGTCCTATGTTTATGTTTATTGAAGTTAGTTTTTACCTAGTTGTAGTAGAAGTTCATGACTGGATTGTTCCTGCATCCACTGGAAATAGATCCATTGACGGTTCCTGCAGCCAAGACAGAACGATGTGATTTCTATTATTTACATTAGATCATTCCAGCATTGTTTTATAAAGCTTTCATGTAGCCTTTTATGATTTCCATTCTTGCCTTTCCTTTTTGCGTAATGTTGGTTACTGCAGCACTGCAGAAAAGCCATTTAAGGAGCTTAGTGCATATATATTGCAGACCCATTTCAAGTTTTACGTTCCTGGATTGATAACAAAATGAACACCAGCAATGAAAATAGTAAACTCTACCAGATGAATGTCCAAACTTTAGATTGAGATTTCAATTAGAGTAATTATTATCATTATAGTTGGGGTAGACAATAATCACTCTGATTATTACGACCTTTTATTCCAAGTTCTGCACAATTATTTTATCAATTCTGCCTTAAGATTGCTTCGGCTCTGCGTTTTTTCTGAAAGTCAATCTCAATCTGTTAAGCTGGAGGATTCAAGAATGGGGGGGGACAGGCTCAGACTAGAACCCAATAAAGTGGATGAGTTCAAAGCTAAACCAATGGCCTGGTTTGTCTGCTCGAAAGGTAGCATTGACAAATTCACGAAGAGCATGAAGGGAAATGACAAAAGACTTTCCAGAAAATTTGTGACTTCTTGGGAAGACCGAAGGGTGACCGAGGGGGGAATATATTTTGAAATAAATGAAAAGGTTATAGCACAAGCGACGGGCCTTCCTATGGAGGGCAAAAAGTGGAAAAAAATAGAGTCGTATTGCAGATTCTACTAGCCTTAACCAGTTCTTCCACCAGGGCAAAAACCCTGTCAAGAGGGCAGGAGGCTTCAACAGGGAGGAGCTCCCTCACCCATGGGATGAGGTCTGCTATATCATGATGAATTATTTTATGCTGGAGGGAAGGTATGGCATTTTGTACTACTACCATCTCCCGTTCCTTAAGCATTTGAGGAATAAAGACCTCATTTCCATCCCATTCTTTTTACAGCATTCTATGGATGCTAATATTAAAGACATAGCCGAAGCTAAGAAAAAAGGGAAAGACTTTCCCCTCCTGCATTAGGGCCTTATTCTCTACCTGTATAACTTTTACCTCCCCTCTCCCCTCCCCATTCCATCTCTGTGCAAAATGTCAATCCCTTGACCCACCCTCCTACCATTAATGATTCAAGCCCTCGGCTCCCAGAAATTGGCTCCTCTAGCAAGAAAACCAAGAATCACTCCCCGGAGGAGGTCACGACCCCCAAAAGAGTCAGAATCGAAGAGATTGACTCCGATTTGGAAATTATTGAAGAAGCCAATACCCCCTGTCGTTCTAGCGGACTGGCCTCTAAACCCTCGGATAAATCCCTGAGAGACCCCTCCTCCTTGCACGACACTAGCAATTCCATTCCAACTGATAAAATTCCCCTGGCCCAGCATAATCTGACCCCTCATTTTGTGAGCTCCACCTGGGTTTTTGAAAGCCTCTTATCCTCCAAGAGTCCAAAGCCATTCAATTTCCCCTCCCTGACCTTCAGGATGGAAAATGATGGTCGGAGAGGAGGAAGCCAACTTGGCAGAGCTTGAGAAGAAGATGGAGGCCCTCTCTGACAATGTGCATGTGATCACCAGCAAACTAGAGGTGGCAGAGTCCAAGATGCATGATGTTTCCAAGTTTTCTCTGAATGTTATGCGATTCTCAACTACTATGTTGTGCCTAATGCAAGAAAGAACAACCAAAGGGAAAGGAAAGGAGGAGGATGACTACAAAGGCCTGTTCAAGTTCCTCACTAAGGAATGGGCTAGAAAGCTGTTCCCTAAGAAGAGCCAAGGGAAAAAGAAATAACTTTCTACATGTGGAGGTTTTCTGGTTTTTTTATTGTTTTACGTAGCTGTTGGGCAGATAAGGCTAGTTTATGCTTTTGTTTATACTTCTCTGTTTATTGCCCTGCGTGGCAAATGACTAATACTCATACTAGTATTATTTTATCGCTAATAAAATCTCGTATTATGGTTTTTGTTTTTGATAGAGGTAAAAGGCTGCTACTTTGCTGATTATATGCAGACAATGGTTTTGCCACTATCCTTCTAATTATTCCTATGGGTCAGCTCCCTCATTTTTGGCTGCTTTTAATATCAAAAACATACATACACCATTTCTAGATCAATGCTTAATAAATAGTAAGAAGATAATTATAATACCCTGCATGATGTTATTTAAACATTTAGTCATTCATATATTCTCAAATCATTGACTCTTATCAAATAGATCTCATTACTTGAAGTAAGATTTTAGATCAGATTTTATGATATTTTTCCTACATACCATCAGTCAATCAATTGCCTATATTAAGCATGAAACTTGATATCCTAGCCTTACTTGCCACCACTTAATTTTCATTTAATGACACAAAAATTCAACCATAGGCATATATTACCCATTTAAATTTCATCTCCTACCATCACTTAATTATAACCATTCCCAACTAAGCATTCCTAGCAAACAAGAAGCTAGCCATCTAGAATGCAATACAACTTCACTCAATGCAATGCCAATTCATCTTGCTAAATTTCATGGAAGAAATGCTTTCCTAAAAATTGAATAGGATAAGGAGATATAATCTAGTCTCAATCCATCCATTTTATCAAATAGAACATTTCATCAAACCATCCATTTTATCTTGCCACACCGAGTAAAGGCATAATGATATGATCTCAAATTTTCTATACATGAAATGCACCATATTTTTACTTCGTTCTACACATATATTATAATACTATCTTTTAACTTGTGAGTTAATAATAACTTCCTACATTATTTGTGTAAAAAAGATTCTATCTAATCAATTCTTTCCTTAAAATAAATCATGGATACAATGCACAAATCTCAATTTTCAAACAATTTCATTTTATCCAACTTCTTTAATATATGCAGCAACTTACTTCATCAATGAATATTTAATGCTTTTGCTCATTATCGATATACTCCTAAGCACTATGATTATTTTACCCAAATAAGAGGAGAGAGAGAAGAATACTGCCAATCAACCAATGCATGTGCACAAGAATTATGCATGAACAATTTTGAAATTCCTAGGCATGTCACATTTATCATTCTATGCAACTATTCACGTCATTTTCTAAGATATGCAATTTGAACTTCCCATAAGGTCTCCTAATACCGGAATCCACAACTCAACCAAATCACCACATAGCATCATGGAATCAATAAAGAATGAAGTAGAGGTACTAGAGATACTTCATTACTGAACCAAAAATCCTCATCAACAAACCAAAACAAATCAATTCTCTACAATCACCGGAACACCATTTAAGCACACGAATATGTTGACATCAATGACAACAACATATCCTACCAACATTAATATCCAACACTATCCTCTCCTTTAAGAGCCCAAGTGTTTGATGAAGGCCCTAACACCATTGACATATGAAATTTCTCAAACTCCCATTTGATTTCTTTTGATCTCAAAGGTCCCCTTGAAAAGCCAAAGCCTTTCTTTGTATCTCTATATATAAATGGGCATAGATTGAGAAAATGTGTGATAGACTCATGATCTTCCGACAATGTTATGCTTGCTCAAGTATCAAAATCCCTTGGTCTAATGATCATATCCTTCCCATGGAAAATGATACTCATGGACTCTTCCAATGTATGTTAGGAATCCCACAAATACTGAGAGGGGGGAGTGAATCAGTTTCTGACCGGTAATTATAATTTCTTAACTTGAAACATGCAGAACATATTATAACAGTGTACCAGTATGCAAGAAATTATGTAATAAACAGAATTAAGAACATCCACATGAAAAGCACACCATAACACAAGGATTTAACGAGGAAACCCGGTGTGGGAAAAACCTCAGTGGGATTTGTGACCCACAATATTCACTCACTGGCCAATAAGAGAATATTACTTGCAATAGGGGCCTGCACATGTAGGAAGGCCAACTGCCTAGAGCTCACTACTCAATGGGAAGTCTCACTGACTTACAATGTGGATTATACAAATCCAATATCTTGTACTGCTTTACAATAGCATCTATAATGCTTGATCCAGTACCGGTTGCTGCTCTGCTTCTTACATAAACCTTTAGCCTATATTTTGCATAATAGGTTTGCCTTCTATTTTTCCTTATCGCTTACTTCTCTGCTTCAAAATGTCTACAATGATCTCTTTTATATATAAGAGTCATTTTACAATTTGCCAAGTCAGCTTACAAAGTTTTTACAATAATAAACAAAATATAATATAACAAAATCCCGTCGGCCTCTGTGTCGGTATACTTCCTTTCTTTGTGTCAGTGTCAGTGTCCTGAGTGCCGGTGTAGAGTGTGATCTGCTGATGCCGGTGCACTAACTTTTCAGTGTAATGCCTTGCTGGTATAATGCCTTTCCGGTGCCATAGGATTGCAAGGTTGCCATCAGTGACAAAACCTTCAATCACCTACAATGTCTCATTGGAGTGTGCATATGCCAACAAGGTACCCATCTTAGGCATCCCATATAATGACTCTAGAAAAGAGTGAAGATTTAAACAAACAAGCACAAGAGTTGTTGTGGGAAGGGTAAATTTGAGAAAGTTTGAGTTCAAGTGTAGTTTCTGCAATAATAGCATCAAAACAAATTAAGAATGGAGGATGTGTACATACTCCCAAGCTATCAATAAAATTACTATCAAATATAGATTTCCCTTGACAAGGATGGATGGTATTATGGAATGCTTGAGTGGAGTTGAGTTCTTCACATAGATTTGAAGAGTGGATATCACTGAATTTGAATTAGAGAAGGAGATGAATGGAAAATATCCTTAAAAACTAAGGAGGTCTTGTATAAGTGGTTAGTCATGCCTTTTGGGCTAACCAGTTCATTAAGAACATACATGCGGCTCATTAAAGAAGTATTAAAAGAGTTTTTGGGTAATTTTGTTATTTTATTCTTGTATTATCTTTTGATTAATAGTAAGACATTGGAGGAGCATATAATTCATATTTGTAGGGTCTTTGAGAAGTTAAGAGAAGAAGTTTTTTTTATTAACCTAAAGAAGTGTAGTTTTGTGAAGGAGATATGTACCTAGGAAATTTTATCTTAGCAAATGGTCTTAAAATGGATCTAAAGAAAGTAAAGGATATCCTTGAATGGCCTACCCTAAGGAGAACTACTAAGGTGAGATGTTTCATGGTTTAGATATTTTTTACATAAAGTTTATTAATAATTTCAATAGTGTTTGTGTACCCCTGACTGAAACAATGAGAGGGTATAGAAAAGAATTTAAGTGGATTATAGGAGCAACAAAGAGTTTTGATATGTTGAAGAATAAATTTATAGAGCACCTTATTTTGGCACTTCCAAAAATTAATAAGGCATTTCATGTAGATTGTGGTGCTAGGGCAATGCCATTATAGTTTTTATGAGTCAATAAGGTAAACCGATTTCTTATTTTAGTGAAAAGTTGAATGATGCAAAGAAAAAGTATTTTATTTATGATTAGGAGTTTTATGCTATAGTTCGGACATTAAAGAAATGAAAACATTATCTTTTTCCTAAGGAGTTTATTTTATTTATTGATCATCAATCTTTACAATATTTGAATAGCCAACAAATGTTAAATCAAAGACATGAACTTGTAACTTTCTCCATCTCCAAAGCTGAAATATTTTTTTGTCCTATTAACTAATCCATTTAGGAGCATACTACATTGTTATTATTGAAAAATACAAAGTTGTCATTTGTCTATCCCTCCTTATGATTTTCATAAGCCATATGAGTGTCATTTAATATAAATCTCGTTGTGAAGAATTAACTATATTAGCATTAAGGATATTGTCCTCTTGTTGTTCTTTAGTTTGAAGAAAATAATCCATAATGTTTAGAATCTATTGTTCAAAAGGAAAATCATTGTCAATATAGGTCTACTATCATCCTCAACAATGCCCTAATTTTTAGGTTTCTCCTTCCTATGTCCTTTGTTATTTTTGATGAAAATGCTATATATTAAAACAATTTGTTCAAAGTTTAATTTTGACTCGAGATAAAAAAAAATAACATAGGTGAAAATTTGATCTAGATCATTGGGGATAGTATATATTATAAGATACTTATTGTATGTCAACTCTTCTATTGGATATTGCTAAGAAGTTTGTTGGAATGATGTGTTGTCATTGATGTCAACATATTTCTCTATGTGTTATAGTGTTGCAGTCAGATTGAATGAGTTGGTTTGGTCAGTGTGTTACAAATGAGTTGTTACAGATTAAAGGGTTTTGAGATAAGTATCTCTAATTTATGCAGCTGAAGTTTTAGTGGTCTACATGGTGATTTGATCAAGTTCTGAGATCTGGTATTATGGTTGGTTTTCAATTGGTTGTGTTGATCGGTATTTTGTATTTTATTCTACATTGCTTTGGAATTGCAATCTATTGATTTAAGGATTTGGTAGAGAATTTGCGATATTCATATGTATCCTCAATTCAGATTGTTCGTGATTTGGAGGTCTGCAAGTGAATCTTTCAGTTTGATAGTCAGTTTAGTTGGTGTTCTTGAGGTTAGTTATAATGATGATGAAGTTTCTAGTAAGTGGTGATGTTGTGATTGTTGTTGGTGTAATTCATGATTCTTGTGGATGTTTTTAGATCATGTTCTATCCATGATGATGACCCGCATTTATCGTTGTGCGCATTATTGATCATATTCTTGATCCAATGGTGTTCATGTTCGTGTTATGCAACATTCATGATTGTAGCATGTAGTGGATGTTCGTGGCTTAATTCTTGGAGGTGTTTCATGTTCAAGGTGTTGATTTAGGTCCACACCATGTCTTAGTCGACATTGTTTTGGTCCGCATTTTATGTTGTAGCGTGTGTGGTAATTTGTGTAATGAGTGTTGAGTCAACCTTGAAATATAGGTTGATGATTTGTATGAATAAATTTAATAGTCATGAGAGAGGTATCATCTATGTGTGCAAACAATGATCTGATCTTTCATTAGCAGAGAATAAGTGTGAATAAGTGTGAAAGAGAAGAGTTTGTGTTATGTGCTTAACCGAAACTGTAACCAGGCATGAGGAGATGTTATTTCATCACTTCATGATCTTTTGAATGTAATCCGAATGTTTTGTAAGTTAGGGAGCCTTCCCAAGGTTGTAGCCCTTTGTTGTTTTTGAGAAGTGACCTCTAGGTATTGTGCTTGAATGCATGTGCATTCCTAATTATAATATTTCATTTATTCCTAACAGGGTATTATCTCATTGTGGGTAGGTTCCCACCGTGGTTTTTCCCTTAACCAATTTTTCCACATCAAAAATCTTGGTGTTATGTGTGTTATTGATGTGGTGTTGATTTGTGCTTTCATTGTTTATTTATCAGATCTGAAATTAGGTTTGAGTTGAGTAAAGTTTGTGAGCAAACTAATTCACCCCATCTCTTAGTTTGATGCCTTGTTGCCAACACTCTTCCACATAAATATACTACTTGAACACTAATTTATAAACTTCAAGATAAAGGATTAAACTAAATCCAAAATAAATAAATAAACGCTAAGAAAACACTTTTACTCTTAAAAAACTTATAGTTTTATTTTTGTATTAGAATGGATGTCATAAAAAACATAAGAAAAATACACAAATTTTAGACTTAAAATAATAAAAAAATATTTAATTAAAGTCATTAAAAATTTGATTTAAGACAACGAACTCTATTTTGATATACAATACACTCAACTTTAAAGTGGTGGTCACACTAGGAATTATCTTCTTTTTTCTGTAATTTTTAATGAAAATATTATATGTTAAACCTATAATTTTAACTTGAGATAAGAAACAACAAAGGTGAAATTTGGGTCTAGACCACTAGGGCATAGGGATATATGATAAGATATATACTGTATGTCAACTTTTGCACATAAATATGCTATTTGAACACAGACTATTACATTTGAGAGAAATAATTAAACTAAAACCAAAACAAGTGAAAAAATATCAAGAATACACTTTTCACCTTTGCAACAATAATATTTTTAAAACTCTTTATGGTTTCATTTTTGCATTATAATGTCTTTTATCAAAAATATAAGAAAAAAACATAAATCTACACTATTAATAATAGCACAAGTCATAAAATCTTTGTATAAGATAATGAACTTTATTTTTCTATATGGCACACCCAACTTTAAAGTGAGAACCATATTGGGACAACTTTGCTTCTTGTAATTATGAAAAGATCATAAAGTAAAATTATAATTTTAACCCAAAATAAAAACAACAAAGGCAAAACTTGGGTCTAGACCATTGAAGGGTAGGTACATATGATAAGATAAATATTTTATGGCAATTTTTTTATATAAATATACTATTTGAGTACTACTTTATGCATTTGAGATAAACAATTAAACAAATACAAAAATGTTAAAGAATGCACTTTTCGTGCTTACAACAGTAATTGCTAAAAACACCCTTAGATTTTTATTTTTTATTTGAATGAATTTAATAAAAAATATTAGAAAACTACATAAATATTACACATAAAAAATAAGAAAAAAATATTTTAGCAAGCCACAAAAACCTTTCATTAAGAGAATGTAATAGTTTCTTTCACTATAGGGTGCACATAACATTATAGTGAGAGTTACATAGGACTGACATTCTTTGTTATTTTTTATGAAAATTTTTTACACTAAAACATTAGTTAAAACATATAACTATTATCCTTTAAAAATTCATATGAAATCACACTTTAAAATAAAATAGGTAAAAATGAGAAACAACAAAAATGCTTGGTCTCCTCAGAAAAAACTACTCAAAAAATTATTAAGAAAATTAAGAAAATTATTATTGATTATTCTTCTTTCTCAGGTCAGAAAGTTAATAGCACGAAATCTAAGATCTTCTTTTTGAATGTTTCACCTCTTGTTCTGAATAGATTGACTCAGTTTTGGGGATATGAAGTGGGATCTTTTCCTTGTAAGTATCTAGGCATTCCCTTTTTTGTTGGCTTGGAAAAGCAGACCTTTTGGGACAAAGCGGTCTCTATGGTGTCTTCTAGAATATTGTCTTGGAATCACAAATGACTTACCTTATCTGGTAAGATTATTCTAATTAAATCAGTTCTTAATGATATTCCCATTTATTTGACGTATGTTTTGGAAACACCCAAGAAGGTTGTTATTGAGCTTTAGTCCTCTTTGAGATCTTTTCTCTGGAATGATAACATAGGATGTAAGGAGAAGATTCCTCTTTTATCTTGGGATAAGGTTTGTCTTCCTAAGGCTCTGGGGAGATCAGGTATTAGAGATCTAGTGAATCAAAATAGAGCCCTGGATGAGAAATTAGTTTGGAAACTCTATAAAGAACCCTCAAGCAAATGGGCTTCTCATATGATTTCTAAGTACTTGGGTGGGGCCCCTAGATAATGGTTATTCACTGCTTCCTCTCTTCCAAAAGGATCTTGTAATTGGAATCTCTTGGCTAATTGTAGATCGGTTATTCTTCCTCACTTATCTTGGGCAATTCATAATGGAAGAAAGGCTAGGTTTTGGGATGAAGTTTGGAATGGACATGTTGCTATGATTAGTGTCTGAGACTAGTCCCCATTGTTAGATATTCTTAAAGACCATTAGGGTTTGTTTGTTGTTGATTATTTTTATGTGGATGTCTTGGGGCCCTATATAGTGTTTCGATGGAAATCTCTATACTCTTTTTTGGTGGATCAAGAACTTAAAGTTACTTATGTAAAGGAACTTAAGAAGAGATCACTTGTTTATCAGGATTTGGATGATGAACTGGTTTGGATTAAGAATTTGCCAGGTTCTTACATAGTAAAAGATGGGTATATGTCTTTGTCTCCTCCCTCTTCCTTTACCTCGTGGCCTTCTAATCTTTTTTGGCTTTCAGATTGTCTTCCCAAAGCTGGAACTTTTGCTTGGTTAGCAATACAAAATAGAGTCCTCACTGGGATAAGATTATATAGACTTGGGATCACAACTATGTTCCCTTGCGTGTTTTGTAGTTTCTTCATGGAATCTTCAGATCATCTGTTTGTTCACTATCCTTTTTCTTTGGATTGCTGGTATTAGCTTTTTGACAAGCTTGGTTGGGCTTCTGCTATTTGTCTTGATCGTTTATCTCAATTCATGACCTGACCTTTGTTGTATTCTTCTTCGTTCTATTCTTGCCTTTGGATTTTTGCCCCATCTATTATTAGTTGGAATATATGGCTTGAGAGGAATAATAGAATTTTCAACAAGAAATCCTCTTCCTTGATTGATGTGGTGGGTAGGATTGAATCTTCTATTTCAAAAGTGGTACTCTCCTTTATTTATAAGAATTTTGACCATTTGCGTACCTTTTCACACAAGGACAATTGGGTCACTTGGAATTGGAAGGCTCTTCGAGTCATTCATTCACATGGGTTGGTATCCTTGGGGCTATCCTCTATTATTATTCATAGAAATGCTAAATGGTCTTGTTGCAGTCATAATCGATTAAATCCTCAAAGAGAATCAACTGACTTATGCAGCAAGAGTAACAAAACAAAAGCAATACGAAAACATAGCAAGATCACATAAACATAGTACATTATTGCCTTAGAAATTTCGGCGACCAACCAGGTATCATCATACAATCATCATAGAACATCTGGTAGTTAACAGATTACATGCAGGTTTCAAGCCAGATACAATCCAATCGAGACTCTAAGAATCAACCAGATCACTAAATGTTAATCTCAATCCTTATTCTCAATTCTACTTGCTCTTCCCCTACAAATGATTACATAGTGCCATATTTATACCCACCAGAACATATCTGAGTTAGCCACAAAATATTACATTTACCAATGCAGGAAAATGAAACGTGTAACTAAGTCAGCCCTAAGAATGAACAAAATCTTTCTAGAAAACAACAACCAAGAAGTGCGGTTCAACAGGAAGGTCGACCACATGCCAAGGAACATCGGACAAGACCCAAAATAGATCCACATGACAAGAACAACTCTGTTAATGAAGGAAAGTTAACCGGTAAGCACAAGAACTATCCCGGAACCCAGAAACAATCAATCGGGAGTGATAACTAATCGAAAAAGAATATAAATAAACTAAAAATCTGGAATTAAGAACATGAACCAACCTGGAAACCAAAAATGGGATCTACAAATAAAAGAAAGAAACTATCGGTACCAACCGGTAAGAACATAGAAAAATAGACACTGAACTAAACAAGAACTAAACTGAAAGGAAATATTTTTGGTTGATGCAATATTGCTCAAAGACTGGGGATTCTCCTGCATCAAACACCCCAGGTAGGAAAAGATGTTCCATGAGAGGCAACTCATGAACATCTAAAAGGGTTCGGGATAAAGACCCCATGCTCATTTATGATCCGAACATCTTCCTTATCTGCCAACCTCTTCTTTAGCTCCTTCAGTGCCTCAACCGACTTCTATAACCCCTGACTCTCTTTGTTTCTCTTCCTTTTCTTTAGATCAAGGAGATAACAGACTTACACTCATAAAATCTATGTCCGGTTTCTCCACACTTGAAACATTTGCCAATAAATTCCCTACCGGTACTACCAGTGCCTTTCCTCTATGTTTTTTGTTCTGATTCTTTACTCCACTTAGGTTTTGATTCCTCCTCAACACTCTGCTTCTCTGTACTCATATGTCCCTTGAATTTATCCTTCCCTCTATTTGATTGTCTTCTTCTCATCATCTCCTCGGCCTTCAAAGCATATTGGTAGGATTCTTCAACTGTGGAAACCCTCAACATACTCATCTCATCCTGAATGTTAAATACAAGTCCATTTATGTACCTCGCCACCTTTTCTCTGTCCATCTCTCTATGTCTAGATCTAATCATCACCTTGTAGAATTCCTCAGTGTACTCTTTCACAGTCATGTTTCTCTATTTCTAGTTCTGCAACTTCTTGAACAATTCCAACTCATAGTCTCCCGGTATGAACTTGGCCTTGAATCTTGCAAGTATCTGTCTCCACCAGATGATCTTCATTTCAACATTCTCCACTCTCTTTTTCTGCAATTCTTTCCACCATAAGGCAGCATGCCCTTTCAACTTTGTTTGTGTCAACCAGACTCTTTGCGGGTCCTTGACATCCTCAAACTCAAAGTAATCCTCCAACTCTCTGATCCAATCAATAAAATCCTTTGGGTTCAGTGTTCCAGAAAATTTTGAAACTTCCACTTTATGAACTTTACTCACTTGCACCACTACTCTTAGGAATCTTTCTTCTCTTCCATCTTCGAGTCCTTCAACCTCTTCTTCAAGCTCTTCACGAGATTCTTCATACTCATCCTCAGATTCATCTTTTCTCTGCAAACCAACCAAAAAGCATTTTGAATATCATTCCTCACTTCATTCTTGAAGTCTTCCATCATCTGCTCTACCCTTCGGGGTTTTTCCTTCTAGGTGGCATCTATTCTTCCTCTCTGGTGAACTATCTCAACTCAACGATCTGACTAGTGGTTTCAATTGCCTCTCCTCGATGATCTATTAAAGACATGTGCAACCTACCTCCAATCTGTGATCTATCCACCCAAAGGAATGCCACAAGGTTTGTAAACAACTCTTCCACCAGCCAGTTCATAACCAAATCTGATACCAAATGATACAACCATAACCAGGAAAACCCTAAAAGAGAATCAAATGGATTATGAAACATGAGTAACACAATGAAACCAACAAGAAAACATAGCAAGATCACAAAATAGATCATATTATAGCCTTCGAACTTCTAGGAAACAACCGGTTATCATCATACAATCATCATAGAACATCCGATAATTAACTAGTTACATGTAGGTTTGAAGCCAGATACAATCCAATCGGGACTCTAAGAATCAACTAGATCACTAAATGCAAATCTCAATCCTTATTCTCAATTCTACTTCCTTTGTCCCTACAAATAATTGCATAGTGTCATATTTATACCCATCGGAACATATCCAGGTCAGCCACAAAAGATTACATTTAACAATGCAGGAAAATAAAATGTGTAACTAGGTCAGCCCTAAGAATGAATGAAATATTTCCAGAAAATAACAACCAATAAGTGTGGTTTAGCAGGAAGGTCATCCACATGCCAAAGAACATCAGACAAGACCCAAAATGGATCCACACACCAAGAACAACTTCGGTAATGAAGGAAAGTTAACTAGTAAGCACAAGAACTATCTAGAACCCAGAAATAGTCAACCATGAGTGATAACTGACTGGAAAATAATCCAAATGAACTAAAAATTTTGGAATTAAGCACATGAACCAACCTAGAAACTGAAAATAGGATCTACAAATAAAAGCAAGCAACTATTGGTACCAACTGGTAAGAATACAAAAAACTGCACACTGAACTAAACAAGAACTAAACTACAAGGAAATATTTGTGGTTGATGCAAAATTGCTCAGAGACCGGCTATTTCTCTAAATATAAAGGATATTTTAATTGAAGGTGATTCTATGGTGACTTTTCATGCTGTCTCCAATAAGGAATGTTCCTCTTGGCAGTTTCAATACCTCTTAGATCAAATTTTTGGTCAATTAAAGTTTGTCAGTTCTTTTTCAATTTCTCATTGCTATAGGGAAATTAATTGCATTGCTAACTTTCTTGTGAATAAGGCTTGATAGCTGAGCAACCAAATTACTACTGAAACTGAAGGATAAGACCATGTTGTGGAAATTGAGGGTAGGGTGCTAGTGAGAAAAAGGATAAGACCCATAAAACTATGGAAACTGAAGATGATCTTGACAAGGGTGAGGATGATAGTATCTGAAATGAACCTATGGGAGATGAGGTTGGCATTGAGGATTTGGACATTGCCAACATGGCTAACCCTGGTCCCCCTCTAGGCTCCCATGATTTGAACACAACTAATGTGTACCCTGTTGAGAATTTTGAAGGTGTGGCCTCAGAGAATTTTATGCAGAAGGTGGACCCTGATATTAGGATGACTATTGAGTTGGACATCGAGTTTGTGAGTGATGAAGGGGTGGATAAGGATAGGAAGAGAGAAAAGAAAAAGAAAAAGAAGAAAAATCACAAGGTTTTCTCTCTTGAGGAAGAGGAACATCAGGAAATGCAGAAGGAAGAGGAAGTGGATCCCATAGACCACCCTAGGGAGGACAAGCTATAGGCCCTCAATTGTGAAATCCATAAGCTGAGGAACTGCCTTGACATTTTTGAGGTAGATAAGGAGATCTAGAAGTTGAAAGAGGAAATTAGAGAGATGAATTGTTGGTGGGACGCTAGGGACAAGCATCTCATCAGTATCAACAAATTATGCATTTGTGTCATGCACAACTTAGCACTAACGCTCTACCTCCTTTGTAACAAGATTGTTGAAGATGAGGTGGACAAGCAGGCATGCAAGGAACTCTACAGGTTCCCTTCTAAGGATTGGGGCAAGGTTATAGATATGACTAGGCTTAGTAAATTGACCCCTTAGGTCTTTGTTTATTAGTCTTCAGTTAGTTGTTGGTTTTGGTTCTATGGACTTATGGGGTATGCCCCTGATGCTTTTTATATCCATTGAACTCTCACTGCAAATATTCTTTTTGTGATTTTTTGATGTTGTTAATGCGTTGTTGATAGTCTTTGACTATGTTAAGGTCAATGCCCTAGTTAATGTTGCTTCACTAATAAAAAAAAAATACAAAAGTGCTAATAATGCTCTTTTCACCCTTACAACAACAATGTGCTAAGAACACCCTTATAATTTTGTTTTTTGTATTGGAATGACTTTTATTAAAAAAACATAAAAAAACTACTACATCAATCTAGACATTAAAATTTAATTAAAAAATATTTAGCGAGTCATAAAAATCTTGTTTTAAAAGAATGTACTACATTATTGCTATTAGGTACACTCAACCTTAAAGTGAGAGCCATATAAGGACAACTTTCTTCATCATTTTTTGTTCAAATATTTTATAGTAAAACATATAACCATATCCTCAAAAAATATCATAGGATCACATTCTAAAATCAAGAAACCACATAAATGTGTGATCTCCTTAAAACAACATAATTTATAAAATCTTATAGTGAGAGCCACATAGGGACAACTTTCTTTGTTATTTTTTATGAAAAGACTTCATAGTAAAACATTAGTCAAAAATATAATCATATCCTTAAAAAAAGTTATAGTATCATATTCAAAAATCAAGGTGATAAAATCAAGAAGCCACATAAATACATGATCTCCTTAAAACGATGACATAAAATAACAAGAACACAATCTGAAAAACATCATCAAATTACCAATTCAATAATAATAAAAAATAAATAAACAAAGAAACTTCTTTTGTTACTTAATCACCCTGTAATGGTGAATCCAAATCAATGGGTTCGATAAGCTTGAATAACATTAGTTAAAACATATAACCATATTCTCAAAAAAAGTCGTAGAATCACATTGTAAAATCAAGCTGATAAAATTGAGAAACTGTTTGGATACACGATCTCCTAAAAGAAACAACATAAAATAACGAGAATATAATCTCAAAAAAGTTATCAAATCACATAGGGACAACTTTCTTTGTTATTTTTTATGAAAATACTTTATAGTAAAATATTAGCCAAAACATATAACCATATCCTTAAAAAAATTCATACTATCATATTCTAAAATCAAGAACCCACATAAACACATGATTTAAAAGCAACAAAATAAAATAACAAAAACATAATCTCAAAAAAGTCGTCAAATCACCAATTCATCATTATCATCATCATCAACAACAACAACAACAACAACAACAATAACAACAACAACAAAGCAAAAAAATTCCTCTGTTACTATTTAATCATGAAGCCAAATCAATCGACTAAATGGACATGAATAATATTAGTTAAAACATATAACCATATCTTCGAATAAATCATAGAATCACATTCTAAAATCATGGTGATAAAATCAAGAACCCACATAGATGCCTCACGTTTTAAAAATGACAACATAAAATAACAAGAACATGATCTCAAAAAAGACCTCAAATCTCCAATTCAACAACAATAATAAGAAGGAAAAAAAAATCCTCTGTTACTATGATGAATGGGTTGAATGTGGCATGAATAACATCTATGATGATGTTCTATGGCAATAGTATTATAGTATTATTATTATTATTATTAGTATAATATTTAAGTGTTCCTTTATTGCATGCTTATAACTAGTAAAGTCTATACTTTCTAGATTGATTCCATGATAAAGAAAGAAATGGTGAGACATATCTAATCTTGATAATACTCTTTACCATTTATTTGACTTTGCCTATGGCAGGATGCGTATCTCCTTTGGTAAGTCAGTATTGAATAATATCTTTTCAAAAAGCCATTGATGGAGGAGTTAAGAAATTCTATCTATAGAATTGGAGGGTACCCCACTTATCTCATTAAAGTATATAAAAAGCCAAAAAAGAATAAGCCCTACAAATTAGTAAAACATGGAAAAACTATTATTTTGGAGCCTCATACATTTCACATTTGTGTGTGCCACATTTTCCACATTTGAAAGGAAATAAAGATAATTTATTGCTACATGAATAATAATTAGGAAATACTTTAGATTAAAAAGTTGAGATTGATAATTGATATGTACATGTACTTTTAAATTAATAAAGAGGAATTGGGATTTAGTTTTGTATGTGGTTTAAATGTCTCTTATTGTAAAGTATATTTTATGATTTAAAGTTGAGTTTAATGATTAAGTATGAGATTAGATAGTTGATAGTTTTGTTTTCTATTTCAGATTAAATTTATGTCTATAATATTAATTTTTGTTTTTTTAGAAATAGACATATCTTGTAGATTTAAATTATAGATCTAGATAGAAGAATTGTGTATTCTTAAATGAGTGGGATCTATTTGATGGTATGATGAAAGAGCAAGTATCCGGTAGATTAGTGAGAGGGGGGTGAATCAGTAAATAGAAAAACTAATACAAACTTCCCAAACTCAAACATACAAAGTAAACTTATCAATGAAATACCACTGTCAAGATCAATACTCATAAGAATACCGATTGACTGTTACAACAACTTAACAGTAAACAACATTTAAATTGTAAAAATCCAAATGCTTTATCATATGCCAATGATTCATTTTTCAATGCTTCCAATTGTCATGCCTTATCAGAAATAATTAAGTAGTTAATCAAATCAACCACAAGATCATAACCACAAAAACATTCACCACATGACACAAGTATTTATACGTGGAAAACCCAAATAGGTAAAAACCACGGTGAGATGAGACTCACAAGGTAATATTGAACTCTTTTGAAGTTCGCCCTGTTAGGAGCCAAGCCTATTAAAGCTTTTACAAAAGTCCTATTAAGAACTGATCTTGTTAGGAATCACCCGGTTAAGGGATTGACTACAAATGCCTTGTTAGAAGCAAATACCCTGTAAGGAGTAACCTCGGTAGAGGATTTGAAAATACAATCTAATGGACCACCTTGTTAGAGGATTTAATAAGTAACCAAGCTTGTTAGAGCTTACCCGGTTAGGGGATTTCAATTCTATTGTAATTGTTAGAAAACAATAGGAGTTTCTTGATCTGTCTGAATAGCACTACATTTGCTTAATCAGATCCATTTAAGCTTCTATCTTCCTTTACTCAAACTGCAGACTCATTCTCCGATTTGGCAACCACACACTCAACTGATTTCTGCCAACTCTTGCCAACACTAAACAAAACAACTTCATTGACCTTAAATACAAATCAATTAGGTCGGTAACACAACAAAAATCTAATCCTCTCATCGAGATTACAAACAAGTCGGTACAAGTATGACCATTGGATTTCATAGCAATCTCTACACATCAATCAAGAAAACCTCAACCACTCCTTGATTGCCACTTCATCGAGCTCAGTAACTCATCATGCACTTTGCATTAGATGCAATACACTTTGCTCATTCCCTAGACAAACAAACAAATGCACCAAAAACATTTTGAACTTGTCTTGATACAATGACCTTACGTGTCACCATCATTACTGCTCAACATCAGATCATAAACCAACATATCCAATTCAACAACCTTAATCAATTAGGGTTTAGCAAAAACAACAGGTAGGGTTTACTGGTTACATAACATAGAAAGGGTCTAACCTTTTACTCCAATTACCGGTTCAACTCACAAACTTACATACTGGTTTACAATATTCTTCACAAAGTTCTTCCTACCAGTTACAAGACAATACCAACAATATCATTACCAGTTCAATTGACATCAATGACAACATAACATATCATTAATGCAATCTTCATGCAAATGCCAACATTATTTATGTTATTGTCTAGAATAATGTGTGCCAATTAGACAATTTCAAGACAAACACCTTTAGGGCAAGAGCCAGTTGCCGTATGCATTCTAATTATCATTCATTAGATTTTGCTAATTAATAGTCCACTAAAGAATCATCTGGTCAACCAATAGCTGCCCATTTGGGGAAAAAGAAAAAAGTTAGTAATTAGATCAATTGAGCAACTTTATTGATACCAATAGTTCACAATTATTGGGGTTTTTCCCCTCAAAATTTATGATGTGAGTATTTTTTCTAATGTGAAACCCCTAGATTGAAATTAATGGTTCTAGGACAAATGTCATATAGATGTAAGTGATTATGTAATATGCTCTAATATATCACTAAAAGCATATGTTGTAATTTGACAATGTTTTCTAATGATGTTATAAGTAGTCAAATATGAATTTATTGATAATAGATATGGATTAGGAGTTATTTTATATGAATGGGTTGAATGTGGTGTGAATAATATTTATGATGATGTTCCATGGAAATAGTATGAGATCAATAAGTTATAATAGATAGTTGATGGTTTTATTCTCTATCCTGGTCCAAATTCATGCCTACAACAATAATCTTTGTGCTTCTCAAAATAGACACGTCTTGTAGATTAAACTATAAATCTACATAAATGAAAAATACAGTCTTCAACGATTGGGATCTATCTATGTTATCATATGGAATTATATGTGACAATTGGAGAATAATAACAAACACCTTTATGAGTTTGTGATGTCAGGATTTTTTTTTATGTCAAACCCCTAGACTC
Organism: Cryptomeria japonica; assembly: GCF_030272615.1. NCBI lineage: Eukaryota > Viridiplantae > Streptophyta > Pinopsida > Cupressales > Cupressaceae > Cryptomeria > Cryptomeria japonica. The sequence goes on along the minus strand of NC_081409.1, from coordinate 774,789,748 downwards.
CAAGTTAATGATTTTATAGAAAAGATCAAAGAGACATGCAACCATGTAGTGCTCTAATATATCACTAAAATTATATGTTGATGTGAGTTGATGATGTTTTGTAATGACAATATAAGTAGTCAAATATGAATTTATTGATAATAGATATGGATTAGGAGTCCTTTAAAATGACACATTGGCACCAAAAAAAAAAATTCATGCTCAAGTAAATAACATAAATAGCATCCATAACATAACACAATGATTTATGTTTGGAAACCCTTTCAGAAAAGAAAAAAAAAGCCCGACAATGCAAAAGTTACCCAATATATTATTCAGGTTTCAACAATAGAATACTGTGTGCAGGAAAAGTGGGGTACAAAAATGTAAAATTTGGTTTCAAAAAGGTCAACACACCAATGAGACTCTTGGTGCAAGTTATGGCGCTATATTGAAATAGCTCAACTTCCCAAGGGATGTTCCATTGTTCTCTATCTCATAGGATCCCTCAAGTCAGTGCCTTTGCTCTTAGATCACTGAGCAAAGTGACTTGGGAATGACAACTCCAAGAATGGGGGATGTTTGATTAGTTTAGCATGATGCATTCCTAGATGTGTATGATATTTAAACTAGAGTGATTTAAAATAGCATGAATATCATGTTATGATAAAGATGTCTAATCCTATCCTAACAATATATACTAGTCTAACATGGATATGCTTATAATATTTAAATTTACTTCTAAAATGCTTATTAAGATGATTTTATCAAAGAGGCTAAATTCTTAGTAAAATGACTATAGATTAGATGCATGAAACTTGGATCTATAAAAATGAGAGAATGAGAGCTCTATTTATAGGAAAAATAGGGTAATGGATGGTCAAGATTGGATAATCTTAACAAGGGCCAGGATTGAAAGTTATCAATCGATGTTCACAATTCTCACCAATGAAATAGTGACAATTGTCAATAAAAGACTGCTTGAGAGGAGATGTAAGATGCATTAAATGCTTGAGAAGACATGATGGTTACCTTAGGAGGTAAGGGTTAAGGTTAGGTTAGGGTCATCCATTGGATAAAGCTTTTACCCAAAGGATAAACTCTTGTGCAAGGGTTAAAGGGATAACCAAGGTCAAAGCCATGAATGCTTGATGAGACCCCTAGGTTAGATGACGGTTGAGTTAGGAAAAAGGTCTCTAACTATGCCAAAAGGGTTAGTTAACCATTAATGGTTTGGAAGACTTTGGAGACAAATTTGTAAGAGTCCTTCCAAACATGGGGGAACTCAACAAGTTAGCTTGTTGAAGACATAAATGCCTTAATGCTTTTGGAAGACTTTCCTCCAAATTTGAGAAGTGGCATCCTCAAATTTAGGGAAAGGGGATGATTGGAGGGTTTAGGCTAATTGATTAGGATTAGATGGTTTCTAGAAGAATGCTTTAGGAGGCAAGTGGGAGATGTAGGAAAATTCAAGTGGATGGAGGAAATTTTAATTAAAATAAATTACTTTATTTCAACAAAAATAGAAGCAACTTTCATAAATACAAGTGGGGGAATTAAATAAATAAATTAGATTTATTTACTTTCAATGATTAATTTAATTAAATGTAAATTTAATTAAAAGGGGATAAAGGGAAATTAATTAAATAAAGTGATTTATTTAATCAAAGGTTAGAAAAGGTTTAGGTGAACTTAATTAAATAAATTGAGTAATTCATTTAATTTAATATAATTTATTTAAATAGAAGAATGAGGTTAAAATGAATATTAAATATTCACTTAGGAAAGTGGTCATTTTTATACGTCTACATTTTGCCCCTCTTTGAAGTGACGTGTGTGCATATGTTGATTCAAAGAAAATTTGTTAGATATGCTATCAAAATTTGATCGATATGATGTCGTGTGTCGAGATGTCAATACGATGCCCCAGATTTGATGAATGATATTGATGATTCCCCCTCGAGAGATGAATCAAGGATTTTGGAAATTTTGTTGATTTGATGAGCATTTTTGAATTAACTGCATTTTGAAAATTTTGACTGTGTTGAATGCGTATAGATTGATTCATCTCCCGATAATGATGTTGATAGAAATGATGAAGACTAATGTGGGCATAGCGCATACATGTCCCACATGTCCACCCAGGTCGCATTGGTATGAATCCCAATTGTCGATATGGTTCAAGTGTTGATATGGGTCCTGATTTGATATGGGTTATGATTTGATGCTTGTGATATGGATCTTGATGTTTCTTGATTTCTCAATATGGATCTTGATATTGCTTTCGATATGGGTGTTTGATTTGATTTTGATATGGATCTTTGATTTGATTGATTTCTATATGGGACTTGGATTGATTGATTTCTCGATATGGGTCTAGATTGATTTTTGATATGATATCCAGGGACTTTGGACATTTATTTGTTCTAATTGATGATTGGTTCTAACTTGTATCATTGATTTCCTTTGGATAAGCATGTGGTCACACATGTGCATGATGATATACAACAATTTTGATTTTGATGAGCTATATGATATGCTTTTAATCTATATGACTTTTACAGATGATGATGTAGATGATGGTTGAATTTGATGAATGCATATGTTTCTAACATGTTGTTGATATGATATGCTCATGTATGGGGATAATGGTATGATCGATCATATGGATTAGATTGATAAGATTGATTGGAATTAATAAGATTGAGATCAAGTCTAGTTTCAGGTATGAAACCTCTTGTATAAGACATAGATGATCAAGCGTCTGGCTTCAGGAATGATACCACCTGTAGAAGACATGGATGATCGAGCGTCTAGTTTCAAGAATCATACCACCTTTATAAGACATGGATGATCAAGCATCTAGTTTCAGGAATGATATATCTCGTATAAGAGCTAATCAAAATGTCTGGTTTCAGGAACGATATATCCTATATAAGAGCTGATCAAAATGTTTGGTTTTAGGAACGATATATCCTGTATAAGAGTTGATCAAAACATTTGGTTTCAGGAAAGATAGATCCTATATAAGACATGATAGAAGATGGTTTGGAAGAATTATGAAGATATGAAAGTGAAGAAAGATTTCACGATGATATGATAGATATGCATGTGATGGATGTTGTCATGCCCAAAATTTAGGGCAAGAATGGGAAAATCTTTTTTAAAACATAACTTTTAAAAGCATTAATTTGACAAATATAAAATGCTACAACATGTTTTGTCTTAACTGTGTTTAGATTAACTTTATCTACTAGCTCAAATATTCGAAATTAAATAAAATTAAATGCGGAATTCGAAGTGGATGATTTTATTGTTTACTCAAATTTTAACAAAAATCAACTGACTCAGATAATTAATTAACGGAGACAAAATTAACCTCAGAAAGCCATTAATTGATTTTAGAAAGATAATTAAAAATCATTCTCTTAGTATCCATTTTAATCCATCATTTAAATATACTTAAATTAATCCATTTTAATCCATACTTAAAATGTGCTCAAATTAAAATAATTAAAATTAAATCTCAACCCCTTGTTTTTAAAAAAAAAATGATATACCCCTAGGTTGAATTGAACAAAATAATGTATACCCCCTTGATTTTATATACTCTTAAAATCTACAACACTTAATAAATATTTAGAATCTAAAGTTATACTTTATTCTTTAATTTCTACAACTATCTATTTTTTTATTTTCATAAATGTGTAAATAAATATTTATATTTATATACAAATACATTTCTAAATATATAAATTTAGTTTCCTTAACAATTTCCCAAACTTTATGGAAATAAGGCCATGCAACCCTAATTAGGGATTTGCATTATAAAATATCCCTAAAATTATAATTTTTTTATCATTTCTATTGTCATTACCCTAGCCCTACCTAGGCTAGGGTTTTATACTTATATTTCTTTTGATTAACAATTTTTTTTGTGCAGGGCCGAATTGGGAACCCCCGGGCGGCAGCCATGGCTGAGGAGAGGGTGCAGTTTAAGGGGGGGGATGGCGTGGCCGAAGCCACCCACTGTGCAACACATAGTGGGCTCAGCCCCGCTGACCACTTTGCATTGCACAGTGGGAGGCGCCGCCAACCACTGTGCAAAGGACAGTGGGAGGCACTGCTGACCCCTGTGCAAAGCACAGTGGGCTCGGCCTCGAAAAAGCATTAAAAAAAACTCATTTAAAAAAAAAAATAGTTTGTTTATATATATATATATATATATATATATATATATATATATATATATATATATATATATATATATATATATATATATATATTTATATATATATGTATTTATATATATATATATATGTATTTATATATATATATATATATATGTATTTATATATATAAGTTTATTACTTATGTATATATATATAAACATATAAATAAGTGTATTTTGTTTATTTCTAAGAATGAATTCCTTTACTCATAGACACAGGTATGCAACTTTGTTAAATATATAATTATATATATATATATATATATATATATATATATATATATATAATTGTATATATATATTTATTTTCAAATAAATGCACATTATAACTAAACTATCAATTTTCTATACAATAAATATGCAGGTGCTTTTAATCTGTAGCTTATTTAACAGTTTTGATGCTATATTGAGATTAAATCAATTGTGTTTATTTCCCTTTTATCAAAATCTTAGTTGCTAAAAGGAAATAGATAGGTTATTTAGTTATTGATTTTCTTTCAGCAAAAATGATTTAAAAGGCAGAATTAAATCACTTAAAAACAACACTCAAGGGTCTTAATTATTTCATGTAATCTATTTCTATAGATTTTATCTAATTAAAACTAAAATAGATTAAGATTTTCAGTTTTTGCAATAATTAAATTTACAAATTTTTCAATTTCTACAGCAACTATTTAGATAACAACTTTAATAAAATCTAACAACAACTAAATCTCATATTTTCTGTAATTAAAATAAAAGACAAACTCACAGATAAAAATGAAATCACAGAATTAAATAAAAATGACTTTTACATTTCCGTGAACTGATGCATGCAAATCAAATGCATTTCTTTTCAATTAAATAAAAGAATAAATTTAGCTCATTTCATTCCAAGAAATATTAAATACTCTACAAGATTTAACCTCAACTTTAGGACTAGAACTTAGAAATAAACCATTTATCTTTTCTGCAAAATAACATGATATTTTCTGCATATATATATAACAAATAACATATTCCCAAGTCTTTATTGCTATGTTACAAATAGCCTCTCATTTCAAACAAATGAGGACTATTCAACGGGTATTAATTACATTTACAACAATTTTCCTCAATCAATATCTTCCGCCATAACTGCATGCCCTGATATTTCTTCTAACAATCTGCAAATAAATCAAAACTATGACCATGGAGTGCTCACCTCCTAGCCTAGGCTAACTGGTAGCCACCCCTGAGCTCGGAGAACCAAGCCCTAGATGGGTAACGAACATGCAAACACAAAAAGATAGAATACACACAAACTCAAACACATCCCAACCCAGGCTACACTACACCACACATTATGATGTCCTTTTCAAGGGTGGTAGTGGACCAAGTACCCTGAGGAGAACTGCAAGTATGGAAAAACATGTAGCCACCTCATGGCAAACCAAATACATTAAGTATAGCAACCCCTTATTCCTTATGCCCCCCAAGGCATTCATGCCTTATTTCCCTCCTTATGACCCCCAATGCATAAACAAGCCATGCAGCAAGGGTCACATAAAATCCCTTGTGATCGCTCTCATAACGAGAGTCTCTCACTCGAGGGCTATCACTTCTACCACCCACAAGATCCTCCTCTCTCCCAAGAGTAAGAGGTCTTGATGACTCCCAAAAACCACATACAATGTATAAACACAAAATACCAAATAAATTTTCAAGAAAACATGCACGGAAACTAGTCTTTTACACAAACATTACTTTCAAAAACACATACAATAAGAAATCCATTATAAGAAAGATACAACCAACTTTAATCTGCCCAAAGGTATGCTAGTTTTGTTGAGGATGAGCAACCCAATTCCACGGTTCTTCCCTTTCTACCCTTAGCAAAATTTCCAATCCAAAAAATCTAGCTTATTCTTTTCAAAATTCTTTTGTCTCCAAAAATGGAGAGTGGGTGATTACCAACAAATTTTCTAATTTTTGCTTAAGAAGCCCATTGTGAGAGTTCTCACAAGTTTCTAAAAACTAAAAAGGAAGGTAAGGTAAAATGGGAAAGGGAACTCTCATTCCAAAAGGAAGGTTTTCAACTTGGTTCTAGTCTTCTAGTTCAATTTTTGCACAACTTAGAAAATTCACTTTTTTGGGTGTCTAAAAGGTCATATGGGAGTAGAAACTTGGCTAAAATTACCCCTAACCCTTAGGTATACCTTATGAGCTTTAGGAAACCCTATTAAACTACCCTTAGGTGTCCATTTAACCCTTTTTTAACCCCTCTGAAGTTTATTTTCGGGTCAAACCTATGTTGACCATCCCAAAGATTCTTTTCCCAAGGCATTTATGACATCACATTACATTAATTGAAAATCTATAGTTAAACAATTCCCACCAAGAGACAAAATTAAAAATTCAAACATAAATCCACACATGTGTCAAGTGACACAAAGAAAATACTTTTACTAATTTATACATGAAATCGTGTCTCTTGTGGATTTTACATAAATCAATTAAATAACACTTAACACACATGCATCATTTACTGTTACGAATAAAATACAAAACAAACGGGGTGTTGTCTCTCCAAATAGACAAACCCTGGCTTTACGAACATACATAGGTCTAGGTTTGGTTCTCTGTAATATTTCCATGGTCACATGGATAACTTCCTACGCATCTCAATTTACACATTAGTGGCTTCAATTAACCTCATATAATATAAATCACAAGAATAATAATACACATCATCACTTGCATACAATTTACATCTGAACAATTTAATACATCATATTTCTATCATCATAGTAAAGTCCTACAAATTCAATAATGACATTTATCACGGCAAATTCATCCTATTCAAAAATCATGTAGTGTTCTATATCATAAAGCATATAAATAAAGCATCAACATATAGCAATGTTATCCAAATCATGGAATCATATACATTCTAAATCCATAATGCATAAAAAATAAAGCATCCATAATAGTCTCATCATAAAAACCACTGAAATGTCAGACTGAGTCAAGGTGGGGCCTCATAGATGTAATGATGAACGATATGCAAGATTTAAATGATATGCAACTAAATGCATGATTGTAAATGATATGCAACTAAATGCATGATTTAAAATGATATACAACCAAGTGCAAGTTTTTGTTGTTGTCATTCCTATGTAGCCACCTGTTTGTGCTCTGTTTTGTTTGTCATCGTGGAGCTTTCGATATGTTGGAAGTTAATACAAGCATAATGGTATAATTGAACCATAATGACCTGAGTAAAACTTTCATGGATTTTGATGTTGCAAGATGACACAAGCATCGAGGTATAATTGAACCAAGATGACCTGAGTGTTGCTTACATAAAACAAACAAGAGTTAACCATTTGTATGTGCAAGCTGGAACAATATCTTCAATGATATGTTTCCAATCATGTCTCAAGACAATATTTGCACCGTACGAATAATCGCTTCACAGACAGAAAACCAAAAAATATTAGATTCCCCCGTTGCTTTCTCTAGCTCGATGCATCCTCAAGAAACTTAGGAGATCCAATGATTCAAAAATTTAACATACAAAATAGTCAAAATTTCATGCTAGATGTAAACAAATTATAATTTAGAAAATAATCTATCATGTAATTGTTAAAGTTGTAGTTGGGTAATGGTCTTGATTTGTAGCCTGATGAGCAGTTGTTGACATGGTTTCCTTAGCATGTTGTGATCCGTGTTGTTTGTTGTCGGAATACTTGAAGTCAGAGGGATTTTGCCCCTAGTTATAGATATCTATCGATGTGGATATACATGGTGATTTCCAAGCCATGGTGGGATATGATGAACTGATCTTTAGATAATCAAGGATAGTGACCACGCTATGTATGTTTGGGATAATTCTGTGTGAATAGTGTTGGGCGATGGCCATTAGTTTTGACTTTGGATGGATTTAAAAGATATGAATAGTGATAGATAGAGGAGTTTCTCTCTCATAAATAGCGCCTGTTGCTAGGTTTTCACCACTTGTTTTTATTGTACTTTATTTTTTGTTTTTTTTTTTTGTATTTTTTTTATTTTTTTATTTTTTATTTTTTGTTTTTTTTTTTCCTTGCATTTAGACCACTCAAGTGTAGAATTTATTTAGATGGATGTTGTTGGTTGGTTCGTTGAGAAGATCTCCTTTTGAAGTTGTTAGCTGATAGGTGCCTGATCCATAGGCTGATATGATGACATAGGGACCTAACTAGTTAGGTTCAAACTTCCCCTTCTTTTCATGATCCTGTTGATTTCTGGGATTTTCTTTGAGTACAAGATCACCGGCTTTAAAAATCCTAGGGATGAATCTGTGGTTGTAGCTTCTGCACATGCGTTGTTGGTATGCTTTGAGATGATCATAGGAATGTTGTTGTTTTTCATCCAGAAGCTCTAGTTCATGCAATCTGTTTACCCAATACCCCTCATCTGGTATGAGGCCTTTCAAAGAAACTCTGAGTGAGGGAATTTCTACCTCAAGAGGTAGAATTGCTTCCGATTCGTACACCAATGAATATCTCATAGCCCCTGTAGGTGTCTAAATACTAGTCCTATATGCTCAGAGTGTCAGATTGAGTTGTACATGCCAATCCTTACCTGCATCATTTACTATTTTCTTTAGGATTTTCAAGATTGTTTTATTTGATGCCTCTGCTTGACCATTTCCTTGTGGGTAGTAAGATGTAGAGAAACAATGTTGGATCTTGAATCTCTCACATAGTTCTCGCACGTCCTGATTTTTGAAGGGATGCCCTTTGTCTGTGATGATGGAACTGGGAATATCATATCTGCAAATTAGATAATTGAGAATAAATGAGGCAATCTGTTTTCTAGTTACTGTGGTCATTGGGACTGCTTCAATCCATTTTGTGAAATACTTTGTAGCAGTGATATGAACTTGTGTTAATTTGAAGAGGAAGGATGGATTTTCCCTACTAAATAAAGTCCCCACTGATAGAAAGGCCACGATGTTGTAAATGGTTACAACTCCTATGCTGGTCCATGGATAAGATTGCCATGAATTTGGCACTTAGGACATTTCTTTGCAAATTGATAAGAGTCTTTTTCAATTATCGGCCAGTAATATCCCATTCTCAAAAGTTTTTAAGCGAAGTAGGACCACTTGAATACATACCACAGATACCCTCGTGAAGCTCGTGTAAAGTAGAGTCAGATTCATTACCATCAAGGAAATGAAGAAGAGTACCATCTAGACCTCGATGGTAAAGTGTGTTAGCAGTTAAGGTATAATGGGCAGCTTGCTGGATAAAGCTATGTTTTTTATTACAAGATAGGTCAAGTGGTAGGGTATTTGTTTTAAGATATTCATAGATTGTCCCATATAGAGGAGAGTCTAAACCAGTTAAGGCATAGATGACATGGGAAGCAGAGTTGTCATAGGCTAGGGAAAGTAGTTGCTCTACTAGGGACTCATAACGACTCTGTTGCTCTGTAATTTTTAGCAGTGAAGCGATAGTGGCCATTGCATCGACCACTCTATTGTCCAACCTTGGTATTTTCTCGAAGGTGATGTGTACAAAGTACTGTTTGAAGTCATCCACCATTCTTTTATATGTCAACAGCTTGTCATCCTTTGTCTGATATTCATTGTTGATCTGATTTATAACCAGTTGGGAATCTCCATAGACTCTTAATTCCTTGATTCTCCATTCCACTGTCATTTTGATTCCTGTGAACAAGGCTTCATATTCAGCAATGTTATTGGTGCATGGAAACATAAGTCTATACAATCTTGGAATGGTGTGTCCTTCGAGGGTGACAAACAAGATGTCAGCACTTGATCCATGTTGGGTGTAGGAACTGTCAAAGTATAGGGTCCATTGCTTGAGTGCAACAGTAAGGACATCCATGTCTATAAATTCTACCTGCATTGGTTGTTTATTTGGTAGTGGTGATTGATGGACTTGAAAAGCACTGAGGGGGGAGGGGTGAATCAGTGACACCAAAAATAAAACTACTTCAAAAACTAACCGGTAGATGAGCTTAACAAAGATTTTAAACACAATACATGAATCCAAAATGATATAACAACATCCACAAAAATTAAAGCATCCACCATAACACAAGTGTTTGTACGTGGAAAACCCAGATAGGTAAAAACCACGGTGAGATGGAACTCACAAGTTAACTATCTACAGTAATAGATAACTGACCGATTAAGGTCTACAAAGTGCTCTTCTAGGAGCGAATCTTGTTATAGATCCCAAAGCTTGATTAGAAGCTTGTACCCTGTTAAAGGTAGTACCCCATTAGGAGTAACCTTGGTGGAGGATTTCTGAATCCAAACTAATGGATCACCCTGTTAAAAGATTTATACATTGAAGCTTGTTAGAGCTTACCCAGTTAGGGGATTTGATTCTACTATAATGGTTAGAAAACAACAAGAATGTTTTAATCTATTATGAGTAGCACAATACTTTCTTAATCAGATCCTTCTAAACATATTCAACACCGCTCTTCTTCATACTCTGCAACTTAATTCTTTTTCCTTTCACACATAACATAACACTTTGTTGGTATTATGGATGTGTTGCATTAGTTTTGTCATTGATGTCAACACTTATCCTTCTGGAGATCTACATTGTTGATTTGGCACTATGGTTATATTGGTTTACTGTTGAACCGACACTTTGTGTTCACTGGTAAGTTCAGTGACTTATGCACAGTCACCGATATGTTGTTCACCGACATGTTATATGGTTCACCAGAACTGATGATGACTTGTTATCTTTTGGAGATCACTTGATTATGTCAAAGACATGGTTTGGATACTTCATTTTAGTGTTTTGGTTATTGGTCTAATCAGGTTGACATATTTGTTGTTACCGATAGATTGGTCTAGGTTATGGACCAGTATGCATTATCTATTCCAGATCAGCACGACACATTATGGAGATGATTTATTGATTAGATATTGTTTTAAATGTATTGAGCCGACATGATGGATTTGTTGGCATTGTGTTGTCATTGATGTCAACCGGTATGGGATGACCACTAATAGAAAAGATGTATGTGCAACACTGCTATGGAGGAGTACAAGATGTGATATCTTGGATATCACCTTGTGTTGTAGAACACCAGTAAAGTAAGGAAGATTACCGTAGGAGTCACAAGTACACAAGTCGGTGCTTGACTTGTGTGATGAGATAGGGAGGTTGTTGAGAGGTTGTTTGTGATGAAGATGCATGTTGAGATGCCAATACAGGAGAAGTGTGAAGTGTTTGTCACATTGTCTCACTGGCAGAGGAATGAACATAATTGATCAGGGAGAAAGGCAAGGCTAAGTAGATGTAGTGAGAAGTAGAAAGACCTGATTGAAGATGGAGTCTTGTGAAGGTTGATGACATGGTGTCATCAAGAGTGGTAACCGGTATGTAAGTCCATTGGTTATATAAGCAAGGTGCAGATGCAGAAGACTTCCCACTTGTGGGAATGAGCATACTTTAGATTTACCTATCTGGAGACTAGTTTGGGAGTTCCATCGACAGTTCAAGATGAGGGCAGATATGATGAGGTAACCTGTAATGCCCTGCTAGGAAACCCCAAAGGGTTAAAGCTAAAACACTAAAATGGAGTGCAAATAATTTTTTTTTTTAAACTTTAATACACAACATTAAGATACATTGAGTTATCTTAAAGCTTCGATGACACAACAGAAGTCTAAACCAACCTAAGGAGTTTCCCAACGTGATTATGTAACTTAACACCTAACTCAACTCGCGACATTTGATCCAATTAAGCAAGATATCTTAATTACATGCTATTGTTAGGGTTCCCACAGATACTGAGAGGGAGGGGTGAATCAGTATCTAACCGGAAATGTAATTTTCTTAAAACTGAATATGCAGAACATAAAGTAATAGTATACCGGTATGCAAGAATTAATGTAAATAACAGAATCAAAAACATCCACATGAAAAGAACACCATAACACAAGATGTTTAACGAGGAAACCCGATGTGGGAAAAACCTCGATGGGATTTGTGACCCACATATTCACTTACTGGCCAATAAGAGAATATTACTTACAATAGGGGTGGCACATGTAGGAAGGCCAACTACCTAGAGCTCACTGCTCAATAAGAAGTCACACTAACTTACAATGAGGATTATGCAAATCCAATGATCTATACTACTTTACAATAGCATCTTCAATGCCAGATTCAGTACCGGTTCTTGCTCTGTTCTTTACATATACCCTTGACCTACAATTCGCACATTAGGTCTGCCTTATAATTTATTATGCTTCCTATCCATATCCTACAAATGTCTACAATGATCTCTTTTATATACAAGAGTCATTTTACAATTTGCCAAGTCGGCTTACAATAATAAACAAAATATTACATATCAAAAATCCTGTCGACCTCTGTACCGGTATACATATTTCCTTCTGTGTCAGTGTACATCTTCTGTGCCGGTGCCAGTATAGATTGATCTTGCTAATGTTGATGCACAATCTTGTTTGAATAATGCTTTGCCGGTATAATGTCTTGTCGGTGCCATAGGATTGCAAGGTTGCCATCAATGACAAAACCTTCAATCACACACAATGTCTCATTGGAGTGTCCATATGCCAACAATCTCCCCATTTGGCATTGATGGCAACACTCATGAGAAATTTCAAAAGATATCCAAAAATGTGTAGACCAAAAATGTTACGAAAAATGTGAGAGCTCCCCCTGAGCATGTGATCCCTGTGCTTTGAATTTTCTCATCCTACTACTCCCCCTTTGGCATCAATGACAAAGGTTAGTAGATTTTGTAGTTGTACCAATCCATAACCTCAACCTTGTAGTTGGGTAGTTATTATCTGAAGAATATCTCCCAAAATTAAGTTTATACCATCCATAAACTTCTTGCTATCTTTTATTGTTGTCTTAGTTCTGTATACTGTACTGGTGAGATGTTGCAAGTGCTTTGCCGGTGTTTTGCTTCCCTGAGTTAGTGCCTCTAAGATTTCCTTCCGCAGAGATGCTAAATAGTCCAATCTTGGACTTAGTTTAGATCTCAAGAATTTTGCCTTGTTTATTATTTTCTCTTTCTCTCTTCCTAATTTGAGCAATTTTTCCTCAAAATTTGTTATCTTTTCCTCAAAAACTGATAATGCATCGGGTGAGTTAACAAAATTATCTGCAAGATTATTTATCTCTTCCTATACCTTGCTCATCTTTTTGTCTACATCTATGGTCAAAAATTTTATCTTACAGGTGTCTTTGTACAGAGTTTTGTGCTCTTTCAATGAATTGCACAGTTCCGGTAGAAGTGTATCAAATTCCCTGTTACACTTCTTTATTCCTTCCTCAAAGAATTTCTATTTCTCTTTTTCTACACTTTCCTTTATAGATTCTACTTTTGTTTGCTCAAAATTTCTAGAAATATATTTACAAAGTGTATCCAACTGGCCTAAAGAATCTTTGTTGGCTATATTACAATTGGGAGCTATTGATTTCAAAACTGGAATTGAATCATCTATCACTTTATAAGCTTGTGAGCTATAATCAGTTATTTTCTTGATAGATTCAAGCAATACCTCTGTTACATTTGATGGTGATCCAACAAACTGAGTGTCAGTGGAAGTGACCATGCTAGTATTGACCTCTGGTAGGTCTATTTGTGTCTCCATCTCTTTAAGCATTGGTTTTCCTACATCATTTCTTACCGGTGGCATCTGTTCTGGAGCCTTTAGCTCTGTTGGTTTCTCTGTTTGTGTTCTAGATTCCATCTTTTTCTCTGAATCTACTGTCGGTTGCTCTTTGTTTCCTGTTGCCGGTTGCTCTTTGTTTCCTATTGCCGGTTGCTCTTTATTTCCTGATTTATCTGTTGTATCCTTATCTACCACTATGTTGATTTTCTGAGTATCAACATTCACAATATATAGGACTTCAGGATTAGGATTATTATCATTTATGTCCATACTCTCAGCTGCCGGTTGATCTTCTACAGTTGTTGTTTTTACCGGTGGAGTATTTAAAGGAGGTGGGGGTAAGTTGTCTCTGATCTTGATACTTGGTGGTCCACCAACTTTTCCTTTCCCTTTGTCCTTCTGATATACTAGAATGGGCTTGGGATTCCTATATTCTTCTTGTTTTTCTTTTTCAACCAAGAATATATCCCAACCATTTTCTGTTTCCTCTGAAACTTCTGTAACTCTACCTGCCATTAGTGATATTTCCCAGTGTGCAGTGGAAAAAACTGTCTAGTTGGCCTGAGCTATTAGATCATCAATTTCCTTAGGAGAGTTGATCAGGTATACTACAAGTAATTTTTCTATTTTTATTTTCTTATCCAACTCAATTATTCCTTGACTTCTCACCTCAAGTCTTTTATATAGTTCATCAGGAATTTCATTTAGGGCTTGCAACAAAAACTTTTTATACATGTCCATGTGTAATATGACACTCTCTTCAACTTGTCCTTTCTCATCATCTGATAGGGTGTCATAGATTTTCCCTATGTTTTTCAATTTACCTTCCTCTATGATCTCATTTAGTAATATGTCAAGAGGGGCCAAGTTAGTGTTTGTCTTCTTCTTCTTTTTGGGGGTTAGCTTCTTCTTAGGTGTGACTTACCTGACCGAAGATCTCATGGCTTGTTGCTTCTGTCTTGTCCTTCTAGGTGAAGGAGTGGTTACCGGTGAGGGATCTCTTTTCCTAACAACTCTTTTGAAAGTTACTGGCATATCACCTTCTAAGGAAGTACGTACCGGTGATAGATGAGTTTCAGGTTGTTGTGTTGCCAACTCATCTTCAGTTATGCCGGTTTTCTTTAATACGTCTTCTTTTATGGCATTTGCTTGTCTGGTTCCTTTTCTCCAAATGCCTCAACCTTTTTCACTCTCTTCTTAGATTGAATTTGACTTTCAATGGTCTCAGTACTACCAAATACTTCTTACTTTGGTTCATTGGGGGCTTCCAGAAGTGCTTTGGCATAAATTTCCACTATGTGGTCATCTGTTTCATACCCCATCTCTATTACCCAGATTGTCCTTGGGATGACTACTTCCATCCAGGTCTCATCCTTTTTTATTACAAAACATCTATCATCCTTGTATTTGATGACAATTTCCTGTGATAGTCTGATTCTTTTATTCATTATGACCTTTAGTGCTTGAAAATACTCATTGATATTCTTTTCTCTGTTTTCACCCATGTTGTT
Source organism: Cryptomeria japonica (assembly GCF_030272615.1). Taxonomy (NCBI): domain Eukaryota; kingdom Viridiplantae; phylum Streptophyta; class Pinopsida; order Cupressales; family Cupressaceae; genus Cryptomeria; species Cryptomeria japonica. The sequence continues at coordinate 774,774,372 of NC_081409.1, read as the reverse complement.
GAACAAGTCAGACAATTGTTTGCCTACCAGTATGTCAAATCCAAAATCCGTGTTGCCTATATCAGGAGCCTGTTTGGTTATATGTAGCATTAAGCATACAAGTAAATTTCCAAATCTAAAGGTTCTTTTCTTATCCTTCTTGATTTTCGCTAAATTGTCAATTAACTCATCCTTTAACCATTCACAGATATCAATTTTCACATTGTCCTTAACCATGTCATAAGCACTCTTTGTGCATAAACTAGAAACCGAGTTAAGCCTATTAGCATGAGTTGCTTTGTAACCTAAAATCATCCTAACAAATCTAACATTTGTATCAGTCACATCATTAACCCTCAATGATCTCTTGTCGAATGTTGCACCAATTAAGTTTGTTACTAAGTCATTGGAGACCTTCTTGGTTTTGTCAGGTCTGTTACCAGTGGAAGGTAACCCTGTTACTGCTTTCACAGCTTCCTTTGTAATTTTATGCACTGAGTCAAGCCAAAAGAATGAACCATGTACCCTACTTAAAACTATCCTAGCCACTTCCTTGGGAAATTCAGGAATGCAGAGGATTTTAGTGAATCCTAGGGTTTCAACAATTTTATGTTTAGGTTTCACATTTCCGGAGTTGTCACATATAACAGACTTATACATGTTTTTGATTTCTTCATCAACTAATTCCTCTATGTTGCAATGAATATACATTCTAGGGTCGTCTGCATAAACAACACCTTTTGGAATTTTTGAAAAAGCACCTGTGTTGTCATCTTTCTTAGCTACCTCGGGAACTAGCTGAAACATGGGCCTAGGTCATTTTATAACTTTGACTACTATAGGGTTTGCTATGAATTCACGTGTAGAGGAAGATGCCATGATGATAAATACCTTTTTCTGCCTTTGGATGGATTGATTGCTGAAGTGCTTTGCCTCTTTGCTTGGAATGCCTTAGCTCGGAAATCTTCGCGCTCTCTGAAAGTTTGAATTCACGGTGAAATGAAATGGAGCCAAAAACCTTATTTTATAAAGTCTTTTCTGCTACCTACCACATTAATTGCTTGTCGGTAATGTATTAGCTTAACTTTATTTGTTGGTAATGAATGATTTTCAACTTCTTTTCTCTAACCGAGGGAATAATAGCACATGTGTCATTTGATTGCCAAACCCTCAAGATAATTTTCTTCAATTTGATGAAGAACATCCTGCCAGTGGAGCATTGCTTTGTCCTGTCAGTGGAGCATTTGTTGGTTCTACCAGTGGAGGAGTATCCCGAATATTTAGATCACCCTTTTCTAATCTATTTCTTTGAGAATTCTTGCTTAACCTCTTCAACCTTTTCTTTACCCTTCAAACTAGTGCTTTTGTTATCTATCGATGTACCTTTACTTCTACAAAATTTAGCAATATGACCAATCTTGTTACATGCATAACAAGTTACATTATTTTTCTGAATAGCTTTCCCATAACCTGTGCTGGTTTGTGTTCTGCATTTATTTGATAAATGACCAAATCTTCCACAAACATAACATCTTACATTCATTCTGCAATTTTCAGAGTTATGACCAATTTTGTTGCATTTGGAGCATTGACCGGTGGGAGGATTGATGTTCTGATAATTCCTAGATCTACATTCATTTGCCCTATGACCAAATTTATTGCAGTTAAAGCATTTTCCATTGAATTTGTAAGAATTAGAAGGTCTTACCAGTTTGCTGTGATCTTGGGTATTTGCAGTACCAGAGCTTTCTCCAACTTCAAATCTAATTCCAGAAGTGTCACCTTTGGGTTTTTGATTCTTCAATAAGGTACCAAGTTCTTCTGAGCTTTTCTTGAATTTTTCTTTGTGTTGATTTGTAGTTTCCAATTCCCTTTCCAAGATTCCTTTTTGTCTCATTAGTTCATTTGAGTCATTTTGAGTATGCATCAGATCTATCTTCAACATGTCATTTTCATAGCTAAGTCTTGTGTTCTCATTTGTTGCATCACTTAGTCTTCTGGTCAACTCTTCTTCATTCTTCTTTCTGTCCTCAATCTCTTTGCAAAATCTCATAGTCATATCCTGCATTTCATTTTTTGTTGTCATGATCTCTTGTTTCAATTTGCTTATCATATCATTTAGTGATTCCTTTTCATCATTCTCATTTTCCAGTTTTTCACAAAGTTCTCTCCTCTTATTTCTTGTAACAGTAAGATTTTCTTGAAGTGCCTGAATAATGTCTTGAGATGCTTTTAAATCATCTTCTAATTTGATATTTTTCAACTTCTCTACATCATAGTCACTAAGAGCTCCTTCAAGTCGCTTCATCAGATTTTCCATCTTTACCGGTGTCAAGATCTTCCTCAAGTTGTTAGGCTTCTGAAAATAGAGGACCAAGCTTTGATACCAATTGTTAGGGTTCCCACAGATACTGAGAGGGGGGGGGTGAATCAGTATCTGACCAGTAATGTAATTTTCTTAAAACTAAATATGCAGAACATAAAGTAACAGTATACCAGTATGCAAGAATTAATGTAAATAACAGAATCAAAAACATCCACATGAAAAGAACACCATAACACAAGATGTTTAACGAGGAAACCTGGTGTGGGAAAAACCTCGGTTGGATTTGTGACCCACAATATTCACTTACTGGCCAATAAGAGAATATTACTTACAATAGGGGCCTGCACATGCAGGAAGGCCAACTGCCTAGAGCTTACCACTCAATAAGAAGTCACACTAACTTACAATGAGGATTATGCAAATCCAATGATCTGTACTACTTTACAATCGCATCTTCAATGCCAGAGTTAGTACCGGTTCTTGCTCTATTCTTTACATATACCCTTGACCTACAATTCACACATTAGGTCTGCCATATAATTTATTATGCTCCCTATCCATATCCTGCAAATGTCTACAATGATCTCTTTTATATACAAGAGTCCTTTTACAATTTGCCAAGTCGGCTTACAATAATAAACAAAATATTACATATCAAAAATCTTGTCGGCCTCTATGCCGGTATACATATTTCCTTCTGTGCCGGTGTACATCTTATGTGCCAGTGCCGGTGTAGATTGATCTTGCTGATGTCGGTGCACTGTCTTGTTTGAATAATGCTTTGCCGGTATAATGTCTTGCCAGTGCCATAAGATTTCAAGGTTGCCATCAATGACAAAACCTTCAATCACACACAATGTCTCATTGGAGTGTCCATATGCCAACAGCTATTACTTGAAACATGGATATAATTTGTTCAGTGAATTAACATTATTGAAATTTGGAAGCGTTCATCTAATATGGTTGAAGATGAGGCTAACATGATGAAATTCACCCATAGAAGTTAAAATATAGATAACATGTAAATTCATCCATTAAGGTTAAAATATGGTTAACTTGGCGACTCCATCCACTTTAATTACAATATAGATAACATAACGAAGCTCATTTATTAAGGTTAAAATGTACATAACCAATTTAGTTCATCCATTATAGTTAGAATGTAGCTATTAAGATGAAGTTCATTTATTAAGGTTGAAATGTAAATAGCATAATGAAGTTCATCCATTAGGGTTAAAATATAGATAGCTTGATGAGTACATCCATTATAGTTAGAATGAAGCTAATATGATGAAGTTCATTTATTAGGAGTAAAATATAAATAACTAATTGAGTTCATCCAATTTCGTTAAAATATAGCTATTATGATGAAGTTCATTTATTAAGATTAAAATGTAAATAACTAAATGAAGTTCATCCATTAGAATTACAATTTAGGTAATATGATGAGTTCATCCAATAATTGTTATCCATTCATTACATTCAATTATACATTAGCCCATACCATGCATCTTGTTCCAAAACACTCTATAATATCATCATAACTAATGAGGTCCTTTCATGCATACCTATTTTCTTTAACATTACTAGAGTACATTCCTTCATGATCCATTTATTGCATTTAAAAGACGACTACATACATGCATTATGATAATTCTCATCTAACCCACTTATGCATTCTATCAAATTGACATCCATACATGCTAACACTAACCATGGAACACAAGAACAAAAGTATCGCATAACACCAAAATGATCTTGGAGTTCACCCCTAGAGGGCTACATCTCCGGGTATGCTCAACTGCAAGACCCCTCTGATAATTAATTAAGTTATAGTTACATAGGGTTCATGTCATTTATATTCCTGCCTTATAGGCAAGCACAACCAATATACAAACGACCACTTCGGTCAATAAATCCTAAATGATCCCTACATAGAAACGAATCCAACTGAGCATATTAAAAGCTGATACAAAGGTCCATTGTCTGATGGTACTCTAACTAGGAGCCTAACCAAACTATGGCCAACCTCAAAACAACCATACGACAGGGTCCAAACAAACATGTCCAGGTCTTGCCATTACTTTAAATAAAAGTGAATACAACAATTAGAACTTGCGACAACAGTAACCAAAAAAAAATACAATCTTTTCCCATATTGATTTAAACATTTAAAGGTTGATCAAGTTTTCTAAATGATCTAAGTTGTTTTTGGTTTTCTACCTCATCCAGGTCCAGGTCATACTTGGTTTTCTAACTCACTACGTTCATATGCATCATACAAAAACATAATTATGTTACTATGAATTTCCAAACAAAATCACAAGAATATAATTAAATAAACATTGGTCAACTAAAAATACGGTATGCAATAATAAAAACATCATTTCCATTTTTTATCAAACACGATAATCAAATCTCATCTCTTGCAACACACATATAGACTTTCCAAAAATGGAAATACAAATTTAAAAAAAATTAAAGTCGATGATCATTTTCCTAATTAAATTGACACCTCCTTACATACATATAGGAAAAATAGCAATTAAATGTTAATTAATATATATATATATATTAATCCACCTTCAATAAAATATATACAAATTAACAATTCATAACAACCTTACAAATTAAGTATTAATCAATATAAATATGCATATTAATTGCCAATTAATACCATACATACTAATTAATAATTGATAATTAAAAAATACTATTTTTTAAACTTTTAATAAAATATACAAACAAACTTTTTATATATAAAAAGGCGATAGTAATTTTTTTGTTAAAAAAAAAATGATGTTAAAAAATTTAATATATATATATATATATTTTTGTTTTATAAAAAAAAATTTAACTTGCCACATAGTGGCCCCCACACCGTGGTTACCACGGACTGTAGTTACCATAGCCGTGGATCCCACGGGTTGTGGTTACCACAACCGTGGTTTCCACGGACTGTGGTCTCCACAGCCATGGAGAACCACAAACTGTGGTTTCCATAGCGTGGAACCACAGCCGTGGCCTCCACATTGTGGAGCCACAAAACGTGGACTCCACGGTCTATGGTTTCCACAGCCGTGGGTAGAATGCAAGCTCCCCATGCCCAAAATCAAATTTTAGATTAAAAAAAAAATTTAAAAAAAAAACTCCCAAAAAAATATAAACAAACCCCAAATCCGCAGTCTCAGACCCAGAATTCTTTGAGACATAAAATTTGTTTTCAAATCCTTAGACATCTATATGCATTTTTGATAATCTCAACAAAAAGAATCCCCAATATAATAGAAGTAAACTAAAACCCCCAATTTCCATTTATTCACAGTCCCATATATTTTCCAGAATATGCAAAACAACAGTATGGAAAATTTTTCCAGCAAGTTCATAATTTTCCAAATACTCAATAATCTTCAGATAGGCAAGACTTTCTCATCCACAAAACCATTTAAACAATCTTGACCCAAAACAACCAATATTCACGAAACTAAAACTTAAATTTTAAGAACATTCGTGGATTTTTAAAACCAGAATTTCATGAGGAAGAACCCAACACATTTTCTTTAATTTACAATGAAATAAAAAGGTAAACAAGAATTCCTACCTCTTTAAGCATTCCTGGCAAGATTTTTTGAAGAAGAGCCCAACCTACAGCTGTAGAAAAATCCATCCTTTCCAAAATCCCCAATTTTTCCATCCAAAAATATTTTTCCCCCCAAAAAAATCAACCACCCAAAAAATACTTTCCAACCTAGGTTAAATGGAATAATCTTTGACCTAATCTCCTAATTTTGAATTTAAACACTTTTTAAATAAAAGAAGAAAGAAAATCATTCTTTTCAACTATTAAATAATTTAACTTGCTTTTCTAATTAAAATTAAAATGCCTCTTTCTCATTTAATTTTAATTCTCTCAATATTAACAAAGCTAACATTAATATTTCGCAATATTGACGAGGATAAAATATTTTAATTAAATTAATTCCCAAAATCAATCTTTCACACTATATCCAATATACATATAAATTAAACTTGCTTTTCTAATAAAAATTGATTTTCCTAATTAAGTAAAATTAACCTTTCTTTTCCAAAATGCAAAAGAGATTAAATTATTTCTATTTCAAATAACTTTAAATCTTTCCTTTTTAAAACGCATAAACTAATTAAATTCGTTATTTAAAATTAACCATTAAATTAAACTTGCTACAAATATAAATAAAGCGATCTTTTTAATTAATGATTAATCATATAAAAGAAACCTATATATTTTAATTCCTCAATTACAAATGCGTAAATGAACACATTAAATCAAATTAAATACTTAAACTTGCTACAAACATACATAAAGCGATGTTTTTAATTAATGATTAATCACATAAAAGAAACTTATTTATTTTAAATTTCTCAATTACCTATGTGTAAATGAACACATTAAATTGAATTAAATACTTAGGATAAAATACTCCATTTTACCACACGCAAGGCACGTGACCCAAGAAAGCCAACCAATCACACAACACGCAAACCCAAATGTAAAGGGAAACCGACGGACCACACAAGACGCTCACTTGATCATGGCTAAGGCAAGACGAGAGTTTTACGACCACCTAATCCAAATTCTAAGGATGAAAGAGGTATACTCAACCCTATGAATCCTGATGGAGACAAACCTCGCACCTAGGTGGTACTGTACCTGGAATCTCCTGCAACCATGAGTCAGGCAAGCATACATATATATATTCAATGAAGGCGTTAGCTCGAGATTTGTAACAAGAATTAGGAAAACATTTAAACTTACACAAGAATCGATGCGAAAGAACAATAACAGGTATGCACAATATTCATATTATCTAATCTACAACATTACATAATGGTTAATCAACCATCCAAGAATGCCACATAGAAAAAGTCAACCAAGGTCAAACCAGTTTTACAAGGCCGACTAGGGTAGGGACACTACATAACCGGTACAGTGAGTGAGATCGACAGGGTTAGCAAACCGACAGAGAAAAGGAACTGGTATAGTGGTTGGTCGGTGATCCTATCTGGACCGACTGAAAAAGTCAAGTTAACAGTTGGTTGATGTGGATTCCACAAGGAGTCAAGGTGGCAACCTCGCAGAGGTTGGTGAAGTGTCATGTGGAGTTAGGTATCTCGACAGGTGTGCACTGAATGTGGATCCCATGATTTGTGGATCGGGTCAGAAGTGTGTGGCTCGAGGAAGAATGAACAAGAGAGAAGAATCATGGATTTGTTAGCGCCTGAATCAAAACAAAAAGATCAGACTGTTAGAAGACCTTGAGAAGGAAAGAACAATTATTAATGGTGGTTTGGCAGATGCAAGTCGAGGTAGAGGATCATGTTTCCTATATTTGGAAAATGTGTTTTAGAAGGCACGTTAATGGCGGACTTGTGAAGATGGATGTCAGGAAGATTAGATCGAGCAAGATCTAATTGGATTTTGTTTGCCTCGAGGATGGTGAGGAAACCCTAACCACCTGGTTTTTGAATTGGGCTTTGGCAGGAAAACCTGGCTACAAATATGAAGGCCAAAGAGATTATCAGGTGTTGTTGTATAATAGAATATCATGCTACTATGGAGTGTGATACTTCTGCAAGTAAGATCAAATCAGCCAAGTGCTCAATGAGCTTCTGAAAAGTGAGTGAGAGTGGACGTGAACCAGGTTGAAGTGTTCAACCGATAGTAGAGCAGAACTGGTAGTGGTTTTACTAGCAGAGAAGAAGAAAAGAGAGTTGCAGAGAAGGAGGATAGAGAACCAACAAAGTATAGTACCAGTAAAGTGCAGAGAGTTTATGGAGGAGATCTACCAGAGAAGAAAAAGGAGAAGATCAGTAAGAAGAGTGAGTCAGTGGAGCAGAGAAGGTATCTCACCGATAGAGTTTGCTAAATGATAAGGTTGCAAGATTCACTCGTAACAAGATAACTACTTATGTATTTGATGTTTACATTGTGAACACTAAGTTGTAGCTTGGTGCAGGGGTTGCAGCTCATTGGGTTGGTGCCCTAAAGTTAGGGGTTGGTGCTCCTTGGGTTGGTGCCCTAAACTTTGTAACTGTGTTTTCATTGTGAGGTTGGATTGGAGAAGTAGACTCCAGCAGAATTACTCACCAAGGTTTTTCACATCCTGGGTTTTCCTCGTATATGCTAGTGTTATGTGATGTCCCTTGTGCGATTGCATTTGTGTTGATCTCCCTACTATCCAGTAAGTCTGCATTGAGTTAGATCTATCAACCGATATGCTCTCATGAGATAGCTAAAGGGAAATGATTTGAGAACCACGGATTCACCCCTCCCCCTATCAGTGGTGCATTGTGTCTAACAATTGGTATCATCTGATTGTGGGTAAGGTTTCCCACCATGGTTTTTCCCCTTATAGGGTTTCCACATTAAAATCTCTACGTTATGTGTTGTGGATGTTGTTTCTCTTTCTATTTCATGCATTAAGTTTCACCGGTATTGATATTAACTATTAATTTGTTTACTGGCATTAAGTTTGGTTTACTGGTGTAGACATCTAAAAATGGTCAACGCTTGCGGAGTCATACTTTAACATTTGTACATTGCCTTATTTTAGCTTTTTTTGCGTCGCATTAACATTTCTTCTATGTTGCGTACTTGGTCTTTATCATTTGCGAGCATCGAGTCCTTCTTCTACATTCCTCATTTTTATCGCTTTTGAATTAGGGTTTTGTCCTCTTATCAATCTTGTCATTTTGTGATCGATTTCTCATCGATCCCCGTCCTTGTCAATCTCGTCAATTTTGCGATCGATTTGTCATCGACACTTGTCCTCTTCAATCATGTCAATTGGCACATATCAATTTGGTCTCTTTATCAATATTGGTCAATTTGTCAACCAATCTCAATTGTTTATCAATCAAATCATTTATCAAGTCAAAATCACGATCAAATCGAATCTACATCAATTATCTTTTGTCAAGACCTAATCTTCTAAAGTTTTATGATTTATTCATTTAACCTTGTTTGTCCTTTCTCCCTCTAGGTTAAATAGTTTATTTATCCTAAGTCTTCTTGTCACAATTAAATGTTTATTTAATTGGCTAACTAATTCCTCCCTCTTTGTGAATTAATTAATAAATGAAAAATTGTTAATTAATTCACTTAATTCCTAATTTCCTCATTTTCTAATTTCCTAATTTCTAATTCATCTAATTTTCAATTTTCTCCTATATTTCTCCTAATTTCATGGGAATGACATAGCAAATTTGTCATAATTTGTCATAATTGACAATCAATCAATTTTGACATAGTAATTTGTCATAATTGACAATCAATCAATCTTGCATAGAAAGTGTCAATTTGTCATAATTTGTCATAATTGTCATTCTTGATTTGAAATTTCCTTTCAAATCTCTTCATTCTAATCTTGTCATTTCTCCAATTTATCTATAAATTGGATGAATTTCTTCAATCAAAGTCCCTGGTCGAATCAGTCACGCTTCTAGTACCCTTATGTTGTCATCTTGTCTACTTGCTTTCACATCATGCTTATGCACTAGTAGGTGAGATCCACAAACAAAGCTATTTGAAGGAGAAAGACGGAAAATGGAGCTACATGAAGGAGACATCTGCATTTGGTTTGCTTAGTTTTCAATCTTGAATGTCTTGTTTTCATGTTTTCATTGAATGTAATTAGGATTGGTCATTGCAATTGAGTTTTCGTGATTGAACTAGGCCAAATTCCCATTTTCTTTGATGATTTCCACATTTCCTATCCTACATAAATTGGTGAACCCAACATGAACTAACCCCCTACCCATGCTTTTGAGTGCTTTTGAGATGATTTGTAGGTAAAAAACCCAAGAAACAGGGTAATGCAAGGCTTTCTGAGAACTTTTGTGCCTATGTAGGAGCAATATGTGCCTATGTCAAGCAATCTGCGCCTGTGTCAAGGACTTCTGCACCTATTTCAAAGGGATCTGCACCTATGTTACTACATTCTATGCCTGTGTTACTGCATTCTATGCCTGTGTGAAACATTCTGTGCCTGTGTAAGGCCAGAAACAGAGGTAAAAAGCAGTGTTTTTACTTGCAAATTGCTTTGTTTTGCATTTTGTTTCTGCTTTTTGGTTTTTCTTTGGTACTGATTCTCTATGCAGCACCTTGGCATTATGCATGACAAAGACAAAAAATGAAACTACTAACACATTTTATATAGATTCGCTAGTCAAAGACTAAACAAATTAAACTTCTGACTTGGTGATTTTGCAGGTTGCCTTATACTCCAACTAAACTTTGTGTTTGTAATTCATAATTAGGCACCTAGTATGATTGTTAAGTAGGATGGAATGAACATGTGTTTTCTTTTATTGTTGAGTTTGACATTGGAGTAGGAGAGTATGCTCTCATCCTTCTTAGGGTGATCAGAAATCCAGATCTTCGATACCATTCTCATGGCTCAGATTGTTTGTTACCTTTAGAGGGCCTGCCTTCCCGACCATTTTCTTTCTTTTGCAAGCAAGTGACAATCGTGAGAAGGGAATGACCCAAAGTGAGCACAGCTAGAGTACCCTGGCATTCTAACTCACTATAAATAAATACCTGATGGGCGAAAGCTTTGAAGGAAGGGTTACGTGGGAATTGCAATTACTTGGGAAGTGATGACCCTTGAACTCTTTCTCATATCAACATCTAAGTAGGACCTCATAGTCTAAATCGTGCTTGTGCAACTACATTTGTTTGGTATCTTGATGGGCTTAATGTCTCAATCACACTTGCATGACACCAAGGAGTAACACTTAATAGAAATCCTTACTAAACACCTTGTATTTAGAGGCCAAAAATCCTTCTAGTTGCTTGAGAAGGACAGGTTCGGATACTTGGAAGAGATACTAAGTTTGCCATGGGGAGATTTCCATGGGGACTGATGCTTGGCTATCCTGAGAAGTGAGTGCCATGGAGGGGAGCCCGTGGGGTCAAGCATCTATGTATTCTCCTTGGATCTCATAATGAGTCTACCTCTCAAGTACCTACTGTCCTTGCCTACCATAAGAAATGTGTGAATGAGCATGATTGTCTTGATTCTAAGTTAAAATATCTTGTCTTCTTTACTTGTCAAAGATGAGTTGTGTCTCATTTCAAAAACAAGACAAATTGATTCAAAACAAGGTTAAACACAAGAATATTTCATTCAACAAAGTTCAAACACCTTCAAACATGGTTGTCAAACATTGTTCAAAATCTTGTCTCAACATTCATGTCACTTAGATTTAGGTTCATCCTAGGTTTGCATTTTTGCAAATTCATTGTCAATTACCAAAGTTAAGTTTCACCTAGGTCATACTCCTTTGCATATCAATAAGGGTCCTCCATTTGTATGTGTCCTCTTGCATTAGAGTAATACCATTTCATAATTCAACCCTAGGTTTTGTCTTAGGTTGACATTGTCATACATTTGCATTTGCATCCTTGTCCTCATAACATTAGGTCACATTTGCATACCCTAGGTCTCTTCATTAAGTTCAGGTCATTATCACATCATATTAGGGTCATTTGCATAGTAATTGTCCATTAGCATATAGAGTCAAAACTAGGTTTTGTCATTCTTGAGTAATCCAAATCTTTGATAAACCCTAAGTCATTGTTAGGAGGTCTAGACCTTATCAAACCTTTTCTCTTTTTGTCATCAATGTCATTGGGTCAAACCTAGCTTAGTATCCAAGCATATAGGGGAGACATTGTCATTTTGTCCTTTTGTCACTTGGTCCTTTTGTCCTTTGAGGTCTAGACATCATTTCAATTTCCTAAGGGTCTCATTTTTAGAATTGCATTCAAAAGTTTGTCAAAATCTTGAAAAAAGAACAAAAACATAGGTTGCATTCTTGCCATAGATTGCATTTCCGTCTGTTTAGTTTGCATTTAGTTGCATATCATACATCATCCTTGAAAAAAAAAAATTCCAAAAATATTGCATTTGCAAAGTGACATGTTTGTTGAAATGAGGTCTCAACCTTCTTACGAAGCCATGTCATCACAATTGAGCAATCAATCATGTCAATCCAATCTCTACATGTCTCAGAACTTGGATCAAACTTATCATGATGATGTAAATGTCCAAATACAAAAACTAGAGGAGAAACTAGCTCAAGAAAAGGAGATATTGGAACAAAGAGTGAAAAACATTGAGAAGAAAAGATCACAAATGTCCAAAATGTTTAAAAAGTTTCCAAGTCGAAATCCAAAGATTAAGACAATTGATGTAAGATCTCTTATTGAACAATCAGACATACCAGCTCTCCTCTCACAAATAGAGATGACGAAACAATTTCAAGAAAAGAGACAATAACATTATGTGCCTCCACAACAAGAACAAGAAGGTGTTTACTATCAATCAGATTTTCAACCAATTGTTCAACATATACAACCAATACAACCAATGGTCCAATTTCAACAATATGTCCAACCAACTATACAATGTCCACAAATGGTTCAACCAATGGTGGAATATCAACAAGTTCAATCAACATATCAATGTCAACAACCACAACCAAACATTCAAAAACAAAGGTTGCAGCACACACCAAGCCAAATTTTGAACATATCAAACCAATTTGATCAACATCTAGTTCGAAATCAAAACATGACATCAGACCAAAACCAACTCCTTTCCAAACAAGTTCAAATTCCAGATACAACTATGTCAAAACCTCGAAAGAAAGGTGGCTTTATTGCAAGGATCTTAAGAAAATTACCAAGTGAGTTCTTTGAGGAAGATCGAGATAATACAATTATGTCTAGCAATGCCTCATCTCCCCGCAAGAAAATTGACTCTCCAGTGGCATCTATCCCTACATCTCTAGAAGTTTCACAAGAACCTTCCATATTGTCCTCATCAAACAATACACCCAAGGATGAAATTACCCAAGGGCTATCCATAATTGATTGCCATGATAATCCAATTCATGATGCACATCCTTGTCATGTTTCAGAAATACAAGACCCAATGCAACCATGCACTTTATTGCCATTACCTGTTTTAGAGGACCCCATTCGAAGTCCTTCTTCCTCATGTTCAAGCATTGATTCCTTGCCAGAATCCATCACAAAGGTTCAAAGTGCATTTCCTTCATGCCAAAACATTGATCCCTTGTCAGAATCTCCCATGCATATCCAAAGTCCAACCCCATGTCAAGAGGATAATTTAGAGCACGAAGAAATGAGTCCTAAAGAAAATCAAGATCAAGATTCTGAAACCTTATCATCCCATCCAATTGTTGACCAAGATCCCATTTCCCCAGACACTCGCAATGATTCACTTATTCCTGTCAATTCTATCCAAGAACATAATGCCCTTTCAAATCCCAGTGACATTCCAGATATCCCTTCCATACTTTCTGATGATCCCATTGAAAGTCAAGAGCAAAGCACCTTTAAAGAGGATTCCAATGATCTTCCTCCTTGTCAAGATCAAATTATTCCTTTAAATCCTCCACAAGATCCTTTTGTTCCTCCATCTCCTTGTCACAATGCTCCATATACACTCCAAGATCTCATTCCTTTTGATGATCCCATTATTTCTCCCATTCCATCTCTTGAAGAGCCTGTCATTGAACCATGTCCACTACATGATCCTAATCGCCCTCATGATCCTAATCCCTTTCATGATTCTAACGTGTCAGTGCAAGATGTTCATGAACCCTCGACATGCATAATGGGTTCTTCCACTTTGGTGCAATCCGATCCACTCCAAGATCTCATTATTTCTCTCATATCATATCCACCTCATAATGGACTCGTGTCTTCTTCCCAAAGAAAAGAGTATCCTACAAGTCAAGATATTCATAAAGGCAAAGGAGTAGACCTTCATGAGAAAGAACCCCTCCATATCAAAGAAGATCTTAAGGTCATGTCTACACAACTCACTCTCAAGACGTTGGTATCCCTCCATCAAAATCAAAACATACACCTTCCCCATCATGCTTTCCATCCATCTTAGGTCCTTATATTCCTTCGCCCTCTATGCAAGGTTAGAAAAGGCACACATCCTTGAGTAAATTTCATCCATCCAAAAGAACTCCATTTCATTCCTATCCATCCATGCATTCCTTTCCCCCTCCAAGAAATTTGGATGCCAAGTATAAAAGTCATAAGTCTAGCAATCCACATGTATTCAAGGATCAACATGTCCCATCTAATCAACATGTCAAAGGAAAGAAAAATATGATCCAAAAAGAAAAGGAAAAATCCAAAAGGTCACAAAGGCCCACTGAGCAAAATAAAGCAAAGTCAAAATATATATGGGTTCCTAAATCCCTTATGCAAGCAATGCACTCTAAGGAACCACAAAAGCATGAAAAATCAAAAACCATGTGGATCCCTAAGCAGCTCCTTGAAGCACAAAAGCCTAAAGAAACATCAAAATTGGCATCTAAAATCGCTATTCCTCCATCACCTTCATCATCTATTTTGGGCTCTTATGTCCCAAAATCCCAAGCCATTCCTTCCTCAAAATCTCAATATCCAAAATACATTTTTCCTCCATCAGTTCATCACCCCTCAAGGTGTGTGCCAATTTCGATCTTGCCAACATTTATGTCCACTGAAGCCCAATTATTCCAATACCCTATCCATTATCCAATGCCTATTTTTCATCCTTCGATCTCTTTGATCCAATCCTTTGCATAAATCCTTGCCTTAGTTTCATCTCTTTTTCCATGTCCTTATCCTACCAATGTTTTTTAGCATACTTTTAAAGGTCATGGTCCATTTTTTTTAAGGCTACTATCCAAAAAAAAAGATGTTTGAGTCCTTCTTCCATCCCCTATCATTTGTCCATCTTCTATCGAAAAAGTCAAAATACAAAAAAAAAAAAAAAAAAAGATGAGAAAAAAAAAATGAGAACAAAAAAAAAAAAAGAAAAAAGTAAAGCAAAAATAATTCGTCCACTGGTGAAAACCTAGCAAATGGGCACCTTGGGTAAGTACCATGATGAAAACCTGGCAAATAGGTGTCATGCATAATCTATGAACTTCTTGCATACCATACTTGGGGACAGGTTTTATCCTATCATATCCTTTTGTCCTTCATTGTTCCATTATCCTATCGAACCCCTGTCATTACGCTTCATATCCTATTGTCCCTCATGTCCATTTCCTCTTTCCACCTTTAATCTTGACAAGGCTAAGAATCTTCATGAGCATCATGCATCTTGTTTGCAGCTTTTAGTCTATCATAGCTTTTGGTCTTTATCCATTTCCTTATTATAACCTTTCATCCATATTCCCTAGCTTATTGCAACTTTCTGCCACTATCCCGTATTCTATCCCGACCTTCAGTCCATGTCCCTTATCCGTTCTTGGTCTTTCTTATCCTATCCATATCTTATCACTATCCATACACTCTTTTTCATTCCTTGATCTTGATCTGACATAAGGACGCAAAATTTAAACATGGTTTCAAAAACCTCTTGACATGTCCCTCATGCCATGTTCCTGCTTTACATTGTCATATCCAGTCTCTTGTCCCATCATGCAATAGCCCTTGAAAATTGCATCCGTATTGTCTCCATAATAAAAGGCCTTTGTCTTCCCTCTATCCACCAACATTTCAGCAAGCCTATTTATTCCCCTGTCATATTCCTTGCCTTGCTAGACACTGGGGGCAAAATCAAAAAAAATTGAAAAATGTCCTGAAAAAATCATTAAAAATTTGAAAAATGTCCTGAAATAATCATAAAAAATGAATAATGTCCTGAAAAAATCCAAAAAATTGAAAAATGAAAAATGTCCTTAAATAATCATAAAAAAATTGAAAAATGTCCTGAAATAATCATAAAAATTGAATAATGTCCTGAACAAATCTGTCCTGAAATAAATCCCTAAAAAGTCAAATAATGTCCTGAAAAAATGAACACAAAAAAATTGTAAAAAACTCGAAAAGCAAAAAAAAAATCCCCTTTGTGCATAGACAGATCACTGAACATACCTCCAACGACACGCAATCACACATTGTGCTTTAATGAAATCATGCATAAACAGATGAACTTTTTTCAATAAAACCAGACATTCAAACTGATCAAAATTGTCATATCAATCAACCTCAAAATCATTTGTCCTTGTCACTACTATCATGGGTCTTATACAGGGTGTGGTATACTCAAAACTAGACTATGTCCTGTCTTAGATGGGGTACCACATGTCCTGAAACCAGACAGCATGATCGTCCTATCCACACTTTCAACTTTTGACAATGAAGATCAAGATGTTTGTTTGACTTGTTGGAATTAGCGAGTCTTATCATTTATTGATTTATCTTCGATCATGTTCCTATGTTGCTCGATGATGTCACTGAGTGATTTAGAGTAACCAGGATGGTTCATGGTCCCTTTTGTTTTTTTTGTTGTGTTTACTATTTGTGGAATGTTTGTCACAAACTAGGGCAACTATATCATTGGGTGTCTGTGATAAGTATGTTCGCTTTGTGAGTGCCACACAAACCTCGACCCTTGATGTATGCACCCTAGGATGCTTCATTCATTCCTGGTGTGCGATGTGTCTGTCTTTTGCAAAAGGGGTTGCATTCCAACTCTGGCCTTCAATGCCATGATGCTCTGCATCCGCTTTGCTACATTAAATAAAGGTTCTCACCTACAAAGTGCATTACTAAAAGCAATTTTTTCTTCATCTCTAACTATCCTTTGTCTAATTTCTTCTTACTAACATTTCTTCCGTCAGTCTTGGCAGTCTGTTCGATCCTATCATGTTCTATCATTATTATCGATCAATTGGCCTCTTTTTTGGATGTTTCCGGCCAATTCCTCGAGGGGGCATGCATATGTCATTGTCATTGTTTGGGGCATTTTCATTATTGTTCTTTGAAACAACACTTAATATCACATTGTCTCAAAGAGGGGCAAAATGTAGACATCTAAAAATGGTCAATGCTTGCAGAGTCATACTTTAACATTTGTGCATTGCCTTATTTTAGCTTTTTTTGCGTCGCATTAACATTTCTTCAATGTTGCGTACTTGGTCTTTATCATTTGCGAGCATCGAGTCCTTCTTCTGCATTCCTCATTTTTATCGCTTTTGAATTAGGGTTTTGTTCTCTTATCAATCTTGTCATTTTGTGATCGATTTGTCAACGATCCCTGTCCTTGTCAATCTCGTCAATTTTGCGATCGATTTGTCATCGATCCTTGTCCTCTTCAATCATGTCAATTGGCACATATCAATTTGGTCTCTTTATCAATATTGGTCAATTTGTCAACCAATCTCAATTGTTTATCAATCAAATCATTTATCAAGTCAGAATCATGATCAAATCGAATCTACATCAATTATCTTTTGTCAAGACCTAATCTTCTAAGGTTTTATGATTTATTCATTTAACCTTGTTTATCCTTTCTCCCTCTAGGTTAAATAGTTTATTTATCCTAAGTCTTCTTGTCACAATTAAATGTTTATTTAATTGGCTAACTAATTCCTCCCTCTTTGTGAATTAATTAATAAATGAAAAATTGTGAATTAATTCACTTAATTCCTAATTTCCTCATTTTCTAATTTCCTAATTTCTAATTCATCTAATTTTCAATTTTCTCCTATATTTCTCCTAATTTCATGGGAATGACATAGCAAATTTGTCATAATTTGTCATAATTGACAATCAATCAATTTTGACATAGTAATTTGTCATAATTGACAATCAATCAATCTTGCATAGAAAGTGTCAATTTGTCATAATTTGTCATAATTGTCATTCTTGATTTGAAATTTCCTTTCAAATCTCTTCATTCTAATCTTGTCATTTCTCCAATTTATCTATAAATTGGATGAATTTCTTCAATCAAAGTCCTTGGTCGAATCAATCACGCTTCTAGTACCCTTATGTTGTCGTCTTGTCTACTTGCTTTCACATCATGCTTATGCACTAGTAGGTGAGATCCACAAACAAAGCTATTTGAAGGAGAAAGAAGGACAATGGAGCCACATGAAGGAGACATCTGCATTTGGTTTCCTTAGTTTTCAATCTTGAATGTCTTGTTTTCATGTTTTCAATGAATGTAATTAGGATTGGTCATTGCAATTGAGTTTTCGTGATTGAACTAGGCCAAATTCCCATTTGCTTTGATGATTTCCACATTTCCTAGCTAAACTGGTATTAAGTATCAAGTTTGATTAAGTTATAATTTGGTTGAAATTCATTGACAATTGATTCACTCCCCCCCCCCCCTCTCAATTGCTTTCCGGTTCCTAAAAACTGGTATGAGAGATAAGTCCTTTTTTTGCAGAAGACTAACAACTTGAGGAGATCCTCTAGCAACAAACATTTTTCAGGAAGGATAGTCCTAAACTTGATGGAACTAACTATGGTATATGGAAGATCAGAATGGAGACACATCTGAATTGCACTGGAAGAGACATATGGGAAGTTACAAAGACTGGCTATGTTGGTCCTACACCAAGTCAACCTAATCCACCAACATTGGGTAAAGATTAAGAAATTGATTGCAAAGCAAGATAAGCACTTTTGAGCACATTATCAGATCAACAAATCATGGGATTATCAGACCGATCTACTGATAAATCTATTTGGGATAAATTGGAGACATTGAATGAAGGTGATACCTCTATCAAAATTGCAAAACTGGAATGTTACCAGGTCAGGTATGAAAATTTGAAAATGGAAGAAGATGAAAGAATTTCTGCTTTTATGGAAAGAGTTAATGAAATTGTTTTAGGAATACAATGTTGTGGAGGATCCTTAAGTGAAGATGAAATTGTTTCTAAAGTTTTAAGAGCTTTGCCACCGGCATACAAAATGAAAGTAACCGCTATTAATGAGTTGAGAACAATGCCTAATACATCAGTATCTAGAGATACCTTGGTTGGAAAACTTTCAGCATTTGAGCTTGAGGAATTTGGTCCTATTGCTAGTGTTAAGATAGATATAGCCTTAAGAGCATCATCATCTACATCATCATCATCATCATCAGAAAAATTTGATTGGAAAGCACTATATGCAAAAGAAATTGAAGATATCAAAAGGGAAAATGAAGAATTGGAAGAACTTGAAGCACTATTTGCAAGAAAAATGCCTAAAGGTCCAGTTGGAAGTAAGTATGAAGGTAAAGAATCGTTTAAATGTTTTAATTGCATTAAAGTTGGTCATATAGCATCTAGATATCCTGACAGACATACAAGATTGAGAGAGGGAGCTAAAAGAACATATAAGCCTAACCCTGAATATCAGAGATACAGATTTAAAAAGAACACAGATAAATCTTGTTACTATGCTGATGAAAGAGTTACTGATGATTCTGATGAAGAACTAGTAGACAATGGATGGGCCTTTGTTGCAATAAAAGAAGATCAACCAGCACCTACTGTTCCACTAGTAGATCAGGCCCTTTCAACTAAAATTGAAGAAAAAGATGAATGGATCATAGATTCCAGATGTTCACATCATATGACTGGTGATAAAAGTAAATTCTTATCTTTTTAGGAATATAGTGGAGGTCTAGTAAGATTTGGCGATGATAAATATTGTTTAATCAAAGGAAAAGGTACTATATCTTTGGAAGGTAAGCACAATATTGACAATGTTTATTATGATGAAGGTTTGAAGCATAATCTTTTGAGTGTTGGTCAATTAGTTGAAAAGGGATTTCAGTTACAATTCAAGAATGGTAAATGCAAAATCATGAATAGAACTAGATTGGAGATTGCAACCGGTAATCAGACTAAAGGTGATATCTTTCATTTGAACAACAGTGATAAGCCATGCTTGATTGCACATATTGATGAAAGTTGGTTATGGCATAAGATACTTTGTCATGTGAATTTTGATTCAATTGTAAATATCAGTTCAAGTCAGTAAGGGATTTACCTAAGATTGTGAAACCTCATAATCTGGTATGTAAGGAATGTCAAATGGGGAAGCAAGTTAGAACAACTTTTAAGAGTAATTCTGAGAGATCCAATAATGTTCTTGATTTAATTCATATTGACTTGTGTGGTCCAACAAGAACAAGAAGTCTACAGGGAGATAGATGCTTTATGCTAATTATTGATGATTATTCTAGAATGTGTTAGGTTACTTTTCTCAGGGAGAAATTAGAAGCTTTTGAAAAATTCAATTTATACAAGGCAATGGTAGAGAATGAAATCAGTAAGAAAATCAAATGTTTGAGATCTGATCAAGGAGGAGAATTTACATCTAAGGAATTTAATACATTTTGTAAAGTGAATGGAATCAGAAGACAACTATCCGCACCCCAGACACCTCAGCAAAATGGAATTGTGGAAAGGAAGAATAGAACTATTCTAGAAGTAGCTAGAAACAAATCTACCTCATGTCTACTGGAGAGAAGTAATGAATATAGCGGTTTACACTTTCAATAGAGTTCACATCAAAGGTGAAACCGGTTAGACCCCTTATGAACTATGGTTTGGTAATACTCCTACTCTTAAATACTTCAAAATTCATGGAAGAAAATGCTATATTAGGAGAGATGAGTATGTTCGTAAATTTGATCCTAGAAGTGATGAAGGAAGATTTCTTGGTTATTCATCTAAGAGCAAGGCATATAGTTGTTTCAATAAAAAATTGTAGAAAATCATTGAGAGTGCTAATGTGAAGATAGATGAACACTTTAGAGGAAATTCAAGGTCTGCAGATTTTGAACCAGTAGTTGAAATGATCATAAATGAGCCTATACAGAATGCACCTGTAAAGAATATGGATCCAGTCACACCGACATCATCATAGAATTCCACAGTGACTGAAGAACAACAACATGTGAATAAACCCATGTATGTAAGACTGAATCACTTAGAAAATCAAATAATTGGGAATAAGTATCAAGATGTTATGACAAGAGGAAGACTGGCAAATGAAGAGGTTTGCTTAATTTCTCAAATTGAACTAGCATCTGTTATTGAATCTTGTCAAGATGAACATTGGATTAAAGCAATGGAAGATGAACTAGAACAAATTGAAAAGAACAATAAATGGACATTAGTTCCTCGTCCTAAAGATAAAAATGTAATTGGAACTAAATGGGTATTTAGAAATAAACTTAATGAAGATGGTGAGCTAATCATGAACAAAGCAAGATTAGTGTGTAAAGGATAATCACACAAAGAGGGAATTGATTATAATGAAACCTTTGCACCGGTAGTTAGAACTGAGGCAGTTAGATTATTTCTTGCATTTGCAGCGCATAAGAACTATAAAGTATATCAGATGGATGTAAAATGTGCATTTTTGAATGGTGATCTTGAAGAGGAAGTTTACATTGAACAACCTGATGGATTTTCATTGACAAATGTTAAAGATATTGTTTGTAGATTAAGGAAAGCTTTGTATGGATTGAAGCAAGCTCCTAGAGCTTGGTATGCTAGATTGGACAAATATCTTTTGAAGCTTGGTTACACTAAAGGTAATGCTGACAGCAACTTATATTTCAATGTGACTAATGATGACATCTTGGTTATTGAATTTTTTGTTGATGATATCATTTTTGGAGGAGAAGATGGATTGTGTAAAGAGTTTGCTAACAAAATGCAAGAAGAATTTGAAATGTCTATGATTGGGGAGATAAAATTCTTTTTAGGATTGCAGATTTCACAAACTGATAAAGGTATATTCATATATCAAAAAAAATACTTGAAGGAACTACTGAAGAAATTTGGTATGGAAAACTCTAAACCGGTAAGTACTCCTATGACTACAATTGATAAATTGACATTGAAGGATGATTCATCTCCTGTTAATCTGACAAGATACAAATCTATGATTGGAGGTTTACTGTATTTGACACAAACAAGACTTGATATAATGAATGCAGTATGTATTGTTTCAAGATTTCAGAGTAATCCTAAATAAAATCATGAATCAGCAGTAAAAAGGATTTTTTGATATCTCCAAGGCACAACAAATCTTGGTTTATGGTATCCTAAAGATGAAAATTTTTATTTACGTGCATACACCAATGCAAATTGGGCAAGAGATGTAGGTGACATAAAGAGTACCACTGGCAGTGCATTCTTTCTTGGTAGCAGATTTATTTCATGGTTAAGCAAGAAGCAGAGTTGTACATCATTATCAACAGCAAAATCAGAATATGTTGCAGCAGCAACTAATTGTACTCAGGTATTATGGATTAAGAAAATGTTGAAGGACATAAAGGTAAAATGCAAATAACCTATAATCATTTATTGTGATAATTCAACAACAATTGATATATCAAAGTATCTGGTATTTCACTCTAAGACTAAACATGTTTCTATCAAATATAACTTTCTGAAAGAGAATGTTGAAGCAAAAGAAGTAAGATTGGTTTATGTGAATACTAAAGAGCAGATTGCAGATATCTTTACTAAACCTTTGCCTAAGAAAACTTTTGAATATCTTAGAGAGCAGCTTGGGGTAATACCCTCATCAGTAGAGACTTAGATAGTTGAAGATTGGCATCAAACCGACAGAAACTAACAGAGAAATCTTTTTCCCAACTTTGATGGAGGAGAGCTACTTCTCAGGGGGAGTAGTTGGTTGAATTAGTTGGTTGTTTGTTCTAGTATTTGTAATTGCTTTGGCAGTTGATGTCAAAGGGGGAGAGATATCTATGGAAAAACTTTTTATTTGAGAGACATTATTCATTGCGGGAGAGTTATTTACTCTTTGTATTTTGGTTTTGATTTCAGGTATTGATCTCTTCTAGAGATTGTTGGTTTTTGGTTTTTGGCATTCTATTTTGGCACTTAGATCGTTTTCCATCTTGTGTTGCCATCAATGCCAAAGGGGGAGATTGTTGGTATTATGGATGTGTTGCATTAGTTTTGTCATTGATGTCAACACTTATCCTTCTGGAGATCTGCATTATTGATCTGGCACTATGGTTATATTGGTTTACTGTTGAACCGACACATTGTGTTCACCGACAAGTTCAGTGACTTATGCACAGTCACCAGTATATTGTTCACTTATAGGTTATATGGTTCATCGGCACTGATGATGACTTGTTATCATCTGGAGATCACTTGATTATGTCAAAGACATGGTTTGGATACTTGGTTTTGGTGTTTTGGTTATTGGTCTAACTGGGTTGACATATTTGTTGTTACTGGCAGATTGGTCTAGGTTATGGACCGATATGCGTTATCTATTCCAGATCAGCATGACACGTTATGGAGATGATTTATGGATTGGATATTGTTGTAAATGTATTGATCCAACATAATGCATTGCATCCAGACTTATTTGTAATTGATTTTATTATTCTTAGTGAGCCGACCTACACAATTGGTCTTAGGTTTTGTATATATGTAAGATCTCATTTGTGAGATGAGACATGGGATATGATATGGTTATGGTATGGTATTGGAACATGGTATGTGTGAATATTGAAGATCATATGAGCAGACCATAGAGAAGGTTCAAGGAAGGTTTGAAGGTGTTTATCAGAGCTTAACCGGTATTGAATCCAGCATTGGAGATGCTATTTGAGTAGTACATTATTCTAGGATTTAACCATCCTACTATAGTCATTGTGACTCCCATTTGAGTAGTGTGCTCTAGGTTGTTGGCCTTTCTACATGTGCAGACCCCATTTGTCTACACATACTATATGTAGTAGTATCATCTGATTGTGGGTAAGGTTTCCCACCATGGTTTTTCCCCTTACAGGGTTTCCATATTAAAATCTTTGTGTAATGTGTTGTGCATGTTGTTTCTCTTTCTGTTTCATGCATTAAGTTTCACCGGTATTGATATTATCTCTTAATCTGTTTACCAGCATTAAGTTTGGTTTACCGGTATTAAGTATCAAGTTTGATTAAGTTATAATTGGGTTGAAATTCATTGATAACTGATTCACCCCCCCTCTCAGTTGCCTTCCGGTTCCTAACACACTTTTCACTATCACTATATCATATAATTCATTGTGATGTCAATATATAGACCTTATGATTTCATGTCGGCGTTAAGAAATCATAACACAATTTCCTAGGTGCAGTGTATCTGGACAAGTGATCATAACTCATCACAAAAATTGCCACAAAGAAGTCGGTGCAAGTAACTCATCACGAAATGTGGTAACTCATCATAAAATTACCAAATATCAGTTGGAACAATCAAATACTGGTTTGAATAAAACATATGAACCATTGTCCTTAAATCTCCACTTGAACTCCATCTTGATCTTTATCTTGATGCTGACTTAGTATAATCACAGACTGTCTCTTATGCACATACCGGTTGACACAAAGTACTGGTTAGATATAAACCTCTTGGTATAACCTCTAACAAATCGGTTGATAGAGTAAACAATTGAAGTTACACTGGTAGTCAATATAATCATATGTGTGTGTGAGAGTGTTTCATCAATGACAACAAATGATGAATACATTACAATCATCATCAAGCCAATAATCTCCACCTTTGACATTGATGGCAACACTTAGAAAAGTTTACAGTATTACCGCTAAGTGTGTATACACAACAAAATTTACTCATTTACTCATGCTCCCCCTTAATGCATACATTATACAAAATTTTCAATAACACACATACATATTTCTACTTCCCCTTTGACAACAATGCCAAATTGAAAAAGTAAAAAATATATATATAGAAAATTTGTATCAAAATGTTCAGCATGTACAACAATAACGTAAAAGTTCATGCATTAGCTAATCTCATAAAAATATCATTGTAGCTCTACATCTATGACAAAGCATTTTCCCATGATTCCAATATGTTCTCAGTATACTCAAATGTAGACAACAACTATGAATGAAATTCTTCCATTGAGTCCAGTGTGCAGGTTTCAGGGGTTGCAAGAATAGCTTCTACATTGGAGTGGGCTCTCTAAAGTATGTCTACCTATGATGTGAGCTGACTTTTGAGTTCTGTAAGAGAATAGAGTGTCTTTGCCTTCTCATTATCATAGATGTCCAGTCTATTATGCAAATCATCAACAGATTTGCTAAAGGCAAGTATAGAGTCCTGGAGTGGGACATATGCCTTGCACATCCTTTCCATTTCTTGCTCTATTTCAATTTGACTTTTTGAAATGTTAGAATAAAATAAAGTAACATTGGAGGTAGAAGAAAGATACTTTCCTCCTATTTCAATAGCTTTACTCAACAAAATTTTATTATGTGATAGAGTCATTTTTCCACTATCAATATCCTTTGCCATTTTTTCTCCATATTTCTTCTTGTGCCTCTTTTCAACATACAATTGAGCAACATCTTCTAGTGACTTGATTTGATCAGATGCATCTGCAAATAACTGACCAAGTTTGCTAATAGGTTTAGATAGATGTGTTGGCATTATGTGAACTGGCATGAGGACATAATCACATTGTATGTTGTCATTGATGTCAATATGCTGAAAAGGAGAGAATCGATATGTTACCAAGAACCGGTATAACATTGTGAACCGGTATATGTGTCAAAGTGAAGCGGTGTGTTTGTTTAAGGAGAACCGGCATGTGGGTATGGGAACCGGCACATGGAAGCTTTGTATGACTACCAATTGGTTGTCTCAACTTCAGGGTTTCCAGTTGAAGTGCTTCAAGCCTGTGTGGCTCAACTGGTGACTTTGTGTGATGAGTTAGCATTGTAATGAAGAACAAATCGTGTTTCCACTTCAGCCTTGTGCTCGTGAAGGATCTTGCATGAAGGAGATTGTTCCCATCTACCTTGGGAATATGCAAAGTCTATAAATGGTGAAAATGCATGATGGGTTATCAGCCACCATGAAATCGGTGGAAAACGAATATGGAGAAACGTCTTGAGATTGGATCAAGACTGTTGCATTTAAGTCAATGTTCTCAACGGTCAGGATTGAACCATTTGAATTCCTTAACCTAACAAGTTTAGGGTTTAGGGTTTATGCTACCGACCTATCTATTTTCCTATAAAGGTCGATGTTGTGTTTCTTTCTAAGGTTGTTGGCAAAAGTTGTGTGTGTGTATCCAAGAGAAGAGATATGTGATTCTTGCCAAACTAGAGGAGAGAAGTGATACCTGCAGAGTGTAAGTGCAGAAGGTGAAGAGGAGCTAAAGCGGATTTGCATTGGCATTGAGTGTTGTTACCAGATCAGTGTAATACCTGTTGATCTCTAACCACCTCAATAGTTGGGAAATCCCTTAACAGGGTAGCTTTAACCGGCTTGCTATAAATCCTTTAACAAGGTTACTCAAAACCATTGAGTTCTTGAAATCCTCTAACAAGGTAACCTTTAATAGGGTTTAACCCTTAACTGGGTGATCCCTAACAAGATCGGTTCCTAACAGGACCTATTGTGTCAGTCTTTAACCAGACAAGGCTCCTAACAGAGCGGACTTCTAAAGAGTTCAAAATAGCTTGTGGGTATTCATCCCCACCGTGGTTTTTCCCAGTTGGGTTTCCACGTGAAAAATCTGTCTGTTATGTGCGGTGATATTCTTGTGATGGTTTGAGTGATTTGTGTCTAAAGGTAAATCATGTTGATCTAGTAGCTTATATATCTTTTGATGATAGATTACCTGTTCATTCACTAGGGTGAAATGGAAATGAAGTATTAGAATGTAGGAAAAGATAAGTGTCAACCAGTTTATGCTTGTCTCAGTTATTCTGGGTTTTGCCGGTTCTACTCTATTTAAGACTGGTGTTACTAATTATTTGTCAAAACATAGTGTCTTCTGACAAACCGGTTTTAGGATAGTGTTTTTGTTTGTACTGATTCACCCCCCTCTCTCAGTACCAGTTTGGTACTATCCGTTCATCATTGAGTTATCAATTGGTAAGCTTAACCGCTTGAGGTAAAGATCCCAGTCTAATGATGAAGAGGGAAGGTCCAAAGTTCAATAGAGAAAATTTTAGTATATGGAAAGACAGAATGAAGATATACATCAGAAGCATGGGTGCTCAACACTGGAGCTATGTTGAGAATGCCTATGTTGCTCCTATTAGTACTCTCACCGATCACCAAAAGAGAGAGATGCAAGAGAATGGGCAAGTCGTGGAAGCCCTAATTAGTAGTTTATCTGACATTGAGTTTATTGATGTCCAAGATAAGGTAAATCCCAAAGAGGTATGGGATACTCTTGAAAATATCTATGGCGGTGATGAGCATGTAAAAAAAGCTAAGGAAGAAAGCCTTAGAGGGAAGTTTGAAGACATGTGGATGGTTGAAGGTGAGACCATTCAACAGTATGGAATAAGAATAAAAAGCGTTGTTGGAGATATCAAGAGTGCATGTGGTAAAATGGAAGATTCCACTATGGTAAGCAAAGTCCTGAGATCCTTATTACCGGTCTATACAATAAGGGTTGTTGCTATTCAGGAGTTGAGATCAATAGACAAGACTAAGGTATCCCTAGACTCCATCATTGCAAAGTTGACAGCCTATGAGCTAAATATTTTTGATGGCAGTGTTCAAAAGACTAAATCAACTTTTAAAGATTTTGTTGTACCATCCAGAAAAGTAAAAGAAGCTAGTACTAGTGGTGAACCAAGACAACATAGAGAAATGGATGATGAGGAAATTCTGATGGCATTTGAAGCTCTTCTTGCCAAGAAACTTCCTAAAGGAACTGACAAATACAGAGGTAAGCTCCCTTTGAAATGCTTTTCTTGTAACCGGATAGGACATATTGTTGTAAATTGTCCTAATGGCGACAACAAGGACAAACTGGAAAGGTTCAAGAAATTCAAAGGAGGAAACCAGAGAAACTATTTTGTGGCAATTGATGAAGGTGTCACAGATGAATAATCAGAAGATGAAGAAAATGAAGATATTGTGTTTGTTGTTGTCAAGGAAGATGTGTCAGACAAGAAGGCTCTTGTCTCCCAGTTTGATAATTCCAATGAGTGGGTTATTGACAGTGGTTGTTCTCACCATATGACTGGTGACCGGAGCAAGTTTCTATCCTTGGAAGAGTATGATGGTGGTGTGGTTCACTTTGGTAATGATGCACCCTACATGGTCAAAGGGATAGGGTCCATCTCTCTAAATGGAAAGAGTAGTGATGACAATGCATATTGGGTTGATGGTCTTAGACACAACCTTCTGAGTGTTGCCCAGCTGAATGACAGTGGTCTCACTCTAAAATTCAAGAATGGAGTGTGCAAAATCAAAGGAAATAATGGTGAATTGGTGGCCACCAGCATGCAGACCAAACGTAACCTATTTCAACTAAATGCAAATATAAGTACATGTCTTATGGCTAAATTTTATGATAGCTGGATATGGCATAGGAGACTCTGCCATGTAAACTTTGATAATATTGTGAAGGCTAGTAAGTTCAAGGCAGTTAGACTGTTGCCAGTGCTAAGCAAACCGGATAATACCTTGTGCAGAGAGTGTCAATTGGGGAAAATTTCTTCCTCAACCTTTGAAGGTAAACCTTTCACTACTGACAATTTGCTTGATCTTACACATACTGATTTGTGTGGTCCTATGAAAACTAGGAGTGTACAAGGTGATAGGTACTTCATGATTCTCATTGATGACTGCTCAAGAATTATGTGGGTCACTTTCTTGAAAGATAAGTCTGAAGCTTTTGTAAAGTTCAAAGCTTTTAGAGCATTAGTGGAGAAGGAAAGTGGTAAAAGGATCAAGTGCCTAAGAACTGATCAAGGAGGGGAATTCACTTCCGGTGAATTCAACAAGTACTGTGAAGAACATGGCATCAAGAGACAACTGTCTGCCCCCTGGACTCCACAATAGAATGGCCTAGCATAGAGGAATAACCGGACTATGGTTGAAGCAGCTAGAACCATGTTGATTCAAGGAAAGGTAGCCCACACCTTTTGGAGAGAAGCGGTGAGCACTGCAGTCTACAAAATGAACTGGGTACTCATCAAGAAAGGTAAGAATAAAACTCCTTATGAGTATTGGACTGGTAAGACACTTGTGGTTAGCTACTTTAGAGTGTTTGGTAGAAAATGTTACATCAAGAGGAGCAAACACCAAAGAAAATTTGATGTGAAATGTGATGAGGGAATATTCCTATTGTATTCCACCAAGAGAAAAGCTCTCAAGTGTTTCAATAATAGGACTGTGACAATTATGGAAAGTATCAATGTAAGAGTTGATGAAACCTCTGAGAAAACTGAGGAAACCAGCAGTGAGCAAGCAGTAAAAGAACTGGTTGTAACCTTCTGGGAACCAGTTGTCAGTCAACCAAGTACCAGTAACAGTGTTCCTACATCGGTAGATGTAGATGCTGATACTGATGGAGATGAGGATGAAGAAGAAAAGCAAGAGGAATCTATCAAGATCATTCATCGGTATGTCAAGCTGAATCATGATCCTAAGCAGATCATAGGAGATAAGGATGCAAGAATCCTTAGAAGAAGAAAGGTCAGAGAAAACTCGTGTATGATCTCTGAATTTGAGCCTAAATCATTCAAAGAGGCACATAAAGATGAAGACTGGATCAAGGCAATGGAAGAGGAACTTGACCAGATAGAGAAAAATGGTACATGGTCTTTGGTACCTAGACCGGAGCATAAAAATGTCATTGGTACCAAATGGGTTTCTAGAAATAAGCTGAATGAGGATGCCACAGTGATTAGAAACAAAGGCAGACTAGTGTGCAAAGGATATGCCCAAGAAGAAGGAGAAGACTATGGAGAAACCTTTTCTCCTATAGCCAGATTGGAAGGAGTTTGTATGCTTCTTGCATATGCAGCTTTTAAAGGATTCAAAGTATATCAAATGGATGTAAAACCTGCATTCCTAAATCGTGTACTTGAAGAGGAGGTTTATATAGAGCAACCCGATGAGTTTTCCCTATCTGAAGACAGTGACATGGTGTGTAGGCTACATAAAGCCTTATGTGGTCTAAAGCTGGCACCTAGAGCATGGTATGAACGCCTGCATTCCCATCATGTAAATATTGGATTTGAGAGAACAAGTGAAGATAGCAATATCTACTTGAAGTTTGAAGGAGATCAAATCTTGATCTATGAGGTATTTTTTGATGACATTATCTTTGGTGGAGATGACAAGATGAGTCATGAGTTTGCAGATGAGATGAAGAAAGAGTTTGAGATGTCACTCATAGGGGAAATTAAGTTCTTCATTGGATTGTAGATCCAGCAGATAAAAGATGGAATCTTTATCACTCAGTCCAAGTATGTCAAAGAGGTGTTGAAGACCTTTTGCATGGAAGACAGCAAACCGGTTGGTACACTGATGGTGACTAGTTGTAAACTATCCAAAGAGGATGACTTAGCATTTGTTGATGAGAAGGAATACTGATCAATGATTGGTAAGATGCATTATGTAGTGCATAGCAGACCGGATATTGCACATGCAGTTGGCATTATTGCAAGGTTCTAGAAAAGTCCAAGAGAATCCCACTTGGTTGCAGTCAAGCGGATTCTTAGGTATCTGAAAGGAACTACTAACTATGGGTTATAGTATCCATACAATAATGATTTTAACCTGAAAGTGTTCACAGATGCTGATTGGGCTGGCAATGTAGATGATCAGAAGAGCACAACCAGTGGTGCATTCTTTCTCGGTGGTAGACTGGTCTCATGGATGAGTAAGAAGTAGAGTTGTATCTCTCAGTCTATAGCGGAAGCAGAGTATGTTGTAGCTTTCATGAACTGCACTCAGACAATTTTGATGAAGCATGTATCAAATGGCTTCAAAGTTCCTATATTTGAACCGGTAAGTATATTTTGTGACAATACTAGTGCAATTAACATCTCCAAGAATCCGGTTTTACATTCTAGAACCAAGCACTTTCAGCTTAAGTATCATTTCTTGAGGGAAAAGGTTTAGAACAAAGATATTGCACTAGAACATGTTTCCAGTAAGGAGCAGTTAGCAGACATATTCACCAAGCCTCTCCCAAAGGCCACATTTATGTACTTAAGAGGTGCATTAGGGGTGTTGCCCCTTTAGCATGTGAACTAAAGGTATATGCTCCACATCAGTTAGGTATTGTATAGTCAAAAAAAAAATAGGATTGATGTGTTGAAGGATGCTACTCCTCAGGGGGAGCAGCATAATGGATTAGGGAAGCTTGTGCCTCCACTTTGGCATTGTTGTCAAAGGGGGAGAAGAAGAGAAGCGAAGAAGATATCTGCAGAAATTGGGTGAGAAGATGTGAAGCAGAGAGATATCTTTGAATATTGCCATCAATGCCAAAGGGGGAGATTGTTGGCATTATGTGAACAGGCATGAGGACATAATGACATTATATGTTGTCATTGATGTCAATATGCTGAAAACGAGAGAACCAGTATGTTACCAAGAACCAATATAACATAGTGAACCAATATATGTGCCAAAGTGAAGCGGTGTGTTTGTTTAAGGAGAACTGGCATGTGGGTATGGGAACCGGCACATGGAAGCTTTGTATGACTACCGATTGGTAGTCTCAACTTCAAGGTTTCCGGTTGAAGTGCTTCAAGCTTGTGTGGCTCAACCTATGACTTTGTGTGATGAGTTAGAATTGTAACAAAGAACAAATCATGTTGCCATGTCAGCCTTGTGCACATGAAGGATCTTGCATGAAGGAGATTGTTCCCATCTACCTCGGGAATATGCAAAGTCTGTAAATGGTGATAACATGTGATGGGTTATCAACCGCCATGAAATCGGTGGAAAACAAATGATGGAGAACATCTTGAGATTGGATCAAGACTGTTGCATTTAAGGCAATGTGCTCAACAGTCAGGATTGAACCGTTTGAATGCCTTAACCTAACAGGGTTTATGCTACCGACCTATTTGTTTTCCTATAAAGGTCAATGTTGTTTTTCTTTCTAAGGTTGTTGGCAAAAGTTGTGTGTGTGTATCCAAGAGAAGAGATACGTGATTCTTCCCAGACCAGAGGAGAGAAGTGATACTTGCAGAGGGTAAGTGTAGAAGGTGAAGAGGAGCTAAAGTGGATCTGCATTAGCATTGAGTGTTGTTACCAGATCAGTGTAATACCTGTTGATCTCTAACTACCTCAACAATTGGGAAATCCCTAAACAGGGTAGCTTTAACGGGCTTGCTATAAATCCTTTAACAGGGTGACTCAAAACCATTGATTTCTTAAAATCCTCTAACAAGGTAACCTTTAACAGGGTTTAAACCTTAACCGGGTATTCTAGCCATCCCTTAACCGGGTGATCCCTAATAGGATCGGTTCCTAATAGTACCTATTGTATCAGTCTTTAACCAGACAAGGCTCCTAACATAGTGGACTTATAAAGATTTCAAAGCAGCTTGTGGGTATTCATCCCCACAGTGGTTTTTCCCAGTTGGGTTTCCACGTGAAAAATCTATGTGTTATGTGTGGTGATATTCTTGTGATGGTTTGAGTGATTTGTGTCTGAAGGTAAATCATGTTGATCTGGCTGCTTATATATCTTTTGATGATAGATTACCTATTCATGCACTAGGGTGAAATGGAAATGAAGTATTAGAATGTAGGAAAAGATAAGTGTCAACCGGTTTATGCTTGTCTCAGTTATTTTGGGTTTTGCCGGTTGTACTTTGTTTAAGACCGGTGTTACTGATTGTCTGTCAAAACACAGTGTCTGCTGACAAACTGGTTTTAGGATTGTGTTTTTGTCTATACTGATTCACCCCCCACTCTCAGTACCAGTTTGGTACTATCCATTCATCATTGAGTTATCAATTGGTATCAGAATGTCCTCCAGGTCCTATGTGTTATAAGCTTAACCACTTGAGGTAAAGATCCCAATCTAATGATGAAGAGGGAAGGTCCAAAGTTCAACAGAGAAAATTTGTTGGCATTATGTGATCTGCAATGAAGACATAATGATATTGTATGTTGTCATTGGTGTCAATATGAGACATGGTGAGAACCGGCACATGTGATAGGTGAAGAGAGAGGAACCGGCATATGTATGAACCGGTTTATATGCCAAAGTGAAGCGGCACATTTGTTCAAGGTGAACCAGCATGTAGTTATGAGAACTGGCTCATGGAAGCATTGTATGGCTACCGGTTGGTAGGTAGCTTCCACTTTAGGGTTTCCAGTTGGAGCAACTCAAGTGACTCAATCGGTAATCTTTGTGTGATGAGTTAGCAGTATGGTGGAGGACAGATCGTGTTGCCACGTAAGCTCTATGCGCGTGAAGGATCTTGCATGAAGAAGACTATTCCTATCCACCTCGGGAATGTGCGAAGTTTGTCAAACGGTGATAATGTGTGAAGGGTTATCAACCGCCATGAAAATGGTGGATAATGGATGATGGAGAATGTCTTGAGATCGATTCAAGATTGTTGCATTTAATGCAGTATGATTCAATGGTCAGGATCGAACCGTTTGAATTACTTAACCTAACAGGTTTAGGGTTTAAGGTTTTTGCTATGGACCTATATGTTTCCTATAAGGTCGATATTGTGTTTATTTCTAAGGTTGTTGGCAAAAGTTGTGAGTGTATATCCAAGGGAAGTGATACGTGATTCTTGCTAGACCAAGGGAGAGAAGAGATATCTGCAAAGTGAATGTGTAGAAGGTGAAGAGGTGCCAAAATGGATCTGCATTAGCATTGAGTCCTGTTAACAGATCATTGTAACACCTGTTGATCTCTAACCACTTCAACAGTTGTAAAATCCCCTAACAAGGTAACCTTAACTGGCTTGATTCAAAATCCCTTAAATCGGGTGGTCTTAACCGGCTTGTTTCAAATCCCTTAACTAGGTAACTCGAGGCTAATGAATTCTGAGAAGCTTAGGAGATCCTTTCAGCTATTGAGTTCTTGAAATGCTCTAACAAGGTGACCCTATCGGGTTTAACCCTTAATCGAGTATCTCTTAACCGGGTGATCCCTAATAGGATCAGTTCCTACCAGAACCAATTGTAATGTCCTTAACCAGATAAGGCTCCTAACAAAGCAAACTTCCAAAGAGTTCAAAAAGCAGCTTGTAGGTATTCATCCCCACCGTGGTTTTTCCTAGTTGGGTTTCCACATGAAAAATATGTGTGTCATGTGAAATGCTTTTGTCTTGTGATGCTTTGTTTTATCTGTTAAGCACATGAAGGTTCTATGTTTTATGCCTATCTATAAAACATATTGAACTCACTGTTGTGAAGATCTGATGGTTAAGTTTACTTGCTTATGCATGAGAATATAATGATACTGTAGTATTGAGCTAAGAGGAAAGCTTATTGAGTGACCGGTTCATGACTGATTGAGCTATACTGGATGTTACCGGTTGCACTCTATTTTACCGGTATCCCTGTTTGTCAGTCTTTTGCAGTATTTTCTATCAAACCGGTTTTGGACTGTATTTGTGTCTGTACTGATTCACCCCCCCTCTCAGTACTGGTTTGGTTCTAGTGGTTCATCATTGAGTTATCAATTGGTATCAGAGCCCCTCCAGGTCCTCTGTGTTGTAAGCCTAACCGCTTGAGGAAAAGATCCTAGACAAATGATGAAGAGGGAAGGTCCAAAGTTTAACAGGGAAAATTTTGGTATATGGAAAGAAAGGATGAAGATATTCATCAAAAGCATGGGTGTACAACACTGGAGTTATGTTGAAAATGTATATGTTGTTCCTACCGGTATTCTCATTGATGACCAAAAGAGGGAGATACAAGAAAATGGGCAAGTCATGGAAATCCTCATCAGTAGTCTATCTGACATTGAGTTCATTGATGTTCAGGACAAGGCAAATCCCAAAGAGGTATGGGATGCTCTTGAAAATATCTATGGTGGTGATGAGCATGTAAAATAGGCTAAGGAAGAAAGCCTGAGAGGGAAGTTTGAAGACATGCGGATGGTTGAAGGAGAGACCATTCAGCAATATGGAATAAGAATCAAAATAGTTTTTGGAGAAATAAAGAGTGCAGGTGGCAAAATAGAAGATTCCACTGTGGTCAATAAAGTCCTAAGATCCCTATTGCCAGTCTATGCAATAAGGGTTGCTACTATTCATGAGCTGAGATCAATAGACAAGTCTAAGGCATCCTTGGACTCCATCATAGCCAAGTTGACAGCCTATGAGCTGAATAGTTTTGATGGTAGTGTTCAAAAGTTAGAATCAACTTTTAAAGCTTCTGTTATACCATCCAGAAAAGGAAAAGAGGCTAGCACTAGTGGGGAACCTAGTCAGAATAGAGAAATGAAGGATGAAGAGTTTCTAATGGAATTTGAAGCTCTTCTAGCCAGGAGATTTCCAAAAGGGACTGGTAAATACAAAGGTAAGCTTCCTTTGAAATGTTTCTCCTATAACCAGATAGGACATATTGCTATGAACTGTCCTAATAGTGACAACAAGGACAAACCAGAAAGGTTCAAGAAATTCAAAGGAGGGAATTGGAGAAACTATTTTGTAGCAGTTGATGAAGGTGTCACAGATGAGGAATTAGAAGATGAAGAGAATGAAGACATTGTGTTTGTTGTTGTAAAGGAAGATGTGGCAGACAAGAAGGCTCTAGTCTCCTGGTTTGAAAATTCAAATGAGTGGATCATTGATAGTGGTTGTTCTCACCATATGACTGGTGACCGGAGCAAGTTTCTATCCTTAGAGGAGTATGATGGTGGTGTGGTTCTCTTTGGCAATGATGCACCATGCATGGTCAAAGGCAGAGGGTACATCTCTTTGAATGGAAAGAGTAGTGCTGACAATGTGTACTGGGTTGATGGTAAATTGGTAGCCACCGGCATGCAGACTAAAGGTAAACTATTTCATCTAAATCCAAATATAAGTACATGTCTTATGGCTAAGCTTGATGATAGCTGGATATGGCATAGGAGATTCTGCCATGTGAACTTTGACAACATTGTAAAGGCTAGTAAGATCAAGGTAGTTAGAGGGTTGTCGGTGCTGAGCAAACTGGATAATACCTTGTGTAGAGAATGTCAATTGGGGAAAATGTCTTCCTCAACCTTTAAAGGTAAATCTTTCACTACTGACAACTTGCTTGATCTTGTGCATACTGATCTATGTGGTCCTATGAAAACTAGAAGTGTGTAGGGTGATAGGTACTTCATGATTCTCACTGATGACTACTCAAGAATGATGTGGGTCACATTCTTGAAAGACAAGTCTGAAGCTTTTGGGAAATTTAAAGCATTTAGAGCATTTGTGGAGAAGGAAAGCGGTAAAAGGATCAAATGTCTCAGAACTGATCAAGGAGGGGAATTCACTTCCAGTGAATTCAACAAGTATTGTGAAGAATTTGGAATCAAGAGACAGTTGTCTGCCCCCCGGACTCCACAGTAGAATGGCCTAGCAGAGAGGAATAATCGGACTATGGTTGAAGCAGCTAGAACCATGTTGATCCAAGGAAAGGTTGCTCACACCTTCTAGAGAGAAGCGGTGAGCACTGCAGTCTACACTATGAACCGGGTACTCATCAAAAAGGGTAAGGACAAAAATCCTTATGAGTATAGGACCGGTAAGACACCTGTGGTTAATTACTTTAAGGAATTTGGTAGCAAATGTTACATCAAGAGGAGTGAACATCAGGGTAAATTTGAAGCTAAATGTGATGAAGGAATATTTTTAGGATATTCCACCAAGAGTAAATCTTACAAGTGCTACAACAATAGGACTCAGAGAATTATGGAAAGCATCAATGTAAAAGTTGATGAATCCTTTGAGAAGACTGAGGATACCGACAGTGAGCAAGTTGTAAATGAACCGATTGCAACCTTCTGGGAACTGGTTGTCAGTCAACCTAGTACCAATAATAGTGTTCCTAAACCGGTAAATGTTGAAACTAATGAAGATGAGGATGAAGAAGAAAAGCAAGAAGAACCAATTAAAACCATTCCTCAGTATGTCAAGTTGAATCATGATCCCAAGCAGATCATAGCTGATAAGGATGCAGGAATCCTTACTAGAAGAAAGATCAGAGAAAACTTATGTATGATCTCTGAATTTGAGTCTAAGTCATTCAAAGAGGCTCATAAAGATGAAGACTGGATCAAGACAATGGAAGAAGAACTTGACTAGATAGAGAAAAAAGGTACATGGTCCTTGGTACTCAGACCAGAGCATAAAAATGTTATTGGCACCAAATGGGTGTTCAGAAATAAGTTGAATGAGGATGGCACAGTGATTAGGAATAAAGCCAAACTAGTATGCAAAGAATATGCTCAAGAAGAAGGTGAAGACAATGGGGAAACCTTTGCTCCTGTAGCCAGATTGGAAGGAGTTTGTATTCTTCTTGCATATGCAGCTTTTAAGAGATTCAAGGTATATCAAATGGATGTAAAATCTGCATTCCTAAATGGTGTACTTGAAGAGGAGGTATATATTAAGCAACTAGATGGGTTTACCCTATTTGAAGACAGTGACATGGTATGTAGGCTACATAAAGCATTATATGGTCTGAAGCAAGCACCTAGGGCATGGTATGAGTGCCTACATTCCCATCTTGTGAAGATTGGATTTGAGAGAACAAGTGAAGATAGCAATATCTAATTGAAGTCTGAAGAAGAACAGATTCTGATCTGTGAAGTTTTTGTTGATGACATCATCTTTGGTGGAGATGACAAGATGATTCATGAGTTTGCTGATGAAACGAAGAAAGAGTTTGAGATGTCACTCATAGGGGAGATTAAGTTCTTCATTGGACTACAGATCCAATAGATGAAAGATGGAATCTTCATCACTCAGTCCAAATATGTCAAAGAAGTGTTGAAGACTTTTGGCATGGAAGATAGCAAACCAGTTGGTACACCGATGGTGACCGATTGCAAATTGACAAAGGAGGATGATTCCGCACTGGTTGATGAGAAGGAATACTGATCAATGATTGGTAAGTTGCATTATGTAGTGCATAGCAGACCGGATATTGCACATGCAGTTGGCATCACTGCAAGGGTCCAGAAGAGTCCAAGAGAATCTCACTTAAGTGCAGTCAAGTGGATTCTTAGGTATCTGAAGGGAATAGTTGACTATGGATTGTGGTACCCATACAACAATAATTTCAATCTGAAAGTATTCACAGATGTTGATTGGGCCTGTAATGTGGATGACCGAAAGAGCACAACCAGTGGTGCATTCTTTCTCGGTGGTAGACCGGTCTCATGGATGAGTAAAAAGTAGAGTTGTATCTCTTAGTCTACAGCGGAAGCGGAGTATGTTGCAGCTTTCATGAACTACACTCAGACAATCTGGATGAAGCATGTACTAGAAGGCTTCAAGATCCCTATATCTGAACCAGTAAGTATATTCTGTGATAACACAAGTGCTATCAATATATCAAAGAATCTGGTTTTACATTCTAGAACCAAGCATTTTGAGCTTAAGTATCATTTCTTGAGGGAAAAGGTTCAGAATAAAGAGATTGCACTAGAGCATGTGTCCAGTAGGAGCAGTTAGCAAACATATTCACCAAGCCTCTCCCAAAGACAACATTTGTGCATTTGAGAGGTAAATAAGGCCATTGCCCCTTCAGGAGGTGAACTAAAAGTGATTGTTCCATATCAGTTAGGTACTGAATAGATAAATCTTTGGTTGAATTGTGTGTTTAAGGATGCTACTCCTCAAGGGGAGCAGCATGATGAAATAGTGATGATTGTACCTCCACTTTGGCATTGTTATCAAAGGGGGAGAAGGAGTGAAGTGAAAAGATATCTGCAGCAAATGGGGAAAAGATGTGAAGCGAAAAGATATCTGCAGCAAATGGGGAAAAGATGTGAAGCCGAGAAGATATCTTTCGTATATTGCCATCAATGCCAAAGGGGGAGATTGTTGGCATTATGTGAACTGGCATGAAGACATAATGATATTGTATGTTGTCAATCATGTCAATATGAGACATGGTGAGAACCGGCACATGTGATAGGTGAAGAGAGAGGAACCGACATATGTATGAACCAGTTTATATGCCAAAGTGAAGCGGCACATTTGTTCAAGGTGAACCGGCATGTAGTTATGAGAATCGGCTCATAGAAGCATTGTGTGGCTATCTGTTGGTAGGTAGCTTCCACTTCAGGGTTTCCAGTTGGAGCAACTCAAGTGACTCAATCAGTAATCTTCATGTGATGAGTTAGCAGTATGGTGGAGGATAGATCATGTTGCCACGTATGCTCTATGCGCATGAAGGATCTTGCATGAAGAAGACTATTCCTATCCACCTCAGGAATGTGTGAAGTCTGTCAAACGGTGATAATGCATGATGGGTTATCAACGGCCATGAAAACGGTGGATAACGGACGATGGAGGATGTCTTGAGATTGATTCAAGATTGTTGCATTTAATGTAGTATGATTCAACGATCAAGATCAAACCATTTGAATTGCTTAACCTAACAAGTTTAGGGTTTAGGGTTTTCACTACCGACCTGTATGTTTCCTATAAGGTCGATGTTGTGTTTCTTTCTAAGGTTGTTGGCAAAAGTTGTGAGTTTATATCCAAGGGAAGTGATACATGATTCTTGCAAGACCAAAGGAGAAAAGAGATATCTGCAAAGTGAATGTGCAGAAGGTGAAGAGGTGCCAAAATGGATCTGCATTACCATTGAGTCCTGTTAATAGATCATTGTAACACCTGTTGATCTCTAACCACTTCAACAGTTGTAAAATCCCCTAATAGGGTAGCCTTAACTAGCTTGATTCAAAATCCCTTAATCGGGTGGTCTCAACCAGCTTGTTTCAAATCCCTTAACTGGGTAACTCAAGGCTAATGAGTACTGAGAAGCTTGAGAAGCTTAGGAGATCCTTTCAGCTATTGAGTTCTTGAAATCCTCTAACAAGGTGACCCTAGCGGGTTTAACCCTTAACCGGGTATCACTTAACCAGGTGATCCCTAACAGGATCGGTTCCTATTAGAACCAATTGTAATGTCCTTAATCGGATAAGGCTCCTAACAGAGCGGACTTCCAAAGAGTTCAAAAAGCAGCTTGTGGGTATTCATCCCCACCGTGGTTTTTCCCAGTTGGGTTTCCACGTGAAAAATATGTGTGTCATGTGAAATGCTTTTGTCTTGTGATGCTTTGTTTTATCTGTTAAGCACATGAAGGTTCTATGTTTTATGCCTCTCTATAAAACATATTGAACTCACTGCTGTGAAGATCTGATGGTTAAGTTTACTTGCTTATGCATGAGACTATAATGATACTGTAGTATTGAGCTAAGAGGAAAGCTTATTGAGTGACTGGTTCATGACTGATTGAGCTATACTGGATGTTACCGGTTGCACTCTGTTTTACTAGTATCCCTATTTGTCAGTCTTTTGGAGTATTTGCTATCAAACCAGTTTTGGACTATATTTGTGTCTGTACTGATTCACCCCCCCCTCTCAGTACCTGTTTGGTACTAGTGGTTCATCATTGAGTTATCAAAATTTCAGTATATGGAAAGACAGAATGAAGATATACATTAGAAGCATGGGTGCTCAACATTGGAGTTATGTTGAGAATGCCTATGTTGCTCCTACCGGTACTCGCACTGATGACTAAAAGAGAGAGATGCAGGAGAATGGGCAAGTCATGTTTAAGATCGGTGTTACTGATTGTCTGTCAAAACACAATGTCTACTGACAAACCATTTTTAGGATTGTGTTTTTGTCTGTACTGATTCACCCCCCCTCTCAGTACCAGTTTGGTACTATCTGTTCATCATTGAGTTATCAAGATGTGCTGTAGATGTTTCCAGTAGAAAACCAAATAAAATATCTACTATAGTCTGAATTGTTTTAGCTTCAACCCTTTTCTCTTTCAATCTCTTCTTATGTGCTCTATATTGTATGACATTTGCAATCTTCATCATTTTTGATGTGCTCAAATTGTTCATATCGATAGGTCCTGAGATACTTAGAGAATCATCATCATCTTCTTCAAGTTGTTTCTACTTTGTTGGTTCAAGGGATACAACCTTAATAATTTCTTTCTTTGTATTCTTCTTCATTTCCTTTTCAGAGGACCATGTGACAACAATTTTAGTAGGCTCCTTCTGAATAGCTTGAATGACCAGTGGAGATTGGGGTTTCTCTAGTTGTTCTATTGCCGGTGGATTGTCCACTTTTAGTTGAGTTGTGGGTTGTTCAACTGAGGCAACATATACATCAATATTTGCAGGAGGCTCCATATCTGGTGTAGTGTTATCTCCAGATAGGTCAATTGTGTCTTGAACATCAGCAACAACATGAATAATCGAGTCATCCTATTTCTTGAGAGGATAGACCTCATCAGGTTGAATAATCTCTTCTTCATCCATTTCTGGTCGATTAACATCATCACCAACATTATCCTCATTCATAGAGGATTGGATGAGTTCTTCCATTCTTCTGATTTCACGGGCTATTTGATGGGTCTCAGTTTCAACAATTTCCTTCTTTCCACTGAGTAACTTCAGTCTTCCTGCTTTGAATGTAAATTGAGATTTGTATTGAGCAACTAAGGCACTAATATCATATTTAGAAAATTCAGAGAAATATTGTACAAATACCTCATCAATGATTTCCTTTTCTAATTTAATAGCTTCCTCCCATTTATTCAAAAGAATAGTTTATAAATAATTTGAGATATCCTTTTCTAGTTCATGTAGATATCTACTGTAATGACATAGATGAGTGATTACCTGTTGAATCACTTGCTCTTTCTCATTTTCAATGAAGCAATCAAAATGCTCTTCTACATTGTCAAACCTATTCCTTCTTAGTGTCTTCATTGTTCTTTCAAAATGGGTTTCTGGTTTGAAGGATGCTATATCAATAGGCATAGTTCCCTTTGGCACTTCCTTAACCTTCTTGGATATTATGTCGGTTTTTTTTGCCTTCTTTGGTTCTTCATCAAAATTTGTTCCCTCAGACTCTGGTTGCAAAATTAATTTTCTACCTCTCTTCTTTGTCTCCTTCTTAATATATACTTTGGGTTCCAGTTCCTTTTTGGTTAGGACACTCTAGGTAACCCTAGTACTTTTTTTTGTTGGAGATGCTTCATCAAATTTTTTATTCTTTCCTCTTGCACTTGTAACAGGTGCAGTACTGGTTTGTGCAGGTGCATCTTGGACTACCACAATTTCCAAGTTTTCCTTCCTTTTGTCTTTAGGTGATTCTAATAGGGTATTAGCATAACTAACCAGTATATCATAGTTTACCTCATAACTCATGTCTTTCATTTATTCCTCTCTTGGCTCAATTGCTTACATCAGACAAAAATCAGTGGTAATGGTGAAGATTATATCCTTTTCAAAGTTTTTTACCACTTCTTCTAGTAGTCTCATTCACATACTCATTTTCTTTTGGAACTCATTAAAATACTTGTTCATGGAAGAAAGGAAAGTATTCTTTATAGCCTTGATGTTGTTCTTAATTTGTGTTGACCGGTGAGTCCTTTGACCACTCAATGTCTCCAATTCCTGGTAGAAAGTTCTGGAAATAAAAGAATAATCCGACCAATAGCTAACCATACTTGAATTTATTGATTGTTATCCTTTTTAACTGATTGCAAATTTTGAAATAATTGCCTTTTGATGGCTTCATAGAAATCATAATTTGCATTATCAACAATCATTCTGTGAGCAGTATGAATTGTTGCAGATGGAACACTATTACGTATACTAGAGTAAAATACTTGGTATCCTATTACCATTGCTCCTAGTTTCACTACAGGGTCTCTAATAGTGTTGATATAAAAGGCATGATTATCATAAGTAGAATCGGATAAAGAGAATACCGTGTCTTCTGAAATTATTTTGAGAAATAACCAGTTACAGCCTGAATGGCTTCCTTAGTTATTGTGTAAGTTCTCTCTAAATACATATTCTCTCCATGAACTCGACTCAAAAATGATTCTGATATGCTCATCCTCAAAATCTTCAAGAAAGTAAGCGACATTATGAAAACCCTTTTCGAAAACACTAGCGTACTTTGTTTCAATCTTTCCATTCTTATCATGAAGTGATTTCAACTGTGTATAAAGTATAGAGATCCTAAATCTTCTATCTTGCAGTTAATGTAGCTAGAAAAATCACCTTTGATCATAACTCCACTCGGAACTTGTGACAATGCATTATACAACTCAATTTGTTCTGCTTCTACTGCTTCCATAGGCTCAGAAGTAATCATTAACCTCTCTACAGTCTTTGAAGTTGATGTCATTCCAAATGAACAAGATTCGAAGTAGTATGTACAAACAAATACCTTGTCTCATGTACATTTCCCCGTTTACTGGTTGAGATGCCCAAGTGCACACTAGTTTGACCTTCTGCAACCTTCAATTCAACTTAATTTCACAAATCATGAAACCATTCGGCAATTTACAGCAAAAAAATCTTTCTCAACTCAGCAAGTGCTCCAAATTTATTTCTTGAATGCGTTAGAGTAAAAATGACAAATTAAAACTCTCTTTTATCCTTTTTACGTACTACATTAAATGCTCGCCTGTTTAGGGTGACAAACCCTACTTTCATAGCTCAAGGGGAAAACCGGTTGATAACATATTGACAAAAAGTTATCAAAATTTCATGTTTTAAAATTCTTTTCCCGCTCATTTTTTCAAGGGGTCCAGAGGTATTTTAACCATTAATCTCCTCTTAGGCATATTAAAAATGCTTAAGTCACCGGTGTAGGGTTCTCTTCACTGGGTGAAGGAACAATTTCTTCTCTAGGTGAGTCATCACTTTTCTTCTTACAAATCTAATTCATTTCCTCTCTGGTTTCTTCAACATTAACTATCTGTTTTCCTTTCTGATCCTTAGAAGAATTGACCAGTTTAGTATTTCTAGATCTACACAATATTTCTAAGTGTCCCGATTTGTTACAGTGATAATAGGCCATACTAGATGATCTCCAAGGTCCTACATTTCCTCTTCCTATTCTTCTTCTTCAGTTCATAGCCACATGACCAAAGTTATTACAGATGGCGCAAATAACATTTGTTACCTTTTCCATCTCAAATGGACTAAACCAGTCGTTGTAGGGTCTTTGCCAGTTCAGGTTTACCCGATTGTCAAAATTCCTCATCCGGTCACCATTTGATCTTGGATGCATGTGTGGTATAGGATTGTTTGCTCCATATTTGCACTCAATAGATCTATGTCTATACATTCCACATGTGAAGCAATGACCTTCAAATTTCTTGGACACATACCTAGCATTAGTATTGTAACTTGCATTTATGTTAGGTTTGTCTCTACAAATATTTGCAGTGTGACCAGGTTTATGGCAAACAAAAAAAACATGTTTAAAGACCTTCTTACCGGTAGGCTTGTTGATCTTAGGAGCAGATTTGTTCTTAGGATTGTTGCTCTTTGTACCGGAGGATTCACCTTTTTCAGTTGTGTGAAAACCAGGTCCAGAGATATAACCCTTCATTCTTTGTGATTGAATTTGTTCTTCCAACATGGTAGAACTTCTACTGAACTTCTCTAATTTCTCATTGGCTTCAGTAAGCTGTTTCATGAGATCTTCATTATGCTTTAATAGGTTCTCTCTCAAAGATGATGCCAGTTCAAGATCTAGCTGCAGGTTCTCCTTTTCTTTTCTTTCTGCAATCAAATGCTCATGCATAGTGACACTTTCCCATTTGATCTTTGTGATGTCTTGATCTCTTTCCTTGATAAGATCTTCAACAGCTCTTCTGGCTTCCAATTCCTGACTCATGTAGATAGTGAGACCTTCTAGCTCTC
Source organism: Cryptomeria japonica (assembly GCF_030272615.1). Classification (NCBI taxonomy): domain Eukaryota; kingdom Viridiplantae; phylum Streptophyta; class Pinopsida; order Cupressales; family Cupressaceae; genus Cryptomeria; species Cryptomeria japonica. Next base: position 774,729,525 of record NC_081409.1, on the reverse strand, counting down.
TCCTCAGATTCAGTTTCTCACCCTTTAAATTTTTAACTTCTTCTACTAAAGCATCAATATTGGCTTCATCTGAAGAACTATTATCAGATACCTCTAATAGTTGTTCAGGTAGCTCTCTCCTCTTGATTTGTGAAGCTTTCAGTTTGACCCTAAGGGTTTCAAGTTCATTTCTGCTAGCTTCTAGCTCTCTAGCCATCTCGAAGTAGCTCATTTCCCCCATGGTGGTTTCAAGGCTCCCTTCTAAGTGATTAGGCTTCAATGAAGTTAGGCTTTGATACCAATTGATGGACTTGAAAAGCATTGAGAGGGGAGGGTGAATAAGTGACACCAAAAATAAAACTACTTCAAATACTAACCGGTAGATGAACTTAACAAAGCTTTTAAACACAATGCATGCAATCCAAAAGGATATAACAACATCCATAAAAAGTAAAGCATCCACCATAACACAAGTGTTTTTATGTGGAAAACCCAAATAGGTAAAAACCACAATGAGATGGAACTCACAAGTTAACTATTTGCAGTAATAGATAACTGACCGGTTAAGGTCTACAAAGTGCTCTGCTAGGAGCGAATCTTGTTAGAGATCCCAAAGCTTGATTAGAAGCTTGTACCATGTTAAAGGTAGTACCCTATTAGGAGTAACCTCTATAGAGGATTTCTAAATCCAAACTAATGGGTCACCCTATTAAAGAATTTATACATTGAATCTTATTACAGCTTACCCAGTTAGGGGATTTGATTCTGCTGTACTGGTTAGAAAATAACAAGAATGTTTTGATCTGTTTTGAGTAGAACAATACTTGCTTAATCAGATCCTTCTAAACATATTCAACACTGCTCTTTTGCATACTCTACAACTTAACTCTTTTTCCTTTCGCACATAACATAATACTATTCACTATCACTATCACTATATCAAATAATTCATTGCGATGTCAATATATAGACCTTATGATTTCATGTCGCTCTAAGAAATCATAACACAATTTTCGAGGTGCAGTGTATCTGGACAAGTGAACATAACTCATCACAAATATTGCTGCCAAGTAGTTGATGCAAGTAACTCATCACGAAATGTGGTAACTCATCATAGAATTACCAAATACCGATTGGAACAATCAAATACCGGTTTGAATAAAACATATGAACCATTGTCCTTAAATCTTCGCTTGATCTCCATCTTGATCTCTATCTTGATGTCGACTTAGTATAATCTAGACTATCTTTTATGCACATACCGGTTGACACAAAGTATCGGTTAGAGATAAACCTCATGGTATAACCTCTAACATATCGGTTGACAGAGTAAACAATTGAAGTTACACCGGTAGTCAATATAATCATATGTGTGTTAGAGTGTTTCATCAATGACAACAAATGATGTATACATTACAATCATCATCAAGCTAACAGTGCTTCAGATAATTGGTTTGCAATTACCTGTCCCTTGATAGCTAATGCTCTATGTATTGGATATAAAACTCACTGAGAATCATGACCCATTTAGCCAGTCGGCCTATAAGAGCTGCTTTGCTGAGTAAATACTTGAGAGGATCAATTTTTGCTACTAGCTTGATTGTGTGAGCTAGCATGTAATGGCGGAAATTTTGAGAGGCGAATACCACAACTAAACAAGCCTTCTCAATGAATGTATAAGTTAGCTCATATCCGTTTAATGTTCTGCTTATGTAATATATAGCCCTTTCCTTTCCTTCTTGATCTTCTTGTGCTAGTACTGCCCCCAATGATACTTTTGTTGTTGATATGTAGAGAATGAGCGGCTTCCCTACTATTGGTGGTACCAAAACTGGTGGATTCATTACATATTGGTTGAGTTGATAAAATAATTCTGCATATTTGGCTTCCCATCTAAATGGTATGTTCTTATGTAGCAAATGATTGAATGGTAAAATTTTATCTACTAGTTGGGCTATGAATCACCTAATAGACTATAGTCATCCTTGTAGAGATCTAAGTTGGCTAATGTTCCTGGGAGGTGGCATCTCCATGATGGCATGTACCTTCGCTAGATCTAATTCAATGCCTTTTGCAGACACGATGTAGCCTAATAGTTTACCTGATGTCACCCTGAAGACACACTTCTTAGGGTTTAGCCTAACTTGGAACTGCTCCAATCTTTGAAAGAGTTTATCTAATATGCCCAGATGTTCTACATAGGTGATTGACTTAGCCAGTAAATCATCCACATAGTCCTCCATGAAGGTATGCATCATACCATGAAAGATTGTCGTCGTCGCTCTTTGATAAGTTACCCCAGCATTATTTAAGCCAAAAGGCATGATGTTCCAACAATATGTTCCCCAAGGATAGGTGAATGAATTTTTATCTTGATCCTCTGCAACTATCTTGATTTGATTATAGCTAGAGAAACCGTCCATTAATGATAGCATTGCATGGCCTATTGTTAGGTCCACAATTATGTCGATGTCGGGCAAAGGAAAGTCATCCTTTGGATAGGCTTTGTTGACATCTCTAAAATATGTGCATATTCTGATGCTTCCGTCTGGTTTCGAAACTGATACAATGTTTGAAATCCAGTCAGCATGGTCTATAGGTCGAATGAATCTAACATCTAATAACTTCTTTAGTTCAGCTTTGACCATTAATGCCACATGCAGATTCATCTTTCTTAAGTTTTTTTTGACTGGCTTAGCTCATGGAGCAATAGATAAATGATGCATGATTAGGTTTGGATTTATTCTAGGCATATCAGCATAGGACCAAGCAAAATTGATTTGTTTTTTCTTCAAGAATCTGATAAACTCTGGTTGTTCCTCTTTTGCCAATGATTCTGCTAGGTGTATCTTTTTTGCTATTGCTTCTATACTGATGTTTATTGATTGATTTGGCTCAATCAATATGGGTGACCGCTCTTGATAGTGTTCAGGAAGAGTGTCAAGTCTCCCATCTTTAGGTTCCTTAAAAAGGTTTTCACCCTCAGATGCATCCTTTATTTTGACTTTTTTGTGATCTAGTGTTGCCATTGACTGGTTTTCAGCATTAGATCCTTTATTTCTTTCATTTTTTTGACTAAGAGACTTGGCACTCTCCTGATTACAAATATCATTATTTTGCTCACTAGTAGAGCCTGTTTCTGGGTTGACTGTACATAGGTAATGGGCAATGGATTCATCATCTGGAAAAATAGGTATATCATGGTGTTCAAGTTCATCCCAGTCTATCAAATCAGGAAATACGAGTGGTAGAGAGTCATTTGGTGGGTTGAGATCGGCTGCGATAAGTGTCATGATAGAGGTACCATTAAAGTTGTCTGGGATGTTGGTTAGGTTAATGATATTGTCAAGGTCTTGAATGGTATCATCGTTGATGTAGACTTGTTTGTAGTGCTACTGCTCATTCTCCTTAGCTTCGTAGATATGTTGTGGACCTAATTCAAGTAATCGAGACTTTGTGCCTTGTCCCTCCTCAGAAAGGGGTGTGTGAATGGATAGTACCTTCATCGACCTCCTCAGTAATATTTGAACTACCCCATTCATAGTCATTAGAATTAGTTTCTGAAGTATTGTCCCAGAGTCTTTTAGTGCTACTGACAGGTACGTTGTAGGGTGAGAAAAGATCTTTGATAATTGATACCAGTCTTGTAGTTTTTTCTGATTCAGAATCAGAGCCTGCTTGTACCCTTTACATTTTTTCATACATTGTTTCTCCTTGGGGAGCAATGATTTCTTCGGGTGATGACTTTGCCTTGTTTTGAATAGGTTCCTGTACATGATGCAATTTCTCATAAGATGTTTCTTCCCTTTGAATGGCTAGTTCCTCTTGTCATTTCTCTTTTTCCTTATGTTCTCTCTCTTTCCTTGTCGTTTCTACTGCTTGGTGTAGTGCCTCTTGCCATGAGTTCTCATTGTATTTCTTCTTTTCTTTCCATCGAGGTTTTTGGTACTTATTTTGTTTGTGCCTAGGTGGTATGATGCTTCCATATCCTAGTCATGTTTTGTCCCATGAAAATTATGAAGGAGGTTCTAGCAGTTTTGTAATGCCTTCTTGATGCTTGCCTATAGGTCCTTTGTCATTGTATCCCATATGTTACATGATTAGGAATCCTTTTCCATATTGTTGTGTTGGTATGGCCATCTCCAGAGTAGTAGCTCTAACTTCTTCCTCATCCTTGTATAGCCAACTAAGGATGTCTTTCTCTTCTGATTCATTCTCTAGTGTGCCTCATTGGATAAATTTGCCATCAAACTTGGTGATGGGTTGTGTTGCTTGATGTGTCGATGCAGAAGGTCGTCCATGAGATTTTGGTGATGTTGGCAATTTTTATAGACACATGGGTTAGAAAGAGTATTATCCCATGCCTTTCTCTTTGATTTTCATCTTTTGTTTGAAGTCCATGGATAAAGACTTGATCTTTTCTTGATGATGATCTAATGCTGGGGAAGTTGAAGCTTCCTTGTTGTGTGGAACTAGGTTGTCTTGAGCTGCCCCCATAGCATTGCAATGTTGAAAAGGATTATTATCGGCAGATATGGAAATTTCCTATCCATTATATGGGAATTTGACACACCAATGGTATGTTGAAGGCACTTCTTGCATTTCATGTATCCAAGGATGACCTAATAAAATATTGTATGTTAAGTCTATGTCTTAGACTTGGCACATAGTGTCCCTTTGTATTGGTCCTACCTGAATAGGTAATATCACTGTTCCTTTGGATGATCTTTCTTCATCATCATAGGCCTTGATGGTGATATTTTTGTGTGGATCAATAGATTGCTTAGAGAAGCCTAATGCACAGATAAGCTTTAAAGTACAAATATTGAGACCAACTCCTCCATCTATTAATACTATTTTAACTTGATGTTTGTAGACTAGGAATTCAATATGAAGGGAAGTGTTATGTGGATGACACAAAGAGACATTATCATGTTCAGAAAAGGTGAGGTTATGAGGCCCTATCATATGAGCCACCATGGCTTGGAATTTATCAATGTCCAAATCTTAAGGAACATTTGTTTCAACTAGTGCTTGTTCTAAGATGTCCTTATGTTTCAGTGAGAGTTTGAGTAACTTGAGTATGGATATTTGAGCAGGAGTTCTCTGCAATTGATTAAACAAATCATATTGAGTCTTGGGGATAGTGGTGGATGTTGATGTATGCCCTTTCAAGATGTATTTTTGAGCTCTGGTTGTCACATTGATTGATGTATGGTCTTGTTTGTCCCTGATCTTTATGATAGCTATTTCATTATTATCTGTCGATGTGTGATTGATGGTGTTGTTGTATAGGTTATTTATATGAGCTCCCCTCATATCGTTTGATGATGAAGCTCCTTCCTTGTTGTAATTCGGAAGAGGATTTTTAAAGGCATCATGATCACTGTTTGTTTTGAGACCATCAACCGTTAAATCACCTCTATCGATCATATCCTGAACAATATTCTTAAGCCTCGTGCAATAATTTGTGTGATGTCCTTTATTTCGATGAAAATCTCAAAAATGTGAGTCATTCCACCAAGGTGGTTTGATCTAGGGTTCAAATTTGTTTATGGTTGGCAATGTGATAATCTTGTTTGCCAGGAGTTCTCGAAATGCTGATTCTAAGGTTTGCCCCAATGGTGTGAAGATGCGCCTATTTGGGAAAGTGTTGGTGTTACCTCTTTGGTTTGTATTATTCCCTCGATTAGCGTTGTTGCCTTGGTTATTATTGTTGCCTTGGGTATTGTTATTGCCTTGGGTTGTTGGCATTGTGTTGTCATTGATGTCAACCGGTATGGGATGACCACCAGTAGAAGAGATGTATGTGCAACACTGTTGTGAAAGAGTACAGGATGTGATATCTTGGATATCACCTTGTGTTGCAGAACACTGGTAAAGGTAAGGAAGATGACCCCAGGAGTCACTAGTACACAAGTTAGTGCCTAACTTGGGTGATGAGAGAGAGAGGTGTTTGAGCGGTTGTTTGTGATGAAGAGGCAGAATGTTATGTGAATCACATCCACACCAGAAGAGAAGATTGAACAAGTCACTGGTATGTTATGAGGTTACTAAACAACAAGACTCCCACTGGATGAAGATGCAGTCATCTTGAGAAGCAATGACCAACAGTGAGTGTGTCCACACTAGATCACATGAACTTGTTTGAAGATATGCTGCACAAACAAGGAACTCACATGAGAAGATGACAAGGTGCTGCTCCACCAAGTAAGTGGAGCTTATCTCCTATATGCATTGAGTGTATTATAGTTTGGTGAGATAAGAGTAAATAGATAAAGGCAAGTACTTGAAGGATCACACTAGATCCACCTGTGAATTGAGGGAATGCCTTAAGTGCATGAGATCAGGGTTATGCATTGGACGAACAAAGAAGGCATGTTGAAGAAGAGTGATATGTTTGTCATTCAAACAAACTGGCTGAGCAGATACAGTCAGAGGAGAATGGTCCTACCAATGAAGGAGTCTAGTGAAGGTTGATGACTGGTGTCATCAAGAGTGATAACCGGTATGTAAGTCCACCAGTAATATGAGCAAGTTGCAGATGTAGATGACTCTCCACCTTGGGGAAATGAGAAAATGAGCTTGCTCAAGAAAGACATGTCTGACAACCGGTCAAGGTGTTCCACCCACAGTTCAGTAGAATGCAGACATGATGAGGTTACCAGTACAGTGTGTGATACCGGAAGGGTTAGCAAATTGGCAGGAAAAAGGAACCGGTAGAGTGGTTGGTTGGTGATTCTATCTGGACCAACATGAAGTGCCAAGCTGGTAGTTGGTCGATATGGATGCCACATGGATTCAATGTGGTGAACCTATGTTTGGATAAAGATGGAATGTACATCGACAAGGTTGTTGCAGGGTTGGTTGACTTTAATGAAAGGTCACACAAATCACGGGACATGCTGCAAAGTTATTGCAGGGGTTTGAGGCTCAAGGTCTGGAAGACAGCTACGAGTCAGTTGAGAGAGATTGAGAAGATTGATGTGATGGAGGAAATAACATGACATATCTTTCATGTTTGACCAAGGGATCATCTATTAGGGTAAAAAGAAAGTCGCTAGAGATGAAAGGCATGATCTAGGAGATGCATAAATGGTGGAGTCGTGTAGATTGACAGTCTGAAAGATCGGATTAGACAAGATCAGATAAGATCTGATTGGATTTGGTTTTCCTCAAGGATGGTGAGGAAACCCTAACTGCCTCGATTTTGAATTGGGTTTGGCGGTAAATCTGGGCTATAAGTATGAAGGCCAAAGAGATTATTTGTTGTTGCTGAATAGAAGAATATTGTGCGATTGTGAAGTGGAAGACTTCTACAAGTAAGAGAAAATCAGCCAAGTGCTCAATGAGCATCTGAGAAGAGAGTGGGAGTGAGAGAGAACCTAGTTGAAGCCTTCAACCGATTGGAGAGAAGAACCGGTAGTGTTCATACCGGCAGAGCAGAGCAGTGAGGAGGAGATTCAATGAGAGCAATACCAAATAGAGATAAACTAGTAGGGCTTACCAGTAGAGAAGAAGTAGGTGAAGAGCAGTAGAGGAGTGAGGCGGTGAAGAAGAGAAGGTATCTCACTGATAGAGTAAGATATATATATATATATATATATAATGGTTGCAAGATTCACTTGTAACAAGATAACTACTTATGTATTTGATGTTTACATTGTGAAAATTGAGTTGTAGCTCAGAGCAGGGGTTGTAGCTCCTTGGGTTGGTTCTCTAAAGTCAGGGGTTGATGCTCCTTTGGGTTGTAGCCCATAAATTAGGTAGGGGTTGTAGGTCCTTGGGTTGGTGCCCTAAAGTTAGGGGTTGGTGCCCTTGGTTTGGTGCTTCTTGGGTTGGTGCCCTAAACTTTGTAACTGTGTTTTATTGTGAGGTTGGATTGGAGCAGTAGACTACAGCAACATTGCTCACCGAGGTTTTTCCCATCTTGGGTTTTCCTCGTATATGTTGGTGTTATGTGATGTCCCCTTGTGAGTGTGTTTGCATTTGAGTTAGTATCCTCCATAACTGGTAAGTCTGCATTGAGTTAAATCTATCAACCGGTATGCTCACATAGGATTGCAAAAGGGAAAAATAATTGAGAACCACTGATTCACCCCCTCCCCCTCTCAGTGGTGCATTGTGTCTAACAATTGGTATCATAGCCTAGATTCCCAGTTACAAGAGTGTTCTCCAACTTGGGTAGATTCCAGCCTAAGGACACAATGGTTTGTTTAGTGTCAATCTCTGCTCCTGTATTTGATGGTTTAAACTTTTCTATTTGGAGTTGTAGAATGGAAGTTTTCCTATCCTCTTTAGGGTTTGATGTATGGATGTTAGTAGTTGATGGTCTCCCTAGAGGTCAGTCTTCCTACCAGATTTGTATAAGAAAGAAGAAACTAGTGCAATAAAGAAGCCATGAAGTCTATATTCAGTGGAATCAGCAGTGATGTCTCTTCACAAGTGGATAGGTGTAAAACATCAAAGAGCTTATGGGAAAGATTAAAGAAGCTCTATGGAAATGAACCCTCAACTGTAGAATGAGAAATTGAAGCAAATATGAGAAATACCTTTCATATTTATCTAGATGAAGAAGATAGATCTTCTAGTAGCTGTAGAAGTGATGAAAAAGGAGCTCAACTCTTTGTGGCTCCAGAATCTGAAAGTGGTTGGGAAAACAGTTCCCCTCAACAAGATGTGTTGGGCAGTGATGATGATGAAGAGAAAGACATGGCAGATAGATCTATCCATCAAGACCCTTTTGATAATGAAGAAGAAGTAGAAGTTGACCTTGAAGGAGAGCTCGTAAATACACTTGAAGAACTCAATAGAGTTAGAAGGGAATACAAGCTATTCAAGAATGCTGCTATTGTGGAATAGAACCAGTTAGTCAAATGCCTTGAAGAATCTGAGAAATGTATCTTGGAGTTGAAGACTCAGGTAGAAGACACCAAGAAATGTCAGTGTGAAGATCTAGCGTCTCAGCTAGAGATAAAAGACAAAAAACTTCAGTGGCTGCTTGGAGAGAACAAAGGCCAGACCTTCCCAGTTAGATATGTTCCTCCAAAGAAGGTTGACCTGACCACAACTAGTGTGGACTTGCAAACAAGAGTGAAGATCAGTGTTGCAAAAAGGAAGAATCATGCAGATCCCAAAGGTAAGGGGAATATGGGAGAAGAAAACTTCACCAGAAGCAAGAAGATGAGGAAGCAGCAAAGGAGACCCTCCATTGGCAGAGGAAAGAGAAATGCTACCATCCATAGGGGGAAGAAAGCGTGGGAGAAGAAGAAGAGATCAGATGAAAGAGGTGCTCAGAATGGACAACCAAGGATCCATTCTCAAAAAGGAAAAGATGGGGATGCAAAACTGACAAGATCTTCTCATGCATGGTAAAATAAATATGTAAGTCATATGTCATCATTTACCGGTTACTTCTTTACATGTAATGATTATGGTCATAAGGTAGGGGAATGTAGAAAGAAATCTAGAAAGGATCATGTAGTATCTCATATAAATCATGCATATGAGAAAAATGTATCCAGGAATAGATCCATGCATGTTTCCTCTCTCGATTATGCAAATGTTATTTGTCATGATTGCAATGGATCTGGCCATAGAGAATTTGAATGCAGGAAAAGGAACCTGCAGTCACATGGAAGCTAACAAAATGGCCATGCTCTACAGAAAAGTGAAAACAAAGCATATGGAAGGCAGAGACCTACATGGAACCAAAGGAGAAATGTCCCTGCAGAAGTAAGAGGTCCATCAGTTCTAGTTGCTAGTCAAAGCAACATGACCAGGAGAAGATGGTCAAACCAGTATATCAAGAGATTCCCAAATCATGAAGTTGGGATGGATGTTGTGTGCTACTATAGCACTACTTCTAGCTATGATAAGAAATTAGGAGATGGAAAGACCTATTTACAGAAGAAGACAAGACCTGCTCCCAAGCCTGAAAATGAGAAGAAAAATAAGACCAAGTAGGTATGGAGGAAGAAGACCATGGACCGGCACCGTGCACTCAGTGCACAAGTAATATCTCCTAAGGTCTAAAGGAGATGCAAGATCTTAGGGGGAGTAGCACATTGAATTTATTTTCCACCCCCTCAGTGAAAGAGGCAACATGAAAGAATATGATGTTGCTCGTATGAAGAATGAAAATGTAAAGATAAGTGTGTGTAAATGCTGCCTTGACTACACACCTACAGATCAGTGATGGATCACCACTGCATGTTTCAAAGAGTGAAGGTTAAAAATTGGCATTAGATGTTAACCGGTATGTGTAGGATGTTACTAGCATGTATGCTAATAGGTACTTGCAGGTTATGTAAGACAATGAGGTTGGAGAGCATTGCATTAGCCCTAATAGCATGGAGTGAAATAATGTCTCCAGAGGAGTTGATGAAGACCTGAAAGACATATGTTGGCCCCAATTGTTGATCATTCAGGCTTGCATGTTTTTGAGCTAACCGGTTTGTATCTTGGCATGATGATGTCATTATATGGCATTGGGAAAATTCAAGATCATGTCATAGGCTATGGTGGATACAATGGAGTTGAAGGATCATCAGATGATCACATATGCACAGCTAAACCGGTATATGGAGAAGATTGGAGCCCTGGTACTCTACCTGACCAGAGATAAGAACCTGAGAAGTATGACTCGGGGGGAGTTCAAATGCTCATGATGAAGAGATGGATTGCTTGAAGTTACAAGGATACTGACTACCCAAACTATAGGAGATGGAAATTGCAGAGGTGTTGCAGGTTGACCGACAGGTGATTAGTATTCACTGACACTTCAACAAGTGGTATCAGTCTTTCTGCAAATTGAGTTCAAATTGCATTGGACATGCATGCTCAATTGGTGTCAGTTGATGGTTAAGTTTCCCATATCAAATGTTGTGACTTGAGAAGATGTAACAACCGGTGACAAGATAACAAGTGGTGTTACATCCAATGAAGAAAAAGGGGGAGATATTCGGTTAGTGTTGGTAAAGACAAGGAGGAATGAAATCTTGATAGTGCCCTTTGCCCTTGTTATCAAAGGGGGAGAAGGATTCTATAGTATACAGCATACTACATGTGTGTGAATCCATGGATCACAGTAAGGGGAAGAAAGACTATGTAGTATGTCGGATACTACATGTGTTGACATCAATGCCAAAGGGGGAGATTGTTGGCATTGTGTTGTCATTGATGTCAACAAGTATGAGATTACCACTTGTAGCATCCTAAAATTGTGACACTTGCAATTTCGACTGCATTTGGGTCTTCACGATGGCAGTGCAACGTTGAACCTGAATGGAGACCCCGAAACTTGCTTGTGACATCAAAAACTGCATTTTTCTGCACCCTGGCCTGATCCCTCCTTGCACCCTGCTGTTCCGGGAGGTGGGACCATGGCACCCAGCGCCCTGGTCCTTTAGTACTAGGGCACCCAGTGCCCTGGTCCCCCAGGACCATGGTGCCCAGCGCCCTGGTCCCTGGCCCTATTTTGGGCCCGGTCTCTTTTGGGCATCGGGTCTTTAAGTTTGCAATTCGGGAAATAATGTTTCCTGGTCAGCCCAAGGTCGTAAAAATCAGTCTCTCAACCCTAATTGACAAGTATATAAACTAATTTTCCTCTCCTAGAAATGGAGGAGAAAAAAGAGGCAAGAAAAAAAGGAAGACATATGTGTGCAAAAGGCGGAAGCGATATTCAAACATTCAAGCATTCAAGCATTCCTTCAAGCAATTGAGCATTCTAAGTCTCCATTCAAGGCTAGGTGTTGCATTCAAGACAAGGATTCAACCATTGAAGAGGAGATCACTTACAACACATAACATACATTACACCTTCGCATGTAAGAATACAAACATTCTTACAACAAGGTATCAGTACTTGTTTACATTACAAACATTTACATTTACAAAATTCTCATTTCTTGGTTAATTCCAAAAATAGGGTTTGACCTAAAGGAAAACCCCTCATCCCTAACCCCCTAATCGTCCTCTCTTTTCTGTGTGTAGGTTGTAGGTACGCGGCTGTAATTGAAGATCTAGAATCCTTGTGCAGAGACGAACAGATCCACCTTCATTTTGCAGATTTTTCGGAGGACCGTGTGCACGTCGGGCGCCATCGTCCCATCAACTTTCGCTCAAATTTGTAGAACAGCACCGTCTTGACATTTTACTGCTAATTCCAGGTCCACAGCTACATCTCGTATCCCTATCTCTATTTACAAGCGAATCTTTCTTGCTTCTACATACATTCCTAGTTCAATCTTTCAATCTACATTCTTTACAAAAGAGGGTATCCTTGCTATCACAACCCTTAAAACTCATTTAGAATCCAATCCTACATTGTGTGGGATTGGATCTTGTGGGTTTCAACCCCTCTTTTGAATGTAAAGTCTCTCCTAAGTGAAAACCATCAACCCTAGTGACCTCCCTTCTCTCTCCTTGGAGTTGGGGGAGGGGAGAACAACTAGGGTTCGATTTTTCTGCTTTACACCACTGGTAGAAGAGATGTATGTGCAACACTATTGTGAAGGAGTATAGTATGTGATATCTTGGATATCATCTTGTGTTGCAAAACACCTGTAAAGGTAAGGAAGATGACCTCAGGAGTCACTAGTACACAAGTTACTGTCTGACTTATGTGATGAGATAGAGAGGTGTTTGAGCGGTTGTTTGTGATGAAGAGGCAGAATGTTATCTGAATCACATCCACACTGGAAGAGAAGATTGAACAGGTCACTGGTATGTTGTGAGGTTAGCGAATAGCAAGACTCCCACCAGATGAAGATGCAGTCATCTTCAGAAGCAATGACCAACAATGAGTGTGTCCACACCGGATCACATGTGCCTGTTTGAAGATATGTTGCACAAACAAGGAACTCACATGAGCAGATGACAACGTGTTACTCCACCAAGTAAATGGAGCTTATCCCCTATATGCATTGAGTGCATTATAGTTGAGATAAGAGTAAAGAGATAAAGGCAAGTACTTGAAGGATCACACTAGATCCACCGGTGAATTGAGGAAATACCTTAAGTGCATGAGATCAGGGTTATGCACTAGATCGAAAGAGAAGGCATGCTGAAGAAGAGTGATGTGTTTTTCATTTAGACAAACTGGCTAAGCAGATACAGTCAGAGGAGAATGGTTTGACCGATGAAGGAGTCTAGTGAAGGTTGATGACTGGTGTCATCAAGAGTGATAACCGGTATGTAAGCCCACCGGTAATATGAGCAAGATGCAGATGCAGATGACTCTCCACCTTGGGAAAATGAGAAAATGAGCTTGCTCAAGAAAGACATGTCTGACGACCAGTTGAGGTCTTCCACCCATAGTTCAGCAGAATGCAAACATGATGAGGTTATCGGTACAGTGTGTGATACCGCCAGGGTTAGCAAATCGACAGGAAAAAGGAACCAATAGATTGGTTGGTCAGTGGTCCTATTTGGACCAACATGAAGTTCCAAGCTAGCAGTTGATCAATATGGATGCCACATGGAGTCAACATGGCGAACCTGTGTTTGGATAAAGATGGAATGTACATCGACAAGGTTGTTGCAAGGTTGGTCGACTTTAATGAAAGGTCACACAAATCACAGGACATGTTGCAGAGCTATTGCAGGGTTTTAAGGCTCGAGGTCTGGAAGACAACTATGAGTCAGCTGAGAGCAATTGAGAAGATCGAGGTGATGGAGGAAATAGCATGATAGATCTTTCATGTTTGACCAAGGGATCAGCTATTAGGGTAAAAAGAAAGTCATCAGAGATGAAAGGTGTGATCTAGGAGATGCGTAAATGGTGGAGTCATGCAGATTGATAATCTAAAAGATCAGATCAGACAAGATCCGATAAGACCTGATTGGATTTGTTTTTCCTCAAGGATGGTGAGGAAACCCTAACCACCCAGATTTTGAATTGGGTTTTGGCGGGAAGTCTGGGCTATAAGTATGAAGGCCAAAGAGATTATTTGTTGTTGCTTAATAGAAGAATATTGTGCGACTGGGAAGTGGAAGACTTCTGCAAGTAAGAGAAAATCAGACAAGTGCTCAACGAGCATCTGAGAAGAGAGTGGGAGTGAGAGAGAACCTGGTTGAAGCATTCAACCAGTTGGAGAGAAGAACCGGTAGTGTTCATATCGGTAGAGCAGAGCAGTGAGGAGGAGATTTAGTGAGAGCAGTATAGAAGAGAGATAAACTAGTAAGGCTTACTAGTAGAGAAGTAGCAGGTGAAGAGCAGCAGAGAAGTGAGTCGGTGAAGAAGAGAAGGTATCTCACCGACAGAGTAAGATATATATAATGGTTGCAAGATTCACTTGTAACAAGATAAATACTTATGTATTTGATGTTTACATTGTGAACACTGAGTTGTATCTTGGTGCAGGGGTTGTAGCTCCTTGGGTTGGTGCCCTAATGTCAAGGGTTGATGCTCCTTTGGGTTGTAGCCCATAAATTAGGTAGGGGTTGTAGGTCCTTGGGTTGGTGCCCTAAAGTCAGGGGTTGGTGTCCTAAACTTTGTAATTGTGTTTTATTGTGAGGTTGGATTGGAGCAATAGACTCTAGCAACATTTCTCTTCGAGGTTTTTCCCATCTTGGGTTTTCCTTGTATATGCTGGTGTTATGTGATTTTTGTTAGATTGTGGATTACCTGACAAAACTAATACTGGTTGTTTAGACTTTATATCATTAGCATCAGCTCCTCCTTCATTAACAACATTTTTTATTTCTTGTCTAGAATCTGGATTTGTCTAAAGTGTTGTTGTTGTTTTGGTTGTTAAAAGAGTGAGTGTTTGATGAGTTAGTTCCTTCCTTAAAAAACTTCAATGTTCCTTTCTTGATGCAGGCTTCCTCTACTTGGATTCCCTTTTCAATCAACTTGGCAAAAGATGGTATGCACTGGAGCTGGAGTTGATAACTCATCTCATTATTTAGATTGTTGATAAAGATCTCCATCTTTTCCTTTTCAAGCATGTCTCGAGGATATCTCGAAACCATATGTCTCCAACGTTGAAGAAACACGATAAATGTTTCATTGTTTTTTTGTTTGGTGTTACATACATCCAAAATGGTGATTGCGTGTTGAAAATTATAGGAGTATTGTGTGATAAATTTGTTTACCAACTCATCAAAGGATCTGATGGGAGGTGTGATTTTATACAACCACTCCATTGTTTGCTCTCCCAAACTTCTTGGGAATAGTCTCATTAAGTAAGTGTCATCGTGAGAAAACTCTAGGGTTATGGAACAAAATTCCCGAACATAATCATGGGGATCACTTTTACCATCGTATTTGTCATATTTTGGTACATCTGAATTTGGGGGAAAAGGTATCATGTTTAATCTCCCATCAAAGGGCTAAGGATAGATTTCGTCCAAGGAGTATCGCACTATGGTCCCTTGTTGCATGTCCTACATTTGCCTTTTCAGTATTTGAATTTGTTGTGTAAGAGTGACCATGGGTGCATTTGTACGTCGAGGGAAAGCTTCTTCCCTTTAATTGAGATTATCCCAAGTTCAGTCATGGTTGTGTTCGGGTGTGTTACTTTGTTCATGTATGACTTTTGGGTCATGTGTTTCTTCTTCTCTTTGTTGGTCTTGATAGGTGTAATTTCTAGACTTTGTTCTAAAATTTTGTTTGTCTACATTCCTTAATTTTTTAGTATCAAAATCTTCAAGAAGTCTAACTCCTTTGCTAGTTAGCATGAGCATATATTTTTCCTTGTCAGCTTAAATGAGTCTTTCCATGAGCCTTTGGAATGAGGGGTTTTCTTGACATTCTTGGAGAAGTTCCTCAGTGATCTCTATATCTCCCAGATTAGTATACTCAAAAGGGTTGGATAATCTACGACCCATACTTGACTTTGGTTGTGATTCGCTTTGTTTGTTTCTCTAAGAGCAAGTGACAATGGGCATTTATTTTTATCAGAGTTCCTAATGGTGTTTGGTGGATAGAATATGTTCCTCAATAAAAAATTTTGGTTACAAAGGGAGTTTCATCTTCTTCTTCTCTCTTAGGAGTTGGTGGTTCAGGTCGAGCTTCGTTATAAGTGATACAGAACTGTGGGAATAAAGAAGGGTTAATCCTTCCTCCATGATTTAAGCATTGGTTGAATGTTTCTTTCTAAATATAAGCTCTACTTCTTAAAGGTTCTTTGTCAAACTCATTTGATTCTCCTTAAATATACAATCACATGTGATGCAAGAATGCACGATGTGATTTAAAAAGTTGGTGATTGATATAGAGAAACTTATTCCTTTTTGCAAATTTCTTAGAACTTGGTTGTCTCTTCTTCAACTCAATTTTGTGATGAAGAGTTATTCTTCTCAAAATATGAGGAGTGGTCATACACAAATGATCAAGGGTTTCCTTTGATGTTGGATTGTGATACTTTGTTTGAAAAATTCAAGCTTACTTCATCAAGTGGAGATTTAGTTAGATTCGCCCCCACGACAAAGTGTGTCAAATGATATGGATAAGAGTATCCCAATATGGAAACTTGATTTGACAGCCTAAGGATTAAACTCAGTATTTTATTTGTGATATGATCCGTTAGATGGTGAAACTTTGATCAATGCGATGATACTGCCTGATTTTGGTTGGATGAAGTCTTATCTCGAGCTAGTTCAAGATTCAAAAAATTTGTTCTAAGGCTGCTTGTTTGATTTTGGAATTGTTTTCTCTAATAATTTGGTTTGGATTCTGACTAGTGAGTTTGACAAAAGGCCCAAAAGGGTACTCAGGACTGGTGATAAAAATTTTCTGAAATACCTGGTTTACTCTCTATTTTTCTGGGTTTTTACCATGTGCTAAAACAGAGACTAGATGCGCTAACTAATGGTCTATATGTGCCACAAAAAGTTCTCTATGCTCTAAGCTACCTCTTCTACGTGCTGACTGGGTTTTGTTTGAAACTATTTTGACTGAAAGATTATGCGCTAATATGCTCCTAAAAGTGCTAAAGTATGCCTCTTATGTGCTAAGTTGATGTGCAAATGCACTAAACTAGTATCACAAAGTGCTACTAAAAATTTTCTTAATCTGAAACTAGTTGTGCGCTAAAGTGAAGGTTGTGAGTGCTAAGTTTTGGTGCAGATGCATTATAGAATGATTGATATGCACTAGGAAGTTTCTCCCATGCGCTAAGTTGCCCTGACTTCTTTGTTTTCTGCCATTTTGGAATTTTAACTTGTGTTTTTTATGGATGATTTTCTGAAAAATAAGTTGCAAACATGACACACAAATGAGATAACAATTTTTGCCTATGCTAGACAAATAGTGTATGTTCTATGAGGATGTGTTCAAATCCCCGATGTTTTCACAGGTTTAGATAGCAAGTAAGACAAATTAGATAGACTCTTTATTCAAGGGTCATTAACAATATCATAGTCCACTAGTCTCGATACTCCGTCAGCTCAAACAGCCTTGTCACCCCCTAAGGGGTGCCCATTTTTTTCTCGTTTGCCACAAATTAACTCAAAGTGAATTGCTTCACAATTGAGTAGTTATCTTGGGAGATATATGGTGAGTGATCTTGGGGGTGGATTCTTCCCCACCCTTGCACTATAATATTGAAGATGTTTGGATACTGACTCGGCTCAAATTTTCTAGTTCTAAGGTTCTTAATCAAGCTTTCATTCGATCTTTGATGATAAACTCTCTCTAGAGGCTTCCCAACCTTTAAAAAAAAGGCTTTATGTATCTTTAAACATATTGGGGGAAGGCTAATCACTGAGCAAAACCATTGAAGGGACTTTTGTCAGCCTCCACTTTTGATTATAGTGGGTTTGAACACTTGGCGATAAAGTCATTTCCCACTTAGGTTGTTCCCCTCTCACCGACCATTTAAATGGCACTCTAAGAGCAACTCGAAAGGCCAGGCCTGCTAAAGGATTCAATTTCTTAAAGTAAAGAAAGCATAAGAGTGGTTTGGCTTTTGGGTCACCCAATTAAGCAGAGAGCATATACCTTCCACATTCGAGACAAGGCAAACAATATTCTTCTTAGCCTTCAAGACAATGATTTGCTAATGTCTATTTGGAGATTTTTCTCCAAAAAAGCATGGTGTTCTTTTTAGATCCTTATAGCAATCATTTTCTATCTAAGAAAATAGAAATCCCGGTCAACAAAATGAATCGCGATGTTTGGACAACAAAAGAAAAATCATGAATTGAAAACTCCCTTTCTTTGCACAATATAGAAAGTGAGGTTCTTTTTACACTTTGCAAAATAAAAATCGATCCTTTTATGCACTAAAGGAAGGTGAAGTTCTTGTGCAAATAGGAAACTTGTTCGTTTTAGACCCAAATTGAAATTTTTTTCCTAACTTGCAAAGAAAAGAGTTTGTTTTTGTTGTTATTTTTACCTTGCCAATGAAATTCTTTTTAGAACCCAAATGACGATGTAGTAAATTTTTAAGCTCAAGATGAAAACCTGTGATTCTTTCCAAATTATAGAAAAGTGAATTCTTTTTACTAGAAAGTTAAAAGAATTAAAATTCCTATTTAACTTAATCTAAACCTGCATGAAAGTGGTTAGCTACTTGCAAGAAGAAAGTCAATAAAACTAGAATCTAATGGGGGCTTACACAAGCCTAAAATTGTTTTCCTTCAGTTACAAAATTTTGTTTTTTCTTTGTCAAATCAATGTGCTATACTGTTGCACCTATGCACTACAAGAAAGCACATATGCACCACAGAATGCCTCCTATGCGCTAAGATGTTTATTGTATGCCCTACTCTATTTTCTGAATGTGCTATGATTATATAGAAGGATGTCAAACTGTTATGTGCTAACTAAAATGCTAAATGCGCTAATGAAGAGGTCTTATGCGCTAAACAGTAACCCAGAAGCGCTAACTAAAGGTTTCTATGCACTAAAGAAAGGGTCCAATGCACTAACTCAGCTTTTCCGCTTGCTTGCAATATTGCTCCTACATAAAAAATGATAAGATTAATGGGGTTAGGCCCCATGGTGGGAGTCAGAAATGTGTGTGGGAAAAATGGGGTAGAGTCCACACACCAATGTCACTCTTGGTGCAAGTTATGGAGCTATATTAAAATAGCTCATATTCCCAAGGGATGTTTCATTGTTCTCTATCTCACAGGATCCCTCAAGTCAATGCTTTTTCTCTCAGATCACTGAGCAAAGTGACTTGGGAATGAAAACTCCAATAATGAGGGATGTTTGATTAGTTTAGCATGAATGCATTCCTAGATGTGTATTATATTGAAACTAGAGTGATTTAAACTAGCATGAATATTATTCTATGATAAAGATGTCTAATCCTATCCTAACAATATATACTAGTCTAGCATGGATATGCTTATAATATTTAAATTTACTTCTAAAATGCTTATTAAGATGATTTTATCAAAGAGAGGCTAAATGCTTAGTAAAATGACTATAGATTAGATGCATGAAATTTGGATATATGAAAATGAGAGAATGAGAGCTCTATTTATAGGAAAAATAGGGCAATGGATGGTCAAGATTGGATAATCTTAAAAAGGGCCAGGATTGAAAGTTATCAATCCATGTTCATAATTCTCACCAATGAAATGGTGACAATTGTCAACAAAAGACTGCTTGAGAGGAGATGTAAGAAGCCTTAAATTTTTGAGAAGGCATGATGGTTACCTTAGGAGGTAAGGGTTAAGATTAGGTTAGGGTCATCCATTGGATAAAGCTTTTACCCAAAGGATAAACTCTTGTGCAAGGGTTAAAGGGATAAGCGAGGTCAAATCCATAATGCTTGATGAGACCCCTGGGTTAGATGAAGATTGAGCTAGGCAAAAAGTCTCTAACCATGCCAAAAGGGTTATTTAACCATTAATGGTTTGGAAGACTTCAGAGACAAATTTGTAAGAGTCCTTCCAAATTTGGGTGAACTCAACAAGTTAGCTTGTTGAAGACATAAATGCCTTAATGCTTTTGGAAGACTTTCCTCCAAATTTGAGAAGTGACATCTTCAAATTTAGGGAAAGGGGATGATTGGAGGGTTTAGGCTAATTGATTAGGATTAGATGGGTTCTAGAAGAATGCTTTAGGAGGCAAGTGGGAGATGTAGGAAAATTCAAGTGGATGGAGGGAAAATTTAATTAAAATAAATTATTTTATTTCAACAAAAATAGAAGCAACTTGCATAAATACAAGTGGGGGATTTAAATAAATAAATTTGATTTATTTACTTGCAATGATTAATTTAATTAAATGTAAATTTAATTAAAAGGGGAGAAAGGGGAATTAATTAAATAAAGTAATTTATTTAATCAAAGGTTAGAAAAGGTTTAGGTGAACTTAATTAAATAAATTGAGTAATTAATTTAATTAAATAGATGAATGTGAATAATTTAATTAAATAGAAGAATGAGGTTAAAATGAATATTCAATATTCAATTAGGAAAGTGCTTATTTTTATACGTCTACAAATACAATAGACTTGTAGAGAAGGCTTCTCACAAGAGTATCACCAACTAGAGATTCAGAGGTAGCTCAACAACTATAAGACTTTTACACAAAATCTCCATCTCACATACCTAATATATAAGATATACAATGCATAAAATTATCAAACAGTAGTACAAAACCATGAGTTAAACCACCCAAAAAGTGGTTACCAACTTATCTCCAATCTAAGATTCCCTATGGTATGTCAAAACACACACAAATAGGTGTAAATCCCTTTTACATCTCATTTATGTGTCTAACATGTTTTTTATATTTCTCATTTCAGGAGACCCAACTTCGAGAAGCCATAACTTTTAATCTAGGAATCTAATTGATAGACCATTTGAAGCATTGAAAATCTCGTGAAGTTCTATATCAAGAAATAACCTACTACATCATTCACGACCATTGTTGGTCCCAAAAATTCAGCTATTTCTTTCAAAATAGATTTTAAAACTTTCAAAAAAGGAAACTTTAATATCTTCAAAACTAGATATTATCTTGCAACAAAAATTTGTTAGCATGCTTATTTAGACAATCCATAGCTTTTGGGGAAAAAAATTGACCAATATGTGCTCAAATATAAACTTACTATAAATAGTAATGTTATGTATTTGCAAGGTTGAGACATTGTTTCCCTCACATTCTCCCACTTGTTGAACACCTTTCAAGAGAAAGGGAGTATATGCACCATAATTTAATTACTAGGGGCCATAAGGCCCATAGACCCCAAACACCATCTAAACTTCTCTATGCTCGCAACCTTAGTTAAATTTTTTTTAACATTAATCAAATCCTCTACCTTAACCAGCTTCACTCTACCATCCTTGACCATATCTTTAAAAAAATGTGAACATCAATGTGCTTGGTCCTAGCATTAAATGTTTTGTTCTTAGCTAGGCAGAACATACCTTGACTATCACAATAAACTATCACTACACCTTGTTTTATTCTAATATCAAAGAATATTTTCTTAAGCTAAATTAATTCTTTACAAGAATGAGTAGCTACCATATACCTAACTTCAATAGTGGACAAAGCAACCATAACCTATCACGTACTCATCCAATTGATTGCACCACCAAATAAATTAAGCACATAAGAACTAGCGGATCTTCTACTATAAACACACCTACCTAGTCTAAATCTAAGTAACCTTTATTGTAATGTATTAAATTACCATGATAGAAAAATAATACTTTGAGGTTCCTTTCAAATATCTGAATGCTCTTTTAACTAAATCCCAATGAACTCTACTCAAATTAGACATATATCTGGAAATAAATCTCATTGCTTAGACAATGTTTGTTCTAGTGTGGACCATAACATACATCAAACTTCCAACTACACTTTGGTAAGGCACTCTACTCATGTCTTTCATCTCTAAGGGGGATGTAGGACAATATGAAGCAAATAAATTCATTCCAACTACAAAAGATAAATGTGATGGTCTATAAGTATGCATGTTAAAACCGATGAAATAGCTCTGATACCAATTGATGGAAATATGGCAGACAACTGAGGTGGGGGGGGGTGTAAATCAGTTGTCTCAAAACTTACACAACTTAAACTTATTCTCAGATCTGATAATTAAACATGAAAACATAAATCACCAACAAATCATGAACACACATAACACCAATATTTTTGTACATGGAAACCTAGTTAAGGGAAAAAACATGGTAGGGATGAACCCACAATATAGGTATACTCTGTTAGAAGTATTACAATGGGGAATACACATGCATTTAGACACACTTTCTAGAGCTCAGTGCTCAAAACAAAAAGGCTTACTACCCAAGGAAGGCTCATCGCCTTTACAAACAGTTTCTGACCACATCCAAAAATTATGAACTGGGAAAGAGCATCTCCTTAATGCCTGGTTCAGTTCCTTTGAATCACAAAACAACTTTCTTCTTCACACTTCTTCTCTGTCTTTAAAATATGTATACATTCAGTGCACATACATACTCACACTCATCCACACTCCACCACACGAATACAATATTATTATAATTATTTATACATGACATCAACCTTGGAGAAATCATCAAGGTCAGCTCAACACTCACTACCTAATTACAAAAATAGAACCTCACTCAATACAATATTTCATGCGGACCAAGAAATCTTGGTCAATACATATCACAGACCCAGATATTTTGCCTCAAATATGTTACACCTCCAAGAATTACTACTCGAACATTTGCAACATGCTACAAGCATCCAATCGGCCAAGAACATGAAGAACACCAACATACCGAAGGGAAAAATCAATTACGAGCTAAACGATCAATGCGGACCACCAGCACAAAAGGCACACAATCCAAAAAAATTCACAAGCATCATGAATTACCATAGAAACATCCACACCAATGCAAATTACTAGAATCACCAACATCTTCATACCGGACCTCAAGAACACTAACTGCAATAATTGTCAACCTTGAAAAATCACTTGTAGACCTCCAAACCATGAACCATTTGAATTGAGGACATAGACCAACATTCCAAACATACCTCTAGATCTGCAGAATGAGATAGTACAATGTGGAGCAATGCAGATCAAAATACTATCACTCTATCACCACTGAACAACTGGAAAACCATCAATAACACAGATACCCATAACTCAATCAAATCTCCATGCAGACCTCTGAAAAATTGAACTGAATCAACTACAGACAACCCTTTACAAACCCTTTAATCCACAAACTCTGATATTCATCATGCTTACAACGTTGAACAAACCTAGCTCACTGAATTTCACTACATCACTGTCACAAATAGAAAAATATGTTGACATCAATGATGACACATCTCTCAAATATCTCTCAAGCACATATTTGCAACATTCTTCCAACAAAAACCTCTATAAAACTAAATTTACATAGTTAGTTCAGCATGTTCATAAATTTCTACTCACTCTATCTCTTATAATTTCATCCCAATAATGGAGTTTATCTACACCAAGATCTTTCATTTTAAATGTAACAAGTTGAGACTTTAGTTCTGAAATCATTTTTTTCCCTTTACCAATGAATAACACATCATCAATATATAATGTAGTGTATAATAAATGATCACCATTAGATTTATAATAAAGACAATGATTTGATTTAAAATGCTCAAATCCCAAACTTAACTCACACACATATCAATTTTTTTGGTACAACATCGTAAAACTATATTTGAGGCCATACACATATATCTTCAATTTACAAACCAAATTACTTTTATATTTTACCATGTAGTGCTCTAGTTGTGTCATATAAATTTCCTCCTCTAAATCACCATGAAGGAAAGTAGTTTTCACATCCATTTGCTCAATCTCTAAATTACAAGTAACAACAAAAGAAAACAAGAATATAAGAGATGTCATATATTCAACAAGAGAAAATATCTCACTGTAATAAATACCCTCAACCTAGGAGCAGCCTTTTGCAACCAACCTCACTTTGTACTTCTCAATACCTCCAACCAAACTAAGCCTTTTATTGAACATGCATTTGTAAGAAATAGATTTTCATCCTTCAAGAAATGGTACAAGATCCCATGTATCATTATTTTTCAAAGCTTCCATTTATTCATCCATAGCAATCTTCTAGGATTCTACATCATTCATACATAATGCCTCTTCTATAGATATAGGTTCATCTGGGTTAGTATTAAAAAAAAAACATCTCCAATCATCAGGTGAATACCTTTAAGGTGGTTTTCTATGCCTTGTATACCTCCAAACTAAATTAGAGGTTCTTCCTCCTCTTCTAAAGATTCAAAGCTAGATGAGCTCTCCTCAACTTCTTATTTATTTAAGGGTTTTGATTCAACTTTCTCAAGTGTAGAAGGAAATTGAATCACATATTCCTACGTAGTTTGTTCAAGCTACAATTTAATAAAATGAGACTTAGTTTACCTAAAAATAACATTGTTACTATATATTACCTTTTATGCAACAAGATCCCAAAGCTTGTATATGCACGGTGGTATAATAGGGCTTCACTAGTTTCTCTATGTAAACACGGAATAAATTTATTTTACACGGTCCTTATATTAAATGGGAGATGAAAGTCAATAGATTCTCTCCAAGGGATGAATTTTGATTGTCTTCATATGGCTCACTTTGTGGGGTTCAATTGGATACTAAAAATAAGAAAATGAATGCTAGATCTAGGGCTAAAGGTGGAAAACTGATATAAATGAGCATGAATAGGCAATTCCATATCAAATATGATGTTGTAATCATAGATCTAAGATAGGGAAGACGAATGGAACCTATGACTGGAATCTAGACCTAAAAATTTAGGACAAAGTAGCTACGAGAAAATATATTCCTCGAATGTCGATTGCAAACAATTTTTATTGATCCAAAACCAAAATGTTGCTCAAAGTCTACCCTAGAAGTTTCATGATAAATTCATAAGACAACGTAGTGTGAACTAAATATATCCTCTACTTTTGGCACCTACAAAAGATGGCTCTGATTGTATCTGTCTGTCTTGCTTGATTCCAAACTTACAACTCTTCAACCTGTCACCTACACATAGAAAGAGAAGAAATATGTTGGGAATAGGGGTTTTCCTAAGTCAAACCCAAAGTTTGGAATTAACCCTTGAAATGAATTGAAATATTGAAGTAAATGTTGAATGTTGTATGTTAGATCTATTGTAGATGATTGTAGGTTGATGATACAATGCTCTTTGAATGTGATCATAAGTCTTGATGCAATAACATGATATAACATGAAAAGACATGAATAACCTAATCAAGCATACATGTTTCCATTCATATTTATCTAATGTGTTGCTTCATGGTGTCTAGATCTTGAAGAATATGGTGGGATGATATTTTTCCTTTATACTCTATGATAGTGCTTGATAACGAATTCTTGTGATGATAAATTGTGGAAGTGAAAATGAATAGGGAGGATTCTCAAGTATATAGGGTTCTTAAGGTATTTCCTTGATTAGGCTAATCTCCAATGATAAAATTGAGACATCATGACCTAAAACCAATGAGCAAGAAACATACATTGACCTATTCAAAATTGAGCCCTTTTTGGTAGGACAAGGGTACTCTAGGTGCCACTATTGTAGGAGGCACCATTGTCCACACAAAACCAAGTTAACATATTAGAGATGGTATGCACATAGCCAAAGATAGAATTTTGAATCACCAAGTGAAAAAATGACATTAGTTTTTAGGTGAAAGATCAAAAATAGGCTTGGATGAGAGCTAAAATGGGTCACACTAAGGCAAGGGCACAAAAAGTGGTGTAAATTATATAGGGTAATTTATGATGCTACAATATCCTTTCACACCATAGCTATACTCGATGAAGATACATTCCACAACCTTGTTCTTCAAATTTGCTCATTTTTCCTTTGGCACATGTGCATATGCCTTACAACCAAAAACTCTAAGATATCTCAATGGAGGCTTATTACCTAGGAATGCCTCCATAGATGTTTTATCAACAAAGAGCTGATGTGGTAGACCTATCAATCAACTAGCAAGTAGTGGTAACAACTTTAGCCCAAAACTTTTGTTCTAGACTAGAATCACTCAGCATACTTGTAGCCTTCTCCATCAGTGTCTTATTCATTCTTTCTACAACTCCATTTTTTGTGGAGAATATGAAGTTGTCTTGTATTTGTGAATGCCACAATATTTACGCAATCTATCAAAATCATTAGAGAAAAATTCACCACCATTATCATTCCTCAAATATTTTATTTTCTTTCTAGTCTACAACTCAACCATTGCTTTAAATTCTTTAAATTGTCTAAAAACTTCAAATTTACTTTTGAGAAAATATACCCATTGTTTCAGGGGTAAAATTAGTCATAATTAATCAGATATATAACATTGGACCACAAACTCTAATCTAATTAAAACCAACTCCTAAAGACAATGAAATACATCAAATCAATGGAATATCAAAAATAACATAATGAAACTCCCTCAATTGATCTAAATAAGCTTCCATTGTTCTTCTCTAAATTATGTGATAGGTGGCTCTCAGGTGTTGCACTAGGATTCCTGCATATGATAGATACAAATATTTTGAAGATACTGATTCTAGATTGAATATGAGAAATAAGTCTTACTTTTATAGATTTTTGGGTGAGATGGGGTGATATTTGGAACTGAAGTGTTGATAGATAGTTCACTGATTTTGATTGATCAGTTAAGTGGATTGATTGATGTGTTAACAAGATTGATTGGATAGTTGACTCAATTGATCAACAAGTGGACTGAATTTATTAAGGAGATGATTGATTTGATTGATTAGTCAAAAAAGGTGACTGGGAGTGAAAAGGGGAGATTGGAGAGTAAACTGAGTTAACTGATTTGATGAACCAGTTAGGATTTTCAACATGTGTTGTAGGAATTTGAGTTGAAATTCATTTTCATTTTGATTTGAATTTGAATTTGGATTTTCGAATGATGAAATGCACATGAGATTTACTGAAATTTATTGAAATTCAGATTTGGTAAAATGTGAATTTGTGAAAATGAAATTAGATGGAATGAGTTGAAATTCAAATTTGGGGAATTGGAGGAATTAATTAATTAATTAATTTAAATGAAATTATTTAATCATTAAAAATGGGATTAATTAAATAATAAAGATTATTTAATTAAGGGAATTAATCATAATTAGTATTTAATTAATATTTGAGAAAGGGGGTTAATGATGAATTGATTAAAAGATAGAAATTGAATTATTAGTAATGTGAAAGGTGATGATTGAGTTAGTTCAAAAGAATAATTAGCTTAATTAAATAATTAAATAATTACTTAATTAATAAGAAAAATAATTAGTGTAAGATAAATGAGACATTTTAGGTGTCTACATTTGCCCCTCTTTGAGACAATGTTGAAACGACGTTGTTTCAAAGAAAATACAAAATTTATGCCCCAGTATGCCCTGATGACACTTTAGGGTGTAAATATGCCCCCTCAGGAAAACTGATAAAAAAATTATAGAATTGAGACCGTTTTTCGATACAATGCTCATGAGCAATCACGTCAAGTTTCGTGCTATTTCCAATCCATTTGACTGGTCTACAAGTGATTTGAAGTTCAGGGGGTCCATGGCTGTCAGAGTGGTAAAAAATAATTCGCAAGGATTATGCAGCTTTGGAGAGAGAGAGATCAGATCACTGCGAAGAGGGATAGTCTCTAGAGAGAGAGAGACGAGGCTATGCAAAGGGCACAATTGTGAGTTGACTCTTATCAAAGATATTTTGTTGCTGGCACAAATGCACGTTAGATGGCTGATAGGTTATTCCATGATGGATATGAGACAACAAACTGATGTCGTCACTATGAGGCATTTGTCCTTGAGGGTTAGAGAGTTCCTAGCTATCGAGCCTCTTGATATCAGAGCAAATCACAGTCATAGAGTTGGGACATGAGCAGTGCTAGAGTGATGGGTCCACCTCAGGCACCATCAGGACATCCTGGGGCAAGATCCAGTAGGCAAGAACCTCCTGATGATTTGGGTAGTGTCAGTTGACACTTATTGATGATGTTATTTGAGCCATTGGGCTTTTGTTGTATATTCTGACATATTATCATTTTTGAGTTATATATGATATGCATTTTTGGTGGTGGTTTATATGCTTTGTGTTTATTGATGATGCATGTTTTTTTCTATTATGCATTCTATATGATTTTATTTATGCTTTCTATGTGATTCATGATTCTATGTGATGCGGTTCTATATGATGATTCTATGTGATGATCTTATATGTTGTTTATGATGCATGAATTTATACTAAAATGAATGCAATGTTATGTGATTAAATGCAAATGCAATTAAAGTGTCCTTAATTAATATAATTTAAATGGTAATGAATCTAAATGATGTTTGATGCAATCACTAAATCAAAATGTATGTGACTAACTTTGAGTTCAATGAATGAATGCAACTATATAAAGGTGGTTCAAATGATAATGCACTTAAAATGAATGGATATTATAATGAAACTAAATGATTTTAAGTAATATTGCAACTAAAATGAATCTAGAGGATGGTGTAACTAAATGAATCGACTCAATGAATGAATGCAATGCAACTAAATGAATGAATGTAATGCAACTAATGCTTTTTTTTTCAAATATGCCGGAATATTGCTTTGCCCTTTTGACTCATTTAATTTAGAAGAAATATTAGTAGGATGAAAGAGGGGGAAAAACTGATGAGACAAAGAAGATGTTAAATGATGAAATGATGAGAAAGAATAATTAGGTCAATCCACGAAAAAGATATTTAAATGAAGAATGATCTTGATTGATATAATCAACATGATGAGATTTAGAAAAATGAAATGATATGATTGATGATTAATGATCCTTTGTGTCTTTATTCATAGTGCAACATGTATTAATCACTGAGCCTTATTATGTAACAATGAAGCTAAGTACATCAAGGTATAAAGAACCAAGACGTAAAGATATCTCATTGCAAGAAAAAACACTTAGTAGACAAGGAGTGAACCCTCTGTTATGGGAATGATGCTAGGAGTCCAGGTATGTGTGGCGTTCAGATATTGAATGCACTTATCATAGATACCCATAACACCATTGCCACAAAAATTCATTGGTTCACACCATAAACAACAAACAAAGAAAAGGATCATGCCCATCATAGCCCCTCTAGTCACTTTTGGACATCCTTGAGTAGCGCAAAAACATGAACTTTGCCAATTGATAAAAGATAAAAAACCAAATTAGACAAAACTTGATAGCTATACTGATTGTGCCTTTGCTTTGATTGTTTGATGTGATGGTTGATAATGTCTGATCTCAGTTTGTTTGGACCTTGTTTAAGACTAACCTGTTTGGTTTCAAGTGTATCCATCTATGTTTAAGACAAGATAATGATCACTTGATATGAATAGTGATACGATTGATAAGACAATTTGATCAGTTGATTGTAGATTTTGGTAAGATAGTTTTATCCTTTGTGAACTTTGTGCGAAGTGTTTGCCAGATATCTGATAGAATGTTTGATTCTTGTGAGACATTTTATTGCAAGTTTTCGATGTTTTTCAAATTTTCGATGTTTTTTTAGATTTTGTGGATCATTTTTTAATGTTTTTGGTTGATTTTATGTTTTTTCGATTTTTTGGGATTTTTGCTTGTTTTCAATTTGTTTGGATGCTTTTTCAGGACTTTTTACAGTTTTTATGGTTTTAATGACTTTATATGATTTTTAGGATTTTTTAGGATTTTTTACAACTTTTTACAATTTTTTAATGATTTTTTAACGACATTATTTGATTTTTAGGATTTTTTCAGGACATTATTTGAGTTTTAGGATCTTTTCAGCTATGCCCGCAATATGCAGACCTATGATGACATGATGATCCGCAACATGTACATGGAGACAATGAATTTTTGGCATGACCTATGTTAATGCAGTATGCAGGATGAAGATGCATTTCCTATTCGAACAAGGATGATTGTGTGTGTCTTTCATTTTGAAATGCACTAATTTAATTAAAGGTGTGAAACATTTCAGAGATAGGAGTTCAATCGATTCTCAGAAGACCTTAGACCATCCAACTTAACACACTATGTAACCAAGGTATATAAATGGAGACGCGGAAAACTTCCCCACCAATTCCTGAGACTTGATCTTATTTTTCCCACGCGTGTGAAATTAAATTTATTCCAACTCTTATAACCATTAGAGACCCTTGGAATCCTATGCGACTAGCCACGTGAGTTATTTTGACTTCAAAATTATCCTGGATAGAGCTTCGCTACCAGTCAGATGTCTATAGCCTCGATGAGGTTATACACTATAATCTCTCAAATATTGCTCCATTGCCAGTAGGTGTCCATAGCCCTGATGGAGTTACTCACATGTTCCCATAGTCAAGCTTTTATCGCACTTATATGCGTGATATAGTTGGAATCCAATAACACTGAGAGGGGGGGGGGGTGAATCGATGTTGTATCGGAATGATTAATTTTAGCCTTATTAAAACTTGCATACACCAACCGGTATACCGGTACATACATAATTGAAAGAAGTAAAGAAACCAATAAGCCAATCACATAAATGAGAACCATAACACATAATTATACATGGAAAAACTGAAAGAGGAAAAATCACAGTAGGATTTGTGACCCACAATATCAATCCATTAGCCATATGAAGAGATATTACAAAATATGAGGGGCCTGCACTTGCACGAAGGCTTACAGCCTAGAGCACACTGCTCAATCACAAAAGGAGCCTCATTGACTACATATAAATCTAGACTACAATCCAGAGAAGTGTTGAACTGCTAAGATAACATCTTCTATGCCAAAATACAGTTCTGGTTTAAGTTATGTTTGTTCTGGTCTAAAACCCTAAACCCTTTACCGAAATAACCCTTACATGGATTTCCTCACATACATAATCTCTCTAATATATTTCACATCATATTACATTCGCATATCCATAATCTCCTATTCCATGTCCATATCAAAATGATCTAATCCAAGTGACCTATATACCCTATACAATTTATCATGCCTTATCTCGGCTTACAAAGATATATACAATATCAATTTACATGTCAGCCAGATAACATAAATGCATAAATATTAAAACCAATTGTCAATGCCAAATCCAAGAGATGTCGGCCTCCAATACCAATAACCTTTAAGTAAACCATGTCAGCTTGCATTTTCAGACACCAAAGAAATCCTTCTGCCTTGTCGGTGTTGGTGTCGGTATCGGTGCTAGTGTAGTGTCTGTGAATTGCCTGCCTATACACAACTGAACCAAAACATGAAGCTGGAACACAATACCATCTTGCAATCAATGAAAACATAGTGAAACCAACCAATTGAGTGTCAATTGCCAACAATCTCCTCTTCGGCATTGATGGCAACACTCATATAAAAAATAGTCAAGGTTTCATCTGTTGGTTTCATCCTTCCTACTCCCCCTGAGCTGAATATTCATTAATGCAAAATACTCCACATCTCTATATCTCCATAACTCCATATATATAACTCTCATATCTCCCTCTAATGTATAAAAATCTTTCTATTCTTTTTCTTTTTCACATCTATATCACTCCCCCTTTGACATCAATGACATCAAATATTCTAAAAAGATTTAAAAAAACTGTACAATGAATATCCCAAAATATCTTACCAGAGCTTAACAAATTTCAAAATATCTGGATAAGCCTTCTCCAATAGCTCAAGATAGGTATCCCAACCTATTTTGAAAGTGTCATAAATGGATACAAGTCCATGTAGTATATGGGCAAATGACTCTTTCTCATTTACCTCTGCCGATGTGGGTTTTCCCACCATATCCATACATTCTTTCTTATGTACACTGAGTGAATCCAACTGGGGACTCACCAAGCCTCTCAGACTTCTGGATCTTCTTATAATTTTGTCTCTTTCCTTCTCAAGAATAAAAATTTGGTTTTCCAAAATCAAAATTTGACCATCAATTGATGTAGTCAATGAAATCAATCTATCAAAAGAATTAGCTATATTTACAATTTTCTCTTGAAGTTATTTTATCTTCTTATCCACATTGGTTGTAAGTATATCAATGTTACAACATACCCTATAAATATTTGTGCATTGCTTCAAGGAATTTTTTATTAGTTTCAGCTTCTCATCAATCTTCTTCTTCTCAGATTCAATTACTTGATCAAATGCAACTCTCTTAGCCTGAGTAAACCACTCCAATGCTTTCCGGTTTGAAATCTACTATAAGGATTAAAAATCCTTTGAAATATGCTCAGTAATAATATTAAGCTTGTCGGATGGGCTTTCTTCATTGTCAATCTTGCACTTTGGAACTAGTCTGTGTAAAATAGTAATTGATTGATCAATAATCCCTTTGTCTGTAGATCTCTCCTTCATTAGTTTTTGTGTTGCCATCATCATGAGTTTAGTAGGACTCATCTCTGTTATGTTTTTATTCTTGACCTATGAGGTGTCAATTGACAACAATGATGGACCAACTATTGGTTCCATATTGGATTCCCCTTTCTTCTCTTCTGAAGATTTATCCTTTATAGCTTCCTCACTTGCACTGGTGGCTTCGCCACTTGGTGCAGTCTATGTAACTTTTGGTTCCTCTATAGGAACTATAACCTTAACCTGTACATTTGTGTTTGGAGGACTTTTATCCTCAATATTAGTATCCTTTACAACATTAACTTGTTTACTCTCTGTATTAACCGATATCTCAATATTTGTTTGTACATATGTATCAACCAGGGGCTTAATTTCCACTATCTTAATGTTTTTCAAAACTGAGGGTGAAGTACCCATAATCCCCTTTTTGTTTCCTTCAACTGGGTTTTCTACAGTGTCTATCTTGGTTTCCGATGAAGTAAATAATCCTCTGTTCTCTCCAAGGAATTTAACCCATGCTTTTTGAGTCTCCTTTATTATTTCATTTACCCTTCCTAGCATCAGACTAGTTATTCTATGTTTTCTATTAAAGACTTTTCTATCTGCCACCTCAAGTGTATTTTCCATTTCATCTGGAGAAATAGTAACACAAACAGATAATAGCTCTTGAATTTTAATATGCTTAACTTCTTGCATAGCTGACAGTCTTCTAGCATCTAACATATTATACAACTCAGCCGGTATTTGATTTTCAATTTCTATTAACTTTCTTATAAATATCCAAGTATAATAAGATTGCTTCCTCTACCTCTCTTTGTTCATCCTCCTCTAAGTGTTCATAATAGAACTGTACATTCTTTAACATGCCATCCTTAGTGATTCCATCTACTAATTCTGCACAAGTTTTAGGTGGAACAATATTTCCATTACCAGATTGAATAGCAATATCAATGTCATTCTTCTTCTTCCTCTTTGCAGTACTGGATGCAGCTGAAGTGGTTACTTTTGGTGCTTGATTATTTGTCGGTATTTTAAGTGTAACCTTCCTAACCAGTTGCTTTGTAACTTCAATCTTTATTTCCTCTGTTTTCTTCCTTGCAACCCTCTTGAATGCCAATGGTGTGTCATCCTCAGATTCAGACTCTGCAGTAACAGGCTCAATGTGTACTTCTGGATTCTTCCTCTTCCTGCCTTTCTCTTAGATAACATCATTTAATGCCTTAATGTCCTATGAGACCTTCTCCACAAATTTTCTAGCCTTTCCTTCCTTCTTCTCTCTCTTCTTTTGGTTGAACTTTGTTTCAACCTCATGTGTTTTCTATTGTGCAGTACCACTTGGCTTCTCGTTTCTCATCAATAGGTTCATCAATGAACATTTTTGCATAGGCATCAAGAATCTGTGCATCCACCTCATAGCCCATTTCCTCAATCCAAATCTTCGGTGGCTTAACTTCTTCCATAAGTGTTTCATCCTTCTTTACCATGAAGCATGTATCGGTTGAATATTTTTCTACAATATGCTCAGGTACCCTTACCCTAGACCTCATATATTTTTAAAATGCCTTGAAATATCCCCAAACTTTATCATCTCTCTGACTTCCTAAAGCAGCAATTGACTATTTCAATTGTCTTTCTACCGAGATGTCAAATGCCCATTGCCTTTTACCAAAACTGGGTGTATCTTTCATGAAAAATAACTTCAAGCAAACTATCAAGTTGCCATACCGGAAGGTACCCTTCTTTTCTCCCTTAATCTTCCCTAGGTTTATCAACAACTCATCTAACATCCAACCACATAAATCAAATTTCCTATTCTCTCTCATCATTTTGTGTGTGGGGGAAAAAGTGACAATAAGCAAACATGCCCTAATCTCACTTTCAATCACACATTTGTGGAATACGAAAGAGCCTAGAGGTATCACACAATTGCCTACTTCTTTTTGTGGAAGAGAGAGCCATGGGCTACCTATTAGGATTTCTATTCCTTTGTTGTAATAGAAAGATGAAATGATGCAAGTTCAATTCCTAACCCCAAAGTGCAAGTATGAACTAATAACAAGATTGCAGAATTGAACTTAAATAATGGAAAGTTGTAAACACAAGGACAAGACAAGAATGTAAATGCGTACCCGATGTTAAAATATGAATGAAAATGTTCGGGACGGGGGCGTGGGCGCCACTGTCCTGATTCTGCTCCTGAAACTGCTCTAGAAACTGTTGTTTTGCAACTTGGAAAGCTATCAAAAATGCTGAAAACTGTTGTTTGTCAGGAGGACCAGGGTGCCCAGCGCCCCTGTCCCAGGGACTAGGATGCCTAGCGCCCCTGTCCTAGTAGGACAAGAGTGCCCCATGCCCCTGTCCTGATCTTCTACTCCGAAACTTGGTGTGAAGTTCGGTCTTAGTCTGCTTCTCTCGGATCTGCAACTTGCGGTGTCGTCTGAATCCGAAATCTACACTTATATCTGAAAAAGGTATGGTGGGTGGCTATATAGGGTTTTGCCTTAGTCAAACCCCTTCTTTGGTGATTTCCACCTCCACGAATAGCCAAGTTGTATTGTAAAAGTAATGTGTGTGCAGACCTTTTGTGTGTGCAAGATCCTAAAATGAAAGTAAGCAAACTAGAGCAACCTAGAAAGTAAACCCTAATTGCTTGTAAATGATAATGTAAATGCTCTAAATCAAGATGCAAAGTGATCTAAACCATGAATAAATGATATATTGAAGCTTATGCAAAGACATGAAAACAACATGAAATCATACCCAACCCCCAAGGGAGGGGTACAAGCTAATCTTCAGTCGGTAATCTCCTATTGTTCTCCAATGTCTCCCAAGCCCTAAACGGATGAATGGAATTGATAAATGCTTGATAGAGGGATGTTGAATGTTGTTGAAGTCTTCAAAGATCTTCTCTTTCACTGCATATAAGGTTCCTGAAAACCAAAATTCCCCATCCTTTCAAATGAAGAAAGAGAGCTCTTATGTATGAAACCCTAGATCTTAATTTCAACTTTAGGCTGACTTAGAGATTGAATTTCCTGCCAATATCTTGGGGTTAAGCTTTATTTTATGATTAGATCACGCTCCTACAATTTCGGGAAAAATGTCCAGGACCATGTGCACGCCGGGCGCCATGGTCCCGACAACTTTTCACCAAATTTTCAGGGCCGTCGGATATGATGATTTTAGAGAGAATCCCGAAGTTACAGCTGATTTCGAGATGTTTTGACCCCCGAAATCAAGCCCCCAAGTTCAAAATAGGACCTAATTAGGGTTTTTGATTAAATGATGTATTGGAGGAATAAAATGAAAGGGGCACACTTTAATGAAAAGGGCCCAACTTTATGATATGGGAGATGATAAAATAGAACCTTAGACCTAATTAATTTAATTAATTAAGTGCTAAAGGGGAAATGCAATGCAAAATGCAAAATGCGCCAAGGCGGGTGCTAAACTAGGTGTGAAATTGTACCACCCTAGCAAGTGCGTACAATTTACGATGCTACATTTAGCCCCCACTTTAGCGGTCATATGAACACTACATGCATATGCAAGCTAAAGTACAGAAAAGTAAACATTATTTGAAAAAGGATATATCCATAAGTCTGTCGAACGAAGCCCCCAGCGGTATCTGCAGTACACAGTTAGGAACCGCACCCTACAAAACACACGTTAGATCACAAAATCACCTAATACTTACTAAGGAAGGTGATGAAAATTCGAGGGTAGCTATATGCCCCCCCTGTTTCGGCTTGCTAATTTTAGTGAGTTGAAACAGGGTATCATGTTTACCACTTCGAATTGTTAAAGAATATTGATGACAAATGCTCACAAGAAGATTTGATATGAGATCAAAAACTAATGGAGAATCATTTGGTAAGAAAGAGGACAAAATCTCAATTCCAACACAACAAAGAGTGTGAGGATTTGAGAGTTCTCTAACACAAGATGAAGGATGTAAATGGAAAGAGAAGAAAAGAAAGGAAAAAAAGCATGAATACACACATTGGTGATCCATGAAAAGAATAGTGAGAGAGAAAACATGGACTTCTCGCCCCTAGATCTTGTCTAGGTGATCCATGGGAAAAAGGTCATGGAAAACTAGCCCCTAGAGACTGTCTAGGTGATCCATGTAAGGGAGGAGAGTGAGAAAGTCTAGCCTTATGCCGCTAGTTCCACTCAACCTCGTGCATGTGTGTGTAAGTGAGGTTAGAAGCACCTCATAGGAGTCTATGCTCGAGTATGCTAAAACCTGTATATGTATAGTACAAAAGCGTGACATCTCGCTCTAAGAGTCTGTGCTCTGGTTCCGAGAATAATCATCTTGCATAAAAGAAAAAAATGGAGACACCTCGCTCTAAGAGTCTGTGCTCTGGTTCCGAGAATGACCCATTGCTCAAAAAGTGTAATGTTTATGTCATAAGTAACGTAGAACAAGGATACCTACCTTCATAACAAAAGAAGATACCCCAAAAATGCAACAATGTCATAGATCCAAGCAAGAGATTTTTGCACTCTTTAAGCAAGGATAAGATAGTTGAAAAGGGATATCTTGTAGTATGTGTAAAGGAGATCCTTAGAGGAGAAGAAATCTTTGTACAAAAGACACCTATCCCCAAGAGGAATTGTCTTAGACAAATATAACATCTTCTAGAATAAGACAAAGAAGAGAATAAGAATGCAATACTTCCTCCTTTTGCGAGGTGAAAGTGATTCTTAATGAAGGATAACGCTCTTTTTAACCCAATTGGGAGAGTGAATTCATTATGGATGTATTTTACCAAGTGCAAAAGAGGTTGTAATCAAGGACTTACACCTCTTGTAAGAAAGAATCCTTGAACAAACAACAACAAATGCATACAAGGAATAGCATCAAGTAATAAAGTTCACACCATCCACGAAATAGGAAAAAGTGGATCCTTAGATAAAAATAAGGAAAGATCATTGCCTCCCAAGGACAAGGACAATGAGAAGGACTTACACAATCTTCTAGGGAGATATTTAGACATAAGCAAAATGTACTACATACTCACATGAGTTCATGCAAGCAAGACATTAGTGTATGTAAAATGCTCCTCACAAGAAGTGGGTAGGATAAGAAAGAGAACACACATCTTCTCCCATATCTAGGAAAAGAGGATTCTAAAGAAAAGATGATCAATATTTCCACACTATTACCCCATAGGAACAAGAGATAACATAGAAAAATTAGGCTATTATGTTGCTTCAAAAAATATGATTGCACTTGAAATTGTACCATCATGAACGACAATGAGCCCCCAGTAAATGAGCTACCAATGTCACATGATGATGAGCAACATAATAGCCATTAATGTTATTTAAAGCCATGATAGATTGAATGAGGTATTTGAATATGACATGCTAAATGCTCAACTATAAGTGAGATCAAAAACATGTATAAAATGATAAAAATTGAAGAAGGAACGTTACGAGAGAGATGAGTGTAATTTATTAGAGCCTTATCCCTGTAGGAAAGGACTTTATGATGAATAGGAGATAAAGATTCATAAGTGGATTTAGAAATTTGAGGGGAGTCATAAAGAGATTTTCTCATCGCCAAGATTTCCTTATGAGGGGAATGAGAGTTGATAGAAGTAGAAGATGATTTAGTTGAAGTGAGATCATCATCACTACTA
This sequence comes from Cryptomeria japonica, assembly GCF_030272615.1. Taxonomy (NCBI): domain Eukaryota; kingdom Viridiplantae; phylum Streptophyta; class Pinopsida; order Cupressales; family Cupressaceae; genus Cryptomeria; species Cryptomeria japonica. Next base: position 774,691,563 of record NC_081409.1, on the reverse strand, counting down.
AATATAGCATTCACACTGAGAGATGGTCTTTTAGATGCTTTGGTGGGCTTAGAAAGATTATATCCAAGTCCAAATGAATATTCATGCATGTTATGTTCTAAAGGAACTTTAATTCCTTGTTCATTTGCGCCACCACCATTTCCACTATAGCCACTCTTAGCCAAAATATGGAAACCATGACCATAACGATTAGCCATTTCAGAAAGAAAACTTGGTTTTTCATAAGACAAAGAATCAAATTCTTTAGAATTAGAGGTGTAAGGAGAAGAAGTTTGAGAAGCGGCCACAAAATTATTGCTCATAGGTTCAAGTAAGACTAATTGATCTCTAGTTTCTTCCTTCTTTTTAACTTTAAGCTCTCTAGGAGGAACCCTATACTCACCTACAAAGGTGGGATTAAAATCAAGAGATCCCCAATCATCTTCTGCGAGAACCTTCTCAGGATAAAAAGCCTTTTCATGTGTAGATTCAAGTTGAGAAGAATATTCTTCAAGAACTTCAGACTCATCCAAAGAATTTTGATTATTAGAGGGTGATGATTCATCCATAGGTATCTTGCTTAACGAGTCATCACTAGAAGAGGAAGGCTTAGAAGAACTCCCTTTGGAAGTAGATGTTTGCAAACAAGCTTGAAAATTAGTATCACCTATCAAGGTATATGTCTTATTATTATAAATAAATTTAACTTGTATATGCAATGTAGAGGGGACAGCTTGCATACTGTGAATCCAAGGTTTGCCTAATAACAAGTTGTATGTTAGATTTCCCGACATAACATGGATAGGAGTAGGCAAAGTAACAGGTCCCACTGTGATGGGTAAGGTGATAATACCTAATGAAGACTTAGCCACATTATCAAAGCCTCGAATGGGACGAGAGTCAGGCTCAATAAGGGATGTATCCACATTCATCTTATGCAATAGATTAATGCTACACACATTAAGGCCAGAACCATTATCTACCAGTGTTCATCTTATAGCAGTGTCATTTATGATAACCACAATCATCAAGGGATCATATTGATGTTGAATTTCGCTAGTAGGCAACTCATCTTGAGTAAACACAATATGAGCTTTAGGATTCATCACAGAGTTAACCAAAGACACTATATTACTAGATGTATTAGGTGGAGGAACATTCAAATCTTTCAAGGCATCTTGTAACATTCCATGATGAGCGGAAGAAGTTTGGATCAAATCCCAAAGGGATATCTTAGCAGGGGTAGCTTTAAGTTGTTCTATGAGATCATAGTCCTTACTAAGCATTTGTGAAATACGAGGAGCTTGAGGAAGAATAGGTTGGGAAGGAGGAAGTGAAGTTGGGATAACTGGAGGAGGATTAGGTTGCCTATTGTTTCTTGTGTTATAAGTATGGGCAACCGCATGATAACTCTCTCTAGTCAGTTGCTTAGCATACTCATAAGGGCTCTTAGTAGAATAACCTCCTTGCATAGTAATAATAGGTTTCTTAGGAGTGCAAAAAGAATCATTAGCATAACCACCTTGAACCACTAAGATAGGCTTATTTAAAGGTTGAGAATTTTGAGAAGGACAAGCACCTTGGACAGTGAAGAGAGGTTTGTTAGGTGTTCCATTCACACGTATCAAATTGATTGAGGATTGTTTAGAGGAATGAACAAAAGTGTTGGAAGAATTATTGATAGTCTTCTCTTGCACTAAAATCTTATCATGGATTAAATCAATTTTAGGAGAGAGACAAGGGGTAGGCATTGATGTTCTAGTAGGAAAAGTAATACTAGGAAAGGTCATATCATCCTCTATCATCAAAGGATCTACATGGGGAATAAACTCTCTAGGAGAAGGATCAACATTACTCTCTAAAGTCTCACTTTTGAGAGGGAGATCTTTGAAAGAGATGTTAACCATCTTGCTTTGAACTAGAGTATCCTTATGAGTAGAACCAAGTTGAGGAGAGGGAGATGCTTTATTTTTAGAGGGAGAATAATTGAGATTCAAGGAAGGTGAGAAACTATCAAGGGAGTTTTCAATCTTGATTTCATCCCCTTTGGCTAGGGTTCTCTCATGGGGTAGAGAATAATCTACACATTCTCCTAATGGTTCATCCCAAATAGTGAGGTGATTGAAAGGAATGTTTGAAGTATTGTCAATTTCGGGAGAGGAGATAACATTGTTTATTGATTCCTCATTCTTAGGAGGGAGAGCATCAATAGATGTGTTAAACTCATCCTCTTTCCTCAAAATATGCTCAATATGATCTTTAGGGGAAAGAGAATTAAGGAAATTGCTTATTATTTCATCTTCTTTCTCTAAGGGATGCTTATGGGTAAGATCAACTTTAGGAGAAGGGTAAGCATTTATCATTAATTCATCATCTCTAGTGGGAATTTTGTTGGTAAAGGAAATGCCATCACTAGGAAATGTAGGGATAATGTCATCTTCTTGCACAAAAGGATCCTCATGAAGGGAGTGTTTTTTAGGAGGAACATGAACATATTTCTCCAAAGATTCATGCTTAGGAAGGAGATCTTTGAAAGAAGTGTTCATAATCTCTTGTTGCACTAACATGCCCCCATTGGAAGGACCAACTTTAGGAGAAAATATGTCAATGTCCATCAATACCTTTTCACTTAGAGAGGCATCATGTAGGGAAGGTGAAGTAACATTAAGAAAGGTGTTTATGTTATCATTCTCTTCCTCTAGGATAGCTAAATAGGAAGGGCACATTTTAGGAGAATTGTCAAGATCACTCTTAAAGTCTTCATCCTTAGAGAATGGGAGAGTCTCAAAGGGATTGGTAGAAACTCTTTTAGGCACTAAAATGTTGTTATAGATGGGGGGAGGTTCTTTAGGAGAAGGAAAAATTGAAATAAGGGAAGTTAACCCATTATCACATCTATGAAATGAATGCATCATGACAACAATTTTCCTCTTTCAAATGATAACACATGCAAAATAGAAGGAAATGTTTAATTTTAACCAATGCAAGCACTTAGAATGTAGATTTAGAACATGAAATTTATGATTCAAATGAGTTCCTAAATCAGATTTGAAATTATTGATCCTGATTAAGCTATCCACGAGTTCAACAAAATTAGGGTTTTAGCAAAAATTTCCTCTAAATTTTTGAATCTTCCAAGAAATTAAAACTTGTAAATACAAATTTGAATTTGAAATAGCATAAACACTCAAATTTAAAAACATAAATCAGAATTAGAGAAGATTGGAGTTCACGTTGGGTTCACCAAAATGTGTAGGGGAAAAAGTGACACTAAGCAAACATGCCCTAATCTCACTTTCAATCACACACTTGTGGAATACGAAAGAGCCTAGAGGTATCACACAATTGGCTACTTCTTTTTTTGGAAGAGAGAGCCACGGGCTACCTATTAGGATTTCTATTCCTTTGTTGCAAATGATAGATAGAATGATGCAAGTTCAACTATTAACCCTAAAGTGTAAGTATGAACTAGTAACTTTGAGCACAAGATTGTAGAATTGAGATTTAATGATGAACAATTGTAAGGATAAGAGGAGAAATGTAAATGTGTACCTTGAATGGATTTGATTCTGCAAGATCTGCCGCTGAAGCCAGAAGCCTGAAATACCGAAGCTGCTACCTCTGAAACTGCTAAAATTCACTAAAATGGACAAGGACCAGGGCGCCCAGCGCCCCTGTCCCAGGGACCAGGGTGCCCAGTGCCCCTGTCCTGGCAGGACCAGGGCACCCCACGCCCCTGTCCTGGTCTTTTGCTCTGCAATTTGGTGTGAAGTTCAGTCTCCATCTGCTTCCGTCGGATCTGCAACTTGCGGTGTCGTCCGAATCCCGAAACCTGCACTTATATCTGAAAAGGTATGGTGGGCGGCTATATAGGGTTTTGCCTTAGTCAAACCCCCACTTTGGTGATTTCCACCTAGACAGATAGCCAAGTTGTATTGTAAAAGTAGTGTGTGTGCAGACCTTGTGTGTGTGCAAGATCCTAAAATGCAAGTAAGCAAACTAGAGCAACCTAGAAAGTAAACCCTAATTGCTTGTAAATGATAATGTAAATGCTCCAAATCAAGATGCAAAGTGATCTAAAGCAAGAATACAAATGATATAATGAGGCTTATGCAAAGACATGAAAACAACATGAAATCATACCCAACCCCAAGGGAGGGGTACAAGCCAATCTTCAATCGGTAATCCCCTATTGCTCTTCAATGTCTTCAAAGCCCTAAATGGATGAATGAAATTGATGAATGCTTGATGGATGGATGTTGAATGTTGTTGAAATCTTCAAAGATCTGCTCTTTCGCTGCATAGAAGGTCCTTGAAACCAAAATTCCTGGATCCTTTCAAATGAAGAAAGAGAGCTCTTATATATGAAACCCTAGGTCTTAATTTCAACTTTTGGCCGACCTAGAGATTGAATCTCCTGCCAATATCTTGGGGTTAAGCTTTATTTTATGATTGGATCGTGCTCCTAAAATTTCAGGAAAAATGTCTGGGACCATGTGCACGCCGGGGGCCATGGTCCTCTCCGGGCGCCATGATCCCGACAACTTTTCACCAAATTTTCAGGGCCGTCGGATATGCTGATTTTAGAGAGAATCCCAAAGTTACAGGTGATTTCAAGATGTTTTAACCCCCGAAATCAAGCCCCCAAGTTCAAAATAGGACCTAATTAGGGTTTTTGATTAAATGATGTATTGGAAGAATAAAATGAAAGGGGCACACTTTAATGAAAGGGCCCAACTTTATAATGTGGAAGATGATGAAATAGGACCTTAGACCTAATTAATTTAATTAATTAAGTGCTAAAGGGACAAAGCAATGCAAAATGCAACTGCGCCAAGGTGGGTGCTAAACTAGGTGTTAAATTGTACTGCTTTAGCAAGTGCGTACAATTTACGACGCTACAGAAGTAAAGCAACCAATAAGCCAATCGCATAAATGAGAACCATAACACACAAAATTATACGTGGAAAGCCTCAAAGAGGAAAAACCACAGTGGGATTTGTGACCCACAATATCAATCCACTGGCCATATGAAGAGATATTACAAAATATGAGGGGCATGTACTCATGCGAAGGCTTACATCCTAGATCACACTGCTCAATCATAGAAGGAGCCTCACTGACTACATATAAATCTAGACTACAATCTGGAGAAGTGTTGAATTGCTAAGACAGCATCTTCTATGCCAGAATACAGTTTTGATTTAAGCTTTGTTTGTTCTGGTTTGAAACTCTAAACCCTTTACCAGAATAACCCTTACATGAATTTCCTCACATACACAATCTCTCTGATATCGTATCATATTACATTTGCATATCCATAATCTCCTATTTCGTGTTCATATTAAAATGATCTAATCCAACTAACCTATATACCCGATATAATTTATCATGCCTTATGTCGGCTTACAAAGATATATACAATATCAAATTGCATGTCAGGCAGATAACATAAATACATAAATATTAAAACCAATTGCCAATGCCAGATCCAAGAGATGTCGGCCTCCAATACCGATAACCTTTACTAAACCATGTCGGCCTACATTGTCTGTAATCAAAGAAAGCCTTCTATCCTGTTGGTGTCGGTGTTAGTGTCGATGTAGTGTCTATGAAGTTCCTACCGGTATACAACTAAACCAAAACATGAAGCCAGAACACAATACCATGTTTCCATCAATGACAACATAGTGAAACCAGCCAATTGAGTGTCAATTGCCAATAGATATTTCAATTATATATCATTGCTCTTTTGCCTTGATATTTTGATATGGATTTTGGCATAGAACTTTTTTCTTTTATTTTCTTTCCTTGACTTGTAAGTAATGAAACCTACTTGGGTATGACAATTACAGTGGCATTGAAGCTGAATATTGGATTTTTCACTAGCCACATGACCAACTAGGTATATATAATGACTTAGAGCATATGATTAATGTGTGAGACATAAAAATTGATGGATTTTGGGTAACAAGACTCAATAGTGAAACTTCTATTCAACCATGGATAAATCTTAATCACAAGGTGATGTTGAAGATGAATGACCTAAGACTTCCTAAAACTTCATGTAGCAATATATAGGAAATGAGACCACCTTCTCTCCTTTCAGTGCAGACAGGTGAATGACTCAGATAGTCTCCTTTCTTTATTGATGTAACTAAAAGCAAAAGTAGAGACAATATACTATGAAGATTGCAAATGTGATGCATTTAAGAAAGAAAATATATGAGATGCAATGCTTTAAAGAAAATGATATGCAAGTGCAGAAAGTAAAGACTAAATTAACCCAACCCTTAGATGTAATATCTTTTAAGGTGCATGTTGTTCATAGGATCTGGGAGTGGATCTCCCTCCATTGTTGTTAGATTATAAGTGCCATTTCCAACTACTATGTTTATTACAAAAGGACCTAACTAGTTAGGCTCAATTTTTCCTAGTTTTTCACATTGTGCTAGGTTCCTTTGGTTCTCTTTAAGGACAATATCCCCTACTTCGAAGAAATGTGGTCTTACTCTTTTGTTATAGATTCATCTCATTCTATTTTGGTATCCTTGTAAATGATTCTAGGTGCTTTTTCATTTTTCATCCAATAATTCAAGTTCTTGTAGGCATGCAACTTTGTAGTCTTCTTTTGATATGATGTGTTTTAGAGAGACTCTTAGCGATGGCAATTCTACCTCAATAGGCAGAATGGATTTTGAACCATATACCAAAGAGTATGGTGTTGCACCAATGGTTGTTTGTACACTAGTTCGATAGGCCCAGAGTGCTAGATTTAGTTGAAGATGCCAGTCTCGTCCGGCTTCGTTAACAAATTTATTTAAACTTTTCTATATAGTTTTGTTTGTTACCTCAACTTGAGCATTGATTTGGGGATAGTATAGGGTTGCAAAGCGTTGTTGGATATGGAACTTCTCACAAAGTTCTGTGACCTCTTGGTTTTTAAATGGATTCCCATTATCTATCATAATACACATTGTGACTCCATATCTACAAATAATATAATTCAGGATGAATTTTTCTATCTGTTTGTGAGTGGTTTAGGTCATAGGGATTGCCTCGACCCATTTGTAAAATATTCGGTAGTAGTGATAATAAATTTGTGTCCATTAGAGGAGGTAGGGTTGATTTTCCCTACTAGATCAAGTCCCCACTATGAGAACGACCATGGTGATGTGATGTGTTGAAGGTCTTGTGCAAGTGCGTGAATTAGATCTCTATGTATTTGGCACTATTTGCATTTTTTAGCATACTTGTAAGAATCCTTTTCCATTATTGGCCAATAGTATCATGTTCTCAATAGTTTCTTAGCTAGAGTTGGGCCATTGACATGGGCGCCACAAATTCCATTGTGAGCTTCTTTAGTATTAAGGAATCTAACAAAAGTGGTATCCAAGCTTCTTCTGTATAATGTGTCTGTAATAAGTGTGTATCTAGATGCCTGCCTTATCAAGGTCTTTATCTGATTGGATGAAAGGTCTGGAGGCAAATACTAATCATGTAGATATGAGTAGACTTCTTGATACCAGGGGGATTCAGGTCCTACTATGATACAAACATATTCTGAAGTGGTTATTTCATATGAAGATAGCATCAACTTCTCTACTATGAACTCAAACTGAGTTTCATTATTCGGAATATCAAGGAGAGATCCCACAGTTGCCATTGCATCAACAACTCTATAATGTACTCTAGGGATTTTCTCAAAGAAGATGTTGGAGAAATGTTGCTTGAGTTCTTCTACCAACTGTTTGAATGGTGTGAGTTTATCATCCTTAGTGTCATAATCATCATTCACTTGGTTGGTAATAAGTTGAGAATCACCATAGACCTGTAGTTCTTTGATCTTCCATTATACGACATTTTGAAGTCCTATTACTTGTGCTTCATATTCAGCTATGTTATTAGTGCATGGGAAGCTTATTCTCAATGATTTGGGAATAGAATCACCTTGAGGGGTGATAAATAGGATTCTCTCTCCAACTTCATGGTTGGTATGTGATCCATCAAAGTATAGTTTCCAAGTGCTAGATGTTGTGATTGTGAAGACAAATTCATCTAAGAAGTCTATTAGCATTGGATGTTGGTCTTGCATTGGAGCCTTTGCCAATTGATCTGCAATTATCTACCCTTTGATAGAATTCCTATCAACATACTCAATGTCGAACTCACTTAGGATCATTACCCTTTTAGCTAACCTTCCAGTTAATGCAGCTCTGCTTAATAGATATTTGAGTAGACCAAACTTTGCAATGAGTTGGATCTTATGACTGATCATATAGTGTTTGATCTTCTGGGAAGAAAAAATCATTTCTAAGCATGCACACTCAATAGGAGTGTAATTTAGTTCATAGCTACAAGGGTTCTACTGATGTAGTAGATTTCTCCTTCTTTTCCTTGATCATCGTGTTGTGCTAATAGAGAACCCAAAGCGGAGTTTGTCGTAGATATATACAACAATAGTGGTTTTCCATGGATTGGTGGGACTAACACTGGTGTGTAAGTAGATAGTCTTTTAAATCTTGAAATGCAACTTGACATTGTTCTGACCATTTTAATTTGCACCTTTCTTTAAAATGTATTGGAAAGGGTGGCACTTATCTGCCAATTATGCTATGAAGCATCTTATAGATTGTAGTCTCCCTTGTAGACTTCTCAATTGTTTAAGTGTTGTTGGTGCTGGCATTTCTACGATGGATTTCACCTTTGCAAGATCTACTTCAATGCCTCTATTTGACACAATGAAGCCCACGATCTTTCCAGCTGTAATGCCAAATGCACACTTTTTTAGGATTAAGACTTACTTTGTACTATTCTAATCTATCAAATATTTTGGCTAGAACTTCCAGATGATCTTCTCTAGTTTGTGACTTGGATAGGATATCATCAACATAATCTTTCATGATATCATGTATCATGTCATGGAATAATATTGTTATAGCTCATTGATATGTTGCACCTGCATTCTTTAAACCAAATGGCATGACGTTACAACACTATGTTCCCTAAGGACATGTGAATGTTGTCTTTTCTTGGTCTTCTAGTACAATCTTGATTTTATTATAACCAAAGAAACCATCCATGAGTGAAAGCATTTCATTTCCCATTGTAAGATCTACAATCATATCAATATTTGGAAGAAAAAAATTATCCTTGGGACAAGCCTTGTTTAGATCTTTGAAGTCAATGCAAATAATGATTCCCCCCAATGTGTTTGGTTACTGGGACTAGGTTGGAGATTCACTCTACATAGTCTATGGGTCTTATGAAACCCACATCTAATAATTTATGTAGTTAAATTTTGACTAGTAGGGCTATTTGTGGATGCATCTTTCTTAACTTTTGCTTGTAGGGCTTTGTTCCTGGTAATAGTGGTAGATGGTGTAAAACCAATTCATGATCCAATCCTAGCATATCTGTATATGACCATGCAAATTTGATAGGCCTTTGCTTGAAAAATTGAATAAATTTCTCTTTTTCTAGAGGATTTAGGGATTCTCCCAGGTGAATTTTTTGTACATTCTTGGCATATCCTATGTTGATCTCTTTAGTTTCTTCCATTAGGAGTATTGATTTCTCTTGATCTATTGGAAGATCATTGAGTCTAGCTTTGGTTACATTTTCTATTTCTTCCGAATCATCTGGATTGGATGAAGAGCTTGCCTCTACAAAATATGTTGTTCTATCTAGATCTATGGTGAATCCTGCCTTGTGGTCACCAAATGGGAATCCATCTCTGGCACCCAAGAACTCTATTATAGCCTCATCATTCTCAAACCAGTCTAGCTTTGGTTCCTCTTCTTGCCCCCAGTCTATTAAATGTGGGTACATAAGGCATACATCTCTTTCATCATCAAAGTTTGGGCTTGTTGTTATCATGCAAACTTGATTATCAAATTGGCTTGTGAAGGAATTTGGGTCTATTCTTATATCTTCATAAACAATACCATCATCTATAGGTGGAAAATGATCATAATATTTGTCCACGTCTCTTGTGCTACTACTATGGAGAGATAGAAACTCATAGTCATGTGATTCATTGATTATCTCTACATAGGTGTATATATTTAATCTATCATCATATGGTTCCTCCTCAATTGGAGTTAGAGGGAACTCTACAGTATTGATGATGCATGGAATATTCTCATGACTTGATGAATCAGCTTCATTAACTGACATGTTGCTTATTCCTTGGATGACTAATTCTATGTCAGTATTTGTTGATGCACTTGAAGATGAGGATGAGGCCAACCAGGTGTTGATCTCATTTGGTGGTCTTATGCTCGTGCATGAAGAAGCGATCCATGTGTTGTTTTTATTGGCAGGTTCTATGTCTATCTCTATTACTGCATTGGTATGTAAAGATGGTGGACATATAGCTATTGACAAGTTTCCCAGTGTAACATTATCAGGAATTCTGATTTCGTTGGTTGATTGTTGTGGAATTTCTGGTAGCATGTTCATAATTACTCGAATAGTTGATTTTTTAGAACTTTTTATTATGTGGTTGTATGCCAAACCTTGGTATTTCGGGTTGTCTATGGGTAAGATGGATTCCATGATGCCTTGAGCATTTAGTCCCAATCATGTTGTTCCATTATAGCCATGTCTTTGTAACATTGTGAATCCATTCCCATATAGATCTAAAAGGGAAGTTTGATAACATGGTAGTCTTCTTCATCCTCATATAGCCAAGGATTCATGTCTTCCTCTAGGGATTCATCTTGTATATCTCCTTATCTAACAAATGAGCAAGAGTCTGAATATCTAACAATATCTTTTCCTTTATCTTGCTTTGTGAGAGTAGATGAGAGTCTCCTAGAAGTTCTAGGAGATAGAGATAATGGTCTTATTGATGATGGTCCAACAATAGAATATACTCCATGCCCCTCATCATTGATTTGCAATGGAGGTGCAATAGGTATGTATGGTGCAGAATTTTGTGCATCTAATAGTGCTATAGATCCTAGCTGTGGAATGATTGTGAATTCTTGATTGATTGGGACTTGGTTGTCTATACTTTCTCTCAAGTAGTTGCAATGATGAAAAGGATTTGGGTCTCCATGTACTATTATTTCAATTCCATTGAATAGAGACTTGATGCATTGATGGAATGTGGAAGGTATGCCCTGCATGGCATGTATCCATGGATGACCCAATAGCATATTATATCCCAGTTCCTTGTCTAGTACTTGAAAAATAACATTGGTAGTGACAGGTCCAACTTGTACTAGCAACGTGACTATCCCTTTTGAAGGATGTTCCTCATCATCATATGCCTTTATGTTGATCTTCTTTGTAGGGTGTATGTGAAAATGAGAATAGCCTAGTGCTTGAAGCAATTTGAGGGTGCATATGTCTAGCCCTATTCCTCCATCAATCAACACTCTTTTGATCCTTTTCTTATGAATGTATGCTACTAGATGTAAAGGATCATTGTGCATGATTCTATCTGTGGAGACATCTTGTTCTATGAAAGAAACTCAAGATGAAGTAGTTATGTTTCTCACCATTGCTTGAAATGTAGTCTCATATGATGAATACTAAGAGGGGGGGGTGAATTAGTATGCCAAAAATATTTGCACTAAAACACTTACACAGTCTAAAGATAAAGCGGTAAAGCAGTCTGACAATCAAACCGGTTATTACACATACAAACCAAAATGTGAATAAAACATTCACCCACAAAAGCAATACAACCATAACACAAGATATTTGACGTGGAAACCCAACTGGGAAAAACCACGGTGAGATGGAACTCACAAGTCACTATCTACAGAATAGAAACCAGACCGGTTAAGGTCTTACAATGTTCTTCACCAGAACAGATCCTGTTAGGAATCTCAATCTCTATTAGGAGATAAGTCCGATTAAAGACTACCTTGGTAGAGGATTTTAGATTCACATGTGTGAACCACCTTTTTAGAGGATTTTACAAAGGCTTTGAGGCCTACCCAGTTAAGGGCTACAAACTTGTCAAAGATGTGAGTAATCAACAAGTGTTTGATCTATCTACTAGCACAAAAATTGCTTGGTTAGATCCAGTATTGCTCATAGCTAATGCATTCCAGCATTACTTCAGTCTCCTCTATCTTTCTCAGTTACAACTTGATCTTCTCTAATAAGATCTCTCTCCACCTCCACCTTACACCCTAGCTCAACATAAACCCTATTCGCAACTTCTTCAACAACTCAAAAAACCTAGACATGATGTCCTTTTAAAGGAATCTGATTTCATGTCGGTCCAATAGAATTACATTACAATTTCCTAGGTTCAGTGAATCTAGACATACTCAGTAACACGACACAAGAATCACTGTCAATGTGTCGGCACCATCAAACAATCGGTGGATTGGTAACTCATCACAAAATGTCGGTTGATAACTCATCACAGAGTGTTGTCGGTTCATACAAAATGCCGGTTGCCGGTTTGACAAAAATGAAGACTAGTAAGAATGTGTTGTGCCACTTTGCTTCCTCGTACCACTTGTGATCTGCGAACCGCTTGGGGTCGATATGCCGCTTCAAACCTGGAAACACATTCTGCAAAATCACCACTAGTCTAAAGACTAGAATACAACATATCGGTTGGAACAAATACCGGTTGAGCATGAGCTCATACATATAAAGGGGATCTCAATACAAGTGTGTGTCCATCAATGACAATCACAATATAAACATCAAAAATGCCAACATCATCCATATCTCTTGAGACAACTAAATCTTGGAGTGTCATGTCTAAGATTTTCTTATGAATTGGTGATATACAAAGAAATTCAAAGAGTGAGATTTGTGCTGGAGTCTTCTTTAATTGTTCAACAACATTGAAGTTGCTTGTTTGAGGAGATATATGAGAAGGTACTCCTTGTCGTATAACCGTTGATCTGCAGGTCACAATGATACAATATTTGTTACTAGGATTAACATTGATAGTGGCCACTACTACATCTCCTTCACTGAGTGTATTAATGGTGTAGTCATAATCAACCTTTGTGTAGTTGGTCGTGTTACCTTGCATTCTTGAACCAGAAGCTTGACCTTGATTGTCCTTAACAAATGGATCTTTGTAGATGATGTGGGTTTGATTTGTAGATCCTTTATTGGAATCCACTGTGACATCTCCTTGGTCCATTAAATCTTGAATGAGGTTCTTCAGCTTATAACAACTAGACATCTTGTGGCCTTTTTCTTGATGGTACTCACAAAAGCCATTGTCATTCCACCATGCTGGTTTGAATGGACCTGGTTCATATATTGTCGCACCACATGCAATGTTATTACATTGGTTTGCACAATCTTCTTCAACGCAGAGTCAATTGACTCTCCCAAGGGTGTAAACTTTCTTTTTGGTGCATTATTCCTTGGAGGTTTGAAGCTATTGGATTGTACTATATTTGTGCTGGTAGATGTTGCATTGTTAACTTGTGACTAATTCACATTTGGCAAAGGAGAACTTGTTGGTCCTAGCAGTGATACTAATGGTTGAGCTCTATTTACCATATGAGCATCTACCACACCATCATTTGTCACATTCTTATTTCTAGAATATAATTTAGGCTTATCTGCACCCGCTGTGTTGGATGTACTGTTGTCTTTACTATTTTTAAGGATGCCTTATTTTAGCAATCTTTTCTCAAATATTAATCCTTTTTTCAGTTATCTCTTTAAAGGTACTCAAACATTGCATTTGTAAAGGACATTTCACTAGAGGTATGAGGCTTTCATTGAAAAATATCCACTTGTTCTATTTCTGGTATGTAGCTTGGATATCGATGGTATGAAGATCTCCATCTTTGAAAAAATGTAGCAAAGGTCTCACTTTCCTTTTCCTTTGTAGAGAACAAATCTATGAGAGTTACTAGGTTATCAATATTGTGAAAGAAGTTTGTAATGAACAACTCTTCCAATTCTCCCCATGAGGTAATCCTTGGTGGTAGACATTGATAGTTCTGATACTTAGTGTAAAGTACAGATGTCAATAGCTAACAAGATGAGAGGGGGGGGGAGTGAATCATACAAACTTAATCTTCCATAAAAACAAAAGATTCAACCTCGGTAACTTATACTTCAACAATATAACAAAAAACTGCTAAACATGCAAACTCATAAGCATATAATCAGAACACTCATAACACCAGATTTAACGTGGAAACCCAAATAGGGAAAAACTACTGTGGGATTTTAGACCCACTAAGAAATATACTCTTCTAGAGTATGCTCAGTTAAAAGCAAATCCTGTTAAACATTACAAACACATTGCTAGATGTGACCCGATTAAGGGGTTTCCCTCGGATCTGTTAGGATCTTCACTTTGTTAGAAGTGACCTTGTCAAAGGATTTCAAACACTCATTTAGAATGTTACCTTGCTAGAGGGTTTACATATAAGACTGTTAAGTCCACTCGGTTAAGAGATTTTCTATCACTTACAAAATAACAGTAATAAAAATCTATCTGCAACTTCACATCTAAAATGCTAAAGCAGATTCTTATTTGGTCAAAACAATCTAGTCATAAGACTTATCTTGTCCCTCTGCTGGGCTCTCTACTCTATTATTCAAACAAGCCTCCAAGCTTCTATGCTCGGTAATCACTATGTAGCATCATTATGCATACACTTGCCCGCATACATTGTTTATCAACAATTCCTCATTTATAAACAATTGCTAATCGTTGAATCTCCTTGATCACATTTCCCATGATCAATCTTAGCCATCAGATCTTCAAACTTGACTAGGTTCAATGTATCCTTCCAATCTGAAAATGTTTTACCTTGCCTCGGGACTTGCAATCCTTTCTTAGAACTTGCACAAGGTTATTGTGGTTCAATCTGCGTTGTAGATCTTCCTGCCGATTTTCCGTTGCCATAGATCCTTAACAAACTTCATGTACGGCATACCAATCATTTATACATCTCCAGCTAATCATTGCCCTTCATTAAATAATGCTTTTATCCATCCAATGCACACTGTTATAACTCGGTAAATACTAAACTTTACTCGGTAGACATTTTGCCTTCATTAACTGATATCAATAACCTTAGAGTTTACCGACTAGGTTCTTTGCTCGGTGACATAGTATAGTATTAACCTTACAATCAACAACATATGTAGAATATCAAAACAATCTAAAATTCATGATCTCATCATTGTCTAACTCGGTAATAGTTGCCCATTGAATAACTTATTCCTCCTCTTATTCATCACATTCTTTCTATGTCTTTTACCGACATCTTAATTCTCTTCAAATCAATCTTCTCAAGATATGGCAACATCATACTTAATCAAATAATCAATCTCTTGACATCAATGACAAAATAATGTTATAAAGATAGTTATCATCCTTCTTCAGTTATATCAATAATCTTCAACAACCTTCTCAATATCCTTATTGAATATCAACAATCTCCTGATATTGAAATGCCAACAATCTTTCTTACTGTAATGCCAACAGATGTGAAAACCACTCTAGTGTAGACCCTCCAAAAATTTTGGGAAAAAGTAGTAAAAGGTATGTATCTTCATGGGCTATTTCAATGTGATGTAAAGAACTCTCTAATGTGATCTCTTGGATAACCTTTTCCTCTATATTTGTCAAACTTTGGTGTTTCAAAATGAGGAAGAAAGGGTGGCATGTATAATGACCTATCAAAAGGATAAGGTCTAAGATCTTCCATAGTGCAATTCTTTTTCTCTTTACTTGACTGCATTGCCACCATTTGCCTTTGTAGATTCTATTCTTGCTGAGCCAAAACCTCTGTTTGCGTCAAGGGTACACTAGACATATATGTATTAGACACATATGGTGAAGTTGTTGTGTAGACAGGTATCATTGAAGACATTATTTGATTGTGGGATTGTGTGATGCCCAAACTTTTCGGCAAAAACACAACAACAATTTTTTTTAAATAATGCTTAATTACTTGTGATTTATGCAATGTTAGATGTGATAGTTCTCGTAGTTCCACTAATTAGATATCTCAAGTGTCAACTAAATTAGGTCTCCAATGTGAGCGATTTATTAATCTCTTAACAAAAGGGGGACTTTAGAACTTCTCCTAAGTCCATAAGAAATCTAATAATTAAATTATTTAAGATCTTAATCCAAGTGTTGAAAACCATTCAATTTATCTTAAATATAATTCCTAATAAATTATATTTCAATTTCTTATCATTTACTAATAATTCCCATTGTTAATTAAAGTTGATTAAAATATTCTAATAAAGTCAATAAACTTTAATATTAATTAATTCGCCCAATTGCAATCTTCAATTTTAACTAAATTTGGTGTTAAAATAATTCCCTTATATTATTTAAACAATTCTATAACCTACTCTATACAAAATCATTTTATTAATATTAATTAATTAAACAAATGTAATTACAGGTTCAAAACATCATTATAATTTATAAATTATAAAAATGATTTCCCATTTGGACTAATTTGAATCCATGATTTAAAATTCCATTAACTTATTTCATTTGAAATAAAAAAGACCAATTAATTATCCCTTTTAACATTGGGAACTTTCCCCCTAATTCTATATTTTAAAAATTACCCCTTATCTATTTAAAAAAACTTAACCTAATCTAAAAATAGTTTAATATACATCCTCATTTAGCGTTTCTTATCCCTCATGATCTATTGTTATCTCCTTATGTTTTTTGTTTTTTTCATCATCTACTAAACCCTAAGTCAAGTTACGGTTTCATGGTGGATTTGTTTTGTTACAGGGCCTCATGGCAGCTGACTTCGTTAGAGACCACGAAGGACGACATGTATTAACACCCATAGCAATGACGATCTATACATAGGCAGCGGGGAGTTTTGAAGGGGCGATAGAGTAAGGGAGGGGGTATGTGGGGAGGTGGACCACCGTGGCGACCACCATCCACAACGCAGGGGCTTGCCCCTGCGGCTATGGGGATGCCCCCCACAGCCACAGAGCCTCAACCCCATGACTGTGGGGTGCCATCCCCATAGTCAGAGGGGTAAACCCCTACGGCTGTGGATGGCCATGACCCCCACAGTCTGCGATCCCTCCCGAACCCATGTCGTTGATTTTTTTTTTGTCAATTTAAAAAAAAAAGAAAAAAAGAAATGTTGTTATACGGTTTATATATTTGTGTGTGTGTGTGTGTGTGTGTGTGTGTGTGTGTGTGTGTTTATTATAATGTATATATATACTCACTGTGTGTTCAAAGTGTGTTTTCTAGATTATTTTATTTATCAGAAACATTATTTTGTTATATAATATACATATATATACATACATACATACATACACACACACACACACACACACACAAACATATATATATATACATGTACATATATATGTATATATAAGTACATATAGATATATATATGTATATATAAGTACATATACACACACACACACACATATATATATGTACATATATACATATATATATATATATATATAGATATGTACATACATACATATATATATATATGTACATATATGTATGTATGTACATATATGTATGTATGTACATATAGATATATATGTATATAGATATATATGTATATATATGTATATATGTATATATATGTATATATATATATGTATATATATATATATATATATGTATGTACATATATATATGTACATATATATGTACATACATGTAAACACACACACACACACACACACACACACACACACACACACACAGATATATGTACATATATATATATATATATATATATATATATATATGGTTGCCTGCAAGAAGTTGTGTCCACTTTTTTGGTCAAAAAGTGGAAGTTTTTTCCCTTTTTTTTCGATTTCATCTCGTTTGACCTAAATATTTGAGGCACTTAAAGAATGATTCTTGAAAAAAATAAGTAATAGAAAATGTAGTGCTCAAAGTCTACATTCCAAATATGTAATTTATTTTAATACCCAGATCTTAAAAATGAAGTTTGAATGGGCATTAATAAAACCTATAGTTTAAAAGTCACTTTTTAGGACCATACCATGTCCATGTACGGCAAGCATAATTTGACCTAAATGAAAGTATTTTTCTTTATCCTTTTGGGAAAAGATCTAGAACTCACTCACCTTTGATGAGGATATTTTTTTGTAATTTTTTTCCTTATATATTTTTTTTTGTTATTTTTTAATTGGGCATAATCACTGTTTTGAAAAATCCGCGTGTACGACAAGCATAATTTGACCTAAACTTAATATTTTTTAATTTTAATTTTTTTTTAACTGTATAGATTTGTTTTTAGTTTGATGTCATATAATGTTTTTTTCAAAAAACTTAAAGACAAAAAAGTTATTAAAATTTTTAAAAACCCTGTTATTTGAAGTTTATGGATCTCTTTCATTAGAAATTATTTTAAAATTAAAAATATTGATCCATTCTCTTAAAAAATTATATATTTGGAATCTAGACAGTGTGTACTATAATGGGTTTTTGTTGTTTAAAAAAATTCTGAAAATTAGGTATTCAAATTTTTTTTAAAGTCATTTTTTTGTATGAAGCTTGATTTGGGCTTCAAGTTGCAAGTCAAACCAGTTCCAAAACTCAAGTTCGGCTTTCCGAACCATTTTCCAAGCCTAATTCCACACCTACAAGCGGGCCCCAAAAACACTTTTACACAAATGAGATCTCATATCTAAAACGGGATCCCGTATTGAAAACGAGATCATGTTCTATATTGAAAACTATTTAAAAAAAAAAAACACGGGATCCCGTCCCGTGCTGAAAGCGGGATCCCGTTTTGTTTTTCATTAATTTTTTTTTTTCAGAATTGTATAAATAAGTAATCATTTAACATAATAAAACATGTCTTCAAATGTGCGAGTTTTTACATGATATATTATGATTTAGTTGTCCTTTGGATGCTCTTTTGTTGCAATTTTAGATCCATTTTTTGAAGGTGGCATTTATTGCATAAGTTTTTAGTCATGGGGTCTAAACAACGTTAGAAGAAGAGACAAAGGAGGGAATTGACCATCGAGGAAATTCAAGAAGAAAGAGAGGAGGCCAAACGTCAAAGGGATAGAAGAATGAGGATTCGACAAATGAATAATATTGATGCTTCTAGATCCACAACAATAGAAGAGACAAACATTCAAGATGATGCCTTGGGGGATCAGATGGACGTAGATGATGCAATTATGGATGATGTTGATGTGAATGAAAAAATTATGAAGAATATTCCAAGTACAACATCCTCAAATCTAGGTACATCTTCAAATCCTTCTCTGGAAGACATAGATAATGTGATTATAGGTGATATTCATATTGATGATTTAGTAGAAGCTGGATATACCAATGTTGAGATTGATAGAATTGTCCATGAAAATGAAAACCTTCATGTTGGTAAAGATGAAATTCTTTTGAATGTTGAAAGTGAAAATCCTTTTGAACATGGTGAAAATGAAAATCCTCCAATTGTTGAAGATCAGGGAAACTTTTTAATAAAAATTGAAAAAAAGGTTCTAGATAATCTTCCTGGTAAGATTTCTTGGAGACATAAGAACATATGCCAATAGAATATACAAAGAATTTTTTTATCAAAAAAAACTTGCAATTCAATGTCAACTTATGATCCAACTGATGAGAATTTGTAAGATGAGAAAAGTGATGAAAAAAATAGGCATCTATGTGAAACCATCAAAAAAAGATGAATATGTTAAGCATGTTATGTCTACTGTTGCAAGTGCCATTGAATCTATTGGTACGAGTCGATCTAAAGATAAGAATGCGGTGGGATGAGCTATAACAACTGCCATAGTGAATAAAGCAACCTTGAATAAAAGGATGGTAAGCAGCATTAGTGGAATTTTAAAGATGCATCCTAAAACATTGGTTAGAGCAGCTAAAAGAAGAGAAAGTATTGAAAGTGATCCAATCAACCAAAGTTGGAGTTTTAGTGGTAGACTTCGTAGGTCAGATATGAAATTGAATATTTAAATGAAATCTTTGGTTGAAAAGTTTTGGCATGATAATACAAGGGTATCATCTAATGCTAGAGATGTTCTAAAGTTGAGAGTGGGGTGTAAAATTCGTGACCCTCATCCAAAACACCTATTAGACACAACTCAAACTGAATTTTATAGAAAATTTTTGGATGAAGTTGTGTTACCTGAAAATATTACTATAAGTCAAAGATCATTTGAAAAATGCAAGCCCTGGTATGTGAAAATTAATAAGCAAAGAGTCTCTTGTTGTTGTAAAACACACGTGCAATTTCATTACTATTATGATGTTTTTTGATACATACATTGTGTTTTACATAGTAACATGCTTATCCAGGAATGTGGTATTGATATGCCACCTGAATCAATCAAGGAATTTGTAGCAAGTTTATTTTGTCAAAGAACTGATGGGCAATTACTTTATTTACGTTCATGTATCTCTGGACAATGTTCTAGTTGTGGTAATTTTTCATTACTAGTAGAATGTATGCATGAGAGTAGTGAAACTGATTTTGGACAACAACTAGTAGATGTTAGAAGATTTAAGAATGTTGAGTATCCCTTTAAGAATGGGAAAAAAGGAAAGCATGTCGATTTAATCACGGAGAAGGTTAGTGTACATGCATTCATGTCAGAATTTAAAAGTAAGATTGTACCAAAATATGTGACACACTCTCAACATTCTAGATGGTTTGATTCTCAATTTCTCACATGTAGAAATACATTTCTAGGTGGAAGTATACTATCAGTGGTGGACTTTGCAAAAAACTATACTCTTAAGCCACAAGAGGAAATTCAATCTCAATATTACAATTCCACTCAAGTTGCTATTTTTGTTCATATTGTTTATAGACATGCAAATGATAGCACAGAGGATGATAGAAAAATCCTAAGGGAGTATCATTTATATGTGAGTGATAATAGGATGCACTTGTCAGATTTTGTTCAATATTGTTTCAGCATATTTTACAGAAATATAAGAGAAAGAGGAATCCAGATGACAGAACATCTTATATGATCAGATAATTATACTGGACAATTCAAGAATGCTTGAATGTTTTATTGGTTAAGAAGGGCTCACAAGGAATACAATATCC
Source organism: Cryptomeria japonica (assembly GCF_030272615.1). Taxonomy (NCBI): domain Eukaryota; kingdom Viridiplantae; phylum Streptophyta; class Pinopsida; order Cupressales; family Cupressaceae; genus Cryptomeria; species Cryptomeria japonica. The sequence goes on along the minus strand of NC_081409.1, from coordinate 774,670,528 downwards.
AACATATATGGAGTTTTTTTTAAGCTGGATATGGTAAAGGAGAACATGATGGAGCTGGTGCATATGTTAAAAGAATTCTTGCTAGAGAGCAATTAAAATTTGAAAATGTAAAATTTAAAGATGCACGTACAATTGTAGATTGGTGCAACACAACCTTATCTATTGGATCAAGTGTGAACTCTACAATTCAGTGATTCTTTGGGTTAGTTGAAGAGGAAAACATTGTGCCAAAACTTGATTGTGAGACAATTAGTAGATCGACAAAATGGAATTCATTTAAGAGTTCAAATGCAAGCACATGGACTATATGGATAAGGGAACTTGCATGTTTTTGTCAGTTTTGTATTTCAGGTGATTCTGATGTATGTGAGAATAATGAATGGGTTGAAGATTGGAATCAAAGATCGTTGACTCCTACTCAAGCACAAGATCATATTAACACAATTGAAGATAATGATCAACTGTTTGCATCATATGATTATGATCGTGTTTCAGACCTTGTACAAAAAGGTAATAATTTTTTATTATTTTGTTGGCCATTTAATAAAATTAGTTTCAAACTTTTTTATATTTAGTGTAAATTAAAAATGGTAATTTTTTAATTCTAAATTTTGATAATTTATTAATTTTTTGTTTGTAGGACATGTGTATGTCGTTGTTGCACCTGAGGAAAATGAATAGGAAACACAATATTGGTTGGCTTGATGTGTTGAGACTAAACACAAACTAGTTAATCCTTAAGAAGATGACGATGGATTTCATTATCCGACTGGTTCAGTGGTAGTTGTTGGAACTTGGCTAAGGAAATATTTGACAAGGAAGAATGGTTTGCCTACTTTTTAAGATTATGAAACACATAAGAAGATAATACACTACTCACATTTGATTGTTGCAACAAATATACAACTAGTGAGATATCATGGCAGACCTAGTAATAAAAAGTTGTGGACAATTTCTATGGAAGATCATGAGACAATTATAGATGCTTTGGAAAAAAGAGAGGATGTAGATGATACAATGGAATAAGTATTTAAATAAAGAAGTATGTGTAGATTAAATGTATGTATGTATATATGTACATGTATATAATATATATATATATATATATATATATATATATATATATATATATATATATATATATATATATATATATATATTAAATATATAATTTATTTTTATTACATACCATTTGATCATGTAGATGGTTTAAATATTATTGTTTGATATATATAGGGTCATCCCCTTATTGAGAGCTCTTACACAATTGTGGTACATGTAATGGAATAAGTATTTAATATATAGAGGTACGCATACTTGTTTTTAAAATTACATGTCTTTTGAAATAATTTAAATTGATATAAACTTCTTTTAATATATATATAGGTTTTCATAATTCATTTAAAATGTGAACTTGACTATTTTGCACTTCCATCTAGATTCTAATTTTTTTTGTCCCATTAAGCCATGTCCTTATTATTTTGATCCCCTTAAGCCACATGTCCCAATTGTACACCCATCCCCTTAAGACAAGTCATGTCCTAATCAATTAATTTCCCCTTAAGCCATGTCCTATAATTTAGTTCAAATGATCCTCTTTTAAGCCACATGTCCTATTTCTAGTTTGATCCCCTTAAGTCATGTCCCAATTATGCCCATCACCTTCAGCTTGCCTCATGCACATCCTAATTAGTTAATTTCCCCTTAAGCCACATGTCCTAGTTTTAACTTAAATTCACCCCCCTAGATTTAAATCCTATATATAATATATATCTAACTATTTTTTTTTGTTGTAGGTTTATCTTAAAGTAGTTTTTTGTTTCATGAATCTTTAGAATTAAATGAAGATTTCCAATGAATTGGTAAGCATCATTTTTTTTGTTAAATGTTTAGTTTTAATTTTTATATTTGATGTTTTTCAATGATAAATTGTTCAATTGCTTAAATAATTTCCCCTTTTAAGTCATGTCCTAATTGCTATGTATGCATCATTTTTTTGGTTAAATTTGACTTAGTTAATTTATTTTTGTATTTTTTATTAAATTTGACTTAGTTAATATACATGCATTTAATAATTTATTTCTAATTAAGTTCTGATTAATTTTTTTTTGTGTGCATGTAGGTACATCTTGTAACCAAGCTTTTAACTGTGGAGATCTAATTTAAAATCTCTAGATCGCTTTTGAAACTGTGGAGATCTAATTTATCTAGATCGCTTTTGAAACTGATTTTAATGTCTTAGATTGGATCAAACTTATATAATACTTTAGATTTCAGAATATTGAGTTAGACTTTAATATATAGATTTAAGACGTGTGGATCTTGAAACTTTTTAATTTGAGATGTGGATGAAGCTAAATTATTATATATTCAAGAGATGCACCTGGATTAAACTTTTTAATATAAGCTTTTAGTATGTATATATGTGTGCATGTACATGGTTATTTTAGAAATTATCAATTGCTTTGAATTAAATTTTTAATGTATAAAATGTGTGTGTACATGTGTTATTTTCAAAAATATCAAAATTGCAAGTGTTTTATTTTTAATGTATATATGTACATGTGTACAAGTGTGCTATTTTTATAAATATCAATTTCTCATGTGTATATGTGTTCAATTGCACTTGCTTCATTTATTTTTAATGTATTTATTTATTTTTATTATCATGTACGTACACATAAACATGTATATAGATTTAGATTAAAAATAAATGAAATTTGCATAGCTCCAGATGATTATAAATAAATATATATATCACATGTACGCGTGCATATATGTATATCAAGTCTAGATGTGTGATGTTCAACAAGTCCACATGTGGTCAACATAAAATATAATCAAAGTGTACGCGCAAAATAAACAAGTCCATGTGTACACATGTACACATGTACATCAAGTCCATGCTCAAAATGAAATATATAATCAAAGTGTGCAAAATAAACAAGTCCCATGGGATAAAATGATCAAATGTCAGTAAACTGCATGAAACATGTAACAAATCTAGCCCCTAAAATGAAGACAACTGTAAGCCCTAAATCATTCTAGATTCCTCTTCAAGCCATGCAGACAAAGAGAAGGAGAAGATCCACTCTGCAAGACAAAAATGTTCAAGTTTGTGAGAGTTCTACGTAGTTCATGTTCATATATATATATATATATATATATATATATATATATATATATATATATATATATATATATATATATATATATATATATATATATATATATATATATATATATATTTAAAAACAATTTAAAATTTTCAATTATAAGTTTAGTAGCACATACGTGTACATGAGTAGGCTCATCTCCTCTGGACTCCACTGAGGGCTCTGCATCTCTAGGTGCTATAGGGGTAGTCGATGGCACTGGAATCTCATGCTATATAGTACACACACACACACGCACACACACACACACACACACACACACACATATATATATATATCAAGATCAATGATTTTAAATACAAATTTAAATTAAATTTATATTTAAAATGTTCAATTTGAACTAGAGATAATTTAATGGTCATACGCATGTACCTGACTCAGCTCATCTCCTCTATGCAATGTATCCTGGGCGACATCAACAAAAACTCCACTATCAACAAGATCCTACAAGGTATTTAAAAAGAGTTGCACGTGTCAATTATATGCACGCATGTACATATATTATATATACAAATTAATTTAATTTTTAAATAAAAACTCTGAAACTTGTATTAAATTTTTTAAATTTAAATCAACATTAAATACCTGAAATGCAGACGATGTCTACAGAAAACTAACAAGAGGATTAGGATGATCATATGGCCCATCTGAATGTAAACTCATCCTGATGGTCGTGTGCACCCGTACAACAAAATTAATTAAATCTAGATATTAAATCAACTGTATGATGTTTATTTATTTATTTAAAATATCATGTAAGTTTGATGAACAAAATTAATTAAATCTCTAAATATATATATAAATTAAGATAGAGTGTCAACGTACTGAATCTCTCTTCTCATCTGCAACAACCGATGTTGGAGGAGTTGCACTCACCACAGTGGTAGGTGGATAATCCGACGTGGAAGTCAGTGTCGTAGTGGCCCCAAACATGGACTGGAGACATGTACATGTGTGAATAGTGAAGACATATAGATAGAGAGATCTATATAAATATAAATATAAATATATATATATATAGTGCAAACTGTATGTATGTACTAGATCTCCCCATACCTGTTTACCACTTAAATCATGATCTATGGGATGATCATCGGCATAAAGAAAATTGGCATATGAACCAATATTATCATGATCAATGGATGTTCCCTGTGCCACTAAAGAGGATGGACCATGATGTGAACTCGAAGCAAGGTCTGGACCATCACAAGGCCCATAGCGTAGTCGATGGCAACTGGTACAAAAATGAGGTGTTGATGTACATGGAATGGTTGTACTCATGTCAACATCATCCTCACCAGTGTCAATATCACCACGGTCCAACAAATTAGCTGTCTGCTAACTAAGGCTACCAGTGAGTGTGGTCAATGAGTCCAATGTGGAGATAACAAAACTTTGAATGAATAGTCATAGGTATAACAGGAATAGGAGCCACAATGGCCTGGCAATGGGCAGGTCTATTGGGGTTAATATGTGCCCCCAACCTATCCTGTGGCATGCCACCACCAACACCTTGGAATGCTCTAATATCAAAATAATTGGTCTTTAAACCCAAAACAAACTCTGCATATAATTTTCTCAAGAAGTATAAAGGGAACTCTAAGTTGGCATGTGGTGGGGTGTCAAATACCATTTGCCATCAGTCCCAAAAATTATCGGCCATGCCCCGATGTGTACACCACCCCATGGATATGCGAGATTTGTTTGGTGGAATGGGTTCACCTATGATGGGGTTTGAAAAATATGGAATAAGGTGAGATTTGTCTATTCTTAGGCTCAAAATATCTCTATAGGAGAGGCCATTAGAATAAAACTGGCGTCTCTCCTCTCTCCATGCTCGATGTGAATCGAGCTCTACATCTATAGACCTAACTACATCAATAATGTTTTGCATCTTCGATGCAAAATGGTGCATGTACGGGTATATATGTGGTGCTCTAAGGATCTCATTAACGTTTCCCTATATGAAAACAACATTCTCATCAATAATGGCTCAAAATCAAGCCTTAGCAAAATCAAGAGGTGGAGGTGGTGCACCATGGGCAGGGTCATCTGGGGGGGTTGAGGCCCCGTTGCATTAAGAAAATCTTCTATATAAAACTCATCCATGTGATGATGTGTATGTAATCTGAGCTCTGCATATATATATATATATATATATATATATATATATATATATATATATATATATATATATATATATGGTTGTGTGTGTGTGTGTGTGTGTGTGTGTGTGTGTGTGTACACATACATTTAATTAAAAATCAAATAAAAATTTAAAATCTAGCTTTTGAAACTAAAACATGAATTTAAATTACGAATAATTTTAAAACATGTCCAATCTACATATATATATATATATACATTGTAAACATATATACATATACAAGCTCTACAGACAAATAAATGATAAAAAAATGTAATGTGTACACATGAAATCAAGAACATGCACGTTTTTACATATAATATGACCATGTATAAGAATTTAAAATTTAACATCTATGAAAAATTTTGTAATTAATCATCAAGTGACACACATGACTTAACAGGATTGGCCTAAAGTTAGGACACGTGACTTAAGGGGATCAAAATAGAAATAGGATAATTTTGGCTTAAGGGGATAGGCCTAAATAGGTCGTAATTAAATTTAGCATCTACAAATTTTGTAATTAATCATTTAAGACACATAACTTAAAGGGATTGGCCTAAATAGGACAAGTGGCTTAAGGGGATAGGCCTAATTAGGATGTATGTGGCTTAAGGGGATAGGCCTAATTATGATGTATGTGGCTTAAGGGAAGAAACTTTAAATAGGAGACACATGTGGCTTAAGGGGTATGGTTGTAATAATATACATGTTAAAAGGGGTGTACATGACCTCGTAATTTCATGTGCATACTTAGAATAGGAATTTCAAATTTAGCATCTACAAATTTTGTAATTAATCTTTAAGACACGTCTTAAAGGGATGGGCCTAAATTATAGGATGTATGTGGCTTAAGATGATCTATAGGCCTAATTAGGATGTATGTGGCTTAAGGGGATAGGCCTAAATTATAGGATGTATGTGGCTTAAGGGGACAAGCCTAAATTATAGGATGTACATGCAATTCCTAATTACATGTGTCTTAAGGAGACATGGTCGAAATTAAATTTAATTTAATCATAATTACTTAATAAATTAAATATATAGTTAATAGGACCTATTACATGCTATTTAATATATGGCATTTAATAATATATATATATAGTTAATAGGTCCTAGTATGTTAAAAGGGGAATTGTCGCAATAGTATGTTAAGAGGCCCGTATGGTTGTAATTAGTTAATTTAATGTACTTAGAATAGGAATTTCAAATTTAGCATCTACAAATTTTGTAATTAATCATTTAAGACACATGACTTAAAGGGATTGGCCTAATTAGGATGTATGTGGCTTAAGGGATAGGCCTAAATTATAGGATGTATGTGGCTTAAGATGATCTATAGACCTAATTAGGATGTATGTGGCTTAAGGGGATAGGCCTAAATTATAGAATGTATGTGGCTTAAGATGGTCTATAGGTCTAATTAGGATGTATGTGGCTTAAGGGGATAGGCCTAAATTATAGGATGTATGTGGCTTAAGGGGACAGGCCTAAATTATAGGATGTACGTGCATTTCCTAATTACATGTGTCTTAAGGGGACATGGTCGAAATTAAATTAAATTTGATCATAATTAAGTTTAATAAATTGAATATATAGTTAATAGGACTTATTACATGCTATTTAAGAGGCCCGTATGGTTGTAATTAGTTAATTTCATGTACTTAGAATAGGAATTTAAAATTTAGCTTCTACAAATTTTGTAATTAATCAGTTAAGACACATGACTTAAAGGAATTGGCCTAATTAGGATGTATGTGGCTTAAGATGATAGGCCTAATTAAGATGTATGTGGCTTAAGGGGATAGGCCTAGATTATAGGATGTATGTGGCAAGTAAGGGAAATAAGAACTACTTTAAATATAGGACACACATGTGGCTTAAGGGGATAATTTTAAATAAATAATTACGACTGGGATCCCCTTAATACACGTGCATGTCCTAATTACATGTGTCTTAAAAGCAGACCTGGTCAAGTAATTCTATTTAATTTGATCGTAATTACTTAATTTCATATATAGTTAATAGGACCTATTATACTATTAAATATATGGCATTTAATAATATATATAGTTAATAGGTCCTAGTATACATTAAAATGGGTATGATCATAATAGTATGTTTTAAGAGGGGTATAGTCGTAATTAGTTAATTAGTTAATTTCATGTACTTAGAATAGGAATTTTAAATTTAACATCTACAAATTTTTTAATTAATCATTTAAGACACCTGACTTAAGGGGATGGACGTATGTACACAATATATGAGATCTTATGTGGTTAAGTTGGGTCATAAGGGGTACATGTTGTGTACATAAATGTTAAAAAGGTGCCATTGTGTCCTAAGGGGGTATCCACACATGTTTTTAAACTAGATATATATGTCTTAAGGGGATGCAGGCCTAATTGGGACATGTGGCACTTGAAAGGGGATAAAACTATTTATTAGGACATGTGGCTTAAAAGGGGAATGAGACATAGCTTAAGGGCACACACATACATGTTATAATGTACATGCATGACCCCTTATGAGCACATAATATGACCCCTTAGGACACCATGTGATCCTATGGGGTCATACATGTACATGGTCCTAGAAGGGGTTGAACGCATGAGTCAGAGAGCGTGCATGTGTGATAACTCAATGATGAACTGATAGTACTAACCCGGTACTGAGAGGGAGGGTGAATCAAGTACAAACAAAAATACAGTCCTAAATCGGTCTAACAGTAGACACTTCAACTAACTGGCAAACAGTGACACCGGTTTGAAATAGAGTACAACCGGTAAAGCTAAGACTGACTGAGACAAGCATTAACTGGTTACTCACTTAGCTTTTCACTCAACTCAAGACTACCCTAACATTTCTCCCTTATGAATAAATAGGTAATCTATCATCAGATCATAATAATAGCTAGTTCAACATGTTTTATTGACAGGCATAAAACACAGAACCATCATATGCTTGACAGAAAATAGCAAAGCATCACACATGAGACACATATTTTTCATGTGGAAACCCAACTAGGTAAAACCATGGTGGGGATGAATACCCACAAGCTATTTTTGAACTCTTTAGAAGTCCGCTCTGTTAGGAGCCTTGTCTAGTTAGAGACATTACAATAGGTTCTGCTAGGAACCAATCCTGTTAGAGATCACTCGGTTAAGGGATGGCTACAATACCCGATTAAGGGTTAAACCCTGTTAAAGGTTACCTTGTTAGAGGATTTCAAGAACTCAATAGCTAAAGGATTTCAAACTCAATAGCTTTGAATTACCCTGTTAAAGGATTTACAGCAAGCCGGTTAAGGCTACCCTATTAAGGGATTTTCCAACTATTGAGGTGGTTAGAGATCAACAGGTATTACAATGATCTGGTAATAGCACTCAATGCCAATGCAGATCCGCTTAAGCTCCTCTTCACCTTCTGCACTTACACTCTACAGGTATCACTTCTCTCCTTTTGGTCTGGCAAGAATCACGTATCCCTTCTCTTGGATACACACACACAACTTTTTCCAACAACCTCAAAAAGAGACACAACATCAACCTTATAGGAAAATAGATAGGTCGGTAGCATAAACCCTAAACCCTAAACCTGTTAGGTTAAGGAATTTAAACGGTTCAATCCTAACCGTTGAGCACACTGCATTAAATGCAGCAGTTCTTGATCCAATCTCAAGACATTCTCCATCGTCCATTTCCACTGATTTTATGGTGGCTGATAACCCATCACATGTTATCACTATTTTACAGACTTCTCACATTCCTGAGGTAGATAGGAACAATCTCCTTCATGCAAGATCCTTCATGCGCACAAGGCTTACGTGGCAACATGATCTGTTCTTTGTTATCATGCTAACTCATCACACAAAGTCACCGGTTGAGCCACACAGGCTTGAAGCACTTCAACCAAAAACCCTAAAGTTGAGACTACCAATCGGTAGTCATACAACGCTTCCATGTGCTGGTTCCCATAACCATATGCCGGTTAACCTTTGAACAAGCACACCACTTCACTTTGGCACACATGTCGGTTCACAGTGGTATACCAGTTCTCTCATATGCCGGTTCTCACCTCTTCAGCATATTGACATCAATGATAGCATACAATGTCATTATGTCCTCATACCGGTTCACATAATGCCAACAATCTCCCCCTTTGGCATTGATGGCAATATACAAAGATATCTCTCTGCTTCACATCTTCTCCCCCAATTTCTATAGATATCTTCTTCCCTTCACATCTTCTCCCCCTTTGACAACAATTCCAAAGTGGAGGCACAAGCTTCCCTGTTCCATTATGTTGCTCTCCCTGAGGAGTAGCATCCTTCAACACATCAATCCAAAATAAATTTGACTATGCAATACATGACTGATGTGGAGCATATGCTTTTAGTTTACCTCCTGAAGGGGAAACGCCCCTAATTCACCTCTTAAGTACATAAATGTAGTCTTTGGGAGAGGCTTGGTGAATATGTCTGCTAACTACTCCTTACTGGAAACATGTTCCAGTGCAATCTCTTTGTTCTGAACCCTTTCCCTTAAGAAATGATACTTAAGCTCAAAGTGCTTGGTTCTAGAATGTAAAACCGGATTCTTGGATATATTAATTGCACTAGTATTGTCACAAAATATATTTACCATTTCAGATATAGGAACTTTGAAGCCATTTAATACATGCTTCATCCAAATTGTCTGAGTGTAGTTCATGAAAGCTGCAACATACTCTACTTCCACTGTAGACTAAAAGATACAACTCTGCTTCTTACTCATCCATGAGACCAGTCTACCACCAAGAAAGAATGCACCACCAGTTGTGCTTTTCCAGTCATCTATATTGCCTGCCCAATCAGCATTTGTGTATACTTCCAAGTTGAAATCCTTGCTATAAGGATACCACAATCCATAGTCAACAATTCCCTTCAGATACCTAAGAATCCGCTTGACTGCAACCAAGTGAGATTCTCTTGGGCTTTTCTAGAATCTTGCAGTAATGCCAACTGCATGTGCAATATCCGATCTTCTATGCACTACATAATGCAACATACCAATCATTGATCGGTATTCCTTCTCATCAACCAATTCTAAGTCATCTTCTTTAGATAGTTTACAACCGGTCACCATCGGAGTACCAACCGGTTTGCTATCTTCCATGCCAAAGGTCTTCAACACCTCTTTGACATACTTGGACTGAGTGATAAAGATTCCATCCTTCATCTTCTAGATTTGCAGTCCAATGAAGAATTTAATCTCCCCTATGAGTGACATTTCAAACTCTTTCTTCATCTCATCTGCAAACTCATGACTCATCTTGTCATCTCCACCAAAGATAATGTCATCAACAAATACCTCACAGATCAGGATCTGATCTCCTTCAGACTTCAAGTAGATATTACTGTCTTCACTTGTTCTCTCAAATCCAATCTTCACAAGATGGGAATGTAGACATTCATACCATGCTCTAAGTGCCTGCTTTAGGCCATATAAGGCTTTATGTAGCCTACATACCATGTCACTATCTTCAGATAGAGAAAACCCATCTAGTTGCTCTATATACACCTCCTCTTCAACTACACCATTTAGGAATGTAGATTTTACATCCATTTGATATACCTTGAAGCCTTTAAAAGCTGCATATGCAAGAAGCATATGAACTCCTTCCAATCTGGCTATAGGAGCAAAGGTTTCTCCATAGTCTTCTCCTTCTTCTTGAGCATATCCTTTGCATACCAATTTGGCTTTGTTTCTAATCACTGTGCCATCCTCATTCAGCTTATTTCTGAATACCCATTTGGTACCAATGACATTTTTATGCTCCGGTCTGGGTACCAAAGACCATGTACCATTTTTCTCTATCTGGTCAAGTTCCTCTTCCATTTCCTTGATCCAGTCTTCATCTTTATGTGCCTCTTTGAATGTTTTAGGCTCAAATTTAGAGATCATACATGAGTTTTCTCTAACCTTTCTTCTTGTAAGGATTCCTGCATCCTTATCTCCTATGATCTGCTTAGGATCATGATTCAGCTTGACATACCAAGGAATGGTCTTGATAGATTCCTCTTGATTTTCTTCTTCATCCTCATCTCCATCAGTATCATCATCTACATTTGTTGGTGTAGGAACATTGTTACTAGTACTCGGTTGGTTGTCAACCGATTCCCAGAAGGTTGCAACAGGTTCGTTTACCGCTTGCTCACTACTGGTTTCCTCAGTTTTCTCAGAGGTTTCATCAACTCTTACATTGATGCTTTCCATAATTCTCTGAGTCCTATTGTTGAAACACTTGAGAGCTTTGCTCTTGGTGGAATATCCTAGGAATATTCCCTCATCACATTTCACATCAAATTTGCTCTGGTGTTCACTCCTCTTGATGTAACATTTGCTACCAAACACTCTAAAGTAGCTGACCACAGGTGTCTTACCCATCCAATACTCCTAAGGAGTTTTATCCTTAACTTTCTTGATGAGTACCCAGTTCATTGTGTAGACTGCAGTGCTCACCGCTTCTCTCCAAAAGGTGTGAGTTGCCTTTCCTTGAATCAACATGGTTCTAGCTGCTTCAACCACAGTTCGGTTATTCCTCTCTGCTAGGCCATTCTGCTGTGGAGTCCGGGGGGTAGACAATTGCCTCTTGATGCCATGTTCTTCATAGTACTTGTTGAATTCACCAGAAGTGAATTCCCCTCCTTGATCGGTTCTTAGGCACTTGATCCTTTTACCGCTTTCCTTCTCCACTAATACTCTGAAAGCTTTGAACTTTACAAAGGCTTCAGACTTGTCTTTCAAGAACGTGACCCACATCATTCTTGAGTAGTCATCAGTGAGAATCATGAAGTACCTGTCACCCTGCACACTTCTAGTTTTCATAGGACCACACAAATCAGTATGTACAAGATCAAGCAAGTTGTCAGCAGTGAAAGATTTACCTTTAAAGGTTGAGGAAGACATTTTCCCCAATTGACACTCTCTGCATAAGGTATTATCCGGTTTGCTTAGCATCGGCAACCCTCTAACTGCTTTGATCTTACTAGCCTTCAAAATGTTATCAAAGTTTACATGGCAGAGTCTCCTATGCCATATCCAAAGAAGAAAAAGCAGCAACGGGTTATACCACCATTGGACAACTTACTGAATCAAATAACTGATGATGGTAACTTAGCAAATGTTAGCAAATTATATGATACATTCACTAATGAAGAGAAATAAAGTATAGAGAATAGCATCATCCTACATCTTGACATATATAATAAAGTGTTAATAGAAGTTGTAGATGATTTGCCTAGTGTAGGCGGTTAGATGCAAAAAGGATTGCAGTCATGGAGCTTGATAAGAAACTAAAAATTGAAAAACTACTAGTTGTACATCAGGTCAACTCTATTGAGGAAATTGATGAACTTATTAGTGAAGCAAATAGGTCAGTTTTTGAAAGTGGACACTAGCCTGTGAGCCTAATGGCTAGTAGAGTAAATGAAATTGCAGAAGAAACAACAGACAAATGGGACATTTTCTTTGTTGAGAAGGAAAAATAGGAAAAACTGAGCAGACCAAAGAAAAATTTCAAAGTTTATCAGAAGGAAAAAGATAAGGGGAAAGGTAAAGTAGGTGGACTACCCAACATTAAAGTAACTGATAACCTACCACCACCTTTGGTTACTCCACCAGTATAGACTGATAGTACACTGGCTAATGAGAATGTGGATACACCACATGAGGATACAAACCCTGAGTCTAAAATTTTATACACTATGAACATAGACACTCAGGAGGTTAACATTCTAGTTGATAAGGAAAGCAAAGAGGAAAACAAAGATGTTGCTACTGAGCAACCGACAGATAATATTAAGGTTGGAACACATGCATAACACATTGAGATTGGGGTACAGATAGAGCAAATTGAGCATTCAGAGGAACCCTTGGTTAGTGAAATGGTTACTGACAATACTAATGCAAGCACAGAGAAACTTGCAGAGACAATAACTAAGATACCGACTATAGAGAATAAAGAAAAACCAATGGAGATACCGATAGTAGATAACACAGTGAAACAAGTAGAGAAACTGATAGAGTCACAGGGACACATTGAGATAGTGAAGTCGGTAACCACAGAGAAACCAAAACCTTTGCTAGTGGAAATGCAAACACAGATTGACCCACCAGAGGTTGAGACAAGCAAAGCGATTACTCACACAAGAAGCACTGAGATTGTAAAGGTAGTTGGGTAGACATCTAGTACTTCACTGACATAATTTAGACCCATCAATGTGACTAAAGTACTTTTGGATTCAATAAAGAAAATATCATATTGTAATGCATTGGCCTATAAGGCAATTGATGACATAATTCCTATTCTTAAGTTGATTGCACCCAAATGCAATTTAGATCAGGTAAAGGATTCTATAGGTCAGTTAGACACATTGACTAAATATATTATTGGTAATATACTGACAGTTGATCAAATAAATGAGGAAACATTCAAGGAGAAAATGGAAAAGGAAAAAGAGAAAATCTTTGAGGAAACAATAAAGAAGTGCGCGGAACATATTGATACTCTTTTACTGGCACTGAATAAGACAATTACAGAGTTTAAGGAACTGTACAAAGATACTTGCAAGACAAATCTGTTGACAGTGGATATTGACAAAGAAATCAGCAAAGTTCAAAAGGAGATTAATGACATAGCTGATAATATCATTGGTTCATCTAAACCTATATCAGTTATTGAGCAAGAAATTGCTAGATTTGAAGAAAAATTGGAGAAGAAAGGGAAAAGCCAGAGAGCTTAAGTGCAAATTAAGTCCTAAGTTAGATAATCTTATCTCTCCGAGGAAAGAAATCTCTGAGGCACTAATTCAAGGTCAAAAGAACCGGAAGAACAAATGCATCATCTCACTGGTACAATTCAGAGAACTGAGTCAGCTATGAAGGACAATAACAGGTTTATTCACAGCTTGAATTTGGTCTTAGTAGACTTATTCCAGATTGTAACCAACCGGTTACAAAGTTCAAGCTGAAAACTGCACTCATTTGACAATTTTGACAACCTTTGTCATTGATGTCAAAGGGGGAGTAGTAGGATAGAGAAAAATGGTCATCAAAGGAGATCATCTACTCAAGGGGAGCACACATTTTTGGTAAAATTTTGGACTTCATTTTTGGAGACAGATTTTTGGATTTTTCTCATGAGTGTTACCATCAATGCCAAAGGGGGAGATTGTTGTCATTCTACACTCTAGTGAGAAATGATGGTGTTGTCATTGATGGCAACTTACCGGAAACCTTGTGGACACCTTCAGGCACTGGTACCAACAGGCATCGGCATCGGCATCGGCATACACTTCACTGGCAGTGACAACAATGTATATCGGCACTCTAGCCGACAGGAATAAAGTTTTGTTTATTGTATTTAATTATAATATCTTTTGTAAGCCAACATGGCATATTGTAATAAGACTCATATATGTATGAGATCTTGTAAATCATTTTGTAATATGCAAAGATAGAAGATAGGATGGATACATGGTTGAAGTGATGAGCGAATATTTTGTATAAGGTTTATGGTTATTGTATGAGCTTAAACTAGTACTGAAGCTAGCATAGAAGATGTTGAATTATAGCAGTACATTATATTGGATTTTCATAATCCATTTTGTAAGTCAATGAGACTTCCTTTTTGTAATTGAGTAGTGAGCTCTAGGCAGTTGGCCTTCCTGCATGTGCAAGCCCATCTTGTAAGTAATATCCATTCATTGGCCAGTGAGTGAATATTGTGGGTCACAAATCCCACCAAAGTTTTTCGCACACCGGGTTTCCTCGTTAAACATCTTGTGTTATGGTGTGTTTTCTATGTTGTCTTTACTATTCTTATTTAATGCATTAATTCTTGTTTACTGGTACACTGTTTTGGAATGCAAAATACTTAATAAGGTTAAAGAATCTATTAACTATTTAGATACTGATTCACCCCCCCCTCTCAGTATCTTTGGGACTATCATCAATCCTAACAATTTTTACATGTCATATAGACATTGAGGGAGGCATGATGATGTTGTAAAAACATATAACACTCGTTGCTTGTGACTTTCATCAGAAACACATTTATTTATAGGGTCTTGGATTACTTCTCTTTAGTCATTTTTGTTGATGAATAATGATGAACAGTTAGTACCAAACCGGTATTGAGAGGGGAGGGTGAATCAGTACAGGCAAAAAACTTTCCTTGAACCAGTTTGACTGCAAAGACTGCACTTAACTAGTAAACAGTATCACCGGTCTAAATCAGGGCACTATTGGTAAAACATAGTGAGAATGTGAAAGACATAAACCGGTAACACTTAGATCTCCACACAATCTAATATCTCATTTCCACTTCACCCGTATGCATAAACAAGTAATATATCATCAGAAATATAATGACTATTGTTACAACATGCTTTACCACTTGACAGAAAATATTAAAGCATCACACATGACACACTGATTTTTCACGTGGAAACCCAACTGGGAAAACCCATGGTGGGGATGAATACCCACAAGCTGTTCTTTGAACTCTTCTGAAGTTCGCTCTGTTAAGAGCCTAGTCTGGTTAAAGACTTTTACAATAGGTTCTGCTAGGAACTGATCCTGCTAGGGATCACCTGGTTAAGGGATGGCTAAATACCCGGTTAAAGGTTAGAACCCTGTTAAAGGTTACCTCGCAAGAGGATTTGAAGAACTCATTGAATTGAGTCACCATGTTAAAGGATTTACACAAAAGTCTTTTAAAGCTAGCCGGTTAAGGGATTTTCCAACTGCTGAAATGGTTAGAAGTCAACAGGTAATACACTGATCTGATAACAGCACACAATGCCAAGGCAGATCCTCTTTAGCTCCTTTGCTTCTGCAATCACACTCTGTAGGTATCAACACACTTCTCTAGTCTGGAAAGAATCAAGTATCTCTTCACTTGGATACACATGAAACATTTACCAATAACTTCAAAATGAAAAACATCATCGACCTTATAGGAAATAGATAGGTTGGTAGCATAAACCCTAAACCCTAAACATTTAGGTTTAACAATTCAGTCGATTCAATCCTGACCGTTAATCATACTGCATTGAATACAATAGTCTTGAATAGATCTTAAGATGTTCTCCACCATTCATTCTTTGCCGCTTCAGGAAGTTGATAACCCATCATGCACTCTCCACCATTTACAAAGACTTTGCACATTCCCGAGGTAGATAGGATCAAACTTCTTCATGCAAGATCCTCAAGGAAACCCTTCATGCGCACAATGCTATCATGGAAACATGATCTAATCTTCATTACAATGCTAACTCATCACAAGATGTCATCGGTTGAATACACAGACTTGGAATGTATCAACCGAAAACCCTGAAGCTGAGACTACCAACCAGTAGTCATGCCAAATGAAACCCCAATACAAAACTTCCCATATACCGGTTCTCATTCCAACATACCGCTTCACTTTTTCACATATACTGATTCACAATATTATACCGGTTCTCTTGTCAGTTTGCTTACTTCAATAAACTGGTTCATAATTCAGCATATTGACATCAATGACAACATACAATATCATCATGTCATCAAGCTCTGCACATATGCCAACAATCTCCTCCTTTGGCATTGATGGCAATATACAAAGATATCTCTCTGCTTCACATATTCTCCCCAATACTACATATATCTTCTTCGCTTCACATCTTCTCCCCCTTTGACAACAATGCCAAAGTGGAGGCACAAACAACTATGTTCCACTATGTTGCTCCCCCTAAGGAGTAGCATCCTTCAACACACCAATCCTTAAAAAGATTTATCAATGCAATACCTTACTAATGTGGAGCACACACCTTTAGTTCACCTCTTGAAGGGGCAACACCCCTAATTCACCTCTTAAATAGGTAAATGTATCCTTCAGTAGAGGCTTGGTGAATATGTCTGCTAACTGCTCCTTACTAGAAACATGTTCCAATACAACCTCTTTGTTCTGAACCTTCTCCCTCAAGAAATGATAAATGAGCTCAAAGTGCTTGGTTCTAGCATGCAAAACTGGATTCTTGGAAATATTAATTGCACTTGTATTGTCACAGAATATACTCATTGGTTCAGATATAGGAACTTTGAAACCACTTAATACATGCTTCATCCAAATTGTCTGGGTGCAGTTCATAAATGCTGCAACATATTCCGCGTCTACTATAGACTGAGAGATACAACTCTACTTCTTACTCATCCATGAGACTAGTCTACCACCGAGAAAGAATACACCACCAGTTGTGCTCTTTCGGTTGTCCACATTACTAGCCCAATCAGCATCTGTAAACACTTTGAGGTTGAAATCATTACTATATGGATACCATAATCCATAGTTAATAGTTCCCTTCAGATATCTAAGAATCTGCTTGACTGCTACCAAGTGGGATTCTCTTGGACTTGTCTAGAACCATGCAGTAATGCTCACTGCATGTGCAATGTCCAGTCTGCTATGTACTACATAGTGCAACCTACCAATCATTGATCGGTATTCCTTCTCATTCACCAACGCTGAGTCATCCTCTTTTGACAATTTACAACTGGTCACCATCGGTGTACCAACCGGTTTGCTGTCTTCCATGCCAAAAGTCTTCAACACCTCTTTGACATACTTGTACTGAGTGATAAATATACTATTTTTTATTTGTTGAATCTGTAGTCCAATGAAGAACTTAATCTCCCCTATAAGTGACATCTCAAATTCCTTCTTCATCTTATCTACAAAATCATGACTCATCTTATCATCTCCACCAAAAATTATGTCATCAACAAATACTTCACAGATTAGAGTCTGATCTCCTTCTAACTTCAAATAGATATTGCTATCTTCACTTGTTCTTTCAAATCCAATCTTCAATAGATGGGAGTGTAAGCGTTCATACCATGCTCTAGGTGCCTGCTTCAATCCATACAAGGCTTTATGTAGCCTACACACCATGTCACTGTCTTCTGATAGGGCAAACCCATCTAGTTGCTCTATATATACCTCCTCTTCAAGTATTCCATTCAGGAATGCAGATTTTACTTCCATTTGATATACTTTGAATCCCTTGAAGGCTGCATATGCAAGAAGCATACAAACTCCTTCCAATCTAGCTATTGGAGCAAAGGTTTCTCCATAGTCTTCTCCTTCTTCTTGAGCATATCCCTTACACACCAGTCTGGCTTTGTTTCTTACCGTTGTGCCATCTTCATTCAGCTTATTTCTGAAAACCCATTTGGTGCCAATGACATTTTTATGCTCAGGTCTGGGCACCAAAGACCATGTGCCATTCTTTTCTATCTAGTCAAGTCCCTCTTCCATTGCCTTGATCTAGTCTTCATCTTTATGTGCCTCTTTATTAGTTTTAGGCTCAAATTCAGAGATCATGCAAGAGTTTTCTCTGACCTTTTTTCGTGATATAATTCCTGCATCCTTGTCTCCTATGATCTTCTTTGGATCATGATTCAAATTTACATACCTAGGAATGATCTTAGTTGTTTCCTCTTTCTTTTCTTCTTCATCCTCATCTTCATCAGCATCAGCATCTACCAGTGTAGGAGCACTGTTGCTGGTACTAGGTTGTTTTGCAACTGGTTCCCAAAAGGTTACAACCGGTTCATCTACCACTAGCTCACTACCAGTTTCCTTAGGTTTCTTAGAAGTTTCATTAACTCTAACATTGATACTTTCAACAATTCTCTGAGTCCTATTGTTGAAACATTTGAGAGCTTTTCTCTTGGTGGAATACCCTAGGAATATTCCCTCATCACATTTTGCATCAAACTTGCTCTGATGTTCACTCCTCTTGATATAACATTTGCTACCAAACACTCTAAAGTAGCTTACCACTAGTGTCTTACCAGTCCAATACTCATAAGGAGTTTTATCCTTACTTTTCTTGATGAGTACCTGGTTCATAGTGTAGACTACAGTGCTCACCGCTTCTCTCCAGAAGGTGTGAGCAACCTTCCCTTGAATCAGCATCGTTCTGGCTACTTCAACTACAATCTGATTGTTCCTCTCTGCTAGGCCAATCTATTGTGGAGTCTGGGGGGCAGACAGTTGCCTCTTGATGCCATTCTCTTCACAGTACTTGTTGAATTTACTGGAAGTGAATTCTCCTCCTTGATCAGTTCTTAGGCACTTAATCCTCTTACCGCTTTCCTTTTTGACTAATGCTCTGAAAGCTTTGAAATTTCTAAAAGCTTTAGACTTATCTTTCAAGAATGTGACCCACATCATTCTTGAGCAATCATCAGTGAGAATCATAAAGTACCTATCTCCCTGCACACTCCTAGTTTTCATAGGACCACACAAATCAGTATGCACAAGATCAAGTAAATTGTCTAGAGTGAAAGATTTACCTTTGAAGGTTGAGGAAGACATTTTCCCCAATTGACACTCTCTACACAAAGGATTCTCTGGTTTGCTCAGCACATGCAATCCTCTAACTGCCTTGATCTTACTGGCCTTCACAATATTATCAAAGTTTACATGGCAGAGTCTCCTATGCCATATCCAACTATCATCAAACTTAACCATTAGACATGTACTGATATTTGCATTCAGCTGAAATAAGTTACCTCTGGTCTGCATACTGGTGGCCATCAGTTCACCACTCTTTCCTTTTATTTTGCACACTCCATGTTTGAATTCCAAAGTGAGTCCATTATCATTCAGCTGGGAAACACTCAAAAGGTTGTGCCTGAGACCTTCTACCCAATACACATTATCAGCACTGCTTTTTCCATTTAGAGAGATGGACCCTCTACCTTTTACCATACATGGTGCATCATTACCAAATCGGATGACACCACCATTATACTCTTCCAGAGATAGAAAATTACTCCAGTCACCAGTCATGTGGTGAGAACAACCACTGTCAATAATCCACTCATTGGAATTATCAAAGCAGGAGACAAGAGCCTTCTTGTCTGACACATCTTCCTTAATTGCTACAAACACAATGTCTTCACTTTCTTCATCTTCTGATTCCTCATCAGTGACACCTTCATCAATTGCTACAAAATAGTTTCTCCTATTTCCTCCTTTGAACTTCTTGAACTTCTCTGGTTTGTACTTATTTTCACCATTAGGATAGTTTACAGCAATGTCTCATATCCTATTGCAAGAAAAGCATTTCAAAGGGATCTTACCTCTGTATTTACCAGTTCCCTTAGGAAGTCTCTTGCCAAGAAGAGGTTTAAATTCCATCAAGATCTCCTCATCATCCATTTCTCTACTTTGTCTTGGTTCACAATTGGTACTAGCTTCTTTTCCCTTTCTAGATGGTGTAGCAGATGCTCTAAAGGTTGATTCATTCTTCTGAATACTGCCATCATAATTATTTAGCTCATTTGCGGTCAACTTAGCAATGATGGAGTCTAGGGATACCTTTGTCTTTTCTATAGACCTCAACTCCTAAATAGAAGCAACCCTTATTGCATAGACTGGTAACAAGGATCTCAAGACTTTGCTAACAACAGTGGAATCATCTATTTTACCTCCTGCACTCTTGATGTCTCCAACAACAGTTTTGATTCTTATTCCATATTGTTGAATGGTCTCTCCTTCAACCATGTCTTCAAACTTTCCCCTAAGGCTCTCTTCCTTAGCTTGTTTCACATGCTCATCACCACCATAGATATTCTCCACAACATCTCATACTTCTTTGGGATTGTCTTTATCCTAAACATCAATAAACTCAATGTTAGATAGACTGCTAATTATGGCTTCCATGACTTGCCCATTCTCCTGAATCTCTCTTCTTTGATCATCAGTGAGAGTACCGGTAGGGATAACATAAGCATTCTCAACATAGCTCCAGTGTTGAGCACCCATGCTTCTAATGTAGATCTTCATTTTGTCCTTCCATATCTTAAATTTATCTCTATTGAACTTTGGACCTCCCCTCTTCATCATTAGAGTAGGATCTTTTCCTCAAGCGGTTAAGCTTACAACACAGAGGACTTGGAGGATGCTCTAATACCAATTGATGAATAATGAGGAACAGTTAGTACCAAACCAGTACTGAGAGGGGGGGTGAATCAGTACATGCAAAAAACTTTCCCTGAACCAATTTGACTGCAAAGACTGCATTAACTGGTAAATAGTATCACCGGTCTAAATCAGGGCACTATCGGTAAAACATAGTGAGAATGTGAAAGACATAAACCGGTAACACTTAGATCTCCACACAATCTAATATCTCATTTCCACTTCACCTGTATGCATAAACAAGTAATATATCATCAGAAATATAATGACTGCTATTTGAACATGCTTTACCACTTGACAGAAAATATTAAGCATCACATGAAAAGCATCACACATGACACACTGATTTTTCACATGGAAACCCAACTGGGAAAAACCACAGTGGGGATGAATACCCACAAGCTATTCTTTGAACTCTTTTGAAGTCCACTCTGTTAGGAGCCTAGTCCAGTTAAAGACTTTTACAATAGGTTCTTCTAGGAACCGATCCTGCTAGGGATCACCCGGTTAAGGGATGGCTAAATACCCGGTTAAAGGTTAGAACCCTGTTAAAGGTTACCTCACAAGAAGATTTGAAGAACTCATTAAATTGAGTCACCCTATTAAAGGATTTACATAAAAGCCTATTAAAGCTAGCCGGTTAAGGGATTTTCCAACTGCTGAAATGGTTAGAAGTCAACAGGTAATACACTGATCTGATAACACCACACAATGCCAAGGGAGATCCTCTTTAGCTCATTTGCTTCTGCAATCACACTTTGCAAGTATCAACACACTTCTTTGGTCTCGAAAGAATCAAGTATCTCTTCACTTGGATACACATGAAACATTTGCCAACAACTTCAAAACACACTTCTCTGGTCTGGAAAGAATCAAGTATCTCTTCACTTGGATACACATGAAACATTTGCCAACAACTTCAAAATTAAAAACATCATCAACCTTATAGGATACAGATAGGTCGGTAGCATAAACTCTAAACCCTAAACATTTAGGTTTAACAATTCAGTCGGTTCAATCCTGACTGTTAATCATACTACATTGAATATAATAGTCTTGAACAGATCTCAAGACATTCTCCACCGTTCATTCTTTGTTGCTTCAGGAAGTTGTAACCCATCACGCGCTCACCACCATTTATAGAGACTTTGCACATTCTTGAGGTAGATAGAATCAAACTTCTTCATTCAAGATCTTCAAGGAAACCCTTCACACATACAAGGCTAACTCATTACAAGATGTCATCGGTTGAATCACACAGGCTTGGATGCATCAATCGAAAACCCTGAAGCTGAGACTACCAACCGATAGTCATGCCAAATGAAACCTCGATACAAAAATTCCCATATACTGGTTCTCATTCCAACATACCGCTTCACTTTTTCACATATACCGGTTCACAATATCATACCGGTTCTCTTGCCAGTTTGCTTACTTCAATATACCGGTTCATACTTCAGCATATTGACATCAATGACAACATACAATATCATCATGTCATCAAGCTCTGCACATATGCCAATAGTTGTTAGACAACTCAAATAACCAGAAGACAACTGAGATGGGAGGTGAATCAGTTGTCACAAATTATCAGAACCATTAGCAATTAAAACTTTAATATCGAAACCCAAAATATTAATGCTGGAATAGCAACTAAACCAATTAAGCATAAACAATAATCACAAAATAAATATCATCCACATGACACCAAGATTTATACATGGAAAACCCAGTAAAGGGAAAAACCACGATGGTAAGCCTACCCATAGTCAGATAATACTTTTGCGGTAAGTATGTGAATTACAATTGAGGGGCCCACACTTGCAGGAAGGCCAACAACCTAGAGTGCACTGTTCATCATAAAAGGAGCCTTAGTGACTACATAGAAATCTAGACGACAATCCAGAGAAGTGTTGAACTGCAAAAGGTAGCATCTTCTATGCCTGAGTACAGTTCTAGTTAAGCTCAATAACAAAGGACTAAATCCTCTTACATAAACCCAATTTGATCTCCAACGATTGACCAAATCCTCTACCTGAATGATATTACATTATTCGCACACACATCCCTTTCCCATAACCATGATGATCTACAATGAGATCTTACATCTATATATACAAACCCTTGTCCATAAAAAATTAGGTCGGCCACCAGACAATAAACCAATTACATAATTACAAACCATGTCGGCCTTAGACCAAACAAATAATATCCAACACATAAGACATCCTGGAAGCACATCGAGAGGTCCAATCCACACGTTACATTAAAGTCAATCCATAACCTAGATCAACTGGGACCCAGTATAGGTCCACATGTTACAACAATGATCTCCATCTGCCAAGTCTTGAACATGATCACCATCAAC
Organism: Cryptomeria japonica; assembly: GCF_030272615.1. NCBI lineage: Eukaryota > Viridiplantae > Streptophyta > Pinopsida > Cupressales > Cupressaceae > Cryptomeria > Cryptomeria japonica. Next base: position 774,646,818 of record NC_081409.1, on the reverse strand, counting down.
ATCTTGAAACTCCACCAAAAGCTGCACCAACACCACTTATGCAATTCATCAAAGATCTTCATCAAAAGCTCTGCCGATGAAACCCTCGCCAGAACTAGAAGCCAGGCTTCCAAGCAAATAGGATAGCATCCAATCACCAGACCAAAACCAACTTACTGAATATGAGCATGAGTATCATGAACAAACCAATTCCATAACCAAATCATATCAGAGCCTACCAGATCATGCCAGATCGAAAACAACCAAAAACCACTCAACCTACCGGGACCAGAAGGGTGTCGGTAAAGTATCCAAACAGCTAGTGTTGGAATCAATGACAAAACATCAATGCAACACATAATCAATTCCTCCTAATGGCCGAAAATCTCCCCCTTTGGCATTGATGGTAACACTAGATGTGAAAAACATCCAAGCAGCAAGAAATGCAAAACAAGTCTCCCCCAATGGAAGACAACCAACAATCTCCCACATACAGTTTTGAAATAAAGACCAAACTCTCCCTATGAATAATATCTCTATAAAGCTCTAAATTATACATATATTTATCCCCATGATGTATACAACTCCTTAAGTTTTCTTTTTCAGATCAAAATCTCTCCCCCTTTGACATCAATGCCAGAAATCTAACAAAAATATCAAAGCAAAAACATAAACCACTAAATCACAAAGATGACTACTCCCCATGAGCAGTAGCATCCCTAGATTAGTGCTAGAATGAATAGTATCTCTGATAATGCATACCGGACTGATGTCAAACCGCATCAATCAAGTCTCTACCAGAGGGGCAGAAACTCCCAATTTGTCTCTCAGGTACTCAAACGATTCTTTGGGAAAAGGTTTAGTGAAAATATCTGCAATTTGTTCTTTAGTGTTCACATAAACAAATTTAACTTCATTCTCTTCTACCTTTTCCTTGAAAAATTTATACTTGATAGATATGTGCTTTATCTTAGAATGAAATACTAGATTCTTTGATATATCAATAGCAGCACAGTTATCACAATGAATAACTATTGGTGCATCACAATCCACCTTTATATCCTTCAACATTTGTTTCATCCATAAAACATGTGTGCAGTTAGTAGCAGCAACAACATACTCAGCTTCAGTAGTAGATAAAGAAGTACATGACTATCTCTTGCTGATCCATCAAACCAACTTCTTTCCAAGAAAGAAATCTCCACCGGAAGGACTTTCCTGGTCATCAACATCTCCAGCCCAATCAACATCTGTATATGCACATAAAGTAAACTTATCATCCTTAGGGTACCACAAACTATATTCTAATGTACCTTACAAGTATCTAAAAATCCTTTTCATCACAATCTCATGATTTTCTTTAGGATCACTCTAAAATCTTGAAACAATACAAAAAACATTCATTATGTTAGGCCTAGTCTGAGTCAAATAAAACAAACCTCCAATCATATATTTGTATCTTGTAGGATTTACCGGTGCAAAAACATCTTTTCTCGTCAATTTCTCACTTGTAACTATAGGAGTACTTACCGGTTTATAATCTCCCATACCAAATTTCTTCAACAATTCCTTCGCATACTTATTTTGACAGATGAAAACACCTTTGTCAGTCTGAGTAATCTGCAAACCTAAGAAAAAATTCATCTCACCAATCATAGACATCTCAAATTATTTCTCCATATTCTCAGAAAACTCTATGCATAGCTTATCTTCACCTCCAAAAATAATGTCATCAACAAATACTTCAATAATCAATATATCATCATCAGTGATCTTATAATATAAATTATTGGCAGCATTGCCCTTAATAAAACCAATCTTCAAAATATATTTATCCAACCTTGCATACCAAGCTCTAGGTGCTTGTTTCAATCCATATAAAGCTTTCCTTAACCTAGAAACCATGTTTGTATCATCTAATAGTGAAAAACCATCAGGTTTCTCAATATAAACTTCCTCATCAAGATTCCCATTCAAAAATGCACATTTATAATCCATTTGATAAACCTTGTAGTTTTTATAAGTAGCATAGGCGAGAAATAATCTTACAGCTTCAATCCTAGCTACAGGTGCAAAGTCTCTCCATAATCAATTCCTTCCTTCTGAGAATATCCTTTACAAACCAATCTAGCCTTATTCCTTATAACTTGACCATCCTCATTCAATTTATTCCTAAAAACCCATTTAGATCCAATAATATTCTTATTTTTAGGCTGGGGAACCAAAGTCAATGTGCTATTTTTCTCAATATGATCTAATTCTTCTTCCATAGCTTTCAACCAATATTTATCTTTACATGCCTCAATTACTGATACCGGTTCAACTTTTGAAATTAAGCATACCTCATTAGTTTCCAGTCTTCTTCTTGTCATCACTCAATTTCTCTTATCCCCAATTATCTGATCTTCTGAATGATTCAATCTCACATACCTAGGAGTCCTCTGACTCTCTATTCCTCTTCCCTTTCTTCAGTTACTGTAGAATTCTCTGATATTGTCAGAGTAACTAGTTCAACACTCTATTCTGGTAAAGGTGCTACTGGTTCAGATATAATCATTTCCACTATCGGTTCCTTCTCATAAACTCTGATTTGACTTCTATTCAGCTCATCTACTTTGACATTAGCACTCTCCACAATTCTCTGCAATCTCTTGTTATAACATCTATATGGTTTTCTTTCATTAGAATAACCAAGAAATATGCCTTCATCACATCTAGGATCAAATTTGTTAATGATATCATCTCTCCTAATATAACATTTACTACCAAATATTCTGAAATATTTAACTATAGGTGTATTGCCAAACCATAATTCATAAGGTGTCTTACTGGTTTCTCCTTTGATATGTACTCTATTGAATGTATAAACCATTTTGCTCATTGCTTCTCTCCAGTAGATATGAGGTGGACTAGCTTCCATCATCATTGTTCTAGAAGCATCCAAGATAGTTTTGTTCTTCCTTTCCACAACTCCATTCTGCTAAGGTGTTCGGGGAGCAGAAAATTGTCTTCTTATACCATGCTTCTTACAAAAGTTATTAAACTCATCGGATGTGAATTCTCCATCATGATCTGACCTCAAACATTTAATCTTCAATCATGTCTCAGTTTCCACTTTAGCCTTAAAGATTTTAAACTTTTCAAATGCTTCATATTTTTCTTTTAGAAAAGTAACCCACATCATTCTAGAATAATCATCAATGATTAGCATGAAATATCTATCACCTTGAAAACTTTTAACTCTAGCTGGGCCACACAAAACAGTATGAATAAGATCAAGAACATCATTTGATTTATCTTGTATACTACTAAAAGAGGTTCTGACTTGTTTACCCATTTGACATTCTTTAAATACCGGATTATAGGGCTTCATAATCTTAGGTATATCCCTAACTGCCTTAGTTGAACTGATCTTTATAATGCAATCAAAATTCACATGACACGGCCTTTTATGCCATAGCCAACTCTCATCAATCTGTGTAATCAAACATGTCTTCTCACCAAAGTTCAAATGAAATATATTACCTTTTGTCTGTGTACCGGTTGCAATCTCCAAACCAGATCTGTTAATGATTTTGTATTTTCCATCCTTGAATTGTAATTGAAATCCCTTATCCACCGATTGTCCTACACTCAAAATATTATGCCTTAAACCTTGAACATAATAAACATTGTCAGTATTGTTCTTACCATCCAATGGTATAGTTCCTTTTCCTTTGATCATACATGCTTTGTCATCTCCAAATCTAACTAGACCGCCATCAAATTCTTGCAAAGACATAAAACTTCCCTTTATCTCCAGTCATATGATGTGAACAACTGCTGTCAATTACCCATTTATCCTTGTCTTCAATTTTAGCAACAAGTGCCTTCTCTTCAGGTACATTCTCTTCCAGTGTCAGATCATCTACCTTGATAGCCAAGAACACCCATTCCTTCCTGTTGCTAAAACCACTAGCAAAATCTTCTGCCGATTCATCATCAGAATCAGTAATGCCTTCCTCATCCACAATGTAGCATGATTTGTCTATGTTTTTCCTATACTTATACTTGTTCTGATATCCAGGGTTAGGCTTAAATGATCTTCTAACTCTTTCTTCAAATCTTGAATTCTTTCAGGTCATCTAGATGCAAAATAACCAATCTTATTACATGCAAAATATTTAAAAGGTTTTTTCCTTCATACTTACTTCATATCGGTCCTTTAGGTACTTTTCTAGCAAATAGTGCTTCAAGTTGCTCAAAATCATCATCTTCTCTCTCCATATCTTCCAATTCCTTTGCATATAAAGCTTTCCAATCTTCCTTACCAGTTGCAGATGTAGATGCATGAAAAGTGGGTTCAAACTTCATAGCTCTAGAAGGTCCAAATTCTTCAAGCTCAAAAGAAGATAGTTTCCCAACTGAAGTATCTATGTTGATAGATATATTAGCCATTATTCTCAACTCATTAATAGTAGTAGCCTTCATTTTGTAAGTCGATGGTAGGGCTCTTAGAACTTTAGAAATAATTTCATCTTCGCTCAAAGTTCCACCACAACATTGAATTCCCATAACAATTTCATTTACCCTTTCCATGAATGCAATAATCCTTTCATCTTCTTCCATCTTCGGGTTTTCATATCTCACCCAGTAACCATAAAGTTTAACAATCTTCACTATAGGGTCACCTTCATTAAGAGTCTCCAACTTATCCCATATACTCTTTCCAGATGTTTTGTCGGTTAATCCCATTATCTGTTGATCAGGCAGTGGACACAAGAGGGCTTCTCTTGCTCTACAATCATTCTCAAGCTCCTTATCCAGGTTTTCCAGAGGAGGATTGCCAGATCCTGGATTATAAGGTCTGACACCATTCTGTGTGATCTCCCAAATCTCCTTGCCAAGACATCTCAAATGAGTCTCCATCTGAATATTCTATACTCTGTAATTTGTTCCATCAAGCCTAGGAATGTGTCTTTGAAAGATGGATCCAAAATAATTGGATTAACTTGAACTGTTAGTTGTCATAGGATCTTCCTCAAGTTGTTAACCTTTCTACAGAGAGGACCAAAGCTCTGATACCAATTGTTAGAGAGCTCAAATAACCAGAAGACAACTAAGAGGGGGGTTAATCAGTTGTCACAGATTACCGGAACCATTAGCACTTAAAACTTTAATACCAGAACCCAAAACATTAATACCGGAATAGCAGTTAAACCAATTAAGCATAAACAATAATCATAGAATAAATACCATCCACATGACACCAAGATTTATACGTGGAAAACCCGGTAAAGGGAAAAACCACGGTGGGAAGCCTACCCACAGTCAGATAATACTTCTGCAGTAAGTATGTGAATTACAATTGAGGGGCCTGCACTTGCGAGAAGGCCAATAGCCTAGAGTTCACTACTCATCACAAAAGGAGCCTTACTGACTACATAGAAATCCAAACTACAATCTGGAGATGTGTTGAACTACAAAAGATAGCATCTCTTATGCCTGAGTGCAGTTCTGGTTAAGCTCAATACCAGATGACTAAATCCTCTTACATAAACCCAATTCGATCTCCAATGATCGACCAAATCCTCTGCCTGAATGAAATCACATTATTCGCACATTATATTCCTATTCCAATTCCCATGATACAATCTACAATAAGATCTTACATCTATATATACAAACCCTCAACCATAAACAATTAGGTCGGCCACCAGATAATAAACCATTTACATAATTACAAACCATGTCGGCCTTAGACAAAACAAATAATATCCAACATGTAAGACATCTCCCAAACACATCGAGAGGTCCAATCTACACGTTACATTAAAGTCAGTCCATAACCTAGATCAACCGAGACCCATTATAGGTCCACACGCTACAACAATGATCTCCATCCACAAAGTCTTGAACATGATCACCATCAGCATCCTAAAACTCCACTAGAAGCTGCACCAACACCACTTATGCAATTCATCAAAGATCTTCATCAAAAGATTTGTCGGTGAAACCCTCACCAGAACTAGAAACCAAGCTTCTAAGCAAACAGCATAGCATCCAATCACTAGACCAAAACCAAATTACTAAATATGAGCATCAGTATCATGAACAAGACAATTCCATAACCAAATCATAATGGATCCTACCAGATCATGCCAAATCCGAATTAACTAGAAACCACTCAACCTATCGGGACCAAAAGGGTGTCAGTAAAGCATCAAAATAGCTAGTATTGGCATCAATGACAAAACATCAATGCAACACATAATCAATTTCACCAAATGGCCAACAATTCTATCCATCAATGGAAGAACATCATCTTCAAGAATGATGGGAATGTCAATTGTTGGAGTTCTAGGTTGGCTCAAGGATAGGATCATATCTTTCTTCCACTTTTGATAAGATTGAAAGAGAGCATCGCTTCTCGGTGGAATAGATTGGAATTTTTTAGGCCAAAAGAAATCAATAGGAACACCTGGACTTCTCTCGGATAGTCGAAATAAGTTATGGTTAATAGTTATGCTTTCTCCATTGTGGGGAAATTTCAAACACTTATAGATTGGAGAAGAAATAGCCTTCATGGAAGATATCCAAGGATAGACCAACTTCACATGGAATTGCTCAGAAGAATGAATGATAACAAAGTTGACATCCATAGTTTTAGTGTGAACCTCAATAGGCAGTGAAATAGAACCAATGGTAGGACAAGAGAATCCATCAAATAACTTAACAACCACATTTGTATAATCATAGATTGGTTTATGCAAATGTAAAGTGAAAAGATACACCTCAATGATGATATTAACCATGCAAGAGGGATCGATAAACACACTACGATAAGGCATTTCTTGAATCTTTGCAACTATGTATAAAGGCCCATCAGGTGCTCTAATGGTCTCACTAGGGTCAAATGCGATACATAATTCCTTAGGTTTCCTTTGTTTCTCTACCATATTCACCAAATTTTGAATTGTAGTAGTCACATCAAAAGGAGAGAAAGAGGTATGTTCAGTCTCAATCACGTTAGAGGTATGAGAAGGTAAATGATCAATAAAAATCTTAAGATTTTGATTAGGAGGGGCTACTGATTTGTTTCCCTTATCATTCACACTTGCCACAGATATAGTATTATTATCAATCAAATCTTGAATCTTTCTTTTCAATGAAAAACATTTCTGAGTGTCATGACCTGGTTGATGATGAAATTGACAAAAATAATTATTATCAAATTAGCGTGAGGCTGCCTTAGAAGGGTCAGCTAGTTTTATGAGAGGAAGTTTAATAACATTTCTTTGTAACAATTGAGACATAATTCTATGTAAAGATTCATTCAAAGGAGTAGATTGTCTTTCTCTTTTGAAAAATTTAGAAATAGGAGGCACACCTATTGTAGCATTCACATTGTTGTTGATGATGTTGTCATTGAATTTGATGAATCCTTTGCTTTGTTTGAACTTCACAAATGGTTGTTGAGCACTATCACCCTTATCACTCGGAGCCATAGGAGTGGATTTCTCTAGTTGACTCATAGTCAGTTGATAATTGTGAAGTGTTGTGCACAACTGCGTAAAGGAAGTAAACTCAGAAAAGAGAAGTTTGTCTCTAATACCTTTTTGCAAATTAGAAATGAAAATTCTTTGAATATCATTATCAGGCACTTGAAAATAAATTTGAGAACACAAATGCTTATATCTACCAATGAAATCAGTCAATTTTTCTTTAACACCTTGTTTACAATGCATTAAATCAGTAAAAATGATTTTAGGACCTATGTTGCTTTGAAATTGTTGAATAAAAGAATTTTCTAATTATTGAAAATAGGTAATAGAATAGGAAGGCAAAGATAAATACCATTGTAATTCCTTATCTCTTAATGTTCTAGTAAACAATTTTGCAAGCAATCTTTGATCATAAGAAAAGTCAGTACACAAAGTTTAGAATGCCTTGACATGTGTTAAAGGATCACCTTTTCCATTATAGAGTTATAATTGAGGGACTTCCACATGTTTAGGAGGGAAAGCTCTAACAATATCAAGATAAAGTGGGCTCGCAACATCGAATGCGAGCACACTAAACTTGGATTGACTCATAGAAGCGATTTTTTGTTGCAAGGATGACATAGTTTGAGCAAGATTATTAATGGTTGCTTCAGTTGAAGAATTCATGTTAGATATGTTTGATTGAGAAGGTGGTGTGATGTTGTTGAAAGAAGGCATTGATTGAGAATAAGGTGGGGGAACACTATGCTAAGTAGGCATAGGAGATAATTGAGTAGGAAATGGGACACTAAAAGGAGGAATAGAATGATTGGACGAGTTTCCCCCTTTCATGACTTTGATTGGGTGAGAGGCAAGGGGAATACTTATTGAAGGCATGGGTAAGGATGAAGGGTGTATTGAAAAAAATGGATTGCCCCCATGACTAATGGTTGTAGCTATGACATGTTGAGTTTATGTAGCCATGATGTTTGAAGTGAAAGTAGGAATACTAGCCATCAAAGTGGTCAAACGGATAGAATGATTGATTTGTGTAGAAGGTTGTGAATAACCTAAGTTCTCAGCACAACTCATTATAGGAATGACATTAGAACCAACAATATGTAAATTCCATGCAATATATCAGTTCCATGTTAGACACAATATACCACTAAGAGGGGGGTGAATCAGTGGTTTGCAAACTTTTCCCTTTATCTATCCTATGTGTGAATATCGGTTATCTGATCTAATAGAAAGATAACTTACCGATTAGATGGGAGACTAATACAAATGCAAACACACATTAAAGGGGACATCTCATAACACCAACATATACGGGGAAAACCCAAGATGGGAAAAACCTCAGTTATAAATGATACTGGAGTCTACTGCTCCAATCCAACCTCACAATGGAACTCTGATTATAATGTTTAGGAAACCAACCCAAGGAGCACAAACCTAAGGAGCACCAACCCCTGATTTAGGGTACCAACCCAAGGAGCTACAACACCTGATTTAGGGCACCAACCCAAGGAGCTACAACCCCTACACCGAGCTCCAACTCAGTGGTCTACAATGAGTATATTCAAATACAAAAGCAATAGTCTTGTTACAAATGGATTTTGTAACTCTTCTACAAATCTCTTTGCCAATTATCCTCTATCAGATTCTCTATTGGTTCTCTGCTCACCTCTCAGCTGCAACACAATCTCCTACTACAACCCACTCTTTGTTGCACCTCGCTCTCTGCCAGATCTTCTCTCTGTCGGTACTCTCTTCTCTCAGCTACACTGCTTCTCTCCACTGGTACTACACTTTGTCGGTTCTATGCTTGCCTTCATTGCAATCTTCTACAACTCTTCTCTACCGGTTTGGTCGTTGTTTGTTCACTCCTCTGTCAGACTCAATGGCTGACTGTTGGTAGCCTCACTGATGTCGGTTGAAAACTTCAACCCTGTTCTTCCTCACACTCAGTCTCTTCTTCTTCTTCTTCTTGGTGAGCACTTGACTAATTCTACTTCTTCAGCAGCAACACCTCTCATCCAGCAGCAACCTTCATCGATTTTGGCTTGCATATTTATAAACTAGTTTTCCCACCAAAAACCAATTCAAACTTCCGGTAGTTAGGGTTTCCTCATCGACCTTGAGGAAAACCAAATACAATCAGATCTCATCTGATATGATCACCTTGATTGATAAACTATAACTCATCAATCAATCTTGCCATTTTAGTGCCTTCTAGAACATGCCTTCTATATTTAGTAATCTGCTTTTAACCTGTCAGTGGATTTATTGGTCAATCACCAAGAATGGTTTCACGGTTCCCTTCACCTGCCTCGATCTACTCAAAAAGTCTGTTATGGATCTTTGTTGTTCATTTGACCTCAAATCAGAAACCTCTACTACGCATCCCGTGAATCACACAGTCGACATAAATGTCGACCTGTCACCTTCTACTCGCCGCCTGACACTTTACCAACTCAACAAGATGACCTGTGCATGCATGCCACTTAATCTTCATGTGGCCCCTTTGTCGGCATCCACCTTTGCTGGATCATCTGCGTTGGTATGGATGGGATCACTGACCAACTCCATTATCAGGTTCTTTTGTTGTTTCTTGAACCCTATCAGTTATACCCTAACCGGTCTGCCATCACCTTGCACTCTTCTTCTCTTTCGATGGAACACTCAACTGGTTAGCACTCTTGCTAACCTACCTTATGCACATCCTCATTAGATGGGAGTCTTCTGCATCTACACTTTGTTCGTATTTCCGATGGACATACTTACCGGTAATCACCATGATGACACCATGTCATCAACCTTTAACGGTTTCCATCTGAGCCATCTGCATACTAGTTTCACTCTCTATCTACAGCTGCTCAACCTTGCCTTCTTCATCATCAACTCAGACATCATCTCAACCGGTTTAGCAAGGTGACAAACCCATCACTTCTTTACTCTTCATTTTCTGTCCTGGTGGAACAACATGCCAACTCTTTATGATCCGGTGCACATCTCTAATTTCATGCACCTGAGGCATATTTTTGATTCATCGATAGATCCCATGTGAGCCTTCAAACTCCTACCTTTAACTCTTTTGTCTTATCTCACAGAACTATGATGCACACTTTCCATAATAGGAGATAAGCTCCACTTACTGGTGGGAGTGGATCCTTGTCATCAGCATCTTGCAATACACCAATGTGGCTTCCCTATTTGAGTAGCATATCTTCAAACAGGCACATGTGATCCGATTGGGGAACATTCACTGTCAGTCATCTCTTCAAATGGTGATTGCATCTTTATCCGGTGGAAGTCCTATTGTTTTGCATCCACACAACATATCGGTGTCCTGTAAATCCTTCTCCTTCAGTGTTGATGTGATTTAGGTGACATTCTGCCTCTTCTTCACAACCAATAGCTCAACATCTTCGATGTCATCATTTACTAGTTGTTATATCATATAGGTCTCCTGTCCATATCTTCAACACAAGTCAAACACTAACTTGTGTACCGGTGACTCCAATAGTCATTATACTGAATGACATTCTCTCCCTTACTAGTGGCCTACAACACTAGGTGATATCAAAGACATCACATCTGGTATGAATCAATGACATTTTTTGTACATACATCTCTTATACCAAGAGCCATCCTATACTGGTTGACATCAATGACAACACAATGCCAACAATCTCCCCCTGTGGCATTGATGTCAACACATGCAGTATCTGGCATACTACATAATCTCTCTCCCCCTTTGTGTGATCCATAGATTCTCACACATGTAGTATGCGGTATACTATAGAATCTCTCCCCCCCTTTGACAACAATGGCAAAGGGCATTGTTAGGGTTTCTCACCTCCTTGTATTTACTGGTCACTGTCAGAGATTTTTCTCCCCTTTTTGCTCTACCAGATGCATCTTCTCCTTTGATCATCATATCTTGAATCCTCTCAATCTCACAACATTTGAGATGGAGGGCTTGACCATCAACTGACACCAATTGTGCATACTAAACTGATACTAATTGTTAAAGCACTCAATTGTAGAAGGATGTGTCAGAGAATACTTATTATCTACCGGTCAGACTGCATCATATCCCACCTGATATCAAATTTTCTTTAGAATCAAGTGTGATTGTGCTATGAGTGAAACCACTTGGAAAAGTAGATACCCTTAATCATGAAATTCTTCTGGGTATTCTTGCAACAATTTCCAACATCGGTAGTTGAGGAAGCCAATACACCCACAAGTTCAAGCATACCGGTTCAGCATTATGATCACTTGAACTCCCCCTGAGTCATACATCTCAGGTCCACAATGTCGGTCAGGTCCAATACCGGGGCTCCAATCATCTCTATATACCAGTTGAGTTGTGCAAATGTGATCATTTGATTATCTTTTAGCTCCATTATATCCACCACAGCCTATGACATGATCTTGGATGTACACAATGCCATACAATGTCATCATCATGCCATAAATCAGAGCAGTTAGCCCAAAAAACATGCATGCCTGCATGATCAACAACCGGGCCAACATATGTCATTCAGGTCTTCATCATCACCACTTGAGACATAAACTCCTCATTCCATGATACTAGGGCTAATGCAATGATCTCTAGCCTTATTGTCTTACATAACCTACAAGAACCTGTTAGCATTCTTACCAGTAACATCTTGCACATACCGGTTTCTTATATCGATCCATCATAACTATCAGAGGACCTTCTTGTAACTCCTAACATCTTGTGTCAATGGCATCTTATTCCAATTGTAAATATTCCAATTATTGACACATGCAGTAGTGATCCATCTCTGATCTGCAGGTGTGTAGCCAAGGCAACCACTATGTACACTTATCTTCTCATTTCCTTTTTTCTAACTACCTGCAGCATGTTCTTTCATGTGTCCTTCTTCACTGGGGGGGAAAATGATAAGGTTAGTGTACTACTCCCCCTAAGGTCTTGCATCTCCTTTAAGCCTTAGGAGATATCCCATGGGCATTGAATGCACAGTGCTGATCCATGGATGCATCCTCTTGCTTCTTCCTCCATTCTTGCTTGATCTCATTCTTCTTCCCAATTTTAGTTTCAGGAGTAGGTCTTACCTTCTTTTTCAGATGGGTCCTTCCATTTCTAGGTTCTGCATCACAACCAAAAGCAGTGTTATAGTAGCACACAACATCCATGCCAATCTCATGACTGGGGAACCTTCTAACATATCGGTTTGACCATCTTCTTCTGGTCGTGTTGGTGTGACTAGCAATCGAAACCAGTGGACCTCTTGATCCTGTAGGGACATTTCTCCTTTGGTTCCATGTAGGTCTCTGACTTCCATATGCTATGTATCAATTTCTATGTTGAGCATAGCTGCTATATGGGCTTCCATGTGACTGTGAGTCCTTCTTCCTGTATTCATAACTTCTATGGCCAGATCTATTGTAGTTATAACAACCATTATTTGCATAACTAGGAGAGGGGATATGCATGTATCTACTCCTTGATATATTTTTCTCATATGCATGATATTTGTGAGATCCTAGATTATTCCTTCTATATCCTTTTCTACATTCTTCTACCCTATGTCCATGACCACTACATGCAAAGCAATAACCAAAGAAGAAAGATTTATAACTTACAAACTTATTCTGCCATGCATGGGGAGATCTTACCAGTTTAGAATCTCCATTTCTACTTCTCCGGGGATGGATCTTGGATTGTCCGCGCTCTGTAGCTCTTCCATCTGATGTCTTATTTTCCCACACTTGCTTTGTCTTGTGGGCGGTAGCATTTCCTTGTCTTCTACCCATAGGAAGTCTTCTATGTTGTCTTCTCATGTTCTTGCTTGCGATGAAGCTGTCTTCTCCCATTTTCCCTTTCCCTTTAGGATCTGCATTATTCCTCCTTCTTGCAGCACCGGTCTTCATCCTTTGCTACATGTCCTCACTGGTAGTAGTTAGATCTACCTTCTTCCGAGGAGCATCTCTAACTTTGAAGGTTTGTCCCTTGTTATCTCCATTTGAGGAGACAAACAAAATGTCATTGTGGGGGACATTCTTGCTAGTGGAGCATTCAATGGCACCACTTCCAAATCCTTTGGTGTCCTTGGCATGCTTTTGCTTTTTCAACATTTTGTCCAAGGCATCACCGTTGCCATCAAACCAGATTCTCACCTTGAGCTCATCCTGACATCTCTCAAGGTCATTTTGGAGAATCTCCATTTCTCCAACAAGCTGCTAATATTCTTTATCTTTTACCTCTAGATTAGATGCTAGATCTTTACACCGACACTCCTTGGTATCTTCTTGTTGAGTCTTTAACTCTGAGATGAATTTCTCAGATTTTTCAAGGCATTTTATCAACCGGTTCTGCTCCACAATAGCAGCATTCTTGAATAGCTTCTATTCATTTCTTACTCTACTGAGCTCCTCATGTGCATTTACAAGTTCTCCTTCAAGATCAACTTCTGGTTCCTCTTCTTCTTCACCTTCACTATCACTTCCAAACACATCTTTCTGGTAGGACTGATATGCATGATCATTCTCAGATGTGTGCCTCTCATCTTCTAATTCTTGAGCCATGAAGAGGTGGGTTCCTTCTTCATCATTGTTGTGGCTACTAGCAAATCTACCTTCATCATCAGCAAATGCATGAGTTGCAATTCTCATATTTTCTTCACAAACCGGTTCTATAGTAGTAGGCTCATTTCAATAGAGCTTCTTCAATCTGTCCCATAAGCTCTTTTCCAATCTGCATCTATCCACCTGTGAGGAGATATCATCTGATAACCCATAGAGTATAGCCTTCATTGTTGCATCATTACACTAGTTTCTTCTTTTTGCATCAGAATCAATGGGAGGACTAACTTTACTAGGGCATCCATTTACAACAAACATCCACACATCAAACCCTAGGGAGGATGAGTATACTTCCATTCTACAACTCCAAATGAAATAGTTTGAACCATCAAATGCCGGAGCTTGGAATGACGCTAAACAAACTATTATGTCCTTAAGCCAGAATCTACCCAAGCTAGAGAAAGCTTGTCTAACCAGGAACCTAGGCTCTGATACCAATTGTTAGACACATTGTACCACTGAGAGAGGGGTGAATCAGTGGTTCACAAACTTTTCCCTTTATCTATCCTATGTGTAAATACCAGTTATCTGATCTAACAGAAAGCTAACTTATAGGTTAGATGGGAGACTGATACAAATGCAAACATACATGAAAGGGGACATCTCATAACACCAGCATATACGAGGAAAACCCAAGATGGGAAAAACCTCGATGAGAAATGTTTCTGGAGTCTACTACTCCAATCCAGCCTCACAATGAAACTCTGATTACAATGTTTAGGGCACCAACCCCTGATTTAGAGCACCAACCCAAGGAGCACCAACCCCTGATTTAGGGCACCAACCCAAGGAGGTACAACCCCTGCACTGAGCTCCAAATTAGTGGTCTACAATGAGCATATTCAAATACAAAAGTAATAGTCTTGTTACAAATGGATTTTGTAACTCTTCTACAAATCTCTCTGTTGGTTATCCTCTCTCAAATTCTCTGCCAATTCTTTGCTCACCTCTCAATTGCAACACAATCTCCTGCTGCAACCCACTCTCTGCTGCACCTCACTCTTTGTTGGTTCTTCTCTCTATTGGTACTCTCTTCACTCAGCTATACTATTTCTCTCCACCGGTACTACACTCTGGCAGTTCTATGCTTGCCTTCTCTGCAATCTTTTGCAACTCTTCTCTGTCGATTTGGTCACTGTTGGTTCACTCCTCTGTCAGACTCAATGGCTGACTGCCGGTAGCCTCATGATGTTAGTTGAACACTTCAACCATGTTCTTCCTCACACTCAATCTCTTCTTCTTCTTCTTCTTGGTGAGCACTTGACTGATTTCACTTCTTTTACAACAACACTCTCTCATCCAGCAATAGCCTTCATCGATTTTGGCTTGCATATTTATAAACTAGTTTTCCCACCAAAAACCAATTCAAACTTCAGGTGGTTAGGGTTTCCTCATTGACCTCGAGGTAAACCAAATCCAATCAGATCTCATCCGATCTGATCACCTTGATTGATGAATTGTAACTCATCAATCAATCCCACCATTGTCGTGCCTTCCAGAACATGCCTTCTATATTTAGCAATCTACTTTTAACCTGTTAGCAGATTTCTTAGTCGATCACCAAGAATTGTTTCGTGGTTCCCTTCACCTGCCTCGATCTTCTCAAAAAGTATGTTCTGGATCTTTACTATCCGTTTGACCTCGAGCCACAAACCTCTACTACGAATCTCGTGAATCACACAGTCAACATAAATGTCGACCTCTCACCTTCTACTCTCCGCCTGACACTTTACCAACTCAACAACTTGACCTATGCATGCATGCCACTTAATCTCCATGTGGCCCCTTTGCTGGATCATCTGTGTTGGTATGGATGGGATCATCGACCAACTCCATTATCAGATTCTTCTCCCAGTTTTTGAACCCTATCGGTTATACCCTAATCAGTCTGCCATCACCTTGCACTCTTCTTCTCTTGCGGTGGAACACTCAACCAGTCAGCACGCTTCCTAACCTACCTTATCCACATCCTCATCAGATGAGAGTCTTCTGTATCTGCACTTTGTCTACATTACTGATGGACATACTTACCTGTAATCACCTTGATGACACCATTTCATCAACCTTCAACGGTTTCCATCTAAGGCATCTGCATACTAGTTGCACTCTCTATCTGTAGCTGCTCAACCTTGCCTTCTTCATCATCAGCCCAGACATCATCTCAGCCAGTTTGTCAAGGTGACAAACCCATCACTTTTTTATTCTTCCTTTTCTATCCCAGTGGCACAACATGCCAACTCTTTCTAATCCGGTGCACATCTCTGATTTCATGCACCTGAGGAATCTTTGTGATTCATCAATAGATCTAGTGTGAGCCTTCAAACACCTACCTTTAACTCTTTTGTCTTATCTCATAGAACTATGATGCACACTTTTCATAATAGGAGATAAGCTCCACTTACTAGTGGGAGTGGATCCTTGTCATCTGCATCCTATAATACACCAATGTGGCTTCCCTATTTGAGAAGCATATCTTCAAATAGGCACATGTGATCCGATTGGGGCACATTCACTATCAGTCATCTCTTCAAATGGTGACTGCATCTTATCTGGTGGGAGTCCTGCTATTTTGCATCCACACAACATATCAGTGTCCTATACATCCTTCTCCTTTGGTGTTGATGTGATTTAGGTAACATTCCGCCTCTTCATCATAATCAACAGCCCAACATCTTAGATGTCATCATTTACTAGTTTTAATATCATACCGGTCTCCTTTCCACATCTTCAACACAAGTCAAACACTAACTTGTCTACCGGTGACTTCAATGGTCATTGTACTGAATGACATTCTCTCCCTTACTGGTGACCCACAACACTAGGTAATATCAAAGACATCACATCCAGTATGCATCAATGACATTGCTGCACATACATCTCTTATACTGGTAGCCATCCTATACCAATTGACATCAATGACAACACAATGCCAACATTTCATTCTTATCACTTTGAATCGTGCACTTTAGGCCTTCAATTAATGGAAGAGATTCTCTATTAGGGTATTCTTGGGACATCCATTGTTGAAAGTTGACAAATTGATTGTCCAATTTTGAAAGTTGATCAATAGATACTCTAGTCAAAGCTTCTTCTTCATCATTGGAATCATCAATTGGGTAGATAGGGATGTTATTAGGATGGGAAGAATTAACATTATCCTCTTTGAAAAAGTCACCCAAATTAGGCTCCATCTCCTCAGGAGTTAAACCTTGGTAAGCCTTAATTATAATGCTTCGTCTAACGGGGATAGTGTAGGTAGGACTAATAGTGGTAAAACTCATGCACTAGAGGAAAAATTTGAATTTTGAATTTGAAATTTGAATAAAGTTTGCAAAATTGAATAATGTAAAATTCAAGGAAGTTATGATTACACAATTTGAACTTTGTTGAAAGGACGAATGACACAATTTCCAAAATAATTTAAGAAATTGAGATTTAAAATTAGGGCCAATGGAATACCACTTAATTTCAAAATAAAATTTGCTAAAATTTGAATTTTTAAAATCAGGGCAGATTATGATTAACCACTTAATTTCAATTTTTTCCTTGAAAGTTGTGATATTGAAATTGGGAAATATTTTTTTATTTTAGAGAGAGCAAAATTCGAGAAAATCAGCCAATTTTATGGATTTAAGCAATTAAATACAGTCATAACAGTCTCCTAAAATTTTGGGAAAAAAGCCAGGGACCGTGTTGAAAGTGCACACGATCCTCCCAACTTTTTCGAAAATTTTCAAGGATGAAAGTTATGATGATTTTAAAGCTGACCCCAAAAAATTGGTTGATTCTACGAAGTTTAGTTAGGTGAAATTAAGGTTTGAATGTGAAAATAGGACCCTATCAGGGTTTTAAAAAAGATAAGAATTTGAATTGCAAATTTAAAAAAGGTCAAACCTAATGGATAAGGGCACCTTAAATAATGTTTAGAAAACTGAAATTGATTGAAATTTGTACAAAATCCAATTAATTTTGAAAATTACGGTTTTAGGACCTAACCACTTAATTTTAAAATTTTGAATTTTGGAAAAGGGAGGGAAATTGAAATTTTGAATTTTAAACAAGAATACAAATCTAAAAACAGTCCTAAATCTGAAAATTAAATGTGAATTCAATTTTTGCACAAGTTCAAGTTGATTTTTGAAAATTAGAGTTTTGACAACTAACCACTTAATTTTGTAAATTTGAATTTGCAAATTGAACAAGACAATGATGAAATTGAATTTTTCAAGCAAATAAATTTTCAGATCTAAAACAATAGATAGCAATTTTTTATAAGACACAAGTTCAATTCCATTTTTTGGAAAACTAGGGTTCTAATTGAATTAACCACTAAGTTTTGTAAATTTGCCCTAAAATTAAACTTGTAAATGAAAAATATGCAATGATTTGAAATGTCAAGCATGTAAGACGTCGGGTTCACCAAAATATAATGGTGGTGAAAGAGGGTGATGAGGAAATCAAGAGGAAATCTTTTCTCTCCTCAAGAGAAGGAATAAAAGTTTCCCAAAAGATTCTCCTTAACCTTTTCATGCACATTACATTAAAAGAGGGGGGATAATTAACTAGATCCAATCTCAATAGGAAAAGATTGAATGCTAAGTGAATTAACAATGGATTTGGAAAGTAAAAGTAACCCCTCTTTTAGAATGTAAAAGGTTGAATTATGTGATTTAAGACTAAGTGTAAAGGAGACAAAGAAATGACTATAACTTGAGATAGGAATGCGGGATGAAGTTGTGCACCTAGAATCGACAGTATAATATCAAGACGAAGATCCCCTGCAAATTTGAGCGAAAGTTGTCGGGACCGTGTTGAAAGTGCACACAGTCCTCTGCAAAATCCGTGTGCCGAAAAGGGTTTTTCTGCCTCTAAGAATGAAGTCAAAATCTGCAAATACCTCTGCACACCTGCAACCTACACACGTAAAAGAGAGGAAAAGGGGTTGGGATTGGGGGTTGGCCTTCAGGTTAAACCCTAGTTTTGGATTTAACCAAATGATGTAAAGTAGTACTTGCAAGTAAATGTAAATGAAAGACTGAAATAGAATTCACCTCAAGGGAGGATGCAATTGAAATGTAGATAGAGTTGCTTGTGTGGAAATTAATGATGAAAGAGATCTCCTCTTCAATGGTTGAATCCTTGACTTGAATGGAGACTGATTTTTTGTCTTAGGCCGACATAGGGAAACTTTTCCCACTTCAAAATTGTAAAGCTCAATGCAAGATAAATGCAGAGGTGGCCAAAAATAGGGCAAGGACAAGGGCATCATGCCCCTGTCCTAGGAGGACAGGGATGCCATGCCCCTATCCTAAGAGGACAGGGGCACCACGCCCCTGTCCTGCCCTAATTCAGGATAGGAAGTAGCAAAGGAGAGTACGGGGTGCGAGGAAATGCAGTTTTCAGGTAGTGTGAGCATGTCTCGGGTCTCAAATCAGGCTTTGGGATTCATTTCGCCAATGTGAAGACCCAAATATGGTTGAAAATTGCAAGGTCACAATTTTATGATGCTACAATAAATATGATGAAAGATCTCTTTGTAGATCACGGTCATGGATGGTTATGGGATTATATCTGTGCGAATAAGATTTTAATTATAAGTAGATGTTTTGGTCGATCATAGGTGATTGAATTGGGTTTGTGTAAGAGGTTTAAGACCTCTGATATTGAGCTTAACTGGAATTGTACTCAAGCATAAGAGATTCTATTCTTGCAGTTCAATCTTATTTTTGGATTTTAGTCTGATGATTTCTTATAGTCAATGAGGCTCCTTTTGTGATGAACAGTGTGCTCTAGGTAGTGTGCCTTCCTGCATGTGTAGGCCCCTTATTTGTAATATTTATTCATTTGATCAGTGGATAGATATTGTGGATCACCAATCCCACTGTGGTTTTTCCTCTTTGAGGTTTTCCACGTATAAATCTTTGTGTTATGGTGTTGATCTTTGTGGTTGCATTATTACTTGTTGTTATTTGCGTTTATGCATACCGGTTACTAAGTTGTTGTGCTAACAAGGTTAAAATTAATCATACCCTAAGAACAGTGATTCCCCCCCCCGCCTCTTAGTGTTCCTGGATTCCAACAATTGGTATCAGAGCTTGGTGCCTCGGAATAAGTCCAACAGCTTGAGGAAGACCCTGAATCCAAAATCCATGGAGGTGAGTTTGAGGAAAGAACTTGAAGTAGCACTTGAAGACTATGATGTTGAAAGATTGAAGAACATGAAGCTGGAAGATGAGATGAATTCTACAAAAGATGAGTTGAGATCTGCAAAGGAATTCATCTTTACTCTTCAAGAGAGGTTGTCATTTGCACAAGCCAAAAGGAAAGAACTTTGTGATCAATTACAAAATCAGGATGATGATGAAAAAAATGCTCTTAAAGGACTATGCCAGAAGTTGAGTCAAGAAAATAGTGTCATGAAGAATGAAATGCAAGCCCTAACCATGAGGATATCCAAGGAGATTTAAGACTGGAAGAAGAATGAAGAAAATCTTTCCAAATCTCTGAAAGACGGATCTGAAGAATGCATTAGGTTGGCACATGAGAATGATATGTTGAGAACTAAATTAGTAAAATCTTAGAATAATGAGCAAGAGTTGGAAAGAATGATGATAGTCCTAAGAGATTTTCTGGATAATGCAAATGAATACAAAGAAAAGTTCAAGGCCAGTTCTACAAAGCTTGATGAGTTATTGAAGAATCAAAGGGACAATGGAGATACTAGAGGTCTTGGATTTGAGCATGGAGAAAGCTCTGGTACTACAAATCAGGATGATACATCTGGTCAGAAGAACAATCAGGAAAATCCACCAGTCAACTGGAATCAGAGGTCACTGGTAAGGCAACCCAATGCACATAAATTTAATGGTAGATGCTTTGTTTGCAATAATTTTGGTCATATGGAAAGTCAATATAGAAATAGAGTCAATCAGAACAATAATTCATTCACCAATCAGTGTTTCAATTGCAAAAAGTATGGTCATAGGATAATAGATTGTAGAATGAATGTAAAATGTCATGCATTTGGAAAGTTTGGACATATGGCTAATCAATGTAGGTCAAGAAATGATCAAGGTTATAGCAAGGCAATTCAAAAGAACAATGTCACTTGTTATGCATGCAACAAAGTAGCACACATTGCTAAATTTTACAGATACAAGAACCTATCGACAGGAAATGGAAAATCCAATGAGAAGGGAAAGCAAAAAGTTGATGATATTCGGAAGGAGCATGAGAAGAAGTGGATAAGAAAATTTAAGGATCAACCGGCAGAAGCAAATACCCTGGCTACTTAACTAGCAGAACAAGGTATTCATGCACTGGCAATGGGAAATGCATCCGGTAACTATGGCATTATCCTTAGGGGGAGGCAAACTGATGATAGATCTTGCATTGCCCTTGGTAGTGGTCTGAAAACCTGTTTTAGACATTGGAGAAGTCAGTCTGAAGGTTAACCGATGAAGATTTGTTGGATCTTGGATCTAGTTTGGTTTACCAGTAAGACACCTTATGAGTTATGGTTTGGTCATACACCTATAGTTAAGTATTTCAGAATCTTTGGTAGTAAATTATTTATCAAAAGAGATGATTCCATTGGAAATCCGTTGGAAAGTTTGATCCTAGATGTGATGAAGGGATATTTCTTGGTTATTCAACTAAAAGCAAAGCATATAGATGTTATAAAAAAAGATTGCAGAGAATCGTGAAGAGCGCTAATGTCAAGGTGGATGAGCAGTACAGAGGTCAAATCAAAAATTATGAAAGAGAACCGAAAGTGGAAATGATCATAACTGATCTAGTAATGCCTACACTGGAACATAATGTTGAACCAATTACCCTGACAATATCAGAAAATTCAACAGTAACTGAAGATCATAGCAGAGAAACAGAAAGTCAGAAGACTCCTAGGTATGTAAGGTTGAATCATTTAGAAGATCAGATCATTGGAGACAAGAGCAAAGGAGTGATGACAAGGAGAAGGTTGGTAGCTGAAGAAGTATGCTTAATTTATCAAATTGAACCGGCTTCAGTAGCTAAAGCATGTAAGGATAAGTGTTGGATGAAAGCTAAGGAAGAGGAATTGGATCAGATAAGAAAATAACAACACATGGACTTTAGTTCCCTAGCCTAAAAATAAGAATGTTATTAGAACTAAATGGGTTCTTAGGAATAAATTGAATGAAGATGGACAATTTGTTAAAAGCAAGGCTCGATTGGTCTACAAAGGATACTCTTAGAAGGAAGGAATTGATTATGATGAAACTTTTTGCTCAAATGTGGATTGGGTTGGAGATATAGATGACTAGAAAAACACATCTGATGGAGATTTCTTTCTTGGAAAGAAACTTGTTTCATGGATCAGCAAGAAATAGTCATGTACTTCTTTATCTATTGTTGAAGCTGAGTATGTTGTTGCTTCTACTAACTGTACACAAATTCTATGGATGAAGCAAATGTTGAAAGATATAAAGGTAGATTGTGATGAACCGGTAGTTATTCACTGTGATAACTCTACTGCTATTGACATATCAAAGAATCTAGTATTTCACTCTAAGACAAAGCACATATCAATAAATTATAACTTTTTGAAGGAAAAGGTAGAAGCAAATGAAGTCAGATTGGTTTATGTGAACACTAAAGAGCAAATTGCAGACATCTTCACTAAACCTTTGGCCAGGGAATCATTTGAGTACTTTAGAGACAAATTGGGGGTCTTTGCCCCGATAGAGACTTAAGTGATGCTGATTGGCATCAATCTGACATGCATTATCAAAACTATTATTCATTCCGGATGTTTTGGTGCTACTACTCAGGGGGAGTAGTCAGTTGTGAAGTTATATGGTTTTTCTTTGATGTTTATGTCAGATTTATGGCATTAATGTCAAAGGGGGAGAGATATACATGTGAAAAATAGAGCTTAATAAAGATATCAGTCGCAGGGGGAGTTTGGTTTATGGTTGGTTAATTGGTTCAAAACTTCATTGATGTATCATTTGTTGGGTGTCTTCCATTGGGGGAGACTTTTTGGCATTTCTTGGCACTTGGATGTTTTTTACATCTAGTGTTTCCATCAATGCCAAAGAGGCCAAGGAGATTGTTGGCAATATGGAGGAATTGATTATGTGTTGCATTGATGTTTTTCATTGATGTCAACACTAGCTTGTTTGGGTGTCTACCGAGTTCCGGTAGAGTGGTTGGATTGTGATGATGATCAGGAGACCATCTCTGGTATTCTCCGGTATGTTACGATTAGTGGTATTGGTTTGGTTCAGTCATTCATGTCATTCAGATGCATGTCACATTTAGTTGGTTTAGAATTTGGTGAACCGGAAGCTATCATATGTTCTAGTAAGCCTTTTGGTTACCGGTAAGGGTTTTACCAATAGAGCTTTACTGAAGATCTTTTGATGGATTTGATCAGTGGTGTTGGTGCAACTTCTAGAAGGTTCTCAGGATCCTAATGGTTATCATGTTCGTGTTCCATTTGATCGGTGGTGTTGTATTTGGCTTATGATGACCTATTTTAGGTCTGATGCTATTTTGAGTTATTCTTCTAGGTTATGGACCAGTTTGTGTAACGTCTTGGTGGATGCTCCTGATGCATTACCGGTTGGATTTATTGATTGGATAGTGTTATTTCAGCCTTATGCCAACTTGGGTTGCAGATTTATGTAATGGATTTATTGTATTATCTTTTAGGTGGCCAACCTAATTGTTTAGGTCAAGGGTTTTTATAAATATGATGTAAGATCTCTTTGTAGATCACAGTCATGGATGGTTATGGGCTTAACTGTGTGCGAATAAGACTGTAATCATATGCAGAGATTTTTCTCAATCATAGGTGATCGAATTGGATTTGTGCAAGAGGTTCAAGACCTCTAGTATTGAGCTTAACTGGAACTGTACTCAGGCATAAGAGATTCTATTCTTGCAGTTCAATCTTCTTTCCGAATTGTAGTCCAATGATTTCTTGTAGTCAGTGAGGCTCCTTTTGTGATGAGCAGTGTGATCTAGGTAGTGTGCCTTCTTACATGTGCAGGCCCCTTATTTGTAATATTTATTCATCTGATCAGTGCATAGATATTGTGGGTCACCAATCCCACCACGGTTTTTCCTCTTTGAGGTTTTCCACATATAAATATCTGTGTTATGGTGTTGATCTTTGTGGTTGCATCATTACTTATTGTTATTTTCTTTTATGCATATCGATTACTAAGTTGTTGTGCTAACAAGGTTAAAATTAATCATACCCAGAGAACACTAATTCAACCCCCGCCCCCCCTCTCAATGTTCTTGGATTCCAACACATGAAACATGCATTGTGACCATGGAAAGCATGATAGAAAGACTTATTTGAATCCATGAAAAACTCATGAAAATATCATGCATGCATATTATGTTGAATATCCAGGCAACTGAGAGAGGGGGTGAATCAATTGATTACTTAAAACAATTTTTTTATCCTTTTTCACATTCAGATCCAACCCAATAGAACTAATTAACACAGACATAGCATGAAAACAAAAACATACAACAGATCACACAAAGGACATTAGATATAACGTGGAAAACCCAAGGGAAAAACCATGGAGAATGTTAGTTCTCAATATAAAACCACCATAAAGGTGACATTGGTTAAGGTGATTTTTACAAAGGGTGGTTCACTACTAGAACACTCGTTGTAGGTGGGCTCACTGCCCAGAAAAAGGCTCATTGCCAAAGAAAGAGAGAAATAAAGAAAGAATCCACCATTAAAACATAATTTGCACAAACCAGACTACTTCCAGTGCCTTAAAACCAACACACTCACTCACATCACCAACAACCAAATCTTTCCTTTCTAATCTCGCATATCTTCAAAACAATATCACTTTTTCTATATCTATCACAATTAGATCATCCTCATATATATACTATCTTCCGGGAAGCATAATGTTCCAAGTTGGCCAAGACAAGGATCTAAAAATAGGTCAACACTAAACATTCTAGTGGTGGGAAGGAATGAGTAGTAGACCACACCACAACACACATCAATGGTCAGAACAACAAGTTACAATCATTACAAATTTGGGACCCAAAAACCATGATACATAGGCTACACCACAAGCCGCTGCTTATCCTTGAATTTTGGACTTAATCCAGACCCAAACACCATTGCCCAAAGAAAAAAAGATAAGAATGGGGCCAAGATACAAATTAATACCAACGATCAACACCATATCCAATAACCTGAAATATCTGGATCACCAACACATATTTCGAAGAACCAAAGATTTTGGGAACACATATTCTTAATCACCAACGCCAAGAACAATAGAGACATCAATTCCAATTAATATGTTGACATCAATGCCAACCACTTAACAACACCATCTCATCCACAACAATCACATCTACAACATATTATACTAAACAAGTCTAACTTTCTCCCATAACTTTCTTATTGTCTTTCATAAGGAAAAAGACATTGTCTCACTTCACTTAGGGTTTGATCTCATTGTATCTTTTAGATAAAGCTATTTCCATGAAGATCCAATGTAGTAAGTGTGAGTGCATTGTTTGCTTAAACTTCTTTAAGTTCTTACAACTAATAGAAAAGGTTCTTGGTATGTCTTTGTAAGTTTCTATATTGAATCCCTTTAGGGTTTTTAATTTAAAGATAAGAAAATGGAGATAGAGGATATAGTTCTATAACTCTAAGGAGAACAACATAAACATGAAACAATGTATCTCTCTTGGACATGAATGAAAAAATTCAAATAGAAAACAATCCCTTTGAGGAATTAGTGTGCCAAGCTCCAAGAAGACAATCTTGAAGCATCGGTCACAAGTTCAAGAAAATAATAAGTATGGAGGGAATTGTAAGGAAGTTAAGTAGCAGAACAACTTCCTACACTAACCTTGAGAGGAGGGTAATGCAAAAAAAAATTCAGATCGTCACAACATTTACAAAAAACAAAAATAGATATAATAACATTCAAATCATAACACAGTGATTTACGTGGGGAAAACCCTTTTTGGAGAAAAACCCCACACTTCAAAAGCCACCCAATATATTATTCTGCAATAAAAAAATAGATTACAATATACTTACAGAGCAAGCTCTTCACAGGAGTACCACTAATCAGATATTCAGAGGTAACTCAATAGCTATAAGACTCTTACACACAACCTCTATCTCACACACCTCATATATAGGAGATTCAATATACGAAACCGTCAAACATTATTACAAAAACATGGGCTAAAACCACCTAATAAGGTATAGCCGACCTTATCTCCCTTCTAGATGCCCTATGACGTGTCCCTCCCTTTTAACAGCTCATTTATGTGTCCAATGTATTTTATATTTCCTATTTCAGGAGTACAAACTTTCGGAGGCCATAACTTGAGAACCGTGTGCCCTATTGATAAACCATTTGAAGCGCTGGAAATCCCGTGAAGTGCTCTATTGCCTTGTAAACTGCTACATCATTGACACCCACTTTTTAGAGAGTTTTGGGGCCTCTAAAGTCCTCAAAATCAAATTTAAACCTTTAATTAGACCCTTCCAAAATGGAAAATTTAATATCTTCAAAACTAGTTGTGATCTTGTGACATAACTTTACCAAAATGATTACCTATCCAACTAGAAGCTTCAGGGAGAATTTCACACCATTTTGTGCTCAAATGAAAAATTACTATAAATAGTAATATCATGTAAATGCAAGGTTGAGACACCTTTTTCCCAATAGGAATATTTGAATTTGTAAGAAGACAATTCTAATTCATTGAGATCCAAGAGATGCAATGGAAATGTTTCAAGAAGACTGTAAAAGGACAATCAAGGAGAGATATCCAAAGAAGGACAATGAACAAGGTCATCCACAAGAAAGCACATATGAATACCAAGAACAATATTATATTTGTAGGTAACAATGAAAATGCAGTCAAAAGGCATCAAATAATAGATAGGTCTAGATCATGAAATATTAAGAGCAAAGGTAAAGAACAAGGACCCATGATGATTCAAGTTGTCAAAACTAGTCATAGAGTATTCAAGTCCAAATAGTGACACTCCCCAATACTTATAAGGAGATCCTATAGTAAAAAAAATAAGATAGGACTTCTAGATTTGGTAGGTACAATCATAATATTGTGTTGTAGTCAACAAGGAACGTGCCATTTTGTAATCATTCATAGTCCATCATGGTTGTCATGAGAAAAATAATAGAAACTTGATCATCATACAAGAAGCAATAGATGGTTATATAATGATATTTTTTTCTCGAAAGACAATAAGTACATTCATAATAGCAATCTCAGAGCTATGAAGGAGATAAAACAATAATCAACCCATGAAGTGACATTCTAGTTTATAGTCTAAACTCTCAAGACATACAAAAGTTAGATGAGTTCTAAGCCACGAGGATTTGAAGGTTGCGGTCAATTATCAAGGAATAAAAGCATTCATGCATATTCAAAGGCACATTCCAAGGAATGGCTAGGGGTTTATGATATGTTATGGAGGGCTTAACATAATACAAGACCATAAAGCCAAAAACATTAATGAATCTATAGTCAATAGAGGCAATTTACAGTTAGTATCAATAAGGTTTTAATAGAAGCATCAATAAAGGCTTACACATGAAAGGATTACAATCAAAAAATGCAGACAAGAAGCTAACTTAGAAGGTTGAGATTGACTATTAAAGAGATGAATAGGTACAAGATCAACATGACAGGGATGCTACAAGAAAATAGTGAAGGTGGAGTATCAATATAAGAGAACAAATCAGTCTTGAATCTTATTAAGGACAACATAGGACAGTCAAGCATGGACATATAAGACTATTGAGCAATTATAAACAATCTTGTTGGTAGGGTCTTAGTGTTATACGTATGCATGACAGAGATAGTGAAAATGTATAAATTAATGAAGTCAAATGACAGTCCATTTAGAAGATATGGATATAAATCCATAGGATATATTGTTCTTTATGTTAGTTTGGAAACAACAAAGTGACCTTATGAAATGAACAGTAGTAGTCAAAAGAAAAGTTCAGGGGTAACTGTAATATTTGTCCCTGTTAAAAAGGGAAACTACGGTGACTTTTGTTTAAGAATTCACTATTAAAAATCAAACCATAGTCATTAAGATCAAGAGGAAAATAAGAATAATAGTCTTGGGAAAGAGTTTAATTCAAGATTTATTTAAAAAAAAGACCTTATCACTAATCCAATAGAAATATGAGGAAAACATAGGTTTGATATTAGAAAGTGCCTGAGCATATCAAGATTATCATAGACAAGGAACTTAAATTCTTTGAAACCTATTGCAATCATATTGATCAAGAAAAAATGTAGAAGGTAATATAAGAAAAATGAAAGATATCCTATGCCTAATGAAGGCTAAGTGAACTTCAAGTTCAATCAACAAGTCCAGGATAATAGAGGGCTAAGTAATCAATGCAAAACATCATGTAACATCAAATTGAAGCCAAAAAAGAGGATTTTTGGAGACAAATACAATAGTTTGACTTTAGTTGAAGATCCCACATAGGTGTAACATCGGTTGAGAGAGATTTTGGGCCCACTAGAAATCAGTTTGTAGTAGTTTTCACACCTTTTTTTGTATTATTTTTAATCTTGCATGACCAAAGGAGAAATTTCACATGAAGAATGATGGAGAAACCAAAGATCAAGACAACAGTTGAAGCAGAGTTCAAGACATCAAGAAGATCAGAGGTAGAGATGAGATCTAGTTTCATTGTTCAATTGGAAAAGTTGATTCGATGCATTAAAAAAATCTTGTACTCTTCTTTCTTACTTCTTTCTTCTTTCTTTCTACAACCAAAAAAGGCATGACAATATTTTAACTCATTTTTCAAAAGTATTTTTTATTTTTAAAAGCAATTTTCTAGATTATAACAACAACTTCTTTCATTTTCAATAAAAGACATCAAGTTTCCTTCTTATTTATTCTTGTCTCTCATGGTGAATGAATGATATTTGATGCAATTACCATGATTTGTCTAGGAATCCGTTGATTATGTCTCATTCATGCATTCTTCAAGCAAGAAGTTTCATGTTTAATACAGGTTGTAGGTTGTGTTATGTTGGTCTCGGTCAGTTGAAGTTGTGAGAAACTCTATTTTCCTCCAAGCAAATGATTGAATCTAAAAATTCCTATGAAATACTCATGTATTGCATGTTTAAATTTGAGCATGTATTTTTCTAGAGTAATAGAGATCAAATACAAAAAAATTGTAGTTTTTCCTTTGTGTTGTGTTTGTCTTTGTTCACTTTATTTAGCTTAATTCTCTGTGTTTACTCAAAAGGTTTTGAAACTATTAACTATTGTCAATTAGATTTTATGATTTCAGTCATCTCATATTTGTTGAAGCTTTAAATCATGTTTGAGACTCTTTTAAACTTCTATAAAATTTAGCTAAACTGAAATTATATTATTTGCTACATGATGGAAAAAGTGTTGTAAAATCTTAGTGTCTTAGTAAGATTTTCTTATGTTTGTCTTCTCTTTCCCTTTTCTCTCCCAAGCTAAATGAAGTGTCAGCTTCTAAAATCCTAGAGGTCATCTTGTGAAGCACAATTTTCCCCCATTCAAAAGACTTCCTATAGACTTTATCTCTAAGCGTGAGCTTAAGAGATCAACAACTACACATGTAGACCTACAATAAATTATATTCCATATATGAGATTAAAATCCTCTACCTAAACTATGTATATAGGCTATACTTATATGTGATCATTAGTTAGGCCTTCATATAAAAGTTTGATAAATATCATGTATTTATAGTATGATTTGTATGTGGATGAGAAAGTAATATGAGCTATACCTATACGGTATCATTTGGATGGTTATATTATGTGGCTCTGTGTGTTGCTATGTGCATAAAGCATGTAGTTCCAAACTATATGATAAAGTAGATGTACATGTACTAATGTGTAGGTTACTCATATTTTGGAACAATATTGTAAGATCTATTGATGTTGTCATAGATTTGAATGCAAACCCCTAAACTTGTATGGTGTGATTAAAACATGTGTTTGTGGTTCTCTTTCATAGAATTATGTGGTACATAAAGCCATATTTATAGAAGGATCTTTATGTGTAAGGTATCCTATATAAAATGCATGTAAGGACATATTACAAAATGAGAAAGAACTAAAGTTGAATTATTACACAAAAGTGTGTAATGCACAAAATTATGCACATATTAGAAGAAAAGGTAGACACGTGATGAAACAACAACTTCATAGATAATATAACCCCATCTAAATGATAAAATGATATGAATATATCAAGTATATAGTAGGACAAATGTCAAATCATATAAACATATTAAATTTTGTAATACATGTATGAATAACAACTAATGACAAAATATTATGAAAGTCCATGATAAAATCTACATCTATCAGTAATTGCACACAAAAAGATGGATGTGAATGGATCAAAGAAAGAGCATAAATAATAATTCAAACCATTAATTAATGATATCAAATTTCCACAATCATATATTTGATCATTTCTATTCATACATTAGACTGTGTGTGAGTTTTTGTATCAACATTTTGCATCACACTCCTTGATCCATCATCAAGATAATAGAGATATATAAAATGACTAGTTACAAACCAATAACATACTAAAAAGAGAGGGTAGGAGAGAGGTAATGTGTAGTTCTAGGAAAAAGGTATGCTAAAAGTTAGACAGGAAATGTTAATTGAAAACAAAGCAAAACTTAGAAACTAGAAAATGAAAAGAGGCAATGAAAACACAAACATACCACAAACATGCACATAAAAGAACAAATAAATACTAATAGATACACATAGAAAAAATGATTAAAAATCAAAATAGATAACTACATAAAAAGATAAAACATACCCAAGTTAAACCTATACTTAAAATAAAGAAAATATGAACATATATATATATATATATATAGACAAATTGATATCTGCAAATGTGAGGCTAGCCTAAAAATTCCCTCTTCACTGATAAAAAAAGTTTTTAAATTAACATAACATATTTATATAACTAGTACATGTAACACATACTTCAAAAACTTCAAACTATATAACTAAAGATTAGCAAACAATTCTAACTACTTGTAATGTGGGGGAAAATAGGAATTAGGTTTTAAGATAATAAAATCACTAACTAACCTAATTAACCTACATACATTTAAAGATGATTAAATCTAATAGACCTAGGCTCAATCCTAATAGGAAAGAGAATGAAATTCTTATTGGATTCAATGGGGTGTAGGGTTGATCAATCCTCTTTCTAAGTTGAATTTCATTGATTATAAAATTAGGGTAAAATGAGGGATTATTGAAGTGATCTAAGGGAAACAAAAAGCTATAGATGTCCCATGGAGCCATCAACCTGGATCTGAGAAAAATGAGATGTTTAAAACCTGTCCTCCAAAGTTTGACCAGATTTTTCGGGACTTGGTAGCATAGGTTTGCCCCAGTCCTCTAAATTTTTTGTTGTTGAAAGCTAACCTATTCATCAATGTTGGCTCTGTTAGATTTCCCAAGTACAAGCCCGCACTTATTTTTTGCACACATAAAGAAAGGGAAAGATGTTAAGAATAGGGGTTTGCCTAAGGTCAAACCCTGGTTTTGGAATTAACCATGAATTGAAATAATGCAAATATTGAAATAAATGTTAGGGAGATATACCTCAGATCTATAATTGTTGATGATGATGCAATTCTTTTTGAATGAAATCACAAATGTTGAATGTAATGGCATGACAAACACATGAACATGAAAAACCCTAATCACACACACATGCTTGCATGAACGTTGATGTAACTTTTCTCCACAATGGTTGATGATGAATATGCAACCTTGAATCTCTGAATGAATGCTTTATAGATACACAAATGCTAGGGATGGACACTTATATTGCTTCTTGTTCTAGGTCTAAATGAATTGATAGGATTTCTTTATATAGGGTTCCCTGGGAAATTTACTGATTAGGTCAACCTCCAATGGTCATGTGTAGCCCTTGATGAATACTAAGAGGGGGAGTGAATTAGTATGCCTAATAACTTAACCAAACTCTTAAACAATTTTCCAACAGACTGGTGTAGTAGTTTAAACAACAAACTAGTTAAAACATAAATAAGCCAAATAAAAAATAGAGCATTCACCCACAAAAGTAGAATCACCATAACACAAGATATTTTAATGTGGAAACCCAAATGGGAAAAACCACGGTGAGTAAAACTCACAAGTCAACTATCTGCAGAATAGTAACCAGACTAGTGAAGATCAGACCGGTTAAGGCCTTACAATGTTCTTCACCAGAACAAATCCTATTAGGAATCCAGATCTCTATTAGGAGATAAGTCCTGTTAAAGGATTTTAGATCCACGACTATGAACCACCTTGTTAGAGGATTTACAATAGACTTGGCTAGGCCTACCCAGTTAAGGGTTTCAGACTTGTCGAAGAGATTAGTAATCAACAAGTGAATGATCTAGAAGATAGCACAAAATGCTTGATTAGATCCTTGACAGTTCTTCGTTAATGCATTATGGCATTACTTCAGTCTTCTATCCTTTTCACTCACAAGCTCTGTAGTGAGATACCTATTTCGCACAGACCTAATCTGCTCTACAATACTCACACACATCAATCCTCCTAAACCCTAGACATGATGTCCTCATATAGGAATCTGATTTTATGTCAGTCCAATAAGATTAGACTACAATTTCCTAGGTACAGTGCATCTAGACATATTTGGTAACACGACACAGAATCACCGCTAAAGTGTCAGTGGATGATAACTCATCACACTTTACAATTATATCGATTTGGCACAGTATACCGATTACCGGTTTAACGAATAAGACTAGAAAACTAGAACATAATGTTCCAATCAAAAGATTAACTGCCGCTAGGGGTCTTCGTTCCGCTTGAGGTCTTCATACCGCTTGAGGTCTTCATACCACTACGACCGGTAAGATTCTTCTTCAAAACACCAAGTCTTCAACAAATAAAGACTATACATACAATGGCATATAATACCGGTGTGAACAACACAACAAATATTACCAGTGGAGAATAACTCATACATAAAATAAGTGTGTGTCCATCAATGACAATCACAACTTAGACATCATCAAATTACCAATAGCCCTGAGGATCAAATGTTGGTGGGGAGATATAGCACTTACCCCATTTCAAATTAGGGCCCCGTTGAGAGGGACTAGGGTGTTTTGGGGCACCCTAGTCTAGAATAGGGCATTCTGCATCTTGGCCTTTCTGTAAAGAGTGTTAGAATCAATGATAGTGCCAAAGACACTGAGAGGGGGGATGAATCAGTGTCTAACTAGTTAGCAGAATATTTATACTTATTAAGAATTTTGCATCTCAAAACAGTGTACCGGTAAATAAGAATTAATGCAGCAAATAAGAATAACAGAGACAACATAAAGAACACACCATAACACAAGATATTTAACGAGGAAACCTGGTGTGGGAAAAACCTCAATGGGATTTGTGACCCACAATATTCACTCACTGGCTAATGAATAAATATTACTTACAATGAGGGGCCTGCACATGCAGGAAGGCTAGTAGCCTAGAGCTCACTGCTCAACTATAAAATAGAAGTCTCGCTGACTTACAAAATGGATTATCAAAATCCAATACAATGTACTGCTTCAAATCAACATCAACTATGCCAGGTTCAGTATCGGTTTAAGCTCAGTATATAACCAAAACCTTCGCTATCAACTATATCACCTTATACAAAATTGCCTTATACTTCTCATTCATCCTCTCTCTCTCTCTCATATCAAAATGACCTATAAGATCTCATACATATATGAGTCTTTTACAATATGCCATGTCGGCTTTTACAAGAGATAATTACTTTATAAAACAATAAGAAAATTTTTATTCCATGTCGGCTTGAGTGTCGGTTTGCATTGTTGCCGCTGTCGATGAAGTGCCTATCGGTGTACGTAGAAGTCTATTGCCAGTGTCGGTAACTGTCGGTGGGTTGCCAGATGATTTCCAGTTGGTTGTCATCAATGACAACATCAACTATTCTCATAAGAGTGTAGAATGCCAACAATCTCCCCCTTTGGCATTGATGAAAACACTCATGAGAAAAATCCAAAAGCTATTCCAAAAACTGAAGTCCAAAAAGTTCCCAAAAATATGTGCTCCCCCTGAGAAAATGATCTCCTTTGTATAAGTATTTTTCTCTCCACTACTCCCCCTTTGACATCAATGACAAAGGTTGTCAAAAATAGATAAACGAGTGCAAAAATTTCACCTCAAAGTCTGTAACCGGTTGGTTACAATCTGAAAAATATATGCCAAAACTAGATTTAGACTCTACATAAACCTTTTGCTGTCATTCAAGGCTGCCTCAGTCTGTTGGATCGTGTCGGTGAGATAGTGCATGTGTTCTTTCGGTGATCGCTCTCCTTGAAGTAATGCCTTAGATATTTCAATTCTCTGAGAGATAAGATTGTCCAACTTGGGACCAAGTTTATTTTTAAGTTCTCGGGCATTTGACCTTATCCTTGCCTCAAAAACTGTCATTTCCTGCTCAGAAACTGATATATGTCTGGATGAACCAATTATGTTATCAGCTATGTCATCAATTTCTTTTTGTGTTCTACTAATCTCCTTATCTATGTCCGTTGTCAAAAGGTGAGGTTTGCATGTTGCCTTATATAGCTCTTTGTACTCCAAAATTGTAGAGTTAAGTACCGGTAATAATGAATTCAAGTGGTCTGTACACTTCTTTATGGTGTCTTCAAAGAATTTGTTTTTCTGTTTTTCAACTCTCTCCTTAATTGTGTCCTCATTCACCTTGTCAATAGTTATTACATTGTCAACAATAAATTTGGACAATGTGTCCAATTTACCTAAAGAATCCTTAATATGATCTATGTTACAATACCATAACCATATACCTTCTACTTATTTTTCTCACTACTTCCTTATATTATCTCACAAATGAGATCTTACATATATACCAAAACCTAAGACCAAATGTGTAGGTCGGCTCACTAAGAATATTACAATTAAATCAATTACAACAAGTAAGTCAAGATGCAATGCATCATGTCGGCTCAACAACAATACCAATTGATTAAACCATCTCCATAACGCGTCGTGCTGATTTGGAATAGATAACGTATGGCGGTCCATAACCTAGACCAATTTGTCGGTAACAACAAATATGTCAACCCGATTAGACCAATAACCAAAACACCAAAACCAAGTGTCCAAACCATGTCTTCGACATAACCAAGTGATCTCCAGATAATAACAAGTCATCCTAAGTGTCGATGAACAATATAACCTGTCGGTGAACCAAATACCAGTGTTTGTGCATAAGTCACTGAACTTGTCGGTGAACATAGCCAAAGATCTTCAGAAGGATAAGTGTTGATAAGTGTTGACATCAATGACAAAACTAATGCAACATATCCATAATACCAACAAAGAGGACCAAAACAAGTAGCCAAGGGCGTGGGCATCTCATAGTGGAACCCACAAAAGGGTGTACATAATATCAAAGTTGGATAATCGGGCCTAAATGGACCTAGAGAGGGGATGGGGATAGGACATGCTAAAGTGGGAGCACAAACATGAGGTGTAAATTAAACCAATGATAATTTACAATGCTACACTACCAAAACATATAATATACAACAATAAAAATTAAAAAAAATTAATACTTTAGAACAAATTAATACATATAATATATAATGATTAATCCTTTTTAAAATAATCACTCAACTTAATTAAAAAATATTTTTAAAATTTCAGTTCTTAGCTTATTCTATCTATGATTATTTTATTTATAGATATCTATATATATGCATAGATATTCGTTCCTTAATTTTAGGTATATCTATTTATTTTTATCCCATATGTTTTATGTTTATTAATTATTCTAAGTTATAACTTATATACATTTCTAAACTATTTAAGTAGTTATATCGGTCACATATATATTTTGTATATATATATATATAATTTTGTGTTTTTATCATTCTCTCTCTATATATATTATTTTGTGTTTTTATCGTTCTATATTATATATTCTAGTTAGAAATGTTTGTTAATCTTTCAATTTTTAAATTATATATAGTTAAAGTATATTATATACACGTATACACATATAATAATTATTATATGTAGTGATATAAATGCATTATATTAATTTGTACACATAAATAAAGTATATTTTTTATATGTGTGTTCATATTTTTATTTTTAGTTAGCTTTGAGGATATATTTTTTAATTTTTTTTTGTAGTTATATGTTTTGATTTTTAATCATTTTTTCTATCTGCATTAGCTTGGATTTTTGCATGTTTGTGGTGAGTTTTTTTTTTTTTGTCTGTTTTTACTTTTTTGGTTTTTAAGTTTTGGTTTGTTTCCAATTAACCTTTCTTATCTAACTTGTAGCATGCCTTTTCCTAGAGTCATCCATTCCTAAGCTCTCCCCCCCTCTCTTTTTATTTTGTTCCTAGTCTACAACTAGTCATTCTATGTCTCCTTCAACTTTCTATTATCTTGATGATGGATCATAGAGTGTGATGCAAAATGTTGATACAATAAATCACACACAATATAACAAAAAATATCATTGATCAATCTAAACCTTATTTAAATTAAAAAAAATAGACATATACAAACCTTGCTTAGATCTTGATGAAAGATGTATTAATAAGAAATATGAAATTTAAAACTCTAAATGAAAGGAGAAAAAAATCCTAGGGAGTGTAGGAAAGTCACATGGTTCACCAAATAACATGTCAAAGAAAAACACAACTTTACATAAATATATATGCTAATTAAATTGATTAAACAACAATTACGTAGATCAATGAGTTGGAAATGATACTTAAAATTAACATTGTAATTCATGATCTAATAAATGTGAAAATAAAATTAATTGTTCATGCAATATACTTAGCCCTGAATTTGATATCTATGTTACTATACATATTATGGTGCCATAATTTTAGGATCTTAATATGATTGTCACTAACTTGTAAATTTATTTATGTACTATTTGGGTTCACTTTGAAGTATGTGGACTTGGACTTGAACTTGATATGCATAAATGAACCCATTAGTCATAAGAATGATTTTGGTGATGTTTACAAAAATCTTTAGAGATTCTTTTGGATTACAAGGGTCAAGTTTTCTTAAGTCGAACTTCTTGAGATAACAACTTTACAACTATGAGAGAAAGATTGAAGATATCATGTAAGCATTCGATAGACCTTAGATGATGTGCGTTTATGTGATCTTCTCATAATGTTTCTACAATACTCTCATAATGCTCTATGATAATTCCTTTGATATATCCTAGTATGTTTTTAGATGATCCTTAAAATGAGTGAATGAATGTCTCTAAATACAACAACCAAGCACATAAATCAATCTCAACATGCACTAGATTGGCTCATAATAACTACGTGGTGGGAACCAATAATTACATTTCAATTTGAATTTAGAAAGTTTAGGGTTTAAATCCATAACTACAAAAGTGACTTGAGTTAGGACCACACCCACAAATTAGTCTGAAGTAATAAATG
Source organism: Cryptomeria japonica (assembly GCF_030272615.1). NCBI lineage: Eukaryota > Viridiplantae > Streptophyta > Pinopsida > Cupressales > Cupressaceae > Cryptomeria > Cryptomeria japonica. The sequence continues at coordinate 774,609,129 of NC_081409.1, read as the reverse complement.
AATGATATCTATAAATAAAAAACAAATTTTAGATAAGAATAATAAAAAATAAAAATGTACTATGTCATGAACCAAGTTCACACAAAAAAATATAGTACAATTTATTATATTTGAAATACTGCAATCAAAATAAAATAAAAACGTAAAAAACATGAATAGACAATTTTTACTATTACAATTCAAAAAACATTAATGTAAGAAGAATCACTACCTTTTATACTTGTAAACTAAGATAAAAGACTAATCCAAATACTCTTTTTTTAGCCAAATCAAAATCATAATTATTACTATTAACATCATCATAAAAAAGAATAAATCTCTCATATGAGTGTTTGGACAAATACCTTCAATTAGGTGCTACAACTATTCTAAAATGTCTCTAATCCTATTCCCAATGTTCCTTTAAAAATCATTTATACTTTTAAAATCTAGGTGAAAGTCAATATCTTATAGAAGTCTAAAACTGAATCATTTGATTTTGATTTTGTAAGTTTTGAGGCTTAAACACTAACCCACACTCGATAGTAACATTTATATATCAACTTTATGTAAGAAAAAAGTCATTTACATGTTAAACAATATTATTCATTATCATTAGTCATATTGTCTTTAATTCGTTTAAAATTAAAAAATAATTAATCAAGAGAGTATGATTATTAATTTAACACAAGAAAGTCATTACTATATGCATATCAATTACTGTATTTTAATTCAATCAATTATTTAATCTCGTAACCAGTATGTTTCAATCGCGTAATTTTAGATTAAATTTTGAAAAACACCACTTCATATTGATCTTCATATATATCATTAAAACCATACATTCAATTAATACAAAATTCATTACCATATTCATATCAATTAATGTCTTTTAATTCAATCGACTAATTAATCTAGTAAACAGTATGTTTCAATCGCGTAATTTTTAGATCAAATTATGAAAAACAGTATTATTGATCTTCATATATATCATTAAAAACATACATTCAATTAACACAAAAGTCATTACCATATGCATGTCAATTAGTGCCTTTTAATTCAATTGATTATTTACCCATAAACAATATGTTTCAATCGTGTAATTTTTAGATCAGACTACGAAAAAGTTCCTCCTACTGATCATTATTGAAAACAAACATTCATTCTTTGATTACAACAAAATGTCATTACCATATGCATATCAATTGATGCAGACTATTCAATCTAGTAAAGAATATGTTTCAATCACATAATTTTTAGATCAAATTACGAAAAAAATACTTCCTAATGATCTTCGTTAATATTAATTAACAACATATATTAAAAAAATGTCAGTGTTGAGTCATTCATTAGAGAAGAGCCGCCCCCCTCCTCCTAAGAGTTGCTATGTGACAAAACATATAACCAATGTCTAGTGGGGACTACAATACAATCAAAGTCATTCCCTATCAATTTCAGCAAGGACAAGGATTCCCTTGCCCCTCTTTTCTATGCTTCCTTCCAAACATTATAAGGAGATTCAAAATTCACTTTAGAGCGACATACAGCACACTTGGATAACAGTCCACACTTTTAGACATTTGTTTTTTAGTTTACAAAAACAAGGAAGGAATGTGCAAATTCCAATTAAGTAATAAAAAAATAAACAAACTAATTTTCTTTTCCAAACCCGATATTTGCGTATGCCGTACGCATGTCTCAAAGAGGATTTAATACGCATGCATTGCATACATACACATACGGTTTCGTATATAGATGGATATTGACAGAGTTTTCAGTGAGTGTTTTTTAAGGCTCTTGATTTGCAGAAGACAGAGAGAAAACAAAAAAACTGAATTGATTTCATGCTTTTCTGGGCCTGAGAATTCATGAGTTTTCGAGCTGCCTTGGGCTTTGAAGATCAATTGTGTGTGGAAAGACCTGAAATTAGGTGTGAATTGGTGAAGGCAAAAATCTGAAAAGCGTGTTGAAAGGCATAGTCAATGGTTGGTCAAGTCAGCCAAAAAGGCTTTAATGCTCAGAAAGGTCAAAAAAAATACATTAAAAGATCGGTGCAGGGTAACTTGTGGTGGTGAGTGTTATTGTTACCAGGCGGACAAACGAAATAAAAGGGAGAATTTTGTACAGATGTTGAGAGTTTTTGAAAGGAGAAATTGAAAATTGATACTGTAGCGGTTCTGCAGATTTTTGGTTGCAGGTGGGGATTGAAGGGGGAAGATATTGTGAAGAGTTGAAATTGGGTGATAAATTGTGTTCTGGAGCATTAAAGGCTGGTGAAAGAGCTGAATTTCGAGATGTCTGGTGGGGTGAATTTGACGTGCCGTGTGATAATTTGTTAGTGAAAGTTTTTGTGGGTGGTTTTTCTTTAAGAAAAATTTGGTACCCAATAAGGAAATATGATTGCCCAATTAAGGAAAGTGATCCATGGTTGAGAAAATCAGACATGGGCGTGTGAGAAACCCGGCTGAAGTTGGGTTCCGTTTGGAGGAATCGGGCTTTGACATTGTGGAGGTTGGCTAAATTGGAGGAAAAAATTGTGGGATAGGAGGCTTTAAATTTGAAAAGAATAAGTTTGTTAGAAGAGAAGAATTTGGTGGCGATTATACAGTTAGTCCGCTAAATTTAGCTCCTTGCTGGAATAAAACATGGAGCCGATATGATAGAGGTTTTTGCCAATTTGATTGCACATAGAGCAAAAGGGATAATGGGTATTTGTGTGCAATAATTTTAAGTGGGTAGTCTTGTAAGAAATAATTCTATTGCATTTGAATAAGTGAAAGCTCGGGTGTTGTTTTATGTAAGAGATTTTGGAGGTTTTACAGGAATGGAGAATATTGTGAAAGTGGGCAGAGATAATATAGAGGAAATGTACAAAACCCTAGCAGGATGGTCCAGAGCGTTACCAGAAAGAGAATATTTTGGAGGAAGTTTAGCGGGGATAGTAGAAATCAACGACTTTGGAATCTGCCATTGAGAATTGGTGTGCTTAATGAACGCTGGAGCAGCTCAAAGAGATATTGTAGTAGACACTTTTCTGATTGTTTTTGTTAATCAAGAAGCTTTTCTGGGTTGTTTTTAAGGCAATAATGCGAGCAGGGCTTAGTACAGTGCAGCAGACATTAACCCCAGAGGCGGCAAACATATTGAATCATGCCATAGCAGAAGCTTGCCGCCGAGGACATGGGCAGACCACTCCTCTTCATGTTGCTGCAACGCTTCTGGCAGCACCTGCTAGTCATCTTCGCCAAGCATGCATTCGATCGCATCCTAATTCAACTCATCCCCTTCAATGCCGGGCACTGGAACTTTGTTTCAGTGTGGCTCTGGAGCGATTGCCAGCAGCGCAGGGCCTTGTTCCTGGTAGCGAACCCCCAATTTCAAATGCTCTCATGGCCGCCCTTAAGCGAGCCCAGGCACATCAGAGGAGAGGATGTCCTGAGCAGCAGCAGCAGCCTCTGTTGGCAGTTAAGGTAGAATTGGAACAACTTATTGTATCGATACTTGATGATCCCAGTGTCAGCAGGGTGATGAAGGAGGCTAGTTTTTCTAGCCCTGCTGTGAAGGCAACTATTGAGCAGGCCATCAGTATGGCTAGCTCTCATTCATCGATCTCCCTTCCATCTAGCGCCATGGATCGCGTGGGCTTCAGATTGAGCAGCACACCTTCAATTTTGGGAAACCTGGGCAGAAACCAGCATTTTGAGGCAATCAATAGAAACTTAGATGAAGTAAGCTCTCACCCAATTTCACAAAGAAATCCCTACTTGAGCCACCGGTTACAGACAACAATGGGTGCCTCCGACTTGTCTAGCAATAGAAATGAGGAGATTAGGAAAGTTATGGAGATATTACTAAGAGTCAAGAAGAGGAACCCAATTCTTGTAGGAGAGAAAGAACCTGAAGCTGTAATGAAAGAACTTGTGCATAGAATAGAAAAGGGTGAAACTCCGGAGCAGCTTCGAGGCGTTCAGATCCTTGAAACAGAGATATCATCATTCTGTTCTGGAAATAGGGATAAAGACAACATTGATATGAAGTTCAAGGAATTGGACCGAGTAGTGGAGAGTCATTTGAATGGTGGTGTGATTCTTAACGTGGGTGATTTAAGGTGGCTTGTAGAGCAGCCAAAGGCAGGAGGAGGGGCAGCAATAGGTGTGGGAGTCTCATCTTCTGTGCAGCAAGTTGTGTCGAAATTGGGGCATTTGTTAGCTAGGCATGGAACGTCTGGTCGAATATGGCTCATTGGAATTGCAACCTGTGAAACATATCTTCGGTGTCAAGTATATCATCCCTCAGTGGAGAGTGATTGGGAGATGCAACCTGTACCTATGGCTGCTAGACCTGCTCCAGGAATGTTTCAGAGGTTATTTCCTGTTCCTTTGTTCTTTAGCTTGTGGCATGTGGTAACATGAAATATTTGTTTTCCTACAAAGAATACTAGAAGGCGTGTTTTGAGATACATCAGATGCATCATTTCTTCTAGACTTTGGGGTTATCATCACTCTGATTTTTTACTTAATAATCAGTCTTCTGATTAGAAAGTGCAGGAACCTTATGGTGGTCTACGCTTTGCCCATTTCAAGTCCTTTGTATATGTGAGAGATGTGACTTTCTGAGTAGTCTTGTCTGTGAATGTCTAAAATTGACCACAGGATTGGATGTGGTAGAGATCCTGTGTGAATATTTGTTGTTTTTTCGCTGATGTCTAAGCTGATGACGGTAGTCATCTGCAGTTCGGAGATTTGTAAGTGTTTTCTGGTTGCTTAGCATAACATTATTTTCTCCTGGACAGACATTTTGATTTTTATACTCGTAACAATCTAATCGATCTATTTGATCTAAGTTGTATGCCCAGTTTATGCATCTGGATTGTTAGTTCGTAACTTCATTCTAGTTGTGAAGGGATTTAAGGTCTAGCCAACATGTCGCGTTGATATGAAAGTGTATGTTCTTTAAACCCGTCCAGTGGTTTGAGTTTTCGCCTTAGGCTTTTCATAGTGGTTTAAACTTTATAGGGAAAACATGCCCGAAACGAACTCCACAAATTGTGACCCGATATGCGTACCTGATCCATCAGTGATAAAGATGTGACTAGGATTTATTTCCTTTCTTTCATCATTCCTGTAAGTAGATGATATACAAATATAATTCTTGATAATTTTGCGGTATTCTTGACAGAGTAACTTCTATTTATCAATAGTCACCCATATCCTGCATCTGTAATGATTTTTAAGGGTGAAAGTTTTGATACATGAAAATAGCTTGGTAGGGGTCTTGTAACTAACCATGTTAAAGAATTTATTTGGAAATATGCACGCTATTACTATCAGCAGAGTTTCTTATTGCGGTTGGAATCCTAATTCTTATAGAAAATATCCTAAGTTCACATGCTTATGATTCATACTAATTAGAAGTCAAAATGCTAACTTGTGCAGAGCCTGTCTCGCTTGTTTTTCCTGTCTAATTCACAATTGAATGAAGAATGTTCGAACATATCATTTTAGTGGCTTTGTGGTTGTTGCAAAACTTTTGATCTGTTTGTGATAATTCTCTCCGTATCGAATGGACTAGAAAAACTTTTGATCTTCTTGTGATAATTCAAAGATATCATTTTAGTTGCTTTGTGATTGTTGCAAAACTTTTGATCTGCCTATGATAATTCTCTCCATATCGAATAAACAAGCAAATGAAAAATCAGTCTGCATGCATTCATTTTCTTGGAAGAGTTGGATTTTGAATGGTGGGCATCATTTTTTTGGTAAATAGCTTTTTTTGTTGTCATTTCTAATTAATTATTCAATCACTCAACAGATATGTTGTTAGCAATTCAATGGACTCACTTATTCCCCTAAAGCCATTTCCAGCAATGGTGCCCCCAGCAAAGAAGTCTGCAGAAAGTAATGAATTGAAGAAAAAAATTCATTGCTGCTCCCAGTGTATGGCTAACTACGAACAAGAACTCAGTAAAATGGAGGAGGAGAAGAAGGCTAGTGTGCTTTCTGCATCTCCACAGTCCATATCAGAAGATCAGACATCACAGACATTGCCTCCTTGGCTTAAAAGTGCAGCAAGAACAACTAGCAGTGTCAAAGGACCAGATACATTGCAGGTGAGTTTTTCAAATGACATACTACTATTTCATCTTTGTATTTGCATCAGATAAAAAATGACACTCATATCCTGGTTCCATAAGTAGTCACCTTCTAAGAAGAAACTTTCTTTACGATCTATTTGTTATCAGTTCAAGGTGAAAGTTATGTGCCCTTATTTGCAATGCAGGCAAAAGATCAGGAGCTTGTGTGGAATAAAAAACTGGATGAAATGCAAAAGAAATGGAGTGATACATGTCGTTCTTTGCATCCTCATTTTCATGTACTGCGACCAGTTATATCAGTTAGCCAACAGGAATCATTAAGGACACCTGCTCAGGCAATGGATGCAAATGAAAAAAGACAAATTGATTGTACTGTTGAAAATTCAGGATTTCAAGATCCAAGTAGAGGCAACAGGATGTTTTCTATGCCACTCGACTCTTTATGGCATCCATCTTCTCAGTCCCAGTGTGCTGTGCCTATCTTGGCACAAACTAATGGGACAGTAGTTGAGGGCATTTCTAGAGCTTCTTTTACAAAAGGTCATGCCAGAATCCCCCAGGTTGGGCTTGGAGGTTCCTCATGTGACCCCTCAATGAGCTTGCCACGATCCTGTCATGCATCTACTCCCCAGCCAACCTCAGTTATGACGGATCTTGCATTAGGAAGGTCTAGTTTGCTTTTATCCCCTTCTTGCAACATAAGCACCATAGGTGAAAGGAACCCTGTGGAATTGTCCCACAAAGAACGTCTGAATGACTTACCAGGTTGTCGACCATCTAACTTTAATTTACCTTGGCAACTTTCTCCCAAAGTGTCAACTCGATTGACTGATGCACACCCACCTGGAGCAACAAGGTCTTTGTTTGATCAGAAAAGTAGTAAAGATTTTGGCTCAAATCAACATGTGGATGCAGATGCATTCAAGAAAGTTTACAAGGGTCTTGATGAAAAGGTTGGGTGGCAGAATGAGGCAGTTGTTTCTGTGACAAATGCAATTATGCAATGTAGATCAGGGAACAAGCGTCGTGGTATGGGTCTGAAAGGAGATATATGGTTGCTTTTCATGGGTCCTGATCGAGTGGCAAAATGGAAGATGGCTGCAGCTCTCCCTGAGCTTATATTTGGGAGCGAACGAAATTTTGTTTGTATCAAATTAAGCTCACATGACAGTGTGATGTCTTCAAGTTGGAATCAAGGCCCATGTGAATATGCTGTCAACTTTCGGGGAAAGACAGCTTTAGATAGGATTGCTGAAGCAGTTAGGCAGAATCCATTCTCTGTTGTACTTTTGGAAGATGTAGATCAAGCTGATTCTTTGATTCATGGCAGCTTGATTCAGGCAATTGAGAAAGGAAGGTTATCAGATTCACATGGAAGAGAAGTTAGTGTTGGTAATGTAATTTTCATCATGACAAGTTCAAGGACAGAGAAAGACCAGGAGTCAGCAAGGCAAGATGTACGTTTTTCTGAAGAAAAAGTAGCAATGGCTTGTGGATGGCCAATGCAGCTTTCAGTTGACAGTGCCCGATTTGAAGTTCTAATCAGCAAATGTAAGAGAGTTTTTGTTACTAATTCCTCTCAAGAGTCAGAAAATAAGAATAATGAACCTCTGCCTTTAGGCTTGGGTTTGAGAGGCAAACGGAAAGCTGACTGGATGAAAAATGAACCAGCTCAAAATGATTGTGGAAAGAATCTCAAGAAGATAAGTAAAGAACCTTTGGTATGCTTGGACTTGAACCTCTCTGTAGAGGAGAATGATGCAACAGACTTTTCTGTTAGTCAAGGACCTGCTGAAGCATGCCAAGGATCTCGTGACTCAAGTGACCTGACAGTTGAGCAGGGAGTTAAATTTGCCAGCGAACATTTCAAGGAGCTTGCTGATTTAGTGGATGAGAGAGTAGTTTTTAAGCCTTATGATTTTGAAAGTCTCGCAGATAAAATTGTTGAGACCATTAGTTCAAAGTTCTTCAGTATAATTGGAGCTGAAGGGTTAATGGAGATTGATGTAAAAGCTCTGGAGCAGATCCTTGCTTCTGTTTGGTTCAACCCTGATGGAATGAAGATGTTTGAGAATTGGATTGAACAGGTGCTGGAATGCAGTTTAATGGAAGTACGCACATCATGCAACGTTTCAGCTGACACAGTTATTAAACTATTTATTGAGAAGGATTGTTTTTCTGGAGGAAAACCACCTGCAGCATGTCTCCCTAGAAAAATCTCAGTTAACAGACGAACTAAACCCTGCCAAAATGCAGGTGCTATTTAAATCATGCTGCCATTCTCAATGAAAAAGTTTCCTAATATCAAGACTGCTTTGCAAAACCTGATAAAATTGGAAGCTCTCTCATATTTATTCATTTTTTCATATAACAGCGGCATAACATTTCTGTTTAAATTCGAGGCAAAGCCAGGCAACTACATCGTATGTTAGGTTATTCGAGGTTAAAATCTAACTAGATCTGTAAAACTTTACTTAGAGTGTATAATAGTTTCAATCCTGCATTCATTTTACCCTTTTTACTGGATCCAGAGCCTTTGTGGGTTCATTTGGTGCTCTTACCTTTCATATCAAAGCGAAGTTCTCCATTTATAACAGCAATATATTGTTGTAATTTACTGCTCCCTTCTATTTCGCATATTGTTTAAGGAAAGCTAGTTAAAAAAGGAAGTATGTTGATATTTTAAGTTTTCATTTGGATTGTGTATTGTCTTTTACACTTAAGTTGATTCTGCAAGCTTCATTCCATTTTCGTATATTTTGTTGCTCTGTTTCAAGTCAGAGAATTTGATTTTCTTCTTATGCAGCATAGAACTGGTTAGAGTTAGCAAAAACTAGTTCCTCAAGAATGATAAAAATAATAATTCAATTGATTAGAATAATATGATTTTTGAATTGACATTTGAAATAGTTGTTAGAAGGCCCAAAACAGACTTCACAGAACAGAAAATGACATAACCTGACTTTTAACTATAGTGTATGCAGCACCAAGGACATCCTTTTGGCTGTTGAAGATAGCATATGCATGCATCTAGTTTGTTTGGCAGCTCACTACAGTTGGACTTGTTCTTTTTTAATCTCTTGACATAACACTTGATTCATTTAATCCAATTGCTCATTTTAGTTGACAGGAGAATTCTTCACCGGACTTGGTTTGTTTCTTTGTGCTCCTGTCAATTCCTTCAACTATGGTTTTGTCGTGGGTTGAAAATTGAAGAGTTCATAGTGGATATGAGCACAAACCTGAGTGTCAAGACAAATTAGGTTATAATAATTAAGATCAAAGCTATTCAATAAAATGCTAACAATCGAGAAGGGATGGATGACCGAGAGTTGATCTCCAAATGTTTTTGGTTTCAGAAGGGAAACAGGCTAACCTATCCAGTGTGGCTATCAGATAGTGAATTCAGTGTTTTATTCCTTGTTTTTTTTCACCTTTTTTATGCAAGAAATCACAAGCAGGGCCCAGTAGCATTCATGGACTGAGATGCAGGACATGTAACGTTTAGAACAAGGTGTAATGTCATTTCTCCTCCTCCTCACAGCTCAGAAGAAAATTTTCATACCCTAATCTGGAGGTTTACAAGCAGAACTACAATTTACAGCAATGGAGCAAGTGCATCGAAAGTTACAGAATTTCAGATTTGGAGCATGCAGTTAAATGATCTCCTTTCTATATATGAAGCCAAATCTTAAGATTAACGGTAACATAGAATTGGAAGTAATGAATTCTACGTTACTGGATTTTATAGAACCCAGTTCCCTACCTGAATTGAAACAGTTTTGGTACTGACCCATGTTCTGGTTGATCCTGAAAACATCTTGGATTCTTTACAGAACTGCTGTGTTTTCACACATTACCGGATAAACATGCAGGGGTTTGCTTTGCTGCTGAAAGCTAATGAAAAAGTACAACTAGCCTAGCTTAAACCATAAATCATACTTTATTGATCTATTGTATTTGATAATTACACATGCAACATTCACATTATGGTTGTTTGAATTATTTTTAATATTTTCTGTACAGATTTTTCCATGATGATCTGAACCTGGGATCTCAACAATAGGGCATTTCCTGTAAATGAAGTTAGAACTGGACAAGACAGAGAAGTGCATTAGAAAATGGTGGTACATAGATAAAAGTAAGCTCAATAAATTGAAACATTTAATAAACAAAAAAGTACACAAAAATCAGAATTTGCAGTCTTATATAAAGGAATTATCATGCAGAAACACCCTGAAAAGTTAAAAGAGTATAGAGTCTCCTTGTTACCACTAAATATGATTTCCTTAAAAAACGGAAGAATAAATGTTGCCTTTATTAAATTAGAACTTGTCAAACTACCAAACGAATTTGGAGTTCAATCTATCTTTTTCTCTCTGGCATACAAAGAGTTCTAGGTGAGTTGGGATATTCAATTTTGAAGGCAGAACAGTGTGAAATTATGTAGAGCTCTTATAGACAAAATTTCCATAGCTTATAATGTTAGCTAGAATTTTTTTGGATTGGATTATGTAAGCTTTTTTTTTCATCAACGTTTTAGATCACATTCTATGATCCATCATCAGGATGAACGAACAAGCTAAGATATGATAGTGTCGAATTCTATTAGACACATTAATGAAATAGATAATGTTTAACATTCAAAACGAAGAAATTACTGAAAATTTTAAAATATTATGTTCTTACACATTTGAATGATGGGGATCACAATTTCTCATTAGATACATGGGGATTACAATTTCTCAATGGATAGATGGATACCCCAAATTCATAGGAATTGTAGATGGTCCAGCAGGGACAGAAGACATAAAAAATATATCTAAAAAAGTAATAAATTTTGTTTCAATGGAAAAAATAAAAAATAAAAAATCTTTGAAACTATATGTTAGCCATGATAAATACAATATCACAAAGTATTGTATCAAATAATTTAAAATTGGGTTGATAACCTTTTTTTTTTAAAACAAAGGGCTAAAAACAAAATAACGTGATGACATCTTAAAAGTAGTATGTACCAAATTAATTAAAAAATAAGGTTAAATTAAGTAAATAAAAATGATAAATTGACACTTAAGGGGCATTTATATCCCATGTTCTGGAACTTCTTCGATTTTATTTTAAAATGTTTATCATGCAAGGACAGATGTTGCAGTTAGACAACGTTTGTAATTGTAATAAATGTTTTTTAATAAAAATAAAATAAAATCTACATCAATAAATTTTATTTATGTGGAGATACATATACTTTATGCATTTAGTATTAACATGTATGGATGGTTAGATATATTGTCAACCAATCTATTTTTAAATAGGATTGTATTAGTTAAAAGAAATATTATATATATATATATAGAGGAAGGTTTATATTATTGTATTATATAGTTGGTATTTTTGTTTGTATATGGTAGATTATAAAATTGTATTTTAAGAAGATTTCAATTTCAATTTCAATAGATGATATAATCAAAGAAAATATCACTATCACCTTCATTAACTCACCTTCATTAACTGTAATTCAATTGATCTACAATCTTTTTGGTTAACTATAGTTTTCAGTCAATTTTTTCATTCTTATATTTAATGAATAGTTCATTTTCATATTTATTATGTCTTCTTAGTTTAGAAAAAACCACATCTTCTAATTATGAATAGTCAATGCCAACATTTAGCATATCTAGATGATTTATAATACAAATAAAATATCAAAGTTTATAACAATGAATAGTCTATTTTAACATTTATTATATCTATATAGTTCATAAAATCTAACACAAACATAATTTTAAGTCAATGTTTATCGATCTACTAATTATTTAGAAAAACACATCTCTCATAAATATAAATATATATTATAAGTAATTTAATTGGAAAAGTTTAGCACTTAACAAATTGAAGTGAATAGCAACTCCTCTATTGTTATTGATGAGAGAGGTGAAGCTCAAACAAAAAATATAAGGCCAATGTGAAGCATGCCCTTCACAATAAAAATAAATAGGAGAAAAGGCCTCAGATGAGAAGGATGGAAATCAATCCAATGATGTAGGTAAAGACAATAGTAGCAATGTGTTCGGTAAAATTAACAATAAACATTTTGTTTGCACTGCATGTTATTAATGATATCATGTTTCCACAATCCATCAATGTTGTTCAATCTTGCTTTTGGGTTTGATTGTGTTGGATTTTTTTCATCAACATTTCGGATCACACTCTATGATCCATCATAAGATAAAAGAGTGCTAGAGGAGAAGCAAAATGGTCTCGCTAAAATGGAAAGTCAAAATGTTAATGGAGTTTGGTGACCAATATCTTCAATTTGAGCAAACATTGCTTGGATTGTGCTACCACCAACTTGAAGATCCTTGAAGAGGAAATGTCTAGAACCAAAGTGATAAGAACACTAGTATTTGTGACTTTAGTACCAATATTGATTCTCTCAAGGATGTTGTGCATCAACTCTCTAAGGAAAGGAAAGCAATCCCCAATCTTCAAGGTTTGAGTCATTCTCCCTCCAACCAACTTGTAATTGTGGTCCTAGTGGTTATTGTTGGTTCTATAAACTATTTTCCATCAACTCTCTAAGGACAAGAAAGGGATTCTCAGTCTTCAAGGTTTGAGTTCTCCCTCTAGTTAACCCATGATCATGGTGCCAATGGTTGTTTTTGATTCTATGAACCGTCATGTGTTACTATTTTTGTGTTATTAGTGTTTCTCATCTTTTGTTGTTTGTTTGTTTTAATCCTTACTTCAAGTGTGATCTTCTTGTTGAAACCTATTTCAATGATATTAGATTTATGCACATGATCCATCATTAAAATGATAGAAACCTATTTTATCACTACTATATGTCTCATATAAAGACAAGACCCTTGTTTTCCCCTTCACTTAATCAAAAATAAATTTAAAGACAAGACCCTTGTTTTACCTCTCTACTCCATGATCCGTCATTAAGATGATAGAGACCTATTTTATTGCTACTATTTTAACTCATATAAAGACAATCAACTCGCAATTGTGGTACTGGTGGTTAGTGCTGGTTTTATGAATTACTTTGCATCAACTCTCTAAGGACAAGAAAGCGATTCTCAATCTTCAAAGTCTGAGTTCTCCCTCCAATTAACTCGTGATTGTGCTGCTAGTAGTTACTAGTGATTATCTTGTGCTACTATTTTTGTACTATCAATATTTTTGTACTTTTGTTGTTTGTCTCTTGCATAATTTCTTTGTATCAATATTTCAAATCACACTCCATAATCTCTCACTAAGATAATAAATACCTCTTTTATCAATACTATTTCAACTCACATAAAGCCCTCCCTCACTCCAAAACAAGTTTTAAAAGACGTCCTCCCACCCTTTCTTTACCTCCACTCTTGACTTTTCCAATAATTGCAAAAGAGGAGCGGGCAAAAACATAATTTAAGAATAATGTTGTCTTTATAGGTTTGGGCTTTTTGGGAAAGCTGTGTTTTAGCAAAATAAAGTAAAAAATGGGGTTCCTGTCAGCGAACGGCAAATGAAAAGTAAGTTAGTCAACAAACCGAAATTATGATTACAAATCCTGGTTATTTGGCAACTCGTGTCTTACAAAACCAACTTTTGGCATTTAACGCTCACTGTCAGGTCAGGAATCTGTCATTTGACACCAACATATTATTCATCATCATCGCCGTCATAATTACCTTCCTCTCAAAAGGTAAAACTGTCATTTTTAACTGCAAAGAAGGAAATCAAAGAGGAATCAAGTACGATGTACACGTGGCAGTTGCTCAGCATTTGAAGCGCATGGGAAAAGTTTTCTTCTTTAAGCTAAAAATAAGTCGACGAAAGCTACAATCCAAATGTCTTACACGCACCAAAACCAAATATAACTTTTCGTATTTATGAATTATTCTAAACTGTACACGTGGCTTGCCTTTTTGGGAACTAATCTAATGCTGTGACAAGGAATATTGAATTGGGGTGGGGCCCTCCCATTAAAAAAAAATAATAATAATAGTATACCTAGTTTAGACTGTATGACACATGGGACATGGTATTAACAAAGTTGATAAAAATGAAGAGACATGATCAGTACTTCCTTAGTCCTTCCCTTCCCTTATTTCTTCAAACTCTAGAGGTAGTTTTCTTTGGTTTTAGTGTTTCATCATGTTGTGGGATCACCTTTTGATATCTCTTTTTGGGTGTTTCCTCTCCACTTGCTAGGGTTAGCATCATTGTAAAGGTGTGTGTCTTACATTTTGGTGAGAATAAAAGGTGATTAGTTCAAAAGTCGAGCGGATTTGATTCTTTTTGTTGGGTTACAGGAGGTAAAGGATCAATTCTAGGATTGTTTTGTTTATGCTTGGTTGGATTAGAGGAGGTAAAAATGAATGGGAGCAACTTGAGAGAATAAAAAGGTGACATGGTCAAAAGTTGTGCAATTTTACCTCTTTTTCTTGGACTAGAGGAGATAAAGGACTGTCTCTAGGAGTGTGTTTTTGTTAATACTTGGTTAGTTTAGAGGAGATAACAATGCATGGGATCAACTAGAGAGAATAAAATGTGGTTTTGACTTATTTGGTTGAACTAAAGTAGATAATGGACCATCTCTAGGAGTGTATTTTGTTAACATTTGGGAGGTTTATAGGAGATGAAAATGCGTGAGATCAATTAGCAAGAATAAAATGTGACAAGCTCAAAAATCGACCAATTATGGCTCTTTTTGTTGGACTAGAGGAGGTAAAAATGCATGGGATCAACTAGAGAGAATAAAAGGTGATAGGCTCAAAAGTTGAGTGATTTTGACTCTTTTTGTTGGATTGCAAGAGATGAAGGACCATCTCTTGGAGTGTGTTTTGTTAACACTTGGCTGGTTAGAGGTAAAATTGCATGGGATCAACAAGAGAGAATAAAAGGTGATAGGCTCAAAAATTGAGCAATTTTGATTTCTTTTGTTGGACTAGAGTAGATAATGGACCATCTATACTTATGTATTTTGTTAACATTTGGCTGGTTTATAGGAGGTGAAAATGCATGGGATCAATTAGAGGGAACAAAAGGTGACCAGCTCAAAAGTTGAGCAATTGTGGTTCTTTTGTTGGATTAGAGGACATAAAGGACTATCTCTAGGAGTGTATTTTGTGAACATTTGTTTGGTCTAGAGGAGATAAAAATGCATGTGATCAACTAGAGAGAATAAAAGGTGACTCGTTCAAAAGGTGGCAAATTTTGGTTCTTTTTGTTGGGTTAGAGGAGATAAAGGAGCATCTCTAGGAGCGTGTTTTGTTAATGTTTGGTTGGTTTAGAGGAGATGAAATTGCATGGGATCAACTGGAGAGAATAAAAATTGACAAGCTCAAAAGTTGAGCAATTGCAACTCTTTTTGTTGGATTAGAGGAGATAAAGGACCATCTCTAGGAGTGTATTTTGTTAACATTTGTTTGGTTTAGATGAAATAAAAATGCATGAGATCAACTGAAGAGAATAAAAGGTGACTAGTTCAAAAGTTGACCAATTTTGGCTCATTATGTTGGATTAAAGGAGATTAAGGAGCATCTGTAGGATTGTGTTTTGTTAATGTTTGGTTGATTTAGAGGAGATGAAATTGTATGGGATGAACTAGAGAGAATAAAAGGTGAAAAACCTAAAGTTGAACAATCTTGGCTTCTTTTTGTTGGATTAAAAGATTAAAGCCCATATTTTAAGAGTCTGTTTTGTTAACATTTCGTTGGTTTGGAGGAGATAAAAATGCATGAATCAACAATAGGTGACAAGCTCAAAAGTTGAGCAATTTTGACTATTTTTGTTAGGCCAGAGAAGATATAACTGTTAACATTTGGTTGGTTTGGAGGAGATAAAAATGCATGGGATCAACTAGAGAGAATAAAATGTGACAAGTTAAAAATTTGAGCAATTTTGGCTCTTTTTGTTGGACGAGAGGTGATAAAGGATCATTTATATCCAAGAGTGTGTTTTGTTAACATTTGGTTGGTTTGGAGGAGATAAAAATGCATGGGATCAACTAAATAGAATAAAATGTGAAATGTTAAAAAATTAAGCAATTTTGGCTCTTTTTGTTGGACTAGAGGTGAAAGGATCATTTATATCCAAGAGAGTGTTTTGTTAACATTTGGTTGGTTTGGAGGAGATAAAAATGCATGGGATCAACTAGATAGAATAAAATGTGACATGTTAAAAAATTAAAAAAATTAAGCAATTTTTGGCTTTTTTGGTTGGACTAAAGATGACAAAGGATCAACCTCGAGAGCATGTGTTTGTTAACGTTTGGTTGGTTTAGAGGAGAAAAAAAATACATGATATCAACTTGATAATCATGATAAAAAATGAGTAATATTTGACTTTAACTACCATTCATAAAGTTTTGGAAATGCATACACTCAGATGGGGTCATGGATGTTTGTCTTTTAGGACTAATGGATGCTAAAAAGTCATTGAAACTTTTTAATGAACAATCACTCAACCTAATCACATATCTAATGATAGAGATGTTTGATTTGGATGTACCCATTTTTTTATACATTGCCAAAGGTGGATAAATGATAGTATTAAGCTTTAAGAAACATTATATCTTTGGGTCCCCCACACTCCTTAAAACCAACTTTCTTTCATTCATAAGTTAAATGCAATATTTTAATTATAAGTTTGACTCTAAGCTAACTTTTATAGTGCCACTCATCATTCCTCTGGGGTTGATAGCGTTAAAAGAAATGAAAGCTCATTGCTAGTGCACTCAACTATTTTGTATTTTTAGTTGACTTTGAATGATGAAAAAGGCAGGCAATACTTGAAAGTGAAAAGGATTTTGAGCATACCTAGCCCATGGTCAACTTAAACAAGTTATGATGGTTTCTTTTGTTACAAAATACATAGTGTCTCTCTAGTCTCTAGAGACATGATGTCAGTGGGGGTGATGAAGGCCCCCAACAAGTATCATTTTCGTTTTGGGACAAAAGGATTTGCTCTCTTTTAAATACATAAAAGCTGAAAATCATGATAGACATGCTAATCAAATATAACTATATAAAAATTAGAGGATATTCATTGTTTATATACTTCAATTGATGTTTTTCTATATCTTGTTCACTGCAATGATTAATTCCATCAAATCTAACATTCATCATAAACTTTTATTCGTTTTAAAGTTGATCTCAAGTTGTTGAAAAGTTGTTTTTATGGGAAATAAGACAAAGAATAATTGATGCCTTCACATGGAGAGGGGGCTCCACATTCCACTTCATTTATATATTTCTATTTTATTTGCAAGGATTCCCATTAATGACATTCTTTGTGTTATTGTTGTGACATGCACGTCAATCATCATAACGCTAACCCTTTTTTAAATTACCACAAAATTTAGAAAAAAGCATTTGTCATTTATATGCGTGAACAAATTAATAACTAGACATTGCATACGTATCTAGACTAAGTAAATGAATAAATAATACTAAGTACATTATTCTAAATGAAAAAGTGAGGATAGGAGTATGTACTTTGATTAGATTTCAAAATAGGCGACTCTGGTTTAAAATGTGAAATCCAAGTTAAGAAGGGTGTTAGAATTATGTAAGGAGTTGTGATTCAAATGTAAACGGAGTATTTAGTATCACACATCATTATGTATGTATGGATAATATGATCCTCATACATCTATATATAGGTCTTGTGTGACGTTTTGCAACACTACTCACATGCATAGTGTGGTCTTATGCATGCGCATGTTGATGTCTAGTTAGACCATACATGTGTTGTGTATGGAACATTAACATCCACGTGTTATATTTCTATACACGTGTCATCTGTTGGCCTCTATTTTAAACCATGATCATATAACTAGCACCACATGTATTTGATCCATCCTAGTAACACAATTGACATGTCATATGATTTTAATACTTGGTGTCATCTAGTCCATATGAATCACCAGATACTAATTAGCATCTACGTGGTGCTTAGCTAACAATCTACCTATATTATTATATATAAATACCCACTTTGTACATTTTGTAAAGTAGGAGAGGAACACATAAATTCTTGCATAAACCCTTTATACATTTCCTCTTGTTTTTCCTGAATATAAGTGGCATATTTTCTAGAAGCCTTCTATATCTTGAATGTGTCTTTGGTTTACATATTTAGTTTTCATTATGTATTATATGATCTTGTGGCATTACTATCTATTCTATAAGAGCATCCACTACTTCATCTTGGGAATCAAATAATTTATATTAGAGTTAAAAAAAAAATTCATGTTAGTGCAAACATATGCTTAATAGCTAAGGGAACTCAATACAACTAGTTTAATTTGTGAAATTCAAGGCATACATCAAAGAGAAAATACCCACAAACACATAGGAGATCCTAGGAAATATTCATTGAATGTTCAACACTTAGAAACATAGCACCATGAACTCTTAAATATTTCCACAACTTCACAATTTGGTTTAAATCAACACCACAAAACTTTGCACAACTTGTGCAACATCAATATTCTTTTAGAGTTCAAGTTAATCAAGTAGAGACATTCCTACATTTGGAGGCCAAACTAAATCTCACTTGTAGTAAATAGTGCCACAAGATCATTGTTAACACACAAGTTCATCTTCTCATGAATTGGTTAGAGGCACTTGCATAGGTAAGATCACAAGCACTAATAGTGTACATGAATGCACCAACTTCATTACAATAACAAAAACTCGGTTTAATGCATTACAATGGTATGGACCTACATCTTCAAAGAATACTAGGTATTCCAACACATGGCATAGTACAACATTGATTGATTGGGTTCTTGGATGCTCTGTCTCAAATAGGTCTTTGTATTGCAATTTTGTTTGGGAAAATGATGGAGTTTGGTGTCAAATTGAAGGACTGCTTGATTAAATAATGATTCAACCTAGCTCTTTTCCATGCGACGACCTTGCAATTCTTACACCTAAAAAAGATGACAATTGAGGCCTATCCATTGACTATTATACACTCAACAAGATCACAATGAAAAAATAGATATCCTCTTAGTTTGAAACCAAGCTAATAGGTGTGGATCAAGTTGTTTTGTAATTGATACACATGATTGGAGTGGTATTATAGTGTACTTAAAAATTTCTTTGAAGAATATATTAGTTAATAGAATGAAACATGGTGAGTTTATGATTGTAGATAATTTGGGAGAATTCCTAATGATGGTTTGGAACATTGCCATAGCAATCATGAAGGTATTAACTTATCACTACTAGTTGTATGGAAGTTTGAATATTAGTATATATTTTATTACACTGTAGTGGGTAACAAAGTGATGGTAAATATTAAAAAATATTCTTGAAGAGTATCCTTCGGTAGAATAAAACTTGATATTGGTGATTGGAGTCCATTTAAGTTATAAAAGACATATATTTGTTGTAGAAGTCACCATTTGGATGATAAATTTTCTACAAAAATTCACTATGTTGCTACAAACGAGTAGAACAAAGGTTGCTAAAACAAGTGAGTTGTTATCGAAGTGGTCAATATGTTGCTCAAGTGTGTGGATGTAGGAAAAGAAGCATCTTGGATGTTTGACCAATTGTTGACTTATGCAAAGGCTATACTTCTTGTTCTCTTGGTTGCATGGAATAGTTTTAGGGTAGCATCATGCCCACAATTGTTAGATATAGGAGCACAAAACAGTAATATTTTTTCCTCAAACATCTAAAATATATAATTATTATCATGCTTTAGGACTAAGGATGATGATCCTCAAGGCAACCTTAATTAAAATCCAATTAATCCACTATTTAGATTAAAGAATAAAATGATAATAATGAATAAGGTGCCTAACTTAAAATGACTTATGATGGTAGTCTTACATCCAATTTCCTTACTAAGAACTTGCTAATTTAATGGTTGAGGCAATTTTAGTCTAACAACATACAATTCATTTTAACTAAGATTAATAGTTTTTACAATGAAAAGAAAAAATGAAAAGATTTAGTTTCATATGAGAGAAATTAACTTCCATTGAACAAGGATTGTAGATTTAATTGAGTACACTAGAGAAGGTTATTTGATTTAGCTTCCAATAATTAAAGTTAATAGAGTTTAAAAGCAACCCCCACACAACACAATTAACACTACATATTCTTTCTTATCTTTATTTTTAAAATAAATTTCTAAACCCCAAAGTGAATTATATTTCTACTAAATGAAGATTAATTTAATTAAATTAATACAAGTTATTTTAATTGTATTTGTATTATGTACCGATTAATATAATGAAGAGAGTCAATTAATTCTACTTTCAAAGACCTCATTATTGATGGATTTATATTTAAGTTTCAGTAATGCTTAAATAATGTATAACATAAAATACTACTATTTTTATGTGCAATGATCATAATTATTTTAATTGCATATATCTAAATGGTTTTCTAACTATGATATGATTAAAACATGCCCTTATTCCTTAGACATCTGCCAAACTTATAAGATAAGATAATAAACTTACTTTATTATTTAAACTATAAAAGAGAAATTTATTTATTTTATTAAAGTTTCCGTCAAGAGTAGATTCATAATTAGAAAGTGACTAATTTAAAT
Source organism: Cryptomeria japonica (assembly GCF_030272615.1). Lineage (NCBI taxonomy): Eukaryota > Viridiplantae > Streptophyta > Pinopsida > Cupressales > Cupressaceae > Cryptomeria > Cryptomeria japonica. The sequence goes on along the minus strand of NC_081409.1, from coordinate 774,588,482 downwards.
ATTTATACTATCTTATAATTTTTAAAACAATTATACTGGGCAAGGAAGAAATCTCACCTTGGATGAAATTAAACCTTACCCTCCCTTTAAATCCTTAAGAGTTTCCTTAAAGAGTTTGATCTTTTCATTTTGGTACATATTATTTTGGTGAAGGTTGAAATTTTGAAAGGAAGATAATATGCTTGTTTGTAGGACAACACCGTTCCATTTTCAAAAAGGGTCTACATAGTACCCTTGCCCCCACACACAAAAATAATTATAATAAAAAAATTATTTTGAAATAAATACATTCATGGTCATGGTGGTCTATATGAATTTCATTTTAAATAATATCTAGACTCACAAATTTCATTTTGAAAAGTTGTCAGATTCACAAATTTCATTTTGAGTGTAGCTTCACACTAATACATTTGGACTAGATTTCCGACTGAGGTTTCTGACGGAGAAGGTATATTGTGGCCAAATTTGATTTTTTTTGAAAAAATGCTCGTGTTCATCATAATTCCGATGGAAATTTCCCATTTGGTTTCGACGAAGAAGGCATTAGCAATGAGAATTTTCTTTTTTTCAAAAAAGTTCTCGAGTTCGTCGTAATGTCGACGACAAGGGCCATTACTTAAAACAAAAAAGAAGAGGGAAATTCATTTGCGAACATTGCAATCCTGCATAGGCGTCCGTGGCAACTTCAACCCCCAAGAACATCAAACCCGCGTCGAAGGCATTTGTGGCATTGCTTACAATCCCGCGCAGGAGGTAGATTCAAATTGCCCTAGCTTTTAATTTCATGTTGCAAAAAATATACATCTCTTTGCGGCATCATATCAAACAATTCATGAGCCTTGTCCATGTTTCCACATTTTACATTCATCTCAAGCAGGGCATTTGCAAGTACAACACCTAACAAAATTCCTCTATCCGTTATGCTTTGATGGATGTCCATACCCTATTCCAAATCTCCCATTTTTGCACAGGTAGGGAGGATGCTATCAAAGGTTGTGGAATTTGACTTTGTGCCTTCCAATTTCATTTGCTTGAAAGTGTCTAAAGCCTTTTCGACAAATCCATTTTGTGCATATCTAGCAATCGTTGCAGTCCACGAGACAACATTTCTTTCAGGCATTCTACCAAATAGTTCACGTGCCTTGTCTATGCTTCCACATTTTGCATACATATCTACCAGGGCAGTTGCAACTACAACATCTGACAAAATTCCTCTATCCTTTATGCTTTGATGAATGTCCATACCTTGTTCCAAATCTCCCATTTTGGCACAGACAGGGAGGATAGTAGCAATGGTCGTGGAATTTGGCTTTACACCTGTCGATTGCATTTGCTTGAAAGTTTCTAAAGCCTTCTCAACAAATCCATTTTGTGCATATCCAACAATCATTGCAGTCTAGGAAACCACATTTCTTTGAGGAAATCCGTCAAACAGTTCCCGTGCCTTGTCTATGCTTCCATATTTTGCATACATGCTAACAGAGAAGTTGCAACTACATTTGACAAAATTCCTTTATCTTTTATGCTTTGATGGATGTCCATACCCTACTCCAAAGCTCTCATTTTGGCACAGGCTGGGAGTACGCTGGCAAACGTAACTAAAGAAATGCAATGATCAGCTCCAAAGACATCAAACCACTACTAACAAAACCGAGAGTCTAAAATATGATAGGGAATAGAGTGAGATATCCTGAAATAAAATATTTTATTTTCAATTTCAACTAAAACATAATTACTCAGCCATTTAATGTTATTAATAAGTGTTTAATTTATGAAAGAGATAAATGGTTGGCCACAAGTACATGAGTTACTAAATGCACACAAATAAGTGAATTTGATATTCAAAACTATCTACAATGAATTCAATTCTTGTCCATTAGTCATTTATGTTTGCAATAAGCATCTTTCTTTGTTTTTCTTAATCTTTATTCATAGTTATGTGCATATTTCACATTCTATAATTAGGATATCAATTGCTATGGCTGAACACTAGCATAATGTTTGTGTTGTGGTATAGATGCATGGAAACATAATTATGGGATTGTTATATTATAGAGATCATAAATCTAGATATCGCATATTAGTTCTAGCTCTTCTTGGATTGAGTCTAAAGTTGACATACAGTCATAAAGCCATTATTAGCAGATCTATCCATTTCTAGTAAAGACAATTGAGAAAGTCATTTTGATATTGAGAGTTTCTTATCTGTTTACCTATTGATCATTATTAAGCCACAATATTTAGGTCTATTTATCTCTCTTGCAAAACCTCTGTAAGTGTCCTAGATTGTCCCTACTACTCACTCTTCAATGAAATAGTGGAGTTCTAAAGATTTGTTGCACAAGATGGTGTTGAACGTATCAACAAGGCTATCATGGAAGGCATGTTCAAGCTTCCACTTGTACAACTTACAACAAATGATTTGTTGATAGAAGAAATTCTTGAAATAGGGATACAATCGAAAGACAAGTAAGTACATACAAACCACCTCAGTTGAAAGTAAAATCTGTGTATAAAAAGAGTACATTGAATCCCAATCCATAAACACAATAGAGATATCAATGGAGACTTAATTAGATGTAGCATGTCGCACCACAGTTGTTAGAGTATGCTAAGCTAGTACATAATGTTTCCTAAAGCCACATTAGTATTTTACCCAGATCATTATCTACCAAAACTAACTATAGTAATCCTTTTGAGGATTCATTTTATGGTGCTAGATCTTCATTTAGTTCCACTTCTTGTTGGAGAAAAGAACACTTATTTCTTGAGGTAGATGAATATCCCATCAACAAAGGACAAGACCCTTTCTAGAATATAACAAATTCTACTCCAACAAAAGATCATGGGGGTTTCACTAGAGATATTGAATAAGAGATAGACTTCTACTGCTGATTAAAAGCATTGGCATGTTCTTCATTTATTGATGTAAACTCTCTGTGACACCACCACAACCAACAAAGGTGTAAAAAGTTGTTTGCAATGCATGGATTTTTAGGATTGTCCTTTGAGAAAACAAAATTAAAGTATGGAGGTAGGATCTGCTAGCTCCTGAGGGAATCTTGATGGAAAATAATTGTAAAATATTTGGGCAAGCTTATATGCAAAAACTCATGCTTCCTGATGGGTTTATGTACAGAAATAAGCATGAATTAAGTGGTAAAGGGGCTCCTAGAAACAAGAGGGATAGAGAGGCAGTGGAAGTGAAAACTTCTGGTGTTGTGTCTGCTCCATCTCAGAATGGGAATGATGAAGGTGTTGTAAGAGGAGTTGAGAAGGGTGTTGGAAGAAGCGGGGGTGTTTACATTCCCCCATTTAAGCTGGCTCAAATGATGAAAGATGTGGAAGACAAGAGAAGTGTGGAATACCAGCACATGACATGGGATGCCCTTTGGAAGAGTATCAATGGGTTAGTAAACAAGGTAAATGCATCTAACATAAAGAACATCATTCCAGAGTTGTTTGCAGAGAATATCATCTGTGGGAGGGGTCTATTTTGTAGGTATTGTATGAAATCCCAAATGGCATCCCCTGGATTTATAGATGTTTTTGCTGCGTTGGTTGCTGTGGTAAATACAAAATTTCCTGAAGTTGGCAATCTGCTTTTGCGAAGAATTATTTTGTAGCTTAAGAGGGCATACAAATGCAATGACAAGCACATGTTGATAGCAACAACCAAATTCATAGCTCATTTAGTGAATCAACAAGTTGCACATGAGTTCATTGCCTTGGAACTTCTCACCCTTTTACTAGAGAACCCCACAGATGACAGTGTAGAGGTTAATGTTGGGTTCGTGAAAGAATGTGGTTCTTTGTTGCGAGACCTTTCACCCAAAGGTCTCTATGGGATTTTTGAAAGATTTAGAGGTATTCTCCATGAGGGGGAAATTGACAAATGAGTATGAGGGGGAAATTGAAGGCCTTTTTGCATTTCACAAAGCTAAGTTCAAGGGTCATCCAACTGTGCATCCAGATCAGTTAACACATGAAGTTTTCCTAGAAGATGAACTTGATCAAGAAGCTGGTTTGGATGTTTTCAAGCCAGATCTTGATTTCTTAGAGCATGAGGCAACCTATGAAAAACTGAAGAAAGATATCCTTGGAGATGCTTCTTCAGATGAAGCAGAAGGGGAGAATGATTCAGGTGATGATTTAGATGATGATGATGATGATGATGATGGTGATGATGATGATGATGAGGAAGGTGAGGAAGCACTGGGAATACAAGATGAGACAGAGACAAACTTGGTCAATTTAAGATGTACAATTTATTTGCCAATCATGTCAAGTGTTGATTTTGAGGAAGCTGGTCATAAGCTACTAAAAATCAAGCTTGAACCTGGTCAAGAGAGAACATACCTTCGTTATTATGGTCTTCTTGGGCAAAGATTTTGTATGATCAATAAAATTTATGAGGAATTTTTTGATAAGTGTTTTGTGCAACAATATTCTATGATACACATACTGGAAACAAATAAACTGTGTAATGTTGCAAAGTTTTTTGCTCACTTCCTTGGCACAGATGCTCTTCCATGGCATTGTCTTGCTTATATACGTGAGACAGAGAAAGATACTACTTCCTCTTCCCGTATTTTTATAAAGATTCTCTTGCAGGAGCTGGCAGAGCAGGTTATTATATTGTTGCTTAATGAAAGGTTGAACGATCCAACAATGCAGGAGTCTTTTGATTCAATTTCTCCAAAGGATAATCCAAATAATTCATGGTTTGCTATCAATTTCTTTACTTCTATTGGTCTTGGTGGTATCACTGAGAGTTTACATGAGTATTTGAAGAATATGCCAAGGCTTGTAATGCATCAACAAAAGTCTATTCCTGAGTCAGATGAATCTACCTCTAATGATGATTCTTCTAGTTCATCAGGTTCGTCAGCTTCTGGTACATCAGACTCAGATTTTGAGAGTGAAACTGACAGTGAGAGCAATAAGGAGTCATTGAGAAAGAAAAATAATTCAAAGCATGACAATGAGTATGAAAAAATAAGAAGAAATAAAAGGGCAAGGGCATCTAACTTGGAGGATGGAAGTGACAGTGAAAAAATCAGAAGGAAAAAGAAAAGGAATTAAAAATCTTTCTAGTCAATTATTCAAGGCTCTAGTAGACACCGTTTTCCTGGACTGTGACAAACAAAAGAATCACTCCCAAGTGCTTTGGTTTTATAACAGATGATTATAAGATGCTACAATGTTGTCTTATGTATTTTAATAGCCATGGGTTTTAGAGTTCTGTACTTAACAGGTAATGGATAAACAATGTTAGGAGGATAAAATATTGAAGGCCAAGTGCAGATTGTGATAATACTAGATCAATGAATCATGTTATTTATTGAGTATTTCTTGTTTTCCATGTTGTGTGATGTACCATAAACAAACTAGAAATCTAAATTCAATAAGATGCTTTGTTCAATGATGATAATTTCTATTTTCTTGCCTGTGAAGAAAGACCATGTCAGACAATATCAACGAACAACAAAATAAGGAGACAATTGACAGATTGTGGTCTAACTTGAAAAGAAAAGGTGATGGAAAATGTTATTGTCAATGCAAAATTTGTAAGGGGTTAAAGACTATAAGACTTCTAATCAAAACAATGAAGAAACATTGTAGGCTGCATGGTCACATTGAAGGTGGACATGATTATCATCCATTGGTAAGTTTTTCATTATATCGTTTTGACAATTTATATATGTAGACACCCAAAATTGTCATGTCTAATTAAATAAATATTTTATTTATTTAATTATCTAAGCTAATTCTTCTATTAATTAAATAAATCTTTATTTATTTAATTAATTCATTTATCCTCTTCTAGCCTTATTTCTCATTTAAATAAATTCATTTATTTATTTAAATTTTCCTTTTCCTAAATTAAATAAATATCTTATTTATTTAATTGATCCCACTTCTTCTATTAATTAAATAAATCTTTATTTATTTAATTAATTCATTAACCTTTTCTACCCATGACACATGTCATTCATCTCTTAATTCATACACTACCTACCCCTTTCATTATTTTATTATTTCTTTTACCTACCCTCTAATCATAGCCGACCTCCTTTTACACCTCTTAATCTTATCCCTCCATTTCATATAGTGTCTTCTATATAAGGAGATGCCTCCTTCATTATCAAACCCTAATGATTCATGCTAATGATACATTCTAATGAATCTTATACACTTTACTACACTACGATCCTACTTGCAACCACATTCCGTTCTTTGTTGAGCTCTTGTGCACATAAAATCTGAGAGCAAATATATCAAGCAAGATCAATGGAGATAGGAAGAATGGAGATCCAAACCCTATTAGACATGTGATGGTATAATCTTTGTGATTTCATTTGATTTGCATTATCTTAGGTAATCTTCATATGTTATGGTGGATCTTTGTTGTTGTTAGGCTAGGGTTTTGTGGTTGAATTCATTTAGCCTTTCAATATCGTTATTATTGTTATCCATTTTCACCATATACATTTTGGCACGCCCGGTGGGACTCTTGTCCCTTTTGCATTTAACATCCTTGTTGCAGATTTTGTATTTTGAAGTTGCAGATCTGACGTTTTCGGCAGCATTTTGATATTTTCGCGTCTGCGTACTTTCGGATTGCGTTTTTGATTTTTTGGCATGTCTGCGACATCTGGAGTCGCATCTGTGTTATTGGCAATATTTTATTTTGCAGGTTCCAGTAAAGCACGTTTGTGTTAGAAAGTCGCGTCTGTGCTGTTTTTAGCCGCGTCTGTGTCCAGAAGACACGCCTGCATTCTGTAGTCGCGTCTGTGTCTCACAGAACCGCATTTGTGTCACCCAGTCACATCTGTGTTGAGGGTAATCGCGTCTATGTTCACCAGTTTCAAATTTTGGGTTTTTATTGATTCAGTTTTTGGATTTTGCATTTAGGGTTTTAGATTTGGTTTATTTTGAGCTAACATTTTTCAGATCTAGTTAACAAAATTTGGTGCAGCTTGTCTTGAAAGCTAAATCATTTGGTTGAAGGCCCCTATTTTCACCCTATTTTCACAAAGTCTTTTGGGTTTAAAATTTACGTAACTTGTGTGCTTGCAGGAAGGGGTGATCATTTGAAACAATCCAAACTACTAACAACTCTTTGTTGCAGGTCCTTGGCAAGGGTTTTTGGATTTTTATTGTGTGCCTTGTTTTCATAGACTAGAAAACACTTCAATTGGTGCACTAAAATTGAATCATTGTCTTTTGTGTCTTGAGAAATAGGCTCTTTTTGTTTAATCTTTAGAGGGCCTGTCTTCCCGTGTGGTCATTAGGACTACTAGTGAGAAGAGAACGACCCAAGTGGTAGCGAGGAAAACCCACCTCTTCCGAACCACTATAAACAAATGTATTCATGGTGAAAACTATGGATAATGTGTGCTGATTAGTTCATACCGACACTATGTCTCCCCATAAACCCATTTGATCAAATTTATTTGATCAGTTGTAGGGCGTAACCCCTATGGGCTAGGAGCCTTCTATATTTACAGAGCTGAAAGTGCCGCATGTATGGCCACACGAGCGGATGCCCTTACTAGCACCTTTTTGTTTTAGAAGCCCAAATCCTTCTAGTCATTGAGGTAGGAGGTCGGACCTCTGGTAGCGGCCCACACACATACGGTTCTTAGTAGAGATACAAAGTTCACCATGGGGAGTTTTCATGGGGACTGATGCTTGGCTGACCCGAGAAGTGAGTACCGAGGGTGGAGCCAGTGAGGTCAAGCATCTAAGTATCCGCTCTGAATAGCGTAGACTCGGGGGTAAAACCCCATGTGGGATCAACAACTATTGTCTTGGCCAGCCATAAGAATTGTGCTTGACTTATTTTAAACATTCAAAACATTCAAGACCAAACAGCAAAACATTGTGTCTTTTGTGTCTTCAAGTGTATGCAAAACATTTTTACATCAAACAACACATTTTTCTCGGAGTCATTTTGAATCTAGACACTTGCAAACATTGGGTCTTCATCAACACTGTGTCCTCTTGTCACGAAAAAACAGTCAAACAGTCAGATTTGGTCACAACAAAATGACTTCATAGATTGGAAAAAATTGCTCAAATTTTACAGAAACGCATCTGTGTCAGACATAATAGCGTCTGTGTTGTATAATTGCGTCTGTGAAGGGCAGAATCATGTCTGTGTTCCCAGAATAAACATTACACTTTGCAAAAAATCTCAAAAACGCGTCTGTGTTAAACAGAGCCGCGTCTATGTCAGGAAACCGCGTCTGTAAAGTATACAGGCGTGTCTGTGTTCAGAATTGAAAAAAACTGTTACAGTCCAGCAAACAAACACAGTCAGTTTCAGAATTTTTGAGCTTCTTAGGTCATTTCTCCAGGGTTTCATTTAGCATTCAACCTGTCTTTGGGTCTCACAAAGTCCATCATTGCTTTACATCTTGCATTAAATTTACATTTGTCTAAACTTGAGTCAAAAGGTCACTTGCTTGTCCTCATCACACTTTGTCAACACACTACATACAACAAGACTTTGCTAAGTGGTCCCTCATCAAGGTTTCTTACCTTTGGGTCTCATTTGGTCTTACTTAGAGTCGAGGTCAACTTACCTCATCAAGAGAAACTATCCTCTCTTTGGAAGTCACACCTACTCTACTACATACATACTTGGTCTTACACTTTGGACATTGCAAGTACACCTCAGATTCATTTACATCCCATCCATTTCTTAGTCTTCCATACTCTTTCCATTTTCATCTAGTCTCACACATCTTGGTCGATACCTAGTTCATGGTTGAAACCCGTCTTCAAAAATCTAGGAGAGAAACTAAAGAGGCTCAAGAGTTCGCAAACATGAGTTCTTATGAGTATGACAATGATATCTTTTTCAATCTGATCATACTACATTACCTGACATGGATGCCTATAGAAACATTCTAAATGTTGAGAACATGGACACTACAAACAACAATGCTACACATAATGACAATATGGACAACTTTTCAGTACATTCAGTAGATGTGGAAGAATCAATTATGAATCCCCATTTCAATCGATTGGTTGAGGAAATAATGAGGAGGGATAGACAATACTTCTTACAAATGATGGCACAAAGTGGAGCCAAGATACCTCATGATTTTGACATGTCTCAAATAATGGAAAATCGACCTTTGCAACAACCTCACTCCAACATGGATCAAAGGAGGCCTAATAGTGGAGGCAATAGAGGACCACATATGGTACTTGAATCACCATCATCTTTGCTTCAAAGACCAGAGGTCCCACATACACATGGTCAAACATATGATACTCACCTTCGCAGACCATTATGGAAGTCTTATGGAGAGAAATATGCTCAATCACATATCAATGCTAAGGATCAACCACCAAAGCAATTGGATATTCAAAGGCATGCTCAAAATTTGGACACAAGGAAACCTCGCGTCAAATTTGGGGGCAACACATTAGAACATGACATGCCTGTAGAGTATGGTATATATGGACAAAATAGATATGGTGTTCCTCAACATGAATCTATACCAAGTGGTCCATATACGCAGCATCATTACAGACCTCCTCCATATGAACATGTGTATGATCAATATCATCCATATATGCAACATGCTCCTCCTCCAATGGGTACCTCAAATATAGGATATGGTCCAAGAAGTCGATCTCCACCTAAGAGAAATTTGGAGCAACAAATCAGGGACTTACAAAAGAAAATGGAGGACATAAATACACCGAAGCCAACATACACAATGAGAGACATATGTCCTTATCCATTTGACAAGAGCATTCCAATGCCTCCTTTTCCTACACACTTTGTGACGCCTAAATTTGATAAGTATAGAGGAAAAGGGGATCCTAAGGCACACATAAGACAGTTTTTTACAGCTTGCATTGAGATAGCAACATAAGAGACATATTTGATGAGATTATTCCCACAGAGCTTAGGTGATCAAGCTATGGAATGGTTCTCCCAACTTCCACCTGGAATTAAGTCATGGGGTGATCTAGCAGAGGCATTTATCCAACATTTCTCCTACAACATAGAGACAGACATATCAGTCACTACTTTGTGCAACACCAAGCAAAAGGAGGGAGAATCTTTTGCATCATTCTTACAAAGATGGAGAAATCTAGCCAGCAGATGCTCTTGTGAAATTCCACAAAAACAAATGGTAGAAATGTTCACCCAGAATGTTAACAAAGACATTGGCTATGATCTTAGGAAAGCTTGCTTGTCCACCTTCAAGGACGTTATTGAAAAAGGCTTAGCGACAGAAAAGGTCCTAATTGAATAAGGAGTCATTAAGATATTCAAGGAAAACAAAGATGACTTTAAAGGAAAAGACAAGCCAAGATTTTGGAATAAAAACAAGAACACAGTCAATGATGGTGTTGTTGATGCCAACACAGTGCGACCCAAATTCATCTTTTTGGGATCAAGTTCTACAAACAATCAAGTGAATACTCAAACAACTTCTAGATCACGAAGGAAGTACACCCCATTGGGAGAACCACTTGAGTCAGTTTTCAAGAAGCTTGTGGCAAACAAGGTAATCACAGTTCCAGATTTTCCTCCATATGAACCAAAGGTTAAACCAAATTGGTGGAATGATGATGAGTATTGTGAATTTCATAAGAGCAAGGGTCATAAGACAAGAAATTGTCATCGACTGAAGAACATCATACAAGATCTCATCGATAGAGGTGACATTGAGATTGAGGGACATTCATCTAATCAAGAACATGAAATGTTTAAGGAACCATTCCCAAAACATGACAAGGGAAAAGCTAAAGCCACAAAGGATCAAACCAATTATACAAGAGCATCTTACAACTATGATTCAACCATCAATCACATCTCGATGGACAATTATGTCTCTACCATTATCATCAAGGACAAAGCGTCTGAAAATTCTACTCGGAGACCCAGGATTGTCCTAAAAGGTGTTGGATCTTCTTCTGAACCTACCTCTGAATGTCATGTTACAACCCGCCGAGGTAAAATCACTTTGCAAGGTGCTCCAACTAAAAACACCGCTTCTTCATCAACCAAACTTGAATATGACCTTGAAGAACAGTTAGGGAAGACACCCGCACTCATTTCAATCCTTGAGCTATTACGCATATCTCCCACACATAAAGCCATTCTTGACAAAATCTTGAGAGATACTGTTGTTCCTACTGATCTGAACGTGGACTAGTTTCAAGCCATGGTGGGATACCTTTCCGTTCCACATTCACTTACATTCACAGAAGCCGATGACGCCTCCGTAAGTCAGCCACATAATGCACCATTACACATTGAAGCCTTCATACACAAACATCGAATAAAAAGAGTTCTGATAGATGGAGGAGCAGGTTTAAACATTTGCACATTAAGCACTATTACACAATTGGGATATTCTGATAAAGCTATGAATTCTACAAATCAAATCACCATTAAGGCATATGATGACGAAGAGCGTTCATCCTAGGGCACAGTCACCTTACCTCTTAGAGTTGGGCCAGTTACAAAGGATGTGGTTTGTCAAGTCCTGGATTTAAATCTCACTTATAACATATTGCTAGGATGCCCTTGGATTCATGAAATGAGGGCAGTCCCATCCACATATCACCAATGCATTAAGTTTCCTCATAATGGTGTGGAAGTAACAGTTAACGGTGATCCTAATCCATTCATATACTGCAATAACCTGAAATCAAAGACCGAGACCATCATTCCTAGTAACCGTGAGGCTATTCCTTCGTCGGCATACATTGATCTTGAGTCATTAAAACCTTCGACATCAAAACAAGGTGAGCTTAAAGGCAAGTTTCAGGACAAAGGCATGGGGGAATATACTTTAAATCAGACCATGTACTTACGACAAGTCATGAGTTCCCCAAAATAATATGGAAGACCACATCCTAACAAGCAAATCTCCATCATGATGCTCAAATGGGACCCTACTACCTTTCAAAGATGGGGTGAACTAGAAGAGGAAGATTTATACCAAATGCTTTTTAGAGACAATGAAGAGGAAGCACAAGATCACATCAATCTACCATGTGAGAAATATGGTAAAGGCTTCAAAATTCTACAAAAATTCGGGTATGATGGAAAAAGCCCTCTGGGGTTACGAAAGGAAGGCATCATTGAACCTTTACAACCTGAATTGACTTTCGAGAAGGAACGCTCGAAAGGACTTGGTTTCTTAACTTCCAAGGTCCACACCCAAAGGACAGAAGAAGCCTTACAAATCAAAGCTGCCAAAATGCAACAAGAGGATCGCTATTCCACAGATTCCAATGAATGGGAATGGGGTTCAGACAAGTCTTCTAGTGACTACGAGCTCACCGGGATATTCAGAGAGCCAGATGAACCCACAGAAGAAGAGGAATTTTATAACAAGTTCAGAGTTGGTCAAGAAACAACCCATGAGGATTCCACACAATCCTTGTCTCAAGGTTCTAGGTTGAAATCACATAGGATGAGAACACCTATCCCAGAGTGCGCTACTAGTGATGATAATTTGGATTCGTTTGCGATCGAGACTGATGAGGAGAGTGCCATCGATGATCTCGATAATTACCTTGACATACCCAAATATAACTGCATCTTCACTCTTAACTCTGCTAATTTCGAAGACATTAACAACCTTCCCCTTGTTCACCACCAACTCATTGACTGGGATCATGAAGGACCTACACAGTTTGACATATTCCAAAATGATGAAGCTTTTATTGACTATCTGGGGATATGGGGTGATCTTCCTCTTGGAGATCATAAAGCGAGATACACTATAGAAATCAATAGCGTGGCATATTTTGGTGAGGGTGTCAGACCTTCCAGTCACAAAAATGTGAAAATAAGAACAAATAAGGGTCTTATGGCGTAAACCACACTGTGGCGCTGTCTGACCCCAAAAAAGTAAAAAGAAAGGACATATCAGAGGGCGAAAACCTCTCCAAGGCACCCGAAGATGGAAGGCTCGACATTCTCCTAGCATCATATGAGGAAAAGTCATCCATGTTGGTAGAAGAGACTATCAAAACAAACATTGGTACAGAAGAGGTTCCACACAACATATTCCTAGCTCAATCATTGACAGAGTTCGAAAGGTCAAAATTCATAAGTTTCTTCAAAGAATGACAAATCAACTTTGCCTAGTCATACGCTGATATGCCTGGATTAGATCCGGATTTGGTAATGCATCATTTGACAGTCAAACTGGGGGCAAAACCAGTAAAGCAGAAATTAAGAAAAATGCATCCACAAGTGGCATTACTAGTCAAAGCAGAACTTGAGAAGTTATTGGATGTCGGATTCATATGCCCAATAGATTATCCCGAATGGATCTCCAACTTAGTGCCTATCAGTAAACCAGATCGCAGCATCAGAATTTGTATAGATTTCAGAGACATCAACAAAGCTTGTCCAAAGGATGACTTCCCATTACCAAATATTGACTTGATTGTTGATCTCACAGTAGGTCATGAAATGTTATCATTGATGGATGGATTCTCTGGTTATAATCAAATAAGGATCACACCCGAGGATCAACACAAAACATCATTTACTTGTCCGCAGGGAACTTTCTGCTGGAATGTCATGCCTTTCGGGCTAAAGAATACAGGTGCGACATATCAAAGAGCCATGACTACTATCTTTCATGATCTCATGCACGTAACCGTGGAAGATTATGTTGATGACCTCTTGGGCAAATCAATAGACAAAAATACACATTTGGACATACTTTCAGTCATCTTTGATCAGTTGGAAAAATACAAAGTAAGATTAAACCCCAAGAAATGTGTCTTTGGAGTAACCTCCAGGAAGCTCCTAGGATTCATTGTATCCAAAAGGGGAATTGAAGCTGATGTAGCAAAAGTCAAGGCCATCTTGGAAATGCAACCACCAAGAAATATCAGTCAACTTCGATCCTTACAAGGCAGACTCCAGTCCATCCGAAGATTCATAGCACAACTGGCAGATAAGTGTAATCCTTTTCAGCACCTGCTACATAAAAACATCAAATTCAACTGGGATGATAACTGTCAACAGGCTTTCCAGACGCTCAAAGATTATCTTCTAAATCTGCTAGTTCTGATGCCACCAGTTCCAGATCAGCCTTTGTTACTATACATATCAGCTACTCCAACAGCACTGGGGGCACTCTTAGCACAACAAATTGCTGAGGGCAAGGAAAAAGCAGTATACTATATCAGTCGCACATTGGTGGGATATGAGCTAAACTACACACCAATTGAGCATGCATGTCTCGTCGTGGTCTTTGCTTCGTAGAAATTACGACATTATATGCTTACTCATAAGACTAAGTTAGTTGCAAGGATAGACCCATTGAAATACCTTCTCAATAAAGCAACACTTACTGGGCGACTGGCCAAATGGGTAATGATCCTGAGTGAATTCGACATCGAGTATGTGGACAGAAAAGCAATAAAAGAACAAGCCATCGCAGATCAATTAGCAGATGCTCCCATGATAGATGATGTTCCTCTAAGTACAGAATTTCCAGATGAATCCATTTTGACAATGTCACATGCAAAGCCATGGCAACTGTACTTTGATGGCTCATACACACAGCATGGGGCAGGAGCTGACATCCTCTTTATAACTCCTCAAGGGGATTCTATACCAAAATCATACCGCTTATCATTTCCTTGCACTAACAATAAAGCGGAATATGAGGCATTAACAACAAGATTATGAATTGCAGTTCAATGGAAGATCCAGGAACTTCGTGTTTTTGGGGACTCCCAACTTGTCATCCATCAAGCAACTGATGATTACCAAACAAAAGATGAAAAATTAATGCCTTATAAACAAATGGTGGATGACTTGAAACAACACTTTACAAAGATAGACTTTGAGCAGATACCAAGAGAGCAGAATCGCGCCGCAGATGCCATGGCTACAATTGCTTCCTTGATTGATTTACCTCCAAACAAGACCCGCTATGATTTCTTGGTGGATAACCTTTTGGTCCCTTCATATGAGATCATGCCTACTAAGATAATATGTGTTGTCGGTCCCGAATCCCACTTATATGGTTCCATTTTCACATACCTACGTGACAATACTCTACCTCCCGATCTATCAAATAACCAATGTCGCACTTTCATTTGCCAATCCTCTCGATATGTCATTTTAGTTGATATCCTATACCAGTGAGGTCTAGATGGCACTCTTCTTAGATGTTTAGAAAGCGACGAAGCTCAGATTGTGTTACGAGAAGTGCATGAAGGGTTATGTGGTCCACATGCTAGTGGTCCTACCATGGCCAAGAAACTCATCAGGACTGGATATTACTAGCCCAATATGGAGAAAGACTCATATCAGTTTGTCAAGAAATGTAAGCAATGTCAAATTCATGGAGACCTCATACATGCGCCAGCACAAGAACTTCAACCACTTGCATCTCCTTGGCCCTTTTGTCAGTGGGGACTCAATCTCATAGGCAAGATTCACCCTCCTTATTCCAATGGTCATAAATTCATTATCACTGCCATAGAGTATTTTACAAAATGGATTGAGGCCGTGCCTCTCACACAAGTCACAGGAAAACAGATTGCTACATTCATCCTCAACTATATCATCTGCCGATACGGTATTCCTGTTTCCATTATCACTGATAACAGATGCCCTTTCAAAAATCAGGATGTTTGTGAACTCTATGACCGCTTCCATATTTCCCATCGTTTCTCCACACCATATTACCCCCAAGGTAATGGCCAAGTTGAGGCGTCTAATAAAACAATCCTTAAAATCCTAAAGAAGACAGTAGACGATGCTGGTCGTAATTGGCATATCCAACTTAATCCTGCACTTTGGGCCTACCGCACAAGTGTCCGCACACCTACAGGAGCTACACCCTATTCACTTGTCTATGGCACTGAAGCCATCTTGCCTATTGAGGTCGAGCTACCCTCTTTACGGGTTTCTTTGCAAAACATCATTAGTGATGAAGACTATAGGGTCTTTCGCTTACAAGAGCTGGAACTATTGGATGAATGAAGACAAACTGCTTTTAATCATCTCAAAGCTTACCAACAATGAATGAGTCGCAGCTACAATCACAAGGTCAAGCCTTGCACATTTGAGGTAGGAGATTTAATTCTCAGAGAAAATCCTAAAAATCAACAAGACAGAGAGAAGAAGGGCAAGTTTGAACCAAACTGGCTTGGTCCCTACATTATTACAGCAACATATGGATCTGGTGCATATCAGCTCTCAACTATAGAAGGTGAACCTTTGGAGGATCCTATCAACAACATGCACCTTCACAGGTTCTACACATAGCTCTTCAGAGTATCTTAATTTCAAAAAATACAAAAAAATTTAAAAATTTCAAAAATACAAAAAAAAAATCTTAAAACAAAAAAAATCGTTACTTGGTGAAAACCTGGCAAACAAGCGCCTTGTGACACAAAAAACATTGAAAAAATCAAAAAAAGTAAAGAGAAATAATTTTGTCCAATGGTGAAAACCACTTCGGTGGCGCCCTGGGCAAGTACCATGGGTAAAACTGGGTCACCAGCGCCATGCGTAGAGACATTGCTCCTCCCTCCTTCAGGATTCTCTTTCATCACTTCACTTTGCACACACTCGCGACCAATTCATCCATAATAAACTTACCCATTCCCATCATGGCTTGTTATTGATCTACCCAAGATTGGTTAGCCATTCATAATAAACCTCCCTTTTCACCTCCCTTTCCATCCATAATAAATCAGATCCTATCTGTGGCTAAGGCAAATCCTACGTCTAGTGATGGGTGTGGAACTGAGAACATCACATGTTTCGAGGAGCATAGTTTCTTCTAGGTTCCTTCAGTCTATCCGCGCACAATCCACAATAAAGCAACATTTGCATCATAGATCCGCAATAAAGTTTCATCTTCTCCACAATAAAGTATCAGTTTCATGGATTCAGTCAGTTTCAGATGAGACACAACAACAACAATGGGCTTCAACAAATCAAATCTTTCAACAGACTCAGACAACATTATGGTTTAGTGCTATCTATCCATTTTGTGAAAGTAAACATTGTGACCACAATCAAATAAGACTTATACAAGTGACAAGAGACACTAAACTTGAGGGCTACAGTGGATGTTGGTGTTGAGTCTTGGTTTTCTTTTGATTTCATCTTTTTTGGTGACATGTTTTTTAGCTTTTCCGGGATGTCTCTGACTAGAGATTCTATCTCCAGGATGTATTTGACTAGAAAGGTGAGGATGGCGTATCGTCACCTATTTTTCTTTGCTGTTTGTGGATTGTCTCTTAGTAATGCTATGACTTGTCCAAGGATATGAGGACACTGTGAGTCTAGTATGAACTGGGGCATTCCTTGTTTGTAACTGTCTTATCTTCATGCAAACAGGTACAATGACTTTCTGGGTCAAACATATGCCTCAATTGTCATAACCTACTTTCCATAATAAAGCTCAATGATGATAACGCACAAGAAGCTCTTTCACTTTCATATCTTCTATCTTTCATCCCCCTTTCTTGATTGACTTCCATCATCCTTCTCGAGTCCGCGTAGCCTGCTATCACATGACTGAGTATAATGACACACCAAAAACATTTGCATTTCATGTAGTCACACCTGCATTACCACATATAAGCATTTCATACATACATATAGATATCACAACTGCATCGCATCCTACACACAACACTTGTTAGCACAATTTACATTTGCATTATCATATTGATTTGCATTACATACATTCACATTTGCATTGGCATAACATATAAAAACATAAAAGAAAAAATACTGCATTACATCATATAAATATTGGCATCCATAGCATAAAACAAACATCACATAAGAACATCTCATCATATAGGTACGCATGCATATAGTTGCCGCAAAGATGAATCATCTCATATATATAATCATAAGTGTCATGATACAATGATGTCAAAATCATATGGCTACAAAAAGCACCCGCAGGTGTCTACAATACAAAAATGGTACAATACTGATACATAGGGAGCCCTCTATGGCTATGATGAACTCCCTCCCTTGGAGCCGCCTAGCCTCGATGGAATCTGAGCCCCTGAAGGACCCACCCCAGGATCATCCCGCCTGTCCCCTCTATCTGGTGGTGGTGGAGGACCCATAACCCCACCACTCGATGCCTGTCTCCTCCGGCTCCCTCCCATAGCTGTCGCTGTATGCGACGGTCTATGGAAGCTCCTCGCCTGCTGATTTGTTGGCACTGCACCATAGTAGAGATCTTGCCAGGAGGCAATCTCCTCCCCTTCCCGCATGACATAAGCATATCCTGCCCCTGTGTCCTCCGCTACCTGTCTCCCCACCCTCAGCGCTGTCTCAGCCTCTGTATAAAGCTGAATAGCCTGATCCTACTCCCGCTCAGTATCTCTAAGCCTCCTCCTAAGCTGATCCCTCTCCCTCTCCAACTCCTGGATCTCATCTGCCTGGCCCTGGCAGATCTCCCTCAGCTCTATCAGCTCATCCTCCTCTGCGTCAGCCCCCTCTGCCTTTGCCTGTGGCTCCCCCTGTACGGGTGCCTACCCCTGTGCCTGTACCTGTACTGGTACCTATCCCTGTATCTATCCCTATCCCTGTACCTATACCTATCTGGGACCCTGTGTTGCTGGCACCTATAGTGGCAATCCATCGCAACCCCTCACCACCCGAGCCTATCTCTCCTCTCCACCCTCCCTCCGAGGTGCAACCCTCCTCTCTCCAACTACTCCCCTCCTCCTCCATCGGCCTCTGCCCCCATCACCTCCACCATCATCATCATCTCCACCCCCATCTCCATCCAATGGCTCTCCCGAATCTATCAAGCATGGGAAGGGATGCTCTGCCCAGTATGCTGTGTACTCAGCATCCATGCCAGCATCCTCAATCTCTGGCCACATGTCCCAAGGTAGGGGCATCATCTCTACTAGCTGTGTAACTGCCTGATCATATGACAACAAGGGCCCAAACTGTGCCTAATCTCTGACAGTCCGTGCATACATGCCTGAGCCCCGTGGCATCCTCTGAATCCTGCCAAACTGCCTACCAACCTTGTCCACTAGCTGCCTCTCCAGCACATAGGGCGTCCACCCAATCAGATACCTTCTCTGGAAGGTGTAAGGAAGCTCAACTACATCATCCTCCCACTGCTTGCATCCCAGATATGGCCTCCATATGACCACATCAATATCATCTATCACCTGCTGCCAGTGCTCCAACCTGCCAATCCGTGGCTGCGACATGATCATATCATATAAGTGCACAAAGCTGCGTCCATGTCCCCTACCTCTAAAGTGTATCGGCCTTGTCACTGGCAGATGCTCATAAGCCCATACCTGCAACAATGTCACCCCGTAGCCCAATCCCACTGATCCATGGTATACGAACTGATGCAGCTCATAATAGAGGTGTGCCAGCACACACGGTCCCCAAGCATATCTGGTGTGCTACATCACCAGTGTCTCCAGTGCTCCTCCCCAACCCATAGCCAACCCCCGTGTCACCCTATCTGGACATAGGAACCCACTGATTTCTCCTCCTACCACTGCTGGCAGTGCTAGCCCTGTGGCTGTCATAGTGTCCCACGCCACATGTCCTGCCCTCATCTCAAGTCCTAGGTCTTGGAATACTCGTCTCGGGGCCTCCCTATCTCCATCTCGATTGTATGGGATCAGCTCCCCATTGATCGGTATCCTCAGTATCCTATATACATCCTCAAGGGTGACTGTCATCTCACCCATCGACAAATGAAAAGTACAGGTCTCGGAGTGCCATCTCTCCGCCAGTGCAGTCAATAGTCCCATGTTCGCCTGAAACTCAGGCACATATAGAACATGTCTCAATCCCATCTCCTTAATAGTTGCTCGGTCCTCGAAGGTCAACTCAGGTCGCAACCTCTGAGTCGACGGGAATCTCTCCCGTGACTCTAGCATCGGCAAATACTCCTGCAATCAAGCAAATCACTCATGTCAGTCATAGTGGCATTCCCTGTTTATCACAAAATTCTACTTTTTATCTAAATGCATATGGCATTCTATCCTAGTGACACTCACTGTTCATCACAAAGTGTTGCTTCTATCCTAGTGGTACTCCCTGTTCATCACAAAGTACTACGTGTGTGGCACTCCCTATTCATCACAAAGTGTTACTCACATTTGCACTCCCTGTTCATCACAAAGTGCTGCTCATATTTTAGTACTCCCTGTTCATCACAAAGTACTCTATCTTGGTGCTCACTATTCATCACAAAGTGCCTTGATCTATCTTAGTCTTCCCTAGAAGACCTGCTTGAGTGTATCCTCTCAGCAGCTTATCCAATCGAAAGCGTATGTTCATCACAGAACTGTCGATTTGAACTAGAAGACACAACTTCACACTTTTTAAAACACAAACGCGCTTACCTGACATAAACGTGCTTAAAGGCTATACAGACGTGCCTGAAAAACACAGACGTGCCTGACAAACACAGACGTGCCTATGCTCTGCACAGATGCGCCTGGGCGACACAGACGTGCCTTCTTGGCACAAACACGACTGACAATCACAAATGCGGCCGCATTTGACACAGACGTGGGTTCAAACGCAGACGTGCCTGGCACAAACATAGACGCGCTTGACACCAATGCAGACGCGCCTGGACATTTTTGGACATTTTTTTTGGACCCTACTCTAAGCACATTTATTTCTCTACCTAGCATGCATTAATGACAAAATTAAATGCGTCAAAGTACGAGGAGGTTTGGTGGTACTTACCGGCTCTCCTGCCTCTGCTGGCCTCTGAAATCGGCGAACGTAGTCAAATCTGTGAATGAAGGCCATCGCTGCTGATTGCTGCTGCTCTATTTTCGCTCTGCAATCTAGTCTCGTGGATGTGTAGATGACAATGAGGATGTATTTTCCCCCCATGGTCTATCTTATAGCCTACCCTAGCCCTAGCCCTCGTTTCCTGAGTCAGTCTTCTTTATCCCGTGACTCTGTCACTTTATCCGGCCAGTCCATTCTAGCCTCTCTTTCTTATCGAGAGATTGTCTGCAATCTTTTCAGACATTTTCATCCAATATCTCGAGGGGGCATATCATTCCCATCTTGGGGCAACTCTGTATCAGTTCATCTTATCTTCTTTGAAACAACATGACAAGCCACATTGTCTCAAAGAGGGGCAAAATGTAGACACCCAAAATCAAAATGTAGACATCCAAAATTGTCATGTCTAATTAAATAAATATTTTATTTATTTAATTATCTAAGCTTAATTCTTCTATTAATTATATAAATCTTTATTTATTTAATTAACTCATTAACCTTTTCTACCCATGACACATGTCATTCATCTCTTAATTCATACACTACCTACCCCTTTCATTATTTTATTATTTCTTTTACCTACCCTCTAATCATAGCCGACCTCCATTTACACCTCTCAATCTTATCCCTCCATTTCATATAGTGTCTTCTATATAAGGAGATGCCTCCTTCATTATCAAACCCTAATGATTCATGCTAATGATACATTCTAATGAATCTTATACACTTGACTACACTATGATCCTACTTGCAACCACATTCCGTTCTTTGTTGAGCTCTTGTGCACATAAAATCTGAGAGTAAATATATCAAGAAAGATCAATGGAGATAGGAAGAATGGAGATCCAAACCCTATTGGACATGTGATCGTATAATCTTTGTGATTTCGTTTGATTTGCATTGTCTTAGGTAATCTTCATATGTTATGGTGGATCTTTGTTGTTGTTAGGCTAGGGTTTTGTGGTTGAATTCATTTAGCCTTTCAATATGGTTATTATTGTTATCCATTTTCACCATATACAATATACATAATAAATCACCTGATGATGAGATCATGATCACAGTTTATTTATGTTTATCAATTTTATATAGCTTGAGCACCTCAGAGCACATGGTATGGATCAACACAACCCTGAGAATATGGTTTTCAAAGTGGGAAAACATGGAGGTGTGAATATCAAAGCTGAAGATAATGATCCCATGGAAGATAACAATCATGAGCCAGAAAACACAATTGAAGATGATAGTACAAATACATTGATCCGTGACTCATTAGTACTCGCGCATCTGATCATGATGATGAAGATGACCTTGATGTTGTTCATGATGTCCCTCTACTTGAGAAGGCATCTGAGGCCCTTTACGAAGGCTCGTAGGCAACTCTTCTCTCTATTGTATTGTTGTTGGTGAACTTGAAGGTTATGAATAGTTTATCCAACATAACAATGTCACGTATGTTAAGGTATGTCATATATGTCATAATAAATTGTGAATCATGTTGTACCATTAATATTCTTTATTATAACAAATTATATTTTTTCGCTATAGATTGATAGGTGATTTTTTGTTACCACCATCAAATATTCTACCTCGCTCATACCAAGAAATATCTGCCGTTATGAAAGATATTGGAATGGAGTATCAAGCAATAGATGCTTGTCCCAATGATCATATTATATATCAAAAACAACATGAATTTTGAACTGAATGCCCTAAATGTCATATCAGTAGATATTGAATAGATCAAATAACAAAAAGGGTTCCTCACAAGGTTCTTCGCTATATTCCCATTATTCCACGTATGCAACGATTATTCAAGTGCACTAGCTCGGCACAATTTATGGATTACCATGCATGCAATATAAGTCAAGATGACATTATTCAAATGCCTGTGGATGGTTCAACATTTAGGGACATAGAGGAAAAGTGGCCACACTTTACAGAAGAACCTCGTAATCTCAGGCTTTCATTGGCAGCAGACGGTGTCAATCCATTTGGAGACATGAGATCTGTTTACTTAGTGTGGCCTACTTTTGTTATCAACAATAACATTCCTCCATGGATGTCAATAAAGAGGGAGCACATAATGTTGGCAATGATTGTTCCAGGTATTCTATCATTTAAATATAGCCGTCTAAATTTAATTATAAATATTGCAGTAAAATGGTCATAATAATTATGTAATGTTTTTGTTGATTCGATTAGGTAAGTACCAAGTTAAAGATATGAATGTATATATCGAGCCTCTTATCGAGGATTTGCTGGAGTTATGGAATGGTGTCACTATGTATGATGTCTCTAGACCAATATGACAAAGACAATTTCAATTCCATGCAATGCTTCTATGGACAATATACGATGCCCTGGGGCTAACACATTTTTGTGGTATGTTATAGTGTTTAAGTTGTGCATGAACATTATAATTCAAAAAATTATCATATTTAATCCAATTATACATTATCTTATAGGTCTTCAAACAAAGGGAAAATTTGCATATCCAGTTTGTGGTCCAAAGATGAAATCTCGTCATTCAAAAAGTTTACGAAAGCAAGTGTTTGATGAGTATAGGCACTTTCTCCACAAAAATCATAAGTATCAAAATACTGAAAAACATCTTTTCAATGGGAAAGAAGAGAATACATCAAAGCCACGAAGAATGACACCTCACCCGTGGAAGTTGGAATATAATAGAATTAATCGTAAAGGTAATGCCATTCCATCTATTGGTTTGTCATAAAACATCTTTTCTATTTTGTTTTGTTTACTGATGATGTGATTGATGATCATGAAGGTCGTGAAGGCATAAATGACCACCTTCCTAAGGGAATAAAAAGTTATCCCCGACAATTTAGTAGGTTGCCCTACTACGAGTAGTTACAAATTATTCATTTGTTTGATAGTATGCATATTGGAAAGAATATAACAGAGACAGTATGAAAAATATTGGATGAAAGGCGTGACAAAGAAAAAATTGTCAAAATATGTAGTGACATTCAGGATTCCAATCATGCAATGATAAATGTCATTCAATCAAATAGCCATGAAGACCAGATTAATATAAGTGAGCTTCCTTGGTTATTAACGGACCAACAAAGCAATGCTATAAAATAAGTCATACGAAAAATTTGATTTCCCACAAGATTTGCTGTGAACATAAACAATCTCATATCAAAGAGAAGTGAATTTGGGCCAGGGATGAAAATGCATGATTGGCATACCTTCATTAAGGTAATTCATGTTCTTGTGTTTTTAGTATGTATTTAAGTACTGCGCGTACGTGTACTTTTCATTATGTTACAAAAAAATGAAAGGATAATTTTATAATTGTTGCAGTATGTTCTACCTCTATCTCTCCCAGATGACTTCGACAATAATGTCAAGCAAGTCATATATGATCTTGGAAAATACATGAGGTAAGTAGTGATATTTGTTTAGTTCATTGTATAGATATTATATTTGCGATTTGTTTTACTTCATATGTAATATATTTTTTTGCGTCTTGAATACCTTGTAGGTGGTTGTCATGTAAAAAAATCCATAAAGACGATATAAAATATTGGAAGAGAAAAATTCCTTATTTAATGTGTGAAATGCAAAAGTGTCTACCTCCAGTTTTTTTCAATGCACAAGAACACTACCTCATACTCCAAATTGAGGAGATTGAATTGTGTGGACCTGTACACACTAGGTCAATGTGGATGGTTGAGAGGCACTTGAAATTTTTGAAGGCTTTAGTTCGACAAAGAGCACATCCTAAGGTATCTATGGTGAATGGATATATGGTATACCAGACTATGGTGTACATTTTTGAATATCTTCCTAAGTTTGCAGCAAAGATCCACGTGGATCGCATTTGGGATCCCAACACCATTAACAAATTTGAAGGGGAGTACTTGATGGGGAAAGGTAGATTGAGGAAAGTGAGAGGTAATTATAAGATGTTATTGTAGTTAATTAATTCTTAATCTTCAAAATAAATCGATTGTAAGACGTCTATTTAGTTTTTGTACAGTTGGTCGAGAGTGGGATGCACTACATTTGTATATTGCAAACAATCTTGATTGGATGATGGTATGGATTGAACATTGTCAACATTCTGGACGCACGTTAACATGGGAAGGTGTGGCTTCATTGGTTAAAGAAGCACATCGTAATGGAGATTCCAATGTTACGCAAAGGGAAATTAATTTAGCATATGGTTTAAGAGATAAATAGGTATGTATAAATTTATTAATCACCCATATGTTTATCAACTCACAATGCAATAAATTTTACATGTTTGACATATCGCAGATCAAACACCACAACGCTATGTGCTGCAATGGTCATAAATTTTGTATAAAAAAGCTGGATGACACGAAGAAAACTTGTGATTCTGGCATCACTACAGTCTTTAAGGTGACAAATATTTCATTGAGAAATGATATTCATCCTCAATAGTCTCAAAATTGATACTATGGCATTTTGGATGATATACTTGAGTGTGACTTTAATTCCTTCAAATTAGTTTTGTTCATCGTCAAATGGTACAGGCTACGATTGAATAAAAATGATCCTGATAGAATTGTTATTGAAGATGATAATGGTTTTATAATGCTAAATACAAGGTCATTTGAACCAGTTGGGGATGAGCCCTATGTTCTTCCAAGCCAATGTGAGCAAGTATTTTACTCAGAGGTTCCACATAAACCAGGTTGGTCATTTGTTGTTAGACATGATCCAAGAGGAAGGCCGATAAAGTATAATGTGATGGAAGAAGAAGATACCGAAGAAGTAGAAGATGAAGTGGATGATGATCACGATCAACAGTTTCTCAATGACGATGAAGAAGAACAAGAAGAAGAAGATGATGATGATGATGATGGTGATGGTGATGGTGATGGTGATGGTGATGGTGATGGTGATGGTGGTGATGGTGATGGTGATGATGATGGCCAAGACGTTGATGATGATGATGATGACGATGATGACGACGACGAAGACGATGATGACGACGACGATGACGATGATGATGATGATGATGATGATGATGATGATGATGATGATGTTGGCGATGATGACCTTGATGTTCATGATGATGAAGAATGAAATGTATGAGGTATGCGATTAGTATATTATCTATTTAATATTGACTTCTTGATAGAATTTTTTTTACATAATTAATTCATTATGTTTTGAATTCTAATGCCATTACATGATTTATTCATGATGCACCTTTTAATATGGAGATGGAGATAGGGAGAGTGACTATTTATGTGACAATTTTTAAACTATGTTTATTTATGGAAATTGGATTGTTTATTAGCTATGTGATGGATGTTGATTTAAAATACATATGTGATAGATCACATGTTTATGATGATGCATGTGACATTTTTTGAAGTTTGTGTTTATTTATAGAACATGGATTGTTTATTACCTATGTGATGGATGGTGATTTATGATACATATGTGATGGATTACATGTTTATGATGACACATGATATGTGATGCTCAATTACATATATGATGACACATCATGTGATGCTTTTGATGCTTATGATACATATGTATTTATTGTTTATCAACTTACAAATGTAGTAATGCTTATGATTCTCAATTGATGATGTTGATTTCAGGTATAGTCCCTGTGTGATGCTGTCACCCTTGGTGGGAACAAGTCATTGACTACAGACATCATCAACCATTTAGTTGAGGATCCTGCATAGTCTACATAAAGTAAAGGTAAGGAATTAAAAAATTTACAATGATTTTGATGACAACATCTTTTTATTATTTAATACTCTTTTTGTCTACAAAGTTCATGTTGTTCATGTTGTGTACTATGTAATTTTGCTAACGTTTTTATATTTTTTCTTTGTCATAGGCCGACATGGATCCATCACATATCGCAGACAAAGATGTAGCTTGCAACACTTCTACCGAGTAGGTAAACCTCATTGTAATTGTATAAATTAGATAGAAGCAAAATCTTACATTATTATGTTCTTTTTTTTAGTGATTTATACTAATTTTGTAATTGTTAATAATATTCTTGACACATACGGATGTTCGGGGAAAGGGAAAGGGAGTTACAGTACTTGAGCACCTTTCTAGGAATGTGGAATCATTAGGGTTAAGCAATGATGACCCTGAAGATCCCACAGACCTTGTGAAATTCTTTAAAATGCCTCTTATAAAAATTAGAAAAGAGATTGTTGCTTTGGCAGCCGTGCATCCTACCATTGATGAGATATGACAGAGGGTGGAATTATTGTTTAAGACAATAGGAAATTTGCAAGTAAGCAGTAATGAAAGCTTTAATTATAACAAAAGTTCAATAATGGTTTATATTTTATTCTCTTTTATGTCATTAGCTAAAATATGTACATATTGTTTTTACAAAAATTTATCCACCCTCACGAAAGTCATTCCCACGATCAGGGTGTTGTAGGATCTTCAGGTGATGACGATTTTCTTGTATTATCACTTACTTGGCTTATCACTCTGAGTACCCAAAACACATCATACTTGATACTGTCAATTTTCAAAATAAAGGTTCATCCTTGTTTACAATTCTTGCACTTTTTATACATTTAATGTTTGATATATTTAATGTATTATTCTTTAGGTGCTGTCAATGTTACTGTGCAAATGCCGCCACTGCCTCATCAGAGGTCACCCTCACCTGTATTGCTGACTGCACTATCGGCAACACGTAGCATGCAGACATCCTCTAGTGCACGTCATATTGGCCCGCCCACTGTTGGTAGATCCCTCTTTTGCTCTATCTTTTGTCATGTGTTTATTTCCCTTCAAGCATTCTTTCTTGAATTATAATGCCATTTCATAGTGGATTCATTTTTTGTAGGAGGAGATGCACATGAGGATGTGCCAGAGGCAACTACTGCTGATAACATGCCATCATTTCATGGATCTTCTTGTATTGCTAGTACGAGAACGCTGCAGGCCACATTGGTGGTGAGCGATGGAGAAATGCTTCCCTTAAAGATACAAAAGGTTCTAGGTACTTTAAAATTATTAGTATATACTCTAATTGTAATTCACTTTATGATCACTCATTTTGGACTAATGATCCCATGAATGTTTTGCAGGCAATGATATTTTCTATAAACATCTTAGTGAGATTGCATTGCAAATATTAGGGCCCACCATATGTAAAAGGTGGTACATCATATGTGAACTAACCCTAATCCACTTTTGATTTCATATCATTGCTAGAATAGTTTTCCTTTGATCCATTTCTTGAAGTGTAATAAATGTAGCTTCAGTTCATTTCTGAATCTAACAGATTTGTTTTTGCTTTAAAAGGTGGAATGACCAAGAAAAAAGGTTAAAAGATGAATTGACAAACCAAATGGTTGAGTGGTTTGGAAATGACACCTTTGACAAAACCAAGCTCCTTGAAAAAGCTGGCACATATCTAAAGTATGTGAGGGACCAATACAGGACCCATTTGGAGAGGAACCTAAAGTATGAGCGTCCCCCCATGATTCCAAAGAGGAAGTGGAAGGAGCTGATTTTGGATGCCAAGGAGAGAATTGAAAGGAAAAAAGGAAATACACCACTAGACGCCAGAAGAAGGTACGTGATACTATTAAGAATGTAATTATGTACTAATTAATTACTCTTTATATTTATATAATCTAACATATTTCAAACTTTTTATAGACTGAGTGACACGTCAAAGGCAACCAAGGCAAGGCAAGAAAAGCACGGGCAACACAAACTCAGCTTTGGTGTTTACATGAAACTTGTTGCACGAATTGTAAGTATCTCATGTAAATGAAATATTGCATCAAAATATTAATAAATTGCAAACATTTTTTTTTATGAAACAATGCATGCAAAATTCACGGTACCAAGCAAAAATGCAGGGCTCTGAATTCCATAGAGCACCCACAGAAGATGACAAGAGAATTGCCTACCAGCAAGGCTATTCAGCCATGGCTGATTGGCTACGCGAATTGAGTGGGCATACACAACATTCGAGTGCATCCATCACACAGGTAAATATGCTAAATGGAAGTTGTTTCAAATTGAATACTTTACCAATAATCTAATTGATGTTGAGTTCCAACATAAAAGTGACTATATTTGTTTTAAATAAGCAAGCAATGATAACAATGTGCATGTCATTAGAATGCAGCTTGCTAATTGTGAAACACCACCTACACATGAAGGTTCGGATGTGCATCCTAGTAGTGGAGGTATTCATTTGCTATTCAAATTTATTTATTTAGCTATTAATACAATTAAACATCTTAATTTGTAATTAGAGTAGTAATTAATGTAACCTTTTTTGTTAATATTTTAGAGCATGTAGTTGGTGGTGAGCAAGTGGAGCATGATTTGGGTACACAACCTCAAGAACATGATGTTCCCCACTCAGGTAAAGAGGACCACTGTTATTGCTTTAAACAAATATAATTGCAATTGGTGTTCAACATTAATGTAACCTTTAGTATTTCAACTCTAGATGATCTAGAGGGTGTTCAACATGTTGAGGTTGAGGCTACACAAAATGATGTGGCCCCATCAGGTAAAGAGCACAACAATTATATTCTCTAAATTAATGAAATACTTGCAACAATAATAATTTTCTTTTTTTGAATTTAACCCATTTCTTCGTTATTGCAGAGGACCCCCCTTCGCTTCAGTGTCCTTGTCCTCAGTATAGGACTAGGCATACATCGAGATCATGAGTTGTTGGCGGAACATCTGCGAAGGGGGGAAATGATGAAGAAACCGATGTTCCACTTAGTCTTTTCATAGCTTCAAAGAAAAAACAAAGAAAGAAATAATTGTAATCTAACTTATTTGATAATGACTGATTTTTATGTGTTAGTGAATGTAATTATGTGCTAATTAATGGTTATGGATGATATGTGTTAATTAATATTGATGAATGTTGCGTGTTAATTAATGTTAATCAATGTTATGTGTTAATGAACGTTATGTGATATTAATGAATGTATGCTATATTTTATTAATGGTAGAAAGAAAGAAAGAATGAATGTTATAAGATGTTAATGGGGAATTTAGAGTGATGTTGGGGAGGGGGGGGGGTGGGAGGGGCCAACTGAGCTTCCACCTTCACGTGGTTGGCCCTGTTAAGTAGAGAAGATTAAACTATTCTCAAAACCAAGAGAAGCTCAACAAGGTAACACACTTTTCAATATTTCATTATGTTGCACAGTTAATCTTATTGAATAATGTATATTGAATCTTAATTGCAGGGTCCAATAGAGCCAACACGAACAACAACACCACAAGTTGTTGGGTGTAATGAACTCCCATATTGTCTTGTCTGTAAATGAACAATATGAGTTGCTTCTAGTGTTGATATCCAAGGTAGGACTGCAAAAGTTATGAATATGCCTCATCCTTGTAAGTTTTTTTATTACTTCTAAGTAATGAATATGCCTCATCCTTGTAAGTTTTTTTATTACTTGTAAGTCATGAATATTGCTCTTTAGTTGATTAAAATTAAATAAAAATCTTTAATGAATACACAAAATTATATACATATGCAGGCGCACCATGGTTGAGATGGTCCAACTCCCTAGTCTCACTCTACGACTAAGCTCATGCCATATCTAAATCAAAGACATCTCAAATACATCATTGGTGGAAAGCTGAAAAATGCCATTTTCATACATAAGCAAAACATGCACAATTGGGCACAATCACCAAGAGAACGGTAAAAAGTGTGTTTGAGATTGTATCATGGATGCTTTTAAGGATTGTATCATGGATGTAAAAAATATCTTCATTAATCCTTGACTCATGATTGCTATAATACTTCTTTAGACTTCTCATGTCATTTGGTGCACTTCTTCACTATTTTGGACTGAGTTTCAACTATGTATTTGCGTTGACTTATGACTGTACCTAGCTTTGTCCTATCTTTGTAAGCTTCCTCTTTGAATTGTGGTTGTAGCTTTGATAATACCTTTTTAATGTATTTTTAAGGAGGACAACTCCTAATGCATGATTCAAATTGCGTTCTAGTGACTGAGACTAACCTTTTTGTACTTGATGTTTTTGACTAGTTGTCATAACCTCTGACTTTGATGCTTGTGCCTTAATAGAACTAGATGTTTCTTGTATGCATACTTGGTCAAGGACTGCATTATGATGCTATAGGGCTACAAACTAAGATTATTTATTGTATTGAGTTGCACATTTGACATGAGTTTCCCTATGACTGCTATGCCTCTTGAGGTTATAAGGTGTTGTTCTTGTCAAGTTTTGACAATGCTGCAACAATAACATGTTATTTGTTGTTAAGGTTTGAAAAGACCTTTTAGAAACTTATACCCTGCTCTTTTTCACTCAGTAGACTTGATTACTATTATTTTATTTGGTATGACTGCCTACTAGCTTTACTATAGACTGCAATCTCTCTAGACTGTATTTTCTGAGTGTTGTTGTTCTATACTTGACCATCTATTAGGAAAACGTAGCTTGAAATGTCTAAAACAATTAATGAATGACTGCACTATCACCAATCTATCTTGAAGATTTGACTACTCTTTAGATTATGATTATGACTATCATGATATTTCATGAGACTGCTCTATCCCCATATGAAACCCTTTGTTCCTAAAATCAATGCTTTGAACTTGACTACAACTTTATAGTGATCACTATCTTTGTACAGTAAGCTTGCTACTTTCTCAACTTTTGATATATTGGAGGCTCCTAGGATGGTTTCTATCTTATAGGATGGTTATAATTAGATTATAACTAGTCTCCATGGTTGCAAGACTTGAAGAAGGATTCTTATCATCAATTAGATGCATACTTTTGGGAATATAGAAAGACAAAAAAATATATTAGAACCGTATTTTTTGTTGAGTCATAATATGATGTGTTAATTTAGCTAAATAAGGGAACCAATGTTGTATTAGGTTTAATTCCATGATGATAGTTGAAGCTTGTTAGAGATAGGGGATTTGTAGCAGTTGGCTTGTTAGGTTATGTCACAATCCCATGAAGGTCCTTGTACAACGTTAATGTCAGTAGACATGAGACTGTTATGTAACGAATTGGATCAGCTAAACCTAGAAGCTTTAACCAATGAATCAAATGACTCAAGTGTATGTTAATTATCTTATGATGGTCATTTATGACTGTTATTCTTAGTAGACATTAAGCAGTTCGCTAGATAGTTGGTTAGTAAACCAGTGAGTTAGTTGGCTCAAGTGTATGCTATTTATCATATGATGGTCGTTAATAACCATTATTGTTAGTACACATTAAGTAGATGGCTTGTTTAGATGGTTGGTAACTAGTGAGTTTGTTGAGCTCAAGAATTGGATGTACAAGTCGAGCAAGGGAGGTGAACACTAACAATGCATTGGTGCTTGCAATGTTAAAACCTTGGCCAAGATGGCGATGCTTTATCTAAGTGATGAAACTGGCCATTTGAATTCCTTTCTCATATTGATTAGCTTAATAATATTTGTTCAATGTTTTTTATTGTTAAAAGATTACCTTCCTTTTAGATAAATTAGTTAGATTCTTATTATGTTGAAGAACATTTAGTTAGTTTTCTCCTTCAACTGAAGTAGTTATGTTTTATTTTGAAATGCTCAATTTTTTATCTTAATATAGATCACAATTTATTTTCTTTAAGTATAGAATTAATAGAATATTACATATGGTATCAGAGCAACCAAGTTCAACATTGAACCTTACGCTTTCCACCTATTAAAAAAACTATATACATATGCAGGCGCACCATGGTTGAGATAATATGCAGGTGCACTATATACAAAACTATATTCGCAAGTAAATCTTTTATTCAAATCCACAATATGAAACACAGAGTTTTACTGGAAGAACACAAGTAACCTTATCTCCTTTAGATAATATCACATGCAACTGCCTACAAAAAGATGCAGTAATCCACAACATATACACAAAGGAAAGACTACTGATTATATTATGTATGCTCGGAAAATGGTACAATAGTAAGCCTGAGGCTATATTCTATTTCTTCTCTAATGATCCTCATTGTTACAAAAGTTCCCTCATTTATATGAGGGTATACATTGTCACCAAGCATCATGGCTTTTCAGCACATAACTATTAATTCACACTTTTGTTAACAAAGTGGAAGATAAACAAGTTTAGCATTCCTATGTGTTGAATGTACTTATACATTACAACATCATTGTTTAGTGTCCTCATGTCGCTTTCTGTCTGGAAATGATTGGATATAATATGGTTAACACAAAGTGACAATTCTTTGTCCCGATCCAACTCTGCTACTGCTTGATTCTTCTCATCACTGAACTCTTGTTTCCACTGTTCCAACGATACTAACTCACCATTACTATAAAAAGAGGGAACCCTAGGGGTATTCCCATTGTCCAACCTCTGAAGCTCTTTCCTTAATTGATTTTCCAATTCATCATGGGACTTCAAGTAAGCCTTGGCTTCAATTTTCTCACCTGGATTCATCAGACTGTTGTCATTCATCATGCCTTCAAACCGAGACCTAAGCCTTTCATGCTCTTTCAAAGCTTTGATTGTTCCATTGTATGTCTTCCAATAGATTTCTGCAACATGCACCATACTTTTGAATCTATGCTCAACGACCTCGATAACTAACTTATCCATCTTTTCTTGTTCCTTTTTTACTTGCTGAGATGTCTTTTCGGCCTTGTTCCTCCAATACACAACGTCTGTCAAGGCATCCATGGCATCTCTGTCAACACCGTATGTCATCCCTGCTTGACTAGTACCTATATCAATCTGAAGCAATCTTGCTTGCAGCCTTTGTTTTTCTTCATCGGTTTTCTCATATAGAATTTTGTATGTAGAATTTTCTCAGACCAGAAGCTCTATCCGATCTTGGTTCAGTTTAGCAACATCCAAATTTAGTTTGGCAGTTGTTCTAGGGTCAGTCTTTCCAACTTGTTGCACCATCAAATGTCCAAAAGATTCTTCTGTATCAACCAATATAGGTTTTTTATCTTTGGGATAGATAGCCCACTGTAGAAGAGCCTTCTAATTTGGATCATATCCTGATCCTCTAAAGAGTTTATCAATCTCTTTTGGCATCATTTTCTTACTTGGGTCCTATTTCTTGAGGAATCCATCAAACAACAAGGCAGAGTTCATGTCCCATCCAGAGTATAATAGAACACCAACTTCCTTAAGCAACTGTCTTCCCTTCTCAGGTGTCATTTCTCTCATCACAAGATCCATCTCCTCTTGTAACTTTTGAAGTTGTTGCTCTTCTTCACTATTTATCATGTTATTCCTAATTTGAGATCTTTTATGTTGATATAGGAATGCGGTGAACTCCTTGGAAGCAATGAAGTCACTATCAGCAATGAAATCCTCATGTTCCAAGAATCTGATGTCAGCCACTTCTCGGACATTCAGTTGTCCTGTTGCCAAGTCTATCGATGTATCCTCTGCATAATCAGGGGGTAATCCTTTCAAGGAGTAAATGGAACAATGCCAAATGTGGAAGCAGGAGACATATGAGCCAAAGGCTCTGTATTCCTAATAGTATCAATGTAATCCCTAAAAACATGAGGCAAGACTCCCTCAAGTATTTCCAATTCATGCTCCATAAGTTTGTTGGCCAACTCCAAGGGGTCTTCAATCTTTTGTAGCATGTTCTCATCCATTTTCCTTCTAGAAATCTTCCATTTATAAGCCTGCATTTCTTTCTCAAACTTTATTCGCTTCACTCTGGCCTCTTCTCTGCCAATGTTCTTAATGAGGTCATCTGGTAGGTAAGATTTATGCTCTCCAGCCTTCAACTTTTGTGATGACCGGGCTATCCTTATGTATCCTTCAAGATCAAAATTGGGCCTTGGATCCCCCATACCCATGCCATAATAATCCAATTTTGTCTGTAGCAAGCCATAACTCTTTGAACTTTTCACAACAAAATCTAAAAATATTAACAACCCAGGTACAATTGATTGTTTCCCATGGCTTGTCAGATGTTCTGTACTCACTATTGATAGTTGCCTCACAATTTCCAGACAAGCAACTCTGTTAGGGATTGTAAGTGGTAGTAAGTATGGTCTCCCTTCGAACCCGTATACCCTGACTTGTGTGCAGTCTAAAAAACAATACCAATCTCCCCAATTGTGTTCAATTGAGGGATCTTCAGTGAAATCTTTTGGTCTTAGGAATCTTTGAACCTCTGGTGCAAGGGCATGATTGCACGGGCATCCCAACAATCTGTATAATGGCTTGATAAAGAACTCCTCAAAATGGCAATATTGATTATTCACATACCTCTCCCATGAAGAAACCCATAGTTGCACTAGTTTTCTCATCCCAACATTGTCATATGTCCTGACAC
Source organism: Cryptomeria japonica (assembly GCF_030272615.1). Classification (NCBI taxonomy): domain Eukaryota; kingdom Viridiplantae; phylum Streptophyta; class Pinopsida; order Cupressales; family Cupressaceae; genus Cryptomeria; species Cryptomeria japonica. The sequence continues at coordinate 774,553,335 of NC_081409.1, read as the reverse complement.
ATAACTCTTCTAGCCATAACCCTTCATCTTGGCCCACATACAATAGCATATGCATAAGTAAGGAATAATGCTTGAAATGAACATTGATGACTTCCCCCTTTATCTTTTCTAACCCATGATTCAAAACCTCAACCAAATAAGCAGAAAAATCAAAGAAGCGAGGGTTCTTAGACTTCAAATCGACACAAATGACCATGGCTGCAATATCCATCAAAGGATGGGATTTTATCCCTAGAACTTGGGAAACACAGTAATAGGTATACTTGAAATATGGATGGAAAGAGTTGACATCATAGGGAGCTTTGTCATCTTGACCTAGTGGCACTAAGGACCCTGCATTCCTAGGTCTATGTATAAGGAGTCTCCACATTTTGTAAATGTGCTCTAGGTTTAAATATTCACTTGTTACCTTCTTGAGGTCAATCAATTCTTCAAATCCCCAGTCCAACTCAAACACGGTGTCAATAACCTCCTTTCTGATTGCAAGAATTGGCTCACCCATGTAGTTATATATGGTCCTGGTTTTAGGGTCATAATTGTTTTCCAATGCCTTCATGAGCTCCACATTCACGAATACATTAGCCACAACTAAACTTCCTAAGTTCAATCACCATAAATTGTTGATAGGTTGAGGGGCAACTCTTCTATTGTACCCATATATGAATAATTCATACCCTCTCAATTTTGTCCATATGTCTCCAAGATCCTCAAACTAGTCCTCCAGGCCTTCCTAATTAGCTCTAATCTTCTTGGACCTCAAATTGGATGACGACCATTGGTCAATCAAGTCTTGGGCCAAAGACCACCCTTCCCTTTTCTGTCTTTTAGGTTTTTCTTCTGCAGTGATAGGTTCTTTTCCCTTTCTGGTCTTATTAGTTTTAGATGATGATTCCATTTGAATTTTAAAAAAGAGGTCTGTGTGCAAACAACTTACTTGGAATTATTGAGCTTTATCTATGAATTCGCCAAATTCTTGCTTTTAGTTCATTGCCTGTGAATTCCTTAATGTTGTGTCCTTTGATGTTGATCCACTACTTATGGCGTATTTAATCAGTTAGTAATGGCGGTTTGGACAACGGTCACTCGGGCACACATTCAAATTTAATGGCAATGTGACCTTCTATGGGATTTGTTTCTGATTTTTGTGGCAATCAATAATAATTTTGATGAGGATATGTCTTTCGATCATTTATTTCTTTAGTCCATCAATCTCTTTGTTTCTATCGACAATACTTTTGTTTCAAATATTACTTCAATCAAGTATTTTTTCCCTTCATTGAAATACTGTATTCGGTCAGTATGGCTGTCTCCTCATCAAAACATATCTGATATCCATTGGGTCTTATGTCAAAGAAACCTTGGGCTTCAGTGTCCTCCTTTATTTTTCCATCGAAATACTTCTTTCATCGATATCACTGTGCCCCGTCGATGAATGAGTCTATTATCTCACCGAAGCTTTTCTTTATTTTCCCTTATCGTTCTTCACTGATAAAGTTACATCGGCAAAACCACGCATATCGAGAACATGCCTTTTAACCTCCTCAAAACCAATATCCTCATTGATATCTTTTATTGATGTAGCTTCCTTTTGTCTGATCGATATTATTCTTTCGATGAAAATGCTCCTTTCGGTGGATCCTTTTTATGTTGCACCGATAGTATTATTTCCTCGAGAACTTTTCCCGTCGATGAAGACCATCTATGATTTCTTCGATATCTTTTGTCGATGAAGTTATTATCTTCGGTGAGTCCTTTCTAGAATTCATCAGCATTTCCTTCCTTCGATGGCTCTTATGTTGAAGAAACCTTGGGCTTCGGTGTCCTCCTTTATTTTTCCATCGAAATACTTCTTTCATCGATATCACTATGCCCTGTCGATGAATGAGTCTATTATCTCACCAAAGCTTTTCTTTATTTTCCCTTATCATTCTTCACCGATAAAGTTACATCGTGAAAACCACACATATCGAGAACATGCCTTTTAACCTCCTCGAAACCTATATCCTCATCGATATCTTTTATCGATGTAGCTTCCTTTTGTTTGATCGATATTATTCTTTCGATGAAAATGCTCCTTTCGGTGGGTCCTTTTTATGTTGCACCGATAGTATTATTTCCTCGAGAACTTTTCCCGTCGATGAAGACCCTCTTTGCTTTCTTCGATATCTTTTGTCAGTGAAGTTTAACCTCCTCAAAACCTATATCCTCATCGATATCTTTTATCGATGTAGCTTCCTTTTATCTGATTGATATAATTCTTTCGATGAAAACGCTCCTTTCGGTGGGTCCTTTTTATGTTGCACTGATAGTATTATTTCCTCGAGAACTTTTCCCGTCGATGAAGACCCTCTCTTCTTTCTTCGATATCTTTTGTTGATGAAGTTTAACCTCCTCAAAACCTATATCCTCATCAATATCTTTTATCGATGTAGCTTCCTTTTGTTTGATCGATATTATTCTTTCGATGAAAATGCTCCTTTCGGTGGGTCCTTTTTATGTTGCACCGATAGTATTATTTCCTTGAGAACTTTTCCCGTCAATGAAGACCCTCTCTGCTTTCTTTGATATCTTTTGTCGATGAAGTTTAACCTCCTTGAAAACTATATCCTCATTGATATCTTTTATCGATGTAGCTTCCTTTTGTCTGATCGATAGTATTCTTTCGATGAAAACGCATAATCGGTGGGTCCTTTTTATGTTGCACCAATAGTATTATTTCCTCGAGAACTTTTCCCATTGATGAAGACCCTCTCTACTTTCTTTGATATCTTTTGTTGATGAAGTTATTATCTTCGGTGAGTCCTTTTTGGAATTCATCGGCATTTCCTTCATTCAATGGCTCTTTTATATCGATGATAATAATTATCTTCGGTGATAATAATAATTATTTTTTGATAAAAATTATCATCGTCAGAATTATGATGAATACCATGCTTTCGACTGATGACTTCTTTGACCGTCGGCAGAGTCCATTGGTTGTCGAATTTTCGACGGGCATGACATTGTCGACCAATCTGACACCGAGTTTTCGACGGTGGATTTTGTCGACACTTCGACGAAAATTCATCGCAAATTGGACAAACTGCCATCAGAAATCAGCTCCGAATGTACTAGTGTCACTAGAATTGATAATTTCTCTCTTGATTCTTACTTTTTATAACATTGTCTTGATAATCCTTGATAAAAATATTCTAGTTATTCTCTTAAAATTTTGTAAGGGAGAAGGGAGTTACATTTATATACAACTAACATCTTATTGTTATAATTGTTCAAGGTTAGACCAACAACAAGGTTGTCTCTATTAAAATCTCAAGGTCAACATTTGAATTCAAAAGTTTTGACATGTTTGTTAGGGATACTAGAATTGGGTGCTTGTGTCTTGACACAATTTTCCCTTCAAAGGGCCCCATAATAGAGGATTTGACCAAGTTTTTTGAACAAAACCTGAAATACACACATTCGATCATATTTAGGAACAAACACTTAAAAATGTGCTAAACATAGTGTAAAGTTGTAAGAAACAACATTATAATAGTAAAGAGAATAAATGACAGCATGCATGTTCATTGCCAATTCCAAACATGATAAAAAAAAGTAATCATTGATGCCACTCATGTGATTAGTTTTCAATCCATCCACTCAGGAGATTCTAATATCTTATTATTATTATTTTAAAGGAAGATTCAAATTTCCTATGATAAGTGTTCTACAACTTGATTGCGAAGATCTAAATAAGGAAATGTAAAGCCTTTTTCCAACCTTGGTCATGACCCCAAAGCACTTTAATGGATCTAGTGGTCCATAACAATGGTTCCATAGCACTCAACCATGCGGTACCTATAGTCCACCCCATCATACTAGGAGATAGTCACAAGGGCTAGAAGTACATTCACACCAAACATGGAAGGGAGAATTACACACATACACTAATCATAGAGCATATCAAATGGGTATGAATAACATGCAAGAATCACTCAACAAGTTGTTGAACATAATGTACCACTGAGAGGGGGGTGAATCAGTGGTACCAATGTACCACTGTGGTTTTTCTCATTTGGGTTTCCATGTGAAAAATAATTGTGTTATGGTTTGCATGCTTTGTTCAATGTTTGTGTTGGCATGTTTGACATAACTGATATAGATAGAGAATGATGACTGAACCGGTACAAGACTGTTTGAGATGACATTGTGATGAAGAGATTGAGATTGCATGATGGATGACTTTGATCAGTTATTTGTGTTGTCATTGATGGAAACTAATGTTTATTCATGTCTACTAATGTTTACTTATTTTGTATTGTGTCATCTAACTCTTTTGGTCTACTGGAGAGAGCTTACTGATAAAGAATCAAGAAACTGAGAATTAGGACCTTAACTAGTAAATGAGGAAATATTTTGATTGTATCTAGTGATTGGTGATGATTGAGGCTTTGTGGTTTTGAATGTAATTTTCTATCATTGTAACATGTATTTGACTAGAACCGCATCATGTTGTGACAACCAAAAGTTATGCTTATAATTTTTGTTGAGTTTTTGCCAGGGTTTAAGAAGGGTTTAAGGACTAGTAAAGAATTCTCTTGACCGGTAATGATTTTTGGTTTGGCAGTGATCTACATCAAGTTCACATGTTCATTATAATGCAGCACAGACCACACGATATGTTTGAAAGATGTTTTGGCATGTTTGGAGAGCGAATTTCTTGGGAATATGCAAAGTGCTTAGTGAAATGAGCTAAGGGTTTGACTTTGTACCAGATCAACTTGCTCTAACAACTTATGATCATTCAACAGTTGATATTGATTTGTAATTGATTGTAATGATCCATATGATGATCTGTAATGAGTTGTAAAGATCTATGATGATCTATGTGTAATACCCTAAAAATGGTCATTTAAACCATGAGCCCCTAATCTTGACAACGTCACCAAGGTCCTAACCAAAGGCAATTAAATAAATCTTGAGCACACAATTAATTTCTAAAATCATCAATGTCACATGGTAAAATTAATCACTCAATATTAATTAAATATTTATTTAATTAAGTGATCATTCCAAGTAAATCATTTTTTAACAACTATCCTATTTATTTTATTAAATATCCTAGCATATTTAATTAAATAAATCAATTTGTCATAAATCTTCAAAAAAGGAAACAAATCAAGAAAGAGGAATTGGAAATTATGAGCACAAATATTCAAAAAAGGAATTAATTGACAAAAAAGAATTAAAAATTGAGAAAAGAAATCAATTGGAGATAATCTTGAAAAAACAAATTAAAAAATTGATAGATAATCTCAAAGAAAGCAATTAAAACAATTAAATATTAAAATTGAATGAAATAGAGAATAAATCAGTTTTTTCTTGATTTTATCTTAATTTTAGTTCAATTTCCTTTAAAACTAAGAAAAACATCCAATCACATCAATTCACATGGATTGTGCTTCCTCTTGGAAAATCTTGACTGCTCATCATCATTTGATCTCAGCCTTTGGTTTCTTTCTGAATTTTCTATAAATTCAGGCTGTCATCTCTCATTCAAAAATCCTAGAGAATATATTGTTATTATGTTGGTTTTGCTCTAGGTTCATTGAGAATTTGCATTGAGATATTGTATATTAGTTATTTCATATTGCTTAAATCATTTAGCTTAAATATTCATTTATTGCTTAAATCATGTTAGATTAATCTTGCATATCTAGCTTAAATCTTGCAACCATTTAGCTCATATTCATGCTCATATAGATTTAAAAATCCTTCGTTTAGGTGTTGTCTAGTCACTAGATAGCTTACCAATCTAAGAGCAATCTAAATTCACATTTAATAGAAGGCAATGGGTCGCTTTGTAATGGTTTATTAATCATTGATTATTGATTTACTAACCATGCATCTAATGACTTAAATGAAGTGTTGTGTATTATAGATACAGATATAGGTCCACTTTTCACACACATTTTTGGCGCCCACCGTGGGGCAGAAGACTACTTTTTCGGCCTCAAAATTGCTTTTTTTATCCTGTAGGTTTCGTCCGTACCATCTATGTGAAATATCGTATGAGTAGTATCACTGCATCTTACGACATTATATCGAAGCCTTCTATTTGTCATACAAATCAAAAAATAGTGTCGTACGACATACTGTTCTGATTATCTGATTTTATCTTCTATCGTCCTATGCTTAGTTTTGGCTCATACGATAAAAGTCTTTTGTCATTTCATTCTATGATAATTGTCGTATGATTCTGTATTATGTTGGGTTAAAGAAAGTTTCACTTTTTAGGTCTTCTATCAAATTTTGATAATACTAACGCTAACCTTGAATCATCTTCTGTCTGCCTAATATTTTCATAGCTTAATCAGTTTCTTGCAGGACGCTTGTCCAAGAATTTATCAATCAAACATACGCCTGTCAAAGAATGAAAACAACATGACTATTGATACGTTGTTTTTGCAGGTTGCCTAAAGAGAATCAACCAAACATCATGTATTCTCTAAATTCATGTTTTTTAGATCTCTTTAGACAATCAGAAATCCAGACCCTTGAGGCATTTTCTTTGTTTGAGATTTGTACATTTTTAACAAGCCTGTCCTCCCAAGGGGTTGAAAAACTCTTAAAGCCGTTACGACTGGTGTGAGGGGAACAACCTAAGTGGGAATGGCTAAATGCCAAGTACTCCAACCCACGATAAAATAAACGTGATTTGATGAAAATCAAGTCAACCGCAGTGCTCGGGAATAGCTATCCTCAGTACCTTTGGGTATATTGAACCTTGGTTTTCAAGGCTGGGAGACCTCTTAATTGAGTTTATACCTTGATGCGTTGAATGGACCCCTTACTAGATCCAATTAAAATTAGAAGCTACCTAATTCACCTCCGAAAGGTTGATAATATTTGTGTAAGAGAGATAGTAACTCTCCCAAGACACTTGCCATATCGTACCCCCATTAGCGTCTGGAGTCGGCTAATACGGTGCTGAGAATCCATTGTGTGAGACTCAATGGCCATATTCTGATTAGCTATTGGGTGTGTACCTAAGTTAGCAAGCAAAGGTTTTCTTCTCTAAGCCAACTTCTATAGGGTTTGCATGTTGTGATTGGAGTTACTATTCATACTGCGTGTTTTTTGTGTTTTCATCCCTCAAACTAAAACTGGAATACTAAAACTAGAGAAAACAAACCAACAACTTAGTGATAAACTCTGTCCATGTCAGAACTAGTCTATCCTGGTCAAAAATCAATCCATCTCAGAATTGATCATACTCAGCTATTAAAAAACTCAGAATTTTTGTCTCTGTCCTGTTAACAGTCGTACGAACCTGACCATTTATCATCATGCACAATATCCTGTGTCGTACGAGTCTACTATTTGTTGTCCGAGCTCAATCCTCTATCGTATGAAACCAGAAGTCTGTCATCCTTAGTTAAATCCTATGTCGTACGAAACAAGAATGCACTAAATCTTGTGTCATTTGGGACATGCCCATTTGTCGTACGATACTAGGCATCAACTCGTACGAAACATAACTGTTATTTTCCTGAAGTCGTTATACTGTCGTATGGTCGTAGAAATCCTATCGTATGAGTCTCTGATTTTGCCAGTCTAGAACAGTCAAACCTTCCTAAAACAATCTACAGTGAGCCTAAAACTGGTTATCATCCTCTTGAGCATAAACAACCTTGATAGTGTACCCTTGCCGTTGCATTGCATGATTTTGTTGATCATCTTTAATCTAGTCCAAACAACATCTTATCAAACCTAAGTTAACTTAGATAACATTTTACATAGGATAGATCATTCCTGAAACCAGACCAGATCTTAGTAACTTCTCTCAATCACTACACTAAACGAACAACTAGCTACAATTTGATCTTGACTTCTACAAGACATCTAACTCTCGGTCCCATCGATTGCAAATGCCCATTCAAACCAGAAACTCTCGCAGCAAAATAGACAAAGAAAAAGAAACACCCTTTTCATCAAACAACAATCCATTCTTTGTAGAAAACCTCTTTCCAAATAAACCGTCCTCATCAAAAATACCGGTTTATGATCTACCAATCTTTGGTCAGCCCCTATCTCCCACCTTGTCTGGGGAAAGACAAGAAAGAGAAGCTAGTAAATGAGACACTCACGACAACTTCAACAATCATGCCACTGACAGTGATTCCTCATCACCTGAGTTTGAGCTTCCTGAGCCTCTTGAGGTCGAAATACATAGATGTCAAAATGATAAAGAGTTCCAAAAAATGACGAAGGTCATCATGGCTAGGGAAAAAGAAGACTATTTCCTAGAATTAGCAAAGCAAGGCGCCAAACTTCCTATTGGTTATAATGTGGAGGCCCTCATCGCTAAAGAGGAAGAGACACCATTGGGAAGGATGAACAAACAAATGCAAGAATTACAAACTAAGGTCACAAAACTAAAAAACAAAGATAAAACACCAAAACAATATTCTCTGGACATAATATGCCCATTCCCATTTGACAAAAACCTTTACATGCCTCCATTTCCCTCAAGAGTAGAAATGCCTAAGTTTGACAAATATGATGGGAATACAAACCCTCAAGATCATATCAGATAATTTTGTGCTTTATGCATGGAGTTCATGCACGACCAAATGTTTCTCGAGAAGTTTAGGGGGGCAAGCTATGGAATCGTTCTCAAGTCTACCAATGGGGATACATTTTTTTGAAGAATTAATCTAACTATTCTTACAACAATACTCTTATAACATTTGTCACCTTGTCACTATGATAGATCTTTGCAATACTAAACAAAAGATAGGAGAACCCTTTCTCACTTTTCTCCAATGATGGAGAAAGATGTTCTCTAGATATTCATGGAATATTCCAGATCTTGAGAAGATAGATATCTTTGTCAACAACTTAATCCCTAAATTGAAATTCAATGTCTAGATGCAAGTGCATCCTTCATTCAACAAAATGGTAGATAACGCCCCCAGAATGGAAGATGTGCTTATAAAAAAGGGAGATATATCACTTTGGAAAGAAACATCGCAAGGTTCTAGTTCTAAAGAAAAGAGCAAATATTGGAAGTACGGTAAAGATAACAACAAAAAATTTGTTAGTGATGGAGTGGTAGATATTGTCCAAGCAAAAACAAAATCCACAATATTTAACTTGGCTAGTGGCATGCAAGCACTCAAGGTAGCTGAAACTGTGGCAGAAAATCCTTCGAAGAAAGCAAGAGAATGGTTTAAAGAAAAGCCTTGGCTTTCAAAACCTAAGCATGATTTTACTCCTCTAGATGAATCATATGAATCAACTTTCAAAACCTTATTGGCAAATAATCTGATAACATTACCAAACAATTCTAGACCATATGACCCCAAAATTAGACCCAAATGGTGGAGAGAAAATGAATACTGTGACTACCATTGGAACAAGGGTCATAACATAAACAAATGCATGAAACTCCGACATGAAATCCAAGATCTCATTGACATAGGAAAGATTGTTGTTGGAAATCATGCAACTAATGTTGATCATAAGGCCTTCAAAGATCTCTTACCGACTTATGAACAAGGAGATTCCTCAAAATCCAAGGGAGGAGCTAGAGTCAATTATACCTACACTAACAATGATAATGTGATAAACATGATTGAATCTTCCCAACCTAAATATTGCAATGTGATCATAATTCAAGATAAACAAAATCAAGCACAAATGACTAATGCTATGACTCACGCTCAAAAGAAGGTTACTCTCCAAGGAGCTAGTTCCTCAACTTTTGATCAAGCAACATCAAACCTACCAATACCTCCAAATAGACAAACATACACAATAATGGCCAAATCAAAACAACTGGCTTCATCACCTTCTTCTAGTTATAGTATTGTCAAACGATTGAAGAGAACCAATGCTCAAATCTCTATTTTGGAACTACTTAAGATCTCTTCTGCTCATAGAGAGGTCCTCGACAAGGCTTTACTTACCACCAGTGTCCCTAAAGATTTAGACATAGATCGGTTTCAATCTATGGTGGGTCACCTGACTTCACCTCATTACATCACTTTCTCTAAAGAAGATGATAACTCACTAAGTCACCCACATAACCAACCATTACACATTGAAGCCATGATCCATAAACACCGAGTTAAACATGCTTTGATAGATGGAGGCGCTGGGTTGAATATCTATACCTACAATCTACTGAAACAGCTGGGATTTTCAGAAAACATTATTGATCCAACAAAGAAAATAACAATCAAGGATTATGATGAAGAAGAAAGAACCTCTAAGGGTCTGGTACTATTACCAATCAGGGTAGGACCTGTAGAAAGAGATGTCATTTTTTAGGTCCTTGATCTTCATCTTTCATACAACATCTTACTGGGTAGGCCATGGATTCATGAAATGAAAGCAATATCATCTACGTACCTTCAATGCTTGAAATTTTGGAATCTTTGTTGAAAGATTTACAAAAGAAATTGAAAATCACAAACACTAGCAGAGATGGCTACAAAATAGAGCCTATACTCTCACTAATGTATCTTCCTTCATCACCAAGACAGTCGAGAAAACCATCAGAGGTTATGAAGCCACAAAATTCAACTCCAAAAGTCATTTATGATGGTCTCTTTATATAGTCCTGTACTTCTCTTGCAAATGAAATAGAAGAGGATGATGTTCTCAAATCACTGTTCAAAGAAGATAGTGCAAACAAAGAAATACGACATTGTGAGATTTCCCCGACATAATATGGTCTAGACTATAAAATGCTTCAACACATGGGATATTCAGGTACCATTCCTCTAGGCAAGCGTCAAGAAGGTATTGTTGAACCTATTTAGTTACAAACTAAGTTTTCCAATGATAAAGCTGGTCTGGGATATGATCCAAGAAAGTCATCAGATCAGAAGCACACGTCCCACCATCAAATTAAGTGGAAGAAAAAGGTACTACCTTTAACAACACAAGAAGTTAATACTCAACAAACTCAGGAAGAGTGTGACGATGAACAAAAAGAATTACCAACCCAGAGAGAGGAAACATATAGTAATCAAGTTCCAATTATATCAGCTATAATACCATAGGAAGTAGAAGTCCCAGAAGATATGAGAGATGAAGTATACAAAATCAGAGAATTGTTTGCACCACTGAAAGTTCCAGTCACATATACTGGCAGACAACAAGTAGATGATTCAGAAATTGATTCAAATGAGTATGAATGGGGTCCTGACCACCTCTCAGATACATCTACTACATAAACCCCTAAAGAATCTAGTGATATCATAGATGACACAAAAGAGCTGATACGCCTAAAAATGCAAAAGGAAATAGAAGAAATCAGATTAAAAAGACAAGAAGACTATGAACGACAGTTGGAGGAAGAGAGGACACAAGAAATTCCTTCACCTACTAACTCTTCCTCTAATGAGATAGGACAAATCAAGTACGAAACTAAAAAAGAAGAATTAGAAGCTACAGAAACAGAACCAATCATCAGTCCAGAGGAAGCTGAATGAAACATATGACAGGGATCAACATAACCATCAAGGTTATGTCCACAAGTGTGTCAAATACAAGTGATCAATGAATCAAAACATGAAGGAAGTTGCAGCATCAAAGATGTAGGTATTGATACTATATATACTTTTACTAAGCCACTTGAAGATGAGTCAGAAACTTCATCTTATGACTCTAATAACTTAGACAAGAGCTCTATTTATAACAATAACTATTCAACAATACATTATGACTACTCTGTAATGAATGTTGAAATGATGTCTGCTGACCCTGTTACTGTCACACCATGGTATGTAGTCCAGTCTAAAATAGGTGACGATGCTAGAAGTAGGTCAGTTGGGTTAGGTCCAATAAATACTAACAGGAATTTTGATAATTGTTGTGTAACTCTTCCTAGTCTCGAGACAAATACACAAGGTAGTCTTCTGGAACTCGACTGGTTAATCCGAAGCCATGATGATAGTACCGTGAACTCCCTTGAGCTTGTTCCAACCTTATCCTTAATACATCCTAAAATGATTGATTGTACTCTTTATAACCAACCCTTGAAGGTACCTACTTTCGCCAATGACTACACACTAGTCTGCTATCTTAATGCATTTGAACCCATGAATTCTTCCACTAGTGAATAGAGTGAAAACAAGACTGAAAGAGATATCAAGTATCTTAGTCGCAAAAATAAGAAAAAAAAAAAAAAAAGACCTGATGGTGAAAACCACACTGTGGCGGTGTCAGAATCTAAAAAAGACAAAATAAAGGACGTACCTAAAAGTGAAAACCTCTCTAAGGCGCCTAAAGGTGAGATACTTGATATACTGCCAAGTCACTTCCAGGAGAGATCTTCCATATTGATCGAGCCAACTCAACCAGTGAACATTGGGAGTCAAGAAACACCACATATCATTCATTTAGCTCAATCACTATCAGTAAAAGAGTTAAAAGATTTCAGCAACCCTTTTTTAGAAAAGAAGATCAACTTTGCATGGACATACTCAGATATGCCAGGACTAGATCCCGATCTCATCATGCATCATCTCTCTACTACACCAGAAGTTAAACCAGTCAAGTAAAATCTCCGTAAGATACATCCTCATGTGGCACTGCTAGTCAAGGCTGAACTAGAAAAATTGCTAAAAGCTGGATTTATCAGAGCTATAGACTACACAGAATGGATATTAAACATAGTACCTATATCAAAGGCAGACAAATCTATTAGAGTTTGCACAGACTTCAAGGATCTCAACAAAGCATGTCCAGAAGATGATTTTCCATTGCCCAATATTGACATGATAGTAGATATGACTGCTGGATATGAGATGTATTCATTAATGGATGGATTCTCTGGTTACAATCAGATCAAGATAGCGCCTGAAGATCAAGAAAAGACAACTTTCACATGTGCATGGGGAACCTTCTGCTGGAATGTTATGCCATTTGGGCTAAAGAACGCATGAGAACTTACCAAAGAGCAGTAACCACTATCTTCCATGATATGATGCATAAAAACATGGAAGATTATGTTGATGACACCCTAGTAAAAACTATGTAGAGATCTATGCATATTCAAGAACTAGGTCTCATACTGGATAGAATGGAAAGATTCAAGCTCCGATTAAATCCTAAAAAGTGTGCATTTGGAGTGACATCAGAAAAATTGCTTGGTTACATAATTTCAAAGAAAGGAATTGAGGTTGACCTTGGAAATGTCCAAGCTATAATGGAAATGCCTCTGCCCAAGACTATCAGTCAAATGAGAAGTTTACAGGGTCATCTTCAGTCAATAAGGCATTTTATATCTCAGCTAGCATACAAAGCTCAACCCTTCACAAAGGTATTAAGGAAAGGAGTTCAATACAACTGGGATAAAGATTGTGAACAACGTTTAAAACAAATCAAAGATTTTCTTTCTAATCCACCCATATTAATGCCACCAATTCAAGGTAAGCCATTGGTCCTATACATATCAGCTATCGATACTTCACTAGGGGCACTTCTGGCACAAAAGGATAAAAATAAAAAAGAGAGAGCTATATATTATATCAATAGAACATTGGTGTCTTATGAAATGAATTACACTATAATAGAGAAAGCATGTTTAGCATTGGTCTTTGCATCATAAAAATTAAGGCATTATATGTTAGTACACTCTATTAAGCTGGTAACCAAGATTGATCCGCTCAAATATCTTCTCAGTAAAGCAACACTTACAGGAAGACTCGCCAAACGGGTCATGGTTCTTATAGAATTTGATATTGAATATGTGGAACGTAAAGCCATCAAAAGACAGGTTATTGCATACCAACTTGCTGATGCTCCACTTGAAGACAATCAACCTCTACACATAGAATTCCCTGATGAATCAATCATGCACCTTACTCAACAATCATGGAAGATGTTCATTGATGGGTCTTTCAATCAACATGGTTCTGGTGCCGGAATAATTTTTATTACTCCCCAAAAATATTCAATCTCAAAATATTACAATATTATCTTCCCTTGCACAAATAACATTGCAGACTATGAAGCTTTGGTAAATAGGATCAAGCTGGCTATTGAGTGGCAGATTGTTGAATTATACATCTATGAAGATTCTCAACTCATTATCAACCAAATCAATAATCTATATCAAAAAAGAGATGAGAACCTGATGCCTTATAAGAGAATGGTGGATGATCTCAAGAAATACTTTACCTTTGTATCATTTTAGGAGATCCCCAGAACAACAAATAGAGCAGCAGCCGCAATGGCAACTTTGACATCTATACCATAGCTATAGGAATCTAATTTTCGTTTTGAATTCCTGGTGGAAGAGTTACATTATCCTGCCTATGATTCTCCCAAGTCCCAGATGGTCTATTCTATTATTGGACATGACTCATCTCATTATAGCCACATTTACTCTTACTTGCGTGACTAAGTTTTCCCTGCTAATCTTTCCCAAAATGAAAAAAGGAACCTAATCCGAAATGCATCATGATACGTCATCATTACTAACGACCTATTCAGGCAAGGTTTAGATAATACTTTGCTTAGATGTCTAGAAACCAAGGAGTCCCCACGCGCATTATCCGAGGTTCATGAAGGTGTTTGTGGATCCCATTCAAACAGTCTAAATTTAGCATGAAAACTACTAAGGGTTGGCTACTATTGGCCCGACCTGGAGAAAGAAGCTATAAAATTTGCTAAAACCTGTGAAAAGTGCCAACTGCATGGGCACCTTATCCATGCTCTGACAAGGGATCTCATACCCTTTGTGACACACTGGCCCTTTCAACAGTGGGTGTTTGATTTAATTGGCCAAATATATCATGCATCATCTAACGGACACAAATTTATTATCACTGCCACTAAGTACTTCACTAAGTGGGTAGAAGCGGTTCCGCTCATCAAAGCAACCGGTAAAAAAGTAGCTCTGTTTATTCTTAATTATATCATCTGTAGGTATGGTATACCTTCATCCATTATAACTAACAATGGAGGATAGTTCAAGAACAAAGATCTAAATGAACTCTGTGAAAAATTCAAAATAAAACAACATTGGTCATCTGCATACTACCCTCAAGGTAACAGACAAGCCGAAGCATCTAACAATAATCTATTGACCATCTTACATAAGACAATCAATAAATCTGGAAAGGATTGGCATTTGCAGCTCAATCCCACCTTGTGGGCTTATAGAACAAGTATCAGAACACCTATTGGGGCTACACCTTTTTCTTTGGTGTATGGGTCCAAAGCAGTATTACCTATTGAGGTGGAAATACCATCTCTAAGAGTTTCTTTGCAAGGTCTTGTTACTGATGAAGACTATAGAATATCTAGATTGCAAGAGCTCAAATTGCTGGATGAGCTTGGGCAAGTGGCGTTTGATCATCTTAGAGTATATCAAAAGAGAATGTCTAGAGGATATAACAAGAAAGTTTGACAAAGAGAATTTCAGGTTGGTGACCTAGTTCTAAGAGAAAATCCTAAATATCAATAGTTTTGAGACAATAAAGGGAAGTTAGAACCCAACTGGCCGGGTCCCTATATCATTACTACAACTTTTGGCTCTGGTGCCTATCAACTCTCAACATCGAAAGGAGAACTGCTCCGCGAACCGATCAACACCATCCATTTGAAGAAATTCTTCACCTGAATATTCTCTGCTCGAGCAGCCTATACAACTAAAAAGTCCTGAAGAAATCATAAAAATAAGAAAAAGTACTGAAGAAATCATTAAAATTAGAAAAAGTCCTAAAGAAATTCAAAAAAAAAAGAAAAAAAGAAAAAACAAGAGAACAAAAAAAGGACAAAGAGAGAAAAATGCCTTGGTGAAAACCTGGTAAATAGGCACCTTAGTAAAAAATAAATAAATGGATCTCTGCCAAGTAGGTGAAAACCTGGCACACAGGCGCCTCTTGTACTCAAGCGCTCTATCTATCAACACAACATTGGTATTCTTGCTTTCTTGCATCTTTACTTTCGCTTGTACATATATTTTAGTCACTTTTGTGACATCGTAGTTTGTTGGAACCCTCATGACTTGAAACTTGTCAATGTCCTAGTCTTAGGTTAATTGACAAAGAACATTACATGTGTTAAGCAGTATCAACCAAGTCATCTTTCTGTCAATGAAACCTGGTCGTCCACTCCGAGTCAGTCACCTGTCTCCTAGCTACTAAAGAGTTTTATGACTGAGTAAACAAGCAAAACAACAAAAATAAAAACAACTATTGAACAGTTTGAGCTATGCATGGAAATTTTTTTTGTGTGTTGTCTTTTATTAAATTTCAGTTAATATCCCTCTGAGTAACTCGAGGAAGTCTATCTTGACTAAGAGGAGCAAGGATTGGGGGCATAATATTTTCTTTGTTTTCTACTTGTAGGAATGATTCCGATGAGCTGAAAACATCTAATCAGTTGGGTGTCTATGACAAGTGCCTTCACATTAAGGTGAAATCCCCACACATACATTGACTCCGCTTATTTGAATGCTACAGGGAGGTTCCCATCATTTCTTTGCCTGTTTTGAGGAAATTTCTTTATTGTGCAATCCAGGTCCATGCATCATCTATCTAAGGATATGAACAAAAAAAGGGTCATTGCGGACAAGATAAGTAATATTGTACATGAAAAGCAAGGAACTCTAAATCTACTTGTTGTGGTTATAAAACGCTCAATGATGAAAATTAAGCTTTGTTTTCAGAATCTAGTGACTAGGTTTAGGATTGCATCGCATTTTGCATCTCATTTTGCATTTCCTTTTGCATCTTGTGAATTTAGAGTGATTTTGGTATGGTAACAATGATCTCTTTATCTTCTGAATGAGAGTTGGAAGCATCATCATTTCTTAGCTAAGTGGTCTCTTTTCATCATTTCTCCGATCGAGTACTTGTGTTTTGAGATGTTAGCTACATACATAAGCATCTTATATAGATTCATACATTTCATTATTACTCATTTGCATTCATATTATTGCATGAAGAAAAATTAAAAATTTGCATTACTCATTACTCATTCACATTCATTTATTTGCATATGAAAAGAAAGAAAAATAAACATCCATGATCATTTGCATTACATACATCCCTATTGAAAGAAATGCATACATGTAGAATAAAGCATATAAAAGCATCTCATAAATGAATCAACACAAGTACGATGAATTCAGATCAATCTCGTATATATATATATATATCATATACAGTCTCAGAGTACAAAATGGTGTTAAATGACATATACAAACTCCCCTTGGAGCAAGAATCGTATAGGCTACAAAAAATGGGTATGTACACAAAAAAATATCAGCACCACAAAATGTACATCTAGCTCTTAGCCTCTCCCTCATCGCCTAGTGGAGGAGGTGGAGTTTGCTGACCGGGATCCTGACAAGGTGCCCAAGCTCCCTCTGAACGTGTCATATACTGCGAGTAGGGGACAACCTGTTGTGCAACTAGAACTGCTACGTTGTACGCTGCAACATAGTATGCCACCCTACTCATCTGGTGAAGGACCTCATGCTGCAAAGCCTCTGTATCTGCTCTCATCTCTACTCTCATCACTACCACCTGACAATCTTGCTTAGCCCTAAGCTCTGCTAGCTATCTATCTCGCTCCGCTATCTGAATCTGAGCCACTGTCAACTGTGACTGCAGCTCTATAAGACGTGCTCTCATCGACCATCCTGTGTTAGTCCCCTGCTCTCTCACAAGCTCTCCACCCCCATCTCCACCTCCAACTCCACCCTGCTCCTCCCTCCACTGCTGGACCTATCTCGGTGTTGCTCTATCCTCCTCAGCTCCACCCAGCCTCACACCTACATGCCCAAGGGATCGGCCCTCACCTCTTTGTTGTCCAACCCTAGCTAGAACCCTGCTACTACTAGCTCTAGGATCACCACTTGCCTACCTCAGAGCCTCGTCTCTCTGCCCCTGTCCCTGTCTCTACCCCTATCCTTGTCTCTGACCCTATCCCTGTCCTAGTGCAGGGGCATCATCCTCAACCTCCTCTATATGAGGAGCCTACTCAACTAGATCTATCAACCTAGGGAAGGGATGTTGTTGGAACCAATCCCTATATTGGGGCAATACCCTCGCATCCACAACATCATCCATGTAATCCCATCTAAGTCGTTGTAGAACAGTCAGCTCCTGCATACTCAAGGCATAGGATAACCTTGGTGACCATCCCCGCCTCTCCTCATCAACATATAAGACATACGCTGTGAACTCCTGTGACACCCCCTGAGGCCTGCCATATTGCCTCATCACTCATGATACTACAAATCACTCCACTATAGTCTGTGATCTGCCAATAAGTGGGCATGTAACAAAAATATCCCTGCGTACCAGCCACCAGTCATCCCATGGCTTGAGGCCCTTGTAAGATCTCCATATCATGGCTATAAGGTCATCTAGCTATTGTCACCAAAAATCGGTCTTGCTTAGATGGGCTATGTAACATAACCGACATACCTATATATAATCCACTATCTAGGCTCTCTACTGTCATCTACAATAGGCCGACAAACGGGAAGGTGCTCCCAAGCTCAAACCTATAAGATCAACACACCAGCGGCCATGCTCTTCCCCTCTTTGTACACAATCTTATACATCTCGTGATACATGTTTGCTAATATACATGAACCTCAACCTAGTCTCTGAGGGGTCTCCATCAACCTCTCCAGCATCCTACCCCAACCACATTGGAATCCCTGTTGTCCCCTATCTGGCATCAGAAAGTAGCTGATAAACCCTTCTAGGACACAAGTTAGAGGAAAGTCCTCACTATACTTGCTCATCATGATGTCCCAACTGATGGAACGTGTCAATATATCAGGATCCCTTAAGACATGCCTAACTACCTATAATCCGGGAAGGTGTACTGCATCATCATCCACCTTATCCCCAGTAAGAGGGATACAGAGGATCCTATATACATCCTCAGGAGTGATGGTCATCTCCCCAATTGGTAAATGAAATGTGTTATGCTCTGAATGGAATCTATCTACCAATGCCGTGAACATACCGTGATTCACACAGATATCAGGTAATCTAAGAAGGTGCGTCAAAGTGCACAAGTCAAGGTGAGCCCGGTCAACTTCTTATAGCTAGCGAACTAATGTCATGGTAGGTGGATAAACGCATCTAAAGAGCATATGAGGTAATCAAACCTGCAAAAATCAAACAATGAAGCATCAGAAAACATTCCAAATAAGCCTACAAGAGAAGTAAAACATCACGTAAATCCAACTATGCCAATTGCAAAATCAAAATTTCAAGTTTAGACATTAAAAAATGCTCACTGTTTTCCAAATGAAAAAACATAAAAGGGAAGTAACTCGTACGAGTCAGGATTGGGCATCGTACGACAAAATATCCCCATACGACAAATTATTAGACTCCGAACGACAAAATGGTCTTTTAAGAATGTTGTCGTACGACAGAAGGGTGGGGTTAGAACGACAAAACTAATGGCTTCAAATGACAAAACATACTTTAGCAGTTTGTTGTATGAGACAAAATCCTGTCTCACATGACAAAATGAGATTGGCTGACTTAAAACATGCGAAAACTTGAAATTTGAACAAAAAAATTCAAAATTGAGAACATAAAGATGTTTAAGATTGATCACTTACCGCTGGATCAAAGTGTTGAGGTTGATTATGTTGTCTCTAGTGCTCAAATCAATGCTCACAAGTAGGAACCACCTTTTTCTTCAAAAAAGGCTTTTTGAATTTTCAAACTTGGAGGGTTAAAATGAATTGAAAATGACACTTTTATCCCTTATATAGCCAAAACCCTAATTTTTCAACTTGCTCCAATGGACATGAAAATTGTACCCTTAGCTAATTTTCTCGTTCTGATTCCATTTTCAGGATCGAAATCGAAATCCGAGATCATTTCGCTAGTCAATTTCCAAAATTTGGACCACTTAGTGCTTTTCATCAAAAGCTCATTCTCTCTTCTAATTGTGCTCAATTTCTCATGAATCAATGCTGCATCTCAATTTGATTTCTACAAATCAACTTTGCACTTAATTTCTTATCAATCAACACAAAATTTCAAAAATTTCTCTGAATCAATTTATGCTCAAACAGCTTATCATTGCTAAAAATTTCCTACAATCACTGTGCAACCCTCGCTACCTTTCGATTTTGCTCCCAAGGGGGCATACTCATGACCTAAAAGTCGAGAATTTCTTTCAAAAATCTTCGTTACAAGTCGAGCAACTAAGCTTTATTAAATCAATCTCTAGGGGCATATCAGTTTTATCGCTTCATATCAAGCTGATATTGTCTTTGTCTGAATCAATCTCTTAATGGTAATCAGTTTCATCACTTTTCATCAAGCTGATTATATATTTAAACTCAATCAAGGGTTTAAAGAGTATCTTTGATCACACTCAATCTAAGCAGGTGTTCAGTTTCATCACATCAAATCAAGCTAGATAGTTTATCTTCGCTCATCATGTCTTGATCAATCAAGTTCAAGATCGATTTTATCTTCGCTCACTGTGTCTAGTTCAATCAAGTTCTAGATCAGTAAGATCCGCTTCTTGATCAATCAAGTTCAAGTTCAGTATCTTTTCTCTCTATCATTCCTAAGTTCAATCAAGTATAGGATTGGTATTGCTTTAATTAGACTCTGTTCAGTTTCATCGCTTCAAAACAAGGTGAACACCTCTTTCTTCATCTGGTTCGTGATCAATCAAGTTCAGAACTAGTATCTCCTAGACATCAACTATTATTTGAACCAACGCGCTGCTCACACATTAATTCAAAGAGGGGCAAATGTAATACCCTAAAAATGGTCATCTAAACCATGAGCCCCTAATCCCGACAACGTCACCAAGGTCCTAACCAAAGGCAATTAAATAAATCTTGAGCACACAATTAATTCTTTAATCATCAAATGTCACATGGCAAATTAATAACCCAATATTAATTAAATATTTATTTAATTAATTAAATCATTCCAAGTAAATCATTTTAAACAATTATCTTATTTATTTTATTAAATATCCTAGCATATTTAATTAAATAAATCAATTTGCCATCAAATATTCAAAAAAGGAAACAAATCAAGAAAGAGGAATTGGAAATTATGAGCACAAATCTTCAAAAATGGAAATAAATCAAAAAAGGAATTAATTGACAAAAAAGAATTAAAAATTTGAGAAAAGAAATCAATTGGAGATAATCTTGAAAAAAAAACTAAAAATTGATAGATAATCTCAAAGAAAGCAATTAAAACAATTAAATATTAAAATTGAATGAAATAGAGAATAAATCAATTTTTTCTTGATTTTATCTTAATTTTAGTTCAATTTCCTTTAAAGCTGAGAAAAGCATCCAATCACATCAATTTACCTGGATTGTGCTTCCTCTTGGAAAATCTTGACCACTCATCATCATTTGATCTCAGCCTTTGGTTTCTTTCTGAATTTTCTATAAATTCAGGCCTTCATCTCTCATTCGAAAAAAGATCCTAGAGAATATTTATTATTATGCTGATTTTGCTCTAGGTTCATTGAGAATAATGCATACATATTTAGATCATTTATCTCATTTATTGCTTAAATCTTGTTAGATTAATCTTGCATCCATCTAGCATTAATATCATGCTCATATAGATTAAAATCCTTCGTCTTGGTGTCATCTAGTCACTGGTATTGCTTATAATCTGAGAGCAATCTTATACTCACATCTTTTAGAAGGCAATGGGTCGATTTGTTATGGTTTTCATATTCATGCTTATATCTGTCGAAACATACATGTAATGACTTGATTGAAGTGGTGTATTGCAGATATAGATACAGGTCCATTTTTCACACACACATTTCTGGTGCCCACTATGGGGCAGAAAACTACTTTTTCGGCCTTAGAATCATTCTTTTTATCCTACAAGTTTCGTCCGTACAGTCTCTACGAAATATCATACGAGTAGTTTCACTACATCGTATGACATTATATTGAAGCCTTTAGTTTATCATACGAAACAATATTATATCCTGTAAATTGTCGTACGAATCATAATATGGACTCATACGACATACTGATTCTGTTATCTTCTGTCGTTCTTTATTGATTTCTGACTCGTATGATAAAAGTTTTCTGTTGTTCCATTTTATGAGAATTATCGTACGATTCTATTCTTTGTTTGATTAAAAGCAAGTTTCACTTTTTGGGGTTTTTCTTGAATTAAATTTTGATTATATTGACGCTAAACCCTAAATTGTCTTTTTGTCTGCCTGGCATTTTAACAGCCTGACTAGTTTCTTGCAGGACGCTTGTCAAAGAATTTATCAATCAAACATACGCTTGCCAAAGAATAAAAACAACATGACTACTGATGCATTGTTTTTGCAGGTTGCCTAAAGAGAAATCAATCAAACATCGTGTATTCTTTAATTTTTTTTAGGCACCTAACTTGCTATCTGGGTAATGAACAAATTTGCCTTTTGTGTTTTTTTGGAAAATTTTGAGAGGTAGGAGAGTATGCTCTTGTCTTTCTAAGACAATCAGAAATCTAGACCCTTGAGGATTTTTCTTTGTTTGAGATTTGTACATCTTTATCAGGCCTGCCCTCCCGAGCGGTTGGAAAACTCTTAAAGCCGTTACAGCTGGTGTGAGGGGAACGACCTAAGTGGGAATGGCTAAACGCCAAGTACTCCAACCCACTATAAAATAAATGTAATTTGATGAAAATCAAGTCAACGACAGTGCTCGAGAATAGCTTTCCTCAGTACCTTCGGGTATATTGAACCTTGGTTTTCAAGACTAGGAGACCTCTTAATTGAGTTTATAGCTTGACATGCTGAACAAAACCCTTACTAGATCCAATTAAAATTAGAAGCTACCTGATTCACCTCCGAAAGGTTGATAATATTTGTGCAAGAGATAGTAACTCTCCCAAGACACTTGCCATATCGTGCCCCCATTAGCGTTTGGAGTCGACTAATACGGTGTTGAGAATCCATTGCATGAGACTTAGCGGCCATATTCTGATTAGCTATTGGGGGTGTACCTAAGTCAACAAGCAAAGGTTTTCTTCTCTAAGCCAACTTCCATAGGGTTTGCATGCTGTGATTGGAGTTACTATTTATATTGCGTGTTTTCTATGTTTTTATCCCTAAAGCTGAAATTGAAATACTAAAACTAGAGAAAACAAACCAACAACTCAGTGATAAAACTCTATCCATGTCAAAACTAGTCTATATTGGTCAAAATATCAGTCCACCTTAGAATTGGTCATACGCAGTTGTCATACTCAACTATTGAGAAACTCATAATTTTGTCTTTGTCCTATTAACAGTTGTATGAGCCTGATCATTTGTCATCCTGCACCATATCCTGTGTCATACGAGTCTGCTAATTTGTCATCCTAATCTCAATCCTCTGTCATACAAGACCCAACAGTCTGTCGTTTAAGCTAAATTCTGTGTCGTACAAGACAAAACTTCACTGAATCTTTTATCGTTCGGGACCTAACCTTTTGTTGTACGGTACTAGGTATCAAATCATATGAAACAAAACTATTGTCGTCTTAAAAGTTGTTATACTGTCGCATGGTCTTAGAAATTATATCGTACGAGTCTCTAATTTTGCCAGTCCAGAATAGTCCAACCTATCCAAAACAGTCTACAGCGAGCCTAAAACTGGTTATCATCCTCCTAAGCATAAACAACCTTGATAGTGTACCTTTGCCATTGCGTTGCACGATTTTGTCGATCATCTTTAAGGTAGTTCAAACAAATATCTTATCAAACCTAAGTTAACCTAGATAACATCTTACACAAGATAGATCATTCCTAAAACCAGACTAGATCTTAGTTACTTCTCTCAATCACTACGTTAAATGAACTACTAGCTACAATTTGATCTTGACTTCTGCAAAACACATCTGGCTCTTGGTCCTGTTGGTTACAAAAGCCTGTTCAAACCAGAAATTCTCATAGCAAAAGGGACAAAGAAAAAGAAATGCCCTTTGTGTCAAAAGACAATCCATTCTTTGTGGAAAACCCCTTTTACAATAAACCATCCTCGTCATAGATACCAGTTTACGACATATCAATCTTTGGTCAACCCCTATCTCCCACCATGTCTGGGGAAAGACAAGAAAGAGAAGCTAATAAATGAGACACTCACGATGACTTTAGCAATCATGCCATTGACAGTGATTCCTCATCGATTGAATCTGAGCTTCCTGAACCTCCTGAAGCCAAAGTACATAGATGTCAGAATGATAAACAATTTTGAAATATGATGAGGTCATCATGGCTAGGGAAAAAGAAGACTATTTCCTAGAATTAGCAAAGCAAGGCGCCAAACTCCCTACTGGTTATAATGTGGAGGCCCTTGTCACTAAAGAGGAAGAGAC
Source organism: Cryptomeria japonica (assembly GCF_030272615.1). Taxonomy (NCBI): domain Eukaryota; kingdom Viridiplantae; phylum Streptophyta; class Pinopsida; order Cupressales; family Cupressaceae; genus Cryptomeria; species Cryptomeria japonica. The sequence continues at coordinate 774,528,985 of NC_081409.1, read as the reverse complement.
ACCATGGGGAAAAATAAGCAAACAAATGCAAGCATTACAAACTGCGGTCACAAGAATAGAAGACAAAGATAAAACGTCAAAACAATATTCTTTGGACACAATATGCCCATTCCCATTTGACAAAAACCTTTACATGTCTCCATTTCATTCACGAGTTGAGATCCCAAAATTTGATAAATATGATGGTACCTCAGATCCTCAAGATCATGTCAGAGAGTTTTGTGTCGCTTGTATAGAGTTCATGCATGATCAAATGTACCTCATGCACCTTTTCCCAAGGAGTTTAGGGGGTCAAGCAATGGAATGGTTTGCAAGCCTACCCAAAGGGATAAAAATGTTTGAAGAACTAATCCAACAATTTTTCCAACAATACTCATACAACATTCATCACCCAATCGCTATGATAGAGCTTTGCAATACCAGACAAAAGACAGGAGAACCCTTTCTCACCTTCCTCCAATGATGGAGAAAGATGTTCTCTAGATATTCACGGACTATCCCAGATCTTGAGAAAATGGATATCTTTGTCAACAACTTAGTCCTTGAATTGAAGTACAGTGTCCAGATGCAAGTACACCCTTCATTCAACAAAATGGTAAATAATGCCCTTAGAATGGAAGACGTGCTTATCAAAAAGGGAGATATATCATTTTGGAAATAAACATTGCAAGGTTCTAGCTCTAAAGAAAAGAGTAAATACTGGAAATATGGCAAAGATAGCAGCAAGAATGTCGTTAATGATGGAGTGGTAGATACTATCCAAGCAAAAACAAAATCCACAATATTTAACTTGGCCAGTGGCATGCAAGCACTCAAGGCAACTAAAACTACAACAAAGAATCCCCCAAAGAAAACAAGAGAATGTTTTAAAGAAAAACCTTGGCTTTCAAAACCTAAGCGTGATTTTACTCCTCTAGGTGAATCATATGAATCGACTTTTAAGACCTTATTGGAAAATAATCTGATAACATTGCTAGACAATTCTAGACCATATGACCCAGAAATTAGACCCAAATGGTGGAGAGAAAACGAATACTGTGGCTACCATTGGAACAAGGGACATAACATAAACAACTGCATGAAACTCTGACATGAAATCCAAGATCTCATTGACCTAGGCAAGATTGTTGTTGGAAATCATGCGACAAATGCTGATCATAAGGCCTTTAAAGATCCCTTATCGACTTATGAACAAGGAGATTCCTCAAAATCCAAGGGAGGAGCTAGAGGCAATTATACCTACACTAACAATGATAATGTGATCAACATGATTGAATCTGCTCAAACTGAATATTGCAATGTGATCATAGTCCCAGATCACCAAAATCAAGCACAAGCTACTAATGCCATGACTCACGCTCAAAGGAAGATTACTCTGCCAGGAGCTAGTTCCTCAACTTTCAATCAAACAACATCAAATCTACCAAATAGACAAACAGACACAATCATGGCTAAATCAAAACAACTGGCTTCATTGTCTTCTCCTGGTTATAGTATTGTCAAACAATTGAAGAGAACCAATGCTCAAATCTCCATTTTGGAACTGCTTAAGATCTCTTCTTCTCATAGAGAGGTCCTGGACAAGGCTCTACTTACCACCAGTGTCCCTAAAGATTTAGATGTAGATTAGTTTCAATATATGGTGGGTCACCTGACCTCACCTCATTACCTCACTTTCTCTGAAGAAGATGATAACTCACTGAGTCACCCACATAACCAACCATTACACATTGAAGCCATGATCCATAAACACCATGTTAAATGAGTTTTGATAGATGGAGGCGCTAGGTTGAATATTTGTACCTATAATCTATTGACACAGCTGGGATTTTCTAAAAATGTTATTGATCCAACAAAGAAGATAACAGTCAAGGCTTATGATGAAGAAGAAAGAACCTGCAAGGGTCTGGTGCGATTACCAATCAGTGTAGGACCTGTAGAAAGAGATGTCATTTTTCAAGTCTTAGATCTTCATCTTTCATACAACATCTTACTAGGCAGGTCATGGATTCATGAAATGAAAGTAGTACCATCTACGTATCATCAATGCTTGAGGTTTCCTTATAATGGAGTTGAAGTCAGTATTCCCACCGATACAAGCTATACCTGCAATGCATTAACGCAGAGTGCTGATGCTTTTGTTCCTCATAATAGAGTAGCCTCCACAGCTGAAAGTTCAGAATCTTTGCTGAAAGATTTACAAAAGAAATTGAAAATCACAAACATTAGCATGGATGGCTACAAGATAGAGCCTATACTCTCACTAACATCTCTTCCTCCATCACCAAGATAGTCGGGAAAACCATCTGAGGTTATGAAGCCACAAACTTCAACTCCAAAAGTCATGTATGATGGTCTCTTTATACAGTCCTCTACTTCTCTTGCAAGTGAAATAGAAGAGGATGATGTTCTCAAATCGCTTTTCAAAGAAGACAATGCAAACAAAGAAATATGACATTGTGAGATTTCTCTGACACAATATGGTCCAGGCTATAAGATGCTTCAATGCATGGGATATTTAGTTACTGGTCCTCTTGGCAAACATCAAAAAAGTATTGTTGAACCTATTCAGTTACAAACTAAGTTTGCCAGTGATAAAGCTGGACTGGGATATGATCCAAGAAAGTCATCAGATCAGAAGCACACGCCCCACCATCGATGTAAGTGGAAGAAAAAGGTACTACCTTTAACAACACAAGAAATTAATACTCAAAAAACTCAGGAAGAGTGTGATGGTGAACAAAAAGAATTGCCCACCTAGAGAGAGGAAACAAATGGTAATCAAGTTCTAGTTATATAAACTATAATACCACAGGAAGTAGAAGTCCCAGAGGATATGAGAGATGAAGTATAAATAATTAGAGAATTTTTTGCACCACTAAAAGTTCCAGTCACATATACTGGTAGACAACAAGTAGATGATTCAGAAACTGATTCAAATGAGTATGAATGGGGTCCATACCACATCTCAGATACATCTACCATATAAACCCTTGAAGAATCCAGTGATATCACAGATGACACACAAGAGTTGATATGCCTAAAAATGCAAAAGGAAATAGAAGAAATTAGACTAAAAAGACAAGAAGACTATGAATGACAGATGGAGGAAGAAAGGACACAAGCAATTTCTTCACCTACTAACTCTACCTCTAATGAGGTAGGAAAAATCAGGTATGGAACTACAAAAGAAGAATTAGAAGCTACAGAAACAGAACCAGTCATCAATCCAGAGGAAGCTGAATGGAAGAGATGATAGGGATTAACAAAACCATCAAAGTCATGTCCACAAGTGTGTCAAATACAAGTAATCAATGAACCAAATCACGAAGGAACTTACAACATCAAAGATGTGGGTGTTGATACTATATATACCTTTACTAAGCCACTTGAAGATGAGTCAAAAACTTCATCCTATGACTTTGATGACTCAGATATGAGCTCTATTTATAACAACAACTATTCAACAATGCATTATGACTACTTTATCATGAATGATGAGATACTGTCTACTATCACACCACGGTATGTATTCCAGTCTAAAGTAGCTGATGATGCTAGAAGTAGGTTGGTTGGATTAGGTCCAATAAATACTAACATGAATTTTGATAATCATATCATAACTCTTCTTGGTCTCGAGGCACATACGCAAGATAGTCTTCTGGAACTTGACTGGTCAGTCCGAAGCCATGATGATAGTACTGTGAATTTCTGTGAGCCTATTCCAATCTTATCCTTAATGCATCCGAAACTGATTGATTGTACTCTTTATAACCAACCCTTGAATGTACCTACTTTTTCCAATGATTATACATTAGCCTATTATCTCAATGCCATTGAACCCATGTACTCTTCCACCAGCGAATAGAATGAAAAAATGACTAAAGCAGATATCAAGTATCTCAGTCGAAAAAACAAAAAAAAATAAAAAATAAAAGATCTGATGGTGAAAACCACATTGTGGCTGAGTCAAAATCTAAAAAAGAGAAAATAAAGGATGTACCTAAAGGTGAAAACCTCTTTGAGGCGCTTGAAGGTGAGATACTTGATATACTGGTAAGTCACTTCTAGGAGAGATCTTCCATATTGATCGAGCCAACTCAGCTAGTGAACATTGGGAGTCAAGAGACACCACACACCATTCATTTAACTCAATCACTATCAACAGAAGAGTTAAAAGATTTCAGAAACCTTTTTTTAGAAAAGAAGATCAAATTTGCATGGACATACTTAGATATGCCAGGACTAGATCCTGATCTCATCATGCATCATCTCTCTATTATACCAGGAGTTAAACCATTCAAGCAAAAACTCCGTAAGATGCATCCTCATGTGGCATTGCTAGTCAAGGCTGAACTAGAGAAATTGCTAAAAGTTGGATTTATCAGAGCTATAGACTACGTAGAATGGATATCAAACATAGTACCTGTATCAAAGGCAGAAAAATCCATTAGAGTTTGTACAGACTTCAGGGATCTCAACAAAGCATGTTCGAAAGACAATTTTCCATTTCCCAACATTGACATGATAGTAGATATGACTGCTGGATATGAGATGTATTCATTAATGGATGGATTCTCTGGTTACAATCAGATCAAGATAGCACCTGAAGATCAAGAAAAGACAACTTTCACATGTGCATAGGGAACCTTCTGCTAGAATGTTATGTCATTTGGTCTAAAGAACGTAGGAGCAACTTAACAAAGAGCAGTAACCACTATCTTCCATGATATGATGCATAAAAACATGGAAGATTATGTTGATGACACCTTGGTAAAGACTATGAAGAGATCTATGCATATTCAAGAGCTAGGCCTCATACTAGATAGAATGGAAAGATTCAAGCTCCGGTTAAATCCTAAAATGTGTGCATTTGGGGTAATATCAGGAAAATTTCTTGGTTACATAATTTCAAAAAAAGGAATTGAGGTTGACCCTGAAAAAGGTCCAAGCTATAATGGAAATGCCTCCACCCAAGAATATCAGTCAAATGAGAAGTTTACAAGGCTGTCTTCAATCAATAAGGCATTTAATATCTCAGCTAGCTGACAAAGGTCAACCCTTTACTAAGGTATTAAGGAAAGGGATTCAATACAACTGGGATAAAGATTGTGAACAACATTTACAACAAATAAAGAATATATTTCTAATCCACCCATATTAATGCCACCGATTCAAGGTAAGCCACTGATCCTGTACATATGAGCTACATATACTTCACTAGGGGCATTTCTGGCACAACAGGATGACAATAAAAATGAACAATCTATTTATTACATCAGCAGAACATTGGTGTCATATGAAATGAAATACACTATAATAGAGAAAGCATACTTAGCATTGGTCTTTGCATCACAAAAATTAAGGCACTATATGTTAGCACACTCCATTAAGCTGGTAGCTAAGATTGATCCACTCAAATATCTTCTTAGTAAAGAAACGCTTATAGGAAGACTGGCTAAATGGGTCATGGTTCTTACAGAATTTGATATCGAATATGTGGATCATAAAGCCATCAAAGGACAAGTTATTGTAGACCAACTTGTTGATGCTCCACTTGAAGATAGTCAACCTCTGCATATAGAATTCCCAGATGAATCAATCATGCACCTTACTGAACAATCATGAAAGATGTTCTTTGATGGGTCTTTCACTCAACATGGTTCTGGTGCCAGAATACTTTTTATTACTCCTTAGAAATACTCAATTCCAAAAGCTTACAAGATTCTCTTCCCTTGCACAAACAACATTGCAGAATATGAAGCTTTGGTAAACGAGATCAAGCTGGCCATTGAGTGGAAGATCATTGAATTACACATCTATGGAGATTCACAACTCATCATCAACCAAATCAATGACCTATATCAAACAAGAGATGAGAAACCGATGCCTTATAAGAGAATGGTGGATGATCTCAAGAAATACTTTACCTTCGTATCATTTCAGTAGATCCCTAGAACAACAAATAGAATAGCGGATGCAACGACCACTTTGGCATCTATACCATAGCTACAAGAGTCTAATTTTTGCTTTGAATTCTTGGTGGAAGAGTTACATTATCTTGCCTATGATTCTCCCGAGTCCCAGATGGTCTGTTCTATTATTATACATGACTCATCTCGTTATAGCCACATTTACTCTTACCTGTGTGACCAATTTGTCCCTGCTAATCTTTCCCGAAATGAAAAAAAGAACCTAATCTGAAATGTGTCATGGGACTTCATCATTGCTAACAACCTATTCAGGTGAGGTTTAGATAATACTTTGCTTAGATGTCTAGAAACCAAAGAGTCCCAACATGCATTATCCGAGGTTCATGAAGGTGTTTGTGGATCCCATTTGAATGGTCTAACTTTAGCACGAAAACTACTAAGGGCTGACTACTACTGGCCAGACATGGAGAAAGAAGCTATAAGATTTGCTAAAACCTGTGAAAAGTGTCAGCTACATCGACACCTTATACACACTCTAGCAAGGGATCTCATACCCTTTGTGACACACTAGCCTTTCCAACAATGGGCATTTGATCTAATTGGCCAAATATATCCTGCATCATCTAATGGACACAAATTTATTATCACTGCCACTGAGTACTTCACTAAGTGGGTAGAAGCAGTTCAGCTCATCAAAGCAACTGGAAAACAAATAGCTCTATTTATTCTTAATTATATCATTTGTAGGTATGGTATACCTTCATCCATTATAACTGAAAATGGAGGACAGATCAAGAATAAAGATCTAGATGATCTCGGTGAGAAATTCAAAATAAATCAAAACTGGTCATCAGTATATTACCCTCAAGGTAATGGATAAGCAGAGGCATCTAACAAAAACCTATTGACTATCTTGCATAGAACAGTGAACAAATCTGGGCAGGATTGGCATCTACAACTCAATCCTGCACTGTGGGCTTATAGAACAAGTATCAGAACACCTACTAGGGCTACACCTTTTTCTTTGGTGTATGGGTCTGAAGCAGTATTACCTATTGAAGTAGAAATACCATCTCTAAGAGTTTCTTTGCAAGGTCTTGTTACTGATGAAGACTATAGAATATCTAGATTGCAAGAGCTCGAATTCCTGGATGAGCATTGACAAGTGGAGTGTATCAAAAGAGAATGTCTAGAGGATATAACAAGAAGGTTTGACATTGAGAATTTCAGGTTGGTGATATAGTTCTAAGAGAAAATCCTAAAAATCAATAGTTTTGAGACAACAAAGGGAAGTTTGAACCCAATTGGTTGGGTCCCTATATCGTTACTGCAACTTTTGGCTTTGGTGTCTATCAACTCTCAACATCAGAAGGAGAACACTTCCGTGAACTGATCAACACCATCCATCTGAAGAAATTCTTCACTTAAATTTTCTTTGCTCCAGTAGCCTATACAACTAAAAAGTCCTGAAGAAATCCTAAAAATCAGAAAAAGTCCTGAAGAAATCTTAAAAATCAGAAAAAGTCCTAAAAAAATCCTAAAAATCAGAAAAAGTCCTAAAAAAGTCCTCAAAATCAGAAAAAGTACTGAAGAAATCCTAAAAATCAGAAAAAGTCCTGAAAACATCCTAAAAATCCGAAAAAGTCCTGAAGAAATTCCAAAAAAAAAAAGAAAAAAAAAAGGAAAAAAGAGAGAAAAAGCCTTGGTGAAAACCTAGTAAACAGGCACCTTGGTAAAAAAAAAAAGGGAATCTCTACCAAGCAGGTGAAAACCTGAAAAACATGCGCCTCTTGTACTCAAGCACTCTGTCTATCAACACAATGTTGGCATTCCCTCTTTCATGCATCTTTGCTTTCACTTGTACATATTTCAGTCACTTTCGTAACATCCTGGTTCATTGGAACCCTCATGGCTTAAAACCGATCAATGTACTAGTCTTAGGGTAATTAATCGAGCATATTACATGTCCTAAGCAGTATCAACCAAGTCAACCTTACGTCAGTGAAACCTGGTCATCCACTCCAAGTCAGTTACCCGTCTCCTGACTACTGAAGAGTTTTATCACTGAGTTAACAAGCAAAACAACATAACGGAAAACAATCACTAAATAGTTTGAGCTATGCATGGAAATTTTCTTTGTGTGCTGTCTTTTATATTGGTTTTCGATTATTATCCTTCTGAGTAACTCGAGGAAGTCTATTGTGACTAAGGGGAGCAAGGATTGGGGGCATAATATTTTCTTTGTTTTCTGCTTGTAGGAATGATCCCAATGATTTGGAAACATCTAAATTAGCTGGGCGTCTGTGATAAGAGCCTTCACATTAAGGTGAAATTGCCACACATACCTCGACTCCGCTTATTTGAATGCTACAGGGAGGTTCCGATCATTTCTTTGTCTGTTTTGAGGGAATTTCTTTATTGTGCAATCCGGGTCCATGTGTAATCTGTCTAAGGATGTGAACAAAGAAAAAAGGGTCATTGCGGACAAGATAATTAATATTGCACATGCAAAGAAAGGAACTCTACTCGGCCTGCTATAATTGTAAAACACTCAATGATGAAAAAAAAGCTTTTCAAATCCAGTGACTAGGTTTCGGTTGCATCTCATTTTGCATCTCATCTTGCATTTCATTTTTCATTTTTTGAATTTAGAGTGATTTCGGTATAATAACAATACTCTCTTTATCTTCTGAATGAGAGTTAGAAGCTTCATCATTTCTCAGCTAAGTGGTCTCTTTTTCATCATCATTTCTCCAATCGAGTACTTGTGTATTGAGATGTTAGCTGCATACATGAGCATTTAATATAGATTCATACATTTCATTATTACTCATCTGCATTCATCTTATTGCATAGAAAAATGAAAACATTGCATTATTCATATTACTCATACTCATTCATTTATGTGCATATGAAAAGAAACAAAAATAAACATCAATATTCCATTTGTATTCATTCATCCATGCTGAAAAAGAAATGCATACATGTAGAATAAAAGCATATAGAATGCATCTCATAAGCGAATCAACACAAGTACAATGAAATCAAATCACGAGCTTGTAAATCAACTGTCTTGAGTCCATTTTTGGGATTGAAATCAAAATCTGATGTCAACTCTCTCATCAAAATTTCACAAAATTTGGACCACTTAGCGCTAAAATTTCAAAAATTCCTCTGAATCAATTTGTGCTCAAACAACTTATCATCGCTAAATAAATTGCCTATCATCATGTCTCGCTATTTTTTGATCTCGCTCCCGAGGGGGCATACTCGTGACTTTATGACCTCACATTCTTCAATGTCGAGAAAATTTTCAAATCTTAATCGAAAGTCGAGCAAAAAATGTTTTTCAACTAAAGAAAATCAATCAAATAAGACCTCATTGCTAGGGACATCTCAACTTCATCACTTTATAGCAAGTTGAGATTTCTCAATCATCTTAATCAAATCAATCTCTAGGGGCATGTCAGTTTCATTGCTTCATATCAAGCTGATATTTGTCTTTTATCTGAATCAATATCTTAACGTTAATCAGTTTCATCGCTTTTCATCAAGCTGATTATTCGTTTAAACTCAATCGCTTCATTGATTATTGATTTACTAACCATGCATCTAATGACTTAATTGAAGTGTTGTGAATTCTAGATACAGATACATGTCCACTTTTCACACACACATACTATGTAGTAAGTCTTAGGGTTTTGATGCCAACCTAGTTGTAAAGGTTATTTATGTCGGTAAGGTTTATTTTTTGAAGTGTTGGTGATTTTGAGAAGTGTGTGAAGCCAAACCAGGGTGTGTGAGAAGATCTTCTAGAGTGATGTAGACTTAGAACTTAATTGGATCTGATTAAGAAAACAATTGAGTGCTATACATAGATCGTTCACTATTGTTATCTAACAATTACAACAGCTAAAATCCCTTAACCAGGTAGGTCCTAACAAACCTCACATTGTAAAATCCCCTAACAGGGTGACTCAATATCTGAGTTCTAAATCCTCTTGCGAGGTTGATCCTAATAGATCAAAGCGCCTAATAGGGTTGAGGTATATCCCTTAACTGGATGACTCCTAACAAGGTCTTCTCCTAACAAAGCATCATTGTAAGATTCTAACCGGGCTTGGCTCCTAACAGGGCGCATTTCGGAAGAGTGCAAAATATTTGTGGGTACCAATTCCCACCATGGTTTTTCCCTATTTGGGTTTCCACATGAAAATCATGGTGTTCATATGGTGAATGTTTTTTTTACTTTCAGTTTAAGAATGGTTAATGAACACATAATGTGCAACATTGATATATCAATTTAGAAGATTTTTACTAGTAGATATCGGTACTAGTAAATGACTCTAATGTTTGTCTATGTTTGATTTGGTGAAAGTTTTTTGAGTCTAAGTTTCTGATTTCAAATTATTATTAATACTGATTCACCTCCTCATCTCAGTATTAACCGGATCCTCTAAGATTAACAATTGGTATCAGAGCATTGGTCCTTTGTGTGCAGAAAGCCTAACAACTTGAGGGAAATATTTTATGAAAGATGATGAATAAGGGGGGCCCCAAGTTTACCAAGGACAACTACCAGATATGGAGTGATCAGAAGAAGATCTAAATTAAAGGAATGGGTTCACAATATTGGAATCATGTGATAACCAAGTATGTTGCTCCTACTACCAATCCCTTGACACCAGATTAACTTAAAGAACAACAAGAAAACATTCAGGATCTTGAAGCAATTGTAAGTACTTTGTTTGACTCTGAGTATATTGATATTCATGGATTAGAAATTGCAAATGAGGTATGGGAGAAATTTAATTTAATTTATGGAGGAGATGAACATGTACAAAGGGCAAAGGAAGAGAGTTTGAGAGGAAAATTTGATGATATGAAAATGGTTGATAGTGAGAACATAGATCAATATGGTCTAAGGATTAAGGAAGTTGTAGGTGGTATAAAGAGTGATGGCGGTAAGATTGAAGATGATATGATTGTTAGTAAAATGCTTAGAACTCTTTTACCATAGTATTCTATCAGAGTGTCTGCTCACTAATACATTTGGACTAGATTTCTGACAGAGGTTTCGGATGGAGAAGGTATATTGTGGCAAAATTTGATTTTTTTTTTGAAAAAATGCCCGCATTCATCGTAATTCTAAGAGCAACTTCCCATTTGGTTTTGACGAAGAAGGCATTAGCATTGAGAATTTTCTTTTTTTCAAAAAAGTGCTCGAGTTTTTCGTAATTTCGATGATAATGGCCATTACTTAAAAAAGAAGAAGAGGGGAATTCATTTGTGCATTGCGATTTCGTGTAGGCATCTGTGGTGACTTCAACCCCTAAGAACATCAAACCTGCGTCGAAGGCATTTGTGGCAATTCTTGTAATCCCGCGTAGGAGGTAGATTCAAATTGCCCTAGTTTTTAATTTCATGTTGCAAAAAATATACATGTGGTGGTTAATTGCCCTAGTTTAATCTCGTAAAACCATAGAACTATGATTGAGGAGTGAGCATTCAATTTTGTAGCAGCAATCCCTTCCTCCTGTATACATGCGTGTTGATTGTTCACATGAGATCACATCTCTTTGTGGCATCATATCAAACAATTCATGAGCCTTATCCATGTTTCCACATTTTGCATTCATGTCAAGCAAGACATTTGCAAGTACAACACCTAATAAAAATTCCTCTATCTGTTTTGCTTTGATGGATGTCCATACCCTGTTCCAAAGCTCCCATTTTTGCACAGGTAGGGAAGATGCTAGCAAAGGTTGTGGAATTTGGCTTTATGCCTTCCAATTTCATTTGCTTGAAAGTGTCTAAAGCCTTTTCGACAAATCCATTTTGTGCATATCCAACAATCGTTGCAGTCCATGAGACAACATTTCTTTCAGGCATTCTATCAAACAGTTTACTTGCCTTGTCTATGCTTCCACATTTTGCATACATTTATACAAGGGTAGTTGCAACTACAACATCTAACAAAATTCCTCTATCCTTTATGCTTCGATGAATCACCATACCCTGTTCCAAATCTCCCATTTTGGCACAGGCAGGGAGGATAGTAGCAATGGTCGTGGAATTTGGCTTTACACCTACTGATTGCATTTGCTTGAAAGTTTCTAAAGCCTTCTCAATAAATCCATTTTGTGCATATCTGACAATCATTGCAGTCCAGGAAACCACATTTCTTTGAGGCAATCCGTCAAACAGTTCCTGTGCCTTTTCTATTCTTCCACATTTTGCATACATGCTAACAAAGCAGTTGCAACTACATCTGACAAAATTCCTCTATCTTTTATGCTTTGATGGATGTCTATACCCTGTTCCAAAGCTCCCATTTTGGCATAGGCTGGGAGTACACTGGCAAACGTAACTAAATAAATGCAATGTTTAGCTCCAAAGACATCAAACCACTACTAACAAAACCGAGAGTCTAAAATATGATAGGGAATAGTGTGAGCTATCCTGAAATAAAATATTTTATTTTCAATTTCAGCTAAAACATAATTACTCAGCCATTTAATGTTATTAATAAGTGTTTAATTTATGAAAGAGATAAATGGTTGGCCACAAGTACATGAGTTACTAAATACACACAAATAAGTGAATTTGATATTCAAAACTACCTACAATGAATTCAATTCTTGTCCATTAGTCATTTATGTTTGTAATAAGCATCTTTCTTAGTTTTCCTTAATCTTTATTCATAGTTATGTGATTATTTCACATTCTATAATTAGGATATCAATTGCTATGGCTGAACACTAGCATGATGTTTGTGTTGTGGTATAGATGCATGGAAACATAATTATGGGATTGTTATATTATAGAGATCATAAATATAGATATCACATATTAGTTCTAGGTCTTCTATGATTGAGTCTAAAGTTGACATACAGTCATAAAGCCATTATTAGCAAATATATCCATTTCTAGTAAAGACAATTGAGAAAGTCATTTTGATATTGAGAGTTTCTTATTTGTTTACCTATTGATCATTATTAAGCTATAATATTTAGGTCTATTTATCTCTCTCACAAACCTCTGTAAGTGTCCTAGATTGTCCCTACTACTCACTCTTCAATGAAATTGTGGAGTTCTAAAGATTTGTTGCATAAGATGGTGTTGAATGTATCAAGAAGGCTAGCATGGAAGGCATGTTCAATCTTCCACTTGTACAACTTACAACAAATGATTTATTGATAGAAGATATTCTTGAAATAGGGATACAATCGAAAGACAAGTAAGTAAATACAAACCTCCTCAATTGAAAGTAAAATCTGTGTATAAAAAGAGTAGATTGAAACCTAATCCATAAACACAATAGAGATATCGATGGAGACTTAATTGGATGTAGCATGTCACACCAAAGTTGTTAGAGTATGATAAGCTAGTACATAATGTTTCCTAAAGCCACATTAGTAGTTTACCCAGATCATTATCTACCAAAACTAACTATAGTAATCCTTTTGAGGATTCATTTCATGGTGCTAGATCTTCATTTAGTTCCACTTCTTGTTGGAGAAAAGAATAGTTATTTCTTGAGGTAGATGAATATCCCATCAACAAAGGACAAGACCTTTTCTAGAATATAACAAATTCTACTCCAACAAAAGATTATGGGGGTTTCACTAGAGATATTGAATAAGAGATAGACTTCTGCTGTTGCATTAAAAGCATTGGCATGTTCTTCATTTATTGATGCAAACTCTTTGTGATGCCACCACAACCAACAAAGGTGTAAAAAGTTGTTTGCAATGCATGGATTTTTAGGATTGCCCTTTGAGAAAATAGAATTAAAGTATGGAAGCAGGATTTGCCATCTCTTGAGGGAATCTTGATGAAAAATAATTTTAAAATATTTGGGCAAGCTTATATGCAAAAACTCATTCTTCCTGATGGGTTTATGTACAAAAATAAGCACGAATTAAGTGGTAAAGGGGCTTCTGGAAACAAGAGGGACAGAGAGGCAGTGGAAGTGAAAACTTATGGTGTTGTGTCTGCTCCATCTCAGAATGGGAATGGAAAAGGTGCTGCAAGAGGAGCTGAGAAGGGTGTTGGAAGAAGTTGGGGTGTTTACATTCCCCCATTTAAGCTAGCTCAAATGATGAAAGATGTTGAAGACAAGAGTGGTGTGGAATACCAGCACATGATATGGGATTCCCTTTAGAAGAGTATTAATGGGTTAGTAAACAAGTTAAATGTATCTAACACCAAGAACATCATTCCAGAGTTGTTTGCAAAGAATCTCATCCATGGGAGTGGTCTATTTTGTAGGTCTTGTATGAAATCCCAAATGGAATCCCTTGGATTTACAAATATTTTTGCTGCGTTGGTTGCTCTGGTAAATACAAAATTTCCTGAAGTTGGCAATCAGCTTTTGCAAAGAATTATTTTGCAGCTTAAGAGGGCATACAAACGCAATGACAAGCACATGTTGATAGCAGCAACCAAATTCATAGCTCATTTAGTGAATCAACAAGTTGCACATGAGGTCGTTGCCTTGGAACTTCTCACCCTTTTAATAGAGAACCCCATACATGACAGTGTAGAGGTTGCTGTTGAGTTCGTGAAATAATGTGGTTCTGTGTTGCAAGACCTTTCACCCAAAGGTCTTTATGGGATTTTTGAAAGATTTAGAGGTATTCTCCATGAGGGGGAAATTGACAAATGAGTACAATTTTTAATTGAAGGCCTTTTTGCAATTCGCAAAGCTAAGTTCGAGGGTCATCGAGTTGTGTGTCCAGATCAGTTAACACATGAAGTTTTCCTAGAAGATGAACTTGATCAAGAAGCTGGTTTGGATGTTTTCAAGCCAGATCCTGATTTCTTAGAGCATGAGGCAACCTATGAAAAACTAAAGAAAGATATCCTTGGAGATGCTTCTTCAAATGAAGTAGAAGGGGAGAATGATTTAGGTGAGGATTCAGATGATGATGATGATGATGAAGAGGAAGGTGATGAAGCACTGAGAATACAACATGAGATAGAGACAAACTTGGTCAATTTAAGACGTACAATTTATTTGACAATTATGTCAAGTGTTGATTTTGAGGAAGTTGGTCAGAAGCTACTAAAGATTAAGCTTGAACCTAGTCAAGAGAGAACATACCTTTGTTATTATGGTCTTCTTGGGCAAAGATTCTGTATGATCAATAAAATTTATGAGGAATTTTTTGATAAGTGATTTGTACAACAGTATTCTATGATACACAGACTAGAAACAAATAAACTACATAATGTTGCAAATTTTTTGCCCACTTACTTGGCACAGATGCTCTTGCATGGCATTGTCTTGCTTATATACGTCTGACAGAGGAAGATACTACTTCCTCTTCCCATATTTTTATAAAGATTCTCTTGCAGGAGCTGGCAGACTAGCTTGGTATATTGTTGCTTAATGAAAGGTTGAATGATCCAACAATGCAGGAGTCTTTTGATTCAATTTATCCAAAGGACAATCCCAAAAATTCAGGGTTTGCTATCAATTTATTTACTACTATTGGTCTTGGTGGTATCACTAAGAGTTTACGTGAGTATTTGAAGAATATGCCAAGGCTTGTAATGCAACAGCAAAAGTCTATTCCTAAGTCAGATGAATCTACCTCTAATGACAATTCTTCTAGTTCATCAGGTTCATCAGCTTCTGATACATCAGACTCAGATTCTGAGAGTGAAAATGATAGTGAGAGCAGTAAGGAGTCACCAAGAAAGTAAAATAATTCAAAGCATGACAATGAGTATGAAAAAACAAGAAGAAAGAAAAGGGCGAGGGAATCTGACTCAGAGGATGGAAGTGACAGTGAAAAAATCAGAAGGAAAAAGAAAAGGAATTAAAAATCTTTCTAGTCAGTTATTCAAGGCTCCAGTAGACAACGTTTTCCTGGACTATGACAAACAAAATAATCACTCCCAAGTGCTTTGGTTTTATAACAGATGATTATAAGATGCTACAATGTTGTCTTATGTATTTTAATACCCATGTGTTTTAGAGTTCTATACTTGATAGGTAATGGATAAATAGTGTTAGGAGGAGAAAATATTGAAGGCCAAGTGCAGATTGTGATAATACTAGATCAATGAATCTTGTTATTTATTGAGTATTTCTTGTTTTCCATGTTGTGTGATGTACCATAAGCAAACTAGAAATCTAAATTCAATAAGATGCTTTGTTCAATGATGATAATTTCTATTTTCTTGCCTGTGAAGAAAGACCATGTCAGACAATATCAACGAACAACAAAATAAGGAGACAATTGCTAGATTGTGGTCTAACTTGAAAAGAAAAGGTGATGGAAAATGCTATTGTCCATGCAAAATTTGTAAGTGGTTAAAGACTAGAAGACTTCTAATCAAAACAACGAAGAAACTTTGTAGGCTTCATGGTCACATTGAAGGTGGACATGATTATCATCCATTGGTAAGTTTTTCATTATATCGTTTTGACAATTTATATACATAATAAATCATGTGATGATGAGATCATGATCACGATTTATTTATGTTTATCAATTTTATATAGGTTGAGCACCCCAGAGCACATGGTATGGATCAACACAACCCTGAGAATATGGTTTTGGAAGTGGACAAACATGGAGGTGTGAATATCAAAGCTGAAGATAATGATCCCATGGAAGATGACGATCATGAGCCAGAAAACACAATTGAAGATGATGGTACAAATACATTGATCCATGACTCATTTAGTACTCGCGCAGCTGATCATGATGATGAAGATGATCTTGATGTTGTTCATGATGTCCCTCTACTTGAGAAGGCATTTGAGGCCCTTTACGAAGGCTCGTAGGCAACTCTTCTCTCTGCTATATTGTTGTTGGTGAAATTGAAGGTTATGAATGGTTTATCCAGCATAACTATGTCACATATGTTAAGGTATGTCATTTATGTCATAATAAATTGTGAATCATGTTGTACCATTAATATTCTTTATTATAACAAATTATATTTTTTTGTTGTAGATTGATAGGTGATTTTTTGTTACAACCATCAAATATTCTACCTCGCTCATACCGAGAATTATCTGTCGTTATGAAAGATATTGGAATGGAGTATCAAGCAATAGATGCTTGTCCCAATGATCATATTATATATCACAAACAACATGAATTTCAAACTGAATGACCTGAATGTCATATCAATAGATATCAAACAGATCAAATAACAAAAAGGGTTCCTCACAAGGTTCTTCGCTATATTCCCATTATTCCATGTATGCAATGATTATTCAAGTGGACTAGCTTGGCACAATTTATGGATTACCATGGACACAATAGAAGTTGATATGACATTATTTGAATGCTTCTGAATGTTTTAACATTTATGGACATAGAAAAAAAGTGGCCACACTTTAAAGAAGAACCTCATAATCTCAGGCTTTCATTGGCAGTGGATGGTGTCAATCCATTTGGAGAGATGAGATCTATTTACTCAGTGTGGCCTATTTTTGTTATCAACAATAACATTCCTCCATGGATGTCAATAAAGAGGGAGCA
Source organism: Cryptomeria japonica (assembly GCF_030272615.1). NCBI lineage: Eukaryota > Viridiplantae > Streptophyta > Pinopsida > Cupressales > Cupressaceae > Cryptomeria > Cryptomeria japonica. The sequence continues at coordinate 774,511,542 of NC_081409.1, read as the reverse complement.
CATAATGTTGGCAATGATTGTTCCAGGTATTTTATCATTTAAATATAGCCATCTAAATTTTATTATAAATATTGCAGTAAAATCGTCATAATAATTGTAGTCACATAAATCTGTCCACTTAATTAAATGAATACTTAGTATTTATTTGATTATTTAACCATCAATTAATAATTAATTAAATTAATATTTAATTAATTCATCTTAACCCTCTTCTCCTATTAATTAAATAAATTATTCAATTTATTTGATTTAATTCACTTAACCAAATTCAGACCATTAATTAAATAAATAAATCATATTTATTTAATTAAATATTCTCTCACATTTAAATAAATAAATCATATTTATTTAATTAAATATTCTCTCACATTTAAATAAATTAATATTTATTTAAATCCCCCAAAATCCCACCTCTCACATTTAAATAAATTAACATTTATTTAAATCACCTTTATCCTCTACCCACTTGCATTTTCCTACAAATGCAAGTTGCACAATTATTTTAAATAAATAATTTATTTAAATCACCTTTATCCTCCACCCACTTGTATTTTCCTACAAAAGCAAGTTGCACAATTATTTTAAATAAATTATTTATTTAAAATCCTATTTATCCTCACCCACTTGAAACTTTTAATGGTTTTCCTTAAAGTATTCAAACTTGATGGCTTCTTTCTATAGTCTTCTTAAGACTTTAATGGTTTTCCTTAAAGTCTTCAAGCCTTTAATGGTTTCCCTCAAAGTCTTCAAGCATTTTAATGCTTTATCTTCATTTTTCTCATTTAAATAAATTAATATTTATTTGAATATTTATCCAAATGCAAATTACACCATTTAATTGAAATAAATGATTTTATTTTAATTGAAAATGCCAAAATTTCTCCCACTTGCATTTTCCTACAAAATCCACTTGCATGCCTAAACCCCTTCTAGAATTTTCTAATCACTTCTAAATAACCTAACCCCTTCTCTAAACTTTGTCACATTCCTAAGCAAAAGGGAAGTCACTTCTCAAACCCTCAAAGTCTTTGATAACCATTAAAGGCTTTCAACCTTCAACCACTAAATGGCTCAAAGTCTTTGATAACCATTGAAGGCTTTCAACCTTCAACCACTTAATCCCCAAAGTCTCCAATAACCATTAATGGTTACCTCAAACCCTCCCACATGGTTAAAACATTTGTTTTGACTCAACCTCTACCCAACCCAAAGGTCTCATCAGGCTATTAATGCTTTGACCATGATTATCTCTTAAACATTTGCACAAAGGTTTATCCTTGGATTAACTCTTAATCTAGTGGGTAATCTTAATTTGGACTTGACCCTTAGCCTCTAGATAACCATGAGGTCTTCTCAGGCCTTTAATGCCTCCAACCTCTTCTCTCAACCCAATTCTATGTTGACACTTGTCACCATTTTATTGGTGCCAATTGTGCACATGGATCCCCAACTTTCAAACTTGGCCCTTGATTAAACCATTCAATCTTAACCCTTCATTTCCCCATTTCTTCTATAAATAGAACCCTTCTCCTCAAGCAAAAGGAGAAGCATTAGAGTATTGTTGTTATATTGGCATTAGCATAGAGCTTTCTCAGAGCATCACTATCTACACTTGCATAGCATTTGCTTATCATATTCAACTATCTTGAATCTCCATATGGCATCCATGGCTAGTGCTAAAAGCTGAGAGCTACACTCATTTGGGACTTAGAGAGGAGAGGAACAAGGGAGGAGCAACTATGAGCATCTTGATTAGCTATTTTATTCTATGTTTATATGCTTTCTATTTCATGCTTAAATATCTCTCTTGATATGCCTGTTTAGGATAATCTTTTGTTGCTAACACTAATGTTTGTTTCTTGTGCTCTTGTGTGTGTTGCCATCAAATAGATTTTCTAATCCTTTTTGCAGAGCATCATTTGGTGAACCTGACGTGAATCCAAACACCACAAAGATCAACTTTTTTTTTTTTAACCAATAACATGTTTGAATGTTGAAAATGTCACACAGGTTGCACTTTTGACATTGTTTTGGTGTGTTTGACATTGTTTTGGTGCTATTCACCTTGTTTCAGCGCTTTTCCCTTCTCTGTCTTTCCCTTTCTTTTAGTGCGTTTGTGTTAAATAGCGCCTCTGTTCAAACGCAGACTAGCGCTATTGTAACAGAACGTTGTACAAATCACCTTGTAACCAAAAAAAATAAAAATTAGGCTTGTAGAAGCCCACCAAAACATGCGGATTTTTCTAACTAATTGTCTTTTATGCAGGTTCTAATCTTTTTGTGCAGGGGAAGGAGTTAGTTTAAATGCTTTAAAAGTTTCTTTTTTACTTTCTTTCAAAAAAAGTTGGTTAAAAAGAATCCATTTTTCCTTCTTGCACAAGTTAAAATAAACCTCACATTTTATTTTAGAGTGCATAAAATGAACCTCAAACTTGTTTTTGGTGCTTAAAAAGAAAATTCATCTTTCTTTATTGCCAAAAACAAAAAACAAAAAAAAACAACAAACTTCAAAATTTTGCTTTCATTGCAAGTTAGGGATACATTTTGTTTTGGTGCTTAAAATCAACAAAACAAATTTTCTTTCTTACATCAAACTTAAAATCACAAGCCACACTTCAATTTTTGGACAAATAAAAAAAACAATCCACTTGTTTTGATTTTTGCAAAAATAAATTTTACTTCAAGCAAACGTGTTTTTCTTTAAGTTGACCAGGATTTCCGAATTCTAGGTTACAAAACACATTGCCTTTGAAGTTAAAAAGAACACCATGGCTGTTGGAGCAACATCTCCAAATAGTTAGATCACATTTGTAATGGTGGATTAAAAAGAACAAGTGTCTTTCGTACTTGGCACACTTGTGCAAAAAGTCAGTCGAGTGGTCCTACCTCTAACACACACTATCCTCTCCCTTGGCTTTCGTGGTCCTAGGTGCAAGAGAAAAGTGTTAGTAACACTCAAAATTTTATCTTTTTAAGAGAGGCCTGCCAAGGGATCGATACTCTTGGGAACAACCTCGAGCGGTAAATCCTTCGAGCCGCTATAGAAATCAGGTGAGAGCGAAAGCTGTAGCCTTGGGTATAGCTGTTCCTACAGTGTAACTGGCCGAAAGGACAAATGGGCCCCACCACCAGTTACAAGGCTCTTAAGTGAGTCATTGCAGAATGAACTTATGTCCAAAAACATCGAACATGACTAAACACTTTTAAGTAGTAGCCCACCCGTTCTATTGATTGAGAATATTTGCGATATAATTTAGTGCAAGAGCATAGATGGTTTTGCTCCCAAGATACTCACCATACATATTTCCTTCAGTAGAAACATAGCTTTTTGAAAAGTCACTTGTGGCTTGATAAAAGTGGTGACTCCCCCATCATAGGGATCATCTATTTGTTATGCTCGTGCAAGGCTTAGTATATCACATCCTTACCTGCCACGACGGGATTCATAAGGTATGTAGTACCAAAGTCGAAGAAATATCAAGATGTGGGCTAAATTTATCACAACTGGCCATTTGACCTTAGGGATAAAAAGTGTTTGAAGTGTGTTCATTTTAAAGACCAAGTGCAAATTGAGCCGACTTCAGGCTTTGGAAATACACCTTAAAATACATCTAAAGGAAGGGTCATATACAAGTCCAAGGATTGGGTTAATCTAGACCCATACTCATTTGTGCCTTTTAGGCAACATTCTTGTGTTTGTGTGCTTGCTTTGTTTTCTTGTCAAAGAAAAATCAGAAAATCACTTCCCAAAAACAAAGTATTCATCCAACCAAACATCTGTCAAAACAACCAAAAAAACATCAAAAACAAAGTGCAACCAACAAAGAGACAACTTTTATGACCATTCTTCACATCTTGTGAAAGAAGAAGCGTCATTAGAATATCAACTTGAAAAGAAGACCATTAAGCTCAAAGGCTTTGATCAAAAGGAGGAAATTCTTCTATATTAATCGACAAATCTTTGTCTCACATAGAGTCTTTCTGCGTCACATGCGTCTCTATCTTCAAGGCAAAACAAACGAATTTGATTCCGAATCATTGAACCGCAGAGCTTTTATGCAATATAGAGCTCTAAGTTATCAAAAAAATCAAGGAGGAAAGATTAATCCCAACTTTTTCCCCAACATCTGCATCACCTACAACACAGCTCGAGAAATACCTCCAACACCTGAAAGGGAAGAGGTAGAGTTTGTCCCATTTGTGACACAAAGTTTTTATTGAAGTTGAAAACATTTTCATCCATCATCTCACTCATACATCATCACTTCATCATCAATCCGTCCCAACTCTCAAAACATTAAGAGGTTCTTGTCCCAAGTTCTCTTTTAGATATTGCTTGAAATCAAACACATCACATCACTTTTTAGATTGTTTCTACATCTAGGATAAGCTCATCCTAAGAGACACATCTACGCAGGTTAAAACTAGTTCATGAGTGAATCCTCTCATTACTAGGTAGTTAAATCTGTAACACATCTCAGATTTCTCTACACCTTATCACATCAAAACTTATCAAACAAGCAAGCAATTCAAAGAAGGAATTTCGGTTACATCTACCTTAAAAGTGCTAGAGATCCACGTGCAACACAATTCACCAAATCATCAATCTCTCATTTCATCAAACACTCATCATCATTTTCACACAACTTCAACAAAGACTCATAAAAAAAATGGCTCAAACCCGATCACAGTCGAGACAACGAGAAATAGAAAGAGAAGAAGAAGAAGAGGAAAATCTCAATGAATTTCAAGAAGCACTTGGAGGAAATGTAGATGACGAAAACCCAAGTACTCCCACTCCTGCAACAATAGAAAGGGCTCAGCATAACCCTCTCTTTAACAGATTGTTTGACAAAATACTCAGGAGCAATGCGGATGCTCACTTCTTAAGACTCGCTCAAGAAGGAGCCAAACTCCCCTCTGAATTTGATCTTGCCCAATTAAGACAAGCATCAGAAAGACAAAGTCGTCATGAAGAGGAAAGAGGTAGAGATCCCATCAGATATAACATTCCTCGAGGTAACCCACCACCTCCTCCTCCAAATGAAATGGATATGTTGCGGCAACAAGTTGAGAGTGTCGCCCAACAGCTTCATAGTGGTGTCAAGATTACCCAATTCTCCCTCAATGACATCTGTCCCTATCCTTTTGACAGGAATCTTTACATGCCACCCTTTCCACGAGGATTCGAAACACCCAAATTCAAAAAATATAGAGGAAAGGGAGATCCTCGTGATCATGTCCGAGAATTTCATTCCGCTTGTCTTGAAGTGGCATATGAAGACACCTACCTAATGCACCTTTTTCCCCAAAGCTTGGGAGGAACAACCACATCATGGTTTTCCCGACTACCAGGTGGCATTAGAACATTTGAGGAACTCATCCAAAGTTCCTAGCTCATTACTCTCATAACATTGAACGCGATGTCACCATGGCTGATCTGTGCAACACAAAACAAAAACTAGGTGAACTATTCTCAGTATTCTTGCAACGATGGTGCCAAATGTCTAGCAGACGTTCTCTTTAGTTACCTGAACGAGAACTAGTGGAAATATTCATTTCCAACTTAAACGAAGAAATGGAATTTCACCTGGATGTTAAAGACACAGACTCATTTAATGATATGATCACCAAGGGTTTAAAATGTGAACGGGAACTCATCAAGAAAGGACTCATCAAAATCTTTAATGAACCAAAAGATGGTCCTCATCCACGCTTCAATAGCGATAAACCAAACTTCTAGAATAAAAACAAGAATATTGTCAATGACAGGGTTGTGGATGCCAGGACTGTCCAAAATGCACAACCTGTGGTTCGGTTTGCAGGACAAAATCCTCCACCTTAGAATAACATAAATGTTCCGTCCAATCAAGGTCGCATCACATCTCATGATGAACTTAGACCTCGTCAGCAAAAATAGAAATGCACATACACTCCCTTAGGGGAACCCATTGAAACAGTATTGCGACAACTCCTCTCTCAAAATTTGGTTACTCTACCTAAGCTATCAAACTATGAGCCTCAAGTCAAACCAGCATGGTGGAGAGATACTGAACACTGTGAATTCCATCAAGGAAGAGGGCACAAGACAAGTAATTGTCACCGATTGAAAGATCTCATTCAGGATCTTATTGATCGAGGAGAAATTGAAATTGAAGGACATAACCCTAAAACAACCAATAATGATCATTTGATGTTCAAAAATCCACTTCCATCACAAGATCAAAGGGATCCTTCCACTTCCAGGCGAGGCACTGATACCACTGATTATACGCAGGCTGCGTATAATTACACTGTAAATCATCTGTATGATGCCAATGAACAAGTTGCAACTATAACCTTCAAAAATCCCAACTCAAATTGCAATGTTGTTACGCGTCGCGGCAAAGTTACCATAAAGGCAGCTCCACAAGGCACCACCTCCATCCCAAAGCAGTACAATCTTGTGGAACAATTAGACAAAACCCCTACACTTATATCCATTTTAGAGCTTTTGCGTCTATCGCCATCTCATAAAACTATCTTGGATCAAGCACTCCAAGAGGTGTCAGTCCCTGCAAATCTGAATACAGACCAATTTCAAGCCATGGTTGGAAATCTAAAGTCCTCACCTTGTCTCACTTTTTCTGAAAGTGACAACTCTTCCTTCCAGCAACCTCATAATGCCTCACTCCACATCGAAGGATTTATTAACCAGCATAGGATCAAGTGAGTCTTGATAGATAATGGAGCAGGCCTGAACATTTGTACACTACAATTGGTCACAGCATTGGGCTATGCGGTAGAATCAGTGGATCCTCGTAAGAAGATCACAATCAAAGCCTATGACGATGCAGAGCGTTCATCCAAAGGAGCTGTGGTACTACCAATCCGCATGGGCCTTGTGGTAAAGCACATCATCTGTCAGGTTCTGGACCTTCCTCTGCCATACAATCTATTATTAGGGAGACCTTGGATACATGCCATGCAAGCCGTTCCATCTACCTAACATCAATGTATTAAGTTCCCACATAACGGTGTAGAGATCACAATTCTGGGCGATGCAAACCCCTTTGCATTTTGCCATAATATCAGCCATCAACCAGAGATTACTGTTCCTAATAATAGAGAAGCCATTTCCTCCACATTATATATAAAACTAGCCTCTCTTGCCAGTTCGAACACCACTATACCAAAGCAAGAAAAGCTTAAGATGAAAATAGCAGAGGAAGGTCTCGGGGAATACAACTTGAGTCAACTCTTTTGTTTGGGATAGATGCCCACTTCTCCTAGAACACATGTTAAACCACAGCAGTTACTCCAACAACCACTAATCACGCCTGCATGTGCTTTGATGCCTTTCATCCTTGGAAAGAGTCAAGAAGAAGAAACCCAAGATGAGGACTTAGCAAAATGGATCTATAAAGATCCCATTAGCACTGATCTACCACAAGTTAAACTTCCTATGGATTAGTATGGCAAAGGCCTCCTCATTATGCAAAGAATGGGGTATGATGGTCAGAGTGCTTTCGGATATTGCAAACAAGGACGACATGAACCTCTGCTGCCAGAATTAAAGCCCAAAGGTAATACAGGCCTAGGCTTTGAGAAAGAAATCTTTCCTAAACTCAGATTCAAAGGAAAACCCAACAAACAATTATGTCAACCTACTGCAAAAAGGACACCTTTCATCATTAAAGCAGCCTCAAGCACCATCCCAACTGCCCCATCGAGGCTCACAACCCCAACACAACCATCTACAATACCAATCATCCCACCAATCAAACCAGTAATCCCATTCGCAATAGCCATTACATCCATAGTACCATTAGCAGCAGCATCTATGGTACCAGCAGTTCCCGCAGAAGCCACTGAGTCAACACTACCGATACTTCCTGTGCCAGATTCTTTTATCCCGCATCATACTTCGGGGCGGATGCCAAACCTTTCAGCTGCAAAAATATAACAATAAAACATGGATCTTCCAGTGAAACCCACACTGTGGCACTGTTTGATCCGACAAAAGTAAAAAGAAAGAGCGTATCCAATGGTGAAAACCTCTCTAAGGTGCCTGAGGATGAAGGGTTTGACATTCTCCCTGCTAGTACACAACAGGAACGATCAACGATTCTCATCGAGGAAACCAAAGACTACAATGTGGGGACTCCTGAAAATCCTCATCTCATACATCTGGCATCTCTTCTCAATCTAGAGGAACAGCCTAAATTTATAGAGTTCTTCCAAAAGAGTTAGATCAACTTTGCATGGTCATATGCAGACATGCCTGGGCTTGATCCTAATTTAGTCATGCATCACCTCACCGTAGCAGAAGGAGCCAAACCTGTCAAGAAGAAGCTTTGTAAGATGCATCCCCAGATTGTAGTGCTAGTCAAAACAGAACTCAAGAAACTCCTAGATGTTGGTTTCATTAGGCCAATTGATTATGCAGAATGGATCTCCAACATTGTGCCTATCGGCAAACCAAAAGGGGGCATCCGCATTTGTACTGACTTTAGAGATCTGAATAAGGCATGTCCTAAGGATGACTTCCCCCTTCCAAATATCGACATCATAGTGGGTCTGACAGCAGGACATGCCATGCTTTCACTCATGGATGGATTTTCAGGATACAATCAAATAAAGATCGCACCAGAGGACCAACATAAGACAACCTTCACATGTCAATGGGGCACATATTACTGGAATGTAATGCCCTTCGGTCTAAAGAATGCAGGAGCCACCTATCAAAGAGCAATGACCACCATCTTCCATGACATGATGCATACCATGATGGAAGATTATGTTGATGACTTACTAGCAAAATCACTCACCAGAGAAGGGCATCTCCACATCTTAGATAAAATCTTTGATAGATTGGAACAATACCATGTTCGACTCAACCCAAAGAAATGTGTCTTTGGAGTGACCTCCGGGAAGCTTCTAGGATACATTGTCTCAAGCAAAGGTATTGAGGTCGACCCAGCAAAGGTAAAATCAATCATGGACATGCCACCACCAAAGAATATCAGTCAGCTAAGGACATTACAAGGGCGAATTCAATCCATCCAAAGATTCATTGCACAATTGGCCGATAAGTGTCACCCATTTACACATCTGCTACACAAGAACATCCGCTTTCAGTGGGATGCCCGATGCCAGCAAGCATTTCAGACGCTTAAAAACTATCTCATGAATCCACCATTGTTGATGCCACCAGATCCAAGTAGACCATTGTTACTCTATATCTCGGCAACAAGTACAGCATTAGGTGTATTACTGGCACAACATAATGCAGAAGGAAAAGAGTGTGCTGTTTACTACATCTCTCACACACTGGTAGGCTATGAACTCAATTACACCCCTATTGAGCGAGCTTGCCTAGCAGTAATCTTAGTAGCCACAAAATTGAGACACTATCTGTTAACACACAAGGTACAACTCATTGCAAAGATTGATCCACTCAAGTATTTACTTAACAAAGTAGCATTGACAGGCCACTTGGCCAAATGGGTGATGATTCTAAGTGAATTTGACATTGAGTATGTAGATCGTAAAGCTATCAAAGGTCAGGTTATTGCAGATCAGTTGGCCGATGCACCACTCACAGGCGATCATCCTCTTATTTCCAATTTTCCAGATGAGGAGATATTCATGATCACAGCAGCACAACCATGGAAACTATATTTTGATGGTTCATACACTAGGCACGGCTCGGGGGCAGGCATTTTGTTTATCACACCTCAAGGTGATAGCATCCCGAAGTCTTACAGGCTCACATTTCCATGCACAAACAATATAGCCAAGTATGAGGCCTTGATCACAGGACTCGGGTTAGCCATCCAATGGAAATTACAAGAACTGCAAGTATATGGCAATTTCCAACTAGTCATTCGACAAGCAACTGATGAATATCAGACCAAAGATGATAAACTCATGCCATATAAGCAAATGGTGGACACTCTAAAGACATCATTTACTACAATCACTTTTGAGCAGATACCAAGAGATCAGAATCGAGCTGCTGACGCTATGGCTACCATCGCATCTCTCCTAGATCTTCCACAAAATTCAACACGCTACGAGTTCTTGGTAGAACAGCTTTGGATCCCCGCTTATGATACCCCTGAATCCGAGATGATATGTCGCTTTGTCAGTTCTAAATCCCCATGGTACGGTGAGTTCTACACCTATCTCCGCGATCACACCCTTCCTCCCAACCAATCAAATAGCCAACGTAAAACCTTCATTCGCCAAACTGCTCGATATACCATTATTACCGAAACCCTATACCGACGCGGTCTTGATGGTACTCTCCTTTGATGTCTGGAACAAGATGAGATAACAAAGGCTTTGGAAGAGGTACATGAAAGAATTTGCAGGACTCATTCAAGTGGTCCATCACTAGCCAAGAAACTCATGCGAGCTGGATATTATTGGCCATCTATGGAAAAGGATTCCTACTACTTTGTCAGAAAATGCAAGAAATGTCAAGTTCATGGCAACCTGATACATGCACCGACCCAGGAACTGCAACCAATCACGACACCATGGCCTTTCTGTCAATGAGGCCTTGACCTTGTGGGTAAGATTCATCCATCTTCATCCAATGGCCATAAATTCATTATTACCGCCACCGAATATTTCACAAAGTGGATCGAAGCTGTTCCACTTACCCAGGTCACCGGCAAGCAGATCGCCTCATTCATTTTCAACTACATCATCTGCTGGTATGGTGTACCCATGTCCATCATCACAGATAATGGTCTTCCTTTCAAAAATCAGGATGTCCGTGAACTTTGTGAGAAATTTCATATCCAACACCGCTTTTCCACCCCCTATTACCCACAAGGCAATGGTTAGGCCGAAGCATCAAATAAGAACATATTAAGAATCCTCAAGAAGACAGTCAATGAGGCCAGCCATGATTGGCATGTTCAACTAAATCCAGCACTATGGGCATATCAAACTAGCATTCGAACCCCTACAGGTGCAACTCCTTATTCATTGGTCTATGGTGCAGAAGCTATCTTGCCTATTGAGGTCGAGATACCGTCACTATGGGTTTCCTTGCACAATCTCATTGATGATGAAGCTTACAGAGTCTCACGTCTTCAGGACTTAGAGTTACTTGATGAGAAGCGACAAGCTGCATACAACCATTTCAAAGCCTATCAGCAGTGCATGAGCAAAAGCTACAATCACCGAGTTAGACCTCGTACATTTGAGGTAGGTGATCTTGTTCTACGAGAGAATCCTCACAACCAACCAAATCGAGAACATCAGGGCAAGTTTGAATCAAACTGGCTAGGCCCATATGTTGTCACTGCTGTGTTCGGGTCCGGGGCATATCAGCTGGCTACTTCAGAAGGAGAACCGCTTACAGATCCAATCAATAGCATGCACCTCAAACGTTTTTATACCTAAGCTGTACAGAGCATCAGGCTCCCCTACATACCAGAAAATACCAAAAACATTCAGAAAAATGTCCTGAAGAAAATACAAAAACATTCAAAAAAAGTAAAGAAAAATCATGCATCCAAACGGTGAACAACCACTCTGGTGGCACCTTGGGTAAGTACGGTGGTGAAAACCTGGCAAACAGGCGCCACTCATAAAGGCTATGGCTCCATTGTCTTTCAGACTTGTTGCGATCACATCTACTTCATACATACATCCATCCATCCAAAAAACATGGCTTGTTATTCCTCTGCAATTATGATAGTACTCCATACATCTTGCATGGAAGTGGATTCTACATTGTCTTATGATTCATTAAGTTCTTCATTCAAACAATCATCAAAAATCCAAAAACATTCAAAAGTATCTTGCAAAAATACCAAAAACATTCAAAACAATTCAAAATCCAAAAACATTGACAAAACCGTTGAAAAATCACACAAAAACATGGCAACACCTTGTACATACCCATCCATGCAGATACCAAAATAAACATTGACAAACTACTCACACAATGACCATTTACCAATCAACCACACAATCAACATCAACATCAACAATCAAACTATCTTCAACAAGGATGCATCCTTCCTTACCAAAACAAAGACAAAAGTGACATTTTCTTTGACAAGAAAATTATGTTAAGCTATCAAATACTTGGTTGATTTGGGAGTACAATAGTTCGTTTATCTGTATCAGGATCTTGTAGCATCGTTTTGTATCGTTTGCGCATTATTTCCGAGGAAGTACTGGGGCATGTACTAATGGTGTCTACATGGGAAGCTCACCAAGCTATGTGATCTTATGCAAAATGCAGTCATAGATCACTACGGCTTGCTAACTACAGCGTATACCTCGACCATATGAGCATGAACCATTACCAAGGATCCATATTCTTTATTCTTTATGTATATACTGTTTGTTTGCATGTACAATGCTTTTTCTTTGGTTTCTCCTACCTCATCCAAACTGGATAAAGGTTTTATCTCTTATTACGGTATGCACTTGTCTCAGGATATGATCAGCCTAAGATCAAGGAGGACGATCCAAGTCATGCATGAAAGGAGATAATCCTTGCTTGTTTCGCAAGCAATACTCAGGTCAACTTGATCCATTATATCAAGTTGCTTCTATTAACTTGCTATATCAAAATCCATGTAAGCAATACTCTGGTCATCTTGAATCTTTATGTCAAGTTGCTTGTATTTTCTTACAACATTTTAAAGCTCGATGATCAAAAATAAAGCACCATGGATCGTCATTTCATCTCATATGTATATATTACATTCCGTTGCATTCCATCCATCCATACTTTCATAAATAGCTGCATATCATTCATACATAGTAATGAAAATGGATACTCTATTTTCCTCTTCTTCCATAGGAATGTAATAGGTCCTCCATTTCTTCTATCTAACATTGAACCCCCTCACCCTCCCCATCTCGATAATCACCATCACATACCCTACATCGTGTCCCAATCAACCTAATCAAGCCACGTTCATCACCATCCATCTCTAAATAGGAGGGATTGTGTTTCCTATCCTAAGTCATCCAATAAGTCAAGAAAGTTACTCTATCTGCATAGGTACATCAACTCATGCACACCTAGACTATCAATAGATACTCTGATCAAGTATCTTCGGGTCTCAACAGGTAATCGATCATGGTAACTTAGACTACAATAGGCATTTATCATAATGACCTAGTCTCAACGGGGTTGCCATGATTCCCCACAACCATCCATCACACGCACACACTATCAATTGATCAACCAATCAAACACAATCCAACAGACAATTACATCAATTGTCTACGTCTTAACGAGTGTTTTGCTTCATATACCTTGACTTCATCAGACAATTATATCAATTGTCTAAGTCACATCAGGTCACTTTGATTCACTTACTCAGACTTTATCATGTCCAAGGGACCAACTGACATCAACTGTCATGCTTTGACTCGACCAGGGCAATTATACCGATTGCACTAGATTGTCCAACCAATTTTGATCAATTGTATAGCATCAATTCAAACCCCACACTACATCTGCTATGTATCTCTTGCATGACCTCAGGGTACTCACTGGCTTGTTGTTTCTTCATATTCACTCCATTTTCTCCCATTCTTTCATCATTAGTTCTAATTTCTTCTATTCTACCTCCCCTCCACTTTTCATTCTTTTTCGAGAGATCGCCCGATTTTTCAAAAAAAATAAAATTCGACCCATCTCTCGAGGGGGCATACCACCCATTAAATTTACATTTTATGGGGCATTTCTTCACACCTATTTTTCTTTCTTTGAAATGACGCGATAAACTGCACCGTCTCAAAGAGGGGCAAATGTAGTCACATAAATCTGTCCACTTAATTAAATGAATACTTAGTATTTATTTGATTATTTAACCATCAATTAATAATTAATTAAATTAATATTTAATTAATTCATCTTAACCCTCTTCTCCTATTAATTAAATAAATTATTCAATTTATTTGATTTAATTCACTTAACCAAATTCAGACCATTAATTAAATAAATAAATCATATTTATTTAATTAAATATTCTCTCACATTTAAATAAATTAATATTTATTTAAATCCCCCAAAATCCCACCTCTCACATTTAAATAAATTAACATTTATTTAAATCAGCTTTATCTTCTACCCACTTGCATTTTCCTACAAATGCAAGTTGCACAATTATTTTAAATAAATAATTTATTTAAATCACCTTTATCCTCCACCCACTTGTATTTTCCTACAAAAGCAAGTTGCACAACTATTTTAAATAAATTATTTATTTAAAATCCTATTTATCCTCACCCACTTGAAACCTTTAATGGTTTCCCTTAAAGTATTCAAACTTGATGGCTTTAAAGTCTTCAAACTTGATGGCTTCTTTCTATAGTCTTCTTAAGACTTTAATGGTTTTCCTTAAAGTCTTCAAGCCTTTAATGGTTTCCCTCAAAGTCTTCAAGCATTTTAATGCTTTATCTTCATTTTTCTCATTTAAATAAATTAATATTTATTTGAATATTTATCCAAAAGCAAATTACACTATTTAATTGAAATAAATGATTTTATTTTAATTGAAAATACCAAAATTTCTCCCACTTGCATTTTCCTACAAAATCCACTTGCATGCCTAAACCCCTTCTAGAATTTTCTAATCACTTCTAAATAACCTAACCCCTTCTCTAAACTTTGTCACATTCCTAAGCAAAAGGGAAGTCACTTCTCAAACCCTCAAAGTCTTTGATAACCATTAAAGGCTTTCAACCTTCAACCACTAAATGGCTCAAAGTCTTTGATAACCATTGAAGGCTTTCAACCTTCAACCACTTAATCCCCAAAGTCTCCAATAACCATTAATGGTTACCTCAAACCCTCCCACATGGTTAAAACATTTGTTTTGACTCAACCTCTACCCAACCCAAAGGTCTCATCAGGCCATTAATGCTTTGACCATGATTATCTCTTAAACATTTGCACAAAGGTTTATCCTTGGATTAACTCTTAATCTAGTGGGTAATCTTAATTTGGACTTGACCCTGAGCCTCTAGATAACCATGAGGTCTTCTCAGGCCTTTAATGCCTCCAACCTCTTCTCTCAACCCAATCTTATGTTGACACTTGTCACCATTTTATTGGTGCCAATTGTGCACATGGATCCCCAACTTTCAAACTTGGCCCTTGATTAAACCATTCAATCTTAACCCTTCATTTCCCCATTTCTTCTATAAATAGAACCCTTATCCTCAAGCAAAAGGAGAAGCATTAGAGTATTGTTGTTATACTGGCATTAGCATAGAGCTTTCTCATAGCATCACTATCTACACTTGCATAGCATTTGCTTATCATATTCAACTATCTTGAATCTCCATATGGCATCCATGGCTAGTGCTAAAAGCTGAGAGCTACACTCATTTGGGACTTGGAGAGGAGAGGAACAAGGGAGGAGCAACTATGAGCATCTTGATTAGCTATTTTATTCTATGTTTATATGCTTTCTATTTCATGCTTAAATATCTCTCTTGATATGCTTGTTTAGGATAATCTTTTATTGCTAACACTAACGTTTGTTTCTTGTGCTCTTGTGTGTGTTGCCATCAAACAGATTTTCTAATCCTTTTTGCAGGGCATCAATAATTATGTAATGTTTTTGTTGATTCGATTAGGTAAGTACCAAGTTAAAGATATGAATGTATATATTGAGCCTCTTATCGACGAGTTGCCAGAGTTATGGAATGGTGTCACTATGTATGATGTCTCTAGACCAATAGGACAAAGACAATTTCAATTCCATGTGATGCTTCTATGGACAATACATGATGCCCCGGGGTTAACACATTTTTGTTGTATGTTATAGTGTTTAAGTTGTGCATGAACATTATAATTCAAAAAATTATTATATTTAATCCAATTATACATTATCTTGTAGGTCTTCAAACAAAGGGAAAATTTGCATGTCCTGTTTGTGGTCCAAAGATGAAATCTCGTCATTCAAAAAGTTTACGAAAGCAAGTGTTTGATGAGTATAGGCACTTTCTCCACAAAAATCATAAGTATCAAAATACTAAAAAACATCTTTTCAATGGGAAAGAAGAGAATACATCAAAGCCACGAATAATGACACCTCACCTGTGGAAGTTGGAATATAATAGAATTAATCATCAAGGTAATGCCATTCCATCTATTGGTTTGTCATAAACATATTTTCTATTTTGTTTTGTTTACTGATGATGTGATTGATGATCATGAAGGTTGTGAAGGTATAAATGACCACCTTCCTAAGGGAATAAAAATTTATCCCTGACAATTTAGTAGGTTGCCCTACTACGAGCAGTTAAAAATTGTTCATTGTTTGATAGTATGCATATTGGAAAGAATATAATAGAGACAGTATGGAAAATATTGGATGGAAGGCGTGACAAAGAAAAAATTGTCAAAATATGTAGTGACATTCAGGATTCCAATCATGCAATGATAAATGGAAACTAGATTAATATAAGTGAGCTTCCTTGGTTATTAACGAACCAACAAAGCAATGCTATAAAAGAAGTCATACGAAAAATTTGATTTCCCATAGGATTTGCTGCGAACATAAACAATCTCATATCAAAGAAAAGTGAATTTGGGCCAAGGATGAAAATGCATGAATGGCATACCTTTATTAAGGTAATTCATGCTCTTGTGTTTTTAGTATGTATTTAAGTACTGTGCGTATGTGTACTTTTGATTATGTTACAAAAAAATGAAAAGATAATTTTATAATTATTGCAGTATGTTCTACCTCTATCTCTCCCAGACGACTTTGACAATAATGTCAAGCAAGTCATATATGATCTTGGAAAATACATGAGGTAAGTAGTGATATTTGTTTAGTTTGTTGTATAGATATTATATTTGTGATTTGTTTTACTTGTTATGTAATATATTGGTCGAGAGTGGGATGCACTACATTTGTATATTGCAAATAATCTTGATTGGATGATGGTATGGATTGAACGTTGTCAACATTCTGGATGCACATTAACATGGGAAGGTGTGGCTTCATTGGTTAAAGAAGCACATCGTAATGGAGATTCCAATGTTACACAAAGGAAAATTGATTTAGCATATGGTTTAAGAGATAAATAGGTACATATAAATTTATTAATCACCCATATGTTTATCAACTCACAATGCAATAAATTTTACATGTTTGACATATCGCAGGTCAAACACCACAATGCTATGTACTACAATGGTCATAAATTTCGCAGAAAAAACAAAGAAAGAAATGATTGTAATCTAACTTATTTGATAATGACTGATTTTTATGTGTTAATGAATGTAATTATGTGCTAATTAATGGTTATGGATGATATGTGTTAATTAATATTGATGAATGTTGCGTGTTAATTAAAGTTAATCAATGTTATGTGTTAATGAACGTTATGTGATATTAATGAATGAATGCTATATTTATTAATGGTAGAAATAATGAATGAATGAATGTTATAAGAGGTTAACGAGGAATTTAGAGTGATGTTAGTGGGGGGGGAGGGACCAAATGAGCTTCCACCTTCATGTGGTTGGCCCTGTTCAGTAGAGAATATTAAACTATTCTCAAAACCAAGCGAAGCTCAATAAGATAACACACTTTTCAATATTTCATTATGTTGCACAGTTAATCTTATTGAATAATGTATATTGAATCTTAATTGCAGGGTCCAACAGAGCCAACACAAACAACAACACCACAAGTTGTTGGGTATAATGAACTCCCATATTGTCTTGTCTGTACACGAACAATATGAGTTGCTTCTAGTGTTGATATCCAAGGTAGGACTGTAAAAGTTATGAATATGCCTCATCCTTGTAAGTTTTTTTATTACTTGTAAGTAATGAATATACCTCATCCTTGTAAGTTTTTTTATTACTTGTAAGTCATGAATATTGCTCTTTAGTTGATTAAAATTAAATGAAAATCTTTAATGAATACACAAAACTATATACATATGCAGGCGCACCATGGTTGAGATGGTCCAACTCCCTAGTCTTTCTCTACGACTAAGTTCATGCCATATCTAAATCAAAGACATCTCAAATACATCGTCGGTGGAAAGCTGAAAAATGCCATTTTCATACATAAGTAAGACATACACAATTGGGCACAATCACCAAGAGAATGGTAAAAAGTGTGTTTGAGATTGTATCATGGATGCAAAAAATCTCTTCATTAATCCTTGACTCATGATTGCTATAATACTTCTTTAGACTTCTCATGTCATTTGTTGCACTTCTTCACTATTTTAGACTGAGTTTCAACTATGTATTTGCCTTGACTTATGACTGTACCTAGCTTTGTCCTATCTTTGTAAGCTTCCTCTTTGAATTGTGGTTGTAGCTTTGATAATACCTTTTTAATGTTGCACTATTTGTAAGGAGGACATCTCCTAATGCATGTTGCAAATTGTGTTCTAGTGACTGAGACTAACCTTTTTGTACTTGATGTTTTTGACTAGTTGTCATAACCTCTGACTTTGATGCTTGTGCCTTAATAGAACTAGATGTTTCTTGTATGCATACTTGGTCAAGGACTGCATTATGATACTATAGGGCTACAAACTAAGATTATTTATTGTATTCAGTTGCACATTTGACATGAGTTGCCCTATGATTGCTATGCCTCTTGAGGTTATAAGGTGTTGTTCTTGTCACGTTTTGACAATGCTGCAACAATAACATGTTATTTGTTGTTAAGGTTTGAAAATTCCTTTTAGAAACTTATACCCTGCTCTTTTTCACTCAGCAGACTTGATTACTGTCATTTTATTTGGTACTAGGTATGACTGCCTACTGGCTTTACTGTAGACTGCAATGTCTCTAGACTATATTTTCTAAGTGTTGTTGTTCTATACTTGACCATCTATTAGGAAAACATAGCTTGAAATATCCAAAACAATTAATGAATGACTGCACTATCACCAATCTATCTTGAAGATTTGACTACTCTTTAGATTATGATTATGATTGTCATGATATTTCATGAGACTGCTCTATCCCCATATGAAACCCTTTGTTCTCACAAAGGAATGCTTTGAACTTGATTGTAACTTTATAGTGATCACTGTCTTTGTATAGTAAGCTTGCTACTTTCTCAACTTTTGATATATTGGAGGCTCCTAGGATGGTTTCTATCTTATAGTCACAATACCTTGCTATAATTTGCATTTCAGATCACTGCTCAATGATCATATGATGTCTTTGTCTTTTGAATTTGACTCTCGAGCTTGCTCTATTTCTTGACCTTTTGAATAAGTTTGGGCCACTTTCATTACTTTTATTACCCTATATGTAAAAGACCTTTCTCACTGCTTCCCGTACTTGATTTTTATCTGGTTTGTGTCAATCCTACTATTGCACCTTTTCTATTTATGATTGAGATTTGTTTTGGGATTAAAAACTCTTGATGATTTCACTAAATGACTTTTGCATGACTGTACTTTCTAAGCTATCCCAGGGAACAAAAGAGACCTAGGGATTTACTCACTTCAAGGAAAAAGAAAATCTAGCAAGACAATCAACCCTTTTAAATAATATGTGGAACCCTTATGGTGAGCAAGAAAGCATTGACAAACTTATAGATGTTGCCATAACACAAAGCTGAACCTATATTATTTTTTATAGATAATTAGATTTCTCCTTTAACCCAAGTTTTGCTTGAATCATTACTGTAGGCATATCCAATGCATGATTTAAACAATAAGATACTAAAAATTCTAAAATAGGGTTCTGAAAACCCTACCTCCAAATGTGGATATCTACTGTTATGACTATGACAATTTCTCTCCAAAAGCTTTTATGCTAACTTCTATCATGCCTAAACTCTGCATGTGGTTTGCATGGTGTTGGCATGAGGTGCTTTGTAAATGTCCTTATGGATTCTCTTCATGTTTTTATGAAACTCCTTCATCGAAGAGGAAAACTTCTCATTCAAACTTTGAAGTAACACTTTGATTGTTGCATGCAGCCCTTTTCTTATAAACCTTCCTCCTTGCGGTGACGTGCTAGGACATAAACTGAAGGTGTAGCTTGTGGAACCTATTGAGCATCAAATCTAAATTAAGTAAAATATCTTGATTTGAGAGATTAAATCATATAAGCCATCTATCTTTGGAAGAAATCATCATTTTCATTGATACCGTAATAACCCATAAGTTATCGAACAAGTCTAATAGCATTCTATCGAAATATCCAAAATTCAAATAGTAGCGATGAGACCCAATGATGTCTCATCAATATAAAAAGGGTATCGAAGGAAAGGTAACACCGATTAACTCTAAAAGGGACTCATTGAAAGCAATGATTCCACCGAAAGAGGATATTGAAGAAAGCAGAGATGGTTTTCATCGACAGGAAAAGGCTTCCGAGGAAATAATACCATCGAGGCAACATGAAGTAAACTTACTGAAGGAAGCATTCTTCTCAAAAGAATGATATCGATCAAATAGAAGGAAGCTACATCAATAAAAGATATCGATAAGGATATGAGTTTTGAGGAGGCTAAAAGGCATGTTACCGATATGTGTGGTTTTACCAATGCAACTTTATCGAGGAAGATTACTAATGAGCTCATAGATGAAAGATGATAGTGGAAGCAAATCATCAAAAGAAAGATGGCCTCGATGAAACAATAGACCCATTCATCAAAGGAGTGTAGTGATGTCAATAGAAAAAGTGTTTCGATGGAAGGATAAAGGAAGTTACCAAAGCCCAAGGTTTCTTCTACATGAAACCTAATGGACATCAGATATATTGATGAGGAAATAGGTTTCGAGGAGGCTAAAAGGCATATCACCGATATGTGTGGTTTTACCAATGCAACTTTATCGAGGAAGATTACTAATGAGCTCATCGATGAAAGATGATAGTGGAAGCAAATCATCAAAAGAAAGATGGCCTCGATGAAACAATAGACCCATTCATCAAAGGAGTGTAGTGATGTCGATAGAAAAGTGTTTCGATGGAAGGATAAAGGAAGTTACTGAAGCCCAAGGTTTCTTTGACATGAAACCCGATGGACATCAGATATATATTGATAAGGAAATAGGTTTCAAGGAGGCTAAAAGGCATGTCTCTAATATGCATTGTTTCGCCGATGCAACTTTATTGGTGGAAGATGACAAGAGAGGATAAAGAAAGGCTTCAGTGAGACAATAGATCCATTCATCGATGGGGCATAGTGATATCGATGGAAGAGGTATTTCGGTGGAAAAATAAAGGAGGTCACCGAAGCCCAAGGTTTCTTCGATATAAAAACCCGATGGATATCAGATAGGTATCAAAGAGGAGACAACCACAATGAGCGAATACAACATTTCAATGAAGGGAGAAAATATCTAGTCGAAGTAATGTTCGAAACAAAAGTGTTAGTTGACGGTTATATGTTGAAAAGCCACGATGCTTGGTGATAATGTATACTCTCATATAAAGGAGGGAGCTTTTGTAATATGGAGGAAATTTAGAGAAAGAAGTAGATTATAGCCTCAGGCTTACCACTATACCATTTTGGTGAATATATATAATATAATCAGTTGTTTTTCCTTTGCATATGTGAACTTTTAGTAGTGGGGAAAGAAGGAGGAAACAAAGATTGTTCCATATTCTCTTCTATCATAGTCATGTAAATGTTACATTCGAGGGGTATTTCCTTCCTCATTTCCTCTCAAATCAGGTATGTGTCTATTTCATATCTGATTGAAATGCAGAGGTTAACCGTGTATCACTAATTGACTATGGAAATATTAATCATTAAAAGAAAGTAAAATGAATTGAAAAGAATCTTGCTCTAATAGCTATGAACATACTATCATGCCTAACTAAGATTATTCTATCTTGCATAGCCATGTAAATTCCGCCTTGAGTAGCTAATGTATAGCTATTGCATGTTCATGATCTTTCTTGTTAAGATAAATTGTAGAGTCTAAATGATTTACTCATTCATTATCAAGTCTTGAACTTAAGGAAGATAAATTTATTCACAGATATAAATCATGACGATATTCTGTTACTTTTCATCAAATACACTGTCTTACCTTATTCATAAGAAAATTGAATACTGCATTCATATCTTGTGCATAGTATGGTTGAGTAGCAACCTCAAAGCATACACTATAGAATATGATTGCTAGCCCACGAGGGCATAATAGTCGAGTATTGCAACTATTCTATATTTATTTGTTTTCCACTCTTGACTCATAGTTCAACCAAATATGGTTCATCTTGGAATCAATGCACATCGGTTATAATCAGATTATAACCAGTCTCCATGGTTGCAAGTGTTACTACTTATCAAGTTGCCATTATTTTTATGTTCAAAGTTATACTATATACTCTAGTCGGTTACTACTATCGAAATATTCAGTCAGTATGAACAATCTAGTCGGTTATTGAAGAAAGTAGTCACAGAATGTAGTATATACCAAGCTATCTACTGAGTATTATTTCATGTCTACCGAGTAGCAAAGATGACACACCGAGTGAAATGTGTTACCAGATACATTGAACCTAGACATACATATGAAAATGTGTTACAAGATCAAGGCACATAGAACCGTTATCACATTGGAAATTGCACTTAAAGATTGTGTAAGATTCGGAGGTCATCTAACCAATGAAATATCTTGCATGGTTATTTATTCGATAAATCATGTTTGTAAGATCGAACCAATGAATGGATCACCGACATAAGAGATCCATTTATACAACATGAGTTAAGAATAAAAAGTGTGTGTGCATGAGTGTAAGAAGACTGTTACAGAGACACAGAGGTCACCGAGAAGGTTTTCAGAGAACAGTCAAAGAACAGAGTAAATAGAAGGGTTTACTGAGTTACTATATGGGTTACTGAGGTATGCTATAAGCAAGGTAATCTATTATGAGCACATAGAATCTACTATAACATTTCAGATGTAAAGTTGCAGATATTTGTAATGATTTATTGTAATATTTTGAAGTTGTAAGAGAAACCTTTAACAGGGTAAAAGACTCTAATCAAGTCTATAAATTGTAAAGCCTCTAACGAGGTGTAGCATTTAGATTAAGTGTTGTAAAATCCTTTAGCAAGGTAGATCTAATAGATCTTGTTACTCCTAATAGGGTAAGCTATCAGAAATAGCTAAACATGTAGCTCTAATCGAGCACTCTTTATTATTGTAGTAGTGAAGTTGTGGGTGCCATCCCCACCGTAATTTTTCTCTCTAACCAAGAGTTTCTGCGTAACCAAAATATATGTGTTATGGAGTGAATCATGTATGATTGTTATCTATTTGTTTTAGCTTTATATTATGTTACTGCACTATTCAGTTTATGCATAACTGTAAAGTTATTATTGAAGAGAAGTTTTGGAGTACTGATTCACCCCTCCCCTCTCAGTACATTAGCTTTCCATATTGGGCCTAACAATTGGTATCAGAGCGATAATCTTGGAAAAGGGTTTAACTACCTAAAGAGAAATATCTTATCAATGGAAGGCTATAAACAATCTCAAAGGATTGTGTATCTGCAAGAAGAACTGGATCATGCTAATCAAGTGATTGCAGACATGCAAAGGCAAATGCAAAAATCTCTAAAAGTAAGAAGAAGATTATCTGATAATTTGCAGGACTCTCAAGAGTTAGTGGAACAAATTGAGACATCATCTGAGAACAACATATCTGAAGAAACTAAAGAAATGATTGGAGTATTGAGAGAAAAGAACAAAGCATTGGCTGATAAACTAAGAGAAATGAAAAGAGAACATGAACATTTCAGCACACAGATGACTGAAAATCTTGATGCATTAAGGACAACCGAGGATAAAGTAAGAGATCTACAAAGAGAGAAACAACAACTTGAAGTCTTAGTATCTGATAAAAATGATGAAATCACAAGGTTGACTGGAATTCAGCAAAATCTATCAGATCAAGTTGGTTATGCACATCATGAAGCAATTTTGAAGGATAATGAGAATCAAGCATTGAAACTTGAAGTATCAAGGTTGACTGATGAACTTGGAACAGAGAAGAAATCCAAAGAAACACTGGAAAAGAGTTATGAAGCATCAAAGATGTTGGATGAGCAACTAAATACAAGAAGACCCAACAAGGATGCAAGACTCAGTTACAAAGGAAAAGACTCTACTGAGAAGGGAATTCATACTACCGAGAGAGGAGAATCATCAAACCAAGCTGGAAACACAAACAACATCAAAAGAAAGAAGCCTATTTGCAACTACTGTGGAAATCAAGGTCACACTGCCAACATGTGCCAAATCAGAAAAGGTAAGCAATCGAATGTCACTAAGTCCAAAGGTTATTGTTACAATTGTAATAAATATGGTCACACATCTAATCAATGTAGGACAAAGTCTGTTAACAATTAGCAAAAGGCAAAATTCAAAGGGTTTTGTAAAAACTGCAATAGATATGGACATAGTACCGAGAAGTGTTGGTTTAAGCAAAAGAACTATATGTGGTATTCACACTGAGCAAATGCTAGAGGTTACCGAACTCACACACATCCTTACTGACAGTATTCTACAGTACCATGGGATTACAGTACAAGGTTATGGTGTGAATGTTGTGGTGGAACCTAAAATTACAGGCAAAAACTTGGTAATTGATAACTGGATTGCTTAGGTTGGACAATCAAAAAATTATTCTACAGGGAGTATATCGTACCCAAGAATATTTTTTGCAATGTGATTATATTTGGTATATAAATGATTTAAAAATAAAATATATTTTTACAAAAGGGCAGGGAGAGGGAGTGGAACACTCAACCTCTCAACCCGACCTTCCTAACTACCCATACCTACCCTCCCCTTTTACCAATTGCTCTATTGTATTACTTGAAAATGTTTATTAGGGTAAATTACTATGGATAATAATTTGCAAATATTTGCACATGATTTTAATTTATTAAAGTAATCTTGAAATGTGGAAATACATTTTGAAATATGTGATTTAAATAAATTATTTTTACCCTAAAACATTGGTAAAATATATATTAGGGTAAAATGTTATCTCATATAAATGGATCTTATTTTGAAAAATATGTTAAAAGGTGTGAAATGTAATAATGAAGAAAATTGAATTTTGATATTGTTATTACCTTTTTTACTCTCTTGTAAATTATTTTTGCCCTTAATCACTAAATTAAATACTTTAGGGTGAATTTAATTTATTAAGAGATTAATTAAAGGATAAATATTTATTACAATGCTGTTTTATGTGCAGAAATCTAAAATTCATGGGCAAACATTAAAAGGGAGTATTCTTCATCCAAGATTACATTTTGACATTTTTTTGTGATATAATATTTCTAATTATTACTTGCGAAAGGCATTTTGATATTTATAGCATCTTGATATACTTATGCAAGTAGTATTTTCTTTTTGCGTTTTAAGAAATTATAATTGTAATATTTTTTATCAAAAGGGAAAATATATGTGGTATTGGATGACCTAAATAGGGTTTGATATATTACTATGTCATTTTATATTCTCTTAATATTATTTTCACCCTAGGTAAATAATTTGAACATATTTATTAGGGTGAGTCATTTAATGCTTGATTGATTTTTGCAAAGGTTACTTTATATGATATAATATTTCCGACCCAAATTAAAGATTACCAAAATGTGAGAAAGTATTGTAACATTATCGGAAGGGAAGTATTTTCTTTTAGTTACTGTACAAAATCTTTTACCTTATGTTATTTAATAAAAATTATTATTGGAATAAATATTTACAAGTGTTTAATACTTTGATTTAAGTGAATTATTGTAACTAAGTATTTTACATAGGGTAAAATGATTATTGCCTAATCTAAAGTGGAATATATTTAATCTTTAATTAATAAGGGATTTGATTAGTTTATTTTATGTGCAGGAGATATTGAATATTTATGGGAAGTATTATCAAAGTGGAGGATAAAGGATATATTATTAAAGCTTTATTTAGTGTGTATTTTAGGGATTCAAATGTAATTATCTCTGTAAACCAAAGGGTGTGTCCTTTGGAAAAACAACTGTCTGTAACTCCCTCATGTATGCGAAAGGGTGTGTCCTTTCACATATGTCTTTTGGATTAGGTATTTATAGGGAATCTTTTTCAATTAAAAAAAAGAGGGGGAAAAATTCACAGTCTGTTAGGCTACCAGTAAGGGCTATGGGATGTCTGTATTGGAGAAGTCTGTAGGAATGGAAATATCATTTTGAGCAATCATTGTGTAATGGAGTATCTGTAAGTGTAGCTATTGTATGCATTCACTCTCCAAAAATTAATATACAAGATTCGATGTTTCAATTCTAGAATTCGTGTATACTTTTGTGTTGATGAATTTCATTTTGTCCTCTTGATAAATCTGATAAAGGGTTTAATACAGTGTGACACCAAAAGTTGTTATAATTGAATATAAGATTTGCTTCTTAATGTTCTTATAGCATTTAATGGAACCTCTGTATTGATAGTCTTGTGTTACAAGTTACCTGAAAACTGTCTCAAGAGTTTAATCAAATTATTTGTCCACAAAGTATCGTGTATATTCCTGGATAGAGGCACTGGTCTGTTATTTATTTCTGAGATTTTGACTTGTATGCATAAGGTCCTTACAGAGAAACATTCTTCCATATCCTATTTGAACCAATCCTTGCATATTTCATTCAAGTCTTGAAAGCATTTCATTTTAATATACAATATCTTTAACATACACTTTTAATCATATTCAGTTTTAAGTTTTCAAAGTATTCAGCTAAAGCACATGATATAGCATAGTTGCAGAACACTAATTTGTCAGTTGTGTAAAATTGCTTAGAGGCTTAAATCCACATTTAAATAACTCTTTTGTGCTTGAGAGGGAAGGGTACACCCACCTAGGTCTTGTGGAGCCTGAAGTGTAGAGGGATTTGGTCTTCAACCATCCCTGTTCGTTGGCCAAGGCTGATTGGATTTCCTAAGGAGTTGGCAAGTCTTTGGGTTTTCCAATCTATGGTTTTGGGCACCAACATGTTGTGGAAGATATGGACATATAAGTGCCAACTATTTTATAAGGTTTGGAATGAACAAGCAAAGATCATGGAGAAATCCTAGTATGGCATGTTTTCATTGTCACAAAGTTGGACATTTAGCTAGAGATTGCAGAGATCAACCTAGAAAAGAAACTAAGGAAATAAAAGAAAAATTAAAGATGATTTAGAAAAAGAAAGAAATTTCAAATGAAGAAAGCACCTTACCTACCGAGTCAGGTGCACCTATTCCAAATTAATCCATAAAGGCTGCATTCTCTCAAGGCTAAATCTTAACAGTTCCTATTTTATTATGTACTTAATTCAAAATCTGCATAATTAAGATGTATTAGTAAGTTTGAAATTCTATCAAAGTCTTTTGAAGCACTATACAGGAAAACTGTCAAGTCGGTGTATACAGGAATCCTGTCTAGTCAGTGAATGAAGGAAGTTTGGTTACTCGGTTAAAGCGGAAAAAGGAAAGAAAGTTAAGTGGAACCGAGTGCATTTAATGTTTTTGACCTAACTTGCACGGAGCTCGAAAAGGCATATTGTGTACTTAAAGGCATTTTCACGGTCATTTTCAACTCACCAAGTTTTTGAGAGAGCAGAGCAAAGTGAATCTAAGGCGATCAAAACCTCCTACAAAGCAAATTCAAGGTATTTACATCAATCTCAACACATTACTAAGCTGATTTACCAATTGTATCTAGCCGCTATTATCTGCTAAGTATAAAGCGTCAGTCGTTTGAAATCCTGAAACCCTAAGGATCCTTTGTTAGCTTTTATCTGAAATCTAAAATGGTGCCTAAGATCCAAGATCCCATTGTTGTGAAGAATGTAGAGAAGCCCTCACTAAAATACTCTTTGACTCCCAAAGTTGCATCTGAATGGGATGACAAAACCACTTTTTCACTCATTCTGGATAAGTGTTGTTAGTCGTGGATGTGACATTCTTCACCAAATGTCGTGTTGAAGAACTCGGTCATGTTGAAATCAAAGACACCCATGATGAGCTGTGTACCGATGGTAAATTGAACAACAAGTATGAGCACATCAAGATCAAGGGATTGACTGAAGCCCTAACCTATCCCCGTGTGTTCAAACCCCAGTGGGTCAAATTTGTTCTAAGTAGAGTTCATGATGATTTCATGTGGCTAGAAGAGAAACCATTTAAGATTACCAAGGAAATCATTCATCTGATTACCGGTTACCCCATTTATGATCATGCCCGAGCCCAAAAGATGATATCACAGAAGGAATTGATCAGTTAAACCAAAGTGGAATCAGATTGCAGAGGATTGAAATTGAATAATGTCATTGATGAAGAACTAAAATTTTCCATTAGAGTTATAGGTTACTGTTTCTTCCAATCAGCAAGGGAAAACAGTGTACCTTGTGCAACAGTAGACCTAGCATACAAAATTGTGAAAAAGGGAATGAAAATTGATCTATGTGAGGTGTTGCTGAAGAACCTATTTGAGAATCTAAACACCATCAGGAAGCCTAAAAAGAACAACTCGGCTAATACACTAAAGTTTGGATCATTACTTGTATGCATGTTTTTCTATTTTAAAAAATTCATTCCATTAGTTAGTAAAGTTGTGTGGGAACTACACCGACCAATCACCCATTAGATTAATGACTTCATCAAGAAGTTAGGTGATAATTTCAATGATATCATGGATGACTACTTTAGTAAATTTCAAGAGAAAATGCATAACAGGTACCGGATTCCACCCCAGCTAGTGGAGAAATACAAAAATGACATATGTTTTGAAGTTGACACTGATTACTATTATGTGAATGCTATGGAACCGAGAACTCAATCTTTGTCACCTATGGGTTACAAGATTGACTTTGACATCACATAACAACAAATTGATGCATTTCTTACACTGCCAAGACATGCTACCGAGCTAAGGTATGGAACCTATGAGGAAGTGAAGGAAAAGGTAAAGACGAGCGTTGTAGTACCCAAAGCTACAAGAAAGGCAACAAAAATGATAAAGGAATTGTCAGAGAAATTCAGAGAAGACTCTTTCTCTACACCTGTCAAAGGCACCACTGCCATTACCGAAGAGGAATCTAAAGCCCAAGAGGAAGTAATAACACTAAGCACTGAATTGCCTAAGGGAAAAGTGTTGAAAAGAAAGAAACACGACACATCAAAGGTCTCACCAACTCCACCTCCAAAGTGACCTAACACTAGAGCGTCTGTAGCCTCACCGAGTAAGAAAACAAAGAGTGTTACTACTCCTAAGGTAACAACGACCTACAAGAAATCTACTCAGAGACTCATTTTGGCAAAAGAGTCCAGTGATACTGAATCAGAGGATGCAAGCAAATTTCAAATTGTCAAAAGCAAGAAGGTAAATGTACATAGTGTTGAAAACTTTTGTGCTAATCTGAAAGAATATGGAGGATTTGGTTCATTTAGATATGTTAAGTATGAAACTAGGAATAATGATGAGAAGAGACAAATTGAAGAAGCTATCATCTGCACACTTCTAAAATTCCAGTTAGCTCCATTGGAACTAGCTAAGTCACTTCTGAATGAACTTTATTTGCATATTGATAATAGATGGAAGTATGTATTGAACTCGGAGAAACAGATAAGAGAAAGAAGTCTGGTTCATATATTTCCTGACATGTCAGTAGCTGAAATAAAAGAACATCTGACAACCTACAACTCAAAATTTCTTGTCAAACAAAGAGCTTTAAAACTGATGAATGGGTTGTACATTGAAGTTGAAAATGAGACAAAAGCAAAGTGGTAGGAAATATTTAAAATCAAGGATGTTGGTGAACAAGCTACAGTTGAAATTGTTGATGTTACCAAGCAAGATCCTGATGTTACTGAGCAAGACCCTGTTGACACCATTCAAATAGATGAAGATGTCATGGATATAGAGGCACTGGAATAAGAAATGATAGAAGGCAATGCATATGCAAAACTTGTATTTAGCGAATCCATCTTGGAACAAGTTCAACCTTATCCACCGGTCAATCAACCTGTCTCAACCGAAACCCCTCATGACACAGATCAAGGCACTGAAGGTCTCAAGTCTACAATAGGAGAAGGTACTACTCAAGAACAGTCATCTCAAGCACCTTCTAGCATTGAGAATGTTGCAATTGAGACACCAAGTATCGAGACACCGAAGGACTCTATAGAGGCTAAAGAAACTGACCAAAGTGTTGCCTCTACTGAGAAACCTACCGAGGGTCATCAAGCCTCACAAGCCATTGTCTTAGTTCAATTGATAAAAGGTAAAGAAAAGAAGATGAAAAAGCATAGTTTTAAAGTTGATTTGTCAAAACCAATAGTATTTCTCAATATAGACATATCAAAATTAAAGGGGTGAGCACTCATTGATTTTGGTGAACTATGCAAAGAAAAGGCCGAACAAGAGAAACAAATGGCGATTCAAAAGAAAAATAAGGTACTTCAAAAGGTGAAAGCACTCTTAATAGACATGCTACCTAAAGCTATAGTATCAACATATGCAGCCATCCACATTCAATTGGATGAACTCCTAACAAAGATAGAGACATCTGGAGTAGATGCATCGAAATATTTGAGCAAGCTAAAAGACAAGGAGCTCACTGCAAAAATGATAGAAGAGGTACAAAAAGCTATTGCTATTAGCAAAGTTAAACTTGTCAAATTTATTGCTGAGTTGACTCCTCAACTCAAGCACATTCTTTATTTATTTCTGAAACTCTGCACATTTTCTTTATTCATTAAAGACATTAAGGATAAAATAGAGGCAATTGAGAAAGAGATCACTGATGTCTCAAATAAGTTGACCACAGAGCCAAATTTAGTTCAGAATTTCTATACAAAGCTACAACAGCTCATGGCTCAACAACTGGACCTAAGAAATGAAGAACTCAAGATCAAGATGGACATAATGACACTTCAGACATTATTCCTTCCTCATCTTTCATCCGTCCAAGAACAGATCAACCGAGCCACCTCCTTATCTACTACATAAGAGGGAAGCACTCTAGATGGCTTAATATCATTATTGGCTGATATTCAAGCGCATAATTCTTTAATGGACAGTGTAAAGAATTCACTCTCTATCTCTCTCACCGAAGCCCAGACCAAGTACAAATCCATTTTTGATTAGTTACCACCCCCGGATGGGAATTAAGTTTTGATGTTTGTCAAAAAGGGGGAGTAATATAGTATTGGGGAGTGATATGATATGATGTGATATGATATGATATAGTATTAGAGATATGATATAGTTTTGGGGGAGTGTAGTATTCAAAGTATCAAACAAAAAGGAGTATAGCATACAGGGGGAGTATACCGAGCAGAGCAAGCAGAGTATCCAGAGTAGTGAACCAAGCAGTGAACAGGACAATAAGCAAAGATCACGAGCAACACATAGAACATTGATCATCGATCATGCAAAATTAGAGTTTTGTACAGTATATCGATAAATTATTTCATTGACTATTGTATATACTGTTAATTTAGTCAAATTTTGCAAGTATATAAATTATTGAGTTATAACTTTGAAAGTAGTTTTTGTCAAACATCTCAACTAATGTCAAAAGGGGAGATTGTTACTACTTATCAAGTTGCCATTAGTTTTATGTTTAAAGTTATACTATATATTCTAGTCGGTTACTACTACCGAAATATTCAGTCAGTATGAATAGTCTACTCGGTTATTGAAGAAAGTAGTCTTAGAACGTAGTATATACCGAGCTGTCTACCGAGTATCATTTCATGTCTACTGAGCAACAAAGATGACACACTGAGTTGTTACACACCGAGTGAAACATGTTGCCAGATACATTGAACCTGGACATACATATGAAAATGTGTTACAAGATCGAGGCAAATAGGAACCATTATCACATTGGAAATTGCACTTAAAGATTGTGTATGATTTTGAGGTCATCTAACCAATGAAATATCTTGCATGGTTATTTATTAGATAAATCATGTTTGTAAGATCAAAGTAATGAATGGATCACCGACATAAGAGATCTATTTATACAACATGAGTTAAGAAGAAAAAGTGTGTGTGCATGAGTGTAAGAAGACTGTTACAGAGACACAGAGGTCACTGAGAAGGTTTTCAAAGAACAGTCAAAGAACAGAGTAAACTGAAGGGTTTACCGAGTTACTATATGGGTTATTGAGGTATGCTATAAGCAAGGTAATCTATTATGAGCACATAGAATCTACTATAACATTTCAGATGTAAAGTTGCAGATATTTGTAATGATTTATTGTAATATTTTGAAGTTGTAAGAGAAACCTTTAACAAGGTAAAAGACTCTAATCAAGTCTATAAATTGTAAAGACTCTAACCAGGTGCAACATTTAGATTAAGTGTTGTAAAATCCTTTAGTAAGGTAGATCTAACAGATCTTGTTACTACTAACAGGGTAAGCTATCAGAAATAGCTAAACATGTAGCTCTAACCGAGCACTCTTTATTATTGCAGTAGTGAAGTTGTGGGTGCCATCCCCACCGCAGTTTTTCTCTCTAACCAAGAGTTTCTGCGTAACCAAAATATATGTGTTATGGAGTGAATCATGTATGATTGTTATCTATTTGTTTTAGCTTTATATTATGTTACTGCACTATTTGGTTTATGCATAACTATAAAATTATTGTTGAAGAGAAGTTTTGGAGTAGTGATTCACCCCTCCCCTCTCAGTACATTAGCTTTCCATATTGGGCCTAACAACAAGACCTG
This sequence comes from Cryptomeria japonica, assembly GCF_030272615.1. Classification (NCBI taxonomy): domain Eukaryota; kingdom Viridiplantae; phylum Streptophyta; class Pinopsida; order Cupressales; family Cupressaceae; genus Cryptomeria; species Cryptomeria japonica. The sequence continues at coordinate 774,478,839 of NC_081409.1, read as the reverse complement.
AAGAAGGATTCTTATCATCAATTAGATGCATACTCTTGGGAATATACAAAGACAAAAAAATATATTAGAACCATATTTTTTGTTGAGTCATAATATGATGTGTTAATTTAGCTAAATAAGGGAACCAATGTTGTATTAGGGTTAATTCCATGATGATAGTTGAAGCTTGTTAGAGACAGGGGATTTGTAGCAGTTGGCTTGTTAGGTTATTGTAAAGCGGAAAATCGCGGTCGAACCCTAGTTGGTCTCCCCTCTTCTAACTCCGAGGAGAGAGAAGGGAGGTTCGCTAGGATTCGATGGGTTTTCATTTAGGGGGAAGACTTTACATTCAAAAGAGGGGTTGAAACTCATAAGATCCAATCCCACACAATGTAAGGTTGGATGCTAAATGAATTTCAAGGGTTAGGAAAGCAAGGCTACCCTCTTTTGTAAAGAATGTTGATTAAGGAAATTAAGCTAAGGATGCATAGAAAGTCATAAAGATTCACTTATAAACTGAGTTTAGGTTATAGGATGAAGCTGCGGACCTGGAATTAGCAGTAGAATGTCGATACGGCGCTGTCCTGCAAATTTGAGAAAAAGTTGTCGGGACGATGGCGCCCGGCGCCACGATCCTCCGAAAAATCTGCGAAACGAAGGGGGATCTGTTCGTCTGTGCACAAGGATTCTAGATCTTCAATTTCAGCCGCGTACCTGCAACCTACACACAGAAAAGCAAAGACGATTGGGGGGTTAGGGATTAGGGGTTTGCCTTTAGGTCAAACCCCGGTTTTGGAATTAACCAAGAAATGAGCAAGAGCTGTAAATGTAAATGACTGTAATGTAAAACAAGTACTAATACCTTGTTCTAAGGATGTTTGTATCCTTATGTGCAAAGGTTTAGATGTTGTATGTTGTAGTATGTAGCATGTAATAAGTGATCTCCTCTTCAATGGTTGAATCCTTGACTTGAATGCAACACTTAGCCTTGAATGGAGACTTGGAATGATCAATTGCTTGAATGCTTGAATGCTTGAGTATAGTTTCCACACTTTTCACATATGTCCTTCTCCTCTATCTCAAATGAGAGAGAAAAATGTAGTTTATATACTTGTCAATTAGGGTTGATAGACTGATTTTCCCGACCTTAGGCCGACCAGGGAAGTATATTTCCAAATTGCAATCAAAAAGACCCGATATCACTTAGGAAACCGGGCCCAAAATAGGACCTAGGGACCAGGGCGCTGGGCGCTCTGGTCCCACCTCCGGGACAGCGGGGTGCAAGGAGGTTCAGGCCAATGGTGCTTGAAAAATGCAGTTTTCAGTGTCGTGAGCAAGTTTTGGGGTCTCCATTCAGGTTGCGTGTTGCGTCGCCATCGTGAAGACCGAAATGTAGTCGAAATTGCAAGTGTCGCAATTTTAGGACGCTACATTTAGCCCCCACTTTAGCGGGAGTATGTATGCTCATACTTCCGGTAAAGTACAAGGAAACAACGTTGAAAGACTTTCACCACGTCAAGGAGGAAAGATACACCAAGCCCCCAGTGGACTAAGGATCTTACGACTTCGATTGACAAAGTAAAAGGGAAGATCACGAGGGAGAACCATGACTGTCAGTAGTAAGGTTCCCTCACTATGAGTCATGCAAAAGAAATACCAAAAATCTTCAAGACAAAGCTAAGTTTGCCAAGAAATTTTCAAGTATCTTTGAAAGGATAGACAGGGTGTATGCCCCCCTATGTTAAAGCAATCGCACACGCCTCAACGGGGGTGATTGTTTTAACGTAGTGATACACATAAGAAATGAGAAAGGAAAAGGAGCACGTTATCGCAAAGATTTAGCCCCCAAGTGTGAGATAAACCCAAGGATAATAGACACAAAACACATAGCACAAGGTGACTTCGCTTTCCTCGGGGTCAGTATGCTGTATGATAAGTCATGTATATATATCATATGTATGTATGCATAATTGTTCTTCATTCCCCAATCAAGGAAGGTCACCTAGAAGAAGGGAACACATGTGTCTTTTGAGTCAACATGAGAGAGACCAAAGAGATCTCAATGCTTTGCATCGTCCTCAAGTAGACAACAATAAGGATGACAAATAGAAGAATGAGAATAACATATAGAAGAAGTAACAAAAGAGAGGGGAGAGAATCTGCTATGCTAATGTAACTAGTCTAGCACGTCATCTACCCCCCGATCTTGCTGATCAATGTTTCGGGAAGTCAGGGAACATGCTAGAGGAGGAACATCCAACACAGTAGATGGAGCTATCACAAGATCCAAACAAGGGCTATGTTCATGTTCCAAGCCACATTGTTCTTGTCTAGGAGCTAGGATAAGTGCTTTAGAAAATTCATTAGATAAATGGTTATCAACATCAACAAGTTCATATTCGCTATCAGAAGCAAGAGGAGTAACATTTTCATCATGCATAACATTTTCATCTATATCATCATCAAGATTTATAAAAATAGGATCTTTAACTCGCACAGGATCAAGACCATCATGCATCTTATGTTTAGGAGATTTAGGCTCAATATCCGGCTGAGGAGAAAATGGAATAATGCTTGTTGAAGGTGTTTTTGGAGATTGTAAAGTTTGAGAAGCAGCTGCTTGAGCCCTAAGACGACGCTTTCGTCGGCGTTCCCGTGCAGAACGATTACGTCTAGTCTTAGTAGGAAGTGTAGAAGATAGAGGAGGAGGAATGTTCTCATCCCTATCACTTGGGTGTTTAGGTTGTGGTCTCTTAGGCTGGATAATAGGAGAAGAAGAAGGTCTCTTCTCTCTATAAAAGGCAGGAGGAGGAACTGCTCCATATAAAGGAAGAATTTTTGGTTTTGGAAGAAGACCAAGTCCATCATGACGAGGAGGTATAGGTCTACTTTTAGAAGATTTATTAGGCATAGACATAGTCACATCCATGGGGACGGGTTGGGAATCTTCTTGAGGAAAGACATTAGTTTTGTCTTTCAAAGGAAGAATTTCCTTCTCAAGAATGATAGGAATGTCAAGTTTAGGTGTTCTAGGTTTACTTAGAGATAGGATCATATCTGTTTTCCACTTTTGATAAGATTTAAAAAGATGATCACTTCGCGGAGGAAGAGTTTGGAATTGTTTGGGCCAAAAGTTATCAATAGGAACACTAGAGGTTCTTTCAGCTAGTTTAAAGAGACTATGATTGACAGTAACAACTTCACCATTATGGGGAAATTTCAAACACTTATGAATAGGAGAAGCAATAGCTTTCATGGAAGATAGCCAAGGATAGCCAAGCTTCACACAAAATTGTTCGGAAGATGGAATAATAGCAAAGTTCACATCAAGAGATTTATTATGGACCTCAATAGGCAATGTAATAGAACCAATTGCAGGAGAAGAAAATGCATAAAATAGTTTCACAATCACATCTGTTTTGTCATAGATCACTTGATTCAATTGCAAAGTAAAAAGAAATTCTTCAGTAATAACATTAACCATGCACGAAGGATCAATAAGCACTCCACGGCAAGGTGTATTTTTGACTTTTGCAACTACGTATAAAGGACCATCAGGTGCTCTAATGGTTTCACTAGAATCAAATGTGATGGAAGGTTCTTTAGGGATTTCTTGCTGCTCTACAAAGTTAATCACATTCGGAGTCATAGACACAAGACCATCAGATGAGAAAGAGGAATCATTAGCCTCAATCGCATTAGAGGTATGAGAGGTATGAGAAGGTAATGGATCAGTAAAAATCTAAAGATTTTGGTTAGGAGGAGCTACAGATGTGTTGCCTTTATCATTCACTCCAGAAACAGAAATAGTATTATTATCAATCAAATCTTGAATTTTACCCTTTAAAGAAAAACATTTTTCAGTATCATGCCCAGGCTGACGATGAAAGTGACAAAAAGATTTGTGATCAAAATAAGGTGAAGTAATCTTTGCAGGATCAATTTGCCTTATAGGAGGAAGAGTAAGCACATTTTGTCCCAATAACTTATTCATAATATCATGCAATGATTCATTCAAAGGAGTATACTTTCTTTCTTTCCTGAAAAATTTAGAAATAGGAGGCACACCTGATGCTGCATTCACATTGTTGTTGATGATGTTTTCATTGAATTTGATGGAATCTCTATTCGGTTTAAACTTCCCAAATGGTTGTTGACTGCTATCACCCTTATCACTCGGAGCCATAGGATGTGATTGTTCCATTTGACTCACAGTCAGTTGATAATTGTGAAGAGTGGCGCACAACTGTTGGAAAGAAGTAAACTCAGAAAACAGAAGTTTGTCTCGAATATCTTTTTGCAAATTAGAAATAAAGATTCTTTGAATATCATTATCAGGCACTGGAAAAGAAATTTGAGCATACAAATGCTTATATCTACCAATGAAATCAGTCACTTTTTCTTTAACACCTTGTTTACAATGCATTAAATCAATCAAAGTAACTTTAGGACTTATATTGTTTTGAAATTGTTGAATGAAAGCATTTTCAAGTTGTTCGAAAGAAGTAATAGAATAAGAAGGCAACGAGCAATACCATTGTAGGGCTTTGTCTCTTAATGTTCTGGTAAACAGTTTTGCAAGTAACCTTTGGTCATAAGCAAAATCAGTGCAAATTGTTTGAAAAGTCTTAACATGTGTTAGAGGATCTCCTTTACCATTAAAGCTCCAAATGCGGGATTTCAACATGCTTAGGAGGAATAGCTTGAACAATGTCAAGAGAAAGTGGGCTCGCAACATCAAATGTGGGCACACTAAACTTAGATTGATTCATAGAGGCAATTTGTTGCTGTAAAGAAGAGACAGTTTGTGCAAGATTATTAATGGTAGCTTCAGTTGGTGTGTTAGATTGAGATGGAGGTGTGATGTTATTGAAAGAAGGTAAAGAGTAAGGTGGTGGGACCCTATGATAGTCAACCATAGGGGATGATTGGATAGGAGTAACACTACAAGGAGGAATGGAATGGTTAAATGAATTGCCCCCTTGCGTCATGTTCATTTGTGAAGATATAATAGGAACACTTATTGAAGGAATGAATGAAGAAGTCGGATTGAATGAAGGAATAGGGTTAATTGAAGAAGGAGGATTGCCCCCATGACTAGTGATCACAGGAGGAATGTCTTGTATAGAGGTAGCCATGATGTTTGATGTAAAGGTAGGTATGTTAGCAATAGAAGTGGTCAAAGGAATAGAATGATTGTCTTGTGTAGGAGGTTGTGTATAACCTAAAGATTCAGCACAACTCTTCATAGGCATCACGTTCGAATTCACAATGTGTGAAATACCACGCAAAATATCAATTCCATTCTTATCACTTTGAAGCATACGTTTTAGACCCTCAATTAAAGGAAAAGCTTGACTATCGGGATACTCATGAGACATCCATTGGTGAAAATCGTCAAATTGGTTATCCAATTTGGAAAGTTGTTCAACAGAAACTTCATGGGGAGCTTCTTCATCATTCAGAGGATTAGAGGAATTACCCATGTCCTCGTTAAAAAGACTACTCAAATTAGGTTCCATCTCCTCAGTAGTTAAACCTCGGAAAGACTTAATTCTACGACTTCGTCTAACGAGAATAGTGTAAGTAGGGCTTTTTGTTGTAAAACTCATGCACTAGAGAGAGAGAAAAGATTTTGAATTTAGAGGTAGCAATTTTCAGTAAAAACAGCCAATCTTCCAGATTTAAGCTGTTAAATGCAATCACAACAGTCTCCCGAAATTTCGGAAAAAATGTCCGGGACCGTGGCGCTCGGAGTGCAACACGGTCCTTGCAACTTTTTTCAAAATTTGCAGGGATGAAAGGTATGATGATTTTAGAGCTAATCTGAAAAAATTGAGTGATTTTACGATCTATAGATAGGTCAAATTAAAGTTGCAATCTCAAAATTAAACCCTATCAAGATTGTCGAAAAATGCAAAATTTTGAATTTTGAAAAAGAGAGGGAAACTGAAATTTTGAATTTTATGATTTTAGACGGAATGTCAAAAGCAGTGCAAGTTTTGAAATTTAAAAATTGATTCAATTTCACGCAAAATTCAATTTTGAAAGCGGAAATCGAAGTTGTTGTAATTAAGCACTTAATTTCAAAAGTCACAAAATGCAAGAATTTGAATAAAGCACTGAAATTTTGAATGAATGCAAACACAATTTTCAGATTTAGGACAGTAAGAACACAATTTTGACACAAAATTTCAATTTCAACATTTTTTGAATGATTAGGAGTCTTAAACCAAGCAATCACAAGACCAACTTTGACCGTAATTTTGAAAGTGTTATAATTGACAAAATCAGCCAAAATTCTGGATTTTAGCAGGAAAATACAGCAAGATCTCGCTCCCGAAATTTTGGAAAAAATGTCGGGGACGATGGCGCTCGGAGTGCAACACGGTCCTCGCAACTTTTTTCCAAATTTTCAGGGATGCAAGATATTGTGATTTTATTACAGAATCCAAAGTTACAGCTGATTTGGAGATGTTTTGATCGGTCAAATGGTCAAACAAAGGTTGAATTAAGAGGGTTTCAAAAATTAGGGTTTTGACATTTAACCACTTAATTTTCAAAATTAAAGTACAGATATGAATTGATAATTTATAATAGAAAAGCAGATCTGAAGCAAGCATTAATAATTAAACATTTCGCAAGTTCAATGTTCAAAAAAAGAAAATTTAGGGTTTTTATGCAATCACCTCTAAAATTTTGCAAAAGATCAAACATGGAAATGTAATCAAGGAATCAATTTTCAGATCTAATCATGAATAATCAGAAAGGATGTTCACGTCGGGTTCACCAAAATGTAAAGCGGAAAATCGCGGTCGAACCCTAGTTGGTCTCCCCTCTTCTAACTCCGAGGAGAGAGAAGGGAGGTTCGCTAGGATTCGATGGGTTTTCACTTAGGGGGAAGACTTTACATTCAAAAGAGGGGTTGAAACTCATAAGATCCAATCCCACACAATGTAAGGTTGGATGCTAAATGAATTTCAAGGGTTAGGAAAGCAAGGCTACCCTCTTTTGTAAAGAATGTTGATTAAGGAAATTAAGCTAAGGATGCATAGAAAGTCATAAAGATTCGCTTATAAACTGAGTTTAGGTTATAGGATGAAGCTGCGGACCTGGAATTAGCAGTAGAATGTCGATACGGCGCTGTCCTGCAAATTTGAGAAAAAGTTGTCGGGACGATGGCGCCTGGTGCCACGGTCCTCCAAAAAATCCGCATAACGAAGGGGGATCTGTTCGTCTCTGCACAAGGATTCCAGATCTTCAATTTCAGCCGCATACCTGCAACCTACACACAGAAAAGCAAAGACGATTGGGGGGTTAGGGATTAGGGGTTTGCCTTTAGGTCAAACCCCAGTTTTGGAATTAACCAAGAAATGAGCAAGAGCTGTAAATGTAAATGACTGTAATGTAAAACAAGTACTAATACCTTGTTCTAAGGATGTTTGTATCCTTATGTGCAAAGGTTTAGATGTTGTATGTTGTAGTATGTAGCATGTAATAAGTGATCTCCTCTTCAATGGTTGAATCCTTGACTTGAATGCAACACTTAGCCTTGAATGGAGACTTGGAATGATCAATTGCTTGAATGCTTGAATGTTTGAGTATAGTTTCCACGCTTTTCACATATGTCCTTCTCCTCTATCTCAAATGAGAGAGAAAAATGTAGTTTATATACTTGTCAATTAGGGTTGATAGACTGATTTTCCCAACCTTAGGCCGACCAGGGAAGTATATTTCCAAATTGCAATCAAAAAGACCCGATATCACTTAGGAAATCGGGCCCAAAATAGGACCCAGGGACCAGGGCGCTGGGCAGCCTGGTCCTGAGGGACCAGGGCGCTGGGCGCTCTGGTCCCACCTCCGGGACAGCGGGGTGCAAGGAGGTTCAGGCCAATGGTGCTTGAAAAATGCAGTTTTCAGTGTCGTGAGCAAGTTTTGGGGTCTCCATTCAGGTTGCGTGTTGCGTCGCCATCGTGAAGACCGAAATGCAGTCGAAATTGCAAGTGTCGCAATTTTAGGACGCTACAGTTATGTCACAATCCCATGAAGGTCCTTGTAAACCGTTAATGTCAGTAGACATGAGACTGTTATGTAATGAATTGGATCAGCTAAACCTAGAAGTTCTATAACCAATGAATCAACTGACTCAAGTGTATGTTAATTATCTTATGATGGTCATTTATGTCTGTTATTCTTAGTAGACATTAAGCAGTTCGCTAGATAGCTGGTTAGTAAACCAGTGAGTTACTTGGCTCAAGTGTATGCTATTTATGATATGATGGTCATTAATAACCATTATTGTTAGTACACATTAAGCAGATGGCTTGTTTAGATGGTTGGTAACTAGTGAGTTTGTTGAGCTCAAGAATTGGATGTACAAGTCGAGCAAGGGAGGTGAACACTAACAACACATTGGTGCTTGCAATGTTAAAACCTTGTCCAAGATGGTGATGCTTTATGTAAGTGATTGTTAGATTACATGAACTAGATACACCTACTAGTCAGATGGTCATAGTAGTTAGGGGCTACCTATAGTGTGTGACTGACTAGTTGTGTGTAGGTTTTGAACACCAAGATCAGATGGCCAGATGTAAAAGAGACCCAATCCTTAGAATGCACCCTCATGAAGGGTTGGGTCTCTTCCAATTGGAAGGTGCATGGGAGACTAGCAAGTCTATGATTGAATGGAGAAGCCCTTGATGATGCTCTCTCTATTCCAAACTATGTCGAGGCTTGATACAAAAAGTTTCAATTGGAAAGTTAAATGAATTGTAACCTCTGAACCTTTATCTCTTCCCTCAAAAATGAAACTTTCCATTTGAATTCCTTTCTCATATTGATTAGCTTAATAATATTTGTTCAATGTTTTTTATCGTTAAAAGATTACCTTCCTTTTAGATAAATTAGTTAGATTCTTATTATGTTGAAGAACATTTAGTTAGTTTTCTCCTTGAACTGAAGTAGTTATGTTTTATTTTGAAATGCTCAATTTTTTATCTTAATATAGATCACAATTTATTTTCTTTAAGTATAGAATTAATGGAATATTACATATGGTATCAGAGAAACCAAGTTTGAAATTGAACCTCAGGCTTTCCACCTATAAACAATATGGTAGAAAAATGAAATGAAGCATTTTAGTGAGTCCTGGAAGTGGATTCAAACCATTGCGGATTACTGTATTTTTCTATAGGCAGTTGCTTGTGATATTATCTAAAGGAGATAAGGTTACTTGTATTCTTCCAATAAAACTCGGTGTTTCATATTGCATATTTGAATAAAAGATTTACTTTCGAATTGTAATTGTTCCTTGTATTTCTTCCTTGGATGGTCTCTTAAGGTTAGAGTTAAATTCATTCAAGCAATTTACAATAAAAACATCGAAGTAGAGCTCATAAGAAACTATAATTGATAGACTCATTGAGAGGGGGTGGGTTTAAAAATTGTCTCATAAGGTTACACAATAAGTCCTAAAGAAATATAAAGACTTTGGAGCCCAAACAATAAAGAAAGGCATTGGTCATCTATAAAACACAACCCATCAATTCATACTTTCACATAAAGAATAATAGGAGTAGTTGAGTAGGAATTCTAGGGTAAATTAGCAATAGTTTATATATAAATTTCAAGCACAAAGATCGAATAGCTTCTACAACAACAATCTTGAACTCATCTGCTATATCTCCATTCTAGGAACTGATGCCATTCTGAGACAGGGGAAGTCAAATCAAGACACTGAATCTGCTATAAAAAGCATTAGGTGAAGGAACAACTAGTGAGTAGGTATACCTGCCTAGGTCCTGCAGAGCCTAAAGTGAGAGAGTTAGTAACCAAATAGGTTCACTCTATAAGTTGGCCAAGTCAATTGGAGGGTTCGATCATAAGAGTTGGCATTTCCTTAGAACCTATCCAATCTATTGATTTGAGACCCAACAAAATCCTAACATAACTTCTAAAAACTGGCTATAAATGGTTCTTTTCATTTGAAACAAAATGCAAACCCTAAAATCACATGAAAGCTTATACTTTTAGCTTTCTATTTCCCTCCAAGCTATGCATGACATTGATTTTCTTGATAATCACGTGGAGGGAGGCCTTTAGAAAACTTTTGTAAATAAATAAAGAATTTTATTTGTCTTTACATCTTTTGAATTAAAATGCCTTTTCAAGTGAATTATTTTCCCTCCAAACCTTGCATTGTGAAATCTCATCCTTTTAAATAAGCTCAACCTTATAGACACCTTCAAGGTATTTAATAAATCCTTTCTCTAAACTTTCCTAAATTCATGATAAGACATGAGGTATATAATAATTCTATTTTTTATCTCTTGAAGTAAAAAAATTAGTAACAAAGTCACACCTTCAAACCTTAATTTTTAGATAGTTAAATGTCCATTTTACATTTCTAAAAAAATTGGAGGTCTTATGATATTACATATGATGGCTATATGTTGACAAAGTTACCCCTCACAACTACTGGTCCCTCTCCCTAATAGGGTATTTGCATGAAAACCCAAGTCCAGCTATGTCAAACCCGAGTTTGACTCCTTCAGACTTAAGTTAATTATTGGTCACATGTAGAACATGCATTTGAAGACGTGAATGACCTTCCCTCCAAAGTATTTTCTTTTGGAAAAAACTTTTGCTTTCATGAAGTCACATGAATTTGCTTCTTTTCTAAAGTTTTTACAATATAATCATAAGAATATAGCCCTTCTTTTCATTTATAAGGTACATTTGAAACCTTTTGGAGCCTTTTAAATTAGACTCAAAGCATGAAGATGCTAACAACAAAAAAACCCCTATTAAATGCAATTGACATATAAATGAAAATTGGATAACAAAAATAAATAGGGATATAACATTAGGTATTATAATAATATCATATGTGAAAACAACCAATAATAAAATCAAACCAAATGATATATAGGATTTGGTCATATATGTATATGTAGATATATAGATATATACATAATATGTATATGTATATGATGCTCTGCAAAAAGAAGGATGGTTAGAAAAACCTATTTGATTGCTACACACACAAGAGAAGCACAAGAAATAAATGTTAGTCATTAGGGTTAGCAAATCAAAGATTAAACACTATCCTAATCAAGCATATCAAGAAAGACACTACACAATAAATAAAAAGCTTAATGAATCTAAGAAAAACTGAACTTTGTGATCTAACTACCAGAGATAGCAAGAAACTCTCCAACCAAAGCAGGGGAGACAAAACCAACAATCTCTACTTAGGGAGGAGCTCTAGACCCCAAATCTGAAGAAAGAAACAAAGCTAAAGTAAGTGAATTGGATAAAAATAAGAATGTAAAGTGCACCCCTGATTTGCTAACCAAAATGCTCAAAATTAAATGAAAATCTTTAATGAATACACAAAACTATATACATATGCAGGCGCACCATGGTTGAGATGGTCCAACTCCCTAGTCTCACTCTACGACTAAGCTCATGCCATATCTAAATCAACGACATCTCAAATACATCATCGGTGGAAAGCAGCAAAATGCCATTTTCATACATAAGCAAGACATACACAATTGGGCACAATCACCAAGAGAACAAAGTGTGTTTGAGATCATTGTCCTAATTGTGGTGTGGTCACGAAGAGGTTGACAAATTTATGGTGATCTCTTCATGACCACACCACAATTAGGACAATGATCTCAAACACACTTTTTACTGTTCTCTTGGTGATTGTGCCCAATTGTGTATGTCTTGCTTATGTATTGAAATGGCATTTTGCAGCTTTCCACCGACAATGTATTTGAGATGTCTTTGATTTAGATATGGTATGAGCTTAGTCGTAGAGTGAGACTAGGGAGTTGGACCATCTCAACCATGGTGCACCTGATCATATTAGCTTGAAACCATGCGCCTCATAGTAGCCTCAAACCTATGCCCCTATTGGTAGGTGGTGGGGATAGAATATCATTCGCTGTACATATCAGTGACTGGATAATAATTATATTTTTTTGATAAAAATTATCATCATCAGAATTACGACGAATACCAAGCTTTCGACCGACGATGTAATCGACGGACATACAACGTTCTCATCAGTGAAATGTTCTGGAGTCGTCACACTTCTAACTCAAACCACACAAACATCCGATGAGGATGTTGTACGTGTGATGACACTTCGTAGTTGGATGGTCATCAATGTCTCTGAATGGACTAACAACACAAGTGTTAGATAAACAACATCACCATCGGTGCAAAGTTCCAAATCGCCATCGGCTTTGCAATGAAATCTACTGATTCCAATGACTTCTTTGACCATCGATAGAGTCCATTGGATTGTTGTATTTTCGATGGACATGGCATCGTCGACCAATCTAATGCCTAGTTTTCGACGGTTGATTTTGTCGGCACTCTCCGACGAAAATTCATCGCAATCTCGACAAACGGCTGTCAGAAATCAACTCTGAATGTACTAGTGTCTATTCAAGAACTGAGATCCATTTCAAAAGATAAAGTCACTGTTGACTCTCTAATTGGAAAGCTAATTGCATTTAAGCTAAATAGTTTTGATAATAGTGTTTCCAAACCTTCTGAATCCGCGTTTAAGGCTTCTGTAACTGATACATCAACAAGGAAAGGAAAAGATGTTTGTCTTAATCATGACTATAGGTCTAGTCATGGCAGTAGCAAAGGTGATGGCTATGATGAAGATCATCTGATGGAACTTGAGGCATTACTGGATAAAAGATTCCCTAGAGGAACAGGTAAATATAAAGGTAAATTACCCCTGAAGTGTTCTCTTGTAGTAAAATTAGACACATTGCTGCTAACTTCCCTAACACTGATAAGAAAGAGAAGTTTAGGAAATTCAAAGGATAAGACAAGAAACATTGTTATGTTGCAGTGGATGAATGTGTGATTGATGATGAATCAGAATAAGATGACAATGAGGAGATAGTATTTGTTGCTGTGAAGGAGGATCTGATTGATGAGAAAGCTTTGGTGTCTCACATGGATAACAATGATGAATGGATAATAGATAGTGGTTGCTCATACCACATGACTGGTGACAAAAGTAAGTTCTTATCCCTTGAAGAGTTTGATGGAGATGTTGTAAGATTTGGTAATAACTCTCTCTACATGGTTAAAGGTAAAGGATCAATTTCATTAAATGGGAACAGTAATGTAGATGATGTCTTTTGGGTTGAAGGACTAAAACATAACCTCTTGAGTGTTGGATAGCTTAATGATAAGGGATATCTACTTGAATTCAAAAGTGGAGTGTGCATGATTCTTGGAAATAATGAGAATTGATTGCTACTAGGAAGCAAACTAGAGGTAATCTATTTCATCTGAATAATAATGTAAATAATTGTTTGGTGGCGAAGATTGAAGACAGCTAGTTGTGGCACAAGAGATTTTGTCATGTCAATTTTGACAATTTGACTAAAGTTAGTAAGTTAAGTATTGTGAGAGGTTTGCCCCAGCTTGTGAAACCAGACAATGCATTATGTAAGGACTATCAGATGGGTAAGATGACCTCTGTATCTTTTAAGAGTAAGTCTTTCTCTTCAGAGAATATTCTTGATTTGGTTCATACTGATCTTTGTGGTCCTATGAGGACTAAAAGATATTTTGGTGATAAGTATTTCATGATCTTTACTGATTATTATTCCAAAATGATGTGGGTAACTTTTATGAGAGAAAAGTCCAAGGTATTCAATAAGTTTAAATCATTTAAAGCTCTTGTTGAGAAAGATAATATGAAGAATTTAAATGTTTGAATCTAACCGGGGAGGTGAATTTACTCTTGATGAATTTGTGAAGTTATGTGATGAACAGGGAATTACGAGGCAAATCTTAGCTCCTAGAACTCCACAACAGAATGGGATAGCAAAAAGAATGAATATGTGAGGCCCTACCTTGACTCATCCTAGCATTTCAATATTTTTCATGTTGAGACTATTATGGATGCTTTATTTTATGCATTATGGATTTAGAACTTATATGATTCCATGATTTGGATAACATTGATATATATTGATGCTTCATTTCTATGCATTATAGATATAGGACTCTATATGATTCTAGAATAGGATTACTTTCTGATGATGTATGTCATTATTGGAATTGCAGGACTTTACTATGATGATAGAAATAGGATGCATGTTTTATGTATTGATCAAAATTATGAGGATAATGATAATTGCTTATGTGGATTTATTTTGATACAAGATATATTGATTTTGTTTAATATCAATTGTATGCAGAGTGTTTGATGTGTATTCTTAGTCATGTGTTTAAATATTATATGAGGTTATTTGGAAGTAATAATGTGTAATTGAGATACACAGGAAAATTATCCATGTGACCATGGAAATATTATGGAGAACTAAACCTAGACCTATGTACGTTCGTAAAGCCAGGGGTTGTCTATTTGGAGAGACAACACCCCTTATGTATCATATTTTATTTGTAATAGTGAATGATGCATGTGTGTTAAATTTTATTTTTGATTTATTTAAATCCAACAAGAGACAATTTCCATGTGTAATTTTGTAATGTATTTTATTGTGTCACTTGACACATGTATTGATTATGTCTTGAATTTTGACTTGTCTCTTGAAGGGAGTTGTTTAACTATAGCTTTTTCAAACATTTGAAAGTGGTTCTAAAATTTCCTTGGGTAGAGAGTCTTTGGAATGGTCAACTCAAGTTTGATCCGAAAATAAACTTCAAATGGGTTTATAAGGGGTCAAATGGACTCCTAGGGGTAGTTTAAAGGTGTTTCCTAAAGCCCATAAGGTATACCTATGAGTTAGGAGTGTTTTTAGGCATGTGTCTACTCCCATGTGACTATTTAGTCATCTCAAAAAGTGGATTTTCTAAGATGTGCAAAAATTCAAAATTAGAAGGTGCCATCTAGGTTAGATAACCTTCCCTTTTGATGAGAGATCCTTTTTGATCTTTTTCTTACTTTTTCCTTTTTCAATTTTTAGAAACCTGTGAGAACTCTCATTGAGGTCTTCTTAGGCAAGAATGAGAGATTTTGTGGGTAATCACCCACTCTCCATTTTTGGAGACTATGCATTTTGAAAAGTTTGGTTTTTGGATTTGAAATTTTTGGCTAAGTGTGGAAGGAAGATTTGTGGATTTGGGCTGCTCATCCTCAAACTAGTTCTAGTATACCTTTGGGCAGATTGAAGGTTGGTTTATCTTCTCCTTGTGTTTCTTCCATGTTGCATGTTTGTGTTGGAAAGTTAGTTTGTATGTAAAAATAGTTTTCTTATATTTTCTCTTGTGAAAATTACTTTGTGACATATCTTTTATTTGCTTGTATGCATTTTCTATGTTTTGGGAGTAACCAAGACCTTCTACTCTTGGGAGAGTAGAATGGTCTTGCGGGTGGTAGAAGTTTGACAACCCTTGAGTGAGAGACTCTCTTTATGAGAGCGAACTCAAGGGGGTATTTGTGACCCTTGCTGCATGGCTTGGTTTGTGCATTTGGGGGTCATAAGGGGAGAAAGTATGGCATGAATGCCTTGGGGGGCATAAGAAATGTTGGGTAAATGATCTTATGAAATAACTTTGTTTGCCTTGAGGTGGCATTATGTTCTACCATTCTTGCAGTCTCCTTAGGGTACTTGGTCCACTACCACCCATGTGAAATCATCACATGTTGTGATGAAGTGTAGCCTTGGTTGGGAAAGTGTTTGCTATATGTTTTCCCTTGCTTGTTGTATTTGCATGTCTGTAACCTGTCTAGGGCTTGGTTCTCCAAGCTCGGGGGTGGCTTCTAGTAAGCCTAGGCTAGGAGGTGAGCACTCCATGGTCATAGCCTATGATTTATTTGCAGGTTGTTGGAAGAAAAGAAAAGGACAAGTAGAAGTTGCTGGATTTATTTGCTTGTAGAAAAAGATTTGGAAGTGGAATATTTTATATTTTAAGTTGAAGCAATGTAAAGGGAAACTATATGTTTTACCTATTTTGAAAGGAAATGTATCTATTTTTTTTAAGGTCCTCATTTAATATAAATGAGAGATCCATTTGTAAAGTTGACTATAGTGTCTTTTAAATATGCTTTAAAGAAATGTAATATTTTATTACACTATACTGCAGAAAAGAAATGAGTATTTCCGGATTTAGTTCCTGTAGTTCTGAAAATAATATTTGTTGTGTATATGATATTTTGAAAAGCAAGAAATTTATTTTATCCCTTTATGCATTTAAAAAATAATAATTGGAAAAGAATGAAATAGATTAGCATGTATGTAGTAGGCTGGAAATAAAACATTTAGATCTATTTATGGAAGTGCAAATATAGTTTATTTAAATTTGTCATTTTATTTATTCGCAGATAATAAATCTAAAAATCATCATGGCTATCTCTAGGATTTATTTCAATAATTTCTAGAGTTACATAGTTGATGTTTAAACTTATTTAATTCTGTCAATTCTAATTATTTACATAAATTAAACCTAAAGATTAAATAAACTATCTCTGATTTCTAGCAACAAGGCATTTAAAAAAATAAATAAATAAATAAATAAATTTATGAACATAAAATAAAGTTTTAAAAAAATGTAAATATAAAAAAAAGGGGTTTCGGGGGGGGGGGGGTGAACCCATTGTGTGGACACATAGTGGGTGGTCTGCAGCCCGCCATTGTGTGGGCACAAAGTGGGTGATGCCCGCGGCCCGCCACTGTGTGGGCACAAAGTGGGTGGCGCCTGGCATTGCTGCCGCTGTGTGTACACACAGTGGCGGCCCGGGAGAACGCGCCGCCTCCTCCTCTAAAGTCTCCACTCCTCCATGCGAGAAACCTTGGCCCTGCACAAAACAAAGAAACAAAAAAAAAAAACCCTAGCCCGGTTAGGGTTAGGGTAGTACGACAGAATAAAGAAGAGATTAAAAAAAAATGTAGGAGCATTTTCTTATATATATATATATTTTAATTAGGGTTTTCATTAGAAATTTGATAATAACGTATGTTTTTAAAAAAAAAAGGGAAATATCCTCACATATAATTATACATGTGTTTATATATATATATATATATATATATATATATATATATATATATATATATATATATATATATATATATATATATATATATATATATATATATATATATATATATATATATATATATATATATATATATATATATATATATATATATATATATATCTGTGTGTGTGTGTGTATTTATAAATATATACATATGATTATATGTATATATTTATAAATACACACACACACACACACATATAGTTTTAAATTATGGATGTATAAATTTGACTTTAAATTAATTTATTTATTTAACATTCATATTTTATATATGTTAAATAAACATTTAAATATGAAGTCTTAAATTTTAAATTAGATTGGAGTTAATCATTTAGGAAATTTATTCTGTTTGTAAGTTATTTGACTATAGGGAATAAGTCCACCTAGATATAGGTTTTTGAGATTAAACTTTATAGGACAAATTTCATTATGAATTTAATTGACCCTTTAGTCGATATAGTTTAACCACATTTTAATTATTGTTAAAGTAAATTTTAGACATTATAAACTAAGCTCTAGGACTAATTCATTTAGTTCCTAAAAGCAATTAATGATTATTGGAGATTAATATTATCTTTGTTAATTATTTTAAAGAGTTTTGCTTTAATTAAGTTATTGATTAAAATTGTTGAGGTAATAACATAATTCTTTTAGTATTCCGCAATTTAATTATAAATTATTGTCGCTTACTTGAGTTAGTGGTTAGAGTTAACTCACACATAGTTAAGAAAAACTTGCTAGTGCATTTCATATTAGCAAATTTAATGTTATTAAGTTGTGAATTTAAAAAAAAAAAAATTTATCTCGTTCGTGCCCAAAAGTTTGGGTATGACAGAATAGAACAATTGGTGAAGCTGCTAGAACCATGATGATTCAAGGTGAAGTACCGAAGATGTTTTGGAGAGAAGCAGTTAGCACTGATGTTTATACTTTGAACCAGGTACTTGTCAAAAAAGGTAATAACAAAAAACCTTATGAATTATGGCATGGAAAGACTCCTAGTGTAAGTTATTTCAAAATTTTTTGGAGTAAATGTTATATTAAGAGAGATGTTTAAACTGAAAAGTTTGATGCTAAGTGTGATGAAGGCATTTTTCCTGGTTACTATGCAAAGAGTAAGACATTTAAATGTTATAACAAGAGAACTAAGAAGATCATTGAGAGTGCTAATGTGAAGGTAGATGAAATCTCTGAGAAATGTGGATAGACCAATAGATCTGAGCTTGAGAAAGATGAAGAAAGACGTGTTTATAGAATTGGAAGTGCAGAAGACTGATGAGCAAAATATTACAGAAATAGGTGTTCAACCGGTAAATGCAGAGAACGATGAAGAAGATGAAGAACATGGAGTAGGAAGAACAACACTAGAACCAATTATTCTAAGGTATGTCAGGCTAAATCACTCAGAAAAACAAATAATTGGAGTTAAAAATGTTGGAGTACAAACAAGGAGGAAAATCAGAGAAAATTCCTGTCTGATTTCTACTATTGAGCCGAAAATAGTAAGAGAAGCATTAAAGGATGATGATTGGATTAATACAATGAATGAGGAGTTGGATCAGATAGATAAGAACAAGATATGGACACTTGTTCCCAGATCGAAAGACAAGAATGTGATTGGAACTAAATGGGTCTTTAGAAACAAGTTAAATGAAGAAGGCAAGGTTGTGAGAAATAAAGCAAGATTGGTTTGCAAAGTCTATGCATAAGAAGAAGGAGAATATTATGGTGAAACCTTTGCACCTATGGTGAGATTGGAATGAGTAAGAATGCTAATTGCTTATGCTACATTTAAAGGATTTAAATTCTATCAGATGGATGTTAAATCATCTTTTCTTAATGGCATCCTTGAAGAAGAAGTATACATAAAACAACTGGATGGATTTGCTTTGTCTGAAGATAAAGATATGGTTTGCAAACTACATAAGGCACTGCATGGAATGAAGCAGGCACTGAGAGAAAGGTTTGAAAGATTGTATGCACACCTAATCAAGATAGGGTTCTAGCGTACCAGTGAGGATAGTAACATATATCTAAAGATAGATGAAGTTAAAGTATTGATAGTTGAAGTATTTGTGGATGACATAATTTTTGGTGGTAATGATGACTTATGCATGGATTTCACTGAGGAGATGAAGAAGGAATTTGAGATGTCTCTTATTGGTGAAAATAAATTTTTCATTGGGTTGTAAGTCCAACAATTGGATGGTATAATTTTTGTCTATCAGAGTAAGAATGTCAAAGAGGTGCTGAAAACATTTAGCATGGAGGGTTGTAAACTAGTTGGTACTCCGATGGTGATAGGAAGCAAGTTGTCTAAATAAGATGACTCATCATCTATTGATGAGAAGGAATACAAGTCTATCATTGGTAAATTGTATTATGTCATTCATAGCAGACCGAATGTTGCACATGTTGTTGGATTGGTTGCTAGATTTCAAAAGGATCCTAAGGAGACTCACTTGGTAGCAATGAAAAGGATATTTCGGTACTTAAAAGGTACAATAGATTATGGTTTATGGTATCCTTATAAAGAATTTTTTTCTTTGAATATGTTTACTAATGCAGATTGGGTAGGCAATGTTGATGACCAAAAAATCACTACCGGCAGAGCTTGCCTTCTTGGAGGTAGATTGGTTGCCTGGACAAGTAAGAAGCAAACTTGTGTTTCTCAGTCAACAACAGAGGTAGAGTATGTTGTAGCATCCATGAATTACACATAGGCAATCTAGATGAGATATGTGCTTGAAGGATTCAGATTTGATATGTGTGAACCGATAACTATTTACTGTGATAATACTAGTGCAATTAATATTTCAAAAAATCCTATTTTACATGCAAGAACAAAGCACATAGAATTGAAATATCATTTTCTAAGGGAAAGAGTGCAGCAAAAACAAGTCAGAATGGATTATGTGACAAGCAAAGAGCAACTAGTAGACATTTTCACAAAACCATTGCCAAAGACAACCTTTGAGTATCTCAAAGGTAAATTAGGGGTCAAACCCCTACTCAAAAAGAACTAGAATGCAAGATGCATCAATCTAGTGGGCTTATTGACTATTTTCCACTTTGGATTGATGAGATGCAGTCTACTCCATAGGGGGAGAAACTTAGATGAGTTTGCAGACATGTTGAAGACATCGGCAACAAATTTGATGATTTGTGATGCTTATGAACCTTTGGCATTGTTGTCAAAGGGGAAGAAGAAATATGATTAGCCATAAGAGAAGAAATATGATTAGGAGGAGAAGATGTGTAATTGAAGATAAAGTGTAACCGGTAGGTGAGGTGCAATATAGAAGAGAAGAGTTGCAGAGAAGGTCTAGAACAGAGCAAAATAATATGAGTTGAGTATGTCGATGTTTAGTATTTCCATCAATGCCAAAGGGGGATAGTGTTGGCATGTTTAGCATAACTCATACAGATAGAGAATGATGATTGAATTAGTACAAGACTATTTGAGATGACATTGTGATGAAGAGATTGAGATTGCATGATAGATGACTTTGATTAGTTATTTGTGTTGTCATTGATGGCAACTAACGTTTATTAATGTCTAATGATGTGTAATTATGTTGTATTATGTCATATAACTCTTTTGGTCTACCAGAGAGATCTTACCTGTAAAGAATCAAGAAACTAAGAATTAGGATCTTAATCGGTAAATGAGGAAATATTCTGATTGTATCTAGAGATTGGTGATGATTGACGTTTTGTGGTTTTGAATGTAAGTTTCTATAATTGTAACACATATCTGACCAGAAACGCATCATGTTGTGACAACCAGAAGTTATGTTTATAATTTCTATTGAGTTTTTACTAGGATTTAAGTAGGGTTTAAGAACCGGTAAAGAATTCTCTTGGCTGGTAATGATTTTTGCTTTGGCGGTGATCTACATCAAGTTCACATATTGATGTTAATGTGGCACAAACTACATGATGTGTTTGAAAGATGTTTTGGTGCATTTGGAGAGCGAATTTCTTGGGAATGTGCAAAGTGCTTAGCAAAATGAGCTAAGGGTTTGACTTTGTACCAGATCGACTTGCTATGATGACTTATGATCATTCAATGGTTGATATTTATAATTCATTATAATGATCCATATGATGATCTGTAATGAGTTGTAAACATCTGTGATGATCTATGTAGTAAGTCTTAGGGTTTTGATGCCGACCTAGTTGTAAAGGTTATTTATGTCGGTAAGGTTGATGTTTTGAAGTGTTGATGATTTTGAGAAGTGTGTGAAGCCAAACCAGGGTTTGCGATAAGATCTTCCAGAGTGATACAGATTTAGAATCAAATGACTCCAATTATTCACCTGGTGTGGAGAATCCCTCACTAGAAAAGTAAGTTATGTATGAAGCTTAAGGGGAGCATATTGTCAGATCCATTTTTCGGACCCCCTAAATGGTGTACGGTAAGTCAAATCTGCATGTTTTGATGCAATATGATGTTATAAAGTGATTTTGAGATATAATTGGTGGATTGGATGTGCTATATGAACTGGTAGAAAGTTTTAGGGTTGAACGGTGATTAGGGTATGTTCAACTAGTTTAACATTAAATGCAGTTAGTAAAAGGCAAATAAAAAGGTGTTTTACAGTCTTATTTCTCACCTAGCATTTTTTAGAGCACATTTGGAGAGCGAAAGAAACATAGAAGAACATTTGATTGCTACTTTGGCGAAGTTGATAGTAGATTGTGAAGATTTGTGGAAAATTGAATCAGTGGTAGTGCATTCAGACCGAAAACCCTAGCTACGAAGAAGTTTAAAAGTATTTCTCTGTGAATCCATATATGTGTTTGAGTTTTCACAATGGATATACCACATATTATTGATATTACTGAAAGAAATCGACTGAAATTTAAGAGACATCCTCATAAGTCCATGGAAACAGATCTAGCTAGAGCCCTATCTAGCGTACCCTACGGAGTTTTGCATGTTCAGGACATTTGATCATACATTCATTGCAAACTAGAAGATTTGGGCACATTTGAAATCTTTGATCAATACCTATTACTGTGTGATAAACAAGGAGTGGTGAAGGATGAATTTATAAGGGTAACTGATAAGGGTTTTCACCATGCATTAAACTTTATAGATGATTTTGAAGAAGAGCATGTGAGATATATTTTGAGCAAGATTCATGATCAGTTTATGTGGTTGGATAGACCCCACAATATAAAAAAGGAGGCTATCCATGCTATCACCAGATTATGGGCAACCAGTGAAGTTCTTGTTTTGAGATCAATCTCAAAGGATGAAGTTATCCAATTGACAAAATTGAAGTGGGATGGTCGTGCTATGATAGTAAATGATATTGAATATCCAGAAGTGAAGTTTGCATCCATGATCATCGGATACAGAGTATACCATTCAAGCCAGATGAATAACATTCCCAGAGCTGCTATCCACACAGTTTACCGGATGTTGAAAGAGAATGATAATTATGATCTAGCGAAAGCCTTGAGAGCACAACTAATGTTCTATCTTGAGTCAATCAAGAAGGACAAGCGATAGAAGTTCAAATTTTGTCAATTGATTATTAGATTGTTTTTCTACTTCTAGAATTTCTTTCCTAGTATAGGTGATATCCAATGGTCTGTGGATACACCGGAAATGTTTTAAATTAAGAACAACATTAAAATGATTGGCAATGAATTCACAAAGACTACCTAGGGATACTTCAAGGATTTCCAGAAGAGAAAGCGTGACAAAGAAATGATACCAGAGTATGTTGTAAAAAGGTATGAAGACTCCATTTTTTTTATGGTTGATACATATACTTGTAAGATGGAGGTTGCAGACCCAAGGAATTTATGGGTCATGCCTATGGGGTATGAGGTAGAGGCAGATATATTGACTATTTTTGTTGATCACCTCGTATCCAAACCGGTAGATCCTAATGTATCTAGGTTTGGCACATTTAAAGAGAAATCATTAAAGGTACATGATGAATTGGCCAAACCGGTAATAGTTAAAAAGGCTAGGAAAGAGGTTGAGGAATTTGTTGTTGCACAAGGTTTCACAAAGGAAATAATTGATGAAGCAAGAACTAGATTTGAAGAAAGGAAGGCAGGAACCTCTAGTGTCTCCATTGGTAGACAAACTTGGAGTGCAAATGTCAAGAAGGAGGAGCCCCTTCCTCCTCCAAAGATACAAATCATAAGAAAGGAAAAACAAGATGAGCCTCAAGCATCTAAAGTCCCTAAAGCTACAAGAAAAATAAAGAAAGAACAAGCACAAAGAGTTTTCAAGGCTATAGCAGAGGAAGAGGTAGAGGAAACTGAATTAGAAGGCAATAAGAAAGAATTAAGAGCAAGTGGCAAGAAGTCTAAAGTGGTTGGTTCACCCACTTTCAAATAAATTAAGTCACATGTAACTAAACTTACCGTACTTGATAACTTGTTAAAGAATATAAGGAAGTATGGTATATTAATTGGTGTACATAAGCACTATAACAATTTTGGTGAGGAAGAGGAGAAACAAATTGAGGATTCAGTTGTTTGGTTTATTAATTATTATATCAAAGCATTGATTGAACTACAAGGACATATACCTGATTCTTTGTATAGAAAATTGGAAGCTAGATGGCAGATTGCAATTAAGCAAGATAAAAAAATAATAGAGTATGTACTTATGCATTTACAACCGAAGACATCCAAGGAGGAAATGTAGGAAATTATTTTAGAATCAAAACCATCATTTCATACCAAAAAGAGGTTAACAAGATTTCTTGTTGGTGAGTCCCAGTCTGTGCAAGTTGAGATTGAGGAAATTTTGAAAAAGTTTTTAGGACTTGAAAATGAGGAATTGGAGAAGATAGATTCCTTCAAGGAAGAAGAACTATCTAAAGCACCAGTAATTAAAGGTGAACTACCAGATGTGTTTGAGATTGATCAGATAAAGATAGAACTGAAAGATGGTACTACATCTATTCCTATTGTCATAGTAGAGGAATCAACAATATCGAAAGACATTCCAACTGATAAATATGAAGAGAAGACAAATACACAAGTGAATGCACAAATTGATGATATGAAAAACATAGAGCGATCAGAAAAAGATGAAGAAATGCAAAAAGACACACAAGAGAGTGTACAAATAGATGTTGACCAAAAAACAAAGTCACCGGTCAAGGCAGGAGAGAAGTAGAAAGAAGAAGAACAAGAGAAGACATTGACCCCCCCGATTATTTACTTCAAAGAAGATCATTGATGATGATGAAGAAGAAGATGATACAATGTCCATCCAAGGACCAATAAACATGGATATGTTGAGTGCAACTAAACTGATGGAGATTGCATCTACAATGCAATCCAAGGCCAAGAAGAAGATGATAAGAACTAAGAGGAGAGAAGCTCAAACCATATAGACTGCAGTTGATATATTTTCTAGTTTATTACCAAAGACTGAGACTAATAGTCTCACAACTCCCATTGAAAAACTAGACCACTTGGTTACATCAGTAGGGGAGCAAATGAAGAGTCTTTGAGAGGATTATCTACACAATGTAGAGAAAGAGTATGAAAAGAAAAGGATTGAGACCTTAATCAAGTCAATTGACAAACTTAGAGAAGGTCTTACTGTTAATATGGAACAAATCAAAGAAGAATTGAAGAGTGGAGGTAAAATTCTTTCTACAATCTGCAACTTCTCATTGTTCTTTGATGATATTGACAAGAAGAGAAAGGAAGCTCAACAAGAACTAGAAATTTTGAGTGAATCATTTGATCCATTAAATGATTCAACAAAAAATTTTAGTAGATCTATCATAGTAATACAACATAAGATTAAGGCATATGAGGTAGAACAAATTAAGAGGACTACATCATTGCAAGAGTTATAGACTCACCTAGTCCCCAAATTAGAAATCTTGCAGAGAGGATACAAAGAGACAGAGGAAATTTTGACTACACCTAAAATGAGTACACTTGATGCTAGGGAAGAGATTGCATACCAGGTCCGAACACACATTGAGATTACATCTACTCTTTTGGAGACATGGGAGAATTATTTGAAAGTCTTGAAGACTAATTTTGGTGATAATTTTCTCAAAATGTAATTGTTAACTTTTGAACTCTTATACATTTAGTAATGCAAATTTTGGTGTGTTGTATATGTATTTGCTTACCTTTGTCATTGCTGTGAAAGGGGGAGCAGTATAAGTCAGTCAAAATTTTGTAATAGAATATTATTTCTAAGGGGGATTTTTGCAATAGAGTCATGACTCAATTCATCATGATTGTTGTAATGTGACACTTAGACAAAAAATTTCCTAAGTATTGCCATCAATGCCAAAGAGGGAGATTGTTGGCTTGATGATGATGATATAGTTGTAATAGATTTTATGATGAATTTATTTGTGTTGTCATTGATGACAACCATGTTTTTTTTAGTCATCTAGGTCATCTAGACCAACCGGTAGTGGAATCAATTAGACAACAAAACTGTTAAGTTGCTATCAATCGATAAACAAGAACAAATTGATGATCAAGCGACCAATGCAGATGACTGGAGAAGAGTTAGATGTTGTGGTTTTATAGGAGTGTTGGAGATAGGAACATGCACCTATTTTCCAAACCGCATCAGTAGATTCAGTATATTGTGTGAGTTATGGTGAATTTTCTAGTCACAGTCAGGAAGAACAGAGAACCAGTAAAGCAGAGTTTATTTGATCGATAACCGATAGAGTTATTGTTATGTTTTGTTTTTCCGACATAAGTAAAGTGTAATGAGAGAGAAAATGTAAAAGGTGACTAGGCTCATTTAATCTAGGGAATTGTTCCAAGGTTCTTAGCTGACTTAATAGAGTTCTTTATAAGGTGATGTAAGTTGTATGATTTCATGAATCAAGAGTGAGAATTTGATCGTGCGATGCAAGAAGAAGTTAGGGTTTGATGTTTAGTCAGTGATAGAAGTTGACCAGAAGTGGATCTAATCAGGCACAAAGGTGCTAACTTCATATCAGTTGAACTTGTTTTCTTCCTAGCAGTTGCAACAAGAAAATCCTCTAACAAGGTCACTCCTAACAGGGTGTGGTAGGATCCTAGCAGGTCTGAAGGTGAAATCCTCTAACCAGGTGACACATTAGCTTGTGTTTGCAAATCCCAGTAATGTGGGTAGCTCCTAACAAGGCTGGATCCTAACATGCCTTATTGTATAGCTCTTAACAGGGATAAAACATGCTTAACCAGGTGTACCCCTAACATGGTGTTGTATGACCTTAAGCGATCAGATCTCTCTATACTGCAGTTAGTTGATCTTTGTGGTTACTGATTCCCACTATGGTTTTTCCCATTTGGGTTTCCATGTGAAAAATCATTGTTTTATGGTTTGCACCCTTTGTTGGATGTTTTCTTATGTGGTTATATTTCTTGCATGCTTATTGATTTTCAAGTTGGTGAAAGGTGTTATTAGATTTATTAAGTTTTTGTTTGCACTGATTCACCCCCCCTCTCAGTGCCTTATAAGTTTATTAATATTAAAATCTTATTAATTTTTTATCATGCAATGAGAATTTAATTATACCTTGAATAAAGAAAGTTGGTGCATGTCACATCCTTAGGTGACTTTGGACTTGGAAAAATGTGTAGAATTGCTCCCATACTACTCTCTATACCTACACCCTAGGTTCTTCACAAATAAACACAATTTCGAGTGTGACACAAAAATTTGAATATGATTTTAAGATGTTCACATAAAAAATTCATTGAGATATGGATTCCCCATTCCAATTCTAGAAAAAAAAAGTTAAATTTTTTTTTCCAAGACCAAAATTTCCTCAAACTCCATTAAAGAAAACCTTATTTTATATTTTACTATTATTATTTTTTTGTAAAATAAATCATACCCTTCTAATCTTAGAATGAAGAAAAACCATTTCATGAGATAACATTTGAAGATTTTGAGAAAAAAATTTCATAACGAGGGCGAAAAGGAAAGATAAAAAAATTCAAAACTAAATAACCTTAAAGATGAGAATTTACTCAAAATTTATCTACAAAAGAAGTTCCATATAACCTTAAGGGTGAGCATGGCATCCAAAAATCAAATTAACTCAATAAATTCAAAAGACTGGAAGACAATTGCCCTACTTTCAATAACAAGCAATTCTTGATTTCTTTTCAATTTCTCATAGTTTGGTGAAGTAAAACACATAGTCCAAGCACCTTTGGTAATTTTCAATTCAATTCCAATCCTAAGCTTCCACAATCAAAGGTAAGAAAATTCATCAATTTTGATTTTTCAAAGGAGTATTTTAGAAAGCTCTTTTTCCTTCCAAAAGTAAGAATCATGTAAAAAGTAACTCCCTCTACTTTCACCAGTTTAAAATTAGTTGCCAAAATGTTGAGAAGATTGAGGAGGTGTTTTAGGAATTACTTTTTATGTTGTCTCACTATTTTATCCTATCTCCACCTCAAGATTAGTTCAAAGCTAGGGAAAAAACTAGCTTTAAGTTGGAATTAATGTGAAGGAACTTGCACAAGGGTTTAAAGATGGGTTCTTTTTTAGGATTGGTTAGTCTATTTTACTTGATTGTGTCATCTTTAGTATCAAATTATTTGTCATGCCATCCTTTTATTCTTATTATGGCTCCTATGTCCAGTTGTTCTATTTGACTGTAAAGCCAAGATTGTTCTATTTGAGTATAAAGCCGACTGAGAGGGAGTGTGAATCAGTCAAAAACATAAATTAATTCAGCACATCAACAATGAAACATCAACACACATCCAATACATGAACACCGAGATTTTCTACGTGGAAAACCCAAACAAGGAAAAACCATGGTGAGAACCTACCCACAAAAATATATCCACTATGTATATCATATTACAAAAAGAGTTCACTACTTTGGACTTGCAAACCAAGGTTAATTGCTCATGGGGCAAGATACAAAAGAGGACTTGTAAAACCTGAAGCTAACTGCAATAGGGCAAGATACAAAAATGATATGAAAAGAAGGATATTTTGATCATGAACCTATCCTTGAACTATGCATCAAGTGACCAACATCAACACACACAAATCAGACCTCAACTGCCAACACTCTGTCTCATATCTCTATCATAGTCTCAACATAACTTGCATATCATTCAAACACAACTCTTATTCTCTGCTCTTCACCGAACCTGATTGATTATCTTCACATCATACATCTAGACTCCACATCTCATCACCATCCTTATACACTTAACTCAGTCACACTCATCCTTATGTACAAGATAGATCATCAAAGCTTGAACCAAGTCGGCTTGAATTGATATATACTTCCTAGACCAAAAACACACATGCCAATCCACTCTAGGAGAAAGAGGGGACCAAAATAAATCTTCTAAAGGTCAATTCACCAATCCACAATCATCAAAACATAACCAACAACATATCCACATGCTATGCATCCATATAAGAAATTAATAATCAAAACATACTCTCCAATGAAAATAACTCAAATCCAGATCTCCACATGTTGTGATGAGACCCATAACACATCAAAAAATCTCCAACAAATTATATCTAGACCTAAGGATAGGTCTAACATAGAATATCACAACCAGCAACAAACAATGCCACAACACTCGAAGAACACAAAGATATTTTCGGACCACAAAAATATCACATCCATGATACCAAAACTATATCCAACAAAGATAACTATAATAAACAACATTAGCAACACTTCCAAACCTGAACACTTCCAAAACAACCAATAGAACAACTGCAACATCAACATAGCAAGATAACTCTGCACCACAGACATATCAGACCAATCTGGAACAACAAGTTTGACATTTATGACTACCATAGCAACACATATTTCCAACATATATTACAAGTTCTTGTACTTTTTTTTCCAAAAAAGGCAAAAAAAAATCTTAAGTTCTTTTCCTTTATCCTCTTTTTTTTTTTTAATTCATTTGAATCTATTTTATTTTATTTCCAATTTTTATTCATTTTTTTTACATGATGCATTTTATGATAAATTGAGAATATATAATTCACTTCCTTGCTCCTCATTTTGAAATGAAGCTAATTAAATTCATTTAAAAGAATATTTCTCAAAAGAATTTTGCCAGATAAAAATCATAATTAATTCCTCAAAATATAATTATGAATAAAAAGGATAATTAAATGATTAAATTAAAATCAAACAATTACAAGCAACCTATTTCATGAATAGACTCTAAAATAAACTTTGGTTCAAATCCAAGTATATACAAGATGACACATGAGAAATATTATATTCTATTAAGATGTAATAGGGGAATAATAATGAAAAAGAACTATTGTGATATCTTCGAAGTAACCACTATTGAGGAATAACTTAGTTTTGAATATTTAGGTGAATAAAATAACCCTATACCTTCATAGTCAATGCACACAACAAGAATATTTACTCGATATATAATAGTCAAAGCATGACAAAACCTCAAAATGAGGTACATCATCATAAAAAAAAAAATTAGTGCATCCAAAATCACAAAATCATGATAGAATCTATTCACAAAATTAATAACTATACACATATCCATATACATATAATCACAATGAAATGAAGTAGGGCTATATAATGCCTCTTGCATTTGCATTTTGTCATTATTTTGAGACTTGATTTGTATAGAGATAATATATATGATTATATTGGACTGTGTGTATCATCATTCCTTTGTATTAGCATCTACATGGTGTACCCTACAAGACATTCATTACACTATCTTAGTATGTTTATCATGTTATTTATCATTTTAGCTAAGTATGCATGTATAATCTATGGCCAATTATGTTTATGATGTTGACCCCCCTCAAGGAAATTATATGTGTTTCGACTATGATATATATGTACATGTACCCTTGGTGTGTGTTGAGTGATGTAGGTAATAGGCATTGACTTCACCTAACTACACAAATTTGAGCTTACCTTGATGAGGGTTAGTAAGAGATATCACACTAGCCGAATTCCCATTATACCTTGTCCATCGTACTTAATTGAGTACAATGCCCCATGCTACAACCAATATATATCTAGATATTGTGATTGGTAATGTCTAGAAAGCCCTAATTCCCTCTCGTGATCAGCCAATAAAGAATGCATAAATGTTTGTGTTCAATTGCATTTTGTCAACAATTTTAATTTGAAAAATAGATTTAATGATTTTATTTGGTAATTTAATACTTGAGAAGCTAAATGTGTCTTATTTGTATTGATTTTAGTATGAATTCCATAATTAGGGC
The DNA here is from genome assembly GCF_030272615.1 of Cryptomeria japonica. NCBI lineage: Eukaryota > Viridiplantae > Streptophyta > Pinopsida > Cupressales > Cupressaceae > Cryptomeria > Cryptomeria japonica. The sequence continues at coordinate 774,448,567 of NC_081409.1, read as the reverse complement.
ATATAGGTGAAATACAAAAATTAAAAATATAACTTATTTTGTTATTTTCTAAAAGTGAAATTCTAATAGGGTTTTATAAGGGAAAACTAGCTCATTTTCATACTCAACTTATTTTCAAGATTTTGGGAGTGTTCAAAAGCCTCCCTATGTGTAGATTTTCAAATGGTGACCGTGGGAGAAATTTTATGGGGATGTTTGCATTAGATTAGGATTGGGTCAAAGGTCTTTCTACTCTATGGATTCATGGATTCATCTTGGTTGTTTGAAGAATTTCAAATTTTCATTTTGGTGCATAATATAGACATGAATCTCATATCTTTCTATTTTGTCATTCTTTTCAATTATATTTGTTTGAAAATGATTTAAATTAATGATGAAGATAGTTTGGCTGAGCTTGAAGCATTGTTGGCCAAGCGGTTGCCCAGAGGTACCAGTAAATATAGAGGTAAATTACCTTTGAAATGTTTTGCATGCAACAAGATTGGGCACATAGCTAATAAATGTCCTAATGGTGATAATGAGCACAAGCGAGAGAAATTCAAGAAGTACAAGGGAAAAGGCAAAAGAGATTATCTTATTGTAGTTGATGGTGGTATCATTGATGAGGAATCCAGAGAGTTTTTTAGTGGTGAATCTTTGCCAATTGGTGAATTCTGCATGAATAGTCTTGGGCACCATCATGGTCCAATCGCTCGAAATTTTGGGGTTAACGACACACTGTTGAAACTGGCTTCACCAATGACCACACCCCATCGACGTGCATGCCCATAATATTCACCTAGAATCACTCGGACATGGGTATTAGATCACCTCCGCTATTCGCCAGCAATAGTTAAACGACCACGTACCCAAGACCTAATTCGCCAATGGTAAATTACATGTTCATTGCATGCGTCGACCAAATTCGCCAATATCAAATAAAACATTATAAGCATTCGAGGACCCATTTCACCCCGCTTAAATTAAATGTTCATTTCATGCCCACTTAATTCACCAAAAATGTAATTAAATTAAATGTTTGTTGGCAATTGCGATGCCTGGGCCCCACACAATTTGTTCGTGTCTGATTAGTAAATTGGGAGCTCTCAAAGTCTCGAGTCTTGATTTGCATTCCGCAAATTGAGTTGGAAAGTCAAAGTTCATTGTAGGGCGGAGGGCTGGAGTTACAATCCTGCAACACAGGCCTAGGCATTCATTCTTGATTCCTGATTCAGAGAATTGAGAAGGCATAAAGGTGAGTAATCATTTCTTCATACTTGATAGTTGATAGTATTAGTTTTAACTTTTAATTTGTAGTGAGAGGTCAAGACATGGGTGAGACATGGGTGAGACTCCTCAAGGTGGTGAAGGGATTGGGATGTCAGACAAGGGTAAGACTCCTCAGGGTAGTGAAACTGAAGGGATTGGGAGGCCATCAAAATGCCCAAACTTAAACTTAAAGGTAGTACCAGAAAGTTTTTTTTTGGAATTGGCAAAGTTTCTGGTCCATCAACCTCTGCAGTTGTAGAACCCATTCATAGTAGCTCACCACCACCAGTACCACAAGGTGGGATTGTCATTGAGTTAAATGCATCAAATGACGATGACAATACCAACACGACAGAAGATGTTCTAAGGGATACACACAGTGAGATACCATTGGCGAATGTAAATGCTAGTACTGAAGATGCTGTTGGTAGGAAGAAAAGAAAAAGGAAAGTAAAACTGGGGCGAGAGTGGGAGATGACAAGGAGTTTTAAGATTGATTGGGTAGCAAAGTACCCATTCATTGAACTGGTCCCAAACAATGATGAACAACCAATAGAATGCAGATGTAAGATTTGTAGCTGGAAAACTAAAAGAGAGAAGAAGATGCAGCTAAAGCTTGACACCATAGAAAAGCATATTGGTAAGGTTTATGAAAAATAGATCATAGACGGAAAGGAAACACGAGTAGTAAGATAGAAATCAAAGGAAGAATGTCTTCATGTTAAGTATGCCACGAAATATGAAGAGCATAACCACAAAACGACATTGATTCGTAATAGTGGATTTGGAAATACAATCAAGGCTGGTCTTGAACATGTAGCGAAAGATGCAAACCTAGCAAAGACTGTTCAGATGAGTGTTGTTTTTCATATTATGTCGAGAGGGCATCTTATGAAAGATTTCCCATAATTTAGTAATTTATTATCTTTTTTGAATGTTCCTCACTATCCTATGTCACATTGGTAAATAAACGCTGGATGGGAAATGGCAAACTGTCTCGCTAAGGTGGAAAAGGAAAATTTACAAGAGAGTGTAAAAGAGTCAAATTTCATTTCATTATCCATAGATGAAGTTACTGTGGTAGATAACACTGCTTGGATTTGTATGCATGTGTATACCGTAAAAGAACACGTCCACTGAGCTCATCTACTCTGTGTTCATAAAATGAGGGGCAATTCAACAGCAGAAAATTTACATTTGGAAGTTAAGAAAGCTTTGAATGAAATTACTGGTATGGATGACTTGACAATTGCCAAGAATTTGGTGTGTGTTGGAGCTGATGGAGCTGCAGTAATGCAAGGTCAAAGGACCGGTCTTTGCACAAGATTGCAAACTAGTATTGCACCATACATGGTTGGCATTCACTGCATGGCCCATCAAATGAATTTAGCATATAGAATTGTAAGCAATTTCCCTACAGTGTCAAAAGTTGAAGATCTGGTCCATGAGCTCCACTCATACTTCTACCGAAGTCCTAAACGTTTTGCAGAATTTCAGATTTTTGCTGAGGGAGTAACAGGAGGAAACAAGCTTCTCAAGTATGTTGAGACCAGATGGATCTCCTTGCATGGACCAATGGAATGAGTTCTAACAAAATATCAATCCTTGATTGGACTAATGTATGAGCAATGCCTCACAGTAGACAAAGCTCCTGATCTCTTACATAAGTTAAGTGATATAGAGACTCTGTTAACTTTAGCTAGTCTTCTCCCCATGCCGGATTCAATGAACAAACTTGTTAAGAAATCCCAAGACAGAAATATGTATATCAATGAGTATAGCACTCTACATTAAATGACATGCTTGAGCCTGGATGGTCTATATTCAGATCTAACAGGGTGAAGCCCAAATTTTTTTAGGTGGCAGATAATTACAAATTTGAATCATGCTAAAAAAATTTTACATTTCAATACAAAAAATGAGTTATGTGTCTTTGTAAAAGGATTTCAGATACCAATGCACCAATCTAAGATGGGCAAGCGAGGCAGAGCACTACTAGTTAAAAAGGAAGATTTTGACTGGATTGTTAAATCTATTAGTGATAATTTGAAGTCTATTGCATATGAACTTTCAACTAAGATTCAAGAAAGATTCCGTCGAGAAGAAATACTTGAAGCCATGGGTTGTGTGTATCCTCAATTTTGGCATTCAATTGGAGATAATCCAAATGATGCAAAGATGTATCATAAAATACTAGAGGAATTGATAGTGACATTTTCAAAAGATGCATATTGCAATGGACATCCAATAGAAGGAATTTTAAATTTAGATCATCTTAGAAAACAATACAAACAGTTTCCATTGGTTATGAAACATCAGTTGGTTAAATTGGAGAATCCATTTGAACCTGGATCAATCACGAGGCTTTGGAAAAGGATAGATCAAAGTGAAGCATTGCATATTGCAATACCAGAATATTTGAAACTTGTTGATTTATCTCAAACAATGATATTGGGGTCGGTGGAAGATGAGAGAGTTTTCAGTGCATTAGGGCTTTTGAAATCAAAGATCAGAAACAAATTAGACAATAATTTAGAAACTTGCTTGAGGTTGTTTGTAACCTAGTATAATGTTAGATATTTTCCATATGATAGGGCACTGGCAATTTGGAATTCCATGCGTGATAGACGAGGGGTGTGCAACACTTTAAAAGCTGGTGGTGCTACTGCTAGTGCTAGTGCTAAGACAAATGAATATGATGGATCACAGGCTCAGAGTCAACATGAAGATGAAGACATTTTTGAATATCCGACTCAGAATAAAGATGAACCTATTAGTACTAGTCAGTTTTCAGATCTTGAATCCATTTGGGATATGGAAGCCTCAGACAGTTAGACTGAATCACTGAAGTGAATTAGCAGTCAGTTTATAGGTATTTATAATTATACTACAATTCTTGAGTCATATTACAATTTCAATTTGCAAAATTGCAATACTATAGTTGTCATTGATGATTTTTGATATTGCATTCCTTGAATTTGTCAATCAGAAGTAGAACGGATACTTATTTCATATTTTTAATTGTGAATTTGAATTATTACTAAACAATTGAATTATTAGTAAATTGGTATTTGGTTCCACATTATGTAACATGTTAAACATGAAATGCAACCAATTTATGTCACAAGATCCATGAAATAATTCATAATGCATAACTATTACTGCTAGAACCTTTGTTACCTTTCTACCATTCTACATTAAATGCTTAAAATGATGTTCATGGCGATTACGGTTTTGTGTTTGTTTTTTGTCTTAGTTGGCTAGTAAATCGAAGTTGTTGTGCGTTGAAAATCTAAGTTGTCCTCTATTTATTTGTCCATGTCAACATCAAGTGTGGTCAAATGGTTGGTCAGACATGTTTAATGGTTATCGCTAGCTCGCAGGTTCTTTATCATCAAGTCAGTGTAAGTCGCGAGCTTGCGATTACTGGGAGATTTTTGTTGTCGCTAGCTCGCAAGATGTTTTGCATTTGACCATTTTATGTTGCGAGGTTGCAACTGGGTGTGATTTTATGTTGTCGCACGGTTGTGAGGTGTTCATGGTTAAGTCATTTTAATTTGTGATCATGTGATGTAGTTGGTATGAGGTATCGCAGCTTAGTTGGTTTCATCGCTTGCTCCCAGGTTTTGAAGTTGTTTAGCATTTTAAGTTGCGATCTAGCGACAGGTAAGTTTTGGTTTGATTTTGTGGTCATCACATGCTCGTGGGTTTGTAAGTCTTAAGTCAAAAAGTGTTGTGAGCATGCGATGGTGGTTAAGTGCCTTGTTATCGCAGGATAGTAAGGGTTTAAGTCAAGTTAAGTTTCGAGTTGCGAGATTGCGATGAAATAAGTTATTTTGTTAGATCAACGATTGTCGCTCACTCGCAAGATTCTATCAGGATTCATAAAAGGGGTTGCAAGCTTGCAATTAAGCGGATTTGGTAGCATTGTCGCTAACTCGCCAGTTCCTTTCTTGATTGTTATAACCGGTTGAGAGTGTGCGATTAAAGATGGGGATTGACATGTGGACTTGTTTGTCGGGTTCTATAAAAGTTTTGACACGATTGAGCTAAGATTTTGACATATGTACAATTGCATTAATGCATTCTATCAGTTTAATTGAATTAATGCCACACTAGCTAGTTCATGCAAGTGTGGTAGTTAATGAGACTTGATCACTTGAGAGAAGTGACGGTGCACAGATACCATTTTATGTTGCGAGGTTGCGACTGGGTGTGATTTTATGTTATCGCAAGGTCGCGAGGTGTTCACGGTTAAGTCATTTTAATTCGTGATCATGAAATGCAGTTAAGTCGCTTGCTTGTAGGTTTTGAAGTTGTTTAGCATTTTCAGTTGCGATCTGGCGACAGGTAAGTTTTGGTTTGATTTTGTGGTCATCGCATGTTTGCGAGTTTGTAAGTCTTAAGTCAAAAAGTGTTGCAAGCATGCGAAGGCGGTTAAGTGTCTTGTTGTCGCGGGATCGCAAGGGTTTAAGTCAAGTTAAGTTTCTAGTTGAGAGCTTGCGATGAAATAAGTTGTTTTGTTAGATCAACGACTCTTGCTCACTCACGAGATTATTTGAGGATTTGTAAAAGGGGTTGTGAGCTTGCGATTAAGAGGATTTGGTAGCATTGTTGCTAACTTGCTAACACGTGGACTTGTTTGCTAGGTTCTATAAAAGTTTTGAATGCCAATCGCCAATCAAATAGAAGGGCATGAATTCAAATTTCGCTCAAGTACTTCAGTTTGAAGTTTGAATTAATGTCATTATACCATAGTAGCTACTAGCTAGTTCATGCAAATGTGGCAATTAATGAGACTTGAGACTTGAGAGAAGTGACGGCGCCCAAAATTCAAATAGTAAATACCATAAATTGCATGATCAAGCTGAGGTTTTGTATAATTGCATTAATACATTCTATCTTCGAGGTAATCTAGTGAATTGAGGTCTACAACAACGTTGGAGAATTCAGAGTGTTGGGTGTGAGAAAATTTCAAAAAATTGGTTAAGTTTTTCTCCTGTAGCTAAAATGAGCCAAGCAACAAGTGGTGTTGGAGGTTCCAAACCCAAGCCCAAGCCCAAGCCCAAGGCCATGACAAGTGGAGCAGGTGGACCTGGAGGTTCCAAGGCCAGTGCCACTGTGGAAACGATGGTTAAGAAATAAGATGAATTTGTAGATTTGATGCCAGGGACTTCCATTGCTTTGAATACAAATTATTTGGCATGGAGAGATTTATGGAGCCAATGCAGAAACCCTACCACACTTAATATGACTGGTTCTTCTCTGTTTCATTATTTCTAGAAAAATAGGGTTAAGGGTGTCCCGATGTCAAACCCTTGGGATTTAAATATGGCAAAGTTAATTATGCTAGATGTGTATGTTGATGTGGATTTGATCAAAGAGTTGGGCAAATGCTATTGCCCAGTATCTAGTGTAATTAGAAGAAAGAACCAGTCTACCCTAGTTTCAATTAACAAAGCTAGCTTTGTTGAAGCTTTCCAGATTACTGGTGCTGCATGTACAAATATAGATTTGGAGCGGATTGCAGAGGATTATGACAAATACAAAGGTGTTATCAAGAAGCATGCAATACCCAGATACATGCCTAGGGTGAATAAGAAGCCGGTTATAATTCCAGAGAGTATCGAACCACCATTTGACATCACACCTTTCCACCATTATATGCATTGTACAATATATGGATTATGCAGAGTGTTGGGTTTTGATGGAGATTCAACAGTGTCAGCTGAATTACTGATGATGGCTATGGACATTCAACAACAAGATGTTAACAAAGATTATGATTATGTGGGCTATGTGGTTGAACACATTCATAATGCTCTAGTTGAAATTTAGAGTGGTGCACCCAGCCCTACGTTCAAGCATTATTCATTGCTGATGCATTTAATCTTGTTCTAGAATGTTGAGTTCATGGATAAAGAATTGGAGCTTTTAAAAGAAGAATTTGGTGTCGTAGTGCCAATACAAAGATGGACCCAGGTTTGGGATAGTAGTTCTCCCCATTCTTCTTTCCTTTTCTTTGAAAATTGGATTGTTTCGCCAATTATAGAAATGCTAGGAATAAATAGGGAATGATTGTCAATTAATGTTAGGAGAGTTTTGAGACCTTACCAGTATGTTCCAAACTGGCCTATTTCACATAACTAGGGGGACTTTTATTTTTTTGATAACTTTACTGTGATGAGAGTCTATGGGTGTCCTCAACCTCCCCATATTTTACCAAAATTTGTTCCAATTAGGATTGCTTTTATGGAGTTTATCTGGCAATTGACCCTAGTTGAAAAAGAATACCTTGATAAACACAGGAAGGGTACTTTTCTTCCTAGGCTTTGGGTTGCGTCTTATTTTACCATTTGTAGGAGTTCCTTTGATGAAGTAAACAATTTCCTTAAACAATATAGGTTGGTTAATGCTGTGTCTAGATTCTGTGATCCAAAACAATTTATTAAAGTTGCAATGCCAAAAATGACACCTTGGGCCACAATAAAGAATCATGAACCATTGGATGATGAAGATGCGGTTAGAAATTTGCTGAGAAAAGGTGAAGTACAAGAAAGGAGAAGAAAATGGAAAAATTTGATCAGAGTTGAAGCAGAATTGTTGGCTACTGACCCTAGTTTCTCAGGTTTTTGCCCTGATAGCCCGTACCTAGAGAGGATTAACAAAATGTTGAGTTTATATGAAACTCTGATGGAACAAATGCCTCAAATTCCAAAAGTGACTGCTCAGTAGCAAGACCCCCAAGATGGACATTCTTCACATGGTAAGAGGCCACTTAGTGTGTTTGCTGATGATGTAGAGAGTGGGGATGAAGTTCAATCTACCCGAGTGCCAGCTGCAAAGAAACAAAAAATCACTGAGGTCAGTACAATTGTGAGGAGAGACCCTGCTAGAGAAATTGTTACAGAACAAGGACACTACTTTCATCAAATAAGGACACATCTTAGAGAAGTAGGGCAGAATGAAGAACAGGGAGAAACAAATGAAGCCCTTGCTCAAGGCTTTGATGAGCGTGTGATGTTGTCAAATGAGTTCATGAAAGATGATGACTTTATTAAGTCAAATGCAATTAAAATTTTTTTGACAAGGTTGAAACAAAATCAATTAAAACAAAATCTGATCATAGAGGAAGCAAATGAAGAAAAGAAAGAGGAGATCATCAAGGCACTACAGGAATATGATCCTGACAGGGAGGAAATATCTATGGAACAGGCAAGACAATTGATAAAGAGTACTGGTATGATTATGATGCCTGACTAGGATATCCAGTCTATTTTTATTATTGATCAGATTAGGAAGCAAGAGGACCCAATGTTTAGAACTGAATTTGAAATTGGAGATGTAATAAGAGGACCAGGATTTAATCCTAAGTCAAAGACACTTGCTGCTTGGTCTTTGACCCCTTCCACTCAAAAGCCCCACCTTCTAAATATCCAAGTAGAAAAGAAAGCTGATAGAATGATTTGGAACTTGCAGAACACAACTGACACAGAGATTGCCTCATTTTTTACTCAAATTTCTTTCATGAATTTATCAAAAACAGAGGATTTGTCAAGAAGATACACAGAAACATATACCCAATTGATTGCATTGTCTAAAAAATATGAAGAGACACTAATGAAGAAGGGTGCTTTGGAGGAAGAGTTAGTGGAGTTGAAAGAAAAAATTGCAAATGAGCCCCCTCCAATACAGATTACAAAACAAGTACAAGAAATACCAACTGATGTGACAACAAAAATGGAGGAATACGCAGGGAAAATTGAAAAGCTTGAAAAGGAACAAAATGTCAAGACTATCTCTATTGTGTCAGGAATTCTGAAACACAGGATTAGTGTATTGAAAGAAAAATTGATGGTTGTACATGATATGCACATTTCTTTGAAAGAGGCAAGCAAAACATCCTCTGAGGCTGTCGCTTTTCTTGGACCTTTGTTCAATGTTTGATCAGGAAGAAGCAGATTAATGGATAAGCTAGATACTGCAATGATGTATAGTGATGAGTTCCCTCCCAATATTAGTGACACTAAAGACATGGTGGAGGTAATGAATGTAGCTTATGCATTTTTCACAGGGAAGGATGTGCTTATAAATGAAAAATTGCAGACATTTGGGGAAGGTTATAATAAATTGGTGCCTTCAATTTATGGTAGTAATGGAGATTTGAAATCAGTTTCTGATTGGACCAACAAATTTGATTTGATTCTAGAGCAAGAAGAAATAATAAAGCATGTAAATGAATAGGTTGATGCTGATTTCCTTAACGGTCTGCTTGATTCACTGTTCAAGGTTGAGGTTGACCATGCAAAGTTTATTGTTGAGTTCAGGGTAGTTACAGATGCCAGATGGGCAGATTCAGTTGCAAAGTTGGAAGAGGTAAAGGCATTCAATTGGCTAACAGACAAAGAGGTGGACAGGTGGCAAGCCATGCTAAAGCCAAAGAAGAAATCTCAGGTTGAGGTTGCTACCCAAGATTCCTCATAGTAATCCTAAGCTTGTTGAATCCTCAGGTTGAGGTTGCCACTTTTATTGATTAATGATGTTGAACTTGAAAACTCTTATATTAATATAGTTGAATCATATTGTAAATTTACTTTCTGATATCATTATGAATATAATATCAATATCATTTGCAGTTTGAGCAATGTGATCTTCACATAATTGTCTTTGTGTTGAATTTATGTTTTCACTGTGAATTGAATGGTCAAGGGTTTTTTAGTTTACATATGAATCTGGGTTGTGTAACTATATGTAATGGCATTATTCATAATTTCATTCCTATTTATCTGCAAGTGAATCTTATTGAAGTTTATTATCAGGTTGTCTTGAATTGTAAGTGACTCTATGCCCTAGGATAAGGTACTGGTTTGTTGTCTTGATGTTTTACTAATTATGTTGTATAATTGTATTCCTATCTAATAATCTATTGTGGTGTTTAATACTTTCATTCTTAATACTCTTATGATTTTATATGCTATTGATGTTTATGTAATATATATGGAGGTGTTCTATGACTATCTATGACTCTATAATCCGCCCACCAATTATAATGAGGTGAATCCTTAATTATTTAATATGATTCCAGACTAACATAAATTTTGCATTCCTAGGCATAATAGGATTAGGAAGCATTAAATGAAAAATTACATACACCATAACAATGCAACAAATGAAAAAAATTAAATCTCATGATTCTGATCATTTGAAAGAGATAGAATTATACACAAAATAAATTTATATATAGACAAAGCTTCACACTAAATACTTTTCATTTGCTCTGTAAATGACTATACAGTATACAACTTGCTCCCTTCACCTAGAGACTAGAATCACTACTGGAACAAGAAAAGGAACCCCAATGACTATACAACTTGCAAAACTGCTTGAGCCATGCCGTTATCACCCTGATGCCTTCATTTCGGATGGAATGTGAGATGTTACATTCTGTCCAAGTCCAACAGATTGTTTCCAAATTGAGGAGGAAGCCTTCATGCCTAGGAACAAAGAAAATGGAAAGAGGAACTTGAGCCTTCATGCCCACGATCAGGGAAAGTGGAAACATGAGCTTTAGGGTAAATGTAATCTATTGGGGGGGGGGGGCGGGGTTGTAGCTTCCATGTCATCACAAAGATGACTGGCTGCCACTCCCCACCCAAACAAATCCTTCTTTCATTCCTCTGCGGGCTCCTTCTTCCAACCCCTTGCCATCCTATGGTAGAGTAGAAGCAGAGGATGTGCCATGCTTGGCCCTTCTTGACAAAAAAGGCTTTCACATCCCCTCTGGCAATCCTTCTCACTTTCACAACCCCTCTGACAATAAACAAACTCACACAGAAGAAAACAAAAAAACATCCATCCGGTATCACAGAGCACACAACAAGTACAACTCCATGCATGATCCTGCTCAAACATCATCTTCCTTTCTGAGGAAAAAAACCACTCTCAGAAAATGAAAAAGGTTTATTTTCTCTTCTACCAATCAAGTCACCACTCCGTTGTATTTATAACATTTTCACACTTCATTTGGTGATGCTCATTTTGCATTCACGTGAAAAATTATCATTTTGGTGGTTTTCAACATGACTATAGACTCTAGATTCCTAGAAGTCATCATCATGCCTATCAAATCCACTGCATCCTGCTAAGGCTCATCTATTGTGAATGATTTTGTTCTGATTTTATTCCTCCTTGATTGGACAAATTCTGCTTCAAAATCCCTAACAACAAGCAACTTGAGCTCTTATTTTTCATAGATTCGTGTGATCTCCCATCTCTAACTCAGAAGCTATCAAATCCTTTTATGCCTTTGAAACCATCGTCCTCGCTTGTCTAATCAACCTCAACTCAAGAGAAACCTTCAAACTAGTCCCTCAGGAATGAGTCAACATCCAAGCCTTAAAAATTTTAGGTTGCGAGCTAGCGACCAGATAGTTTGTGGTTAAGTTTAATGATTATCACCAGCTCGCGAGGTAAAATGTCTGTAGACATGATCAATCCGCGAGTTGGCGACAAGTTGGTTTGGGTTTACATCGCGAGGTCTCTAGCTTTTTGGGTGTTAGCATTTTATGTTACCGAGCTAGAGATTGTTAGTGAAATTGCTTTGGTCGCGAGGTCTCAAGTTGGTCTGAGATAAACAGTTTTATGTTGGCGAGTACGCGACAAGGGTTAAAGTTTTTAAGTTACCACTATCTCCAAGTCATTGCGGTGATGAGGACTTAACATTTGTGGTCGAGAACTGGCGAGTGCCAGTTTAGTTTCCCTCAATCGCTAGATCTCAAGGTTAAGAAGGCTTAGCATTTTCAACTTGCGAGTTGGAGATAGAGAGAGCTGACGACTGTGAGAGGCAGAGAGTTGACAACTGTGTGCCATGTGTTTTAATTACTTAAAGTTAATATCTGAAAATCACCAAAATTTTACTTTTCTGGTTTGAAAATAGCTTGAAATCGCCAATATTTTATTTTTATGGTTTGAAAATAGCATGAAATTGCCAATATTTTATTTTTATCGTTTGAAAATAGGTTGAAATCGCCTATGCAAATATTTTTCTAGTTTAAAAACATTACCATTCACCCATGCAATTATTTTTTGGGTTTTAAAAATAGTACAATTCGCCAGGATTTTTCACAAACTATGAGTGATCATGGCTAATTCGGCAATGGAGATTATTATTTTTCTCCGTAAACCGCAAAAATTCACCAGTAAAATTAAAATTTTCCTCGGAATTATACAACTTTCACTAGGTTTTTACACCTTGTCCAGGGGGGGGTTTCTTAAAGTTTTCCCTGGAGGAATCTAATGGTGATGCTAATGAAGACATCGTGTTTGTAGCCATTAAAGAGGAAACATTTGATCAGAAGGCTTTAGTTTCACTGATGGATAATTTTGATGATTGGATCATTAATAGTGGTTGTTCACATCACATGACCGGTGACTGGATGAAATTTCTTTTTCTAAATGAATTTGATGGTGGAGTTGTAAGATCTGGTAATGACTCACCCTGCATGGTTAAAGGTAAGGGAACTATTTCTCTTAATGGAAAGAGAAGTGCAGATGATGTCTACTGGGTTGAAGGTCTAAAGCACAATCTTTTGAGTGTTGCTCAACTCAATGATATAAGATATCCATTAGAGTTTAAAAATGGTATGTGCACAATCTATGGGAGCAAAGGTGAACTGATTGCAACTAACAAGCAGACTAAAAGTAACTTGTTTCACCTGAATCCTAAAGTTAGCAACTGCTTAATTGCTAAAATAGATGATAGTTGGCTTTGGCATAGGAGATTTTGTCATATAAATTTTGATAACATTGTTTAAGTGAGTAATTCAGAGATAGTGATAGGTTTGCCTTAGTTGGACAAACCAGTTAATGCTCTATGTAAGGAATGTTAGCTGGGAAAGATGATATCCTCAAATTTCAAGAGAAAATCTTTTTCAGCAAAACATCTGTTAGATTTGGTTCATACAGACCTTTGTGGACCAATAAGGACTAAAAGTATTCAAGGTGATAGATATTTTATGATCTTCACTGATGATTGCTCAAGAATGATGTGGGTCACATTCTTGAAGGATAATACAGAGGTATTTGATAAATTCAAGGCATTCGGGGCCTTAGATGAAATGAGAGTGGAAAGAAGATAAAGTGTCTGAGGATTGATCAAGGCGGATAATTCACTTCTAAAGAATTCACTACATATTGTGAAGAAAATGGTATCAAACGATAACTTTCTACACCAAGGACACCACAACAAAATGGTATTGCTGAGAGAAACAACCAGTCAGTTGTTGAAGCTGCTAGGACGATGTTGACACAATGAACATGATTTTGGTAAAAAGAGGTAAGGACAAGACTCCTTATGAATATTGGTATGGTAGATCACCTAATGTTAGTTATTTCAAGATATTTGGCAGAAAATGTTTATTAAGAGAGGTGACTATGTTAGAAAGTTTGAGGCTAAAAGTGATGAAGGTATATTTCTTGGCTATTCCACCAAGAGTAAGGCCTACAAATGTTATAAAAACTGGACATAGAGAATCATTGAGAGTGCTAATGTTTGAGTGGATGAGTATCCTGAAGTCTAAGGGGAAACTAGTGTGGAGAAAAAGGATGAAGATCCTTGCATTTTGTTTTTGGAACTAGAACCTGTGAAACTTGAAACCGATAAAGAGAATGTTGTTGTAATAGTTCAACCAGAATAGGTAGATTCAAAAGAAGATGATGATAATGTAGAAGATGAATCTGAAGATAATGATCATATTATTTCAAGGTATGTGAGAATCAATCACAATCTTGAACAGATTATTGGAGATAAGGATGCCAGAGTATTAACCAGAAGAAGAATCAGGGATAATTCTTGCATGATCTCCACTATTGAGCCTAGAGCTGCTAAGGAAGAATTTGGAGATGATCATTGGGTTAAAACTATGGAGGAGGAACTTGAACAAACTGAGAAGAATAACACATGAACCCTAGTACCCTGACTGGTAAATAAAAATGTGATAGGTACTAAGTGGGTTTTCAGGAACAAGTTGAATGAATATGGTGTTGTAGTTCGTAACAAAGCTAGATTGGTTTACAGAGGTTATGCACAAGAAGAAGGAGAATATTATGGTGAGACTTTTGCACTAGTGGCTAGACTAGAAGGTGTCATAAGTTTACTTGCATTCGCAACACATAAGGGATTCAAAGTATATCAGATGGATGTGAAGTCAACATTTTTGAATGGAATACCGGAAGATGAAGTATTCATTGAGTAGCTAGATGGTTATGCTCTGACTAATGAGAAAGACATGGTATGTAAGTTACATAAGGCACTATATGGATTAAAGCAAGCATCAAGAGCATGACATGAAAGGATTCATTCACACCTGATGAAGATAGGTTTTCAAAGAACCAGTGAGGATAGCAACACATATCTCAAATCTGAAGGAGATAAAATAATAGTGAGTGAAGTGTTTGTAGATGATATCATATTTGGAGGGAATGATGACATGAGCAATGACTTTGCAAATGAAATGAAAAGTGAGTTTGGAATGTCTCTAGTGGGAGAGATAAAAAAATTCATAGGTTTACAAATACAACAAATGAAGAGTGGTATTTTCATTACATAGTCTATGTATGTGAAGGAGGTATTAAAGACATTTAGTATGAGTGACTGTGAACCAATTGGGACACCAATGGTTACAGGTTGTAAGTTGTCTAAGGAAGATTAAGTCACATCTATTGATGAGAAGGAGTACAGGTCAATGATTGGAAAATTGTACTATCCTGTTCAAAGCAAACTGGATATAGCTCATGCAGTTGGTCTAGTTGCTATATTTTAGAAGAATCTGAAGGAAACACATTTGATAGAAACCAAGAGGATATTCAAATACTTGAAAGGTATTGTTGACTATGGATTATGGTATCCATATGCAGAAAACTTTGACTTGAATGTGTACACAGATGCATATTGGGTAGGTAATGTTGATGATAGGAAAATCACAACCGGTGGAGTATTCTTTCTTGGAGGAGGACTTGTTTCATGGAGTAGCAAGAAGTAGAGTTGTATATCACAGTCTACTACTGAAGCTGAGTATGTTGCATCTTATATGAATTGTACCTAGGCTATCTAGATGAGGCACATTTTAGAAGGTGTCAAGATTAAATTTACAGAACCTGTAAAGATCTTGTGTTACAATACCAGTGCCATAAATATTTCAAAGAACCATGTTTTGCATCTACAAACCAAGCATATTGAATTGAAGTATCATTTCTTGAGGGAGAAAGTGCATAGTAAAGATGTGATCTTGGAGCATGTTTCTACCAAGGAGCAGTTTGCAAATATCTTTACTAAACCTCTGCCTAAGACTACTTTTGAGTATCTTAGAAGTCAGCTAGGGGTTTTACCCCTTCATGAGGTGAATTGAGCATGATGTAGAGTACATCAGTCCCAGAGCTACTTGCAGATTTTTAAAGCAAGATTGATGTAGAAGTGGAGTTATTCCACAGGGGGAGCATCAAGTTGCAAGTTGTTGAGACTGAATAGTGAAGTTTTACTTTCACTTTGGCATTATTGTGAAAGGGGGAGAAGAACTATGTGATTATGGGGAGAAGAACTAGTTACAAGCTAAAGACAAGGAGAGTACATGGTAAAATATAAACTAGGATTCCTATTCACAATCACAACAATCAATGGTACTGATATTTGTATTGCCATCAATGCCAAAGGGGGAGATTGTTGGCATTTGCATGAAAATTGCATTAATGATATGTTATGTTGTCATTGATGTCAATTAACCGGTAATGATATTGTTGTAATGATGTTTTGTAATCAGTAGGAAGAGGTAGTGAAGGAAACTGTAACCGGTAGGTAAGTTTGTGGAGTGAACCAATATTGCTAAGTATTGGAGAGTTGAATCGGTAAACCCTACCTGTTGTTTTGATAAACCCTAACTGATTAATTTTGGTGAATTGGTTATATTGGTTTATGATCTAATGATGAGCAGTAATTATTATGACACGTATGCATATTGTATGAAGAGAGTTTCAAAGTGTTTTTGGTGCATTGAGGTAATAGTTTTTGTCTAGGTAATGAGCAAGTATATTGCATGTAATGCAAAGCGCGTGATAAGTTACTAAGTATGAAGAAGCGATGATCAAGGAGCAGTCGAGGCTTTCTTGAATGATGTGTAGAGATTGTCATGTAATCCAATAGTCATACTTGAACTGACTTGTTTGTAATCTCTATGAGAGAATTAGGTTTTTGTTGTGTTACCGACCTAATTGATTTGTTTGTAAGGTCGATGAGTTGTTTAGTTTCACAGTTGGAATTTTTTTAGTTGAGTGTATGGTTGCTAAACCGAATGATGTATCTACAGTTTGAGTAAAGGAAGATAGGAGCATGAAAAGGATCTGAAGAAGCAAGTGTAGTGCTATTCAAACAGATCAAAAAACTCCCGTTGTTTTCTAACAATTACAACAGATTGAAATCCCCTAGCCGGGTAAGCTCTAACAAGCTTGGTATTATTCAAATCCTCTAACCAGGTGGTCCATTAGCTTGTATTTCAAATCCTTTACAAATGTTACCCCTCATAGGGTATTGCTTCTAAGAAGGCATTATAGTCAATCCCTTAACCGGGTGGCCCCTAACAAGATCTGTTCTTAACAAGATTTTTTGTAAAGCTTTAATAGGCTTGGATCCATATAGGGCGAACTTTAGAAGAGTTTAGATAGTTATCTTGTGAGTCTCATCTCACCGTGGCTTTTCCCATTTGGTTTTCCACGTCAAAAATATTGTGTCAAGTGGTGAATGTTTTTGTGGTTATGTTTTCTATGGTTGTTTTTCTTAACTACTTAACTACTTTGATAAGTCATGATAATCGACAACAATATGAAATGAAGTTTTACTTATGTTAGTAAAAGTATTTGGATGTTTATGAGTTTTAATTTTTTTATTGTTAATCTGTTTTAACAGACAACCAGTTTAACTTGACAGTGATATTGCATTGATAGTTCTAAGTTTACTTTGTGAAGTTGATTTTGAGATTGGTGAAGTTTTATCAGTTTTTCTATCTACTGATTCACTCCCCCTCTCAGTAGTTGACCAGATCCTTATTCTTTCATCATACCATTATATTAGTGGATAGACTACATCTATGAGAAACTCTAATGAGGGTGATGAGTCAGCATCAAGCTCATCGAGAAATGATGGGGATGAGGGGGGGGATAGTGGACATAATGTTGAGATGCCCCAGGATATGGAGTCAAAAGGTGTGGAGAGTGGAGAGGAGGAGGGATTGAGAGATTAGTATAGGCATTTAGAGGACTTGGTGGCTAATTTGTGGTAGCGATGGATGGAGGATAGAGATTAGTATCAACAGGGGATGGAGGAGTTGACCCCAAAGAAGGATTAGATATCTGCTGAGAGAGATCGACTACAGAGGGAAAGGGATGAGGCAGTTAGGAGAGCTCAAATCACCATGAATTCATATGATCAACTATTTGGGCCAATGATAGAGGCAAGGAGCCAGGAAGATAGTTATTTTTATACTACACAAGAGGCTATTTATTATAGGCAAGCTTATGAGAGAGTTATTCCTAAGGGTCAGAGGGAGCCTAGTTTTAGTGCTTTCATGGGGAGAAGATCGAGTCGGTCTACCTCTCAATAGACTAGTAGTGGAGGAGTGATGGGTCCACCTAGGGCGTCATCGGGATAGACTGGAGTTAGGAGAGATGCACCTACTGATAGAGGCAACATAGGGTGAGAGATTTGATATTGATGTTGATGTTGTAGATACGATGTATTTTGACACATTTCTATATGATATATGATATGCATTCTTGATGAGCTATTTGATGATGAATTCCATGGTCTAATGTTTCTTTATTGTGTTTCATGCTATTATGATGATGAATGCAATCTGAATGTGGTATCATGCAGTGATGTGATGTACCTTTATTTGTGATGTATAATGGTTGATGAAATCCTTATTATAATGCAATGGACTAAAATTATGAAATGATATATATGAAAAATGTCATGTGATGATGTTTATTTTGTGTGTCAAAATAGGTGTTGAAAATCATGAATTTGGAAGAATTGTTAGTTGTTAGTGTTAATATAATCGGTGAACAACTAAGAGGGGGGGATGAATTAGTTGTTAACAGATTATATCAATTAATCCACTTAATAACCTTTAACTAGAGCATATAAACATTAATTACCGGGATAGCAGAAATAGATACTGATAAGTAATGCAACTTAACAATAAAACAAATAATCAACACAATGCAACCATAGCACATAACACCATGATTTGTACGTGGAAAACATAGAAAGGGAAAAACCACATTGGGAAGCCTACCCACAATCAGATGATACTTCTATAAAAAGTATGTGATACAATGAGGGGCCTGCACATGTAGGAAGGCACATTGCCTAGAGCGTACTGCTCATTAAAAAGAGTCTCACTAACTACAAAGAGGTAATAACCATCTCAAGATTAATGGACAACAATCTCAAATAATGAACTGCCAGAGATAGCATCTACCATGCCTTATTATAGTCCCAATTAAGCTCAATGTCAAAGGCCTTTAACCTCTTCCTTAGTCCCAATTCGATCACTTATGATCAAACAAATCTCCTTCGCATATGATATTACATTCCACACCATGAACATATGACCTACAATGATATCTTACATTAATTTACACCAACCCTATGACCTAAATCAATTAGGTTAGCCACCTAAAAGATATTACAATAAGATCATTACATACATCCATATAACAATTATATTCCATGTCGGCTTAAGACCAAAACAACAATAACCAATCCATAAATCATCCCGATAACGTGTAGAGAACATGTTAACATGATATCAATCCATAACCTAGATAGGCATCAGACCTAATCTAGGTCCACCATGCCAAAGAAATATCTTCACTCTATTGAGGCATGATCAAATTACCTCTTTAGCATCCTGAAATCCATCTAGAAGCCACACCAACACCACTTATGCATCCTGTCAAAGATTCCTCAGTGAAAGCTCTACCAGTTAAACCTAAACTAATGTCAGTATGGGTTTACAAGAGTGTGTGATAGCATCCATCACCAAGTCAATACCAACTAAAAAAACATGCTCTAGAAGCATGCAACACATAAAATCAAATGTACTCCATTGATCCAAACATGTCAGAAGTGTCCAACAGATAGTCCCTTTTTCCGGTAACACTAGATCTTCTACCGGTAACCAAAACCTGTTTGTTGATAACCAACCATAACAACTAGTGTTGACATCAATGACAAAACATCAATGTAACACATATTCAATTCATCCATATTGCCAACAATCACCCTCTTTGGCATTAATGGCAACAATAGATGTGAAAAACATCTAAGTACCAAAAAAATGCCAAACAAGTCTCCCCCTGTGGAAGACAACCAACAATCTCATGAATAACTCTCCCTCTATGAATGATATCTGTGTAAAGTTCTAAATTTATTTTTCACATCACTATCTTTCTCCCTTTGACATCAATGCCAAAAATCTAACAAAATATCAAAGCAAGAATATAAACCTCTGAATCTCAAAGCTAACTACCCCCCTTGAGAGCACCACTCATCAGTGCTAGAATGAATAATATCTCTGATAATGCATGCCAGACTGATGAAAAACTGCATCAATCAAGTCTCTATTGGAGGGGCAGAAACCCCTAACTTGTCTCTCAAATACTCAAATGATTCCTTAGACAATAGTTTAGTGAATATATCAGCAATTTGTTCTTTAGTGTTCACATAAACCAATTTGACTTCCTTTCCTTCTACCTTGTCCTTCAGAAAGTTATACTTTATTGATATATGCTTAGTGTTAGAGTGAAATACTAGATTCTTAGACATGTCAATAGCTGCAGAGTTATCACAGTAGATAACTACTGGTTCACTATAATTTACCTTGATATCCTTCAATATTTGCTTCATCCACAAGACTTGAGTGCAATTAGTTGTTGTTGCAACATATTCAACTTCTGCAGTAAATAAAGAAATGCATGACTATTTTTTGTTGATCCATGAAACTAGTTTCTTTCCAATAAATAAAGCTCCACTAGAAGTGCTCTTCTTGTCATCAGTATCTCCTGCCCAATTTGAGTCAGTATATGCACATAAAGTGAAATCATCATTTCTACAATACCATAAGCCATATTTTGTTGTTCCTTGCAAATACCGAAATATCCTCTTTACTGCACATTCATGATTATCTTTAGGATTACTTTGATATCTTGAAACAATACTTACTGCATTCATAATATCCGGTCTAGTCTGAGTTAGATATAGCAAGCCACCAATCATAGATTTATACCTTGTTAGATTTACCGGTGTAGAGTATCCTTGATAGATAATTTCTCACTTGTCACCATAGGAGTACTTACCCGTTTGGAACTATCCATGCCAAACTTCTTCAACAATTCCCTTAGATACTTAGTTTGACAGATAAAAATGCCTTTGTCAGTTTGAGTAATCTGCAAACCTAAGAAAAATCTCATGTCACCAATCATGGACATTTCAAATTCATTCTTCATATTATTAGAAAATTCCATGCACAATTTATCTTCTCCTCCAAAAATGATATCATCAACAAATACTTCAATAATCAAAATACCATCATCACTGATCTTATAATATAAATTACTATCAGCACTGCCTTTAGTAAAGCCAAGCTTCAAAATATATTTATCCAACCTTGCATACCAATCTCTAGGAGCTTGTTTCAATCCATATAAAGCTTTCTTCAATCTGCAAACCATATCTTTATCATCTGTCATTGAAAATCCATTAGGCTGCTCAATGTATACTTCTTCCTTAATTTCACCATTCAAAAATACACATTTAACATCCATTTGATAAATCTTATAGTTCTTATAAGCTGCATAGGCAAGAAATAGTCTAACAACTTCAATTCTAGCTACAGGTGCAAATGTCTCACCATAATCAATTCCTTCCATTTGAGAATATCCTTTACAAACCAATCTAGCCTTATTTCTCACAACTTGACCATCCCCATTCAGTTTAATCCTAAAAACCATTTAGTTCCAATAACATTCTTATTTTTAGGCCGGTGAACTAAAGTCCAAGTCTCATTTTTCTCTATCTAATCTAATTCATCTTTCGTAGCCTTTAACCAATGTTTATCTTTGCAAGCTTCAATAACAGATGCTGGTTCAATTTGAGAAATAAGACATACCTCTTCATTTTACAGTCATCTTCTTGTCATAACTCCCTTGTTCCTATCTCCAATGATTTGATCTTCAAAATGATTTAATCTTACATACCTTTGTGTCTTCTGAACTTTAGGTTCATTGCTCTAATCATCAGTCATAGTTGAATTTTCTAATTGTACTGGTGTAGCTGTCTCAGTTTCTTGTACCGGTTGAGGCATTGCCAATTCAATTTCATCTTCCTTTAAAGCATAGAACACCCATTCCTTTCCATTGCTGGATCCACTAGTAGAGTCTACTATCGGTTCATCCTTAGAGTCATCACTTACTCCTTCCTGATCTGCTATGTAGCATTGTTTACTTTTCTTGAATCTATAACTATTATGGTTAGGCTTAAATGATTTCTTAACTCTCTCTTCAAATCTTGCATTCGTCTCAGGACATCTAGATGCAAAATGACCAATCTTATTACATGCAAAACATTTAAAAGGTTCTTTTCCTTCATACTTACTTCCTATCAGTTCTTTAGGTACTCTTTTAACAAATAAGGCTTCAAGTTGCTCAAATTCTTCATCTTCTTTCCTCATATCTTCCAATTCTTTTGCATATAAGGCTTTCTAATCACTTTTTCTGGTAGATTATGATGCATGAAAAGAAAGTTAAGATTTTGCAGCTTCAGAAGATCCAAATTCTTCAAGCTCTAAAGCAGATAATTTTCCAATCAGAATGTCTCTGTTAACTAAAGTGTTTGCCATTGTTCTCAACTCATTAATTATAGTTGCCTTCATCTTGTAAGCTAGTGGAATGGCTCTCAATACTTTGGAAACTATTTCATCTTCACTTAGAGATCCTCCACAACATTGAATTCCCATAACAATTTCATTTACTCTTTCCATAAACTCAACAATTCTTTCATTATCTTCCATCTTCAAGTTTTCATATCTTACTCAGTAACCATCAAGTTTAGCAATTTTGACAGTAGGATTACCTTCATTCAGAGTTTGCAATTTATCCCACATAACCTTTGCCGATGATTTATCAGTCAATCCTATGATTTGCTGAATTAGTAAGTGCACACAAGAGGGCTTCTCTAGCTCTGCAATCATTTTTAATATTCTTGTCCAGGTCTATAGGAGCAAGATTTCCAGATGCCGGATCATAAGGTGTGTATCCTTTCTTAGTGATCTCCCAAATATCCTTGCCAAGACATCTAAGATGAGTCTCCATTTGAATTTTCCATATCCCATAATTTGTTCCATCAAGCTTAGGGATTTCTCTTCTGAAAATAGTTGCAAGTGGATTTGAAGTGTTAGCTGCCATAGGATCTACCTCAAGCAATTAAGCTTCTGCAAAAGAGGACCAAATCTTTGATACCAATTGTTAGGATAACTGGTGAACAACTGAGAGGGGGGGTGAATTAGTTGTTAATAGATTATATCAATTAATCCACTTAATAACCTTTAACCGGAGCATATAACATTAAGTACTAGAATAACATAAACAAATATCCGTAAGTAATGAAACATAACAATAAAAAAAAATCAACACAATGCAACCATACCACATAACACCATGATTTGTACATGGAAAACCAAGAAAGGGAAAAACCATAGTGGGAAGCCTACCCATAGTCAAATGATACTTTTACAAAAAGTATGTGATACAATGAGGGGCTTGCACATGTAGGAAGGCACATTGCCTAGAGCATACTGCTCATTACAAAAGAGTCTCACTGACTACAGAAAGGTACTAACCATCTCAAGATAAATGGAAAACAATCCAGAATAATGAATTTCCAGAGATAGCATCTACCATGCCTGATTACAGTCTTGGTTAAGCTCAATACCAAAGGCCTTTAACCTCTTCCTTAATCCCAATTCGATCACCTAAGATTGACCAAATATCCTTCGCATATGATATTACATTCCACACCATGAACATATGATCTACAATGAGATCTTACATCAATTTATACCAACCCTAAGGCCTAAACCAATTAGATCGGCCACCTAAAAGATATTACAATAAGATCATTACATACATCCATATTACAATGATATGCCATGCCAGCTTAAGACCAAAACAACAATAACCAATCCATAAATCATCCCAATAATGTGTAGAGAACACGTTAACATGATATCGATCCATAACCTAGATAGGCACCAGACCTAATCTAGGTCCACCATGCCAAAGAAATGTCTTCACTCAGTTGAGGCACAATCAAAGAACATCTATAGCATCCTGAAATCCATCTAGACACTGCACCAACACCACTTATGCATCCTGTCAAAGATTCCTCAGTGAAATCTCTACTGGTTAAACCTTAAACCAATGCTGGTATAGGTTTACAAGAGTGTGTGATAGCATTCGATGACCAAATCAATACCAACTGACCAAAACATGCTCTAGAAGCATTCAACACATAAAATCAAATGTACTCCATTGATCCAAACATGTCAGAAGTGTCCAACAGATAGTCCCTTCTACCGATAACACTAGATCTTCTACCGGTAACCAACCATAACAGCTAGTGTTGTCATGAATGACAAAACATCAATGCAACACATAATCAATTCATCCATATTGCCAATAGTTAGACATAGAATAGATATGAAATGATCAATCAGTTGAATCAACCTTTGTTTATTCCAAAAATAGATATGATAAAAATGATTTGATAAAATTTTGATGAGAAAGTTTTCATTGCTTTATTCGTAGTGCAATACATTATCATCATTGAGCCTTATTATGTAACAATGGAGCTTATTATAGCAGGGTATGAGGAACCAATATGTATAGATATCTCACTGCAAAGGAACAAACATGTAGCAGACAAGAAATGAACCCTCCATTCTGGGAATTGTGCTAGAGATTGATGTATGTGTGGCATTCACAAGCTGAATGCTCCTATCATAGACACACACTAGAGAAATTGCCCCAGAACTTAATTGGTTCAAACCACAAACAACAAACAAAGAAAAGGATATGCCAATCATGGCTCCTCTAGTCACTTTTTGGACATCCTTGAGTAGCTAAAAACGATGATCTTCACCAATTTGATAAAAAGAGTCAACCAAAATAGAAAAAACTCAGCAATTGTACTGACTGTGCCTTTGCTTTGATATGTTTGATGTGATTTTGATAATGTCTGGTTTTAGAAGTTTTGGGCCTCCTTTAAGACTAATTTGTTTGGTTTCAAGTGTACTGATTCTATTTAAGACAAGATGTTGATCACATTGATATTTTGATAGTATTTCGATAGATTAGACAATTGATCAACTTGATTGCAGATGTTTTAACAAGATTGTTCTATCCTTTGTTTAACTTTGTGCGAAGTGTTTGTTGGATATTTGCTAGGGTGTTTGATTCTTGCAAGACAATTTATTGCAAGTTTTTGAAGATCTTTTCAATGTTTATGTTTTTTTTGGCATTTTCTTAATGTTTTTGTGCTTTTTTTAGGATTGATATCTAAATGTTTTTGTTGTGATTTTGATATTTGAATGTTTTTTATTTGATTTTTTTGGGACTTTTTATGTGACTTTTTAATTTTTTCATGAAATTTTTTATTTTTAGAATTTTTTCAAGACTTTATTTGATTTTTAGGATTTTTTCAATTATGTCCCCAAGTGCAGACCTATGAAGATAGTATAATGATGCATATGGAGATAATGATTTTTTCATATGAGTTATGCTAATGCAGGATGCATGACAAGAATACAGTTCCTATTTGAACAAGGATGAGTGTGTGTGTCTTTTATTCTGAAATGCACTAATTGGATTAAAGGTGCGAAATGTTTCAGAGATAAGAGTTCAATCCATTCTTATAAGACTTAGACAGTCCAACCTAACACACTATGTAACCAATATTTATGAATGGAGGCGCGGAAAACTTCTCCATAAATTCTTAAAACATTGATCTTCTTTTGTCCATCTGTGTGCAATTGAGTTTATTCTGACTCTTATAACCATAAAAGACCCTTGGAATCCTATGTGGCTAGCTACGTGAGTTATTCTGACTTAAAAAGAATCTCAAATAAAGCCTTGCTGCCAGTAAGCTTTTAGTGCTCTGACAAGGTTATACACCATAATCTCTCAAATATTTCTCCATTGTCAGTAGGCATCCATAGCCCTAATGGAGTTACTTGCATGTTCCCATAGTCAAGATTTTATTATAGATGATATTTAAGTTATATATCATTTTTTATGTTTCCTTAAGATGATTATTGGCATAACACTTTTTTTTCTTTTTTTTTCTTACCTTGATTTGTAAGTAATGAAACCTACTTGGATATAACAATTATAGCGGTGCTAAAGCAGAATTTGGATTTTTCACTAGCCACATGACCAACTAGGTATCTGCAATGACTTAGAGCTATTAATTAATGTGTGAGATATAGAAATTGATAGATTTGGGTAATAAGACTTGATAGTGAAACTTCTACCCAACCAAGGATAAAGCTTAATCGCAATGTGAGATTGGAGATGAATGACTAAAGACCTCCTAAAGACTTCATGAACAAGTATCTAGGAAACAAGATAACCTTTGTTCCTTTCAGTGCAGATAGGTGAATGACTTAAACAATCATCTTGACTTATTGATGCAACTATATGAGAAAGGAATAATGATATGCAATTACATGTTGTGCAATGGTTGTATGCAATGCGGTAAAGAAATATGCAAATGCAGTACTGAAAATTAAAATGAACCCACCCTTAGATGCAATATCTTTTTAGGTACATGTTATTGATGGGATCAGGGAGTGAGTATCCCTCCATTGTTTGGAAATGATAAGCACCATTTCTAATTACTTTCGATATTATAAAAGGACCTAACCAGTTAGGCTCAAATTTTCCTAGTTTTTCGCATTCAATGAGATTCCTTTGATTTTGTTTAAGAATGATATCTCCTATTTCAAAGAAATGTGGGTTGACTCTTTTTTTGTAGCTTCCTCTCATTCTATTTTGATATCCTTGCAAATGATTCAAAGCACTTTGTTATTTTTCATCTAGGAATTCTAATTCTTTCAAACGTGCTACTCTATAGTCTTCTTTCAAGATAATTTTTTTCAGATAGATCCTTAGGGATGTCAATTCTACCTCAATAGGCAAAATAGATTATGCACCATAAACCAAAGAGAATGGTGTGATACCATTTGCTGGGCAAACACTAGTTTGATAAGCTCAGAGAGCCAGATTAAGTTGGAGATGCCAATCTCGTCCACTGTCGTTAACAACTTTCTTTAAAATTTTCAAAATAGATTTGTTTGTTGCTTTAGCTTGACCATTGCTTTGGGGATAGTAGGGTGTCACAAAATGTTGCTGGCTGTTAAATTGTTCGCAAAGCTCACCCACTTCTTGATTTTTCAAGCATCATCCATTATCAGTTATAATACACACGGGCACTCCATATTTGCAAATGATATAATTCAAAATGAATTTAGCTATTTGCTTTCCTGTTGTGAAAGTCATTAGGATTGCTTCAACCCATTTTGTGAAATATTCTGTAGCTGTGAGGATAAACTTATGTCCGTTGGAGGAGGTAGGGTTTATTTTCCCTACAAGATCTTATCCCCACTATGAAAATGGCCATGGTGATGTTATTGGCTGAAGATCTTGGGCAACAACATGAATCAGGTTCCCATGTATTTGGCATTACTTTCATCTTTGGACATACTTGTAAGCGTCCTTTTCCATTGTAGGCCAATAATAACCTATTTGCAATATTGTTTTTTCTAGAACAGGTCCAAAATAATGTGCGCCACATATGCCATCATGAACTTCTTTTAAGGCGATTTGTGCCTCAACATCAAGGCATCTGAGTAAGGTACTATCTACACTTTTTCTGTACAAAGTTTTAGCAATAATTGAATGTTTGGACGATTGTTGGATGAGTGCTTTCCTTTGATTCCATGAAAGATCAAGAGGTATATATTGATCATGAAGGTATGCATATAAATCTCTGTACCATAGGGAGTACGGTCCTATTATCATACATACATATTTAGTGGATGGTATTTCATAAGCTAGGACAATGAGTTGTTCCACTTGAAATTCAAAGTGAGTTCCATCATTTGGCATATTGAAGAGAGATCCTACTATTTTCATCACATATGCTTCCTTGTTTTGCACCATCGATATTTGTTCAAATGTGACTTTGGAAAAGTGTTGCTTGTATTCTTCCACCAATTGTTTGTACCATGTTATCTTATCATCTTTTATATTGTAATCATCATTGACTTGATTAATAATAAGTTGTTAGTATCCAAAGACTTGTAGGTCCTTGATCTTCCATTGTAGTGTGGTGCGTAATCCTACCATCAGGGCTTCATATTCAATAATGTTATTGGTGCAAGGGAAGGTAATCTTGAATGATTTGGGAATTGAATCTCCTTGAGGAGTTATGAACATAATTCCTTCTCCTACTCAATGATTTTTATGTGAACCATTAAAGAATAACTTCCAGTGTGTTTGTGTTGATAGTGCAAATACTGATTCATCAGGAAAATCTATCACCATTGGTAATTATCTTGTAAGGGTGCTTTGAAGGTTGGTCTACTATGATTTGTCCTTTTCTGGCTTTTTTATTGACATATTCAACGTTAAATTCACTAAGTATCATGACCCACTTTGCAAGTCTTCTAGTTAGTGCCGCTCTATTCATTAGGTACTTGAGTGGATCAAATTGTGCAATGAGTTGTACTTTATGACTCAACATATAATGTCTCAATTTTTGTGATGCAAAAACTACTACAAGACATGCTCTTTCTATTGGTATGTAGTTGAGTTCATAGCTAATGAGTGTTCTACTGATGTAGTAGGAATATCTCTTTTCCTTGCTCATCATGTTGTGCTAGGAGAGAACCTAAGGAGGAATTTGTTGCAGTAATATACAGTAGTAATGGTTTCCCATGTATAGACAGAACCAAAATTGGTGTGGATAAAATATATTCTTTAAGTGTCTTGAATGCCTCTTGGCATTGTTGTGTCCATTTGAATGTAACACCTTTCTTTAAAAGATGTTGAAATGGTTGGCACTTTTCTGCCAATTGGGCAATAAAATGCCTTATGGACTATAATCTACCTTGCAGACTTGTAAGTTGCTTGAGCATGCAGGTGATAGAATTTCTAAAATAGCTTTTGTTTTCTCTAGATCTATCTCAATGTCGTGATTGTATACAATGAAGCCCAAGAGTTTGTTGGATGTTACTTTGAAGACATATTTTTTTGGATTGAGTCTTACATTATATTGCTCAAGTCTATCAAAAATCTTAGCCAATATGTCTAGATGACTATCCCTTGTGTTGGACTTTGCTAGCAATTCATATACATAATCTTCCATGATCATGCGTATCATGTCATGGAATAAGGTGGTCATTTCCCTTTGATAAGTGGGGCCTGCATTTTTGAGGCTAAATGGCATCACATTCCAGCAATATGTTCTCCATGGACAAGCAAATGTTGTTTTAGGTTGGTCTTCTGGTGCAATTTTGATATGATTATAACTAGAAAAACCATCCATGAGTGATAGCATTTCATTTCCAGTTGTCAAGTCCACTATGATGTCTATGTTAGGGAGTGGAAAGTCATCTTTTGGGAAAGCCTTGTTGAGATCTCTGAAGTCGATGCAGATCCTGATACCTCCAGTATGCTTGGATACTGAGACTAGATTTGAAATCCATTCAGCATAGTCTATGGGCCTAATGAAACCCACATCTAACAATTTTTGTAGCTCAATTTTGACTAACAAGGCTATGTGAGGGTGCATCTTCTTGAGCTTTTGCTTATATGGTTTTACTCCTAGAAGCAATGGAAAGTGATGTAAGACTGATTTAGGGTCTAATCTAGGCATATTTGCATAAGAACATGTAAAATTGATTGGTCTTTGCTTAAATAATTTAATAAATTTCTCTTTTTCTACTGGATTTAGGGATTTTGCTAGGTGAATGTTAAGAACTTTCTCAGGATCACCGATGTTGATTTCCTCAATTTCTTCTACCAATAATGTTGATTATTCTTTATCAATAGGTAGAGAATCCATTATGTGTTTGGCTTTATTATCATTGTCTTGATTAGGAGAGGAGCTTGCTTCTCCAAAATATGTAGTTCTATCTAAATCCACTGCATAGCCAGGTTTGTGATCATTATAAGGGAGTCTGTCCCTTGCACCCAAGAATTCAGGTATGGCTTCATTATTTTGAAACTAATATAATTGTGGTTTTCCTTCTTGCCCCCAGTCAATTAAATATGGATGATGTATAAGGGGCATGTCTTTGTTTCCTACTGTCATAGAAGATCTTGATATCATGCATACTTGGTTATGACCTGATGTATCCTCAACATAAATTGGTGGTTTGTTGTCTTCATTATCAGATGGGATTTCATAGTCATGAGAATTCATGACACTTTCTATGTATGTTTGACTTTCTGATTCCGTGTCACTCATATTCTCTTGTTCTTGTAACTGAGTTTGTTGTAGATTAGTGGATTTTCTTTGTATTGTGGATACCCTTCTTAAGCTTGGTATCAATCTTTGCAGTCTTTCTTCATTTGACCCAAATGGAGGAGATGAATTTGTTTCCCTTGGAAAAAGTATTGATAGAAACCAAGGATTTGGCTTATTTGCTGGTGTTAAGCCTATATGTACTACCATGTTTGCTTGTGCAGATGTTTCAGATATTGTACTACTAGATGTTTCTATGCTAGTTTCTTGTAGAGGTTGCCTCATGTCTTCACCATCTGATTTGATGATAGGAGATATAGGTGTTCTCTTTATTTTCTAACATGAAGAGGAATATATTCTTGTTGATGACTGATTCTGAGGTATGTATTCTAAGGGTAACCTAGGCTTGTTCAATATATCCAATGTATGTTGTATGGCTTATGTTATTTGTGGCGCATGTTTATATCCCAAGCATTGATTCTTTGGGTTTTTAATGTAGCAAAATAGGTTCTAATATTCCTTTCTTTTGTAGTCCCAATCCTATGGTTCCATCATACCCATGTTTTTGTAACATCTTAAAGTCGTTTCCATATTGTTGTAGAGGTAACTTAGGTACTGTCATGGCATGTTCTTCTCTGTATATCCAGTGATTGAAATCTTCATTTAGAGATTCTTCTTGTAAGTCTCCCCATCTAATGAAAGAGCATGAATCTAAGTACTTCACTATCTCTTTTCATTTATCTTGCTTCATTGTTGTGTTCTGAGGCTTCCCAAAAGACCAGGGAGAAAAAGATGATTGTTTGCCATCTGAAGTACTCGAAATGGAATATTCTCCTAAACCAACTTCCTTAACCTGCAAAGAAGATGTGGTTGATGTATTTTTATCTATTTCTCTAATTGATAATGACTCCGTTTGTAAGTGAAGTGGGGCTTCCTGATTGTTTGGTACTTGATTGTACATGCTTGCCCTTAAATAATTACAATGTTGAAAAGGGTTTGGGTCACCATGGATAGTAATCTCTATGCCATTGTATGGGAACTTTACAGATTGGTGAAAGGTTAATGGTACTTGTTGCATTGTATGTATCCATGGGTGACCTAACAACATATTGTACCCCAATTCTCTGTCTAGGACTTGAAAGTTGATGTTTGTTGTAGTTGGTCCCACTTGTACTAGTAAAGTCACCACACCCTTAGAGGGGCGTTACTCATTATTATAGGCTTTGATATTGATTCTCTTTGTAGAATCAATATAATGTTCAGAATATCCTAAAGCTTTGATCAAATGTAGTGTGCATATATTAAGGCTAGCTCCACCATCTATAAGTACTCTTCGAACCTTTTTTCGGTCAACCCAAGCTTCCAAGTGCAAGGGATCATTATGCATGGGTTGGTCTATAGGTACATCATGTTCAATGAATACGATCTTTGAAGTTGCCAAGTTTCCAACCATGGATTGGAATGTGTTCTCATCAATATCTCTAGCAACAACCAAATCTTGTAAGGCTTTCTCCGGGAGTGCCTTATAAGCTAGCGATATGCGCAATAACTCAAATAGTGAAATTTGGGCTAGAGTTCACTTCAACTAATCTACCATATTGTAGTTGTTAGTTATTGAAGGGGGGTTTGAAGGCACCTCTTGTAATGTGACCTTTGATCTTCTAGTGATGACAACACAATCTCTGCTTTTAGTATTCACTATGATTGTAGCTAACATTTCATTTCCTACACTTAGTATGTTTATGGCATAGTCAAATGCGACATTGGTATAATTGGTAGTATTGTTTTGTGCATTAGAACTAGAAGCTTTTCCTTTGCCATGTTTGATGAAAGGATCCTTAAAAATTGTATGATTTGTGTTTGGGGCCT
This sequence comes from Cryptomeria japonica, assembly GCF_030272615.1. Classification (NCBI taxonomy): domain Eukaryota; kingdom Viridiplantae; phylum Streptophyta; class Pinopsida; order Cupressales; family Cupressaceae; genus Cryptomeria; species Cryptomeria japonica. The sequence goes on along the minus strand of NC_081409.1, from coordinate 774,416,814 downwards.
TATTGGTATCCATAGTAATGTCACCTTGATCAATGAGATCTTGAATGAGGTTCTTTAATTTGTAGCAACTTGCCATCTTGTGACCCTTATTGCGGTGATACTCACATAAATCATTGTCATTCCACCAAGCGGGCTTAAATGGACCTAGTTCATATGGCCTAGCCTTTGGTAAAGTTATGGCATTGCTCTATATCAACTTTTTCAGTGTTGATTCAATAGGTTCACCGAGGGGTGTAAAGTTTCTTCTGGGTGCACCTATCCTTGGTGGCCTTGGATTGTTTGACTGTAGTGCATTGGTGTTGTTTGTCTGAGATTGGTTCTTATTGGCAAAATTAGGTGGTCCTTGTAGAGATACTATTGGTTGAGCTATGTTTACAACACGTGCTCAACAACTCCATCGTCTGTGACATTTTTGTTCCTAGACCAAAATTTTGGCCTTTCATTGTTTGTGTTGGTAGTCAGTCCACTATCTTTGTGGTGTTTCAATATCCCTTGTTCTAATAGACCTCTCTCACATTTGATGTCTTTTTTTGTTATATCTTTAAAATTGTTCAGGCATTGCATTTATAATGGATATTTAATTGGAGGCACAAGATTTTCTTGAAAATGTCTACTTTCTCAACTTCAGGGATGTGACTGAGACATCTGCGATATAGGCCTCTCCATCTTTGCAAGAATGTGGTGAAAGTTTCACCTTCTTTTTTCTTTGTTGCACATAAATCCATTAAGGTAATTGGATTATCTATATTGAAGGCAAATTTGGATATAAATAACTCAACCAATTCTCCTCACGATGTAATTTTGGGTGGAAGGTGTGAAAACCATTCCAATGTTGTCCCTCTGTGACTCTTGGAAAATAGCCTCTTTAAGTATGTATCATTGTGAGCTACTTCAATACATGTTGTGAATAATTCTTTGATATGATCTCGAGGATCACCTTTCCCTCAATACTTGTCGAACTTTCGAGTTTCAAAATGTGGGGGAAATGGTGGCATGTATAACTTTATGTCAAAAGGATATGGACAAAGTTTCTCCATTGTGTAGCTCTTTTTATGATTAATTTCTTGCATACTGGTCATTTTCTTTTAAAGGTTCTCCATTTGTTGGGTCAAAATCTCTTTTTGGGTCAATGGTGTATTGACCTGATGAGTGTTTCCCACAAAAGAGATAGTATTTGAGTACCTTTGAGCTTGTTGAAATGTAGACTAACCAGGTAACTATGCACCATAAGCTCCACTAGGTGGTGTAAAGTATGCAAATTGTAGACTAACATTAGGCTGAGCTGACCTAGTTGTCCCTTGATTCACATTCTAGCTATTGTGGGTGGAACCAACTGAAGCTAAGGGTTGAGTTATATTTGCCAAAGTAGCGTTGTGAGCCATTGGAGATTGCATCATCATGTTGGGCATTGTTAGAGGTGTAAGATTGGTACTTCCTGATGCCACTGTTGATTGTGTCGAGGTTGTAGCCATAAGGGCACTTTGATATATACCTTGCATTGATGTAGCAACTACTACTTGAGTCTATGTTACAATAAGCATTTGAGGTATATTTTGATTTAATGTCACACCTTGAGGCAATATCACTGAAATGTCTACCCCTAGAGGTAACTTGGCCCCATTTTGGACTCAAAGAGTGAGATATCTATCTCTATTATTATTGATGAGAGCGTTGAGAATCATAAGTGTCGCGGGATCTTGTTGGGTTGCTTCCAATTCTTCTTTTGTCAAATTATGTTGTATTTCATCAATGGAAGGCATCTTGTTTGTGTTTGTTGATAGTGTTGTAGGTGTGCAATCTTGTGTTTGTTGTTGTGTGGATAGATCCATATTTCATGTGGGGTTAAGAAAGGGATCATTGTTAGGATCCATTTGGTGTTTTGCCTTTTGAGCACGCGTTAATGGCATGGATATTGTTCCAAAGTAATCTTGACTCTCTAAAATGTGTATGCAAGACTTGATTAAATATGGCTAAGTATTCTTCTATGAATTCCTAAAGACTAAACTATAGACAATGCAATCTATGAATGATGACTTGCTATCGAGGATTCCAAAATTCGAACATAAGATTTTCAACGTATTGCTGAAAGGCTTCAAATTTTGCCTCTTCTTTGATTCAATTTTTGAGGTCTATGTCTATTTGTATTGACTTCCAAACTTCATCATCTATGACATCTTGGACTATGTTGTATTGGTATTCATCAACTATTAATTCCTCAGCAAGGATATTCAAACTGTCAATTATTTTTAATTGAACGTTGTTTGGCCCAAGATTGGGTTGTTCAAATGGGAATTTATCATTTCCTTTTAGACCCATACGTTAAAGACTACTATACAGACAATGCAGACCCTAGAAATGATTGACACTTTTCTTTTTTAACACGGTTTGAGAAATGTTGCTATGGTATTTTCCACCAATTGCCTAATGGCTTCTTTTTGAGCTTCTCTTTGTATCTTCTTCCTTAGTTTCTCATCAAGACGAATAGACTTCTGGGTTTCATCATCTGTGACAACCTTAACTATGTCATATTGGGCATGATTGACTCTTATTTTCCAAGCAAGGTTATCTAAACCATCAATTATTTATAATTGGTCATTTTTTGGCCCAAAATTGGGTTGTTTGAATGGAAATTCTCTGTCTCCTCTGATACCCATGGACTTAGTTATGATTCCTATACTCTAATGCAACCCTAAATTTTAAGTGAGTGAATGACAATTTGGTGAAATGACTTGTGCTAGGGTTTTGTGTGATGATTCTAATGGTACTTATGCATGAATTAAATGCCTAGGACCTAAGATCACTTGAATGTAACATGTATATCATCTTTGAATTTGTGCAAAAGGTTAGGATCTGACATTGGTGTCAATGTTGACACTTAACTTTGTTGAGGTTTTATTTGATCTTGTCAAACACTGCAACTTTGACTTTGTTGAGGTTGGGATTTGTTTCCTATAATGTTTTGAATTTATCAAAGTGTAGAAAAGGACATAGTAGTCACATCAAAAGAATAAAACCATGAAAAGAACATTTGTTTAAGGAATTTTTTCAAATTTCCATGAATGTTGGGATCTTTCTCAAGATCTCATTTTGTTCTTGATATATTGGGGCAATTTGATATCACATCAGACAGACTCTCCTAAGGTCAAAAGGTCACAAGTATTACCATAGCCCACATCTTGATACTCTGTCAGCCCAAACAGTCATGTCACACCCTAGGATGTGCCCATTTTTTCTAGAAATTAGACCAAAGAAGATTGCACCTCAATTGGTCTGTTATCCTAGGAGATATATGGTGAGTGTCTTGGGAGCGTATTCTTCCCCACCCTTGGACTGTGATAAAAAAGGTGTCTGGTTACTGACTTATTTTGGCTTCTAATTTCTATGTTGTTTAGACAGGGTTTTGTTTGAGTGGTCACAATCAACAACGTTTTACACTTTGTTGAGGGAGGTCTCCCAGTCTGTAGAGGTTATGCTCTACAGATTTTAATGCATTGTATAGGCACCGAGGGAGGCATAACACCATTGTGACATCATGTAACACTCATCGCATATGATTTTCATCACATATGTATTTATTTATAGTGGCTTGGATTACTTGGCTTTAGTCATTGCCACTTAGGTCATTCCCCTCTTACCACCCTTAATGGCACCCTAAGGGCAACTCGGGAGGGTAGGCCTTCTAAAGGATTTAATTGAAAAAAATAAATGAAAGCATGAAGAGAGTCTGGATTTTTGATCACCCATTGAAGGGGAGAGCATAATACCTATACCTTCGAAGACACAAAAATCAAGGGCTCTTTTAACTTTTCATCACAATAATTTTCTAATCTATTTGGAGATGTTGCTCCAAAAAAGCATGGGGTTCAATTTTAACCTTCATCGCAATTGTGAAATAAAAGAAAAGTTTGCTTGTGGTTTATTTTGTTAGAACCAAATTGAAGTGTTTCTAATCTACCCCTGCTACAAATGATGTTAGTAAGCACATGATGGGCTATCCAGCCTAATTTGCCAATTACAGAGTTCTGTCTTTTTATAGACAAAAAGATAATTTGATAAAAACCAGAACTGAAAAAGGACAGATAAAGAAAAATTTAATCTAAAAATTATGAATTAACTATAGAGAAAATGTGAATTGTTGTAAGATCAACTACAAATTGATATATCATCAATTGTGAATTACTGTTTAAGCAATTGCAATGTGATGACTGGTCAATTGCGAATTGATATAATATCAATTGCTCATTAGTAAACAAATAATTTTTATTTTTTTATTGAATTTTTAAAAACAATAGAAAAAGATAGAAGATAAAAGGGTTATTTTGCAATGATATTGTCCCACACCACTAGATCCATCACATCAATCTCATCGTAAAATTTGTACTTGGTTAAGAAACGGTGGATGCTTCTGTGATATTGAGAAATCCTATCTCTTTCTTCGATTTCACAAAGCTCCTTTTTTGCCTTTAAGAGTCTTTGATATGTCCTTTATTGTCTCCTATGCTATTTTGCCTTCCTTGCACCTGAAATTCTGAAAGTCACCTTTCCTGCCATTGGATTGAATAAATTTTATATTTAGAAACTGAAATTACCAAAATTTGATGAAATTTCTAGGTTAGATGCGCAAGACTAGATAATGAAGAAATGACACAAGATAATTTAATTTTGAAACCCTCTATGGAAATTGTGAGACACTTTTACAATTTTGGTATAATGTCTGATCAATTACGATGTATTATGCTAGCAATTGCAGTGCAATACTGGCAATTGCGAATTTCTACTTAATCAAGTGCGAAATTTGGATCTTGTTCACCATGCACGGATTTGCAAAGTCATTTAAAACAAAAAAATAAGGTTAGCATGATTTCACGCCGGGTTCACCATTATTTCTACACCTAAATGTCATTGTTATTAAGATAATTAGCAAATAAGAATGAATCACCAATTCTGAACTAATTAAAAAACATCAAACATAATCAATCAAAATTAATACAAGAAATGAGAAATGAATTCAAATAAATGAAACTCCCTCATTCTGAATCTTCACTTCCATTGTGCTTCTCCAATTTGAGTGGTTGGTGGATCTCGGGTATTGTACCAATTTCCTGCATACAAAATTTTGAAGAATTTGATTCTGTGATTCTATCTTGAATTTAAAAAATGATGTTGAATTTATAGATTTTCAACACAAGGGAGGTGAGAAATAGAACTCAAGTGTTGATTGATAGACAACTAAAATGGATTGATCAGTGAACTAATCATGATTGATTTGTTAACTCAATAGATTGATCTATTAATAAGATTTATTGGAGAGTGAACTCAATAGATTGTCTACTAAACTCATTTGATTGATCAGTGAACTGAATAGACTAGTGAGATGATTGAATTGATGGATTAGTCATAAAAAGCTGATTTTGAGTTAAAAAAGATGATTGATGAGTTAACTAATTAGACAACTGATTTGATCAATTAGTTTTGATTTAGCATGTGTTGTAGGAATTTGAAATTGAATTTGATTTTTATTTTCAATTTGGATTTGAATTTGGTCATTCGAATGCTGAAATGCACATGAAATTAACTGAAATTCAGATTTGGTGAAATGTGAATTTGGAAATGTGAAATTAGATGAAATGATATGAAATTCAAATTTGGGGAAATATGAAATGAAATTAGATTGAATTACATGGAATTATAATTTGAGGATTTGGAGGAATTTAATTAATTAATTTAAATGAAATTATTCAAACTTAGGAGATTGAATTAATTAAATAATAAAGATTATTTAACTAATGAAAAGGTCATAATTAATTAAATAATTGAGATAGGGTTAACTGATTAAAATGATTTGAGAATAGAAATAGAATAATTAGAAGTGTTGAAGGGCGATGACTTAGAAGAAATAGTTAGTTTAATCAAATAATTAAAGAATTACTTAATTAAATAGACGAAGTGTAGAATTAATGAGACATTTTTAGGTGTCTATAGTTGACATTTGATGTTGTTCCAATGATGCTCCAGTGAAGATTGGTGATATCTGATGCATGTTGGATTCTTAGGAGTTATCATTGATGGCAACTTAGCTTTCTGATATTATCTAGTATGGAGTTTTGGTTAACCGGATGTTTTGAGTAAGTTTTCTGGTATCAAGTCTTCTCAGTGAAGCCCAGTGTACAGTTTTATGAGTATTTCCCATTTTTGGTGAAGTAGATTTTGGTTTTGGTGATCAGGGTTAGTTGGTCAAGTATCAGAAGAAGATTATCATCCAAATCCAACCTCTAGTATAGCTTCCTAAGCCTTTTTGAAGATTTGATATTAGATAGAACAGTAAAACAATATTATCTTCATTTTCAGTGGTGTAACGTGTGGACCAGATTCCTTGAGTTGATTCCAATGGTTATTGGCAAGTTTGAGGTGATTGAACCGACTTATAGAAAGCGTGTGAACAAGTATTTTGGATCCAAAATATTGTTTTATGGAGATTTGAGCCAACTTGAAGTTACATGTATGATATTTTGATATTTCATGAAGCAATTTTGGTGGTGCAGATATATAAGGTGGTGTTGGGTGATCTTTTTGTATGGTCAGTATGTGTGTGAAATCATTTTGGTGTGATTGAGAATAGTTTCATGTGCACATATTAAGTGTTTATGATCCAATATTTAGTGGTAGAGAAGAATAGAGCAGTTTATCAGAACAGTAGCAGCGGATCATTCCTAAGCCTAACTAGAACTGATTTCTAGCATTAGTAGATTCTATTATCTAGTTCACATTTTGTATTAAATTCTATATCCTATTTGTAGGACAAAAATATTGGTGTTATGGTTATGTGTTTGATTTCGTTGTGTTTCTGCATTTCAGTTTCTTATTTGTGCATCTAGTTGATTAAGAATCAGATTAACAAATTTATAAACACTGGAACATTGATTCATGCCCCCCCTCTCAGTGTTCATTGGTTCCAACAAGGGGAACTTGTTCATCTCTGTGAATAAAGCCAATCCTTAGAATTGTATCTCTATAATCGTTCCTGCATATAGTAGAGAAGGAAAAATGGTTGGGAATAGGGTTTTACCTTAGATCGAACCTCGATTTTGGAATTAACCATGAAATATAAATGTAATGTAATTAAATTGTTGTAATGGAAATGATTTTATTTTGAGGGAAATGCTAAAAAGTGTCTTAAACATTGAACATTATACCTTTTTATGGAGTTGTGTTTGTCTCCATAAGGAATTAGGGTTTCATGTACTCTTCATAAACATAGAGCATGAATGTCAACTCCAGTAATTGAAAGAAGACTAATTCCTTACTAAATTGAATGTAGATCTTAATTTTTCTCTCTTGAGTGGATATCAATTTGAATTGGTGTCAAAATGAGAGGGGTAGACCTCCTTTATACATGCTTGTCTAAAAACAACTTAATTTTCTGGCATGAGCTAACATAGGATCTAGGTTTCCCAGCCAAGTCATGTTACCATTGGCATCCTAGTCCTAACCAATCAAGGACATAGGAAGTTGGGGGAGAAAATGTGCATGATGAAAATTTTGAATTTACTGCATGGTGTGAGCAAAATAAGGGCTTTGATTAGGCCTTAGGACATAAACACCAAGGTGAGGGCCCAAATGAGGACAAAATTGTAAGGGAGTACAATTTAGGATGCTACATTTAGCCCCCACTATAGTGAGCATATGAGACTAAGCATACTCTTAGTAAAGTACAAAGGTTTGTATTGAAAAACTTTCATCAAGACATCAAAGAGACAAGACATACCAAACCCCCAATGGACTCTAGGATCTTACTACTTCAATATCAAGATGACAGGGACATCGTAAGAGAGAAACAAAATTATGAATAATAGCCTAGTAAGGTTTGCTTATTATGAGTCATGAAAAACAAAAGTACCAAAATTACAATGCAAAAGGCTCACTTTGTAAAGTAACTTTAGTATCCAGACATGTGAAAGTGTGTGCAAAAGGTGAAACATTGAGTGGAGTGTATGCCCCCACATTAAAGCGACTATATATGTCTTAGTGGGAGCAATTGCTTTAAGATAGGACACATCCAAAGAAAAGCACATTACCACAATGATATGTCCCCAAGGAAGGATAAATAAAGGAATAATGGTCCCATAAAACACATAAGGATTCTACTAACTCTGGGGCTAGTATTCTCTTATGATAAATAATGTATATCATGAAATATATTTGCATTAAATTATTCTCATCCCCCAAAGGAAGTAGAACCACAATGGAAGAAGGGCACATGTTCCTTTTGAGTTAACATGGAAGAGATCAAAACAGATCTCAATGCTTTGCATCATCCTCAAGTAGACAACACTAGGGACAACAAATACAATAATTGAGAAACAAATAGAGGAATGTTATGAACAAGCAAGAGGAGAGAGAGAATCTACGACATGAATGAAGCTAATCAAGAAAATAATTCACCTCCCAATATTGTTGAAAATTGTTTTGGGAAGGTGGATAATATGCAAGAGGGGCAACTTTAAGCATGGTAGATGGAGCTACTATTGGATATTAGATTTTTTGGAATGTGTTGTTGTCATTGACGTCAACATATTCCTATGTTATTTTAGAGAATTAGTTTATTGGAGAGAGTTGGTTTGGTTGTAGATGTGCTGATGCAGTTTAATGGGCTTTGAGATACCTATCTCTAGTTGATTCAGTATGAGTTCCAATGTTCCAGAAGGTGATTTGATCGAGTTATGTGATCCGGTGGTTGATAGGTTTTTTTGTTGGTTTGATATTGCAGAGTTGTGATTTCTGGATTGTATTTCTCCAAAAATGATTCTTTATATTGTGTGGATTTCGTAGAGAGTTTGGAACATTCAAGTGTGTCCTCAGTTCGAATGGTTCATGAATTGGAACTTCACAAGCGTATCTTTCAGTTTTTTGTTGGTGTTCTTAAGCTTTGGTGATGGAATAATGATGATTCTTGTTATCCGAGTTGTTGCAGTTATTGCATAGGAATTCATGTTGCTTGTTGATGTTCTTTGATTATTTTCTATGTGTTTTGGTGGTCCATGTTGATCTTGGTGCACGTAATTGAAGATTTTACTGGTGTGGTGGTATTCTTTGTAGTACCCCTCTTGGATCAACCTCTTTTTATATATTTTGATTGACTTTAGTGACTGTTCAGTGGAACATTATTGTATATTGATTCAGATGTTATGCGATGTTATTTCATGCTTTATCTGGATGTATGGTGTATGCTTTTATGCAGTATTTTAGTGCTTATGATTAATGTTATTTTATGGATCATTATCATAGATTGACACTTTTACCTTATATTGCGATGCATTGTGTTTGCAAGTGTATTGGGATGCGAGGGGATGATTTTCCTTCACTCATTCTAGTGAGACAGGGAACGTCACAATTCTCCTTCATCGGTGTGTGTGCCATGTCTATATATATATATTGGTCTATATGCATGTATGGATTCTTGTGGTGCAAGACATTACAGGTACTAGTACCAGGTAGGTACGGGGTATTGACTCCACCTGGTTTCACAGGTCTCAACATGCCTTATATATCCGATGGGAGTGGAGGAGATAGTTGTGGTACCCTAGTTTGACCCGCAATTACACTCGAGTGAGTGTTGTTAGTCGGTTGTCTTTCCTGTCTGGTTGTTATGCGAGTCATGGTGCCTTGGTTTGGTCATTTGAGAGTTGACATTTGATCATTCTTGGTTTTGCATGTTTCCGTTTATTTAAATGGATATTTAGTTTAAATGGATGATGTTATCTTATGCTGGCATAATTAGTTGATTATTATGCTCTATGATTATTGATTTAATTAAATTAATGATTTTCTAGACTAAATGGTTAAATGGCTTATTTATTTTATATGGTGCATTGGTATATTTTGGAAGGAAATAAATAATTGCCTAGCCATTTAAATGTTAAATGATTATGTTGAAAGAAAATATTTTTGGAAATAGAAATTAATAAAAACTTTCCTTTTTACTTTTCCATTGGACCTTTTCATTTTAATTATTGGAAAAGAATTATTTTTGAAAAAGGAGTAAATCTGATTGTTTTTACCTTTTAAAGTTTTTAAATCTAATTGGTTGGAATAACTTTTTAACCTAGAAATTTTAGGTTAAAAGATAATTTTGATGCTATTCCTAAAATTCACGGAAGAAGGAAGAGAGGGATTTTTGGAGAGAAATTCTGGAAAACTTCCTAGATGAACTGGAAATTCGACCTGGTTTGCAAGACTGGAAATTCTTCATCTCTTTGCTTGATATTGCTTCAAAGTTGGAGGTTCTCTTCTTGTTTTGAATTTGTTATTTGAAATTTTCAGTTTGCTTCCTATGTGTGGAAATTATGCAATCTTCTTGTAGATGCTTGTGGAATGATTGGAATGGAAGAAAGAGTGTTTATTGTTGTTAGTTTTGTGAAATCTATATCATATGGTTGCATTTAGGAAAGAAATGGTTCATTTCTCTATCTACTGTGTGTTTGATCTTGAAAATTAATTTCTTATTTTACCTCTTCTATTTGGAAAGAATGAACTAGATTTAGCTTGTTGTGTGCTTTCTAGTTTCATGTTGCCTAGATTTGGGGTTCTTGTGGGAATTTATTTCATCTTTTACCTTGCTAGTAAATATCCAATTGAAAAATTGGATTTGGCACTGTGTATGTGTGTGCCCGTGAAATGTCTCAAAAATGAATCATTTTCTTGTTTAAACGATTGGGTGGAGTGTTGATTTTAACGCCTTGGGAGCCATGTATTTTATTTCTTTTATTATCCTTTCCTTACCTCACCTCGTGGCAGGCTAGTCCCACCATGCGGGTCGATAGTTTCTACTGCCCATAGGTAGCAGTACTACCGGTTGGCAGTACTGCTACATGGTAGCAGTACTACTAGTCGATAGCAGCACTACCTATCGGTAGTCACTGCTACCGGTTGGCAGCAGTGCTACCGGTTGGCAATAGCGCTACTGGTCGGTAGTTTCTGCTACTGGTCGGTAGAAGTACTACCGGTAGGTAGTGCCTATGGCCCCTGGCAACGACACTGCTGCGGGTTGGTTTTGACCCCTGCGTAACCATGTCCCTTTACCGGTTCAACGAGTTAGTGCTATAAAGTTAATTTTTAATAAATAAAATATATTTAAAGTTGTTTTTGGTGTTAAATGAAATATATTTTAGAATGGATTTTGTGTTGAATAAAAATAAAAGTGATTTCATGTGATTTTTATTATGTGGTTAGTAAATTTATCAATGGAAATCAAGGCATGAATTGAGAATTCAAATTGGTTAATTTGGGTATATTCTGGAAATGAATTAAAATGCCTATTTGGAATTCATGTTTTTATTCTGTTGAATGTTTAATGTAGATTTCATTTATGATAGATTAATGATTTGGAAACTGAATAATGTGACTACTAGAAAGAGTGTTTTATTTAAATTTTTTTCAATCAATGATGTTGCAAGTGTTTATGATGCTGTTTTTCTCAAAGATTGTCTAAGAGTGGACTTAGTGAAATAGTTGTCCTTGCAAGTGTATAATGTGTTATTTCTAGTCTGTGGTTCAGTCGTCCTATGGTGGCGTATTTGGTACCTTTGACCAAGTGATATATGTTGGCTTCATTGTCGTAACCATGTAGTGTCTTTCCCTTATGGTTAGCCAAGAGTCAGTATGTCCTTGTTGACCACTTGTTTCTGATAGTGGTGTTTATGGATGTCTGCTTCGCCATAGGGTCCTTGGGGAGTGACCTTGTTTGTTTGGTAAGCATTACGACCCAGTGAAAGCCAGATAATAACTGGTAATCTAATGAATTGATTAAGTGGGTAGTTTCGTAACATTAATAAAGATAATTGTACCTCGTGCCTGGGTGAGTGCTTGTACTAAGGCTCATCATGTTGTGAGAAGGCCTAGAATGGAAAACCAACCACCTTGTCTTCACGGAAGGCTGGTAGGGTCCGCATGAGTCTTAGTTGGAACCGGAGGTTTGGGAGAGGTTACTAGGACAATGAGACGGGGCCTATGGAGGTTGTACCATGGTATCCATCTTAAGCTATGCGATGACACTCTCTCATTTGGTTCACTTGTGTGTTTGTGACGTTGAGTCACCTAGATTTTGTGGAGTCATATTGTGTTGTCATGGAGTCGTATTGTTTTGTTGACCATGTCATTCTTATGCTTGTTTGAGGGTCCTCAACTATCTCCTAGCATGATGGGGTGATTCCATTTTGGGAATTACATGGTTGGGTGGTAGTGCCACTTCCCATTGAATGTTCGGATTTGTACCTTCATGCGAGGATTGGCTTCGCAGGTGTTCCTGTGGTTCGTGGCTCATGATTCATCTCATGTTTGGAGATTATTGTCATTTGGAGACCTATGTGGTCATTGTAATATTGATCTTTTGTAACTTTGTATTTGGTTAAGTTGTATCTTTATATGTATATTGAGAAGCTGTGTATTGAAAGAGCAATGTAATCCTATGTGGGGATGTTTTTATCAGTTTCCTTTATGATATTTGCACTTTCTTATTGAAGTGGAATTTTAATGTATCCTTTCAATCTTTCAATGGTGTATCCTTATTTGCTTATGGATTCTTGTGATCATTGAGTTTTGATGTATATTTGGATTTATGGTTATTGTGGAATTTATCTTATGAAGTTAATTTTTTGTTGGTAACCCTTAAGGAATTCTGGTGTAAATCTTCTGCTTGTGTTATTGTGCATGTTGTGTAAATGCACTAATGATGTTTATACTTTTAAAAAAAAATTGTTTCACCCTTGTTTGTGGGTTTTCCTTCGAGGTTCCTGGCGGGGCATTACATTCTTCATGTTATATGACTTTGTGGCCGACCCGATGGTTGTTGCATGTTGCAGATGATATTGGTGTAATATTCAGTGGTGTTGTGTGTTCAAGGATTTGATTTGGGTCCATTTAATGTCCTTGCTGACATTTCATTGGTCTGCATATAGATTTAACTATTGTGTGATGTAATTTTGTAATTAGGTCTTATGTGTTGAGTCGACCCTAAGGTTAAGGTTGATGATTTGTATAAATAAGTATTGTAATCCTGTAAGATGTGTGTCTACAGTTGTGTCTATAATCTATATGTTCGAACAAGTAAATTGACCTTTCAGTAGTGGAGAAGAGAAGAGAAGTGTTTTTGTGCAGAAAGTGTGCTTAACTGGAACTGTGATCAGGCATTTGGAGATGCTATTCTTTCAGTTCATGTAATATGGATTGTTGTCTAATCTTTGTAGGGTAGTGAGCCTTCCCAGGGTTGTAACCCTTTGTTTTTTTTAGCAGTGAGCTCTAGGGAGTGTGCCTGAATGCATGTGCATTCCCTATTGTAATATTTTCACATACTACTATAGGGTATCATCATATTGTGGGTAGGTTAAAACCATGTTTTTTCTCTTAACATGGTTTTCCACATAAAAAAATTGTGTGTCATGTATGCTATTGATGTGGTGTTTATCTTTACTATTTCTGTTCTTGATCAGATCTGAAGTTGAGGTTAATTTGTTTCAATTTGGTGAAAATTGATTCATCCCCCCCCCCTCCTAATTTTTCCTGCATTGTTGGTGTCAACAACTAGTTACAAGTTCCAAACAAGGACCATGCTGTAATGATGAGTCAATTTGTCTATTACTAGGAGCTAGGATTAATGCTTTTGAGAATTGTTTAGATAAATCATTGTGAACATCAACAAGTTCATATTCATCATTAGAATTATTAAAATCAACATTGTTATCATGAACATAATTTTCATCCATTTCTTCATCAAGATTAATTAAATTAGAATCTTTAATATGAATAGAACACAAACCATCACTTTTCTTAAGCATTTTTAATATTGGTGATTTAGGTTGATTTTCCTCCCTAGGGCTAGGTGAAGGTTTGACAAATGGGATCATGTAAACATTTGGGGTCTTTGTAGAGGAAATAGGCTGAGAAGTAGCTTCATGAGATTTAGCATGACATCTCTATCAACATTCTCTCACACAATGGTTTCTTTTAGTTGTAGCTGAAGGTTGTGAAGGTTTAGGATCAATAGACATAGGATTATTCTCTTCCTTTAAAGGAGGATGAATGGGAGAAGGTCTACAAGGTTGAAGGATAGGAGATGTTAGGTGCTTCCTTTTGTAAGATGTAGGAGATGGGACTGCAGCATATAAAAGAGGAATAAAAGGTGTAAGAAGGAGACTAGGTCCAACATGAGGAGGAGGAATAGGTCTAGGATCTCTAGGCCTACTCAAAGATAGGATCATCCCAATCTTCCACTTTTGATAAGATTGAAAAAGAGAATCACTTTGAGGCTTCAAAAGTTCAAATTGTTTAGGCCAAAAGTAATCAAGTTTGACATCTCCACACCTCACCATGGGTTGATACATGTTATGATTAACTATTATGATTTTGTCATTATGAGAGAATTTTAAGAATTTATGAATAGTAGAAGGGATTGCTTTCATGGAAGAGAGAAAAGGATGTCCCAACTACACATGAAATTTATTGTATGTAGAAATGATAACAAAAATGACATCTAATTGTATGCTAGAAAGAGTGACACTTGCAAGAGAGACACAAACAACTCAAACACACCAATGGGACATTATATTAGAGGATTAAAATTAACAAAACATGTTAATCAACAAAATCTCTAAAAGTGTCTCATTTTCCTCTATCTCCAATGATCCTTCAGATTCAAGGTGGCTCTCAGCTTGGAAGAGAACTTGATCTCTAGGATGACAACCTAAAGAATGAGAGATATGTGAATCTAAGATCTAAATGTATGCAACTATGATCTTAGTGATATATGTTACTAAAATGAGAAGATTAGTGTGATATTAAGCTAGCATGAGAGTGATATAAAGATGATATGGAACTAGCATAAAAAAAAAAACTAACTAACATGATATTTAAATATTATGAAATTTATGGTATAATACAACTACAATGATCTTAAATACTTGAAGATGGCAAGGAGTTCCTTCATAACCTGCACAAGATAATTTAGCTATAGCTTAGATGCAAATAACTAAGATGGGATTCTTAATATGATAAAATTAGCTCTATTTATAGAAGAATTGGTGAAATAGATGGCCAAGATTGAATTGGCTTAATAAGGGTCAAGATTGAAAGTTATCAATCCATGTGAGATTTTCAACCCAATATCTTGTTTTTTATTAAGGAAAATAAGGCTTTAAGGGACCTGAAACCCGCTTACATATCGAAAAGAAAAGCAATAGTGAAACTAGAGAGGACAAAACAAAGAGAGAAAGGCTGCAAAAGAACAACCCAATCTCATATTGACAAGTGTCACCATGAGATTGCTTGAGAGGGGAGGAAGGAAACATTAAATGATTGAGAAGACTTAATGGTTAACCCCATGTGGGAAAGTTTGTTGGATAAATCTTTTATCCAAGGATGCATGCTATTATCCATTGGTTGAATTCTTGTCCAAAGTTGAAAGATGGTCAAAGGGACAAGCCATGCTAGGTTGATGTGTTGAAGGGATGATGTCTTGTAAGAGCCTTAAAAGCTTATTGAAGACTTTGGAGGTTTAGCTTGTGTGAAGGGAGAAACCTTCAAGGGTTGTAATAGCCTTTAATGGTTTGGAAGACTTTGGAGGCTAATTTGTAAGAGCCTTAAAATTTTGGGGAACTCAACACGTTATCTTGTTGAAAAGGATAAACTCTTAAATGCATTTAGAAGACTTTCTTCCAATTTTGGAGAAGTGACTTCCCCAAATTTAGGGATGTGACATGATTAGAAGAATTAAGTTCATTAAGTAGGATTTGAGAACTTATAGAAGAATGATTATGAGGTTAATGGAAAATGTAGGAGAATGGATTTTATTTCAACTAAAATGGATACAACTTGCATTTGTAGGAAAATGCAAGTCGAGGGGCAAATTTTATAAATAAATTAAATTTATTTATATGCAAGAAATGATTTTAATTAAATAGGATTTAATTAAATTTAATCAAATAAATAGAATTTATTCAATTAATAGAAGAAAGGGAAATTAATGAAATGTTGAATTTGATTAATGGTTGGATAAAACAAAAGGGATATTAATCAAACCTTAGTTTAATTAATGGGTGGATAAATGATAATTAAAAAAATTAAATTCATTTAATTAAGTGTGCAAATTTATGTGTCTACATTTTGCACCTCTTTGAAGCAACATGTGACCACATGTTGATTCAAAGAAATATCGCTCGATATCGCTCAAGATTTTTGATTTGGATATTGTTGCCAATTTTTTTGATATCATGCCCTAGATATGAATACTGATGCTGATATGAAGTTGATATGATAAAGATGCCCCCTCGAGAAAGAAATTGAGAAAAATTTGACGCTCGATTTGATTTTGTTGATGTAGGATGATTTGACAATTTTTTATTTTTTTTGGATTTTTGTGGATTTTAAAAAAATTTCTAAATTGATTTGTCGATAATTTTTTTTAAAATTTAGTGAAAATATAGTGTGAGCATAGCGTGAACATGCACCACACATCCTAGAGAACATGCACCACACATCCATCTAGGAAACAGACATTTCTTACATCACCATTGGATATATAAGCCTCGAAGGGTCCATTTCCAGCTCATTTGTGCACTTGCCATTTGAAGATTGGATCCTAGAGAGAAGAAGAGAGAGAGAAAGATGGTGCCACCTCATCACCACCATCGATTCGAGTGAGTTCATCAATTTGAGAGGCCAACAACATATGGACCTCCAGTAAGTGGATTTTTGGACTTCGTTATGTGATTTTTACGCATTTTAGGTAGATTTTTGAATATTTTTAGCCATTTTTGTACTTTTTATGTGCCCTAGTTTTTGCTTTCTTTTAGCACATTTGTTTAGTCATGAAGCACATACAATTTTTCTTTTGGTGCAATTAAATTTAATCATGGCACATTTAAATAGGCTTGTAGCACATATGATTCGTATTTCAGTGCATTTGATCGTTATTTTAGCACATATGCTTGATAGATTAGCGCATATGTTTGATAGATTAGTGCATATATTTGATAGATTAGCACATATGTTAGATTATGTAGCACATTTAAAAAATGTTGTGGTGCATATGATATAGCACATACAACAATTGTTGTAGCGCATATGAGACAATGTGCATTTTTTGAAATTTTTCGCCATTTTTGGTGTTTGCAAAATTGATTTTGAGATTGGCGATGATGTTTGATATTAGGTCTAATGGTCGATGAGTCATGATGTCATCTGATTTATCGATAATGGTGACTTTGAAAAGTAGGACTTAGGCTGAGTGTTTGATTGATGTTTGAGTTGGTAGAGTTTTAAGATCAAAAACTCTAGATGGATAGTTGTGATTTGAGTCATAAATGGGATAGGTCTTCTTGAGTCAAAAGTGTGACTTACAACATAGATAGGATAATTGAGTCGATATGGAATAACTTAATTTGAATATGGATCACTTGATTTAATACAGAGCACTTGAGTCAATATGGGTCACTAATGTTGATATGAGATAACTTGATTTGATATGAAACACTTGATTTGATATGAGATTTATTTGATTTCGATAGGAGACAATTTGATTTTCGATATGGGATAATTTGATTTTTGATTGGGATAAATTTGATTTTCTATGGGACACTTGATTTCGATATGGGATAATGTTAATTCGATATGGTGACTTCATCACTAATATTGGATAACTGATTTGATAGGATAGGCTAAGATTAACCTACCTAGATTTGATAGTGTGACTTGTGTCACTGATAGGACAAGTCGGTTTGATTTATCGATAGGATAGGCTAAGATGAACCCACCTGGCTGATAAGAGTTTATGATCAAAACTCCCAAATGATAGCATGATGACTGTCACTAATAGGGGCTCAATGAGATTGATAAAGATCTCACAATGAGTGAATAGAATATTGTTTGATTGACTCATGTTGATTGAGCCATGTGATAGAAAGAATTGATATGGTGTTGATATTGTGATGTAGGCTCACCTTGGTGTGTTGATGCTTCGAGACCGATACCTAAAGACTCTTGCTATGTGGGGAGCTCTTATGGATGGGGAAAGAGTTGTTATTTCTGCCTGTGGTTTATCGCACATCCTATTCATGCCTTCCTATAAGAAGAACAGGGCCCTATTGACTGCGTTAGTGGAGAGATGGCATAGCAATCATAGAACCTTCCATCTATCACCTGGAGAGATCACGGTGACCCCTGAGGATGTGTACAGGATATTGCGGATCCCAATCATTGCAGAGTTGGTATAATATGATGTGGAGGAGTAGGGTGGGACCGATGCATTGCAGGAGGTGTTTGTTGATCTACATCTTGGTGGTTATTCAGTTGCGTTGAAGGACATGGTGGATCAGTATGCCCCATTGTTGTTGATATTAGTAGGTTTGATTGGTGGCTTCCTTTGCCTAGATAGGAGATCACATGGGTTCTCAGTTGGATGGGGGAGGATACTTCGATAGATGGTGAGATAGCAGACATGATATGCATGGGGGATCTGTGTGTTGGCCCATTTGTACCATGAGATACACCAAGTTCCATATGATGAGGGTGCTAGCTTAGTAGCAGGGTTCACATTGTTGCAGATTTGGGGTTGGGAGCACATATAAGTGTCTCGCCCAGTAGTAGAGAGATCACGACCAGTCGGGCTACCCTATTTATTCATGTATCAATAGGAAGATTCTCAGTCCATGCTCGAGAAGTAAGATTACTGAAGATGAATCATAGATGACATGGACTTGATGGTTTGGAGACCTTACACAGATTGCAAGGCTTGGGAAAAGGATGCGACAAAGATCCTTGTCCTATTTTAGAGAAAATATTTGATAGGGAGGACCCCCTATATTATTCAGAGATTCATCTTGACTCATGTGTACCATTAATTTGGTCATACCCAGGGGATGCCTCAAGGTTTGGCTATATATGCCTAAGTACACAAGGAGAGGGAAGATTAGGGTCCCCCTTTGGATTTTGATATAGCACAGGTTGAGTTCCAGGCTCTTCCTTATGTACGGTGTGATATGCGACCAAGGGTGATAGATCCAGGGATGATAGCTCAGTATGCTTGGTATTTTATGGAGCATCCTTTTCCATGATTAACAGGATCAGGGGAGCCAATATTGACTCTTGAGGAGATAGATGATGATGATGATGATTAGGTAGGTCCTGGGGGATGAAGGGGTGGTAGGCGAGGTTGGGGTAGAGGCTGAGGTATTAGAGGTGGAGGGGTGGGTCGAGCTAGAGGTCAGATTGGCTAAGGAGGAGATGGTGGCAGTGGGGATGGTGGAGGTGGAGAAGATGTAAGACGAGGGTGAGAGGGAGAGGGGGTGGGTGGTTAAAACATCTAGGTCAGGGAGGGCCTTGCAACTAGGGCTCACAACAGGAGGATTAGGAGATGGGGTTTCAGAGTCTGAGAAGGCTGATGAGGAGAAGGGATCCTCTAAGGAGACCGAGTTAGAGGAGGAGGGTGATGAGGTTATGGGTGGGATGGGAGGGGTTGGAGATGATTATGATGAGGAGGATAAGGAGGAGGATCCACAGCCCTTGGTCAGGCGGAGGAGGATAAAGATGCTTCCTCCAGTGGTTCCCGTACAATTCAGTGCAACACAGGTGCCACTAGTGTAGACTCCCAAGCCATCTTGGCTGCCTTTGGTACATATTGCAGTGCCTCCTCATCAAAAATGGGCGTAGATAGCTTCCCTTTAGTATATGGTGTAGGGCTTACAGGAATAGTTGGTTCAAGTATATAGACAAATAGCTCAGCTTTAGGGTGTATAGAGTCAACTAACATAACAAACATAGATTTCCCAACTGCAGGGGCAGGTTGCTCGGTTACAGGGATAGGTCGCTCAATTGAAAGTTGAGCGTGATACAAAGATAGAGCAGTGGGGCCATGCAGAGAAGCTTGCATAGAAGATTCAACAGGCCATTGCACAAGGTTTGACCAGTGATACTATTAGAGATCTCATGCATCAACCTAAGAGAGATGAGTATTACATAAGCTTGCATTATTAAGCTATGCCACCAGAGCAATGAGTGCCATCATTTGTACCTAGCTCACAGTGTGGGGGCTCTCAGAGACAAGAGGGTAGCTAGGAAGTCACGGGGCCTAGGAGAGATATCGGAGGTGGTGGTATAGGTGCAAGTCCTATAGGTGGAGGTGGTCCCAGTACCAACTGACAGATTCAGGTAGCAACCACTCTTAGATTTCCCTCTGATGATGTCTTATTGCGCACATGGATGAGATAATGTATACTTTGATATTATTTTGATTATTTGATATGATGTACTCATTGTTGTATGTTTGATTCTTTGATATATGAGGTATATGATTGATCTCAGATAGTGATGATCCTAAGCTCTTCTTGATGCACATTTATTGTTTGATATGATTTTTAGGGACATTTGGCCATTATTCTTTCTTTTGGTTCATTTTGACGTGTATAAGTGATTTTCCTTTAGATCAACATGGGTCACACATGCATGATGATATCATATTGATATGATTATACAAGATATGGATGCATTTGCTTTGATGATCTAGATGCTTTAATATGCAAATCTATATGATTTTGTTTTTATGATGCTATTTATGTGTTGTGTGTGATGATGTGATTTATGATGTTGTGATCTACATATTTTGAAGGTGATATTCCTATGCGATGATTGCTTACTGAAATGCAGATGTTTTTAAATTTTAAATAAGTTAATGATATTGATTCTATATGTGATGAATGTATGTTCTATTTATAATTCTATGATGCAATGTCTACTTATGTGATATTGATATGAAAAATGCCCCTATAATGCTCCTTATTGTTTTTTATGATAAATGCTTGTGTTAAATGTACTAATGGTAATGATATGTCTCGGCATTATGTGAACCGGTATGAGGACATGATGACATTGTATGTTGTCATTGATGTCAATATGCTAAAGAGGTGAGAACCGACATATGTGAGAACTGGTATAACACTATGAACCGACATTTGTGCCAAAGTCAAGTGGTGTGTTTGTTCAAGGTGAACCGGCATATGATTATGGGAACCGGAACATGGAAACTTTGTATGACTACCGGTTGGTAGTCTCAACTTCACAGTTTCCGGTTGAAGTGCTTCAAGCCTGTGTGGCTCAACTGGTGACTTTGTGTGATGAGTTAGCATGGTAACAAAGAACAAATCATGTTTCTACATAAGACTTATGCTCATGAAGGATATTGCATGAAGGAGATTGTTCCTATCTACCCCAGGAATGTGCAAAATCTGTAAACGGTGATAACGTGTGATGGGTTATCAGCCGCCATGAAATCGGTGGAAAACGAATGATGGAGAATGTCTTGAGATTGGATCAAGACTGTTGCATTTAATGCAGTATGCTCAATGGTCAGTATTGAACCATTTGAATTCCTTGACCTAGCAAGTTTAGGGTTTAGGGTTTATGCTATCAACCTATCTATTTTCCTATAAGGTCAATATTGTGATTCTTTCAGAGGTTGTTGGCAAAAGTTGTGTGTGTATCCAAGAGAAGAGATATGTGATTCTTGCCAGACCAGAGGAGAGAAGTGATACCTGTAGAGTGTAAGTGCAGAAGGTGAAGAGGAGCTTAAGCGGATCTGCATTGGCATTGAGTGTTGTTACCAGATCATTGTAATACCTGTTGATCTCTAACCACTTCAACAGTTGAGAAATCTCTTAACAGGGTAGTTGAGAGTTTATTGATGTCCAAGATAAGGTAAATCCCAAAGAGGTATGGGATACTCTTGAAAATATCTATGGTAGTGATGAGCATGTAAAACAAGCTAAGGAAGAAAGCCTTATAGGGAAGTTTGAAGATATGCAAATGGTTGAAGGTGAGACCATTCAATAGTATGGAATAAGAATCAAAACCGTTGTTGGAGATATCAAGAGTGCAGGTGGTAAAATGGAAGATTCCACTATAGTAAGAAAAGTCCTGAGATCCATATTACTGGTCTATGCAATAAGGGTTGCTGCTATTTAGGAGCTGAGATCAATAGACAAGACTAAGGTATCTCTAGACTCCATCATTGCAAAGTTGACAGCCTATGAGATAAATAGTTTTGATGGCAGTGTTCAAAAGACTGAATCAACTTTTAAAGCTTCAGTTGTACCATCCAGAAAAGGAAAAGAATCTAGCACAAGTGGTGAACCAAGACAGAGCAGAGAAATGGATGATGAGGAGATTCTAATGGCATTTGAAGCTCTCCTTGCCAGGAAACTTCCTAAAGGAATCGACAAATACAGAGGTAAGCTCCCATTGAAATGCTTTTCTTGTAACTGGATAGGACATATTGCTGTAAATTGTCCTAATGGCGACAACAAGGACACATTGGAAAGGTTCAAGAAATTCAAAGGAGGAAACCGAAGAAATTGTTTTGTAGCAGCTGATGATGGTATCATAGATGAGGAATCAAAAGATGAAGAAAATGAAGATATTGTGTTTGTTGCTGTCAAGGAAGATGTGTCAGACAAGAAGGCTATTGTCTCCTAGTTTGATAATTCCAATGAGTGGATCATTGACAGTGGCTATTCTCACCATATGACTGGTGACCAGAGCAAGTTTCTATCCTTGGAAGAATATGATGGTGGTGTGCTTTTCTTTGGTAATGATGTACCATGTATGGTCAAAGGCAAAGGGTCCATCTCTATAAATGGAAAAAGTAGTGCTGACAATGTGTATTGGGTTGATGGTCTCAGACACAACCTTCTAAGTGTTGCCCAGCTCAATGATAGTGGTCTCACTCTAGAATTCAAGAATCGAGTATGCAAAATCAAAGGAAAGAATGGTGAATTGGTGGCCACCGGCATGCAGACCAAAGGTAACCTATTTCAGCTGAATGCAAATATAAGTACATGTCTTATGGCTAAATTTGATGATAGCTGGATATGGCATAGGAGACTCTGCCATGTAAAATTTGATAACATTATGAAGGCTAGTAAGATCAAGGCAGTTAGAGGGTTGTTGGTGCTAAGCAAACCAAATAATACCTTGTGCAAAGAGTGTCAATTGGGGAAAATGTCTTCCTCAACCTTTAAAGGTAAACCTTTCACTGCTGACAATTTGCTTGATCTTGTGCATACTGATTTGTATGGTCCTATGAAAACTAGGAGTGTGCAGGGTGATAGGTACTTCATAATTCTCACTGATGACTGCTCAAGAATGACGTGGGTCACATTCTTGAAAGATAAGTCTGAAGCTTTTGTAAAGTTCAAAGCTTTCAGAGCATTAGTGGAGAAGGAAAGCGGTAAAAGAATCAAGTGCCCGAGAACTGACCAAGGAGGGGAATTCACTTCTGATGAATTCAACAAGTACTGTGAAGAACATGGCATCAAGAGGCAACTTTCTACCCCCTGGACTCCACAGCAGAATGGCCTAGCAGAGAGGAATAACAGGACTATGGTTGAAGCAGCTAGAACTATGTTGATTCAAGGAAAGGTACCTCACACTTTTTGGAGAGAAGCGGTGAGCACTACAGTCTACACAATGAACCGGGTACTCATCGAGAAAGGTAAGGATAAAACTCCTTATGAGTATTGGACCGATAAGACACCTGTGGTTAGCTACTTTAGAGTGTTTGGTAGCAAATTTTACATCAAGAGGAATGAATACCAGAGCAAATTTGATGCGAAATGTGATGAGGGAATATTCCTAGGGTATTCCACCAAGAGCAAAGCTCTCAAGTGTTTCAATAATAGGACTTAGAGAATTATGGAAAGCATCAATGTAAGAGTTGATGAAACCTTTGAGAAAACTGAGGAAACCGACAGTGAGAAAGCGATAAATGAACCGGTTGTAACCTTCTGGGAACTGGTTGTCAGTCAACCGAGTACCAGTAACAGTGTTCCTACACCGGTAGACATAGATGCTGATATTGATGGAGATGAGGATGAAGAAGAAAAGAAAGAGGAATCTATCAAGACCATTCCTCGATATGTCAAGCTGAATCATGATCCTAAGCAGATCATAGGAGATAAGGATGCAGGAATCCTTACAAGAAGAAAGGTTAGAGAAAACTCATGTATGATCTCTAAATTTGAGCCTAAATCATTCAAAGAGGCACATAAAGATGAAGACTGGATCAAGGCAATGGGAGAGGAACTTGAAAAAATAGAGAAAAATGGTACATGGTCTTTGGTACCAAGACCGGAGCATAAAAATATCATTGGTACCAAATGGGTTTTCAGAAATAAGCTGAATGATGATGGCATAGTGATTAGAAACAAAGCCAGAATGGTGTGCAAAGGATATGCCCAAGAGGAAGGAGAAGACTATAGAGAAACCTTTGCTCCTATAGCCAGATTGGAAGGAGTTCGTATGATTCTTGCATATGCAGCTTTTAAAGGATTCAAACTATATCAAATGGATATAAAATCTGCATTCCTAAATGGTGTACTTGAAGAGGAAGTATATATAGAGCAACCAGATGGGTTTTCCCTATCTGAAGATAGTGACATGGTGTGTAGGCTACATAAAGCCTTATATGGTCTAAAGAAGGCACCTAGAGCATGGTATGAATGCCTGCATTCCCATCTTGTGAAGATTGGATTTGAGAGAACAAGTGAAGATAGCAATATCTACTTGAAGTCTGAAGGAGATCAGATCCTGATCTGTGAGGTATTTGTTGATGACATTATCTTTGGTGGAGATGACAAGATGAGTCATGAGTTTGTAGATGAGATGAAGAAAGAGTTTGAGATTTCACTCATAGGGGAGATTAAATTCTTCATTGGACTGCAGATCCAGCAGATAAAAGATGGAATCTTTGTCACTCAATCCAAGTATATCAAAGAGGTGTTGAAGACCTTTGGCATGGAAGATAGCAAACTGATTGGTCCACCGATGGTAACCGATTGTAAACTATCCAAAGAGGATGACTCAGCATTGGTTAATGAGAAGGAATACCAATCAATGATTGGTAAATTACATTATGTAGTGCATAGCAAACCGGATATTGCACATGTAGTTGGCATTACTGCAAGGTTCCAGAAAAGTCCTAGAGAATCCCACTTGGTTGCAGTCAAGCAGATTCTTAGGTATCTGAAGGGAACTATTGACTATGGGTTATGGTATCCATACAATAATGATTTTAACCTGAGAGTGTTCACAGATGCTGATTGGGCTGGTAATGTAGATGACTAGAAGAGCACAACTGGTGGTGCATTCTTTCTCTGTGGTAGATTGGTCTCATGGATGAGTAGGAAGCAGAGTATGTTGCAGCTTTCATGAAGTGCACTCAAACAATCTGGATGAAGCATGTATTAAATTACTTCAAAGTTCCTGTATCTAAACCGGTAAGTATATTTTGTGACAATACTAGTGCAATTAACATCTCCAAGAATCCGGTTTTGCATTCTAGAACCAAGAACTTTGAGCTTAAGTATCATTTCTTGAGGGAAAAGGTTTAGAACAAAGAGATTACATTGGAACATGTTTCCAGTAAGGATTAGTTAGCAGACATATTCACCAAGCCTCTCCCAAAGGCTACATCTATGTACTTAAGAGGGGAATTAGGGGTGCCGCCCCTTCAGGAAGTAAACTAAAGGTATATGCTCCACATCAGTCAGGTATTGCATAGTCAATTTTTTCTTCTGGATTGATGTGTTGAAGGATGCTACTCCTTAGGCGGAGCAACATAATGGAATAGGGAAGCTTGTGCCTCCACTTTGGCATTGTTGTCAAAGGGAGAGAAGAAGAGAAGCAGAGAAGATATCTACAGAAATTGGGGGAGAAGATGTGAAGTGGAGAGATATCTTTGTATATTGCCATCAATGTCAAAGGGGGAGATTGTTAGCATTATGTGAACCGGTATGAGGACATAATGACATTGTATGTTGTCATTGATGTCAATATGCTGAAGAGGTGAGAACCAGCATATGTGAGAACTAGTATAACACCATGAACCAACATTTGTGCCAAAGTGAAGTGGTGTGTTTGTTCAAGGTGAACCGGCATATGATTATGGGAACCAGCACATGGAAACTTTGTATGACTACTGGTTGGTAGTCACAACTTTAGGGTTTCCGGTTGAAGTGCTTCAAGCCTATGTGGCTCAACCAGTGACTTTGTGTGATGAGTTAGCATGGTAACGAAGAACAGATCATGTTGCCACGTAAGCCTTGTGCGCGTGAAGGATCTTGCATGAAGGAGATTGTTCCTATCTACCTCAAGAATGTGTGAAGTCTGTAAATGGTGCTAACGTGTGATGGGTTATCAGCCGCCATGAAATCGGTGGAAAGCGAATGATGGAGAATGTCTTGAGGTTGGATCAAGACTGTTGCATTTAATGTAGTATGCTTAACAGTCAGGATTGAACCATTTGAATTCCTTAACGTAATAGGTTTAGGGTTTAGGGTTTATGGTACTGACCTATCTGTTTTCCTATAAGGTCGATGTTGTGATTCTTTCTGAGGTTGTTGGCAAAGTTGTGTGTGTGTATCCAAGAGAAGAGATATGTGATTCTTGCCAGACCAGAGGAGAGAAGTGATACCTGCAGAGTGTAAGTGTAGAAGGTGAAGAGGAGCTTAAGCAAATCTACATTGGCATTGAGTGTTGTTACCATATCATTGTAATACCTATTGATCTCTAACCACTTCAACAGTTGAGAAATCCCTTAATAGGGTAGCTTTAATCGGCTTGCTGTAAATCCTTTAACAGGGTGACTCAAAACCATTGAGTTCATGAAATCCTCTAACAAGGTACCCTTTAACAGGGTTTAACCCTTAATCGGGTATTCTATCCATCCCTTAACCAGGTGATCCCTAACAGGATCAGTTCCTAACAGAACCTATTGTATCAGTCTTTAATCGGACAAGGTTCCTAACAGAGTGGACTTCTAAAGAGTTCAAAAACAAGCTTGTGGGTATTCATCCCCACTGTGGTTTTTCCCAATTGGGTTTCCATGTGAAAAATATGTATGTCATGTCTGATGTCTTCTTCATGTGATGCTATGTTGTTTTTTGTCAAGCAGTGAATCATGTTGATCTATTTGCTTATATGTATATCTTTGATGGTAGATTACCTGTTCATGCACTAGGGTGAAATGGAAATGAAGTGTTAGATTGTATGAGAAGATAAGTGTTAACTGGTTTATGCTTGTCTCAGTTATTATGGGTTTTGTTGGTTGTACTCTTTATAAGGACCGGTGTTACTATTTGTCTGTCAATGCACAATGTCTGCTGACTAACCGGTTTAAGAGTGTGTTTTTGCCTGTACTGATTCAACCCCCCCCTCTCAGTACCGGTTTGGTACTATTTGATCATCATAAAGTTATCAATATGATGTGATCAATGATACTACTAAAATGATTTAAATGATATGAAGTTGAATGCTTAATGATAAAAATGTAATGATATGATACTAAATGCAATAATATGGAAGGACAATTTGTTAATGGATTGATATTTAAATGATAAGAAATTATTAATGATACTAAATTAAATTATTAACGATAGTAATGAAATGATACTAAATGAAATGATAATGCCTTTATAACTAAATGCACTGGTTAAATGAATGAAATGATGATGCAACTAAATGTAAGGAAGTTAAGTAGCATAACAACTTCTTAGACTAACCTTGAGAGGAGGGTAACAAAATTTTTTTTACAGATCATCACAATAGCTATAGAAAATAGAAATAGATATAATAACATTCAAGCCATTACACAGTGATTTATGTGGGGAGAATCCTTTTGGGAGAAAAACCCCACACTCCAAAGTCCACCAAATATATTATTCCATTGGAATCCAAGAACACTAAGAGGGAGAGTGAATCAGGCATCTAGCGGTGAGATCAATTTAAACCTTATTAACAAAGTAATTTAGTACTCGGTAACCATAAAAGAATAGAATAATATGTAGAAATGATGCAACCACAAGAACATACACCGTAATGCAGAGATTTATATGTGGAAAACCTCAACGAGGAGAATCCATGGTGGGATTGGTGACCTACAATTTCTATCTAGTGGCCAAATGAATAAATATTACAATAGGGGCCTCTGCACATGAAGGAAGGTCAACAACCTAGAGTGCACTGCTCAACACAAAAGGAGCCTCACTCACTACAAACACCAAAAACTAGTTTACAAACAAAATTTTGAACTCAGAGAATGCATCTACCATGCTGGATGAGTTCCAGTTCAAGCACTGTCTGTATCGGCTTTCACTGTGTCCTACTTTACCAGTAACTTACTTTGCATCCCAAACCACTAAATCAATAACCAAGACCGACTACAGAATATTATATTCGCATTCAGTTGAACAACATTGCTTGCATAATATCACACCACTATATATTCCTTCTCTCTGTATGTATATCCAAAATAACCTAACCAAGCTGACTTAAATACCCATCCCAATCATAAATATGATTGCCTTATGTCAGCCTACAAAGATATTACAATTTATTTACATGTCGGCCTAGAAAAAATTAAATACACTAAACTTTGTGACCGATGTCATTGATTGTTTTCGTGTAAACCTGTTGGATCAATCTCCTATGTCGGCCTCATATACTGGTTCCTAGTTTGTCGATTTCCCTTACCTGTTGGATGACTTGAATGCCAATTACCAAATCATGAATACTGGTGAGTACCGGTTAAGTTTCCTTTTGTTCTCAAATTCTGAATCCCCTCTTATCCCATATAAGCAAATAATACTGGTGACAAGGTTTCAAGAGCCTTCTACACTTTGAACTTATCCAAAGTTCAGGCGGGTATACCTTTTGTGAATAATTTCACACTTTTAAAATGAGATCCACAATAAACCAGTCCAAAAACCAGTAAATCTTATCGCCTCAACATGAACTGAAATAATAAAAGAAAGCTTATGGTCATTTTTAGTAGTGATCTTCAAGAAATGTAGAAAGAGAGCTACAATTGATACTAGTGCCTTATCTAGGCTACAAAATCATCTAAGTTAAACAAGGATTTCACAATCAAATATCTCCATACATATCATCACTTTAGCTTCTATCAACCCCATACATGCCTGACATATATAAGAGTCTTTCCTTATTAGACTAGACAATGTTCATTAGATTCATAGTCTCCAACAAAATAACATACTGACAAAGATATTCCTTGTGTATTTAATTCCCCTCCTAAATAAGAAAGCTAAGAAAGATATCTATAAAGACTACATTACAATCCATGTTCAGTTGAATAACCCTAGATTACCCAAATGAAACTAGTGAATTATTGAAAGCACACCAGGAGACAACACAAATTCTAAGCTCTAAAGTTCATGGTCTGTATATTGATATTCATTTTGAAAAGGTCTTACAAAAACTCAAAATATTCTCTATAAACTTAGAGAAACCCAGATATATTTTTGCAGAGTTTCTTTACAAATTCTTGTGATAATTTTTTAACTAGTCCTGGTATCAATTTATAATAGTATGGATTCATACAAGCTTCAGACATTTTCAAAAAAGTTTGTTACAACAATCTTCTTGTTTCAACAAGAAGTTGCAAATCTTTTCCATATTCTAACAGCCCCCTTTCATTGGTTATCATTCTGTAGCTTCTTCTTGAACTTCTACATCTGGTACTACATACTTTCTTGTCCATTCTTGGTACATGTCATCAGTAGGCCATGAGAAGTTAATAAGTTTCCCTCTAATCTTGGCCAATCTTTTCCAAGAGTTTCTCATTTTATTGACCTCTGAATTTAGAAAACCATAGTGTGATTTAATTTTTTCTATCTCCTCAATTGTTCTGACAAATAGGGAAGTATCATCTGTATTAATGATTCCTTTCACCCTAAATGATATGTTGGCTCCTAATTCATTAAGCCATACTTGTTTTTCCTTCAATTGAGTTGGACGGGCAAAACTCCCGGGAAATAATTCAAATTCCTGCTCAGTGTATTCCTTTTTATACAAATTGATTTTCCTCTCTACATTATCTATTCCTTCTGCCAGCTTTGTCAGATCCTTTGTTATGTCACAGGTGGACTTGATAATGGGGTCAGCCCCTGCCTCATCATAGGATACACATATGATTCCTAGGTCCACCTCCCTAGGCATCCACTTCTCCAAAATGGGCATTAGAATAGCCTTGTTTCCATTGAGCTCATTCCACATATTCAAACCTTTACTCATATTGTTATACACCAATGATGATCCTATAGTGTCAGCAAAACTCAAAATTGTGGCCCTCACTCTCTCTTCATACTTATTTGCAAACAGGATTTGAGCCTGTTTTAGCTTCTCCAACTCATAAGGAGTGATCTCAACTAATTGGGAACCATAAGGTGCAAGAGAAGGTGGGAATTTAATGATAGGGCTAGTAGATGGAGGTTGTGCTAGAGAAGAAGCAATCATTAAGGTTGAAGACTCACCTTGATGGTATTGTCCTACCAATTGGCTTTTCAATTTAGCAATAATGGTGTCTTGGCTCATTACCTCTCCTTTGGCATCATTGTAAGACTTTAAGACTATCTCCAACTTAGCTTGGAGATCTGCCCTTTCCTTTGCTTCCTTCTCTACCACTGCAATACTGAATTTTGCAATTTCCAAGACTGTGCTAGCAGCTTCCACCACTCTAGTATTTTGCACCCTCTTTACTATGATACCTCCAAGGTAGCTGGACTCTGGGGTATCCTTTCTCCTTTTGTTTTCATTTCTTTTCAGAGACCACATGACCAGGGCTGCATCATCCTTGTTGAAGGTTACACCTTCCATGGGCTTGGTCTCTTTCCTGACTGCCTCTAAAACCAAGGCATCTGCTATATCCCATTCAGGGAGGATTAGGACACCAGCCTTTGCTACCATTTCCCTTCCTTGCTCAGGAGTAATGATCTTAAATTCAGTGACCATTTCTTGTTTTATTTCTTCTTCCACCATAGCTGCATCCTTGTGGGGTTGCTCATTCTTCCTCTTCTCACATCTTGCATTGAACTTATCAATATTTTGGTTCCACATGAACTGCATGAAAGCTCCTAAGGTAACAAAGTTGCTATCAGTTAAGAATTCTTCACTGGCCTGTTTAATGGCAGGATCTAGTTCCTGGCCTTTGAACGCATTTGTGGTTATGTTCATCTCAGCATCTTCTGGCTCTTCAAGCATTCCATCCTCTACTTCATCATATGTATAGGTGATCTCCCCTAGACTCCCTAATTGCAACAATTGTTTAGTTGCTTCTTGCTCATCTCCTATATGATTGGGGGATTGAGATTGGGATTACAGGGGCTCATTAGTTTTCACTTCCTTTCCCACCCTCTACTTCTTTGGGGAGTCCTGAATGTCAATGACATCTTGTATTTCCCTCTTCCCTTTTGAAGTAGAAGGTTCCCTTGTTGTTGGCACCAACACACTGTACTTGGATTTTCTATGTAACACATAGTCACCAAGAGGGATTGCTTTAGCAAATGTAGACCTAGCTAGAACTAGTCTTGCCTTCTTAGGGTTGTTTTTAATCACTTCTTCCCTTTTCGCTTTCAGTGTTTGCATTACATATTCAAAGAAAAGAATGAGTAATTTTGCCTTTTCCTCAAAGGGGTGAAAATTGGACAAAGGGTCATAGTTGCTGTCAAATCGGTGCACAAAATCAAGAGCCTTCTTGTAGGCCACCCATTTCTCTTTCCTCAACTCCTGATCATCCAAATCAAACTCATTTCTGATGAGGTCTTTAGGGAATCGAAATTGGTGAGGTTTGCCTTTGCATACTGCCCTTTTCCTAAACATACTATTAAAAAAGTCTTCAAGGTCAGAAAACATTGACAATACAGTGGACAAATGGTAGGGTTGAAAGAATTCCTCAAAACACTTCCACCCACCCTTAGTAATTACAAATTGATGTGCTATTGTCACTGCTGGGAAAATTGTCCCTTTTCCTCTATTGGATAGCTTCACCTCTTGTACACCCCCAATCTGCCTGAGGATCTCTACAATTCCTACTTTCAGTGGGACCTGATATGGTAACAAAAAATGGAGTGCCTCTGAAACCGTAAAATCTGAGAACTATGGAAACAGGGTACAAGTATATGTCACCCCAATTGGGGACAATTTTGATTTCTTCGGCAAACTCCTTAGGCCTAAGAAACTCCAAAAGAGCTTTAGGGACCCTTGGATTCTCTGAGCATAAGAGAATTCTGATTTTGGATGCAAATCACTTATCAAACTTTAGGTAGCTGGCATCCTCCCTGTCCCATGACAACACTGTGCTCCATAGTTGAACTGGCATTTTCTCCCCATCCTTTTCCTTCACTAGATCCATGTCATTGGCAAAGTAGTCACCACCCTTGAATAAAAATAGATGCATGAGGAGGGAATACCATCCAAAAGGCCTATCCACACTACCATTATTTATCCCTATCAAGCCTTCATGGATTGCATTAGTAATATAGGGGGCATAATCAAATGTTACTGCCAGAGAAGGATTTAAAATTTGAGCTATCATTATCATGTAATGAGTAGGCATGTTCACTTCAGCATCCTCTCCAAAAATTTGGTAGAGTGACTAGTATAATCCTTTGGCTCTAAGAGTGAACCAATTTAGGGAGAAAGGCTCCATGGTATTAGGTCCTACAATAGTTAGCCCTCCTATTTTGACAAAAAAATCTTTAACAGGCCCATTTCTAAGATGATTCCTCTGTGCACTATAGACCTGAGCTAATGATTCAAAATTAATGGGCTCCAAATAATTGGACACCTCACTGAGCCCAAATACATTTCTGAATTCATCATCATTAACTTCAGTGAGGGTTTTTCCATTTATATCTCTAACACTTTTGGTGAGAGGGTCATAATTATGTGCGATCTAAGTTAGGAGATCCACATCCATGAAAACTCCAAGGACCACCAATTTACCTACATCCAACTCCCAGATACTATTCATTGGGGTAGGGGAGTGTCTCATACCAAATCCAACCTTGAATAGACCCAAACCGGACAACCCTATCTATGGATCTCTTAGCCAATTGCCCTTGTCATATAATCCTTCTCCTATTCTCAAGCGAGGAGCCTTGGGCACTAATTTCTTAACTTTAGATGCTACATTTGTGGACATAGACAATTGTTCTAGGAAATCATCACAAATTGCTCTCTCTTGGTAATTAACTTTCCCTGTGAAGTCCCTTCTAGGTGCCATCTCAATGATACGCAAGTAATTCAATTACTAATCAAAACAACTTTTTAACAGAACACAAACCACAGTTCAATCAATTTTTCAAGTAACTGGTAAGCAAAATACAAGAAAACATATTTTTGGCCTAAAGAACTCTACTCTGCACTAGCTTTTCTGCAACAACTCTTCAAAATAATGCCTACATTCAATTTATGTGAGCATATATACAGCAATTGGCATTGACACCACATGCTTCGACCATCACTTCAGAATTGAATTCACAAATGAATTCAAAAATTTTGCTCCAACGGATCATAGAATGTCTGTGTTTCTATCACTTTATTGTTTCACCATTTCACGAAGCCTAAAATCCGCACTTCTTCATCAAGCGAAATCATGCCAACCATTAGATCCATTGAAACTTGCACAACCTTTACTTCATTGACTATTCTTCATTCGGTGACGGGCTCAGATCTCTTTTGCCATTTCGCAAAAGCTAAACATCATGCACATTTATCTTGCGAAATCACGTGGGCCATCTGATCAAAAGGAACTTTAGCGGTCTTTATCTTGTTCTGTGACTGGTGGTTTACCCCACTAATCGTGCACCAAGCCTTGAATGCTAATGGTTTTCGTTGTTTCGCGAATGGTAACTACCCTGCATCTTCAGTCTGCGAAATGGCACCTATCGTCAAATCCTCTTTGAGATACCCACCTTTTAACAAACTTAACTGGTAGAAGTGGGCCCTCTGACTCAGCACCATCCAACCTGGCAATCGGCTGGCAAGGAAACCAACATGTCAATCACTTACTTGTCGAAAAAATTCCATGGGATCCACTTCAAGACCACCACGTGCATCTGACAATTTGTCTTTTCGTCAGCGGTCTGATCCATCTGTTCTGCCACAACACTAGCCAAGTGGCTGCCATGTCACTTCGCTATTTTGTGGAGTTTAACTTTCGGTCACCTTAGGGCCGTGATATAGCGCAAGTCGTCTGATCAAAAGGAACTTGATCGGGCATCTTTGAACCATGGATTCACACATGCTTTTGGATTAAAAGGAACCTGCGTGATGGTTAGGAAGCCCAATTAAACATTAAGAACATTAGGAAAGACTTAGAAAAATAAAGCACTACCAGACCCGCCTAGGAAGAAATAAAAAGGGGGCGGGGACACTTCTCATGACAGATAGACCCTTCTTTAAGTGAATAAAGTAACATGAAATTAGAATGAAAGGGTTTTTCTCAGACATGGAGAGGGTTAAAAACTAAAACCTTAAACCCTCTTTGGACCTAAAACAATCAGAGGTAACAAGGCCACAATCCAACTCAATTTTTTTTTATAACCAATTATGGGACAAGAATACCCATTTTTTAAACAGTGATAACATGTCCAACCCAAAATGATGTGTGTTGCCATCAATGACAACATAACTAAATCAGATGAGTGTCAATTGCCAACAATCTCCCCCTTTGGCATTGATGGCAACATTCATGTGAAAAAAAATGGATCGTTGAAGTTTTGTCCTGGTTCCTCCCAAAACTGACCCTGCTCCCCCTGAGCTATATATTACTTCTTATGTCCCTTAACATTTTTCACAACAATCACTCCCCCTTTTACATCAATGACAAAGGCTGGGGCAAATGAATGAAAGAATTAAATCAAAATGTGTTTAGCGGATCTAGATGTACTTGAATATATTCGGGTAAGCACCCTTCAAAAATACTAAGTATCCCAGCTAGTTTTCAATGTTCCCAAATAGATACAAACCCATTAAGAATGTATGCATGAATTTATTCTTCAGTTAGGTCTGTTGGTATGGGTTTATTCATCAATTCTAAACTTTCCTGCTTATGAAGTAAAAAAGTGTTCAACCAGGGACTTACCAATCCTCTCAATTCCCTAGCTCATTGGATTATCTTGTTCATATCTTTCTCCAAGGCTGATATCTCATATTTTTGTAACCAAAATTTGACCATCAATAGCACTGGTGAATGACTAAGTACCATCAAAATTTTTAGCCAGATGTTCCAACTGGGCCTTTGCCGCTTTTATTTTTACCTCCAGGTCAGCTGTAAGTTTGTCGGTGTTTGTACAAGACCTATATATGCAATTGTGCTAATTCAGAGCCTCATCAATCTTTGTTAGTTGCTCTATCATCTTGACCTTGTATGATATGATCATATTATCATAGGTGACCTTCCTAGCTGCATTGTATCTCTCTATTAACTATTAGTTTGATATTTGTTGAAGAGTTTGAAACTATTTTGCAATGTGTTTAGTCAAACTCTTAAGCTTACCAGAGGGGCTAGCTACTAGACTAGTGTATCCTGGAACTAGCTGCTACAGAATCGGAATGGCGTGCTCAATGACTTGCTTGTCTTTTGTTCCTTCCTTCCTTAACTTCTGAGTTGTAATATACATCAATTCAAAATTGCTCAGTTGCTCAATATTCCTATCCAAAATCAACTTGACCAGATGAGCCAAGTGCCAACAATGAATTACTAGACTCTCCAACCTGCTGACTAGCATAGGTGGCTTTGCCACTTGGTCCAGTAACCTTCTCAACCTTAACCTCTTTTGTATGTACATTTGTTGTCAGAGGTTCAATATCTTCAACCTGTTTATTATTTGTATCCACATCAATAACCTCTACATCTGGAATGTTTTGTTCCGTTGTATCCTTCTTATCATGCATACCTTCAATTTTATCTACCGATTTCTCTACATTATGTACATGTGATTCTGTCGGAGGAATATACTCTATTAGTTTATGTTCCAAAACTGGTGAATCCAAACCTAATATACCTTTCCCTTTACCATCAACTAAGATATCTTGAATACCTAACTTAGGAAGGAATACTGGTGGAGTAAAGAAATCAGGTTTATCTACAAATAATTTTACCCAAGCCTCATGGGTCTCCTTAACTATTTCATTTACTCTACCTACCATTAGACTCACATGACGGTGTCTGCTCTAGAAAATTATTTTATTTGCATATTCCAAACATTTCTGCAACTCCTCATCAGTTATTGCACCACAAACAGTCAATAACTCTTGCGTCTTTATATATTTATCCTCTTCAACTACAGACAATCTCCTAGCATCTTTCTTATTGTACAAATCTCCTGGTATTTGTGTTTCAATCTCAGGTAATGCCTTATTATATATATATATATATATATATATATATATATATATATATATATATATATATATATATATATATATATATATATATATATATATAAGTATAACAAAACTACTTCCTCAATCTCCATTTGTTCTTTATCATCCATATGTACATAGTGATGTTGAATATTACTCAAAATTTCATCTTTAGTTATTTGATCAATCAATTCAACAAATGAGAGAGGAGGAATGACTTTAATACTCTTACCGGATTCAAGAGACATATCTATATCTTATTTCTTCTTGTCAGGAGTAGAAGTAGACTCTTTAATCGATTTCCTCTTCTCTGTGGGTTTCCTCTCCTTCAAAATTTTCTTTAGGGCTGTCGAAGGCCTGACCTTTACTTTATGTTTCTTTCCTTCCTTGGGCTTCTTCCTTTGTATCCTGATGTAAGTCTTGGGAATATTTGAGGGCACAACATCACTATCAGGACTAGATTCAATAGGGGCAATATAAGTTTCCAGTTTCTTTCTCTTCAATACACCCTTGCTGGTTGTTACTCTCGGTGGAGTCTGAACTATTGTCAGAGATTACCCTTTTGCTTGTCCAATGATCTATTTGATTTTAGAGGACATTTTCTCCATAGCTTCCCCAACCCTCTTGATTTTTCCTTCCCTCTTCTTCTTGCTAAAACCTATCTGAACTTTAGATTCCTTTTGCTTTGTTGTCCTAAAGGTTTTCTTAGCTTCATCAACCCAGGCATCAATAAGACTCTTGGCATATAAGTCCAAGATCTTAGCATCAACCTCATAGCCCATCTCAGTTATCTAGATCTTTTGTGGTTACAGTTCCTCCATCAATGTTTCATCCTTCTTAACCATAAATCAGATTTATGTAGAGTACTTATCAACAATATGCTTAGGTACTCTCTCTCTCTCTCTCTCTTCTTCATTGTCTTCTGAAAAGATTTGAAATAACCCCATAAAATGGAGTCCCTCTCTTTGTCCTGTTCCTTCTTATATCATTTTTTATTTGTTTCCCTACTGGCATATCAAATGCCCATTGTGTTTTACTGGATCCTGATAACTCATTCAAAAACAAAAACATCAAGCAAACAACAAGGTTTCCATATCAGAAAACACCTTTCTTCTTACCTTTAATCTTCCATAGGTTTAAAATTAGCTCTTCACATATCCATTGACAGAGATCATACCTATCATTTTCTTTGACCATCTTATAAGCACAGTAAATGCATAAACTGAAAACATAGTTCAATCGGTTTGATTGGGTTACCTTGTAATCGATGATCATGCTTGCAAATTGAACAACTTTGTCTCTGATAGTGCTTATTCTCATTGACTGATTGTCAAAAGTTGCACCAGTTAACTTCTCCAACTCATTGTTATATATTTTCTTATTTTTGGGAGTCTGACCAATCTGGGGCAAACCGGTAATTGCATGAATAGCCTCCTTGGTGATTTTGTAAGGTTGGTCTAGCCACATGAATTTCCCATGGACATGACTTAGCACATACCAGATCATTTCATCTTTAAATTTCGGCATCTCCAAAATGTCTGTGAAACCCTGATCCTTCAGAATTTGGAATTCCATTTTCATCAATCCTTTCCTGTCTAGCAAATTTGTCATGTACATTGTTTTGATTTCAGTAGAACCTAAATCCTCCAGAGTGTAGTGGATATATGCATGAACATCTTCAATATAAAGAACTCCATCTGGAACCCTAGAAAATGTGTTGAATGAATCATCGAACTTCGCAATTTGAGGGCATTGCTTGAAAACCGATCGTGGACAATCCTTGATGTTAACAAAAATAGAGGTATCCAAACCTACCGGAGTGGGAGCTGATCCAAAAGCCATTACAAACAAAAGATAGCATAGAAAATGGAAAAATGCCTCACAACCTTCTCCAGTGAAATATCTTGAGAGTCTACTCTAAATGCACAAAATTTTTCTTGAAAATGCTCTTGATTGCCTTGAATCAACTTAGACTCGCTCTATTGTTCTCTTAATGTTGTGTGATAAGAAATGAACCAGCATTTCCCTTTTATTCTATGAAAACCCTAATTTCACATTGATATAAATGTGTGTTGGCTTATCATAATGGATTCAAAATCCATAATCTCAGTACCGGAAAACCTTTAGACTGAATTCTCCAAGATCTGAAACAATCTTTCAGACCATTACCAAGGGTAATGCAATATTAATCATTAATTTGCCTCCCCCTAAGGCTAATGCCTTAGTTACCAGATGAGTTTCCTACTCGTGCAGGAACATTCTTCTATGTTGATTGAGTAACCGGGTTGTTTGTCTCTATCCATTGATCCTCAGATTTCCTAACCCATTTCTTCTCATGCTCCTTCCGGATACCATAAACCTTTTGTTTTCCTTTGTCATCATTTCTTACCAGATTGTTCTTGCTTCTACATAATTTTGCAATATGTCCTATTTTGTTGCATGCATAGCAAGTGACATTATTTTTCTAAATTGCTTTACTATAACCTTGATCGTTCGTTGACCTACATTTATTAGACATATGTCCAAACTTTCCACATGCATGACATTTTGCATTCATTCTACAATCTTCTGTCCTATGACCATACTTCTTACAATTTGAAAACTGATCGAAAACTGCATTATTGTCCTGATTTTCTCTATTTCTACAATGTCTTGCCATATGACCAAATTTATTTCAAACAAAACTTCTACCATTGAATTTATGCGCATTGGGTTTCCTTAATGGTGATTTCTGGCTCTGTTTGATAGGTGGGTTTACCTTCTGATCGGTTGCTTCAACTTCATTTGGAGTACTAGAGCTTTCTCCATGCTCAATTACAAGAACTCTAGTGTCTCCCATGCACCTTTGATCCTTGAATAGCTCACCAAGCTTTGCAGAACTATCCTTAAATGTGTCTTTGTATTCATTTCTAGTATCCAGATCTCCCCTTAGGACTATTATCAATCTTTCCAACTCCTGCTCGGTATTCTTGGTTTGTACCAGCTTAGTTCTCAACATATCATTCTCATGTGCAAGCCTGATGCATTCCTCAGATCTGTCTTTCAGAGATTTTCCAATATTTTCTGCATTTTTCTTCTAGTCTTCAATCTCCTTGGACATCCTCATAGTTAGGGCTTGCATTTCATTCTTCATGATACTATTCTCTTTTCTTCATCACCCTGATTTTGTACAAGTTTCTTTCTTCTAGCTTGAGCAAATGACAACCTCTCCTATAGGATAAGAATGAATTCCTTTGTAGAGTTCAACTCATCTTGCAATTTCAAGTTCTTCATCCTTTCAACATCATAATCTTCAAGTGTTATTTCAATTTGTTTCTCCATACTCATCGCCATGGATTATGGATTCATGATCTTCCTTTAGCTGTTAGACTTATTCCAAGGTACCAGGCTCTGATACCAATTGTTGGAATCCAAGAACACTAAGAGGGGGGGTGAATTAGTGTTCTACCTGTGAGATCAATTTTAACCTTATTAACAAAGTAATTCAATAACTGGTAACCACAAAAGAATATAATAGTAAGTAGAAATGACGCAACCACAAGAACATACACCATAGCATAGAGATTTATACGTGGAAAACCTCAAAGAGGAAAAACCATGGTGGGATTGGTGAGCCACAATATCTATCCAATGGTCAAATGAATAAATATTACAATAGGGGCCTGCACGTGCAAGAAGGCCAATAGCCTAGAGTGCATTCCTCAACACAAAAGGAGCCTCACTGACTACAAACACCAAATACTGGTTTATAGACAAAATTTTGAACTCTAAAAATGCATCTACTATGCTGGATGAGTTCCAGTTCAAGCACCATCTATACCAATTTTCACTATGTCCTCCTTTATCGGTAACTTACTTTGCATCCCAAACCTCTAAATCAATAATCAAGACTGACTACAAAATATTATATTCACATTCAGTCAAGCAACATTGCTTGCATAATATCATACCACTATATATTCCTTCTCTCTATATGTATATCAAAAATAACCTAACCAGGCTAACTTAAATACCCTTCCCATATGAATGCCTTATGTTGGCTTACATAGATATTACAATTTATTTACATGTCATCCTAGATAAAAATAAATACATTAAACTTTGTGACTGATGTTGCTGATTGTTGTTGTGTAAACTTGCTGGATCAATCTCTTATGTCGACCTCATATATTGGTTCCTAGTTTGTTGGTTTCCCTTATCTGTTGGATGACTTGAATGTCAATTGCCAAATCATGAATATTGGTGAGTGTTGGTTAAGTGTCCAACCCAAAATGGTGTGTGTTTTCATCAATGACAGCACAACTAAACCAGATGAGCATCAATTGCCAACATATTCAACAATCAAAATAGATTACAATATACTTGAAGAGAAAGATCTTCGTAGCAGTGCCACTAATTAGAGATTCAAAGGTAACTAAATAGCCATAAGACTCTTACACATTACCTCTATCTCACACACCTTATAGATAGGAGATACACTACAAGAAACTGTCAAACAGTATTACAAAACCATGGGCTAAAACCACCCAATAAGGTGTAGCCAAACTTATCTCCCTTATAGATGCCCTATGATGTGTTACAACACACATCAACACATGTCCCTCCCTTTTACAACTCATTTATGTGTCCTATGTATTTTATATTTCCTATTTCAAGAGAACAAACTTCCAGAGGCCATAACTTGAGAACCGTGTGTCTAATTGACGGACCATTTAAAGCATCGGAAAGCTCACGAAGTTCTCTATTGCCTCATAAACTGCTACACCATTTGGGGAGAATATTGCCTCATAAACTATATGTGATCTTGCGATGTAACTTTATCAGAATGCTTATCTAGCCAACTAGAATATTTGGGGAGAATATTGCACCATTTTGTGCTCAAATGAAAACTTACTATAAATAATAACCTCATGTAAATGCAAGGTTGAGACACCATTTTCCCAACAAATCTCCCACTTGTGTAACACCTTGCAAGAGAAAAGGGAGTATCAACACTATGAATCAATTGTTGGGGGCCATGCGGCCCATAGGCTCTAAGCACCATCTGAACTTCTCTATGCTCATAGCCTTGGTTAAAGAATTTGCAACATTCATTAAGATTTCTACCTTAACTAGCTTCACCTTGCCATCTTTGACCATATCTTTGAC
This sequence comes from Cryptomeria japonica, assembly GCF_030272615.1. Classification (NCBI taxonomy): domain Eukaryota; kingdom Viridiplantae; phylum Streptophyta; class Pinopsida; order Cupressales; family Cupressaceae; genus Cryptomeria; species Cryptomeria japonica. The sequence goes on along the minus strand of NC_081409.1, from coordinate 774,375,405 downwards.
AAAATGATATTGAACATCAATGTGCTTGGTCCGGGAATGAAATATTGGGTTCTTAGCTAGGCTGATCACACTCTGATTGTCACAATAAATTGTTATGACTCCTTGTTTTATTCCAATGTCTAAACATAGTCTCTTAAGACAAATGACCTCTTTACAAGCATGAGTAGCTGCCATATACTCTGGTTCAATAGTGGATGAAGAAACCATATCTCGTCGCTTACTCATCCAACTAATTGCACCACCAAATAAAGTAAACACATAAGCACTGATGGATCTTGTCCTATCATTATCACATGCCCAGTTTCAATCCACATAACCATGAATATTAAGAGAAATCATGTCTCCAACTGAATTATCATGAAAACACAAAGAATACTCTAAGGTACCCTTCAAATATTTGAAGACTCTTTTGACTGCATCCCAATGAACTCTACTAGGATTAGACATATATCTAGATGAAACTCCCACTACTTGGGAAATGTCTAGTCTAGTACAGACCATAGCATATAACAAAATTCCAATTTCACTTTGGTAAGGTACTCTTCTCATGTCTTCCATCTTTGATGGGTATGTAGGACAATCTGTAGTAGATAATTTCATTCCAACTATAAAAGGAATGCACAATGGTCTACAATCCTGCATGTTGAACCTCTATAATACTGAATTCACATACTTACCCTGACCTAGCCATAGCTTTCTATTCACTCTATCTCTTTTAATTTCCATCCCAAGAATGTGTTTTGCTGCACCAAGATATTTCATTTCAAATTTAGTAGCGAGTTGAGACTTTAGTTATGAAATCATACCTTTCCCTTTACCAATGAATAACATCACCAACATACAATGCAATGTATAGGAAATGATCACCATCAGTTTTATAATAAACACAGTGATTTGATTTAGAATGCTCAAATCCCAAACTCAACACATATGTATCAAATTTATGGTACCACATACTAGGACTTTGTTTGGGGCCTTACAAAGATTTCTTTAATTTACAGACCAAATTACTTTTACCTTTCACCACTAAGTCCTCTTTTTGCAGAAGCCTAACAGCTTGAGGATATCCTCTGACAACAAATATTTTCAGGAAGGACAGTCCAAAACTTGATGGAACTAACTATGATATATGGAAGATCAAAATGGAAACACATCTGAATTGCATTGGAAGAGATATATGGGATGTTACTAAGAATGGCTATGTTGGTCCTACTCCGAATCAACCTCATCCACCAACCTTGGCTAAGGACATGGACAATGGTTTCAAAGCAAGAGAAGCACTTCTGAGCACATTATTAGATCAACAAATCATGGGATTATTAGACCAATCTATTGCTAAAGCTATTTGGGATAAGATGGAAACACTAAATGAAGGAGATACCACTGTCAAAATTATAAAACTGGAATTTTACCAGGTCAGGTATGAAAATTTAAAAATCGAAGAAGATGAAAGAATTCATGCATTTATGGAAAGATTTAATGAATTGTTTTAGGAATACAATGTTGTGGAGGATCCTTAAGTGAAGATGAGATTGTGTCTAAAGTTTTAAGAGCTTTGCCACCAGCTTACAAAATTAAAGTGACTGCTATTAATGAGTTGAGAACAATGCCTAATACTTTAGTTTCTAGAGATACTTTGTTTGGAAAAATTTCTGCATTTGAGCTTGAAGAGTTTGGTCTTGTTGCTACTGTAAAGGCTGATTTAGCTTTCAAAGCATCATCATCATCTGACAAAATTGATTGGAAAGCACTTTATGGAAAAGAACTTGAAGATATGAGAAGGGAAAATGAAGAACTTGAAGAAATTGAAGCACTATTTGCAAGGAAGATTCCTAGAGGTCCTACTCGAAGTAAGTATGAAGGTAAAGCACCTTTCAAATGTTTTAATTGCAATAAAGTTGGTCATATGGATTCTAGATGTCCTAATAGACATGCAAGATTAAGGGAGGAAGCAAAAAGATCATATAAGCCTAACCCTAAATATCAAAGATACAAATTTAAGAAAAATAGAGATAAGTCATGTTACTATGCAGATGAAGGTGTTACAGATGACTCAGATGAAGATCCAATAGATAACAGATGGGCTTTTGTTGCAATAAAAGAAGATCAACCGACACCTATTGTCAAACCGATAGAGCAGGGACTGGCAGCAAAAATTGAAGAAAATGATGAATGGATTATAGATAGTGGATGCTTGCATCATATGACTAGTGATAAAAGCAAATTCTTATCTTTTCAAGAAATTCATGGAGGTCTAGTAAGGTTTGGAGATGATAAAGCTTGCTTAATCAAAGGAAGAGGCACTATATCTTTGGATCATAAGCACAATACTGAAAATGTTTATTATGTAGAAGGTTTAAAGAATAATCTTTTGAGTGTTAGTCAGTTAGTTGAAAAAGGACTTCAATTATAATTCAAGAATGGAAAATGCAAAATCATAAATAGAACTAGATTGGAGATTCCAACCGGTAATCAGACTAAAGGTAATATCTTTCACTTGAATATCAGTGATAAGACATGTTTAATTGCACACATTGATGAAAGTTGGTTATGGCATAAAAGACTCTATCATGTGAATTTTGATTTCATTGTAAAGATCAGTTCAACTAAGGCAATAAGGGATTTACCTAAGATTGTGAAACCTCATAATCTAGTATGTAAGGAATGTCAAATGGGAAAGCAAGTCAGAACAACATTTAAGAGCATTACTAAGAAATCCAATAATATTCTTGATTTAATTCATACTGATTTATGTGGTCCAACAAGAACAAGAAGTCTACAAGGAGATAGATACTTTATGCTAATAATTGATGATTATTCTAGAATGTGTTGGGTTACTTTTCTCAAGGAGAAATCAGAAGCTTTTGAAAGATTCAAGATATACAAGGCAATGGTAGAGAATGAAACCAGCAAGAAAATCAAATGTTTGAGATCAAATCAAGGAAGAGAAATTACATCTAGATAATTTAATACATTCTATGAAGTGAATGGGATCAAAAGACAACTATCAACACCCCGGACACCCTAGTAGAATGGAGTTGTGGAAAGGAAGAACATAACTCTTCTAGATGTAGCAAGAACCATGTTGATGGAAGCAAATCTACCTCAGGTGTACTAGAGAGAAGCAGTGAATACAGTGGTTTATACTTTCAATAGAGTTCACATCAAAAGTGAAACTGGTAAGTCCCCTTATGAACTATGGTTTGGTCATATTCGTACTCTTAAGTATTTGAGAATATTTGGAAGCAAATGTTATATTAGAAGAGATGAGTATATTGTCAAATTTGATCCTAGAAGTGATGAAGGAATATTTCTTGGTTATTTATCTAAAAGCAAGGCATATAGATGTTATAATAAAAGGTTACATAAAATCATTCAGAGTACTAATGTGAAGATAGATGAACATTATAGAGGAGATTCAAGATCTATAGAATCGACGGTTGAAATCATTATAAATGAACTGACACAAATAGCACCGGTACAAAGTGAAGACCCAATCAAATCGGCATCATCAGAAAACTCAACTGTGATTGAAGAACAACAGTCTATGAATGTAAATCAGAACAAACCTAGGTATGTAAGATTGAATCATTTAGAGAATCAGATAATTGGAAATAAGAATCAAGGTGTTATGACTAGAGGAAGATTGGCAAATGAAGAGGTATGTTTAATTTCTCAAGTTGAACTAGCATCTGTTATTGAAGCATGTCAGGATGAACATTGGATAAAAGCAATGGAAGATGAATTAGAACAAATTGAAAAGAATAATACTTGGACATTTGTTCCCCGGCCTAAAGACAAAAATGTAATTGGAACTAAATGGGTATATAGAAATAAACTTAATGAGAATGGAGAAGTAACTAGGAACAAAGCACGATTAGTTTGTAAAGGTTATTCATAGAAAGAAGGAATAGATTATAATGAAACCTTTGCACCAGTAGCCAAAATTAAGGCAGTTAGACTATTTCTTGCATTTGCAGCTCATAAGAACTATTAAGTTTATCAAATGGATGTAAAATGTGCATTTTTGAATGGAGATCTTGAGGAGGAAGTTTATATTAAACAACCTAATGGATTTTATTTGACAGATAATAATGATATGGTTTGTAGGTTAAGGAAAGATTTATATGGTTTGAAGCAAGCTTCCAAAGCTTGGTATGCTAGATTGGATAAATATCTTTTGATGCTTGGTTACACAAAAGGTAATGTTGACAATAATTTATATTACAAAGTTACCAATGATGATATTTTGGTTATTAAAGTATTTGTGGATGATACCATTTTTGGAGGTGAAGATGGACTATGTAAGGACTTTACTAACAAGATGCAGGAAGAATTTGAAATGTCTAAGATTGGAGAGATTAAAAAAATTATAGGTTTGCAGATTTCACAAACAGATAAAGTTATATTCATATGTCAAACAAAGTACTTGAAGGAACTTTTGAAGAAATTTGGTATGGAAAATTCCAAATCGGTAAGCAATCCTATGACTACAACTGATAAATTAACATTGAAGGATGATTCAACTCCTATTAATCCAACAAGGTACAAATATATAATTGTAGGTTTACTGTATTCGACACAAACCAGACTGTGAGGCCCTACCCTGACTCATCCTAGCATTTCAGTGATTTTCATGTTGAGACTATTATGGATGCTTTATTTTTATGCATTATGGATTTAGAACTTATATGATTCCATGATTTGGATAACATTGATATATATATTGATGCTTCATTTCTATGCATTATAGATATAGAAATCTATATGATTCTAGAATAGGATAACTTTGAGATGATGTATGCCATTATTGGATTTGCAGGACTTTACTATGATGATATAAATAGAATGCATGTCTTATGTATGGATCAAAATTATGAGGCTTATGATAATTACTTATGTGGATTTATTTGGATATATGAAATATTGATTTTGTTTAATGTCAATTGTATGCGGAGTGTTTGATGTGTATTCTTATTCATGTGTTTAGTTTTATATGAGATTATTTGGAATTACTAATTTGTAATTGAGTTGCGCAGGAAAATTATCCATGTGACCATGGAAATACTATGGAGAATGAAATCTAGACCTATGTACGTTCGTAAAACCAGAGGTTGTCTATTTGGAGAGACAACACCCCGTATGTATTGTATTTTATTTGTGGAAGTAAATGTTGCATGTGTGTTAAATTGAATTTATTAATCTGTGTAAATCCAACAAGAGACAAATTCCATGTGTAGTTTTGTAATGTATTTTATTGTGTCACTTGACACGTGCTGATTTGTGTCTTGATTTTTGACTCGTCTCTTGGAGGGAGTTGTTTTAACCATAGCCTTTTCAAACATTTGAATGTGGTCTCAAATTTTCCTTGGGTAGAGAGTCTTTGGAGTGGTCAACTCAGGTTTGACCTGAAAGTTAACTTCAGATGGGTTTCTAAGGGGTCAAATGGACTCCTAGAGGTAGTTTAAAGGTTTTTTCTAAAGTCCATAAGGTATACCTATGGGTTAGGAGTATTTTTAGGCATGTGACTACTCCCATGTAACTATTTAGGCACTTCAAAAAAAAGTTTCCTAAGGTGAGCAAAAATTCAAATTAGAAGATTCCATCTAGGTTAGATAACCTTCCTTTTTGAAGTGAGATTCTTTTCCCACTTTCTCTTACTTTTTCCTTTTTTAGTTTTAGAAATCTATGAGAACTCTCACTGAGGCCTTTTTAGGCAAGGATTGGAGATTTTGTGGGTAATCACCCACTCTCCATTTTTGGAGATCTTGCAATTTTGAAAAGAATAGTTTTGGGATAGAAATTTGGCTAAGTGTAGAAGAAAGGATTATGGAATTGGGCTACTCATCCTCAAACTAGTTCTAGAAAAACTTTGGACAGATTGAAGGTTGGATTCATCTTCTTCCTTTCACATTACATGTTTATGTTGGAAAGATTGCTTGTATGTAAAAGTTGTTTTCTTGTATTTTCCTTTGTGAAATTATTATGTGACCTATCTGTTATTTGTTTTATGCATTTTCTTATGATTTGGGAATAACCAAGGCCTTCTACTCTTGGGAGAGTAGGATGGTCTTGTGGGTGGAAGGAGTTTGACAGCCCTCGAGTGAGAGGCTCTCTTTATGAGAGTGATCTCAAGGGTTGTATATGTGACCCTTGCTGCATAGCCTTGTGTATGCATTTGGGGGTCATAAGGAGAGAAAGTATGGCATGGATGCCTTGGGAGGCATAAGGATGTGGGGTTAATGTACTTATGATATATCTTTGTTTACCATGAGATAGCTTTGTGATCTACCATTCTTGCAGTCTCCTCAGAGTATTTGGTCCACTTCCACCCATGTAAAAACATCACATTTTATGATGGAGTGTAGCATTGGTTGGGAAAGTGTTTGTTGTATGTTTTTCCCTTGCTTGTTGTGTTTGCCTGAGTGTAACCTATCTAGGGCTTGCTTCTCCAAGCTCGGGGGTGGCTTCTAGTAAGCCTAGGCTAGGAGGTGAGCTCTCCATGGTCATAGCCATATGATTTTATGCAAGTTTCTTGGAAAAGAAAATAAAGAGACATCTAGGAGTTGCTGGTTTTTACTTGATTTGCAGAAAAAGATTAAGGAATGGGATATTATATTTTAGTTGCAGCAATGTAAAAGAAAAGCCTTATGTTGTATTTATTTTGAAAAAGAAATGTATTCATTTTATTTAAAGTCCTCATTTAATAGAAATGAGAGACTAGTTGGGTATCCCACCCATTTGTAATGTTGACTACATTGTATTCTAAATATGCTTTAAAGAAATGCATTATTCTATTAAGTTATTATTGCGAAATAAAATGTTTATTTTTGGATTAAGTTCCTATAGTTATTGAAATAATATTTGTTGTATTCATGTTATTTCTAAAAATAAAAGTTTAGTTTATTTCCTTATGCATGTTGAAATAATGGAAATGAGAGAAAAATTAAGCATATCTATTCCCTTTTAAAAATTATTGTTAAAAGATTTAATTTGTCTATCTCTAAGGATTATTTCAAATGAATTCTAGTCTAATATAGTTGCTGTTAAAATTTATTAAATTTTGTCACTTTATTTAATTGCAATAAATAAATATAGAACTAGTAATCCATCTCTAAAGTTAGCAACTAGATTGTCAATAGAAAAAGTAATGTTTTATTTAAATCTGTTAGTTTTGAAAACCTGCTTTAAGTGGTTTTAGGAAAAAAAGAAATTTAAACAGATTGTTTAAAGTAAATAAAAGAAATTTTGTCTCCATTTCCATGCTGTCAATACTTTGTTGATTTTTGCATAATTTAGGAAGCAAAGAAAATATATTCATATTTAGGCAAAATTGAAACTAAATCTATCCCTTATATATATAGATAAATGAGTTCACATATTTTATTCAATAATATTCTCTGGCTGTGGAACTTTTCTTTTGAAAACTTTATAACCACAAAAATATATATATATATATATATATATATATATATATATATATATATATATATATATATATATATATATAAATAAATAAATAAATGTATATATATATTGTATTTTATATATAAAAAAATAAAAAAATAAATAAAAAATTTAAACATTGCTTTGGGCGGGCCGGCCATGTTGTGGGCGGCAACTCCCAGTAGCGGCCGCAGCCGCACTAAGGGCCACAACCCACAACAGGGAAGGCTTCGGCCCTCCCTTGTGGGCAGCACCCCCTAGCGGCAACGACAACCGTGCTGCGGGCCATGTCCCACAGCGGCGGCACAGGCCGCCTCTGTGGGCTGTGACCCGCAAGCACAACTGCGTCCATCCCTGCAAGGAGCCCCCATGGGTTTCCCCACAGTTGCACCTGCACAATGACAAATAAAACTCGCACCCACCCCCCCCCCCCCCCGCCTTGCAATTCGGCCACCTCCTCTTCCCTGCAAAACAATATATGTGTTTAATATATATATATATATATATATAGTTTAAAATATGAATGTATAAAATTAACTTGAGTTTAATTATTTTAATTAAACATTCATATTTTATATATATGTTATATAAACATTTAAATATGATCTTTTTAATTTTAAATTGTTTTGGAGTTTAATCTTTTAAGAAATTATAATGACTTTGTAAGTCATTTTGGCCATAGGGGACTATTTGTAGACCACCTAAATTTAGGCTCTTCAAGATTAAATGTGATAGGGCAATTTTATTTAAATTTTTATTTGGCGCTATAGTTGATATTTAATACACATTATAATTATTGTTAAATTGAAATGTAGGTGTTTTCATAATTCTAAGTACTAGAGTTAATTTAATTAATTCCTACAACGATTAAAATATTAATTGAGATTGATAATATCTCTCGTCAATTTAATTAGAGATTTTTGCTTAAATGAATTTATTTATTTATTAAATGGTGAGATGATAATAATAATTTCTTTGGAGAGTTAATATTCTGCATGTAATGTAGATTATCTCGCTTACTAGATTTAGTTGTTTAGATTAACTTTAGTTGAAAAAGAATTCAAACATAGTTAAGATAAGACTTGTTACTACGTTATTTTAGCAAACTTAGCTTCATTAGGTTATGTTTAAAAAAAAAAAAAATTATTGCGTTCGTGCCCAAAAGTTGGGGCATGACATTTTGGTATCAGAGCAAGGTTTCCAACACTAGGAACCTTTCTCCATTCTATTTCACTTTAATTATTTAATTAATTATATTATATAAATTTTTATGATATTTAATTTTAATTAATTAATTAAATATTTCTTTGAAAAATTCTTTGCTTATTTCATTTTATTTTATTTTCTCATAAGGATGCCTCCAACTATGTGACAAGCTCACAAATGTGGTAGAGGTCCTAGGCGTGTACGCATGGCACACAAAGAGGTCGATAGGGAGGAATCGGTTCCAGAAAGGAACACAAAGGCTCCTCCCAAACGGTCAATTGACCCAAACTGAGACATCTTATTAGCACTCTAGAACCTGATTGGTATAGTCCAGGATATGCTTCCAGTAGAGGATCATCATGTTGAAAATCAGAACTCAAGGAGCCATAGATTGGCAGATAGGGAACAGAGTAGGAGTCCACCTCCTAATCCTATAGAGAGTCAAGCTGGGCATGAGCCTGAGTCCGTTCACCTACCAAGACCACCTCTAGTAGCAAAGCCAGTGTATTATGAGAGATCACATCGGGATCTAGGGGATCTAATCAGAGAGGTTATGTGCCTCCAGTCACCATCTTTGCTACTAGAGGTGGTCTTGGTACACAACAGTCCTTTTCATAATAGTCACAACAGTCCTCCAGTGACTATTATCGGTACCCTGAGACATCCTAGCATTTCAGTGATTTTCATGTTGAGACTATTATCGATACTTTATTTTTATGCATTATGAATTTTGAACTTATATAATTCCATGATTTGGATAACATTGATGAATATTGATGCTTCATTTCTATGCATTATAGATATAGAACTCTATATGATTCTATAGTAGGATAACTTTGAGATGATGTATGTCATTATTGGATTTGCAGGACTTTACTATGATGATAGAAATAAAATGCATGTCTTATGTATGGATCAAAATTATGAGGATTATGATAATTACTTATGTGGATTTATTTGGATATATGAGATATTGATTTTGTTTAATATCAATTGTATGCAGAGTGTTTGATGTGTATTCTTATTCATGTGTTTAATTTTATATGAGGTTATTTGGAATTACTAATGTGTAATTGAGTTGCGTAGGAAAATTATCCATGTGAACATGGAAATACTATGGAGAACTAAACCTAGACCTATATACGTTCGTAAAAACAGGGGTTGTCTATTTGGAGAGACAACACCCCGTATGTATTGTATTTTATTTGTGGAAGTAAATGTTGCATGTGTGTTAAATTGAATTTATTAATTTGTGTAAATCCAACAAGAGACAAATTCCATGTGTAATTTTGTAATGTATATTATTGTGTCACTTGACACATGTGCTGATTTGTGTCTTGATTTTTGACTTGTCTCTTGGAGGGAGTTGTTTTAACCATAGCCTTTTCAAACATTTGAATGTGGTCTCAAATTTTCCTTGGGTAGAGAGTCTTTGGAGTGGTCAACTCAAGTTTGACCCGAAAGTTAACTTCAGATGGGTTTCTAAGGGATCAAATGGACTCCTAGGGGTAGTTTAAATGTTTTTCCTAAAGTCCATAAGGTATACCTATGGGTTAGGAGTATTTTTAGGCATGTGACTACTCCCATGTGACTATTTAATCATCTCAAAAAGTGGGTTTCCTAAGGTGAGTGAAAATTCAAATTAGAAGGTGCCATCTAGGTTAGATAACCTTCCTTTTTGATGTGAGATTCTTTTCCCACTTTCTCTTACTTTTTCCTTTTTTAGTTTTAGAAACCTGTAAGAACTCTCAATGAGGCCTTTTTAGGCAAGCATTAGAGATTTTATGGGTAATCACCCACTCTCCATTTTTGGAGATCTTGCAATTTTGAAAAGAATAGTTTTGAGATAGAAATTTGGCTAAGTGTAGAAGAAAGGATTGTGGAATTGGGCTGCTCATCCTCAAACTAGTTCTTGCAAACCTTTGGGCAGATTGAAGGTTGGATTCATCTTCAACCTTTCACATTGCATGTTTATGCTGGAAAGATTGCTTGTATGTAAAAGTTGTTTTCTTGTATTTTCCTTTGTGAAATTATTATGTAACCTATTTGTTATTTCTTTTATGCATTTTCTTGTCATTTGGGAGTAACCAAGGCCTTCTACTCTTGGGAGAGTAGGATGGTCTTGTGGGTGGAAGGAGTTTGGCCTCCCTCGAGTGAGAGGCTCTTTATGAGAGTGATCTCAAGGGTTGTATAGGCGACCCTTGTTGCATAGCCTTGTGTATGCATTTGGGGGTCATAAGGAGAGAAGGTATGGCATGGATGTCTTGGGGGGCATAAGGATGTGGGGTTAATGTACTTATGATATATCTTTGTTTTCCATTAGATGGATTTGTGATCTACCATTCTTGCAGTCTCCTCAGGGTATTTGGTCCACTTCCACCTATGTAAAAACATCACATTTTATGATGGAGTGTAGCCTTGGTTGGGAAAGTGTTTGTTGTATGTTGTTCCCTTGCTTGTTGTGTTTGCCTGAGTGTAACCTTTCTAGGGCTTGCTTCTCTAAGCTCGGGGGTGGCTTCTAGTAAGCCTAGGATGGGAGGTGAGCTCTCCATGCTCATAGCCATATGATTTTATGTAGATTGCTTGGAAAAGAAAAGAAAGAGACATCTAGGAGTTGCTGGTTTTTACTTGATTTGCAGAAAAAGATTAGGGAATGGGATATTATATTTTAGTTGCAGCAGTGTAAAAGAAAAGTCTTATGTTGTATTTATTTTGAAAAAGAAATTTATTCATTTTATTTAAAGTCCTCATTTAATAGAAATGAGAGACTAGTTTGGTATCCCACCCATTTGTAATGTTGACTACATTGTATTCTAAATATGCTTTAAAGAAATGCATTATTCTATTAAGTTATTATTGCAAAATGAAATGTTTATTTTGGGATTAAGTTCCTATAGTTATTGAAATAATATTTGTTGTATTCATGTTGCTTCTAAAAATAAAAGTTTAGTTTATTTCCTTATGCATGTTGAAATAATGGAAATGAGAGAAAAATTAAGCATATCTATTCCCTTTTACAAATTATGGTTAAAAGATTTAATTTGTCTATCTCTAAGGATTATTTCAAATGAATTCTAGTCTAATATAGTTGCTGTTAAAATTTATTCAATTTTATCACTTTATTTAATTGCAGTAAATGAATCTAAAATTAGTAATCCATCTTTGAAGTTAGCAACTAGATTTTCAATAGAAAAAGAAATGCTTTATTTAAATATGTTAGTTTTGAAAACCTGCTTTAGGTAATTTTAGGAAAAAAAGAAATTTAAACAGATTGTTTAAAGTAAATAAAAGAAATTTTGCCTCCATTTCCATGTTGTCAATACTTTCTTAATTTTTGCATAATTTAAAAAGAAAAGAAAATATATTCATATTTAGGTAAAATTGAAACCAAATCTATCCCTAAAATATATGTGTGTGTGTGTGTGTGTATATATATATATATATATAAATGAGTCCACATATTTTATTCAATAATATTCTTTGCCTGTGGAACTTTTTTGTGAAAAATTTATAACCACAGAAAAAATAATATATATAAATATATATATATATATTGTATTTTATATATAAATAAATAAAAATTTAAACATTGCTTTGGGCAGGTCGGCCATGTTGTGGGTGGCGACCCCCAGCAGTGGTCACAGCTGCACTGAGGGCCGCAACCCACAGCAGGGAAGCCTTCGGCCCTCCCCTATGGGTGGCACCCCTCAGCTACAGTGACAGTCGTGCTGTGGGTCGTGACCCACAGGCACGGTTGCGGCCGTCCCTGCGGGGAGCCCCTATGGGTTTCCCCACCGTCGCACCTGCACAATGATAAAAAAAACTCGCGCCCCCCACCCCCCACTCCTCTGCCATGCAATTCGGCCACCTCCTCTTCCCTGCAAAATAATAAAACCCTAACCCGGTTTGTGTTAGCGTAGTTTTGGGTTTTTGTAAAAGAAAGAAATTAAAAAAAAAAGGGAAGAGTTAAGTTATAACAAGAAAATTAGGTTATCGTTGTTTTATAATATTTTTAATTAGGTTACATGGATATTTTTATAATAATGTTTGTTTATAAAATAAATATCCTCATATATAAATATATATGTGTTTAATGAATATATATATATATATATATATATAGTTTAAAATATGAATGTATAAAATTAACTTGAGTTTAATTATTTTAATTAAACATTCATATTTTATATATATGTTATATAAACATTTAAATATGATGTTTTAAATTTTAAATTATTTTGGAGTTTAATCTTTTAGGAAATTATAATGACTTTGTAAGTCATTTTGGCCATAGGGGACTATTTGTAGACCACCTAAATTTAGGCTCTTCAAGATTAAATGTGATAGGGCAATTTTCTTTAAAGTTTTATTTGGCGCTATAGTTGATATTTAATACACATTATAATTATTGTTAAATTGAAATGTAGGTGTTTTCATAATTCTAAGCACTAGAGTTAATTTAATTAATTCTTACAATGAGTAAAAGATTAATTGAGATTGATAATATCTCTCGTCAATTTAATTAGAGATTTCTGCTTAAATGAATTTATTTATTTATTAAATGGTGAGATAATAATAATAATTTCTTTGGAGAGTTAATATTCCGCATGTAATGTAGATTATCTCGCTTACTAGATTTAGTTGTTTAGATTAACTTTAGTTTAAAAAGAATTCAAATATAGTTAAGACAAGACTTGTTACTACGTTATTTTAGCAAACTTAGCTTCATTAGGTTATGTTTAAAAAAAAAATTATTGCGTTCATGCCCAAAAGTTTGGGCATGACACAGACCTGATATAATAAATGCAGTGTGTATTGTATCTAGATTTCAAAGAAATCCTAAAGAAAATCATGAATCTGTAGTTAAAAGGATTTTCTGATACCTACAAGGCACAACAAATCTTGGTTTATGGTATCCTAAAGATGAAAATTTTGAATTATGTGCATACATCGATGCAAATTGGGCAGGAGATGTAGATAATAGAAAAAGTATCACTAGCGGTGCATTCTTTCTTGGCAAAATATTGATTTCATGGATCAACAAGAAGCAGACTTGTACATCAGTATCTATAGAAAAATAAGAATATGTTGCAGCAGCAACTAATTGTACTAAGGTATTATGGATCAAGCAAATGTTGAAGGATATATAGGTAAAATGCAAAGAACCAATAATTATTTATTGTGATAATTCAGCAGCAATTGATATATCAAAGAATCTGGTATTTCACTCTAAGACAAAGAATGTTTCTATTAAGTATAATTTTCTGAAAGAGAATGTTGAAGCAAATGAAGTGAAATTGGTTTATGTGAATACTAAAGAGAAAATTGTAGATATCTTTACAAAGCCTTTGCCTAAGGAAACATTTGAATATCTCAAAGAGCAGCTTGGGGTAATTTCCCCACTGACAGACTTAGATGTTGAAGATTGGCATCAAACTGGCAGGGAATAACAGAAAAATCTTTTTCCGACTTTGATGAAGGAGAGCTACTTCTCAGGGGGAGTAGTTGGCTAAATGTTATGTTTTGAATTCTTAACTTCTTTGGCATTTGATGTCAAAGGGGGAGAGATATCTATGGAAAAACATTATACCTTGAGCGAAAGATATACTCTTGGATATATGTATTTTTGGTTTTGGTTTATGTTTCTATTACAGAACTTTGTATTGATCTATCTTTGGGAGATTGTTGGTTTATTTGTTTTTGGCATCCTATTTTTTGCACTTAGATGTAAAACATCTAGTGGTGCCATCAATGCCATAGGAGGAGATTGTTGGTATTATGGATGAATTTGTCATGTGTTGCATTGGTTTTGTCATGGATGTCAACACTTATCTTCTTGGAGGTCTACGTAATTTATTTGGCACTATGGTTATATTGGTTTATTGTTGAACCGACATATTATGCTCATCGGTATGGTTAGTGGCTTATGCACAGTCACTGGTATGTGCTCACTAGTAGAATATATGGTTCACCAACAACAATGATAACTTGGAGATCATTTGGTTATGTCGAAGACATGGATTGGAAGTTTGGATTTGGTGTTTTTCTTATTGGTCTAATCGGGTTGACAAATTTGCCTTTACCAGCAGATAGGTCTAGGTTATGGACCAGTGCTCCAAATCAACACAACATGTTATGGAGATGGTTTATTGATTGAATAATGTGGTAAATGTATTGAGCCAACATGTTGTATCGCATCAAGACTTATTTGTAATTGATTTAATTGTAATATCTTTAATGATCTGACCTATACATTTGGTCTTAGGTTTTGTATATATGATTGTAAGATCTTATTGAAGATCAGGATATAGGATCATATGGTTGTGTTTGAATATTGAAGAGCAAAAATAAATAGGATCATATTATTTGAAGGTTGAAGGAAGATTATGAAGGTGTTTGGTACTCATGTTCAGAGCTTAAACCGATACTGAATCTAGCATTGCAAATGTTATTTTGAGCAGTACATTATCATTGAATTTAACCATCCAATTGTAGTCACCGTGACTCTTATTTTGTGATTGAGCAATGAGCTCTAGGAGGTTGGTCTTTCTGCATGTGTAGACCCCATTTGTATATACTTACTATCTACACTAGTATCATCTAATTGTGGTAAGGTTTCCCACCGTGTTTTTTCCCCTTACCGAGTTTCCACGTCAAAATCGTTATGTCATGTGTTGTGGACATTGTTTCTCTTTCTATTTTATGCATTAAGTTAAACCGGTACTGCCATAACTGTTAATCTATTTTACCAACACTTAAGTTTGGTTTACCGGCACTAAGTTTAAGTTGGAATAATTTTCATTTGGATTACAATTTATTGACAACTGGCTCACAATTGATTCACGCCCCCTCTTAGTTGTCCTTCCTGGTTCCTAACATCCTACATCAATGAACCATACGTGTATATAGACAAATATATATAAACAGACATGACATGCACACCGATGAAGGAGAATCGTGATGTTCCCTATCCCACCAGAGTGAGTGAAGGAAAATCATCCCCTTGCATCACATACACTTGCAGACACAAAACATATAAATAACACAACACACATATAAAGTAAATGTCAGTCCATGTCAGTACTCCATAAAAAATCTCATTTAACATAAGTATTGAAACATTGCATGAAAGGATACACCACATATCAAGTTAAAGCATGAAATAAAATTGCATAAGGTTTGAATAAAGTATAACAATAATGTATCCACTGAACAGTCAATTGAAGTCAAACATAAGTCCAAAGAGAGTCTGATCAAGAAGGGGTACTACATTCTCCACCCCAAAACTAGGCTTACTCCTAGAAGCCTAAAACAAATAAGAATAAATCTCTCTCATCTTCGTCTCATCCTCCCATGTCACCAAGGTATCATCATTTGGGTCCCATAGGACCCTTACCTGGTTGATGGTACGACCCCTAAGGGTCAAATACCAATGTTGAAGAATGCACACGGGCTCCTTGGAAAGTTGCCTGTCCTCAACCTATAAAGTGTTCCAATCAAGAACATGAGTCACATCAGGATGATAAGGTCGAAGAACTGAAAAATGAAAGACATCGTGGATGCGGGATAGACTCAGTGGCAAGGCAAGTCGGTAGGCAATAGGTCCTATCCTCTCAAGGATCTTAAAAGGGCCAACAAAATGAGGCCCCAACTTAGAACCCTTTCCATAATGGATCGAACTCTTCCACGAATGCACTCTCAAGAACACACAGTCACCAACTGAAAACTGACAATCCATTCTATGAGCATCGACATACTTCTTCTACCTATCCTGAGCAGAAAACAAATGCCGACAAATTTTCTCAACCTACTACTCCATCTCTCGAAGCATATCCAGTCTTAAACGCACCCTATCCTCTAACAGATCACAACTCAAAGGAGTACGACAAGGATGACCATATAATGCCTGGAAGGGAGACATGCCTATGGAGCTCTGATATCCATTGTTATAATTAAACTCCACAAGGTAAAGATATTACTCCTAGCACGACTACTGATCCATAACATACATGTGAAGCATGTCCTCCAAGACCTAATTCACATGCTCAGTCTGACCATCAGTCACTGGGTGATAACCCGAACTGAAGTTCAACTAGGTCCCCAAAGCATGTCGAAGTGAGGTCCATAATTCTGAAGTAAAGACTTGATCTCTATCAGAAATGATCTGCCTTGGAATCTCATGCAACCTCACCACATCTTCCAAGAAAACTTGTGCCACCACTGCTGTTGTATAAAAGATCCAATAGGAAAAAAATGAGCAACTATGATCAATCTATCAACAATGACCATGATGGCATCATGACAATGCAAAGACACAAGAAACCCCACTATGAAATCCATGGAAATGATATCCCATTTCCATTCCAGTACCAAATTAGGTTGTAAATGCCCTATAGGGTGTTGATGCTCCCCCTTCACCCATTGACATTCTAAACACTTCAATACAAAATCAACACTGTCATGTTTCATACCAACCCAATGATATATCTGTCTAAGATCTGCGTGCATCTTCTTAACACTAGGGTGTGTCGAATAAGGTGCACAATCGGCCTCAGTCAGGATCAAAATAAGAAGACCCTCCAAAGGAGGTACATAGATCTGTCCAAGATTTCACAGAAGACCATCTACCTCAAGATTATATCCAAAATGTCTACCCTCTAACGGCCTTCCGGACTCCATCATGGCTTTAACATCCTGATACCAAGAGTCCTGAGGGAGAACTCCAAGAATTCTCTCTCAAGTCCACTCCAAGGGACAATGCTGCAACCTCATGCTGCCTACGACTCAAAGCATATGCCACTACATTCTCCTTCCCCTGAATATATTGAACCTCAAAATCATACTTATAGAGGGATTCCATCCATCTTCGTTGATGAGAATTCAAGTTCGGTTGCGTGAAAATATACTACAAACTACGGTGATCACTATGCAACTCAAACCAATGCCCCAATAAAAAATGTCACCATCTAACCAATGCATGCACTACAACTGCCAACTCCAAGCAATGAAATGGATAATTCAGCTCATGGTCCTTGAGTTTGAGAGACTCATAGGCAACCACACAACCATCCTCCATAAGCATTGCTCCTATACCTTCTAAAGAGGCATTTGTGCATACCATAAAATCTCTGGATGGATCAGGAACTGCCAAAATTGGAGCACTAACAAGGAGTTCCTTCAAGGTACAAAAAATTGACTCACACTGCTTTAACCAAACAAACTTCTTCCCTTTCCTCTAAAGAGAAGTGATCAGATGACCTATCTGGGAAATACTCTGCACAAAGAAACAGTAATATCTAGCCAAACCCATAAAAATTCAACCCTCTGAAATATTGGTAAGCGCTGGCCAATCTACAATGGTTTGGATCTTAGAAGGATCCATGGATAGACCTTCTCCCGAAACTTCATGACCAAGATAGTTCACCTCTAATTGGAAGAAATCACACTTCGCCAATTTGGCATAAAGTTGATTCTCCCTCAAGCACTGCAATACCCATCGCAAGTGGCCCTCATGCTCTTCCATAGATCTAGAATAATCAACATGTCATCCAAGAACACAAGCACAAAATGCTCAAGGTAGGTGTGGAAAAAATCATTCATGAGGCTCATGAAAATTGAAGGCACGCTCGTAAAGCCAAATGGCACCACTGTGAACTGATAGTGACCATAACGAGTATGAAACGTCATTCTATGAATGTCTGCATCATGAATGTGCATCTGATGAAACCAAGATTTTAAATTAATCTTAGAGAACACCTTAGCTCCCTTTACCTGATAAAAAAGATCATCTATACGAGGCAATGGACATTGATTCCTAATGGTTACTTTATTTAGCTGTTGGTAATCAATGCATAACTGAAGAGAACCATCCTTCTTCTTAACAAAGATAATAGGCGCACCCCAAGGAGAAACACTAGGACGAATGAACCCCTTGGCCAAACATTCCTTCATCTACAACTTCAACTCACTCGACTCTTGAGTAGTCATCTGATATAGAGATCTTGAAATAGGTTCTGCACCAGGAACCAATTCAATGCAAAAGTCTATGTCTTGCTTTAGAGGCATACCAAGAATATCCAAAGGAAACACATCTACATATTCTCTAAGAATAGGGTGCCTATCAAGAGTGGTTTCTCGACTCTCTTCCTCATCCACATCCTCAAGAGAAACTATAAAAAGCTAACACCCTCGACACATACACCACTTAAGTTGCATAGCATAAATCATACGTAAGGGTATCGATCTCTGAACTCCCATGATCCCTACTTTCCTACCATGATCATCTAAACACTCTACTATCTTCTTACGACAGTCTACATGAGCACTGTGAGATGATAGCCAATCCATCCCTAACACAACTCCATAAGACCCCAAAGGAATGACTCAAAGGTCAACTGAAGTAGCAAAGGGGCCTATGTCCCACTCAGAACTAGGAATGAAGGTATCTACAAAAACATGCACACTGGTAGCCAACTCTACTTGCCACCTATCCGCCTGCCTAGCAGATGCGAGCCCACACCTCTCCATAATGGATGAAGAAATGAAAGAATCTGAAGCATCAAAGTAAAAAAGAATAGAGATAGGAATACCACCCAACACACGTACAGTCTCGATCATTGTACCTTGATGCTTAGTCTAGCGATCATCAACCACTACAAATACTTTGTTACAAGCTAGGGTTATCATTGCACCAAAAGATCGACCTGTCAATGCTCGATACAACCACTAGACTTATAGAATCCATAGAAGGTTGTTAGACCATGTCGCAAATCCCCACAAGGGATGTTGGCCCACTGCAAACAATCCCCCTCCCAGCATCAATCGTCATAGCCTACATGATTCAAACCTGTGACCAAGCTTTGATACCACTTGTTACAAGCTAGGGTTGTTGTTGTACCAAAAGATTGACCTGTCAATTCCTGATACAACCACTAGACTTATAGAATCCATAGGAGGCTGTTAAACCATGTCACAAATCTCTACAAGGGATGATGGCCCACTGCCAACATACTCTATGGAAACTACCTGCATCCCCCATTGTTGGATCTGATGCTGCCAGCCTCTGACTATCTGTCTGGTGAGAACGCTAAGGGCACCGAGCGGCTATGTGGCCAAACTAACCACAGGAGAAGCAAGCTCCCCTACTAGGTCCTCTACCTCCAGATGACCCACTAGATTGCTGGAAGCTTCCCCTACTAGGGGCCTGAGATGCACCCAGAGAGGAGTGCCCTAGGAAACTCTACCTACTCCTTTGCCAATTCATGTTCTTCTTATGTTGAGGGTTTCTACCTTGCTAGCCCTAAAACTGTTTTGGCCTTGGTGGCTGAAAACTCTAATGTTGTTGCTGCCCACCCTTAGTGGGTGCTTGAGAATCCCTAAAAGGTGCAACAGTCTGGGATTGATTCCCTCTAACTTTGGACCCACTAAAAGGCACACTCCTAATCTGTACTCCAGACTGACCACCATGAGCACGGCTAATGTTCTACTCCACCAGCTTGGCTTTCACCATAGCTACCTCTACTAAAATAGGATCAAACACTCTCACTCCTCCACTGATGCAGTCATTTAGACTCCTCAAGAAGTGTTAAAATAGCATCATCTCATCATTTTCCAATAATGACATACTATTTGAGATCATAAAACCTATGCTCAAACTGATCTACTAACATACCAAATTGGCACAAAGCATATAACTCATCTGCCCAATACTGTCTCCACTGAGGTGAGAGAAATCGTGCCTTGAATCTCTCCAGAAAAATCTCCCATGATACAGTGCTAATGCTCACACTGATCCTCTCCTCCTCTAACTGCCACCAGATAGATGCAAAACTCTCAAGACGCATGATGGCGCATCTTGCCTTAGTGTTGCTACCATATGGATGCATGGCAAAACACCGATCTAGACTAATTAGCCAGGTCTCTGCCTCAAGACAGATGCCTTTACCATCAAAGAAAGGAGGATGGGACCTCATCAAGTCTCGCATGTGTCCCATGGTAGCTTAGTCCTAATCTACTGGGACATCTCTCCTTCTGGGAGATCTCTCTCTCTCTCTCCTCTAGAATCTACTGATGCGACTCTCCAACCTGACCATCGATGGGCTGGTCAGCCTTGGGTCTGGGGCCTAGTCTGGTTAGCACTTCCTGAAACATCTGCCCCAACTCTTCCCTTTTGGGAACCTACATGCTGCTCATCTTGATGAACATACTGATCCTGTTCCACACTCACATGAGTGGGTGGTGGCGAAGGACTATGATGGTCGAAACCTCTACCACATCCCCCACCTCTGCCTCTATTGCTACCCTTGGTTCTCCTAGCCATGACCTTGTTGGTATTTTGGTATGGTTTTGTCATTGATGTCAACACCTACTAAAACACTATCACTTTGGAGATCCAGTAGCATTCACCAGCAAGCAAGTAACTACTACACAGTTACTGGAATATGGTTCACCGGTTGGATATAATGATCACTCGTACTTGAAATGATATGGAAGACACTTGGTAATATCGAAGACATCGTGTGGACATCTTATCTTAATGAATTAATCATTCGTATATTCATATTTGCATATTTTCTTTTACCGACAAGTAGGTCCAGGGTTACACTAGCAAGTTTATCTTTTCCAGATCAACATGGCATGCTATGGAAATGATTAATTATTGTTGTAAATGCATTAAGATGACATGTTTAATCAATTATTGCATCGGATATTATATTTTTTGTAAAATGTTTTATTGTAATATCTTGTAGAGCTGACCTACTAAAATTGGTCTTGGGTTATGGTATAAAGGTAAGATCTTATTTGTAAGATCAAGTGTAGAATGCAAAAAAGAATTGTGTGAAGGTATATGCGAGATTAAGCAGAGCTATACATCCAAACATCATTTGAAGGTGAAGTTAGGTTTTTGTGAAAACATATCAGCATTACACCAGTACTGAATCCAGCATATGAAGATGTTATTTTGTGCAATACATTCTTATTGGAGTTAACCATCCAACTGTAGTCAGTGTGACTCCCATTTTGTGATTGAGCAGTGAGCTCTAGGCTGTTGGTCTTTCTGCATGTGCAGACCCCATTTATGTACACTTACTATCTGTAGTAGTATCATTTGATTGTGGGTAAGGTTTCCCACCATGGTTTTTCCCCTTACAGGGTTTCCACGTACAAATATTGATGTCATGTGTTGTGGATGACTTTGTGTTTATGTTTCATGCATTAATCTTTACCGGTATAGCAATTAACTGTTAAAACTGTCTACCGACATACTTAACTGGTTTACCAGTATTGAGCATTAAGTTGGTTAAGTTGTTTTTGGTTTGAAATTAGTTGACAACTGATTCACCACCCCCCCCTCTCAGTTGTCTCTAGGACCTAACAATTGGTGTCAAAGTGAGGTCCTCTTTTGCAGAAGTTTAACAACTTGAGGAGATCCAATGTCTACTAATTATTTCAGGAAGGACAGACCTAAACTTGATGGAACCAACTATGGCATATGGAAGATCAAAATGGAGACACATCTAAATTGCATTGGCAAAGACGTCTGGGAAGTTACAAAGAAAGGTTACACTGCTGTTGTACCTAGTCAGCCTAGTCCAACTACCTTGGCTAAAGATGAGGAAAATGATTGCAAAGCAAGAGAAGCACTTTTGAGCACATTATCAGATCAACAAATCATGGGATTATCAGATAGGTCTACTGCTAAAGCTATTTGGGATCATTTGGAAACACTAAATGAAGGAGATTCGAAAGTCAAAATTGCAAAACTTGAAAGCTTCTAGGACAGGTATGAACATCTAAAAATGGAAGAAGATGAAAGGATTTTTGCTTTTATGGAAAGAGTAAATGAAATTGTTTATGGGTATTAAATGTTGTGGAGGAACCTTAAGTGAGGATGAAATTGTTTCAAAAATCTTAAGAGGATTGCCACCGGCATATAAATGAGTTAAGAACAATGCCTAATACATCAGTAACTAGGGATACATTGATTGGGAAACTTTTAGCTTTTGAAATTGAAGAATTTGGTCTTGTTGCTACTATAAAGACAGATTTAGCCTTTAAAGCATCAACATCATCTTCTTCATCATTTGACAAATCTGATTGGAAAGCCTTTTATGCAAGAGAACTTGAAGAACTTGAAGCACTATTTGCAAGGAAAATGCCTAAAGGTCCAATTAGAAGTAAGTATGAAGGTAAAGCACCCTTTAAATGTTTTAACTGCAATAAGATTGGTCATATGGCTTCAAGATGCCCTGATAGACATGCTAGACTAAGAGAAGAAGCTAGAAGGACATACAAGCCTAATCCTAAATATCAGAGATACAGATTTAAGAAAAACAAAGACAAATCTTATTACATTGCTGATGAAGATGTGACTGATGATTCTGATGAGGATCCGATAGACAATGGATGGGTTTTTGTTGCTATAACAAAAGATCAACCGACACCTACTGTTCAACCGGTAGAACAAGCCCTAGCAGCTAAAGTTGAAGTAAAGGATGAATGGATCATTGACTCAGGATGCTCACATCATATGACAAGAGACAAAGGTAAATTCTTGAACTTTCAAGAATACAATGGAGGTTTAGTAAGATTTGGAGATGACAAAGCTTGTTCAATCAAAGGTAAGGGTACAATATCTCTTGATGGTAAGCATAACACTAACAATGTTTACTATGTTGAAGGATTAAAGCATAATCTTTTAAGTGTTGATCAATTAGTTGAGAAAGGATTTCAGTTACAATTTAAAAATGGAAAATGCAAAATCATGAATAGAAATGCTTTGGAAATTGCAACCAGTAGTTAGACTAGAGGTAATATCTTTCATTTCAATAATAGTGAAAAGACATGCTTGATTGCACATATAGATGAAAGTTGGTTATGGCATAAGAGACTCTGTCATGTAAACTTTGATTGCATGGTAAAGATCAGTACTTCTAAGGCAGTTAGAGATCTACCTAAAATTGTCAAACCTCAGAATACAATATGTAAGGAATGTCAATTTGGAAAACAAGTTAGAGCTAGTTTCAAAAGTATTCCAAAAAAATCCAATAATGCTCTTGATTTGATTCACACTGATTTATGTGATCCAGCTAGGACTAAAAGCTTACAAGGTGATAGGTATTTTATGCTAATCATTGATGACTATTCTAGAATGTGTTGGGTTACTTTTCTCAGAGAAAAATCAGAAGCACTTGGAAAGTTCAAACTATTCAAAGCAATGGTTGAAAATGAAACCGGTAAGAAAATCAAATGCTTAAGATCAAATCAAGGAAGAGAATTCACCTCTAAGGACTTTAAACAATTTTGTGAAGTAAATGGAATCATAAGACAACTATCAGCACCTCGGACACCACAGAAGAATGGAGTTGTTGAAAGGAAAAAAAAAAACTATCTTGGATGCAGCAAGAAGTATGTTTTCAGAAGCAAATTTACCACATGTGTATTGGAAAGAAGCAGTCAGCACAGCAGTCTATACATTCAACAAAGTTCACATCAAAGGTGAAACCGGTAAGACCCCTCATGAACTATGGTTTCGTAATACTCCTACTCTTAAATATTTCAGAATTTTTGGAAGTAAATGTTATATTAGAAAAGATGAGTATATTGGCAAATTTGATCCTAGAAGTGATGAAGGAATATTTCTTGGTTATTCATCTAAGAGCAAGGCATATAGATGTTTTAACAAGAGATTGCAGAAAATTGTTGAGAGTAGAAATGTAAAGATTGATGAACAATTCAGAGGAACTTCAAGGTATATAGACTCTGAACTGGCAATAGAAATTGTGACAAATGAACCTACACCAAATCCACCAGTACAGAATAAAGATCCAGTTGCCCCAGTACCATCTGAGGATTCCACAATAATTGAAGAACAACAACAAACAAAGACTCGATATGTAAGATTGAATCATTCTAAAGATCAGATAATTGGAAATAAATTTAAAGGAGTCATGACAAGAGGAATATTTCCAAATGAAGAGGTATGTCTTATTTCTCAAATAGAACCATCATCTGTTAATGAGGCATTTGAAGATAAATTTTGGATTAAAGCTATGGAAGAGGAATTAGAACAAATTGAGAAAAATAACACTTGGACATTAGTTCCCTAGCCTAAAGATAAAAATGTAATTGGAACCAAATGGGTATTCAGAAACAAACTCAATGAAGATGGTAAGGTTGTTAGAAATAAAGCAAGACTAGTATGTAAGGGATATTCTCATAAAGAAGGAGTTGATTACAATGAAACCTTTGCACTGGTAGCTAGAATTGAGGCAGTCAGATTATTCTTGGCTTTTGCAACACACAAGAACTGCAAAGTTTATCAAATGGATATTAAATGTGCATTTCTGAATGGAGATCTTGAAGAAGAAGTATACATTGAACAACCTAATGGATTTTCTTTGACAGATGACAATGATATGGTTTGCAGGTTAAGGAAAGCTCTGTATGGACTAAAACAAGCCCCAAGAGCTTGGTATGCAAGATTGGATAAGTATCTTTTAAAGATTGGTTTTACTAAAGGAAATGTAGACAACAATTTATATTACAAAATAACTAATGAGGACATCTTGATTATAGAAGTATTCGTTGATGATATAATATTTGGAGGAGAAGATGGTCTATGTAAGGAATTTTCTACTAAAATACAGCAAGAATTTGAAATGTCTATGATTGGAGAAATAAAATTCTTTTTAGGATTGCAGATTTCACAGACTGACAAAGGTATATTCTTGAGTCAATCCAAATACTTAAAAGAGTTACTAAAGAAATTTGGGATGAAAAACTCTAAACCGGTAAGCACACCTATGACTACAAATGACAAATTATCTCAAAGGGATGAATCTACACCTGTTAATCCAACTAGATACAAATCTATGATAGGAGGTTTACTATATTTGACACAAACTAGACCTGATATTATGAATGCAGTATGTATTGTTTCTAGATTTCAAAGTAATCCTAGAGAAAATCATGAATTAGCTGTAAAAAGGATTTTTCGGTACTTACAAGGCACTATAAATATTGGATTATGGTATCCTAGAGATGAAAACTTTGAATTATATGCATACACAGATGCAAACTGGGCAGGAGATGTGGATGATAGAAAAAGCACCAATGACAAAGCATTCTTTCTTGGAAATAGACTAGTTTCTTGGTTGAGTAAGAAACAGAGTTGTATATCTTTATCAACCGTAGAATCAGAATATGTTGTAGCAGCAACCAACTGTACACAGGTACTATGGCTTAAGCAAATGTTGAAAGACATAAAGGTAAAATGCAAGGAACCTATTACCATATATTGTGATAACACTGCAGCAATTGATATATCTAAGAATCCAGTACTACATTCTAAAACAAAACATGTTTCTATCAAACTAAATTTTATAAGGGAAAAAGTTGAAGAAAAGGAGATAAAACTGGTTTGTATGAACACTAAAGAACAACTTGCGGATATTTTCACAAAACATTTGCCTAAGGAGACTTTTGAATATCTCAGAGATCAGCTTGGATTCATACCACCACTGGTAGAGATTTAGACAGTTGATGATTGTCATCAACCGACATAATTAAAAGATAAATCTTTTACTCCGGTTTTTGATGAGGAAGCTACTTCTCAAGGGGAGTACTTGGTATACTGAATTGATTGGTATTTTGTATATGAACTTGGTTTTATTATAACTTTGGTATTTGATGTCAAAGGGGGAGAGATATATGGAAAAACACATTATCTTTTGGAGAGATTGGTATGGAAACTTTGGATAACACATGTTGCTCCCATGGGGAGAGATTGTTGTTTGGGAGAGACTATTACTCTCTGTATTCTGGTTATGATCTTTTTAGAGATTGTTGGTTTTTGGTATTTGGCATTTTTGTTTTGGCACTTTGATGGTTTTTCCATCTTGTGTTGCCATCAATGCCAAAGAGGGAGATTGTTGGTATTTTGGTATGGTTTTGTCATTGATGTCAACACTTACTAGAACACTAGCACTTTGGAGATCCAGTAGCATTCATCGGCAAGCAAGTAACTACTACACAGTTATTGGTATATGATTCACCGGCAGGATATAATGATCACCGGTACTTGAAATGATATGGAAGACACTTGGTAATATCGAAGACATCATGTGGACATCTTATCTTAATGAATTAATGATCGGTATATTCATATTTGCATATTTGCTTTTACTGGCAAATAGGTCCAGGGTTACCTAGGGTTACACCGACAGGTTTATCTTTTCCAGATCAACATGGCATGCTATGGAAATGATTAATTATTGTTGTAAATGCATTAAGATGACATGTTTAATCAGTTATTGCATCAGATATTATATTTTTTGTAAAATGTTTTACTGTAATATCTTGTAGAGCCGACCTACTAAAATTGGTCTTAGGTTATGGTATAGAGGTAAGATCTTATTTGTAAGATCAAGTGTGGAATGTGAAAAAGAATTGTGTGAAGGTATATGTGAGATTAAGCAGAGCTATGCATGCAAACATCATTTGAAGGTGAAGTTAGATTTTTGTGAAAGCATATCAGTATTACACTGGTACTGAATCCAACATATGAAGATGCTATTTTGTGCAGTACATTCTTATAAACCAGAGTACCCAGTGTTGAAACATGGGCTCTGATACCAAATGTAATGCCTTGCGAGGAACCCCAAAGGAATAACCACACATCTTGGCAACTAAGGGTGAAATATATATATATATATTAAAAGTATAAATCACATTAAGCTCATTAATTACTACATTGCACAAAAATAACACAAGCGGAAGACTAACACAAGAATTCCTAAAGGGTTACCAACGAAGAATTAAACTAAAGTTTAAATTCCAAAGTTACGATTAATCCAATTATCCATCATTTACTCATTGAACATAATAAACCATATACAACAAGAGATTACACCATTTAAAGATTGAAAGGATGACAATATAATTTTATCTTCAATAAAGCATTTACACAAATCATAAAGATAGCTAATAAATAACATCCAAAACTTAGGATTACATTGATCATAAAATACATGGCTTCCATACATATAAAGTTTATGTCCTTACTAAATACAAGGTTACATAAATTCATTGATACAATTGACCACATAGGTCTCCAAAGAACAATAATCTCCAACATGAGATAGTGCATGAGTTATGAACCACAGGAAAAACTGTGAAGCTAATCCTCGCATAAAGGTACGAACAAGAACATCCGATGAGAAGTGGCACTACCACCTGACCATGCAATCCAAAAATGGAATCACCCCACCATGATAGGAGATAGCAGAAGACCCTCAAGCAAGGCAAGGATGACAGAACAAAATGACTCCATGACTGTACAATACGACTCCACAATATTCCAGGTGACTTGACATCACAATACACTAGTGACCCTAAAGAGAGAGTGTCATCATAGCTTAAGATGGTTACCGTAGGTAGGCCTCCATAGGTCCTGGACCCCATCTTGGGTCCATCTAAGTCTCATGCAGACCCTACCAACCCTTCGTGAAGACAAGGTGGTTGGTTTGCCATTCCAGGCCTTCCCACTACATCTTGAGCCTATACGAGCACTCAACCATGCATGGGGTACAATATCTTAATTAATGTAATAAACTACCCACCCCCTAATCAATTATTAGGTTATCAATTATTATCTGACTTTCGAGGGGTTATCTTGCCAACCACTTTGGGTGCGACCCCCACTCAAAAGCCACTCTCTCATAGGACACTAAATGAACATGGTCACTCTACGAGGACCCTATGGTGAAATAGACAGCCATAACACCACTTTCCAAAAATAGGACATCAAAAACAAAGACATACTAACTCTTGGTTAACCATAAGGAATAAGAATTGCATGGTTAAAACAATGAGGTCATCATAAATCACTTGGTCAAGAGATACAAAATACACCACAACATGATGACTAACAAAGACAAGAAATAACACAAAATAAACCTTTTGCAAGAAAAGCTAAATTTACTAAGTCCGAGCATAGACAATCTTTGAGAATATCAACATCATAAACACTTGCAAATTTATTGATTGAAAATAAAATAAAACACCCTCAATTCAATACATCATTATAAAACATCATTCAATTCTATATATATTTCCAATTCAATATTCCAAACAACAAATAAAATATGAATTATATTAAAACATATTATCTATTTCCAAATTATATCTAAATTTACCAATTATCTCTCATAACTAAAGCTTGATTTGACAAGAAAATGAAATAAATATAAATATATATTTAATAAACTAAAATATAAATTTAATCGCATTAAAATAAATAGCAAACATTATTATCTTTTCATGAGCCGCGAAGGGGAAATAAGAGCAAAGCAATGGCCTAAGCCTCCCGCGGGTAGTGTTGCTACTGGAAGGTAGCAGTCACTATCGACCGGTAGTGTTGTTGCTGACCGATAGCAAGCACTACCATCGGTAGTGCTGCTACCAACCGATAGCAGTCACTACCATGGGTAGTTCTGCTACCTCGTGATAGCAGTCACTACCGTGGGTAGTGCTGCTACCTCGCAGTAGTAGTCACTACCGACCGGTAGTGCTGCTACCTCGCAGTAGCAATCACTACCGACCGATAGTGCTGCTACCTCGTAGTAGCAGACACTACTATCCCACTTGGTGGGATTAGCATGCCACGTGGGCTTAGTTTACTTTATTATATTTTTTTTTTTTAAATTAAATTAAAAATTCATTCATTCCCAACACCAAACACTGGTAAAAACATATAGTGCTAGGATTTTAAATTTTGCAATGATAATCTCCAATAAAGGATTTTGGTAAAAACTAAAGCATAGAAGACCCAAATATATAAAGATCTTGGGAAAAATCAAAAGAATTTTAAAGAGATAAGAGGGGATTTGATTTATTTCTCCATTTCTTCACACATAGAAAGAATCCTTGCATCATGGAAGAGGCAAATTAGCTAATTTGCCAGCATAACCCCCAAATCTTGGGCAAATAGATACTTGCAAACATACAAAAAACCCAGTCTATTCCTTTCTACACAAAATAGAGGAATTAATCAAGCAACTAAATTTGTAAGAACTTGGGAACATACAACCAATAGATAATTGAACCATTTCCTTTCAACATGCACACATTTGATTTAGAATTCAATAAAATTCAATAGCAACTACTCTATTTTCCAAATCCAACCTCCAACAAGAATCTGATTTCACAATTTTAAAGAAACACACAGGAATAAAGCTCAATCATTCAAATTTTAATTGCAACACAAGAAGAAAACTACCCAACCTGCAAAGCAATCCAGGAAGCAAATTTGTGGAAGAGCTTCAATCTTGCAAACAATTTCCAAATCCAAGTTCCTCCTTCCAAATGTATTTTCAAATTTTGCATTCAAAAAATATCCTCCCTCTTCTTGTGAACTCACAAGAATATATGAAAAAAATATTTTCAACCTAAACTTTTTAGGTTAAAAGTTTTCTCCACCAATAAGAATAAACTATTAAAAAAGTGAAAGAAATCTAATTTACCTTTTCCATGAAACAATTCTTTTTCAACAAATTAAAATCTAAAAGCTAAATAAAAAGGTAAAAAGGAAATGCCTTTATTTCTTTTTCTTTTTCTTTTTCCCATGAGACTTTACCTCAAAATAGCATTTTAAAATTTAACTAGTAAAGCATATACTTACTTCTTCTTCCTTTTTCAATATTTTAATACAACTATATCACAATATATTAAGCAAATTTAACCATTTAAATCTAGCAAATTCATCTATTTATTTAAATCGATAAACTCAAGAGCATATTAAATAATTAATTTCACCAACACAAAAAAATAGCATCATTCACTCAATTTAATAACCTT
The DNA here is from genome assembly GCF_030272615.1 of Cryptomeria japonica. Taxonomy (NCBI): domain Eukaryota; kingdom Viridiplantae; phylum Streptophyta; class Pinopsida; order Cupressales; family Cupressaceae; genus Cryptomeria; species Cryptomeria japonica. The sequence goes on along the minus strand of NC_081409.1, from coordinate 774,344,895 downwards.
TCAAATAATTGGAAGCACGCAAAACAAGGAATGATCAAATGACGACTCACAAAAAGAAAATACTAAAGCACTATGACTCATATACCAGTCAAATGGGAAAGATGACCAACTAACAATGCTCACATGAGTGTAACTGCGGGTCAAGTTAGGGTCCAAAAACTATCTCCTCCACTCCCATCAGACAACTAATGCACACTCAGACCTATGAAACCAAGTGGAGTCGATACCCCGTACCTACCCGGTACTTGTACCTGCAATGTCCTACATCAACAAACCACACATGTATATAGACAAATATATAAACAGATAGAACACACACATTGATGAAGGAGAATCATGACGCTCCATGTCTCACCGGAGTGAGTGAAAAAAAATCATCCCCTCGCATCTCATACACTTGCAGACACGAAACATATAAATAACACATCGCACATATAAATTAAATGTCAGTCCATGTTAGTACTCCATAAAAAATTTCATTTAACATAAGTACTAAAACACTGCATGAAAGAATACACCACATAAGCATGAAATAACATCGCATAAGGTCTGAATAAAGTATAACAATAATGTATCCACTGAACAGTCAACTGAAGTCAAACATAAGTCCAAAAAGAGTTTGATCGAGAAGGGGTACTACATGACTCCAAACTTGTTGGAACTCCTATGGTGACTAGTTTTAAATTGTCTAAGAATGATGAGTCTTTGAAAGCTAATCGGAGTTTGTACAAATCTATGATTGGTGGACTCCTATATCTTACTCAGACTATGTATGCCTAAACTTAATATTTAATTAATTTAAGCCTATCAACATAATTAATTGACTTAATTGTGTTATCTTTATTCCTCTTAGAATCAATTAAATCTAGTTTGATTAATCCGGTCACTATTGTCCAATAAATAATTTATCAAATAAATGAATTATTCCCCTATTCTTCTAAAGTCCGCTCCAATAATTATTTCCTCTAAACCCACTCAGTTAATTAATTTTAATTAATTAACCTATTCATGTGATTCCTACAAATCACTTTTCCTAATCCCATTAACCTAATTAATCCTTCTAGAATCTCTCATAATCATGCTTATCATTATCCCTCAATTTTTAATTCCCACTCATGTCACATCAACATTGAGTCTCTCAAAGAAATTCAAATTTCTTTGAATCCCTCAATGCGTCCTTATTTTGGAATTTTTAATTCCTCGTATTTAAAATTCAAATTTCTCCCCACTTTTTCCAAGGAATTTTATATTCTTGTTTATTTTCCCAAGGCACCCTTGATCCATGCCTTCTATCTAAAATCAATCTCAACCCTTCATAATCAAATCAATCTTGGCCCTCCATTGGCCTCATCCAATCTATAAATTGGAGCCTATTCTCCTCACAAATAATCCACTTCTCATGCATTATCATGATGTCTATTTCTTCTCTCATCCTCTTCATAATCCTCTATCAAATCCATACATCCTTAATCTTTCAATCCAAATCCAATCCAACAATCCACTTACCTTGTTGAGCATTTGGACAGCATTCCACATCCATCAAGAAGGAGCCCATCCAATCAAGTTGAAGAGAGGTGCTATTCAACTTATCGAAGGCTCAATCTGAGAAAAAGGTGAAATAGCAAAGGTATAAAATGATCTTTTGATGTTTTTATGGTTTTCTTGTTTATTTCATTGTCATTTTGATCATATTTGACCTTTCATTTCTGTTTTCCCCCCTTCAGACTAAACAAGACATTATGCATTCTATGTGCATGGCTGCTAGATATCAAGTTGATCCGAAAGAGAGTCATGTCACAGGATATTCAGATACTTGAACGGAACTGTGGATTATGGTTTATGGTATCTGAGGAATGATGATTTCATGCTATGTGCTTACACTGATGTTGATTGAGTTGGTGATGTAGATGACCAGAAGTGCACTACTAATGGAGCATTATTTTTGGGTAAGAAATTGGTTTCATGGGCTAGTAAGAAACAAGATTCGGTATCCATATCTACTACTAAAGCTGAGTACATTTCTGCTACTAGTAATTGCACTCAAGTAGTTTGGATGAAAAAAATGTTGAAGGATATCAAACTTATCTATGATGATCCTACTATGATATACTGTGATAATTCCAATGCTATTAATGTGTCAAAGAATCTGGTGCAACATTAAAAAACTAAGCATGTGTCAATCAAATATCATTACTTGAGAGAGCAAGTCAATGAAGAGAAAGTGAAGCTGGAGTATGTATCTACAAAGGAACAAATTGTTGATATTTTCACTAAACCTTTGCCTGCAGATATATTTGTCTATTTGAGAGATAAGTTAGGGGTATCTACCTCTCCTGATGAGAACTAGATGCATTGAGTTGCATCAATCTGGTGGACTTCAGTGCCTTATCTCTTTATCTGGATTGATGAGTTGGTGTTGCTCCTCTGCTGGAGTAGTCTATATTTTAAGGGGAGAGATTCCTGAAATTCATATTTCTATTTTTGGGGAGAATAAGTTTGGTTTTCTATTTTGAGATATTTGGCATTTTTGTCAAAGGGGGAGAGAGATCATGTGAAAAAATTCTTTATTTGTCTTGATCTTAGGGGGAGTTTTTTGGAGATATCTTCTTTCTTTGCATTGACTATTTTTCGCATTCATATGTTGCCATCAATGCCAAAGGAGGAGATTATTGGATTTTGTTGGATATTGTTGCTTCTAAGGATATTTTGTTGTCATTGATGTCAACATATTCATGTGATTTTCTCTGGTGATTGCAGATTGAGAAGATCTTATTATCCAATTTTGTAGTTTTGTTTTTTTTATCATTGTTTTGTAGAGTTCAGTATTTCCTCCGGTATATTCTGGTGTGATCAGATCTTGTATTGAGATTTTGGGATATTGTTTGGGATTCTCTTGTGTATCTTTATTTTATATGGATAATGATTTTGCACTCTGCAAGTTATCTTTCTTCGTGACAATTGTTGATTGGTTGTATTCTTGAGTTTCAGATATTGACATATGAAGATTTGATAAGTGGTGTTGGTGCAGCTGTTTCTGATGATTCTAATGTGCTTGTTGGTGTTTCCTAGTTGTGTCCTATTTATTTTGGTGATCCGCATTGATCGTTGTGTGATTTTTTGGTGGTTTGCATGAACCAGTGTTGTTCTTCATGTTATGCAGTTTTTTTTTTATGGTGTAGCATGTTGCGGTTGTTCTTGGTGTAATTTCTGGTGGAGTTGAGCATTTGGGAATTTGAATTATGTCCATGTTATGTCATGTAAATTATTATATTTTTTTGATGGTCAATCTTTGTATCGTGTGATGTAATTTTATAATTGTGAGTTGAGGGTTTAGTCGACCTTGTTGTCAAGGTTGATGAATTGTATATATAGGTGATATTGTCATGTAATTTAGGTGTCGAGGTTTTCTTTACATTATCAGAGAGTGGTGTATGTGCAATCAAGTAATTCATCCTTTCGTGTTGCCAAGTAGATAACTATGCTAAACTAGAATCGTAATGAGGCATTTGGAGATACTATTCTTTTAGTTCATTTCTTCTGGATTGTAGTTTGAATCTTGTTTTAAGTCAGTGAGACTTCTCTGAGGGTTGTAGCCCTCTGGGTCATTATATTTGAGCAGTGAGCTCTAGGCAGTGTGCCTGAATACATGTGCATTCCCCATTGTAATATTTCACATACTACTAGAGAGTATCATCTTACTATGGGTAGGTTCCCACCATGTTTTTTCCCTTAACTGGGTTTTCCACTTCAAAATCTTGGTGTTGTGTGTTATGCTTTCAATTTTCTTATCCTTTTTGTTACTATAGTTTATCATATATGTATTTGTGATTAAGTTAGTAGATATGGTGAAGATTGATTCACACCCCCCTCTCAGTCTTCCTTCATTGTTTCTGCCAATAGGTGGTTCCTATTTGGTTCCACATGGTCAGGTGGTTTTATGCCTTCATCCATTGGGATATTCCTCTTCTTGAAGGCTAGTTTTTGTGGATTGGATTTATTGGATTCTTCATCATGTGAGTATTCTTGGAGCTGATTTCTATGTATTTGGCAAAGAAGACAATGTATCATGATGCTTTATATTTGTAAAAGAGATCACATATTCCTATGCTATGTATTTGTGAAAGAGAACATGTACTATTATGCTATGTATCATCATATAATGTAATTGAAAAGAGATATGAAGCAATAATTAGGTGAAGTTCATATGGTATGGTCATTGATTTATTAGGTACTTCTTTATGTAATATCATAACTCTATGAGAAAAAAAGAGATAGTATTTTGTACTTTGCATTGTGTTGATAATGTATGAAGGAATTGTATGTGTAAGCTTATGGAAAATTAAGCTGGAATAGTTGTAGTTGTTGTTTTAGATCTTGTATAAGTAATAGAAATCATCTAGTTGTAAGGGATTATGTTGTTTAATTAAATGTGTTAGTTATCTTGAGTTATGTAGTGAAGCTTAAAGGATTCTCTAGTATTGTTTAAGAGATTGGTCAAAATATGTATGTTGCTTTTATAATGAAAGGAAGAATGGTTATTAGGAATATTTGATTTGGTAGTTTTTCTAAAAGGATCTAAAGGAGCATGTTATGTGATTTAATTATGTCTATGTGTTAATGATTCATTATGATCATATGAGAAGTAGTTTTATAGGTTGTATGACAATTTATGATGTTCTAGATGGATATGTGATGTGATTGAGTTGTGTCACATAGTGACGTTGAGATACCCTAGGGAATGGACATACATTGTATGATTTTATGACAGAAATAAGTTAATGGATTAATTGGCTATTTCGCTTGTGTAATATGGATCTATGGATATGTTCATGTTGATTTTTGCATTCATGTAAGTTGTTTAAGATGTATTCATGTTCTTTAGTTGTAAAGCTACAATTTTAGTAATTAGTATTGTGAAGTAATGATAGTTAACTATCTCTTTTGTGAGTAGATTTTGGTTTATATCTCTAGGGTATTTTGGCGGGCATTACAAAAGGTAATGCATAGGTCTTTAGGAGGTATAGGAATATCAACAAGATTCACCACATTGTTAGACTCAAGGCCAAGATCATCAAGAGAAAAATCAAGGTACTTAGATTCAACCACATTAGTAGAATGGGAAGGCAAAGGATTAGTAAAGATTTGAAGATTTTGATTTGGAGGAGCTATGGATTTGTTTCCTTTATCATACACACTAGCTATATATGTGGTATTATTATCAATAAATTCTTGAATCCTACTATTTAAGGAATAACATTTTTTTGTGTCATGAATGAGTTGACGATAATATTGGCAAAAAGCTTTGGGATCATGATAAGGTGGAAAAGGTTTGGATGTATCAATTGGCTTGATGGGAGGAAGTTTCAACACATTTTTGTTTAATAATTGTGTCATAATTCTATGCAAAGACTCAAAAAGATGATTAAATTCTTTTCTAAAGTATTTGGATAAAGGAGCCACACCTGATGTCATGATTGTCACTCGAGTATTAATGTTGCCATTGAACTTGATGAATCCCTTGTCCAGTTTAAACTTGCAAAATATTGTTGAGCACTTTCATTCTTATCAACCAAAGCCATTGAAGGAGATGATTCAAATTGACTCAATTGAAGCTAATAATTATGAAGCACCATGTGCAACTATGTAAAGGAAGTAAACTCAAAAAAGAGAATCTTATCCCTAATGTCTTTTTGTAAATTACAAGTAAAAATTATTTGAACATCTTGATCAGGTATAGGGTAAGCAATTTGAAAATACAAATGTTTATATCTACCAATTATATCAATAACTTTTTCTTTAACACCTTGGTTACAATGAATCAAATCAGTCAAAGTAATTTAAAGACCAATATTATTGTGAAATTATTGAATGAAAGCATTAGCTAATTGTTGAAATGATGTGATAGAATAAGGAGGCAAAGAATAATACCATTGAAAATATTTGTCCCTAAAGGTTCAAGTAAACAATTTAGCCAAAAGTTTTTGATCATGAGAAAAATCACTACACAAAGTTTGAAATGTTTTCACATGAGTCAATGGATCACCTTTTCCATTATAAAGCTCCAATTGAGGGACTTCCACATGTTTAGGAAGGACAACATGGACAATGTCATCGAATAATGGGTTTTCTACATCAAATGTGGGCACATTAAACTTGGACTATGTAATGGAAGCTATTTGTTGTTTGAAGGATGAAATGGTTTGGGCTAAGTTATTGATGGTTGCTTCTGTGGATGGATTGAAATTGGACATATTAGATTGGGATGGAGGAGTAACATTGTTGTATTTAGGTTTAGGTTGAGAGTAAGGAGGTGGAACACTATGATAGGTAGGTATGGGAGATGATTGGATCACAAATGGAAGACTTATAGAAGGAGGTATGAAATAATTTTGATTAAAAAATTTGCCCCCTTGACTAATATGTGTAGGATTAACATTTTATGTGGAAGTAGTCATGATAGAAGATGTGAAAGTAGGCACAATAGGAAAGGATGTAGGCACGTGAATAAAATGGTTGACTTGAATATGACCTTGAGTGTAACCAAGGACTTTGGCACAACTTTTTATAGGTATGATATTAGTGTCAACAATATGAGGAAGGCCACACAAAAAATCAACACAAAGTTTATCACTTTGAACCATTCTCTTTAATACTTAAATCAATGTGATTGCCTCACTTTTTGGGTATTGTTCACTCATCCATTATTGAATATTTTAAAAATCTTTTTCAATCTTCCCCAATTGATCAACAAAAACCCTAGTTATTGATTCATCCACATCATGAGAATTATGAAAAGAATGAGGATACATGATATTGTTTGTTGGATTAGAGAAACCACCAACATTCTCATGAAATAAGCTATCCAAATTAGGATCCATATCCTTAGTAATTAAACCTTGGGAATCCTTAATGCTACAACTTCTTCTTATGGGAATATTGTAGGTATGACTAATGGTAGTAGAACTCATGCATAAAGGAGGGAAACTTGAATTTGAAATTCAAAACTTATGATTGAACAATGCAAAATTTAATAAAAATGATTGATTAACTAGGAAAGATAAATGCATCTAGATCATAGTATAGCATATCATAAAGATCATATATGAAAATGAATTTGAAAAATTATGCAACCCACAAGTAATTTTAGAATTATAAATTATGGTTTTTGTACATTCAACCACTAAATTTATGTAATTCAATTGAAAATGAGAACTTGGAGGGAAAATTTGAATTTTGAATTGAATAAATAATCAAATCTGAAATAATTAACCTAAATTAGACAACCCACAAGCTCAATTTTAGAATTAAAAATAGGGTTTTTGTGATTTTAACCTCTAAATTTTTTAAATTCAATTGAAAATTAAACTTTTAAATATAAATTTGAATTTGAAATGTATAAACACGTAGATCTGAGAATATAAATCAGAAAATGAAAGTGTAAGATGTTGGGTACATCAAAATGTTATGGTGAAAATAATAGGGTTTCACCCAATGATGTTGTAAGACCATAGATATTTTTCTTAGGGACAACTACATTAAAGAGGGGTGAACCCAATATATCTAGCCTCAAATCAGCACTGATAGGGCTGAGAATTATTATTGGATTCACTAAATTAGGATGTAATGCCCTCTTTTGAGTTGAATTGTGAAAATGCTAAAATTAGGGTGTGTGCTGAAATTAAAGAAATTATGCATAAACAATGAGCTACATTCATTGGAGAGAGCCACGAACCTAGATTTGAGAAATATGTGAGTGTTTGGATATGTTTTGAGAAGGTTTTCATGAATTCTTAGGACCAAAATGGACATAGTTTTGGTCCTCTATAGTTTTTATCGTCCAAAGGGGAACATGTTCATCTTTGTGAATAAAACTGATCCTGACAATTGCAGGTCCATACCTTTTCTTGCGAACACTAGAGAAGGGGAAATGGTTGGGAATAGGGGTTTGCCTTAGGTCAAACCTCGGTTTTGGAATTAACCCTGAAATAGAAATGAAATGTATGTGAATTATTGTAATGGAAATGACTTCCTTCTGAGGGGAATGCTATAAAATGTATGAAACACTAATGTTATACCTTTTTATGGAGTTATGTTTTTCTTTGTAAGTAATTAGGGTTTCATGTAGTATTCATAAACTTAGATCATGAATGTCAACTCCAGTGCTTGAATATTGACCTTACTTCTACTCCAATGCTTGAAAGAATAGTAATTGCTTGCTCACTTGAATGTAGATCTCAATTTTTCTATCTTAAATGGATATGAATTCAAATTTGTGTCAAAATGTGAGGGTAGACCTCATTTTATACATGTTTGTCGAAAAACAACTTTATTTCCCGACATGAGCCGACACAAGATCTAGGTTCCCACCCAAATCATGTTCCATTAAGAGGCCCCAAAATGGGCCCTGATTGGGAGGACTAGAGTGTTGGGTGCTCTGGTCCCTGAGGACCAAAGCAATAGTGCCCTAGTTCGACCAATCAAGGACATAAGAAATTGGGGGAGAATGTGTGCATGATGAAAATTTTGAGTTTCGTGCATGGTGTAAGTAGAATTAGAGCTTCGATCAGGCCTCGAGACATGAATGCTAAGGTGAGGGCACAAATGAGGATAAAATTGTAAGGGAGTACAATTTAGGATGCTACAGTTTGAAGTTTTCTATTTGTGAAGGTATTTTTACATATCATGAGCTTGATAGAAAATGACTATGAGTGCACTATATATTTTATTATTTAGCATTGTACCTATCAAAATAATGTTGGCAATTGACACTCATTGGATTCATTTTGTTATCATTTATGGCAACAAGATCTGATGGAAGTCACAAACCAACACTAGGAGGCATACACCGACAGATACCAGCATTGGAAGCATTCAGGCCTACATCGGCACCGACATCAATACTTCAAGGAAGCCGACATCAAGGAAGATTTATTTAGTAAATCATTTTGTAATTATTTTTTAGGCTGGCATTGAATATGTTTTGTAAATGCATTGTAAGCCAACATAAGGCATATCCTATGTAATAGGTATATAAGTCAATCTGCTAATTTAATATATGATGGTATTGTGATGGAATAGAGATAGACATATATAGGTATAGCAGAACTGTGAGATGTGAAATATATGTATGGAGACCATTTTTGTATGCAAACATTATATCATGCAATGATATATAGATAGCTTGGAAAGCATTCTTGGAGGAGAAGTAATACCGGTAATAGTTCAAGTTTGTGAACCGGTACAAAGCAGAACTAGAACTGGAACTCTATCTGGCATAGCAGATGCATTCTTGAGTTCATTTTTAGTAATTTACTTTGGCAGAAAGCTTGTAGTCAGTGAGGCTCCTTAGTGATGAGTAGTATGCTCTAGGCAGTGTGCCTTCCTGCAAGTGTAGGCCCCCATTTTATGTAATATCTTTTCATATGGCCAGTGAACTGATATTGTGGGTCACAAATCCCACCATGGTTTTTCCTCATTCAGGTTTTCCACATATAAATTCTAGTGTTATGGTGTTCCTTTATGTGGATGGTTTATTTGCTTCTTGTTATATGCTTATTTGTTTACCAGTACATACATGAATGGTTTAGAAAGTTAAAAACTGTTCATTCTGGCAAAACACTGAATCACCCCTTCTCTCAGTGTTCTCATATCCCAACAATTGGTATAAGAGCTTGGTACCTCAAAAGAAGTTTAACATCTTGAGGAAGATCCTGAAACTAGAATCTTTAACATGGCTATGGAGAAGCAACTTGAGATGGCTCTTGAGGATTATGATGCTGAAAGAATGAAGAACTTGAAATTGTTAGAAGAACTGAATTCTACAAATGAATTCATCCTTATCCAGCAAGAAAGGTTATCATCTTCCCAAGACAAGAGAAAAAAACTTTTGCAACAACCAGATGATGAGGAGAAGAATTCTCTTAAGGAACAATGTCAGAAACTAAGTCAAGAAAACATGCTCATGAAAAATGAAATGCAAGATCTAACCATGAGGTTATCAAAAGATATTGACGATAGAAAGAAGAAGGAAGATAATCTTGTTTATCTTTGAAGAACAAGTTTGATGAATGTGGAAGATTGACTCATGAGAATAATCTGTTGAGGACTGATTTGGCACACTCCCAGAATAATGAACAAGAACTTGAAAGGTAAGTAACTACTCTAAGAGACGATCTGACTACTACAAGTGAGTATAAAGAAAAGTTTAGGATCAATACTACACAGTTGGATGACTTATTGAAAAGACAAAGACAAATTGATGACTCCAGAGGACTTGGATTTGTAAAAGGTGAAAGCTCCGGTACTACTAATAAAGACCAGACAATCGGTATGCAGAACTCATCAAAACAGAGGAAATCGGTAAGGTAATCTAATGCTTATAAATTCAATGGTAGATGTTTTGTTTGCAATAAATTTGGGCATATGGATAAACAATGTAGAAATAAGGCAAATCAAAACTACAATTTTATTCCTGGTCAATGCACAAACTGCAAGAAATATGATCATAGATCAAAAGATTGTAGAATGAATGTTAAATGTCATGCATGTGGAAAGTTTGGATATTTTGCTAATCATTGTAGGTCAAGAAATAGTGCTAGATATGTCAAAGAAATTCAGAAGAACAACATTACATGTTATGCATGCAATAAAATAAGTCATATTGCTAAGTATTGCAGAAGCAAGACTCAACCGACTAATAATGATAAAGACAATGAGAAAGGAAATAAGAAGGTAGATGAAATACAATAAGATCACACCAAGAAATGGGTTAGAAAATATGAAGAACAAAGTGGAGATGGATCTATACCGGCAAATCCACTGATAGAACAGGGTATTCCTCCACCGACAAGAAATTCCACCGGTAGCTGAGGCATAAGCCTTAGGGGTTAGCAAAGTCACTCCTAAATTTTTCATATTACCCCAGAAGAGATCTAAGGAGATCTGGAGAAATGTGTTCATCATCGATGAAGGTTACCCCGACGCATAATTGTGAAATTGACATCCATAGGGTTGTTTGTGAAGCATTAATTACAAAAACTTAGGGTTTATATTCACTGATAAAAGAAGGTGAGTGAATTCATTTTCACTCATCGAGCATTAAAGCAATCAGAGCAAAGTAAAGCTGAATTAAGAGCGAGCAAAGCATTGAGAGAGGATTTCGAGCAATTATCTGAAGCACTCAATCGTCCACTAGCATTCACTTTCAGGTATTTTTTGAAATGGTATTTGGATCTTCTGCTCCTACATTTATTGCAAATCCCACAATCATCGAAGTCAAGGATAGGTTAAGGCCAGTCTTTAAGGAGGTTCCCAAAATTGCCAAGAAGGAAGACACTGCGGGAGCATTTTCTAGGGTTCTTGTCTGAGTACTATATGTTGAAGATGTGAGGGCATACATTCACTGCACTCTTCATGATTTGGGCACTGAAGAATTCAAAAGCATGTATCAATCAGTGATACTGGGAGACAGTGGAATGATCAAACCAGAATTCAAGGTAATTGAGGATCTAGGGTTAACCGATATTCTGTATTTACTAGAATTTAAGGATGAAGTTATCAGATACATTCTAAGCAGGGTTCACAACATATTCATTTGGTTAGACAAACCCTACATGATCACAAAGGAAGCTATTCAACTTGTCACCGGGTTACCTAGGGTCAGACAAGAACCTGGTAAGAAAATTTCCAACATAGAGGTTCAAAAACTCACCATTCTATACCTGATAACAAATCAATAAGGATAAGCACAATAACCGACACAGACATAAAGTTTGCAAGCATGATCATAGGATATAAGGTAACTCATCTAACCGATTGAATTCTATTGCAAGTTCATGCATTCATGTTGCATATTAGATGCTAAGAAATAATGTGAAGTATGACTTATGTGAATGGATGAGGAGTGAATTAATGCTAAACCTTACTACGATCAAAGGAACCAAGAAAGGAACCTTCAAATATGGAAACTTAATTGTTTGTTCAATACTTTACTTCCTGAATGAGCTACCCAATTTAGGAAAGAAGCAATGGGCTCATGACATTTTAGGAGAACATGAGGCAAAGGGAAAGAATTTAAAAGAATATTGTGGAGAAGTATTCCACTGACATATGTTTCATTGTGAAAACTGATGAAACTCTCATGGAAGAAGTTGAACCTAGGAAAATCTGGATTACAAAGCTTGGATATGAGGTAGATGACAACATTTTTGAACTCTATGCAAAAATATTGTTAGATGCCCCATTAGATGATAAAACAGAGCACTTCGGTACAATAGGAGAGAAGGCTCTTGAAGTAAAAAACAAGTTTTAACAAGAAAATAAGAGAAAAGAGAATAGAGAAGATGTCTACATATGTTCAAGATGATGTTCAAGGTTGCTACTGAAGAAGTGAAGAAGCCACAAGTACACATTTCCCCAATCACTTCTGACTCTGACTCTGAGGATAATGAGCCTCTGGCTTTCAGAAGGGTGCAAAGGAAGAATGTGGTAAAACCACTGGTAGAGCACCATAAGGAAGAACCTAGGAGGAGACTTGTTAGAAAGGTAGCTTAGCCTACTACACCTTCGCCACCGGTAAGGAAGCCTATGCAGAAGAGGAAACCAGTCACATTGGTAACCACAAGCAAAAAGAAGAAGGGTGATGATACTAGAACTAGTAAGACAACAATGACCTGTGTTGGAATTATTGATGAAGTTACGAAAGATGGAATATTAAAGAATATATCAAAGTATTATGAAGATTTTGAAGAAAATGAGCAAAATGAGTTAGAAGAGGCTATTTTACTGTATATAGACATCTATAAGAAAACCTTAGTTGTAATTTTGAAGGAGATACCTTTATCCCTGTATAATAAACTTGAGGGTAGAAGACTTGATGCTATCAAGAGGGATAGGGAAATCAAGTAAATTTCACTTTTGGAACAATTGGTACTATAAATAATGAAGAGATGAAAAGATGTATAGATACTGCTAATAGGACAATTTTTAGTAGTAAAAACTGGCAAATAAGCCTTATGATGGGAAGAGTAAATGAGGTGATAAATGAGACAAGTAAGGGATGGACTAAATTCTTTTATAAAAACCCAAACTTTCTCACATCTCAAGAAGAATTTTCAAAGGCAACATCTTCCACCATTCCTAACAAATCAAAAAGAGAGGGTGTTTTGGGCAGTTCAACTCCAGTTTTGGCACAAACACAACTGGCGGTTAAAGAGAGTGTATAGTATGTATCGGCACATACCAATTTTGAGCAAGAGAATGTACAGGGCACAGGAAACACTGTGGATGATATTCCACCGGCAGTAACCAATGCTACACCAAGTGGCGAAGCCACCAGTGCAAAAGAGGTTGAGATGGACAAGGTAAAATCAACTAAGTCCATACTAGCAGGTAAAATTGATTCCCCAGCAAGAGTTATGGCAATTGACACTTCTCAAGTCGAGAAGAAATTAGTCTCAGAGTTAAGTCCAACAGAATTAATGATGATGGTCACTTAGAAATTGCTAAAGGAAGGAACTATAGACAAAGGGTTAATTGATCAATCGATCTCTATACTACATAGAATAATGTCTGACTGTCAGATTGAGGATGGAGAAAGCCCTTCCAGTAAGCTCAAGACTTTAACATAGCACATATCAAATAATTTTCAATCTTTGAGATAGATTTCAAACCGACAGGCTTTGGATAGTTTCTCTGTAGCTAAAATAGCAGCTTTTGATCAACTTATAGAAACTAGGAAGAAGAAAATAGAAGACCATCTTATTCCCATTGAAATTTGTTTAAAACAATGTACTAATATCTATAGAGTATGTTGTAATTTACGAAATCTTACAACCAATGTAGATAGTAGATTGAAAGAGTTATATGACAAAATGGCTAATATTGCTAACTCTTTTGATGGACTGACTGCACTAACTACATCTGTTGATGGACAAATTTTATCCTTGGAGAGCCAAATTTTTTCTTTTGAGAAGGAGAAAGATAAATTAATAAGGAGAGAAAGAAATTTAAGAGGATTGGTAAGCCCTAGACTTGATTCATTAGGTGTTTAGAAGAAAGAATGCATGGATATGCTAGCAAAACCCACACTCGTAGATACCCAAGAGAAGGAATCACTTTCCCACTTACTCAGTGGACTTGCATCGATATCTGATACTTTCAAATTAGGCTGGGACACATATCTTCAATTTCTACAAAAGGCATACCCAGAAATCCTGAAGATGACTAAGCTCGAGTGACACTAATAGTATTCTTTCATTCTTTTATTCTTTCATTGGTCTTTGGCATTAATGTCAAAGGGGGAGTATGTACATATGTGAAAAATATCAAAGAAAATATTACCAGATGGAGTACATGGAGTGTATTGCTCAGGAGGAGCACACCGGTAGTGAATCCATTTTTCAAATGAGTGTTTCCATCAATGCCAAAGGGGGAGATTGTTGGCAATTGACACTCATTGGATTCATTTTTTTGTCATTGATGGCAACAAGATCTGATGGAAGTCACAAACTAGCACTAGGAGGCATATACCGGCAGATACTAGCATTAGAAGCATTCAGGCCTACACCGGCACCGACACCGACATCAATACTTCAAGGAAGTCGACATCAAGGAAGATTTATTTAGTAAATAATTTTGTAATTATTGTCGAGGCCGACATTGAATATCTTTTGTAAATGCATTGTAAGCCGACATAAGGAATATCATGTGTAATAGGTATATAAGTCAGTCTGCTAGGTCAATTTAATATATGATGGTATTGTGATGGAATAAAGATAGACATATATAGGTCTAGCAGAACTGTGAGATGCTAAATATATGTATGGAGATCATTTTTGTATGCGAACATTATATCATGAAATGATCTATAGATATCTTGGAAAGCATTCTTGGAGGAGAAGTAATAGCAGTAATAGTTCAGGTTTGTGAACCAGTACAGAGCAGAACTAGAACCGAAACTCTATCTGGCATAGTAGATGCATTCTTGAGTTCATTTTCTGTAATTTACTTTGGTAGAAATCTTGTAGTCAATGAGGCTCTTTAGTGATGAGCAATATGCTATAGGCAGTGTGCCTTCCTGCAAGTGTAGGCCCCTGCTTTATGTAATATCTTTTCATATGGCCAGTGAACTGATATTGTGGGTCACAAATCCCACCATGGTTTTTCCTTATTGAGGTTTTCCACATATAAATTCTATGTGTTATGGTGTTCATTTATGTGGATGGTTTATTTGCTTCTTTTTATATGCTTATTTGTTTACTGGTACATACATGCATGGTTTAAAAAGTTAAAAATTGTTCATTCTAGCAGAACACTGATTCACCCCCCCTCTTAGTGTTCTCAGATCCCAACAAATAATTCATCAGGAAACATGAAGGGAACATCACATGTGAAAAATGAGTTCATAGGAACAATATAGATCCAAAAGTCAATTTACAATATGACATAAATAAATATTTTAGTCTCGATCCACATATATAACTACTTAAAGAATCTCTACATCACAAGTCATATTAACTCTTTTGTCTTAATTAATTGACATAAAATCTTATATTTTAGTGCTAAGTATCCCCTCCCTTCATTAATTTCTATTCATAACTAAATTATACCTACGATATAATATAATCTAATTTGATCCATTCTATCTACTTCGACAAACCGGAATTCAACAAAATTAATTAATTCTTTATAATTATTTTCAATTAACCAACTCAATAAGCTCAACTCTTTGCCCATTTCACTAATCTATCCTTTTTTTCTTTTAAACAAAATATACATTAGCAATTTAATTGAAATTTTTTAGATGTTTAAGTGTGAACTAAAATTATTTTGACAAGCAATGTTGAACTTTTGTTATTGGCCTTGTAAGGGAAGGTACACCTTTTTCATGGCTAAATGCCCAATATCAAAGTTAATTCTCAAAGGCGAGGGACAAAGGTGAAGGTTAATCTTAATTAAATAAATGTATACTTATTTAATTAAGGATGGTGGCTAAAGATAAAGGATTAATTAAATAAATAATAAATATTTATTTAATTGGCTAGAATGGGATAAAATGAAGTCTCTAGTCAAGTATGAATGAATTTAAGTGTCTATAGTGAGCAAGTGGTAAATGTACATGCAATATATGTCTCATTGAGCACACATGTCTCAACCACATGAGGTGAGAAAAATCTTTAAAATAATGATTCTGGTAGTATTGTATGTTAAGAAATACAAATGGACCACTGAGAGGGGGGGTGAATCAATGGTATCTCAAAACTTGGAATTTCTAAAATATTAAAGCTCTAAAACAAAGATCAAACAACTATGAGAAAGGATATAAAACTAAACTTCACACACACATAGAAAGAAATCCCAGAACACAAGATATACAAGGAAAACCCAAGATGGGAAAAACCTCGGTGAGAAATGTTGCAAGAGTCTACTGCTCTAATTTAGCTTCATAGTGGAAATAGTCTGATTACAAAGTTTATGGGCACCAACCCAAAAGAGAACCAACCCCTAATTTTTATGGTCACCAACCCCTTATCTAAGCACCCACTCAAATGATTACAAAAAATTAATAACAACTACAGATTGACTACCTCGTTACAAATGATGTTTTGTAACATGTGTTTTCCACACCTAAAATTGAAACTGCTCTTTTCAGCTTACAAGCTTTGTCTTCTTCTTTTTAATCTCTGCAATATCTCTCTACACTCTATTTGTCTCTTCACCAACTCTTTTTATCTTTGCAATAGCTCTTTGCACTCTATCTTGTCTTTTCACTGACTCTTCTTATCTTTTTTCTGATCAAATTTCTACTCTCTACTTATCTCTTACTCTCTTCCACATGGTGCAAAATACACTTTGTTTTATTACTTCTCTTTCATTTGCAATAATGCACTTCAGTTCGCCTTTCACAACACATGGTCAGCACTTCACAATTACTTCATCTGCACACTTCAAATTGATCACAATCCTTTTATTTCATAGAATTTTTCCTCCAAAATAAATTTTCCCTCCAAAACAGATTTTCCCTCCAAAGGCAAAATTGAATAACACTTCTCAAAATCAAGGAAAACAATCTGCCTTGATTTTGGCCTTCTGATTTTCTCTCTTTTTCATATTGTCTTTCTATTTTCATCTAGCTAACTTGGCCTTTTGGCATGATCATTGCATGCAACACTCATTGACAAAAATGGAACTCCTAGCTATCATTTCCTCAACAACCATATCTTGTTAGCAATCTCTGATTGGTCTTGTACATGCCATGTCCTCCACATCCCTTTTCATGTCGTCGGGTCAAACATGGTCAAATGCTTATGCGGACTGCTTCTGTGTCAACAATTTATAGAAAACACATCATGTTCTTAACCGTTCAAACATCACTTGCGAGATGGTGGTACTGTGCACTTTCTTCCATATAACTTGCCTTGTGAGATCATTTTTCATTCACCTTCTTGCACGTGGGATGGTAGGGTGCCACATTCTTTTCTTCACCTTGTTACCTTGCAGGACCATTTTAATTTGATCTTCCTCATTGTGGGATGGCAAGGACCCTTATTGCGTCATTGTGGTTATCACCCTACAGAGTCTTTTGTCTTTAGTTTCTCTTCTTAAGAGATGGCAGGGCATGGTGCAAAACATGTCGTTCAATCTTATGCAGCAAATATTCCTTTCTTCTCCCCACAGATCTGTAGATGACTTAGAAGTCAAGGCAAGTTGACATGCGTGGCTACGAAGATGCTTATTTTTCTTCTCGCAGTTTCATAGATGACTTGGAAGTCAAAGCTAGTTGACATGCGGGTCTGGGAAGATGCTTACCTTTCCTCCTGCAGTTCCACATATTATTTTTTAGTGGTGGAGTTGGAGCTTGCAGAGGTGTGAAGATCGTAGCGATAAACATAGTGCAATATCTACTCTTCTTTTCACCAGCCATCTTTTGTCTACACAAACATGTTGACCTATGAAAAAGTGACCACCCCATGTTCTTTGTCTGTGCATGTGGTGATAAACATATTGGGTTTACCACAACCTATTTATAGAAACTTTGTCAAAAAGACTTGATTGATCTTCTAGGCAGTAAAGGTATCTTGCAGAAAAAAGATTTCTCATCAATAAAATCAGGTGCACAATGAGTGGTGACAAACACACTATGTAACTGACATGAAAAATCTTCTATGCATTAGTGCTAAATCTGAACCAACACTTCTCCCTTTGCATCTTGAACCTAAATCAACTCTACATCTGTGTATGTTGACATCAATGACAACTCAATGCCAAAAATATGTGTATCTATCGATCGAGAAGTGCATCCTTTTATTCTAGAAGTGTATATGCTAATGTAGGGCAATATCCACCAATCCTATTAGCCTATCCATCAAATTCTCAACATACCTGCCAAATCCTGAGTGTATCTGCTTAATTATCAACATATCTATTGGTTTATAAATTATCTTTTGACTTCTTGATTTTTCTTGCAAATACACCTGATTGTTTTGTAAAGATCTATTGAATCAAAGAAGTGTATCCATCCAACAACAATGTGGATCCACTAGATTAGGGATGTGTATCCATTGGAATGTGGAATGAATCTACTAATTCACAGAATAATTTTTCCAATTTAGGATGATGTTTAATTAAACATAGAATTAGGGAATCCACCAATCTGATTATGGATCCACTGGTATGTAAGAAGATTCATCGAACAGTGACCTGTGAGCTACAAAAACCTTAAACAATAGCAAATGAATAAAAAAAGATTGTTGGCATTTTTTATGATTATGTTGTGATTGTCATTGATGGACACACACTTGCTATGAGATCACTTTTTGTATGTATGAGTTATGCTCAACCAGTATTTGTTTCAAAATGGTATTATGTTATAGTCTTTAGACTATCGGTGTCTTGCAGAAAGTGTTTACCAATCTCAAGCGGCATGAGGACCTCAAGCGGTTTGAGGATCTCAAGCAGAACGAAGCAAAGGAACTAGAAGCAGTAGTTGTCATTTTCCCAGTCTTCATTTCTGCTAACCAGTAATCTGTTTAATAGTTAAACCGGTAATTGGTAAAGTTGTATAAACCAGTAATACTCTGTGATGAGTTACCAACCGCTATATCTTTGTGATGAGTTACCATCCACTGACACTTTGACGGTGATTTTGTGTCGTGTTACCAAATGTGTCTAGATACAATGAACCTAGGAACTTGCAATGTAATCCTATTGGACCGACATGAAATCAAATTCCTTTTGAGGACATCATGTTTAGGGTTTTAGTATGTGTGTAGCTGTTAGGGTGTGTGGACTGACATGAAATCAAATTCCTTTTGAGAACAACCTAAGAAGACTAGGCAAATGAGGAAAAAGACAAAGAGTGAACCGGCAACATCCGCACCAGTAAATATTGATATTTCCTCCTACAAACATTTGACACATTGTCAAAGAACTATTAATAATATTAGAAGAAAATTGCTTAGTGATTTGCAAGAATATTTTGATGATTTCAATGACAATGAGAAAGAGGAAGTTGAACAGGAAGTCATTCAATATTTATGTGTTAATGACTGGTCGCCATCAGAAATTAGATCTGTGACACCAGATTCTTTATATAATTCTTTAGATAACAAATGGCGCATTGCCATAGAGAAGGAACAAGAAATAAGAGAGGAAATATTTGCACAATATTTTCTTAATATGTCAAATTCATAACTTTATGAAACTATGGAAAAATAAAAAGGCCTCTTCTTCATGAGAAGAAGGAGACTCTTGTTGCTAGAAGGAAAAGTTCCTAAATTGGTAAAAGATACCCACTCTCATGCCCAAGCTACTTTAAGGTTGCATCAAGTGGCTGAAGCCAACAAGAAAGATGAGCAAGAACCAGCAACCAATAAACCAGATGAGGTATATGATAGTGAAGGAGAACAGATCACTAATCAAATGGACCCTATTGATGTTGATGCCTTGAATGGTGAAAATGTCACTTTGGGTACACCATCAGAAGCGGCATGATAGGAAAAACAGGACAAAGAAAAGGCTGCCAAGGAGCAAGCAGAGAAAGAGAAGAAGAAATAGGAAGAAGAAAAGAAGAAACAGGCAGAAGAAGAGAAAAAGAGAAAAGATGAAGAAAAGAAAAAAGAGGAGGAGAAGAGGAAATGAGAAGAGGAAAAGAAAAGAAAAGAAAAGAAAAGAAGAGGAGAAGAAGAAACAAGAGGAAGAGAAGAAGAAGAAGGAAGAAGAAAAGAAAGAAGAAGAGAAATGACAGGAAGAAGAAAAGAGAAAGGAAGAGGAGAAGAGGAAGAAGGAAGAGGAGAAGAGAAAGGCAGAAGAGAAGAAGAAGCAGGAAGAGGAGAAGAGGAAGCAGGAAGAGGAGAAGAAGAAGCAGGAAGAGGAGAAGAAGAAGAAGGATGAAGAAGAAAAGGAGCGGAAAGAAGAAGAGAAGAAGAAGGAAGAAGAGAAAAGAAAGCAAGAAGCAGAGGAGAAAAAGAAGGAAAAAGAAGATAAGTTAAGAGCCAAAGAGAAGGAGGAAGCGACACAGGGCACACAGGTGGAGACCCCAAAGGCAACTAGTAGTCAAGCCAAATCGGTTGACATTACCAGTCCCATTGATCTCCAACCTGCTAACAAATCAGATCTGCTACAAAGCATTAAACTTGCTCAAGAATGCCTAGAGGTGATAAGGAGGAAGAAGGAGCAAGACGTGATCCAAGCTGTAGTGGACACTCTTACTGGTTTGATACCTGATACCAACCTCCCCAATACCAATTACTCTCTGGCTCAACTGAAACCCTTATGCATAGTTGTGGAGGACCAGGTACAAAGCCTAGAAGAGGTTGTCGAAGCGTGTGCTAAGAAGGAGCATCAAAAGGCTTTAAACATTGCCTTGGTGAAAAAGTTACATGAGCTCCAGTCCAATTTGCAAAAGGCACAGAAGGACATCAGAGATGCAATGGATGAGGGGAAATTGATGCTCAGTAAAATATGTCTACCCCATCTATTCTGTGATGATGTGCTTTCCCAGAAAGACAAACTGCAATCTAATTTGCAGACATTCATAAGCACCTTCAAGACCCCATATGACTCCTTTACCGCTTATGGGCAAACCGTTCACCGGTTTCAACTTCAGGCTGCAAGAATTGATTTGGAGATTAGCAACCGAACCAAGGTTTTGTAGGAACTACAACTGGTTCTACTACCAAGACTGCAAATACTTCAGAAGTGCTATCTCAATCTATATGCCTTGACGGTTACTCAAGAGATGAGTACTTTGGATGCCATGGAGGAACATGTATCCCAGATGCAAACAAAGAGTGAGGTTTCTACCTCATTACTTGAGTCATGGTCCTTATCCATGAAGCAATTTATGCAGGACTTTAAATTAGTTTTTGACAAGTTTCACTCTTTATTGTCATAAACATTTATTCAGCTAATAGAAATAGGGGTTATTCAGCTATATTTTGTCATTGTTGGCAAAGGGGGAGAAGTATTCTGGTATTTAAAATTTTGATGCATGCTATGTATACTCATGTTTATCTTTGTAAGGAAGTAGTATACATTTTTTTTCTGCAAAGGGATAGTGTATATGCTTAGGGGGAGTATGTTTTATTATGGCATATTTTTTTGTAAAAACACTTAGACGTCAAATTTTTTCCTAAGTGTTGCCATCAATGCCAAAGGGGGAGATTGTTGGTATTTTTGATGATTATGTTGTGATTGTCATTGATGGACACAGACTTGCTATGAGATCACTTTTTGTATGTATGAGTTATGTTCAACTGGTACGTCTTTCAAACCGGTATTATGTTATAGTCTTTAGACTATCGGTGTCTTGCAGAAAGTGTTTACCAATCTCAAGCGGCATGAGGACCTCAAGCGGTTTGAGGATCTCAAGCGGAATGAAGCAAAGGAACTAGAAGTGACAGTTATCATTTTCCCAATCTTCATTTCTGTCAATAGGTAATCTGTTTAATAGTTAAACTGGTATTACTCTGAGTTACCAACCGGTAATCGGTAAATTTGTATAAACCGGTAATACTCTGTGATGAGTTACCAACTGCTATATCTTTGTGATGAGTTACCATCCACCATCACTTTGACGGTGATTTTGTGTCGTGTTACCAAATGTGTCTAGATACAATGAACCTAGGAACTTGCAATGTAATCCTATTGGACCAACATGAAATCAAAATCCTTTTTAGGACATCATGTTTAGGGTTTTAGTATGTGTATAGCTGTTAGGGTTTGTGGTGGTTGATGAGTTCTTGTATGTGCGATCTTAACAGAAAAGATCAAGTCTATGTGCTATAACAGAGTGTGGATTTACTGAAGACTGAAGTAATGCTAAAATGCATTAGCAATGAGCTATCATGGATCTAACCAAGCAGACTGTGCTATTTGCTAGATCATTCACTTGTTGATTACTCACATCTTTTGACAAGTTAGAAACCCTTAACCGGGTAGGCCCAGAAAAGCCTTTGTAAATCCTCTAACAAGGTGATTCACATCTATGGAACTAAAATCCTCTCACAAGGTAGTCTTTAATCAGACTTATCTCCTAACAGAGATTGAGATTCCTAACAGGATCTATTCTGGTAAAGAACATTGTATGACCTTAACCGATCTGGTTACTATTATGCAGATAGTTACTTGTGAGTTTCATCTCACTGTGGTTTTTCCCATTTGGGTTTCCACATCAAAATCTTTTGTGTTATGGTGATTGTGCTTCTATGGGTGAATGCCTTACTTGCTGTTTGGTTTTCATTTGTGTTAACCAGTTTGTTAGTTAAACTATTATACCAGTTTACTGCTAGACTGATAAAGTGCTTGAGTTCAGTAATTTTTGGTATACTAATTCACCCCCCACTCTTAGTATTCATGAGTTTAATTAAACATAGAATTAGGGAATCCACCAATCTGATTACAGATCCACTGGTATGTAAGAAGATCCATCAAACAGTGACCTGTGAGCTGCAAAAACCTTAAACAATAGCAAATGAATAAAAAAAGACTCATGGCATGGGTGCCACTAGGTGTGCCAGATTGTGTATTCTATAAAGTAAGTTTCAAAGGAGCATAAACCATGAAAAAAATACTCAAAACCACTACGTTAACATAACATCAAGATTGGACAAAAAGAAAGATCAAACAACACAAAACAAGAGTTAGCAAGAGAACCCGAGTGTCACAAAATCTTCCTTTTGTTGCAGTGATATGTCCTTTTGTTCTTTGATTATACGTGTTCTATTAATTTTGGCAACATAATAGTATGATCACTCCAAATTTTTCCCAAGATCTCTTGCTCAAGGTTGATGGTTGCATGGAAGTTCTTGATTTTGCATGAGTTGTGTATGAGAGAATGAGAGAGTGATTTTGGTCAAATGTAGGAGTTTTTGGATGAAGGGCTAGGATCAAAATTTGAGATCCAATGGTGGAGATGGGTTAGGATCCTCACAGTCAATGTGAGGTTGACACTTGTCAATTTGTTAGGGGATGAGAGGACTAAGTGGTTGGGAGGAGAATGTAAGGAAGATTTTCCATAAAGGCATTTCTTGTCCTCACACTCCAAAGTACTTGGGGGAGAGGGATAAAGGATTTTCATATTCCTTGGAAGGGACAAAGTGTAAGGCATTAGCATTAAAGGCCGAGGTGGACAAGGAGTTGGCCTTGGGAAGTTAATCCAAGTGATTAGTAATGTGCATATGATTAAGAGGGTTGATTATGAAGATTATCAAAGATTAGAGGGCAAGTGGCAAATGTAGGAGGTTGTGATGGGAGGAGAGACAATGAGTGGAGGGAATTAAAAATTCCTTTTATTTTCAAGTGGTAGGATGAATTAAATTAAATAAATAAACGGATTTTTGAATTTAATGGGAATCATGAATTTAATTAATTCATTTTAGGATACATAGGAGGAAGCAATATTTTAATTAAATAAATATTATATTTATTTGATAAAGTTAGGACAAAAGATTATTTAGCTAGATTAATTAAATTAATTTAGCTAAGGCTATGGAAGCAAAAAAGGGGATGTAATTAAATAAATAAATTAGCAATAAGGCTTGTGACTAGAGGAATTATAGGAATAATTTGATCAAATAATTATGATCAAATTTAGGTGTCTACACTACCTTTTAGATCTTGCCACCACCTTCCAAATTCAAACCCTTGTAGTTCTAGTCTTACATGTCCAATTTGGACAAAACGAAAGGAAAAATTTGCTTTCTTAGACACCTTGAACTTAAAAGTGAGCTCGAATTTGGACCAATAAGCTCCAAAATGAACCTACATTATAAATCCACGAAGACGAACCCTCCAAAAGTTTATATTTTTATTAAAATTTAATGATTCTTTAGGCCATCATATGATGTAGGAGAAGAGCATACTCAAAGTTTTAACATCCACCATATTTTTTAACCCAATAATAACTCAATCATAAATCGATGTCAAATTGAGAACAGGATTTCAAGATCCAAAACTCTGATACTATGTTAGAGTCACTCAAGGATTCAAGCTCCTAGGATAACCCATGAGACCAAATATCCTTCTACAAGATAAAAAAAAGAGAGCATAAGTTTGCAATAATGGATGCAAAAATATAAAATCAAATATGATAAATAAACATATCTAAAATTCACATATGAGAGCTTACTTGTATAGGTTAGGTTGAGAGGTTAGATGAAGTAAGGTAATGACAAGAGTCTAAATGTTGTGTCTTGTGATAAATAGGTGGAATATCACATGTCAAGTAGAGACTTCTAGAAAGATTCCTAACTCACTAAGTAAACTTAACATGAGTGAATAGAGCCTAACTAGAAACTAGTTTGATAATGTGTTTTCTTCACACTACAAAGGATGAAACCCAATAATAAATACCTTTGTTAACACTGATAGGGATCCCTATGATTCTTGAAGAAAAATAATGATTTTTGTACTTAGGGTCTAATAGGTCCTAGGATAACTTTGCACAAGCCTTCAAAATTCAATTTTATGTTCATAGATAAATAGGCAAATTACTTGAACCCATTTAAGGACAATGATAATCATTGATTACTACAAGGAAAATCACTTGCATGCACACAGAAATCAAACAAGGAATCTAGCATATCTAATAACACTATTCCTACTGCACATGAAATCACCTAGCAATCATTTTGTAATTCATGTAAATGTTTGAAGTTTTCTATTTGTGAATGTATTTTTAAATATCATGAGCTTGATAGAAAAATATAATAGTACACTAGATATTTTTATTATTTACATTTGTGTCTATCAAGAAAATTCATAAGGCAACATGTAGGGAGCATCAAAAATGCAAAATGAGATCATAGGAACAATCTAGATCCAAAAATAAATTGAACACATGACATAATTGAGTATTCTAATTTTGATCCACATCTATAACTATTTAAAGAATCTCTACATCTCAAGTTATATTAACTATTCTATATTAATCAATTGAGAAATAAAGAATGCAATATAAGATGATTGATTGGTTATAAGTTTGTATGTAATATAGAAGTTAGCCTTACACGTATAGGGAAGCTAGTGGAGTTAGGGAGGTAGGTAAGAAAAAATGATTACCTCTCCAAATGTGAGACACTTGTGAGTACACTTGACAAGTATGTGAGCAAGTGGTAAATGTACATGCACTAGATGTCTCAATGAGTACACATGTCTCAACCACATGAGGTGATATTTTTTTTTTTAAATATCTCTAAGTAAACTTAAGAAATGTGAATAGGACTCTCTCTAGGTTGGCTAAAAGCTAACTAGTTTGATAAATTCACTATTTAGACTAACAAAAAATTCATTGTTAAGTTGACATATAAAAAGGCATTATTTGAACTCAATTAAAGACAAAGAAAATTATTGATAAAAGAACAATTTCTTGCATACAAAAATATCAAGCAATGAATCTAGCATATCTAATAACACTTATCCTAGTGCACATGAAATCACCTAGCAATCATTTTCCAAACCATGTAAATGTTTGAAGTTTTCTATTTGCGAGGGTATTTTTAAGTATCATGAGCTTGATAGAAAAATTCTAGGAGTTCACTATAGATTTTTGTTGTTTAAGATTGTACCTACCAAAAAAATTAATAAGGAAACATCACAAGTGAAAAATGAGTCCATGAGAAAAATCTAGATCCAAAAGTCAATTTAACACATGAAACAAATGCATATTCTAATCTAGAACCACATATATAACTACTTAAAGAATCTTTACATCTCAAATTATATTAACTCTTACATCTTTATTGATTGACACATAATCTTGTGTTTTAGTGCTAAGTATTCTCTACCTTCATTACTAAATCATATACCTATTATAGTCTAATCTTATCCATTCCATCTTTTCCAACCAATTCAATCCCAATTCAATAAATTTGATTTAATCACTTTCAATTAAACAACTCAATAAGATCACTCTTTTCCCTTTTCACTAATCTATGCTTTTTTTCTTTTAAATAAAATAGACATTATCAATTTAAGAACAAGTGTAGATGGTTAAGTGTGAACTAAAAATTGTCTTGACAAACAATGTTGACCATTTAATATTGACCTTGGGAGGGAGGGTATACCTTTTTTATGGTTAAACATTCAATATCAAAGTTGATTCTTAAAGGTGAGGAGAAAAGGTAAAGGTTAGGCTTAATTAAATAATTGTATATTTATTTAATTAAAGGTGATGCTTAAAGATAAAGGATTAATTAAATAAATAATAAATATTTATTTAATTGGCTAGAATGGGATAAAACTAAGTGTGATCAGGTATGGACGAATTTAAGTGTCTACAATGAGCAAGTGGTAAATGTACATGAAATAGATGTCTCATTGAGTACACATGTCTCAACCACACGAGGTGAGAAAAATATTTAAAATAGCTCTAAGTAAGCGTAAGCAATGTGAATGGGACTCTCTCTAGGTTGGCTAAAAGCTAACTAGTTTGATAAATTCACTACTTACACTAACACAAAATTTATTGTTATGTTGACACATAAAAAGTCATTATTTGAACTCAATTAAAGACAAAGAAAATTAGTGCTACAAGAACAATCACTTTCATACACAAAAAAAATCAACCAATGAATCTAGCATATCTAATAACACTTATCCTAGTACACATGAAATCACCTAGCAATCATTTTCCAACCCATGTAAATGTTTAAACTTTTCTATTTGTGAAGGTATTTTTAAATACCACGAGCTTGATAGAATAAATATAAGAGTGCACTAGATTTTTTTTGTCTTTTATCTTTGTACTAGTCAAAAAAAATCATAAGGCAACATATAGGGAACATCAAAAGTGAAAAAATGGGATCATGGGAACAATCTAGATCCAAAATTCAATTTAACACATGACACAAATGCATATTCTAATCTGGACCCACAAATATAACTACTTAAAGAATCTCTAGATCTCTAATTATATTAACTCTTACGTCTTAACTGATTAACACGGAGTCTTATTTTTTAATGCTAAGCATTCTCTCCCTTCATGACTAAATCGTACTTGTTACCTAATATAATCTAATCTAAGGCCGTGACTATTTTGGGTCCAAAACAGACCTTTCGTACAACAGACCTTTCGTACAACGTGTTAGTGACATGTTAGTCAATCGCAGTCGTTAATTTCAAAATCGACAATATAAAACGCGTGACTAACATGCGTGTTAGTCAATCCGTACTGTCGTTTTGGAGCCAGAATAGACGCGTCCCTAATCTAATCCATTCCATCTTTTCCAACCAATTACAATTCAACAAAATTGATTAACTCTTTATAACTACTTTCAATTAACCAGCTCAATAAGATCACTCTTTTCCCATTTCACTAATCTATACTAGTTTTCTTTATTTTAAGGACATATTTAGATGATTAAGTGTGACCTAAAATTTGGTTGACAAGCAATGTTGACCTTCTGATAGAAGGGAGGGTACACCTTTTTCATAGCCAAACACCCAATATCAAAGTTGGATTCTTAATCACCACGTATGTCCAAAACACATCAATCAATTTCACAAGTATTACAAATTTGACTCAATGCAATGATACTAATACTAACTGGGGCAAGAGTGAGTAGGCCTACCCCACTATTTGACCTTTTCTCTCACTTCCATCCAACCCATCATAACACTAGTCGTTAAGAGTTGAAACTTGGGACATTCCATTTATCAATTTCTTAGCAACTAATGATAAAAATATTGGAAAGCAAACAAGTTTCAATGCAACAATAATCATCTTCTCCACATTTAGATAGACTTTTATCTCCAAGTAAGCGCCACCAATGATACCTAATTATGTCTTTCATAATTTAGCTACTTTGTCACTTCTAATTTGGTCACATTCCCCCATTCTAATCATCACCATTTGCTAATAATAATGTGTTTTGCTACCTAGAATAGGACCAAATCTAACCATAATTTTGACTTTGTTCATCTTTTGCCACCCCCATTTAATATAGATAGAGGCAAATGATTTGTTATGTTATGTGTTTTATGGTAAATCATGTAGTTTATGGTGGGGCTTCCCAACTATAATGCGTTGACACTTTACATTTCTTTCACGAGTGAAATTATTCATGTATTGATAAGAAGAATCATAATGAAAAGTTTTTTTTATTTTTTATTTTTTTAATAATATTGAATTATAATTTTAAAAAGTAGTTATGAAAGTTTTTAATAATGTTGAATTATAATTTAAAAAAATATTTTCTGAAAGTTATAAAGGATTAAAGTTTTGAATGTGAGTATGTATTTTGATTTTTTTTTAATAATGTTTGAATCATAATTTTAAAAAGTGGTCGTGAAAATTATAATGGAGTAAAGTTTTGAATGTGGGTATGTATGTATAAATATATGTTGTAGTATTTTATGGGTTGATTATAATAATTGTATGAATTTATTACATAATATTTATGTATAATTGGTTGTTTGATTTAATGTTGATTGGTTTTTAATATGGTTTGTTTTAATTTGTAGGTAATTTATTTGTTTTTTCTTAGCATTATTTATAATTGAGATAATAAGTATAGAATTTTGAAGAAAAATTTAATGATAAAGTTTGAAATTATAACTTTTTTAGATGAATATAAGAATTGGAAAATACAGTTATTGAACATCTATTTTTTTATAAGTGTGAAAGGATATTATGTCTAATTAAATCAATCATCGCATTAGTTTTTAACTCATTACAATTTTTTATTTATTTTTCTAGATCAAATAATGACTAAATAAAACATGTATATATCTAAAAACAATAGACTTTTTGTTATATCAAACGTATAGTCTCATAAGAAATATTTTGAACAAGTAGACATTTTAGTCAACAAGTAATTTTCACAATGTAGTATTTTTCATGTAAGCCTTTGACATAGGTTGGACTTTTAGGTTTGTGCGCATAATACTTATATATAATTGGTTGTTTGATTTAGAGTTGATTGACTTGTAATTTGATTTGTTTTAATTTGTCCGTAGTTTATTTATTTTTTTCTTAGCATTACTTATAGTTGAGATGATAACAATTTGTAATTTGAAATAAAAACTTAATGATAAAGTTTAGAAATTATATTTTTTCTTGATGAATATAAGAAATATAAAATACAATTATCGAACGTCTAATTATTCATAAGTGCAATAGGATATTAAGTCTAGTTGAATCAATAATGACATTATATTTTTAACTCATTACAAATAAAACCTTTTTCTAAATCAGATAATGACTAAATAAAACATGTAAATCTTTAGAAATAATAGATTTTTTTTATATTAAAAATTTAGTCCCATAAGAAATATTTCATAATTTTATTTGAATGACAAATATTGCAATAATTGAACAAGTAGGTATTTTAGTCAACAAGCAATTTTTGCAATGTAGTATTTATCATGTAAGGCATTGACATATATTGAATTTTTGGGTTTGTGCACATAATACTTATATATAATTTGTTGTTTGATTTGGAGTTAATTGATTTGCAATTTGATTTGTTTCAATTTGCGGGTAATTTTTTTGTTTCTTTTTTTAGCATTATTTTTAATTGAGATGGTGACAATACAATTTGGGAAATAAATATAATGATAAAGTTTTGAAATTATAACTTTTTGTAGATGAATATAAGAATTAGAAAAATACAATTATTGAACATCTAATTTTTCAAGGAAAAGGATATTATGTCTAATTGAATCGATGACCACCTTAGCTTTTTAACTCATTGCAGATAAAAACCTTTTTCTAGATCAAATAATTACTAAATAAAATATGTAAATCTTCAAAAGTAATAGATCTTTTCTTTATATAAAAAGAATAGTCCCATAAGAAACATTTCATAATGATATTTGAATGACGAAATAGATATTTCACTAGTTGAACAAGTAGGCATTTTAGTCAACAAGCAATTTTTGAAACATATAGTATTTTTCATGTAAGCCTTTGACATAGATTAGATCTTTAGGTTTGTGCACATAACTTGATGAGATATTTATGACTAAATTTGCACTTCCATTTAGTGTTGAGGAAGGAAACTAAAAATATTTTGGGAAGGAGGGATATATTTGTTTTAAGGGGAGGAATGGAAAATGATGGGAGGAGAGCCAATGACACCACTTAAAATAAAGTATATAGTTTTGTAGTACATAATTTAAATGTTAAATTATGGTTGACCAAAGAATTCACAAAATTAAGAAATTGCTTGAATGTAATGCCCGCCAAAATACCCTAGAGAAAACTAACTAACTAACAAGAAAATATAGAGAATTTTTTTTAATCCTAATTAACATATATAACTTAAATAAATATAAACACTACCTAGGCATGATTACATACTCAACTCAAACATGATAATAAGAACATAAGTACGCAAGCAAAAATATCTACATCACTTAGATCAACCTTCCCTAGGGTATCTCAACACCATCACTTAACATGACACAAAGAATATAAGAATCATCATAAAACTCTACAACATCTCTTCCTACAATAACAATTTGTAGCTAAATCGTGGAAAAGTAGCCATTAATCTAATCCATCATATTTTCATGAGGTATATCCCATCAACTTAATCCATTTCCTAGAAGATAAATCCATACAAATCGAACACATATATCACATCACCATTACACATGATATAAATAACATAGTCTATTCCAACAATGAACCACAACTCTATTTACAAGAATAGCAATCATCTAGGATACAAAGCAAGTCTTACAAGACTATTTTTTTCTTACAATATTCCTAGTGATCATTTCTACTAAGTGTGTGTGTGAAAAGTGGACCTCTATCTGTATCTGGAATACACAACACTTCAATTAAGTCATTAGATGCATGGTTAGTAAATCAATAATCAATGAATAATAAACCATTACAAAGCGACCCATTGCATTCTAGTAGATGCGAGTTTAGACTGCTCTCAGATTGCTAAGCTATCTAGTGACTAGACAACACCTAAACGAAGGATTTTTAAAATCTATATGAGCATAAATTTAAGCTAGATGGATGCAAGATTTAAGCTAGATATGCAAGATTAATCTAACATGATTTAAGCAATATATGAATATTTAAGTTAAATGATTTAAAAAATATGAAATAAATAATATGCAATATCTCAATGAAAATTCTCAATGAACCTAGAGCAAAAACAACATAATAACAATACATTCTTCGGGATTTTTGAATGAGAGATGAGAGCCTGAATTTATAGAAAATTCAGAAAGAAACCAAAGGTTGAGATCAAATGATGATGAGCGGTCAAGATTTTCCAAGAGGAAGCACAATCCAAGTGAATTGATGTGGTTGGATGCTTTTCTTAGTTTTAAAGGAAATTGAACTAAAATTAAGATAAAATCAAGAAAAAACTGATTTATTCTCTATTTCATTCAATTTTAATATTTAATTGTTTTAATTGCTTTCTTTGAAATTATTTATCAATATTTAATTTGTTTTTTTCAAGATTATCTCCAATTGATTTCTTTTCTCAAATTTTTAATTATTTTTTGGTCAATTAATTCCTTTTTTGATTTATTTCCATTTTTGAAGATTTGTGCTCATAATTTCCAATTCCTCTTTCTTGATTTGTTTCCTTTTTTGAAGATTTATGATAATTTTTATTTATTTTTCAAATTAATTCCTCTTTTTGATGATTTAATGGCAAAATGATTTATTTAATTAAATATGCTAGGATATTCAATAAAATAAATAAGATAATTGTTTAAAATGATCTACTTGGAATGCTCAATTAATATTTAATTAATATTGGTTGATTAATTTTGTCATGTGACATTGATGATTAAAGAAATAATTGTGTGCTCAAGATTTATTTAATTGCCTTTGGTTAGGACCTTGGTGATGTTGTCGAGATTAGGGGCCCATGGTTTAGATGACCATTTTTAGGGTATTACATTTGCCCCTCTTTGAATTAATGTGCGAGTAGCGTGTTGGTTCAAAGAATAGTTGATGTCTAGGAGATACCAATTATGAACTTGATTGATCACAAACTAGATGAAAAGCGAGGTGTTTAGCTTGTTTCAAAGTGACGAAGTTGAATGAAGTCTAATTAAAGCGATATTGTTCCTAAACTTGATTGAACTTAGGAACGATAGAAAACAAAGATATCGAACTTGAACTTGATTGATCAAGAAGCAGATCTTATTGATCTAGAACTTAATTGATCTAGACACAGTGAGTGATGATAAAAAATCAATCTTGAACTTGATTGATCAAGACATGATGAGCGAAGATAAACTGTCCAGCTTGATCCAAAGCGACAAATACTAAACACCTGCTCAGATTGAGTGTGATCAAAGATACTCTTTAAACCCTCGATTGAGTTTAAACGAATAATCAGCTTGATGAAAAGCGATGAAACTGATTAACGTTAAGAGATTTGATTCAGATAAAAAACAAATATCAGCTTGATTTGAAGCAATGAAACTGATATGCCCCTAGCGATTCATTTGATTCAGATGATCGAGAGATCTCAACTTGATAAAAAGCGATGAAGTTGAGATGCCCCTAGCGATGAGGATTTGATTGATTTTCTTTAGTTGAAAAAGATGTTTTGCTCGACTTTCGATGAAGATTTGAAAATTTTCTTGACATTTGAAGATGTGAGGTCATAAGGTCACGAGTATGCCCTCTTGAGAGAGAAATCGAAAGATAGAGAGGGTACATGATGATTATAGGGAATTTTTAGCGATGATAAGTTATTTTGAGCACAAATTGATTCAGAGGAATTTTTGAAAATTTTGCGAGAAATTGAGCACAAAGTTGATTTGTAGAAATTAAATTGAGATTCAGCGTTGATTCATGAGAAATTGAGCACAATTAGAAGAGAGAATGAGCTTTTGATGAAAAGAGCGCTAAGTGGTCCAAAAATTGTGAAATTTCGATGAGAGAGTTGACACCAGATTTTGATTTCGATCCCGAAAATGGACTCAGGACAGCCGATTTACGAGCTCTTGATTTGATTTCATCGTACTTGTGTTGATTGATTATGAGATGTTGTTCTATATGCTTTATTCTATATGTATGCATATCTTTTCAGTATGGATCTATGAATGCAAATGGAATATGGATGTTTATTTTTGTTTCTTTTCATATGCAAATAAATGAATGTGTAATGAGGAGAATGAGTAATGCAAATTTTTCATTTTTCTATGCAATAAGATGAATTCAAATAAGTATAAAATGAAATGTATGGATCTATAGAAGATGCTCATGTATGCAGCTAACATCTCAATACACAAGTACTCGATCAGACAAATGATGAAAAGATACCACTTAGCAAAGAAATGATGATGTTTCCAACTCTCATGCAGAAGACAAAGAGATCATTGTTACCATACCGAAATCACTCTAAATTTACGAGATGCAGAATCAAATGCAAGATGAGATGCAATCCTAAACCTAGTCACTAGATTTTGAAAGGCTTAATTGTCATCATTGAGCATTTTACAATCATAGCAAGCATAATAGAGTTCATTTCTTTGCATTAGCAATATTAATTATCTTGTCCGCAATGACCCTTTTTCGTTCATATCCTTGGACAGATTTCGCAGGGACCTGGATTGCATGATAAAGAAATTCCCTCAAAACAGACAAAGAAATGATATGGACCTCCCTGTAGCATTCAAATAAGTGGAGTCGAGGTATGTGAGGTGATTCCACCTTGATGTGAAGGCTCTTATCACAAACACCCAGCTAATTTAGATGTTTCCAGATCATTGGGATCATTCCTTCAAGCAGAAAACAAAGAAGATATTATGCCCCCAATCCTTGCTCCTCTTAGTCAAGATAGACTTCCTCGAGTTACTCAGAGGGATAATAATCGAAAACCAATATAAAAGACAACACACAAAGAAAATTTTTATGCATAGCTCAAACTGTTTAGTGATTGTTTCTCATTATGTTGTTTTGATTGTTAACTCAGTGATAAAACTCTTCAGTAGTCAGGAGACAGGTAACTGACTCGGAGTGGACGACCAGGTTTCACTGACATAAGGTTGACTTGGTTGATACTTCTTAGGACATGTAATGTGCTCTTGTCGATTACCTAAGACTAGGACATATGATTTTTTTTTAATTTCTTCAGGACTTTTTCTGATTTTTAGGATTTTTTCAGGACTTTTTCTGATTTTTATGATTTCTTCAGGACTTTTTATGATTCTTAGGATTTTGTTCAGGACTTTTTAGGATTTTTAGGATTTTTTAAGGATTTTTTCTGATTTTTAGGATTTCTTCAAGACATTTTATGATTTTTAGGATTTTTTAATGTTTGCCCCTAGTGTCTAGCAAGGCAAAAGGGATTTTGAGTACATGAATGGATAAGCGAATGATGGTGGACGCTTTCAAGGACTATCTCATAATGTTAATCCAGCATAGGGACCAGATATAGAAATGTACAACAAGGATTTTAGTGATGTAAAGCAAGGATTTTAGCAATGCAAAGAAATAATATAGCGCAATGAAGTAAGGATATAGCGTAACGAAGCCATATGGTCCAAATAAGTGGCCATGTCAAGAGGTTTGTGGAAAACATGTTTTTGCATTTTGTCCATGGTGTTGATCAAGATCTAGATAGGGGACAAATAGGATAATCAAGATCAAAGGTGGTAATGAAGGATGTAAGCGAGCAATGGATAGGAGCTAAAGGGTGTGGATCAAGTGCAATATATAGGACATACAAAACTTGTAAAGATCCTTAACCTTGTCAAGATCAAAGGTGGAAAAGGGATATGAATGTAGATAGAGCGAATGAAAGATAATGGAGGATGAAGGATAATGGAGGATGAAGGATAATGGAGGAAGAAGGATAATAGATGGATGCACATGGATGGAACTTGCCCCCAGTGTAAAGTGCAAAAGGATAATGGATTACGCATGATGCCTTTTTGCCAAGTTTTCATCATGGTACTTGCCCAAGGCGCCACAAGAAGTGGTTTTCACTCGTGGACGAAATTATTTCTCATTACTTTTTTTCTGTTTTGTTTTTTTTTTCATTTTTTCATCATTTTTTTTTTCTTTTTTCTTTTTGAAAGATATTGGAGGCATGATAGGGGATGGAAGAAGGACACCAGCGTCTCGCTTCTTTGGATGGTACCCTTAGAATATAAGTTGCAATAGACCATGGCTATGAAGGTATGCTCAAAGATGTTGGCAGGATAATGAAATGAAACTAGGGCAAGGATTTATGCAAATGATTGGATAAGAGGGATGGAAGGGTGAAAAAGACCTTTGGATAATGGATGGGATGTTGGAAGAATTGTGTATGGCTAGATGGAAATGTCGGAAAGATCAAAATTGGCACACACCTTGAGGGATGGTGGACATATGGAGGAGAAGTGAATCTCAGATTTTGAGATTTGGATGGAGGAAAGGTTATATATTTTGGGGCATAAGAACCCAAAATGGATGAAGGAGGTGATGGATAAATATATTTGGAAGGTTCAGATTGAGGAACAACAATTTTGGATGCCAATTTTGATTTGTCTTTAGACTGTTGTACTTCAAGCAACCGCTTAGGGATCCACATGGTTTTTGATTTTTCATGCTTTTGTAGTTCCTTAGAGTGCATTGCTTGTACAAGTGCCTTAGGAACCCATATAACTTTTGACTTTTCTTCTTTCTTTATGGGCCTTTGTGGCGATTTGTATTTTTCTTTTTCTTTTTGGATCATATTTTTCTTTGTTTTGACATGTCGATTAGATGGGACATGTTGATCCTTGAATACATGTGGATTACTTGACTTATGACTTTTATGCTTGGAATCCAAATTGCTTGGAGGGAGATGCGTGGATAGATAGGAACGATATGGAGGTCTTTTAGATGGATGGAAGGTACTTGAAGATGTGTGCCTTTGTTGATCCCGCATAAGGGATGGAGGGATATAGGGACCTAGAATGGATGGAAGGTGCGAAGGAGAAGGTATGTATTTGGATTTAACTATAGAAATGTAGGATTTATGAGAGATACCAACATCTTGAGAAATGTCCCTGAGGCCATGACCTTTAACTTTTTCTTTAATATGGAGGGGTTCTTTCTTGTTGAGATCTACCCCTTTGCCTTTATAAATATTTTAACTTGTAGGATACACTTTGCTTTGGAAAGAAGGCGTGAGTCCATTATGAGATGGAGGTGGAATGTAGGGAATGATAGGATAATAAGAGGGATTTGTAGGCATGATGGATCCTTGAGGTGAATATGGAGGATTATGACAAGGAGATGAAGGGATACTTTGATCTTGACATGGATGAGGACCATTGGATAGGGTGTTTGACTCTTCATTTTGAATAGGATTGTTTGAAAAGGTGGAAGAGGCATCATGATCTTGCTTAGGAAGTGGATTAGGAATGGGATTTGGAAGGATGCTTTGCTCGTGAGATGGAAGGGGGTCATCTTGGAAGAAATGGAAAGGTATAAGGGGATCATCATGGGATTCCAGTGAAATAGGATCTTTTTCAATCATTAGATGGGATTGAGGAGTTTTGGTATCTTGATCTTGATTTATGATAGGAATTGTTTCTTCATTTTTCAAATTATCCTCTTGACATGGAGTCACTTCTAAGGAAGGGATAGGATTTTGTATAGGCATAGGGGATTCTTGGAAGGTCTCTATATTTTGGCATAATGGGGAAGCATTTTGAGTGGGACTCTCTGGAGTGGGTACGTTTGGAATTGAAGTGTATGATGGCATAGGATCTAGGATTTTTAAATCTTTAGAGGAACTTGTATTAGTTTTGGGATTAACTTGGATTTCAATAGGAGATAGCCCTTGAAGGTAAACATGAGAAGTTTCATTGTTTGAAGGTGATGGTATGGATTGTTTCTAAGAAGTTTTAGGAGATGAAAGAATTATGGAAGAGATGGAGGCCACATATGGAGCCTTGCTAGACATAGGTTCATGATTTTGATTATGCTTAGAAGTAGTTCCTTCTTTTTTTTTAGGTGAGTCATTAAGATCTTCAATTTCAATGACACCATCATCAAGGAGATCTTGAATTTTATGTTTTAATTCCATACACATTGAAGTCTTATGTTTTTTATGCCTATGATATACACAGTAACTACTCAAAACTGCACATCCCCATGTGATCTTTTTAGGCAATATGATAAGATTGTTCTTAATAAGCTCTTCCAAAGCTGACTCAATAGATTTCCCCAAAGGTGTAAACTGTCTATCTAGGGAATAGATGTCTTTTTGTCTTGGTGAAGGTGTTTTGTGATCTTGTATGAGATTTGGTCTTTGATTGTCAATTACTTTTTGGTATTCGCTTGTCAAATCACATAATCGTTTTAGCATTCCTTGAAGTTTCTCACTCTTGATATCATATATTTGTTTTTCAAATGGAGTCATTGATTTATTTTGTTGGATTTCCATGTCATATATTTCTTCCTTGATATCTTGAAGCATTTGAGCAAAGGTAGCCATGGGAATTGGAGCTAAGGTATCCATGAGATTCTTACTTTTGTCAAAAAAAAAATTAGAAGAGCTTCTGGTTTGAATAGGCATTTACAACTGACAAGACCAAGAGCTAGATGTGTTGCAGAAGTCAAGATCAAATTGTAGCTAGTTGTTCATTTAACGTAGTGATTGAGTGAAGTTACTAAGATCTGGTTTGGTTTTAGGAATGATATATCCCGTGTAAGACGTTATCTAAGTTAACTTAGGTTTGATAAGATGTTTGTTTGAACTAGCTTTAGAGATGATCGACAAAATCATGCAACACAACGACAGGGGTACACTATCAAGGTTTTTATGCTCAGGAGGATGATAACTAGTTTTATGCTCGTTGTAGACTATTTTGGACAATTTTGATTGTTTTGACTGACAAGATTAGGAATCCGTACGACAGAGGATTGGACAAAGACGAGATTCTGACAGACAAAGTTTCAATGACTGACGACTACCAGTTTTTGATAAGGACTAAGTTTCAATGACTGACAAAGACCAGTTTGGACACGGACAAAGTTTATCACTAAATTATTTGATATTGTTTGATTTGTTTTCTCCAGTTTCAGTATTTCATTTTCAGTTTCAAGGATGAAAACATAGAAAACACGCAAGATAAATAACAATTCAATCACAACACGCTAACCCTATGGAAGTTGGCTTAGAGAAGAAAACCTTTGCTTGCTAACTTAGGTACACACCCAATAGCTAATCAGAATACAGTCATTGAGTCTCACATAATGGATTCTCAACATCATATTAGCCGACTCCAAATGCTAATGGGGGCACGATATGGCAAGTGTCTTGGGAGAGTTACTATCTCTCTTGCACAAAGATTATCCCTCTTTCGGAGGTGAACCAGGTAGCTTCTATCTTATAGTTATTAGTTAGGAATTATGTTTGAAATTACCACTTGAAGTCATGCAAGCATGATTGAGGCCTATAGCACAACAAGGCACCAAAACAAGATGTAGTCACGTAAACGTGATTGAGACTGAGAGGCCCTACAAAATGTTTAATATGAGAGATCTCAAAGAGAAAACTCAAATAAACCCATCCTCTGAGACTTTAATCACCAGAGGCCTATTTATTATAGTGAGTTGGAATGCTTAGGTCCAACTGTACTCACTTGGGTCATTCTCATAGGGTGATTACTTTTTCCCACTGTGACAGGCCCGCTAAAGGTACACAAATCTCAAAACTTAGAAAAAAAGATTTGAGGGTCTAGATTTCTGATTGTCTATAAAAGACAAGAGCATACTCTCCTACCTCTTTGATTTTTTTGAAAACATGAAAGACGGATTTGTTCTTTAACCAGATAGCAATTTAAGTGCCTAAGAAAATACTAAATGAATACACAATGTTTAGTTGATTCTCCTTAGGCAACCTACAAAACCAATATGTCAATAGTCATTTTCTTCTTGATTCTTTGGTAGGAATATGTTTGATTGATAGATTCTTTGACAAGCGTCCTGCAAACATTAAAAGCCCAAAATTAGTTTCCAAAATAATATAAAAAAAGTCATCAAAAAAAAGTTCTATCATGCAAACTGTAAATTAAACTAATCTAATAAGAATTTCCATTTTTTATGACTATCCTAGTTTTGACAGTTTTGATAGTACTGCACTCGGTCATTTTAACTTTTTAACCAGAGATAATTTGGACAATCGCTTCGGTGGAAATGTGGAAATCTTGGTTTTACACCACATATTAAAATTTGGGTTAGATCTAACCGTGAAATAAAAAGTTATGCCCTCCGAACAGAGATCATTTTTTACTATCATAGAAGAATAAGTAAAATGATAGTACTGCACTCTGTCATTCCTAACTTTCCAACCAAACATTCATAGGAAAATCTCTTCAGTGAAAATGTAGAAAACTTGGTTTTTAACAACATATAAAAAATCAGATTAGATCCAACGATTCAATAAAAAGTTATGCCCTCTAAACTGAGACCATTTTTTACTATAACAGAAGAACAAGCAAAAAAGAAAGATTTGCATTTGCAAATTTAGCACATGTTTATTAGTTATAAAAACCAAACATTAAATTTGTTCAAGAAACATTAGAAATCTTATAGTCGTGGGTTTGAGCTCCACGGTGGGTGCCAAAAATGTGTGTGTGAAAAGTGGACCTGTATCTGTATCTGGAATACACAACACTTCAATTAAGTCATTAGATGCATGGTTAGTAAATCAATAATCAATGAATAATAAACCATTACAAAGCGACCCATTGCCTTCTAGTAAATGCAAGTTTAGATTTCTCTCAGACTGCCAAGCTATCCAGTGACTAGACAACACCTAAACGAAGGATTTTTAAAATATATATGAGCATGAATTTAAGCTAGATGGATGCAAGATTTAAGCTAGATATGCAAGATTAATCTAACATGATTTAAGCAATATATGAATATATTAAGTTAAATGATTTAAGAAATATAAAACAACTAATATGCAATATCTCAATGAAATTCTCAATGAACCTAGAGCAAAAACAACATAATAACAATACATTCTCTAGGATTTTTGAATGAGAGATGAGAGCCTGAATTTATAGAAAATTCAGAAAGAAACCAAAGACTGAGATCAAATGATGATGTGCAGTCAAGATTTTCCAAGAGGAAGCACAATCCAGGTGAATTGATGTGATTGGATGAGTTTCTCAGTTTTAAAGGAAATTGAACTAAAATTAAGATAAAATCAAGAAAAAACTGATTTATTCTCTATTTCATTCAATTTTAATATTTAATTATTTTAATTGCTTTCTTTGAGATTATTTATCAATTTTTTATTTATTGTTTTCAAGATTATCTCCAATTGATTTCTTTTCTCAAAATTTTAATTCTTTTTTGGTCAATTAATTCCTTTTTTGATTTATTTCCATTTTTGAAGATTTGTGCTCATAAATTCCAATTCCTCTTTCTTGATTTGTTTCCTTTTTTGAAGATTTATGACAATTTTTATTTACTTTTTCAAATTAATTCCTCTTTTTGATGATTTAATGGCAAATTGATTTATTTAATTAAATATGCTAGGATATTCAATAAAATAAATAAGATAACTGTTTAAAATGATTTACTTGGAATGATCAATCTATTAAATAAATATTTAATTAATATTGGTTGATTAATTTTGCCATGTGACATTGATGATTAAAGAAATAATTGTGTGCTCAAGATTTATTTGATTGCCTTTGGTTAGGACCTTGGTGATGTTGTCAAGATTAGGGGCTCATGGTTTAGATGACCATTTTTAGGGTATTACACTAAGATCATAGAAAATATCTATTTAACTAGTCATTATGCATATATACAATTACATCTCAATCTACTTGTATGCTACAGGTTCATTTTAGAACACAAAATCCAAATGTTCCTAATCATTATTCCCAACCATCAATTATCCATGCAATTCCAAACACCAATTCTAAAGCATAATCTTTTCCCATTCTCTAATAGAAGATTTCACACAAGTCTAAAGCATAATTCTCAATTCAATAACATAAGATACACATA
This sequence comes from Cryptomeria japonica, assembly GCF_030272615.1. Lineage (NCBI taxonomy): Eukaryota > Viridiplantae > Streptophyta > Pinopsida > Cupressales > Cupressaceae > Cryptomeria > Cryptomeria japonica. The sequence continues at coordinate 774,303,452 of NC_081409.1, read as the reverse complement.
TTTCTAATCCAATTAGCATCTTTTGTTCAACCATGAAACTCAATCTCTAATTACATGAATAATGGATATCCAAGATACATTATATAACTAGCAAGGTTACAACAACACTCCCACTACAAGAACCATAGTCTCTATCTACTATTTCAAAATCCAAATTACATATGATTATAATGGAGTCTTCCAATTATAAAGATACATGATAATCTACTCCAAGAAATCAAAATCAAGCTAAAGAGATAAGAATCCATGCCCAGGCACTTGAACATCCAACAAAGAGGAAAATCTCATTGGAAGAAGGCATCAAACCACCCGACCATGTGAAACCATAAGGAACCACCCTTCATGCTCCAGAGAATGACATAGGATCCCACACACACTCTAGGTCTAGACTGACAACCAACAACCAAAGGACATAAACATAATAACAACCTCAACTAAAAACATCCACATGAATAATAATCCAAATCACATCAGAAGGCTAAATCAAAAGCATAAGAATCCCAGAGGCATCTCAACAAAACAAGGCATAAGGAACTAGGACCTACATGTAGGGAAGAGTGTCATCGCATGCTATCACCACATAACAACAAAGGGAGATCCTGGGATCTCTGTCCCGATGCCCATGATATTCATGTGGAACCATCTTAATATTTGAGAAAATCAAGGGAGTTCAATTTGTCTAGATCACCAAGGCCTTCCCAAAGCTCATCTCGAGTCTATGCTAGCACTCCAGGGCCATGAGTTGGGGAACCACAAAACCATTTCTTATCTTATTAATTTGAATCACTACTACCCATCCCACCTAGGATTAATTTATTAAGTTGTCACTTGTTTACATAACAAAACTCCCTGTATCGCATCAAAATGGTTAGTCAAGATTAGTAATCAATATTAATTAAAACCATCTTAAAAGCGGTATAAAGAAAGATTAAGCATATAAAAACATGAATGAGAAAGCATGATTAAACCAATATAACTTCCCTCATGATGCTCCCAATGTCATGATTATTCCTTGTCCTCCTTGTCTCCACGAACCGCATTGCTTCGAGGTTGTCAAATGAAGAGTGGGAGATTGAGTAGGGTTAAGTGTGCAATGCTCTCAACTAGCATAACAACATGGATGATGGATATAGATATGATAGATCAAAATGGGCATTATGACTATGCTATGATGAAAAGTTGATGTAGGAGCATCCCCGGTTCATTGCAATCTTGCATCAACAAAACAAAAAACATTTTCCTTTCTATTTTGTTTTCTGTTTGCAGTTTTAGTTTTCCTTTCTATGTGTCCCAATTTTGGCTCATCGGATCCTGTGGAGTTGGATTCTACTTGAAGACTTGATCATCTTTCTTTCTTTCTGGCTGCATCGCTTTTGGATCATTTTCCGATAAGATATCGCTACCAGTTTCTATGATAGTTTCTTGTTACCAGTTGTTCCTGTGTTACCAGTTGCCTGGACCTATTTTGGTGATCTATTAGAACCCCTTCTGAAGCTTGCAGAGCCTTGCGCATTGATTCCAATGTTCCTTGGCATGTGGTTGACCTTTTCCTGTGATCTACGTTTCATCCTTTAGATTTTTCTAGAGGAATATCTTGGTAGAGGCCGACCTTGTTATTTTACATGTTAGGTCTTATTCTTCAGTTTTTGATCCCTTTTGGGCCGACTAGATCATTTGGATCTATATATATAATTGTAATTGCACATTAGAAGGTAATCAATAAGAGAATCAAGTAGCTAGACTGTGCGTAGAAGATAGATCTTAAGATTCAAGGTCCCGGTTGTGACCTATTCTACCTAGCCTATGAGCCGATATGTTGTAACCCAGTTGTTACCAGTTGGATGTAATCAAATGTCAGGCAATAAAACAATCTATTCTACATTACCTCCATCATATCTTTGTGTTTTTGTTGTGTTTACTCCTTCTGACTAGTCTGGATTGATCTCTTTGAGGTCCCTCCTCATCGGTGACTACTTCAAGTGGTATCAGAGTGAAATTTCATTCTGGAGGTTGCTTGTCCTAAAATTTTATTGTAGGGTGGTGGATTGCGGATCTGACCTGCAGCTGTAGAGGATTAGTGTGAACGATGGTGCGAAGAGGAGCTAGGAATGGTGGAGTGCATGGGAATGCAAACCATGTTGTGATGGAGATGTTGCAAGGAATAGCAGCCCGGTTAGAAGCCATGGAGACAACCCAGAGAAGAGGCCGGCATATTGAAGATGTAAGTGAAGATGAAGGAGAAGAAGCCCTGGTAGAACAAGAAAACCTGCCGGTAATTGATCCGGATGAGGAAAGGTTTTTAAGGGTTTTGAGTAGGGTGAATACTAAACCTCATTTTACACCACCAGAATATGATGGGAAGTTGGATTCAGATGAATGATGGATTGGATCTTGGAGATGGAGAAGTATTTTGATTTTGAAAACACTACATAAGAGAGGAAGGTGAAATATGCATGTACTCGGTTGAAAGGTCATGCATGTCCTTGGTGGGAGAATTTGTAAGTTGATAGACAAAGAAAAGTTAAAGAGAATATTAAGACATGGGATCGGGTGATTGCTAAGTTGAAATCAAATTTTGTGCCAGCGAATTACCAAGTGAATCTGTTCTAGAAATTGCAGAATTTGAGACAGAAGGAATCTAGTGTGAAGGAGTACAACGAAGCATTCTACAAGTTAAATATCAGATCTAAACATGTTGATGATGAAGTTGTAAAGTTGCAAGATATTTGAATGGAATGTGGATGTCTACAAGATGAATTGAGTATGATCAAATTGGAGAGTGTTGAAGAGGCTTACCAATATGCCCTAAAGGTAGAAAAGAAGTTAAACAAAAGACATGAGCAGAGACAAAGAGGTAGAGGTGGAAGTTTTACCACAGGAATATTTCAAGGAGGAAGAGGATATACCGGAGGAAAAGGAACCAGTACAGATCAAAACAAGGATAGGGAAGTGGGCAAAGAAGGTAATTCATACCAGAAGAATGATAGAAATTTCTACTGGAGGAGAGAATCAGATGGTTACTAGAATGAGAATTTTGGAAGACAAGACAAGAGGACATTCAGAGGAACCTGATTTAAGTGTGGAGGAGAAGGACATCATGCATTCAAGTGTAAGAAGATAGAAACTACCGAAAGAGCAGTAGTGGTGGAAGAAAACCCCATCGGATCAAATATTAAACTGGAAGATGGAGAACTGTTGATGATGAGGAGAGATTTGTGTCATACCGGAGGAGAGGAAGAGCCTTTGCAAAGGAAGAATTTGTTCAAGACAAGATGTAAGGTGTCCAGTAAGTGTTGTAAAGATTTTATTGATAGTGGTAGTTCAGATAATCTTGTTTCAGAAGAGATGGCAAATAAGTTGAAATTGGAGAGATTGAAACACCCTAAGCCTTATCAAATAGCATGGATTCAAGATGAACATAAGTTGTTAGTAAGTGAGCAATGTTTGGTGAATTTAAAAATTTGGAATTATCATGATGAAGTCTTGTGTGATATTATGCCTATGGATATTTTTCATGTTTTGTTTGGTAGACCTTGACAGTTTCATAGATAGGAAGTACATGATGGGAGGAAGAATACATACACTATGTTGGTATTTCAATAGAAAGGAGATTGTTGATATTCATTAAGGATATTGAGAAGGTTGTTGAAGATTATTTGATATAACTAAAAAAGGATGATAACTATCTTTATAACATTATTTTGTCATTGATGTCAAGAAATTGATTTTCTGATTTAGTATGATGTTGCCATATCTTGAGAAGATTGATTTGAAGAGAATTAAGATGTCGATAAAAGACACAGAAAGAATGTGGTAAGAAAGAAGAGAAATAAGATATTCAATGAGAAACTATTACCGAGTTAGACAATGATGAGATCATGATGTTTAGATTGTTTTGATATCCTACATATGTTGTTGATTGTAAGGTTAATACTATACTATGTCACCAAGCAAAGAACCTAGTCGGTAAACCCTAAGGAACCTAGTCGGTAAACCCTAAGGAACCTAGTCGATAAGCCCTAAGGTTATCAATATCAGTTAATGACGGCGGAATGTCTACCGAGTAAAGTTTAGTATTTACCAAGTTGCAACCGAGTAATGACAGATCGCATTGGATGGATAAAAGCATTATTTAATGAAGGATGCTGATAAGCTGGAGATGTATAAATGATTGGTATGTCACACATGAAGTTTGTTAAGGATCTATGGCAATGGAAGATCGACAAGAAGATCTAGAGCTCAGATTAAACCGCAATAACCTTGTGCAAGTTCCAAGAAAGGAATGCAAGTCCCAAGGTGAGGTAAAACATTTTCAGATTGAAGGATGCTTTGAACCTAGTAAAGATTGAAGATCTGATGGCTAAGATTGATCATGGGAAATGTGATCAACGAGATTTAGTGGTTAGCAAATTGTTTATAAATAAGAAATTATTGATGAACAATGTATGCGGGCAAGTGTAAGCACAGGGATGCTACATAGTGATTACCGAGCATAGAAGCTTGAAGACCTATTTGAATAACAAAGTAAGGAGCCCAACGCAGGGACAAGATAAGTCCTATGACAAGATTGTTTTGAGCAAAATAGAATCTGCTTTAGCATTTTAGATATAAAGTTGCAGATATATTTTATTACTGTTATTTTGTAAGTGACAGAAAATCTCTTAACTGAGTGGACTTAATAGTCTTATTTGTAAACCCTCTAGCAAGGTAACATTCTAATTGAGTGTTTGAAATCCTTTGACAAGGTCACTTCTAACAAAGTGAAGATCTTAACAGATCTGAGGTAAATCCCTTAACCGGGTCACATCTAGCAATGTGTTTGTAATCTTTAACAGGATTTGCTTTTAACCGAGCATAATCTAGAAGAGTATATTTCTTAGTGGGTCCGAAATCCCACAGTGGTTTTTCCCTATTTGGGTTTCCATGTTAAATCTGGTGTTATATGTGTTATGATGATTATGTGTTTATGAGTTTGCATGTTTAGCAGTTTTTTATTATATTGCTGAAGTATAAGTTACAAGGTGGAATCTGTTGATTTTATGGAAGATTAAGTTTGTATGATTCACCCCCCCCCCCTCTCATCTTGTTAGCTATTGGCATCAAAAATTTACAATTGGTATCAGAGCTTTGGACTCCAGAAGAAAAGTTTAAAGGTACTTGAGGCAAAGATCCGAAGATGTATAAAAGGGATGCACTAAAGCTGAACAAGTCAAGTTTCTCCACATGGCAGAAAAGGATGAAGCTGCATTTATCAGGAGTTGGAGAAATGCAACATATTATTTGGAGAATGGTTACATACCACCAAGCACCAACCCGATGACCTTGGAAGAGATAAAGGCAAAACAAGAACATATTCAAGCTATGATTGAAATAACATCAACATTGACCGACTCAGAATTTAATGATCTAGAAGGCAGCAATGATACAAAAGCAATGTGGACTAAGCTCATATATGTGTATGGTGGTGATGAACATGTCCAAAGAGAAAAAGTAGATAGTCTAAGAGGACAACTTGAATCCATGAGAATGAATGAAGGTGAGAACATAACCCAATACAGTACAAGGTTAAAGGAGACTATCAACCAAATTAAAGGAGCAGGAGGAACTATTGAAGAAAAGGATGTAACAAGTAAGTTGTTGAGAACCCTTCTACTTGCTTCTGCCATTCAAGTCTCTGCAATCAATGAACTAAGGTCTGTACCTAACATGCCAATTTATTTGGATGCTACTATTGGTAAGCTACATGCATTTGAGTTAAGTAATTTTGATAACAGTGGGTCTTCGGTAAATAAAGTAGAATCTGCATTCAGTTCTTTTCATATTGGTGAATCTGATGATTACAATGATAGAATGAGTAAGTACTCTGAAGGGAATCACTGTGGAGCAAGTCAAAGATTTCTCAAGAACATGGAAGAAGTGCACAAACTGTATGAGGAAATCTAGAAGCGGGAAGAGTTTGAAGCATTATTAGCCAGAAGGTTACCGAGAGGAAAAGGTAAGTATAAAGGAAAGCTACCTTTAAAATGTTTCAATTGTGATAAAATAGGACATATGGCTTCTAACTACCCTGACAAAGAATCTAGTGAAAAGAGATAATACCAAGATAACAGGCAGAAAGACAACCAATATAGAGGACACCAAGACTTCAGAAGGAGAGATAGAAAGACATGCCTAGTAGCTGATGAGGAATCCAACGATGAAAAATCTGATGAAACGGATGCAAAGGAAGTTGTTTATGTGGCTATTAAAGATGGATCAGATGAAGAAAGGTATGAAGAAAAGGCCCTAATATCTCACATAAATAATAATGATTCTTGGATTATAGACAGTGGATGCTCACATCACATGACAGGTGATAAACACAAGTTTGTTAAATTAGAAGATTATGATGGAGGCTATGTAAGATTTGGTAATGATGCACCATGTCGGGTGAAAGGTAAAGGATCTATAACACTTCTTGACAATGCTAAATGTGATGATGTATACTGGGTTGAAGGTTTGAAATACAATTTGTTGAGTGTAGCATAGCTAAACAATACAGGATACCGAATATAATTTCAAAAAGGAATTGTCAAAGTTCATGACAAGGATGGAAAGTTAGCCACTACCGAGACACAAACAAAAGGTAATACATTTCATCTTGACTCAACTCGGAACAAGTGTCTTTATGCTAAGATAGATGATACCTGGTTATGGCATAAAAGGTTTTGTCATGTAAATTTTGATAATTTGATCAAAATAAGCAAGAAGCACCAAGTAAGAGGTCTACCGAGTCTTGAAAAACCTAAGAATGCTATATGTCGAGGATGCCAAATGGGTAAGATGACAAGATTAAGCTTTACAAGTAAGTCCTACACTTCTAAAGGAATTTTAGATCTAGTACACACTGATCTTTGTGGTCCCATGAAAGTTCAAAGTTATTATGGTGATAAGTATTTCATATTATTTGTTGATGATATTATTTTTTGTGGTAATGACTCCTTATGCAAGAACTTTGGAAATGAAACGAGCAAAGAATTTGAGATGTCATTAATCGGTGAGATAAAGTATTTTATAGGTTTACAGATATTGCAAATGAAAGATGAGATCTTCATTACTCAATCCAAGTACATAAAGGAAATCTTGAGGAAATTTGGAATGGAGGATTCTAAACCAGTAAGTACTCCTATGACTACTAACTGTAAACTATCAAAGAATGACGAATCTGCATCTTTTGATGAGACACTTTACCGATCTATGATTGGGAAGTTGCAATATGTTGTGCACAGTAGACCGGATATAGCACATGCAGTAGGTATTGTTGCAAGATTTTCTGCAGATCCCAAGGAAACCCATATGACAGCAATCAAGAGAATTTTCAGATACTTGAGAGGCACTGAAGATTATGGCTTAGTATATCAAAAAAGGAATGATTTTGATTTAAAAGTTTATACTGATGTTGATTGGGCAGGCAACATAGATGACAGGAAAATCACAAGTGGTGGAGCTTTCTTTTTAGGAGAAAGACTAGTGAGTTGGCTTAGTAAGAAACAAGGATGTATTTCACAGTCAACAACAGAAGCTGAATATGTTGCTGCAGCATTGAATTGTACCAATATAGCATGGATCAAACAACTGTTGGAAGGTATAAATGAGAAATTTGCCGAGCCAGTAACTATATTCTGTGACAATATGAGTGCCATTAACATTTCAAAGAATCCGGTAATGCACTCTAAGACAAAACATATCTCTATAAAGTATCATTATCCCAGAGAAGAAGCTCAAGAGAAGAAAGTTGTGCTGGAATATATTAGTTCAAAGGAGCAATTAGCAGACATCTTCACAAAGCCACTGCCAAGGGACACTTTTGAGTATCTCAGAAGCAAGTTAGGGGTCCTACCCCTATCTTCTACTCACTGACAGAGTTCAGTGAAAGCATCAATTCGATGAATCTACAGAATATTATGTGTGGATTGACGTTGATTTATGCACTATAGAAGGTTTTCTAAAGGTGTGCAGGAAATAGTGAATAGAGACAAGTTGCTCTGACCTAGACTAAGATGATACACAACAAGGCAAATCACTTCACAAAAGAAGAAATCATGATTTAGTTCTTTTACTTTTTGGCATTGTTGTCAAAGGGGTCGAAGACTAAATGGTAAAATCCTAAATGAAGAAGATAACAGAAGACTAATGAAAGGGGGAGAAGATTACAAAAGGAAGAAGACTAAATGCAAGACAACAACTCAGAAGCCTAATGAAAAAGGGAGAAGACTTCAGGAGATTTTAACAGCTCAAGGATAACAGGAGAAGTCTAACAACAAACTGAATCCAAATCAATTTGAATATCTTGCTAGTATTACCATTTAAAAGTTGGTTTTGCCATCAATGCCAAAGGGGGAGATTGTTGATATTCATTAAGGATATTGAGAAGGTTGTTGAAGATTATTTGATATAACTGAAAAAGGATGATAACTATCTTTATAACATTATTTTATCATTGATGTCAAGAAATTGATTTTCTGATTCAGTATGATGTTGCCATATCTTGAGAAGATTGATTTGAAGAGAATTAAGATGTCGGTAAAAGACACAGAAAGAATGTGATAATTAAGAGGAGAAATAAGATATTCAATGGGAAACTATTACCGAGTTAGACAATGATGAGATCATGATGTTTAGATTGTTTTGATATCCTACATATGTTGTTGATTGTAAGGTTAATACTATACTATGTCATTGAGCAAAGAACCTAGTCGGTAAATCCTAAGGTTATCGATATCAGTTAATGAAGGCGGAATGTTTACCAAGTAAAGTTTAGTATTTACCAAGTTGCAACTGAGTTATGACAGATCACATTGGATGGATAAAAGCATTATTTAATGAAGGATGCTGATAAGCTGGAGATGTATAAATGATTGGTATGCCACGCATGAAGTTTGTTAAGGATCTATGGCTATGGAAGATCGGCAAGAAGATCTACAGCTCAGATTAAATGGCAATAACCTTGTGCAAGTTCCAAGAAAGGAATGCAAGTCCCAAGGCAAGGTAAAATGTTTTGAGATTGAAGGATGCATTGAACCTAGTCAAGATTGAAGATCTGATGGCTAAGATTGATCATGGGAAATGTGATCAAGGAGATTCAATGGTTAGCAAATTGTTTATAAACAAGAAATTATTGATGAACAATGTATGCGGGCAAGTGTAAGCATAGGGATGCATCGGGGGTTTTATATAAAATATAGATATACATGCAAATTACATGTAAATAAAATATATAATTATATACATGCAAATTACATGTATATACATATATATATATATATTATATTTAAAAAAAAACTTAGCAAAAGAAAATAAAAGAAAACGTAGTATGCATCGGGGGTTTTTAGGACCTCCCGCAAGGGGCGCAACCCCTGTGTGGGCCGCGACTCTCATAGAGGCCGCAACCTCTATGAGGGCTGCTACCCTCACAGGAGGCCGCGACTCCCTGTACGGGTCGTGCTCCGAACAGTGGGTCGTGCCACTGTGCGGGCCGCGACCCACTGGTGGAGCTACGTGCACCACTGCACCCAGCCTTTCCCAAAACCAGCGCCCTTTTTGCCATGGCCGCCGCCATGGACACCATTCGGCCCTGCACAAACCCAGACACAAAAAATGGGAAGAAACCCTAGCCTGGTTAGGGTAGAAAGTGGTTAATACAAAGAGATAAAATAAATTATGAAAGGGCTTATTTTATAACATAAATAAGGGTTAGGGTTTGCATGGGTTAAACCTTTTGATATATATATATATATATATATATATATATATATATATATATATATATATATATATATATATATATATATATATATATATATATATATGTAATATTATTTATATTTATATATATATATATATAGAGTTGTATATATAGGGGGAAATGTTTCAAATTAAATATTAACAAAGTTAATATTTAAATTTTAAATTTAAATAGTTTTTGAGGTGTTATGAATTAAATATTAATGAAGTTAATATTTAAATTTTTAAATTTAAATAGATGGTGACATTTGTAGATTAAATATTTGAGATATAATATTTAAATTCAATTGAATAAATTTAAACATTTTAAATTAAACAATTAGGGAATTTTATTTTAAATGTAAATTATTGGGCTTAAGGGTTTAATTTTTAACTCTACTAGACATAGATGCATGTGATTAAACTTTATAGAAAAATATTCATTTGCGAATATAATCGACCCTTTAGTTGATTTAGTTTAATCTACTAATTAATTATTGCTAAGTAAAATAAAGACACTTATAAAACTAAGTGCTAGGACTAGTATAATTAGATCCTAAGATCAATGTATGGATATTGGAGATTAATCTTCTGCTACATAATTAATCGATTTAATTATTGATTAAGAGCGATGCGACAATAAAACTATTCATTTAGAATTCCGCATTTAATTTTAATTATTTTTGAATACTTGAGCTAGTAGATGAAGTTAACTCTAAACATAGTTAAGGCAAAACATGTTATAGCATTTCATATTTGTCAATTTAAGGTTTAAGTTGTGAATTTTAAAATAAAAAAAATTATCCTGTTCTTGCCCTAAATTTTGGGCATGACAGCAAATCACATGGCAACATTGCATATTCAAGTTAAGCAACATTTGGAAGACATGAACATGAAGTATAAGGAGAAGGAAGATGAGAAAAGGAGACATAAGGAATTTGAAGTTGGCGATGAAGTGATGATATATCTGAGAAAAGAGAGATTCCCGATTGGAACTTATAATAAGTTGCAGATGAAGAAGTTTGGACCTTGCAGGATTTTGAGGAAGTTCAGTTTTGAAAATGCATATGAAGTGGAGTTACTGGATAGTCTGAGTATTTCACCTATATTCAACATTGAAAATCTTCATGAGTATCATGAACCAGAACTTAGTGAGGACAGTGTTGCAGACTTGGAGAAATAGTTGACCTGGAAGGAACCGGATCAGATTCAAGAGATTTTTGACAGTAGGATTGGGTGTAGTACCCAGAGTAGTCAATATAAATAATATCTTGTGAAGTAGAAGGACAAACCAGTTGAAGATTCATCTTGGATTTCTCAAGCAGAGGTAGACTACCTTGGTTTTCCTCTGACTCCAGCAAAGTGAGAGGCTCAATTTTTCAATAACCCCAGATGTCTAATGCAAGATCATCCCCGATTCATTGCAATCTTGCATCAACCAAAAAAAAAAAATCTTTTCTATTTTATTTTATGTTTGTAGTTTCAATTTTCCTTTATGTCTGTCCCGGTTTTGGTTCACTAGATCATGTAGAGTTGGATTCTACTTGAAGACTTGATCATCTTTCTTGCTTTATGACCGCATCACTTTTGGATCATTTTCTGACAAGATATCGCTACCGGTCTCCATGATAATTTCCTGTTACCGGTTGTTCCTGTGTTATCGATTGTCTGGACCTATTCTAGTGATCTATCAAAACTCCTTCCGAAGCTTGCGGAGCCTTGGGCATTGATTCTGATGTTCCTTAGCATATGGCCGACCTTTTTTCGCGATCTACATTTCATCCTTTGGATTCCAGAGGAATCTCTTGGCAGAGGTTAACCTTGTTATTTTACATGTTAGGTCTTGTTCTTCGGGTTTTGATCCCTTTTGGGTCGACTGGATCCTTTGGATCAATATATATAATTGTAATTGTGTATTAGAAGATAATCAATAAGAGAATCAATTAGTTAGACTGTGCATAGAAGATAGATCTTAAGATTCAAGGTCTCGATTGTGACCTATTCTACCATGCCTATTAGCCAATATGTTGTAACCCGGTTGTTACCAGTTGGATGTAATCAAATTTCATGCAATAAAACAATCTGTTCTGCATTGCCTCCATCGTATATTTGTGTTTCTGTTGTGTTTACTCTTGTTGACCAGTCCAGATTAATCACTTTGAGGTCCCTCCTCATCGGTGACTGCTTCAAAAATGGATGCAACTAAAAGGGCAACATATTGATATGATAACAAGTTGATCTTTTTTTGATATGGGATAATGGCTTCAATTTATAGAGTTGGGAACCTAGAAACCAATGGTCAAGATTAAAAGGGTGATCAAAGGATAATATTGAAAGGGAATGTGGCCCCAGGTTTGAAGGATTATCCTTATGACAAGTGTCATAAGGAGAAGTGGGTGCAAGGGTAAGTGTGCTTACACATGTGTGAGAATTTTTTGGGAAGTCTAAGAGGTGACAAGTGGAAACACTTTTGGAAAGGTGTAAGGGCTAGTGGAAGAGAGTTTATGACATACAGGCTAAAAGGGGAAAGAGTAGGGTGGTTCTATGGGGAAGAGAATCCTCACACATGTGAGAACCCCTTGGTCAAAGGTGATGTGGACATGTGAAGTGACTTGTGAGTCACATGTGGAGTCACATGTGGGTTTGGGTAGATGTGTAGCATTTTTTATTTGAATAAATACAAACATTGGTTAGGCTTTGGATTAATTAGGATAATGAGGGGATTATATGATATGTTTGTAGGAATCACTAAATTAGCCTAATTAATCATGGATTATTTTAGCTAATTAGGATTAGGGATAAAAATAGAATATTCCATAAAGGTGAGTTTGATTTATTGAAATAAATCAATATTTGGAAGAAATGGAAAGGGGATATTAATTAAATATAATTTAATTAATTTAAAGGTAATGGTAGGTTAATATGATTAATTAAATTAACCATGCAATAAAGACATAATTAATTAAATATCAGTTTAATCATTTTTTATGTGTCTATGCTCCCAATGAGATATCATGGCAATCTAGACCCCGACACCTATCTCAAGGAGTTCCTGGTAGTCTATTCCTCATGACCCTGGCACTCACTTGGAATCCCACTCCCCCTATCATGCTCCTAGACCTTAGGGTAACAACACACACATACGTATATAAGAAAGGGCTCTCAAATAAACATAACCCGATTAGCCAAGGTTCTCTATAACAAACAATAATCAAAATGAATGCATCAACATGCTAATAGTCACAACCTCTTACATAAGCAACATGAAACCACAATATCCAATAAAATCCATTACATCAAATATCCAACATCAGCCCAATAATCAACAACAAGGCATATCCATATTGTTCAAAAGCCATAACAACATAAATATACATTTCTGATCATAAAAATCAATCCTGGGTAAACACAGGAATTCACAAGTACCCGAAAAATCAGCCTTTGGACTAGCAAAAATCAAACAAAAAGAAAATCAACTCAAAAAATAAATACAACAATCAACGCAATCACAGATTGATGCAACACATTCACAGAAAATAACAACGCTTATAAAAACTAGAACAACATATTCAGATGATAGTTCAATGCATATAAAGACCATAATCATGCATTTAAGTAATAGATTAGCGCATATACAATGTAAAACAGTGCATACAAAATTTAAACTACCGCACATAAGTCACAATCTAGTGCATACAAGGAATAGTTCAGTGCATACATCCTCCTGTAGAGGTTGGAATTTTTACCTCTAAGATGATGAATCTCAGAGAACAAACTATCCACCACTACCTCACTTAAATTGGTGCTAAGGGTGAGCCAAGGGATACAAGATATAGAACTAAGCTAATACAAGACATACAGACCTTCTAGATAGTTCTTGTAGATCTTTGTGACTAGGAGGAATGTGAGGAACTAGGACTCTAGTGTGGCACGCTACCATCCTATACGGACAGAAACAGAGAACCATATAGAGAAGGGTCTGATAGTCATACAAATAAATGAAAGAAGTACAATAATATAAAAATACATACAACTAGGAAATAAAGTGAAATAAATGAAAAGGGAAGAAAATAGATGAAAAATAGGTCCACGCTATGAAGCCTCCAACCAGATAAATATTCTCTAATGTAAATTACACACAAACTAGAAAGGAAAAATGTTTGGGGCTACTTGGGGACTTGCCTCAGTCAAATCCCTATTTTGGTGTTTCCACCTCCATAGACAGCCAGATAGATAGATAGATAAATAAAATAAATGCAAGATAACATAAATGATAAATAATAAATGATTTGATAGATAAGGGATGTGATGAAACCCAAGATGTTCAAAGATAGGATAAATAGATAGATATTACCAAATAGGCTTGACAAAAGCCAAGCTAGATGCAAAGAGATTACTATGAGAGCTTTAGAGCATTGTAACAAATGAAATATTATTATAGCAAGTGCATGAGAATAATATCAAGTTGTAAGAGCCAAGAGAAGCAGAGAGATAGTGCTAGAGATCCAGAGAGAGACCAAGAGAGTGTAAGAGAGTCTAAGAGAGCAAGAGAGTGTTGGACATTGTTTCTGCTAGGATATGTTGTTGTCATTGATGTCAACATATTCCTATGATTTATTTCTCTAGAGGTGGTTATAGATTGGTTTATTGGGATCATGGTTCGGTATATGGAGTAGTTATAGTATCATTATTTTCTTTATGTATTGGTTTCAATGATCTGGGAGCTCAATTGATCAAATCATATGATCTAGTTTACAATTTGGTTCTTCTAATCAGTGCTTTGCAGAGTTTGGTATTTCCTCTAGTATATTCTGATGTGATCAAATCTTGTGTTGTAATTTTGGGAGATTGTTTGGGATCTTCTTGTGTATCTTCATTTTAGATGGATCATGATTTGGTGCTCTGCAAGTTATCTTTCCTCATGATAGTTGTTGTTGTTTGAGTGTTCTTGCATTTTAGATGTTAATCGATGAAGATTTGATAAGTGGTGTTGGTGCAACTATTACAGATGATTCTAATGTGCTTGTTGGTGTTTCATAATTATGTCCTATTTGTTTTGGTGTTTTGTTTATCCGGTGGTGTTCTTCAAGGTATGAGACCTATTTGGTGGTGTAGCGTGTTGTGGTTGATCTTGGAGTTGATTCCAGTGGTGTTACATGTTTGAGCATTTGGTTTAGGTCCATGTTATGTCATGTATATCATTATATTGGTCCAGTGGTCGATCTTTGTATCATGTGATGTAATTTTGTAATTTGGAGTTGAGGGTTTGGCTAACCTTGTTGTCAAGGTTGATGATCAGTATATATAGATGGTATAGTCATGTAAATTAGGTGTCGATGGTGTGTCTGCATTAACAGAGAATGGTAAAGGTGCGAACAAGTGAATACATCCTCCAACATTGTGATTGAATGGAGATTGGAGTGTTGTAGGGTACACAAATGTACTTAACTGGAACTATCATCAGGCATTTGCAGATGCTATTCTTTCAGTTCATTTGATTTTAGATTGTTGTCTGAATATTTTGTAAGTCAGTGAGACTTCCTTGTAAGGTAGTGAACCTTCCCTGAGGGCTGTAGCCTTCCAGGTTATTGTATTTTGAGCAGTGAGATCTAGGCAGTGAGCCTGAATGCATGTGTATTCCCCATTGTAATTATTTTCACATACTACTATAGAGCATCACCTTATTATGGGTAGGTTCCCACTATGGTTTTCTCCTTAACCAAGTTTTTGACATCAAAATCTTGGTGTTGTGTGTTGTTCTATCAATTTTCTTATCTTGTTGTTGCAGTTAATCAGATTTTCAATTGAGGTTAATTTTGCTAATCCAATGAAAACTGATTCCCCCCCCTCCTCAGTTTTCCCTCATTGTTGTTGCCAACAATTGGTATCAAAGCTAGATCCTCTGGAAGAAGCTTGACCGCTTGAGGAGATTTGAGATGGCAACTATTGTTTTTTTTATGAAGGAGAGTCCAAAATTTGATGGAAGTAATTATTCTATATGGAAGAACCGAATGGAGGTGCACTTGAAATGTCTTGGAGAGGATTACTAGAAGATTACAAAGGGTGCCTATTTTGTTCATTAGGATGGACCGGTTACTGCTGTTGAGATCAAGGATGCTGAAAATAACATTAGAGCTAAGGAAGCCTTGCTGAGAGCCTTGACTGATTCTGAGATGATAATGTGATGGGACTTCAGACTGCATATTAGATTTGGAAGAAGCTTGAGACCTTGTATGAAGGAGATAAACATGTCAAATTTTCTAAGTTGTAGAGTTTGAAAGAGAAGTATGAGATGTTGAAGATGGGAGAAGATGAGAACATGTCAACCTTCATGGCTAAGGTGAATGACCTTATCCTAGGTATCATATGTGCCAATGGAACCCTTGAAGAAGATGAAATTGTTGCTAAGGTGCTGAGATCATTTCCTCCTACTTCCAAACATAAGGTAGTTGTTGTTGATGAGATCCAGAGTGTGACTACTATGATAAGAGAATTGTTGATTGGAAAGATTATTGCATTTGAAATGAGAAAATTTGGTGAATCACATAGAAATTTTGAGACAATATTTAGAGCATATGTATCTAGGAAGAAGAAGTATGATCCAAATGAATGCAAAATATCTAGATATGAAAGAGAGAGAAGAGAGATGGAAGAGAAAGAAAGAGAATTGGATGAGCTTGAAGCATTGATTGCCTGGAGATTTCCTAAAGGAGCTGGTAAGTATGATGGAAAATTGCCTCTGAAATGTTTCTCTTGGAATAAGATAAGACATTTTTCTTCTAGGTGCCTAGAGAGAATGACTAAATATGATAGGCATGATAAGTTTGATAAGCATGATAGGAATGATAGATATGAGAAGCATGAGAAGTATGATAAGTCATACAAGCCTAACCAAAAGTATAAACATCAGAAGAACTATTATTATGTTGTTGATGAAGGTGTTATAGATGACGAATCATAAGGAGATTAAATTGTGTTTATTGCTATTCAAGAAGATGGACCAGTACCTATTGATCCTACAAGATGCAGTATTGAGGAGAAAGCTTTAGCTGCTAAAGTTGAAGAGAAAGATGAATGGGTGATTGACAGCGTTTTTTCACATCATCTGATCGATGATAAAAAAAAATTTGTGAATATGGAGAAGTATGATGGTAGAATAGTAAGATTTGGAGATAACAAATCCTATGGGATCTGTGGTAGAGGTTCTTTTTTCTTTGATGGTAAGCATAAAACTGATGATGACTTGTATGCTAAAGATTTGAAGCATAATCTTTGAAGTGTTGGACAGATGGTTGACAAAGGTTAAGATTTGCAACTAAAAAATGTAAAATACAAGATCCTAAATGCCTCTGGTATAGAGATTGCATCAGGAACTAAGACTAAAGGTAATATCTTTCATTTGAATTCCAGTGAGAAAAGTTGCTTGATTGCTCAGATTGATAAAAGTTGGTTATGGCATAGGAGAATGTTTCATGTTAATTTTGACTCAATGATTAAGATCAGTTCTACTCAAGCTGTTATAGATTTTCCTAAAATTGTTAAGCCTGCTAATCTGGTATGTAAGGAATGTCAAATGGGAAAGAAAACAAGAATTTCTTTCAAGAGTAAGCAATATACATCTGATGGATTTCTATATATTGTGCATACTGATCTATGTGGACCTACAAGTATAAGAAGTGTGCACGGTGATAGATACTTCATGTTACTAACTGATGATTATTCTAGGATGATGTGGGTTGCCTTTTTGAGGGAAAAATCAGAAGCATTGGAAAAATTCAAGATATTCAAAGCAAAGGTTGAGACTGAGACAGGATTGAAGCTAAAATGTTTGATATCTGATAGAGGAGGAGAATTTTTCTTTGGTGAGTTTGACTCATTCTATGAGAAGCATGGAATTAGAAGACAATTATCTGCTCCTAGAACCCCACAAAAAAATGGAGTTGTTGAGAGGAAGAATAAAACTATATTGGATGCTACAAGGACTATGCTGATAGAAGGGAATGTTCTGAAGATCTATTGGAGAGAAGTTATTAGCACTGATGTTTACACATTCAATCGAGTGCATATAAAAGGTGATTCTGGTAAGACTACTTATGAGCTATGGTTTGGTCATGTTCCTACTATGAGATACTTCAGAATTTTTGGAAGCAAGTGTTATATCAAGAGAGATGAGGATATAGGAAATTTTGTGCAAGAAGTGACGAAGGATTTTTCTTGGGATATTCAACAAAGAGCAAAGTCTATCGGTGCTACAATAAGAGACTGAGAAAGATAGTGGAAAGTGAAAATGTGAAGGTTGATGAGATCTGTGGAAAAGAAATCAAACCACGTAGATATGATGATCAGGATATTATTTTAAAGAAAATTCAGACATAAGAATTCAAACATAATGATCCGATAGAGACAGTTAATCTAAATATTGCTGCTACAAATGAAGAGGTGCAGTAACCTGAAAAATCAGAACAATTTGAAGACTCTGAGGTATGTAAGATTGAATCATTTTGAAAATCAGATCATTGGTGATAAAAATAAAGGCGTAATGACTAGAAGAAGGCTAGCTGCTGAAGAGGTATGTTTGATTTCTAAAATTCAACCTAAAGATGTTATTGAAGCTTGCAAAGATGAAAATTGGATAAAGGCTATGGAAGAAGAATTGAATCAGATTGAAAAAAATAACACATGGGAACTTGTGGCTAGACCTAAAGACAAGAATGTGATTGGTACTAAATGGGTATTCAGGAACAAATCAAATGAAACCAGTGAATTTGTCATAAATAAAGCAAGATTGGCATGTAAAGGATATTCACAAAAGGAAGGAATTGATTGTGAGGAGACCTTGTCTCTAGTAGCTAGACTTGAATTTGTTAGACTATTGCTTGCATATGATGCGTATAAGGATTTCAAGGCATATTAGATGGATGTCAAGTCAACCTTTTTGAATGGTAAACTTGAGGAAGAAGTCTACATTGAGAAACATGATGGATTTTCATTATCAGATGATGGAGACATGGTATGCAAACTAAAGAAATCTCTTTATGCACTGAAACAAGCCCCTAGAGCTTGGCATGCTAGATTCGATAAGTATTTGCTGAAATTCGGATTTAATAAAGGTATTGTTGATAGTAATCTATATCTCAAGATTGAGAATGATAACATTTTGATTGTTGAAGTTTTTGTTGATGACATTATCTTTGGAGGAGATGAAGACTTGAGTATGAAGTTTTCTGGTGATATGCAGAAAGAATTTGAGATTGCTTAGGTTTGCAGATTTCACAGACTGGAAAAGGTATTTTTATATCTCAGGCTAAATATGTAAAGGAAATACTGAAGAAATTTGGGCTAGAAGATTCTAAACCAATTGGAATTTATATGGTGACTAGCTTCAAATTGTCTAAGAATGATGAATCTCTGAAAGCTAATCAGACCTTGTACAGACCTATGGTTGGTAGAATTATATACCCAACTTAGACTAGACTTGACACTATGCATGTTGTGTGCATGGATACTAGATATCAAGTTGATCCGAAAGAGAGTAATGTCACTGTTGTAAAGAGGATATTTAGATACTTGAAAGGGACTATGGATTATGGTTTATGGTATTCGAGGAATGATGATTTCATGTTATGTGCTTACATTGATGTTGATTGGGCTGGTGATGTTGATGACCAAAATAATACCTCTTGTGGTGCATTATTTTTGGGTAAGAAATTGGTTTCATGGGCAAGTAAGAAATAAGATTCAATTTTCCTATCTGCTGAAGATGAATACATTGTTGCTACTAGTAACTGCTCTCAAGTAGTTTGAATGAAACAAATGTTGAAGGATATCAGAGTTATCTATGATGATCCTACTATCATATATTGTGATAATTCCAGTGCTATTAATATGTCAAAGAACACAGCGCAACATTCAAAGACTAAACATGTATCAGTCAAGTATCATTTCTTGAGAGAAAAAGTTAATGAAGAGGAAGTGAAGTTAGAGTATGTGTCTACAAAGGAACAAATTGTTGATATTTTCACCAAACCCTTGCCTGCAAATACATTCATCTATTTGAGAGACAAGTTAGGGGTATCTACCCCTCCTGATGGGAACTAGATGCATTGAGTTGCATCAATCCGGTGGACTTCACAAGTCTTATCTTTTTGTCCAGATTGATGAGTTTATGTTGCTCCTCTGATGGAGTAGTCTACTTGTGGTTCAATTGAACTAGTTGTAATCATCATTTGTTTATCTAAGGGGGAGAGTTTGGTTTTTTGTTTTAAGAACCTTTTTCATTGATGTCAAAGGGGGCGAGAAAGAATGTGAAAAGTGTCTTATCTAATGTTGGTGAGCTTGATCTTAGGTGGAGTTTGTTGGAGATCTTTTTTTTCTTTGCATTGATTGTTTTTCACATCCATATGTTGCCATCAATGTCAAAGGGGGAGATTGTTGGACATTGCTACTGCTAGGATATGTTGTTATCATTGATGTCAACATATTCATATGATTTATTGCTCCGGTGGTTGCACATTGGTTTATTGGGATCATGGTTTGGTATATGGAGTATTTTTAGTATCATTATATCTTTTTGTATTGGTTTCAGTGATCTGGGAGCTCAATTAACCATATCATATGATCTGGTTTACAATTTGGTTCTTCTGATCAGTGCTTTGCAGAGTTTGGTATTTCCTCTGGTATATTTCCATGTGATTAGATCTTGTGCTGCAATTTTGGGAGATTGTTATTATGTATCTTTATTTCAGATGGATCATGATTTTGTGCTCTACAAGTTATCTTTCCTCATGATAGTTGTTGCTATTTGAGTGTTCTTGAGCTTTAGATGTTGATTGATGAAGATTTGATAAGTGGTGTTGGTGTAGCTATTACAGATGATTCTAACGTGCTTGCTAGTGTTTCCTAATTATGTCCTATTTGTTTTGGTGATCTAAATTGATTAGTGTGTATGGTTTTGGTGTTTTGTTTATCTGGTCTAAGACCTATTTTGTGGTGTAGCGTGTTGCGGTTGATCTTGGAGTTGATTTCGATGGTGTTGCGTGTTTGAGCATTTGGTTTAGGTCCATGTTATGTCATGTATATCATTATATTGGTCTAATGCTCGATCTTTGTATCATGTGATATAATTTTGTAATTTGGAGTTGAGGATTTGGCCGACCTTGTTGTCAAGGTTAATGATTGATAAATATAGATGGTATAGTCATATAAATTAGGTGTCAGTGGTGTGTATGCATTATTAGATAATGGTAAAGGTGCAAACAAGTGAATACATCCTCCGACATTGTGATTGAACAAAGATTAGAGTGTTGCAGGGAAGACAAATATGCTTAACCAAAATTGTCATCAGGCATTTGTAGATGCTATTCTTTCAGTTCATTTGATTCTGGATTTTTGTGCAAATATTTTTTAAGTCAGTGAGACTTCCTTGTAAGGTATTGAACCTTCCCTAAGGGTTGTAGCCTTTTGGGTTATTGTATTTTGAGTAGTGAGCTCTAGGAAGTGAGCCTAAATGCATGTTCATTCCTCATTGTAATTATTTTCACATACTACTATAGAGTATCATCTTATTGTGGGTAGGTTCCCACCGTGGTTTTTCCGTTAACCAAGTTTTCCATATCAAAATCTTGGTGTTGTGTGTTGTGCTATCAATTCTCTTATCATCGTTTTTGTTGCAGCTAATCAAATTTGTATTTGAGGTTAATTTTGCTAATCTGGTGAAAACTAATTCCCCCCCCTCTCAATTTTCCCTCATTTTTGTTGTCAACAGAGAGAATGTATCTATAATCTAGAGAGCTTGAATGGAGTTAAAAGATAGATTTAAAAGAGAGGAGAGAGAAATAAGAGGTCGACATGCCGCTTGAAATATTCGAGGCCATTTCCACTGACATGTGTTGGTGATAAGTGGAAAGGAATGCTTAGAACTGGCATTTGAACTTTGAGATTTTGAAAGACGAATGCGCGGCACGCAAATGTTCGCACGACATGCTAGTGTCCAAATGAATCACACTCGAAAATGGAAGGAGACAAGGGAGACACATGGCTAACACTTGACTGATGCCACGAGGGAGCTGCTAGAAAGTGGGATCTTGAGCATCCTAAGAGGGAAAAGGCTGATGCAAGGGCTGAAGTGAGCCTACTCAAATGCTAGGGGAATGGACACCAAAGTGGTTACAAAAAGATGTAGGTCAAATCTCAAAGGGGTATGCAATTTTTGACACTACATCTCCAGACTAGTGCATATACTAATTACAATAGTGCATTTAACCAATATAATAGCGCCTATGACCTATTAAGTAGTGCATATAAACAACACCAATAAAAGTCTCAGAATGGAACAAGAATAATCAGCCAAGTCCAAGAATGAAATAAAAACATAAACCATAGCCAAACATGATAATACTAAACGAATTCTAGTGTAATGCCCACCAAAATACACTAACTAACATGCATATAGAGATAATTTATTTTTAAACATATACTAATGCAACATGAACATCTAACTACTCATATGCATTTAACCTTCCATTAACAAGATAGCATTTAATCAACAAGAACATAATCACAAGAGCACATAATGCAAGAAAAAATAATCACAATACATCTAAAAATTCCCTAGGGTATATCAACGCCATTACCTAAGTAATAACATAACATCATAAGCATGAAAATGCAATTACCACCATGATCTATTACATACATTAACCATCCCCCCTTTTTAAATTCATTTTAGAACACCAATACCAAATGTTCATATACCCATTGGCTTATTCATTTCTAAACATCATAATCCTAATCCAATATAACTTATCACATTTCTGTTACTCCACATGATACCAAATGTAAATCAATAAATCCATAACCATTACTCCATTAAAAAATCAATATCCAAGATACACATGATACATCTTCATGCTAACTTATGCAATTTCTACCATCTCACATGAATACAATATACATCTACATCAGGGAACATAGCTCCCAAATACAAATACATATATATCATGAAATCATTTACACCAATCTGCTACAAGTTCCATCCACAACTGAGAATACAAGAGATCCACATCCATGTTGGGAAAAATGGTGTCTCAACCTTGCATTTATGCGAGGTTACTATTTATAGTAAGTTTTCATTTGAGCACAAAATGGTGCGAAACTCTCCCTGAAGCTTCTGGTTGGCTAGATAAGAATTCCGGTAAAGTTGCGTTGCAAGGTCACAGCTAGTTTTGAAGATATTAAAGTTTTCGTCTTGGAGGGGTGCGATAAAATGTTTAAACTTAATTTTGGGGGCTTTAGAGGCTCCGAAACACCCTGAAAAGTTGTCATAAGTGGCGCAGCAGGTTACGAGGTGATAGATCACTTCACGAGCTTTCCGGCGCTTCAAACGGTTCGTCAATCGGACACCCGGTTCTCAAGTTATGGCCTCCGGAAGTTTGTACTCCTGAAATAGGAAAAAATAATTTGTATCGGATACATAAATGAGCTGTAAAAGGGAGAGACATGTGTTGATGTGTGCTTTAACATGTATAGGGCATCTAGAAGGGAGATAAGGTCGACTACACATTATTGGGTGGTTTTAGCCCATGGTTTTGTAATACCGTTTGACGGTTTCCTGTATTGTATCTCCTATTTATGAGGTGTGTGAGATAGAGGTTGTGTGTAAGAGTCTTATGGCTATTGAGTTGCCTCTGAATCTCTAATTAATGGTACTCCTGTGAAGAGCTTGCTCTGCAAGTATGTTGTAATCTATTTTTGATTGCTGAATAAAATATTGAGCTGCTTTTGGAGTGTGGGGTTTTTCTCCCGAAAGGGTTTTCCCCACGTAAATCACTGTGTTGTGGTATGAATGCTATTATATCTATTTCTATTTTCTGTAACTGTTGTAACGATCTGAAAAAGTTTTGCATTACCCTCCTCTCAAGGTTAGTGTAGGAAGTTGTTTCCGCTACTTAACTTCCTTACAAGTGGTATCAGAGCTTGATCACCTTTGGTTTCAATTGTGGGCAGTTGGGTTTTTTGAACTAATCCAGATTTGAGTGGGAGCTTGTGCAGAAGACACTTTTTGATCTTGTTGCAGGAATAGTCAGATGGCGAGTTCGTTAGGGAGAATAGAGGTGGAGAAATTTAATGGAAGTAATTTTGAGATGTGGAAGCTGAAGATGGAAGATCTGCTAATAGATCGAGATCTTTGGGATGCTGTTGATGCGAATGTCCAAAGGCCCTCAGATCCTACCACAGCAGCTCAGTATGATGTTATGGACCGAAAAGCCAAGGGTCTAATCAGACTGTGCCTGGCAGACTCTGTTCTAATCAATGTCCATGAAGAGAACTCTGCAAAGAAGCTATGGACTAAGCTTGGTGAGATGTATCAAGTAAAATCTTTATTAAATCAAATTTTATTAAGAAAGAAATTGTATTCCTTGAAGATGGAAGAGGGTGGACGAATTGCAGATCACCTGGAAGCATTCAATATGTTGGTGGCTCAATTAGTATCCGTCGGTGTTAAGATGGACGAGGAGGAGAAATGTCAGATCTTGCTTTGTTCTTTGCCTGATTCGTGGGATTCTCTTGTTATGGCTATCGGTAGTACTTCTGTTGTTTTGAAATCTGAAGACGTGGTGGGTGCCCTACTTGGTGAAGAGATGCGAAGGAAGGTATCCATCAGTTCAAAGGAAGCCCTAACCATTCATGGAAGACCTAAGGAGAAAGGCAAGAAGAATGAGAAGCACGACAAGTCCAAATCCAAAGGGAGATCAAAATCTCCTGGAAAGTCCAAAGTCATTTGCTGGAACTGCAGTAAACCGGGACACATCCGTAAGGATTGCAAAGAAGAAAAGAAGAAGAAGAAAAAGAAAAAGTTCGATTCTGATTCTGAGTCCGACAAGGAAGATGGTGATGCATTTATTGCGGCTTTGGTGACTCATGCAGGTAATGATGCCTGGCTAATTGACTCAGGTGCATCTTTTCATATGACTTCCAATAGAGGTTGGTTTTCTGAATATGAAGGATTTAATGGAGGTAAGGTGTACTTGGGTGATGATTCACATCTAGACATTGTTGGTCGAGGTAAAGTTAGAATCAGGTTTTCTGATGGTAGAATAAAAAGGATTAATGGTGCGCTGCATATCCCTGGATTAAAACGAAACCTGTTATCTGTGAGCAAACTGATAGATGTGGGTGTGCAGGTAGTCTTTTCTGAAGCAGGATGTAAGATGATTAAGGGTGCTATGGTAGTTGCTAGAGGTGTCAGGTTTGGCACTTTGTATAAGCTTGAAGCATACACTGTTGAGTGTAATAGCACTTTTGTAAAAAATAAATCTGCGGATACTTCACTGGAAGATTTGAAGGTTTCACCTTCAACAGATGGAAATGGTTTTTGGGTACCTAAGGGTGCTCTTTCGTCTAAAGCAAAGTTACCTGCAGAGAAGACTATGTTATAGCACCAGAGACTTGGCCACATTGGAGAAAAGGGTCTAAGGACCTTGAAAAATAAAAACCTTGTTGAAGGTTTGAATGACTGTAACCTTGACTTTGATTTCTGTGAGCATTGCATTTATGGAAAACAAAACCGCATTCAGTTTTACTCGAGTTCTCATAAAACTTGTGGTGTTTTGGGTCTTATCCATTCTGATGTGTTTGGTCCAGTAGATGTCTCTTCGATTGGAAAATCCACATATTATGTTTCATTTATTGATGATTTTAGTAGAAGGACATGGGTTTATTTTCTAAAGAGTAAATCTGAAGTTTTTAGTCGTTTTAAAGAATTTAAAGCAATGGTTGAGTTGCAGACTGGAAAGAAAATAAAATGTTTGAGAACTGATAATGGCGGTGAGTTTTGCTCTAATGATTTTGATAGATTCTGTAAAGACTGTGGAATTAACAGGCAGAAGACAACTCCGCATTCTCCACAGTAGAATGGAGTTGCAGAAAGAATGAACAGGACACTGATGGAGAAGGCTAGGAGTATGTTGAGTGGTGCTGGTCTCGAACAAAAGTTTTGGGCTGAAGCTGTTGCCACTGCTTGCTACCTGATTAACAGGTCTCCTACATCAGCTCTTGTTGATAAAACGCCTATGGAAGCATGGTCAGGTCACAAGCCTTCATTGAGACATCTTAGAGTTTTTGGTTGCGAGGCATATGCACATGTGCCAAAGGAGAAGCGAACAAAGTTGGAGAACAAGGCTGTGAAATGTATCTTCATCGGGTATAGTTATGGTGTGAAAGGATACAAGCTTTGGGACCCTGTTGCACAAAAGGTAATTCACAGTAGAAGTGTTATTTTTAGAGAAATTAAGTCTCCTTCTGTTACATTGCAGCCAGAATAGACTAAAAAAGAAGATGTGATTCAACTTCCTTCTACACCTGAAAGAGTTGAATCGAGACCCCTAGATAGGCAAGAAGTTGAGGAGAGCTCGTCTAGCTCTGAATCTTCAGAAGAGGAGGAAGAACCTCCAACTCAGCTTGTTCGAAGGTCTACAAGACATAGACAACCACCTAAAAGGTATTCACCTAATGATTGGAGATGTATTTTTGCTCCGAATACTAGTGTGGATGAACCGAAATCTGTAGAATAGGTATGAATGATGCAGAATCTTGGAAGATTGCTATGGAGGAAGAAATGGCAGCTTTGAAAAAGAATGATACATGGGATCTTGTACCATTGCCTAAAGGATGAAAACCTGTTGGTTGTAAATGGGTGTTCAAGAAAAAGATTGGTTCAGATGGAAGCATTGAGAAGTATAAAGCAAGGTTGGTTGCAAAAGGCTACTCTCAGGTTGAGGGTGTTGATTACGGTGAGATATTTTCTCCTGTTGCAAAAATGACGTCCATTAGATTTTTGCTTTCTATTGCTACTGCTTATGATTTAGAGGTTGAGCAAATGGATGTGAAAACTGCTTTCCTTCATGGTGATTTGGAAGAAGATATTTATATGACACAGTCGGAGCACTATGTGGTGAAAGGCAAAAGTAATTTGGTCTGTAAGTTGAAGAAATCTTTGTATGGCCTCAAACAAAGTCCTAGGATGTGGTACCAGAAATTTGATACATATGTGTTGAGTTTGGGATTTGAACGTTCTAAATCAGATCATTGTGTTTATTATAAATCTGATGGTGATCATTTCTTATTCATTGCATTGTATGTTGATGATATGTTATTCATTGGTAAAGGGAAAGGTATGATTTCAGAACTGAAGTCTCAGCTCGCTGCTAAATTTGAAATGAAAGATCTTGGTGCAGCAAAGCACATTCTTGGGATGGAAATTAGAAGAGATAGGGTGAATAGAAAGCTATGGCTAGGCTAGAGTAAGTATGTGAATTCAGTGTTACAGAGGTTCAACATGCAGAATTGTAGACCATTGAGTGTTCCTTTTACAGTTGGAACGAAACTATCTATTTCAAATTGTCCTACATCCCCATTGGAGATGGAAGACATGAGCAGAGTGCCTTACCAGAGTGCGGTTGGAAGCTTGATGTATGCTATGGTCTGTACTAGACCAGACATTGCCCAAGCAGTGGGAGTACTTTCTAGATATATGTCTAATCCTGGTAGAGTTCATTGGGATGCAGTCAAAAGAGTCTTCAGATATTTGAAGGGTACTTCAGAGTATTCTTTGTGTTATCATGGTAATTCAGTTGGAGACATGACTTCCCTTGATATCCATGGTTATGTGGATTCAGATTGGGCAGGTGATATTGATAGTAGAAGATCCACCAGTGCTTATGTCTTTACTTTGTTTGGTGGTGCAATTAGTTGGATGAGTAAGCGACAGGCTGTGGTTGCTTTATCCACTACTGAAGCAGAGTATATGGCAGCTACTCATGCTTGTAAAGAGGCCATTTGGCTTAAGAGACTGTGTTCGGATATTGGAATAAAACAAGGTACAATGACAGTTTACTGTGACAGTCAGAGTGCAATTAGCCTAGCTAAGAACCCGACATTTCATGCCCGGACCAAACATATTGATGTTCAGTATCATTTTGTTAGAGATATGGTCGAAGATGGTAGGGTGAAGTTGGTTAAGGTGGAAACTTTGATGAATGTTGCAGATGCTTTAACTAAGGTTGTGAGCACAGAGAAGTTCAGATGGTGTTTAGAGTCTATGGGCCTTATGGCCCCTAGCAATTGATTCATTATGTTGACATTCCCTTTCGCTCCTGCAAGGTGTTCGACAAGTGGGAGATTTGTTGGGAAAAATGGTGTCTCAACCTTGCATTTATGCGAGGTTACTATTTATAGTAAGTTTTCATTTGAGCACGAAATGGTGCGAAACTCTCCCTGAAGCTTCTGGTTGGCTAGATAAGCATTCCGGTAAAGTTGTGTTGCAAGGTCACAGCTAGTTTTGAAGATATTAAAGTTTTCGTCTTGGAGGGGTGCGATAAAATGTTTAAACTTAATTTTGGGGGCTTTAGAGGCTCCAAAATGCCCTGAAAAGTTGCCATAACTGGCGCAGTGGGTTATGAGGTGATAGAGCACTTCGCGAGCTTTCCGGCACTTCAAACGGTTCGTCAATCGGACACCCGGTTCTCAAGTTATGGCCTCCGGAAGTTTGTACTCCTGAAATAGGAAAAAATAATTTGTATCGGATACATAAATGAGCTGTAAAAGGGAGCGACATGTGTTGATGTGTGCTTTAACATGTCATAGGGCATCTAGAAGGGAGATAAGGTCGGCTACACCTTATTGGGTGGTTTTAGCCCATGGTTTTGTAATACCGTTTGACGGTTTCCTGTATTGTATCTCCTATTTATGAGGTGTGTGAGATAGAGGTTGTGTGTAAGAGTCTTATGGCTATTGAGTTGCCTCTGAATCTCTGATTAATGGTACTCCTGCGAAGAGCTTGCTCTACAAGTATGTTGTAATCTGTTTTTGATTGCTGAATAAAATATTGAGCTGCTTTTGGAGTGTGGGGTTTTTCTCCCGAAAGGGTTTTCCCCACGTAAATCACTGTGTTGTGGTATGAATGCTATTATATCTATTTCTATTTTCTGTAACTGTTGTAACGATCTGAAAAAGTTTTGCATTACCCTCCTCTCAAGGTTAGTGTAGGAAGTTGTTTCCGCTACTTAACTTCCTTACAATCCACCCAAGAGAATCCAATGAATAACATCCCAATGGAAGAACACATCAAACCACCTGACCATGTGGAACCATAAGGAACCACCCCCCATGCTAGGAGATGACACAAGATCCCACTCACACTCTAGATCTAGGCTGACACCTACCAATCAAAGTATAACACAATACTAACACAAGGAAACAACATAAAATCTCCAATCATAAATCCTCGAGAGGCAACACATCAAATCTAAACTCAAGGCACTAGGACCTACATGTAGGGAAAAGAGTGTCATCACATGCAACAAATAGGAACCTGGGCACTTGTCCTGACCATCCTAGATGCACATGTGGAGCCATCTAAACCTCTATGGATTAAGGGAGATTAGCTTACCTAGGTTACTAATGGCTTCCCAATCCTATCCCAAATTGCTACCACTGGGCAAGGTAGAGGGGCCACCATATCTTTTTCTTATCTTATTAAGATGAGCTATTCTACCCAACCCCAAGAATTATTAATTAGATTATCACTTTATTAGAAAGCATAAACTCCCAATGAGATATTCCAACGATCTACACCCCAGGTAATCTGGTTGTCTAATCCAAGCAATCCTAGTCACTCACTTGGAAGCCCACTCCCCCCTAGCATGCACCTAGACCTTAGGGTGACAAACATAAGAAACATAATGTAGCATGACCAAGGGCTCTCAACATTACATGACCTGGTAATCCAAGATTTTGAATCATGCAATACAACAAGAGCCATACATCAAGAATCGAGCCATGATCTCACAATGCCAAGATGCAACAATAGGATAAGCCTCAAGAATGATAAATACACATGAATAGGGGAAAAACATAAATTAAATAGCAACACATGATCCTCCACAGCGAGGCACATCATAGCCTCTCGCTGGAGCTACAATGATCCAACCTCAACTACAAGGATTCACTCAACTTGCTAGAGAAATATCATAAAACCTCTATGAACAAGTACAAAATCACTTGTCGAAGCCCAAATGAAATCAAAAACATCAAATGGGAATGGCACAGAGCTCCAATAATCTCAAACACATCATATACAAGCCTTCGAAGTAGAACCAAATCAGAAAAACCAATCAAGAAGGGACAAAACTATCAAAACATGCATTGATACCAATTTGGTGCTATTGTTCTTTGTTTTAGTGTTATCATTCTTTGTTTTAGTGATTTTGTATCAGAGAGAAAAACTCACAAAAACGGAACTCGAGAAGATACCAACTTGCCCAGATTTGGACACAAGTCACTAAATAGCACAAGTTCAGCCTAGAAGGTTCCTAAATCCATAATAAAACCCAAACAAGACTCTAAATAAGTCAACCAAACCAAATTCCAAAGGATTAACAACATCTACCGGTAATACTATGCACAAATTAAATCATAGGGACATCCAAACCCAAAACCAATCTACCAAAAGGGAAGATGACCCAGTAAGGTCCTAAAACAAGATTCTTAATGACAATTAAAGCCTTTCTAAATCAAATCCAATACACAAAGAATTCACAGGAAGATTATTACAATACAAACATAATCCCTAATACCTACTCCCGACAATGCACAAAACAATATATCCATTCAAATGCAAATCTTTTCCCAAACTTTTCCTTTCAAATTATTAACGATAAACAAACCAATTCAATCCCAAATCTCCCCAAAACAATCTTTTGCATACACTGGCAGACAATCTTTCCTGAAGCAATGCTGAGAATGGGGAAATCAAACACCGACCTAGAAAAAGAAGTAAAGGCAAGAAATCTGATGAAGAGTACTTCAAAAACTAGCAAGCTCCAATGCAAATCCAATCCAAAAGCCAAAACAACACTCCTCCAAAACAAACTCCAAGAATCTATCGAAAATCCAACCCTCGTGAATGCACAAGAAGCCCAATAAATTCCAAAAATCAATACTCAAAACTATAATAAAGGCCAACCAATCAAAATATTCCTTTTTACCATATATTATACCTACCAAGTATAAATTCAAGGCAATTATTTAATAATTATATTCTATTGTTTACCTACCTCCCTCCATTCAACCAATAGGGTAAAAGGGTAGGTAGTTTAAATAAAATAAAATTATCCAAGAAGGCAAATAAATAAAATAACAAATCAAAACCCCCACAAATAAATAATATCCATGGATAATAATATTTAGCCATCCAATAAAACATTAAAGTCTTGACAACAACATTAATTAATTAAATGAATAATAATTAATCCTAAATCATAATAATGATATTAAATCATTAATTTAAATATAAACCGAAGATAATTAATAATAATAATCATCCATTAATTTAAAATATTTATATAAATTATTTATTTAATTTATTATTAAAAAACTATATTAATTTATTAGTTTTAATTTAACATTATTAAACTATATAAATCAATTTAATCAATTAATTAATAATTAAACCAAACAATAGTCGCAACACTACTCAACAAAGAATAACTCAAAGAGTCACTAGATGCTAAGCAACAACTCGCACCAAGACACTAAACTGACCAGTGTAATCAACTTAAACCTAGAGTATAGAGTGGGTTCTCATGTCATCTCCGATCAACTTATCATTGGGATAAGACATGCTCATACCTATGGAGCGAGGTGGAATCGGTGTCGAGTACCTGCAAACCTATCATCACCAACTCAAGGACAACAACATATATAATATAATAGACATACAAGTGAAAGGAAATAATGTCATATCATGCTCATGAATGAGTGGTATGACATCGTCCCTTATCACGAACGCAGTAGAAGACACTCACAATCAACAAACATTATCATAGTCATCATCATCAAAAGATAGGGTTAGTACTCAGCTTGATATCATCAAATCACCACAAGCAGACATGAATCATGCATATAACATGAGTATATATCAATCATCACAATAATCTATGAATGTCATCATCCATACGTAATCATGATGTCAAGCACAATATAATATGTCTAATATCCATAATAAAGCATCTCAATCATATGTAAATCCATAAACACCTAATCAAAGCATCCCAAAATAGTCTAAGCCTTTGCCAATATAGTCTAATGATGCACAATAAGGAAAGATGAATTAGGGAGGGGCACTACATCTAGTCAGAAAAAAGTCACAGAGATTGTCAAAAGAATCAAAACACCCAAAGCACATATATAATATTTCTGACTGCTACACAAAAACTCTTCACACGACAACCACTCAAATCTCCCCAAAACACATTCTCGACATTACAAGAGGAGACATAAAATACAAAATGCAATAAGCAAATGGCTTCTCATAGCAAAGAGTAAGAAAAGTCTCCAAGGAAAAATAAAAGTCATTAAACTCAAGACTCATGACAATGCATATTCGAGAAGACTCAAAGCTCTCAATAACCCAAGAACAAGAAAAGATTTTACAATCAATACTTAAAACTCGATTTATTCATATATTTTCCAACACATAGAAATTACAATCTTGTGCATAGACACGAAGACAACAGTCCTTTTGAATTAAGATGCAAAGAAGGCTAAAGACCTTCCAACCTGGATAATAGAAGTTATGGAAGAAAATGTCGCAAAAGATACAAGCTAAATCCTAAATTTGCCAATGAAATCACAACTTCAAGCCACCCAAGCCAAGCTCCAAAATCCAAATCAATCGCATAAATTATTCATCAATAATAGAATTCTAAAATTTCTCCAACCAAGCAAACCCCCGAAAATCACAAATCTCCAAATAAATAAAAATTAACTAGAAACTATGCAACCTTCCCAGCCAATCAAAATAATCCAAAATATAATAATTTCTACCAACCATCTTGAAAATCAATACAAAGATAATATAAAATAATATTATCTCAATTCCCAAATCTCGCAGCTAATAATAAAAGAGGGTAAGTAAGGTAAATAATAAATAAATGGGTAAAAAAAAAAAAATTTCAATAAAAGTGGATTATTCCACTAAACTTTTTTATTAATATTTTTTATTTTTTACATAGGATTCAAAGAGCATACCGGAGGAAAGAACCCTAGGAAGAAAACCTCCAGTCACAGCTCATAAAATAAACCTATAGTATCTAACGGATCAGTTTATACACCCTGCCCAAAACCACATACAAAATACGGTCACAACACATATAATATCAGTTTTGCATAGAGCCCATATGACAATTTGCCAAAAAAACCCATCGGATAATTTTTAAATGTAGACTCCACAACTGCTATCAATGGAAGAAGACAAAATTTTCCAAAGCCCTATGCCAAATCCTATGAGCCAAAAACCTTCCTGCCAAAAAAGAAAGTATCAAAAAACCTTTGGAAAAACACTATTGTATCAAATACCATGAGCTCGAACTCTCCTCCAAACAACGAACATGAATACTTGAAATGAAAGGGTAAAGCGGGAATAATTATCATCACAAAATTTTACATCAACATTACTCAACAAAATCATATAACTATTGTTGCAAACCTTCCCATACCCTAGAAGGAATTTCCTCAAAACCCACCTCTCGCTGATTAGCATTGCTATCAATGGCTAAATTTGCCAAATAATCTGCAATCTCATTAACTTCTCTGTAACAATGGGATACCAAGAAAGATTCAAACAATTCTAATTTTTGTAAAATGGGATCAAGTATATACTGCAAATTCCAACAATTCGATTTCTTTTTCATAACACATTGAATAATCACCATAGAATCACCTTCAATTATTAAGTCCTTAATTCTCAAAGAGATTGTCATATCCAATCCAAAAGACAAAGCATGAAATTCCACATAATTGTTAGTTTTAAAACCAATAGCATGACACATAGCTTGAATAAAATTTGCATTGTGATCATAAATTACCATGCCTACCCCAGCTGGCCTAGGGTTACCACGAGAGGCCCCATCAAAATTCAGTTTAAAGTGCCCCTATGTAGGAGGTTTCCATCTAGCAGAGCATCTCTTACCTATTGCATCATTCTTTTTTAAAATTGAACCATGAGTGGGTAAAACTGACAACATCTTCCAAACTCTAGTAACTCTACTATCCTAGTGCGAAAAAGAAGTAAGATTTTCCAAATTCTTATAAATAAATGACAAAGCAACCTCAGAGATTGAAGACTCAATTTTTGATAGAATCTCAGACACATGAGACCTTGTTTTTTTAAATATCCTATTGTTTCTCTCTAGCCAAACATTCCAAATCACAATAGATGGAGATATGATCCAAAGGCATGCATAAAAAGATGAGGCAAACATAAAGGGCCAATATCTAAAATGGGAAACGAGATCCTTACCAATAATAAAGGATATATTTAACTTCTCAAACAACCACTGCCAACATTCATAAGCATAAACACAATGTAGGAACGTGTGTGAAGAAGATTCCAATTTTTTGTTACAAAGGACACAAGGGAAAACAACAATAATACCAAGCCTATCTAGTCTCATACCTATAAGGACTCTGTCCTAAACTACCAACCAAGCAAAAGCTCCAACTTTAGGAAGACAAGTCGAATGCCAAAACAAC
Organism: Cryptomeria japonica; assembly: GCF_030272615.1. Taxonomy (NCBI): domain Eukaryota; kingdom Viridiplantae; phylum Streptophyta; class Pinopsida; order Cupressales; family Cupressaceae; genus Cryptomeria; species Cryptomeria japonica. The sequence continues at coordinate 774,269,099 of NC_081409.1, read as the reverse complement.
TTATAAGGCCAAGATGATAAATCTTTAGCAACCATAAGAGAGTTTTAACCATCTTTAACAGTGTACTTACCAGAAATATTCTTTGTCCAAATAAGTTCATCCTCAAAATCAGAAAGAAATACATTTCTATCCCCCAAAATCTTCTCAAAATCTAATTTCATGCTTTGATCAACATCTAAGAAATCAATCAACTACCATCTAGCTAGCTTAAGGGGTCCACTGGTCACAATTTCAAAATTATCTGCTACAAAAACACCCCAAAGGGAGGAAAGAAAAATGATCAGAGGAGACCAATCCCTAATATTCACCAAAGGTGTGTGTCCATTCCATACTTCATCCCAGAATCTGACCTTTCTACCATTATGAACAACCCATGAGAGATGAGGCAAAATAACTGATCTACATTTACAAAGGAAATTCCAAATAGCAGAACCCAAAGGCAAATTTGAGACTTTAAAAATGTACTCTCTCGGTCCATTATTTAAATATTTGGCAAACATAATTTGTGCCCATAAGGAGCTAGGCTTGTCATATAATTTCCAAACCAACTTAGCACCTAAGGCTAAATTCTGATTCTCCAGACTCTGAATTCTTGTTCCCCCAAGTTCCTTAGGCAAACATACCTTATCCCATACAACTAAAGGGAGTTTCTTCTTGCCATCTTTATTATTGTTCCAAAGAAAATCTCTAAGAGTATCCTATAAACTAACAATAGCTGCTTTTGGAGACTTCAAAACAAACATGAGATATATGGGAACAACATTCAAAATAGACTTGATGAGAACAATTTTACCCGCCAAAGTTAACCATCTATGATTCCATGAGAGAATTCTTTTAGAAATGACCGAATTAATCTTATCCCAAAAACCAATCTTATCTTGTTTAACAAAGAAAGGAATCTCGAGGTAAGTACATGGAAGATTTCTAGTCTCAAATCCCCAAAAGGATTACAACCTATGCTAAACCATTTGTGATGTATTAAGGAAAAAAATCTTTGATTTATCACCATTCACTTTCTGACGAGAAAACGATGCATAATTTTGTATTATTCCTTTAATCACTTTTGCCTCAACTAACGAAGCATGTCCAAATAATAGAGTATCATCTACAAAGAGACAATGAGAAATACTTTGGGGAATATTTTGAATCCTTATACCTTTATAAAGCCCCCCCACTTTAGTAGCCCTAATAGCCCAGCTAAAGGTTTCAGCTAGGAGAATAAACAAAAAGGGAGAAAGGGGATCTCCCTGTCTCAAACCCCTAGAGGAAGTGAAAAAACCATAAGGAGAACCATTAATTAAAACCGAGAATCTTGCAGAAGAAACACATGCAGGAATCCATTTGACCCAGGCCTTTGAAAAACCTAACTTCTCAAGAACAACACATAAAGCCCCCCACTCTACTCTATCATAAGCCTTCATCATGTATAGTTTAAGTATCATGGTCGGGGTTCTTTGGGTGGAAATAGAATGATGCACCTCATGTGCTACAATTGCACCCTTTGTCGTCTCCCTTCCGGGAACAAAACCACCTTGCTCCAATGAAATGATCCTAGGTAGAATTTTTGCCAACCTAAGGGAAATTGCCTTCGTAAATATCTTATACAAAGTGTTACATAAAGCAATGGGGCAGAAGTCAGCAAAAGTCTTAGTATCCTCTTTTTTAGGAATAATTGCAATCATTGTAGTATTAAGTTATTTTAAAATAGACCTATTTCTCCTAGCTTCCTCGAGAGCCAATAAAACATCATTTCCCACAAAATCCCAACATTTTTGAAAAAATAAAGGAGTAAAACCATCTGGTCCTGGAGCTTTAGCTGGATTCATGGCAAAGACAACACTCTTAACTTCTTCTAAGAAAAAGGGAGAAATCAACATCTTATTGTCTTCCAAAGATACTAAAGGAGGAATATTAGATATAATATCATTGCTGAGATTTCCATTTTCTGAAGATAATAATGACTTAAGAAACCTAACTGCCTCTAAAGCAATGTCCTCTAGCTCTGTCAATAAATTCCCATTCTGACACTGAATACAAGATATCCTATTCTTACATCTTTTAATCTTAGTTGAAGAATGAAATTTTTTTGTGTTCCTATCACCATCTGAAAGCCATAACTCTCTAGATTTTTGTCTCCAATAGATTTCCTCTCTAGCTAACACCTCCTCAAGCTGTAATTTTAGTGACTTCAATTCATCAAAAACTTGCGGCACCATACCATGTTGAAGCACATGAGTATTAAGACACTCAATAATATCTTGAATCCTTTGTTTCTCCTTAAAAATGTTCTTAAAATGCGAGATATTTCATTCCCTAATATTCAATTTCAAATAACTTAACTTCTTAGCAATCTGAAACATGCGGGACCCAGAACAAAAAGGAGCAGAATTCCACCATTTCATAAGAAGAGGCAAAAAGGAAGAATCCTTAAACCACATGTGCTCAAATTTAAATGGAGACTTAAAAGAAGCCCTATTCTCAATAACTGAAAGGGAAATTGGAAAATGATCAGAACCCGAGACTGGTAAAATAGATGAAAAGAATTCAAAATCTGAATCAATCCAATTCTCAGATAACAAAAACTGATATAATCTCTCAGCAATCTGAGAAAAATCCCTTCTCATGTTTGTCCATGTGAAAACCCCATTCTGAGACTTACAATAAAAAAGGCTCATATCAGAAATGAAATCCCCAAAGTCATCCATAATCCTTTTATTAGGGAAAATACCTCCTCTTTTCTCATCTAAATCAGTGATAGCATTAAAATCGCCCCTGAAGATAATAAAGGAACCATGTTTTAAGGGAGAAGAAATCCTCTTTAATTCACCCCATAACTTACTCTTCCCTTGAATTCTTGATGGAGCATAAATGTTAAAAAGCCAGAATTTAACCTTTGAAATCTTACTTATAACTAAAGCCAACATCCAATTTGTAGCAAATGCCACTAACTGTACCTCAATATTATAATTATTCCAAAGTAGTGTCAAACCTCCTGAAGCACCACAAGCCAAAGAAGAATGAAAATTCCACCTTCTCCAAGATGAAAAAACCAAATTAGCAGACTCCTTTGACAACTTTGTTTCTTGCAACATACAAATATCATACTTAATTAAGTCCATCTGGGACTTAATTAAGCATCTCTTGTTAGGGGCATTTAAGCCCCAAACATTCCAAGAAATAATTCTCATTGTCCTCAAGGGGAGGCTGAAGCTCCCCTCTTCCCATTAATCGAAGAATTTTTGCTTTCCCCAAAGCAACCTTGCAAATTACGTTTCACAGCCCCTGATCTTGTCACAGAAGGACTAGTCACAAATCTTTTACTCCTCTTTTTTTTTACACTTACAGGAGTTAGGCATGTTTTCTTAGGCCTACCAAGAGAGATTGAATGCCTCCCTTTCCCACCAGCAAGAGAAAGGGACAAAGTCTTTTGAATTCCAGCATCAATTTCCATTTGAGTCTTAAGATTATTTGGAGGCCTACCTCTCCTAGGAGAAACCACGGATGGTGAAAAAACTGGAGTTGTTTGGACAACCGGTAAACTCTTGCATGACTTTGGAGAAGCCAGGATAAATGGATTATCTTCAAAACCCAACTCTATTGTAGCCAAACTGCAAAAGGACTAGCAGATGCAGAAATTGGAAGGGTCAAGTTTATACCCCCCAAATCATTCTCAATTGAACAAACAACTCTATCAATAATACCCTCATCCATTTGATGTGCATGATTGTTAAAAATATCATTTACTTGCTGAACCAAATTCTCATCTGGCATAATAACAGGGATAACCTCTTGACGGATTATTATTCCCTAAGGAATATTCATTAGCCATATTAATTTCAACATTCAAAAGGGAATTATTAGACACCAAATTATTAATTTCCTGAACTAAAGTAACATCATTAGGAAAACCTATGGAAGGTACCTATTTAATAGTTTCCATATCAACCACTGCATTTCTATCTAAATTCACATTCTTTGAAGAATCCAAAACCTCCTTTTGAGTGCATGAAGACAAATTGTCGTCCTTACCCTTTGTGTGATTATTTGGCATCTTAGGGCAATCTATCATAAACTATACCTCCGTTATTAGAAAATGTCTTCAGTAAAGATGAAAGTGAGACCGAACCCGAAGTGTGATCATTTGGTTTCCCAAAACTACGACACAATGGATTATTTTCAAGATTAATGTGACCTGTTTCTAGCAATTTATGCGAAGAGACATTTCCACATCCTTCAACCGAAGGTCCCGTCGACAAACTATCTTTATTAAGGGATTTAGGGATAGAGCCAACAACCTGCTAGTTTTTCTTAAAATCCATAAGTAACGGAGCATCCAAAAGTAAAGGAGACTTAAGAAGCTCTGTATCTAATTTCTCAATTGACTGGTGCCAAATACCATAATGAGACTTGATATTACAAGTACGAGGGCAAACATTGTTAGGGTTAATAAGAACACAATTTTTTACCAGAACCTCCCTCTCCACAAAGTCCATTTTAGATGTTAAAAAAGTTCCAATAGTATTTCCAATTTTCTCAAGAACATCTGGATCCATAAATTCAAAAGGAATTTTAGGTAAACCAAACCAGAAAGGAATAAGTTTCAAACTAGACCAAGAAGGAACAAAAAAAGGTTTCCAAGTCGCAATTGAAATTAAATATTTTCCAAACCGATGATGCGAAGTTCTTAATACCTCATCTCTGAAAGAAGGAGAATCAAAGACAATAATAAAAGCATTCGCAGACAATAATTGAAAATAATGCATATCCACCCATCTTTTCTGCAATTTATGATAAAGCTTTAACAAACTAATTTGATCACCCCAAATTTCCCCAGAAATAGCATTCGTATGCAAACAATTCACTTTCTTATCGACATAGGAACCTAAAAGATTGATGCAAGGGATAGGAGCCCAAACCTATGATGAAGAAACCCCCGACAGAATAGGATCAGAAGGTATCTTACTTACCTATTCTAGACTAGCTTCCTTGAGGTTCACATTTACCTTATTTCCCACTTGTTGTGAAGAAACAGAAACCCTATCCGCAATCTCCTTATTTGCCAAGCCAACAACCCTAGCAAGCGTTCACTGATTGCCCAGATCCAAAGACCATTTCCTCAAAAAGCCCTTAAATTGCTTCTCAGAATTCCCTTGATTTGCACCATTATTAAAACGCCCTAGAATGAATCTCCTTACATTTTTATTCTGCCTCCATGCCACACTGCATCTGTTCCCAAAGAAGTACTATTTTGAATAATGACACACGAAAAATATTATCAAACCAAATAATACTCTAGAATTTTCTCTTGATAATATTTATAACAATTTTTTGTCTCTTAATAATTTTTCCCTAGTTTGTCACCTCTAACAACTATATTAATCCATTAAAAATCAAACATGATCATCAAGTTTTTGCATCTATAATTCATAGTCAACCTTTAGACATTATTTGGATATAATGAGACCAAAAGGTGGTTCTTCTCATCAATATAAATTATTGAATTGATTTGTATTTATATTCATACCCTTTATTAGATTTCCTCTAGCAAAAAGTAAAATAAACATGTGATAAGTATGATTCTATTTGCTAGTAAAAAAAAATATTGTTTTAATTATTAAGTCTGATTAATAATAATTCCAAAAAAATAAAATGATAAGATATTATGTTTTTTTTTTGATAAATCACAGCAGAAGTGGTAATTTTTATCTTTTCCCTAGAGCTAAGAACCAATCGAGTAGACTCAAACCCAATACCTCTCATGTAGGAGGCTCATAGATAACCGCTACATTGTGGGGTCATCCCCTGACAAGATACTATGTTCTGATTAATTAGAAAAATGGGTTTTAAGGACCCGAAACCTTTTACATAAAGATCAAAAGATAGATCAGCAAAGATCAACTAGACCAGCATAAAGACAACATACAAAAGACTGGCAAGATAGCCAGCAACCCAAACAAACAACAAAAAACTAGGAACAAAAAAGCAGAAAAAAACATAAATAAAGACCTAGTCAGCTAGCAACACCTCCAGAGACATAAGAAGTTCAATAGCCTTGATGAATAACAGGTCATAATTCGCCGAAGCAACTTTGAGCTCTTCGATTTCCTTATTATTTCAGCAGACAAGATACTATGTTATTTCACCATGTTTAATTTAGTTTTCATGTTTAAGAATCCAATGAGAAGGGACATCATATAAAACTTTTTCCATCATGTTTAATTTGGTTCTCATGTTTAGGATTCCAATGAGAAGTGACACCACATATAACCTAGAAAATTGTATTTTGTCATGAGCTAATTGGGATTCTAACACATAATAGTACATATTAAAACATTTAAGATTTTAGTCAACTTAATTTTTAGTGTTTTATAGAAATAGTTAGCTATCATCAACAAAATGTGAATTAATTGCAACAATATTTTATAAAATAAAAATGTCAAAGACAACTTAAAAACATTTGTTACTTTGCAATAAATAATCTAAACTATTAATAGCAACCACATACAAAAAGGGGAACAAAGAAAACCCCTATCTAATGGAGAATTATAAAGGAAAAAATTAGATATTGAATTATTAACCACTGTAGAGGATTGACATATTTGAAAAAAAAATTGATGATTCTTCTTGGTTGAATTGTGAAAGCAATTTTTGTTTCTATTTCATTTTATAAATCAAGATTCCCAATATTTTTGTTTTCTATAGTTATTTCATCCCTTTTATGTATATTATAAAAAATTTAATAGCTCTTCCATTTAGATGTTGTTCTTGACCATGTAGGAAGCCATGACCAATATATTGGTTTCTTATAATTCTTCTTCTAACCTATTCCTTTTCATGGAAAGTATTTTTTTTCTATTATTTGAAGAATGGCTTTATATGTTCTAGTGTTTGCAAAAATATGAACATTTTGCTCCCATTGACCTAAGGGTCAAATTTTCACCATCTTTCATTTTTTAAATTTTTTTTGGATCTTGAGATATCTTAATCATATTTGTTTGAAATTGAAGCATAATTCGATGGTGTTATTTCTCCTTTTATACAGATGGAGAATATAAATTAGTCTGTCAAATAAGTCAAGATAATAACACTTATCAAATATTTCAAATATTTTAAGGTTTCCTAGGTACTTGGGGTAATCAAGAACCTAGTTAGTCTTTTTATAATGTAGTTAAAAATATATTCTATTAAAAATAGGTAAAATTTATATTTTGGGGGACTATATAAATTAAAATGTTAATTAATGAATTTACAAAAATCACTTGTTGAGTGAACAATGCCTCCTCTCTTATTTTTGTTATATAAGATTGTATTTAAGTCTTCATCTATAATTTACTAGATTGTTGTCTTGTGTTCATTATTGTCAAAATATTGTGCCAATTATATTTTTCCTTTTAGAAGGTGCCAATTGGACCATACATATTACAAAGATAAAATACAATTTTAGACTATGAATCTTAACTCTACATACCTACCAATTATGACAATTTTTTACTAGAAAAACTAAAACTATGGGAACTAATTTATTACAATGTACTAGAAGCCCCATTTGAATCCACAAACATTTCATTCTATTTTTTCCACTTTCTTGATAGTTAGGAATTGACATCTTAGGTATACATTTTTCTTCCTAAAGAAAGATAATTTCCTCTCTTAACTCTTGTATGTAATTCTTGAAGTGGCATTTTTGTTAGGGGTATTGAGGCTCCTAATATTCCATGATACAAGTTTTGTGGATGTATCATATATACTTTCACTCCACAAAGTAATTTATCTTAAGAATTAGTTCATCATTATTTTATTTTTTCTAACCCATAATGTTCTCAATCTCATATTTTACCTCTTTTAGTAAATGTATTATAGGTTTATTTTATTTTATAACATGCAATTTGAGACATTCTTAGCACTTGAGTGGTGGAAAGAATCCTCCTCAACTTCACCTTTCAATGAGTTTTCCATTTTGAAGATTTATAGGAATGATGACTCATTTCCTAGCTATTTTTCCTTGGAAATATTGAAGGCCTATTATTTTATTATTATTATTATTGTTGTTGTTATTGGTTGACATTTATGATCTTGAATTGGTCTCCAAATTTTTATTGCTAATTTTTAGTATGTTTTTTTCTTAAACAGGGTGAGAAAGCTCTTAAATGTTAGGTACAAGAGGGAAATGTATTTTCCAAAACTCACGATGGATAGTGATTGGCTTGGGTGGAGGAGGGTTATTCATTCATTGAGAAGGAGTCTCAAATATCTTGGACTTTCCAAATATTATTCCTTATAGGGTAGGAAGTAAAGAGGTTCAAATTATAAAAAAACTGCATATGGGCTCGTAAATTTGAATTTTCAAATGTCTTCTTTTGTGAAAAGAATTGGCTACTTGGTAAAGAGTTTTTCTTCTCTTATTTTAACGTGGATTTTTGCATAGAATTTCTTACCTCTAGGGTGACATCAACTTTCTTACCTCTAAGATGGAATCCCTTGGAAAAAAATTATCTCATCATTTTTTTTAATCTTTCTAGATAGTGTTTGAAGTGACCAATATTTCACTAATAGATTATACATGCAAACCCAATTCAACATGTGAACCAAGATACACTTTTCAAAATCAAAATTGTTAATCCATTCTGAAAGCAAAAGTTCTAATCTCTCCCAAAACTAAGAACAAACCATGTATCTTGTTTTTATGTTTCTAAATGACATATTAAATGAAGAGCCCCCTAGAGGTTAAACTTTAAGATCTTCCCCCCTCATAAGAAATCCAAGTGGCTATGAAAATGAATCATACTAATACTTCGATGAGTACTATCTTCTTAATCGTTATCATGGATTCTTTTACATGTCTCTACAATTGATTATGGTGATATGATTTATGTCTAGGGGATCCCCTACATCTTGACTAATGTGCACCCTTGCATGCATCCTCCTTGTCGGTGTGCTCATAATTTGACAAATAAAATTGAAAATTTGTGTGTTCAACTATTTTATCTTATTTCAAAGTTTTGATGTGAATGAACTTGCATTTTTTTGTGGCTTGAGTTCCTTGCTACCTGACTTGTGCTTTACTATCGTAGTTACTATGATGTCCTAAATTCCTTTAGGATAGGTTGCTATCATTGATTTAAAAATAGGGTTTTTCCATTTGAAATTTTTTCTTGCTCACTTGGTATTTTATTTCACTCATTCTACTTACATCCTTTATTTCCTTTTTTGGATTCCTTCCATGTGATTTCTCCTTAATTTTGGTGCATTTACTCCTTTTCTCAAAGAATCAATTAATTCATAATAATTTTATGAACAATCAATCTTTCCAACTGAAATATAGACATAAATATAATAATTAGTCCTATTTGGGATAAAATGAAAAATAAATAAACACAAATTTATATGATGACCCTTAATTTTTCTTCTCCTATTAGAATCTTTTTCTTTCTTTTCTTTCCATTTTAGTATTGTAATTGTATTTTATTTTTTTATTAAAATAAGCTTATTACATAAATAAAAGGCTTTTTCTAGAAACATGTAAAAGTAATAAAACATTACTCAAAAAAGGAATTTATTTCATATTGATAATTTTCTTAAAAAAAAGTGATTAATTATTTTGAGTATGATAAAAGAAATAAATTATAGAAAAATGTGTTTAAATATTTTTATATGATAAAATGAGAAACTGAGAGTCTAAAACTATTACATGGCAGGACCAAAGGGTGAGAGGAGAAAATAATAAAATAAAATAAAAGTGTCGAAACATAAAGAACATACAAAAGTGAAGACAAATAGCCCACAAGTAACAAAGACATAGTGCACGAAAACCACAAACTACAACCTATCTTTAGAGGAGACACAATTCTATAGTCTTGACAGAGAGAAGAAAATATCTTTCTTGAGGTTCCTTTTACCCCTTTTTAGAGTAGAACAATTAATATTATTGTCAACAATATTATGAAGTAGATGTAGAGTAGCAAATAACCAATGCATAATCTTATAAAAAAATAATTTTATTTAAAAAATAATAATAAATAAATATAAGAAAATGATTATAAAAAATATATATGCTTAAGATATCAATGCTAATAATCTTTACTGGAAATTTTTTGAAGAGATTTTATTTCTAACTTTAGATATGTACTATGACAAAATATTTCTCATTAAAAAGTAATATAAAGTATCTTTTACACTTTATTATCAAAATATTTTAATCATAAGAAAAATATTCATAAAATGTATAGGAACATGATATGTGGTCTACAATAACTTTGGAGTAAGTCATCACAAAGCTAAAATCCCTACAAATAAGTGGAGCCCACCATTGCATTTACTTTTTAGTGTGGTTTTATTGTATAGGCATGTGTCATAACACAAAGGCTTTTCATTTCAATTTATTTTTTTCTCTAATGAAAGTCCTACAAATTATTAGATGAAAACTAAATTGGAGGATTAGATGACATGCATTTATCAAGAATTAGAGTTTCCCAAAATAATGTCAAAATTCCAAAATAACAAAATAATCTAAGAGAATGAGGAAGTGAGTGCCACAAGGCATCTTTATTCATAGAATATAAATAAAGGATACATCTACCACATGTAGTGAATTATCACATGTAGTAAATTATCACTATAGTTGTAGTGACTAGCAAGAATTATTTTACTTGGAAAAGGAAAGGAGTTTGGCCATGCTATCCATTAGAAATATATTTATAAAGAAATTTTTTTAAAACTTTTGGGATTTAGAGATGCATTAAAGAATTTGTCAGTATAGGTTGACCCTTGTGAGTAGCTTGTGTATCTACTCTAACTTTAGTTTGTAAAAGCTAGAAATTTGAATAAGACTTCCCAAGTTATTAGTCAGCTTGATCATGTACAACATCTCTTGCATTATTGAGTTAGGGGAGAATTGATCTAGTTCTAATTCATCTAAGTCTTTTCTCTTTATTTTCTCTTAGAAGGAAGTTGGAGATAACATTTTATTATTTATATCTATACAAAATGGGAGATTGTGTAGTAATAAACATATTCATATATACTTCTGGTAGATAGCTATATGTAACAAAATCATCAATTAAGACAACCTTATTAAATGTGGATTCTAGTTGTTGAATGAATGTGTTATTTGTCAAAATTGAGAGTAAAATTTTCCACACTTTCTACATCGCCCTTTTTTCAAGATATATTTGGGGACTCATGCTACAGAAGCTTTAAATCAACTGGTTTATGAATGAAACCTTGTCCACTTTCATTAAGAACTGGGTCTACCCTCTACCACAACCCCCCATTAAATAATTATGGAGACAAATCCCCCCACAACTATGCTAAAACATATGGAAGGAAAGAAATAATTAGATCTTAGGAGATACTGAAATAAGATCAAAAAAGGTTTTCATTGATTTCTCTAAGCTTCTACTTGATAATATTTTTGTTATCTCTTGGTTTATTTGGATACTCCCCCTCACACTTTAGAAGCCAATATTGATTCTCAATGGGGCTTGTATGTGGGAAAAGTGGGCGAATAAAACTTAATATGTGAAAATTTAGTTAAATACTAGTCCACACACACACACAAGACTTCTTGATGCAAGCTATGAAGTAACGTAGTGTTACTCAGCTTCCCAAGGAGGGTCCCATGGTTCTCTATCTCACAATGTCCCTCAAACCAACGTTTTTTCTCTCAGATCACTGAGCAAAATGGTTTAGGGATGGCAAATATGAGAACGAGAGATGCTTTTGCTAAATTTAGTATGAAATAGATATGAAGCTATGTATGATGCTAAAAATGCAATAAACTAAATGATAAGATGACGAGATTAGTATGAATACTATCCTAGCATACTATATTTAGTCTATGATCGAGCTAAAATGATAAAGAAAGTACTCTAGCATGCATATTTAGTCTAATTCCTGATCTAAAGAGAGGCTAAATGATGAGCATAAAGATGATGAAAAAGCATGAAAGAATTTGAGCATAAGTATAATGCTTCAAATTTGAAAGAAGATTGTTAAGAATGGAGGAATGAGAGCTCTATTTATAGCACAAACAGGGCAATGGATGGTCAAGATTGAAAGGTTTAATCAAGGGCCAGGTTTGAAAGTTGGGGATCCATGTGCACAATTGGCACCAATGAAATAGTGACAAGTGTCAACATAGGATTGGGTTGAGAGAAGAGGTTGGAGGCATTAAAGGCCTGAGATGACCTCATGGTTATCTAAAGGCTAAGGGTCAAGTCTAAGTTAGGATTACCCAATGGATTAAGAGTTAATCCAAGGATAAACCTTTGTGCAAATGATTAAGAGATAATCATGGTCAAAGCATTAATGGCCTGATGAGACCCTTGGGTTGGATAGAGGTTGAGTCAAAACAAATGTTTTAACCATGTGGGAGGGTTTGAATTAACCATTAATGGTTATTGGAGACTTTAAGGATTAAGTGGTTGAAGGTTGGAAGCCTTCAATGGTTTTCAAAGACTTTAAGGGTTTTGGTGGTTGAAGGTTGAAAACCTTTAATGGTTATCAAAGACTTTAAGCCATTTGAGAAGTGACTTCCCTTTGCTTAGGGATGTGACAAAATTTAGAGGAGGGTTAGGTTAATTAGAAGTGTTTAGAAGATTCTAGAAGGGATTAGAAAGGGGTTTGGGATTTTGCAAGTGGATGGAGGGATAACAGGATTTAATTGAATTAAATAATTTTATTCAATTTGGTTAAAATTTGGGGAAATTAAATAAATTAGATTTATTCAATTTAGGATAACTATTTAATTAAATTTAAATTTAATTAAAAGTGGATAGGGGGATTTAATTGAATAAAATGATTTATTCATTAAATGGTATAGTGAATTTATTTAAATAAATTGAATAATTTATTTAATTAAATAGAGGAATGTGGATAGTTTAATTAAATTGGATTTAATTAAATAGAGAAATGAACATAAAATATTCATTTAGGAATATGGTCATTTTTATACGTCTACATTTTGCCCCTCTTTGAAGTGACGTGTGTGCACATGTTATTTCAAAGAAAATGATGTGTTTTTGTGATTTTATGATCAAATGCAATTTTTGTTGTGTCGCTCTTATGATTTGTCAGTCGTGCCCCAGTTTTGATGTGATGCCCCAGATTTGATATTTTGATGGTGATGCCCCCTCAAGAGATGAATCAATTTTGAAATTTTTTTGATTTAATTTGATGAAGTTCGTATGATGTGTATGATTTCGTGCATGTAAAAAGTGTGCAGATTGATTCATCTCCCGATAAGTTACAACTGTTTTGGTATAGGGGAGACCGCGACCATATTACAGGTCCAGTCGGCTAACCCTAATTTCACTTTCCTCCTATAAAAGGGGAAAAGGGGTTTGATTTAGGTTCATTTGTGCTTTGTTGATTTTGAAGAAAGAGAATTTGCTCTGGAGAGAAAATGTCGATTCCCTATCACAGACACCGTTTTGAGCGCGTTCGGAGGTACCGGAGACCTGTAGCACGTGGACCACCAGTAAGTCAACGTTTTTGACCCCTTTTGGATTTTTTGTTTTGTCGTTTTTAGGCATTTTTCAAATTTCAAAATTCGGGTGTTTCATTTTAGCGCGTCTAGGGTCTGTTGTAGCGCATACGAAGTGTGAAGTAGCGCATTAAGTTTAAATTTAGGGGTTGCATCCGAAAACTGTAGGTTAGCGCATAAAACTTTTAGGTTAGCGCGTGTATGGAGAATAGCGCATGTAAGGTATTGGGTAGCACGTCACATCAACAGGTTAGCACATAGGTTTGACCTAGCACATAGGGGCCGTCGGGGTTCGCATAGGGAAGGGGGTTTAGCGCGTAGGACTAACCTAGCACATAGGGCTAAAAGGGTAGCGCTTAGGAAGGGTAGATTAGCCCGTAAGCAGAGCTTAGCGCATGGGGTGGGTTAGGTAGCGCATTGGGTGAAAAGTTTAGTGCGTAGACAGAGTCTAGCGCATAGGACAGGTAGATTAGCACGTAGGAGAGACAGCCTAGCGCATGGGGGTAATTTAGCGCATTGAAGATCTATTTTAGCGCATCCGAAAAATTTTGCAGTTTTGCCCGAGTTCAAAATTTGTTTTGTCTGCCTGTCATGTTTTGATGAATTTACCCAATATGAGTGTTTGTATAACTTGTTTTGATTTGCGAGTTTGCAAGTTATATATAGATATCAATTTGTTGTTTTGATCAAAAATGATGTAGTTGCATGTTCTGTTTCAAGTTCAATGTATGTGAAAGCCTGAGTTGTATTACAAGCCGATATGGGTTGGAAAATTGAGTTGTTTTACAAGCTGATATGGGTGGGAAACTTGAGTTGTTTTACAAGTTTATGTGATTTTAGTACTTGAGTTGTTTTACAAGTTTTGATATGGTTTTTGAGAACTTGAGTTGTGTTACAAGTTGATATGAAATGATAGGTTTTTGAACTTGATGTAGAGGAGCAAATTGTTTCATGTTGTTGATGTAAGTTTGATTTTGATATCTTTATGTTGATGTGGAAAACTGATATTGGATATGTTTTGTTTGTTGACAGGAGCGATTGGGTGTTGTACAGTCGAGGGAGAGATTCCCGAGACCGTGGACGTTGATACCGAGATTGTCACAGGCAGACTTGGATGTTATAGAGAGATGTGGATTGACCTCGCTTTTGGATATGCCTCGGTTCACTGTGAACCGGGGGCTTTTGACAGCGTTGGCAGAGAGGTGGCATAGCGACACGAACACCTTTCATTTTGCCACTGGAGAGATGACAGTGACACCGGAGGATTGCTACCGGATTTTGCGGATTCCTGTTGTAGGGGCACTCCTTCCTTATGAGCAGTCAGAGGAGGGTGGCACAGAGACACTACGCTGGATTTTTTAGGATGACATAGTTTGTGGGTACGAGATTCCCTGGCAGGAGTTTTTGGATTTGGGTTATGCACCGCTGCCATCTATACTGGCAGGATTTATTGGGGGATTCATTTGTCCTGATCGCAGGTCAAAGGGATTCTCAATGGGATGGGGACTGGTTTTGGAGGAGATGGTTACGCAGGGCAGGAGGTTTGCATGGGGGTCAGTGATGCTGGCTCACTTATACAGGAGTTTACACGAGGTAGTATACCTCGGTTATGGTAGCTTGTCAGCGGGAGTGACCCTATTACAAGTATGGTGCTGGGAGCACATTCCAGTAGCGAGGCCACTGGCAGATAGAGACAGGCTCGTAGGTGCAGCATATGCCTACGGATACAGAGGCCTAGTTATCCAGCGTAAGCTGGGCAAACTAGAGCATTGGAGGAGGATATTTGATGATATAGATACGGTCACCTGGAGGCTGTATACAGGTTGCGAGGTATGGGTGGAGGATGGGCTAGAGATGCCCTTTGTATTTATGACACGGTATCTGATTGGGAGGACCCCGTTCATTATTGAGCGGTTTGTGGTGACCCGAGTTTTGTGACAATTCGGGCACCAACAGGGGATTCCTCAGGGAGCATGTTTGTATGCTCGGAGGCAGCAGGATGTGGCCGATTGGGGGCCGACTACTGATAGTGCGGTGGCGATTGAGGAGTTTACAGGGTTGGCTAGGTAGATCTGGGACTATGCCCTAGAGATTCAGGACGCAGGTATGACAGAGGAGTTCGCCCGTTTGTTTGCTGCGCGGGCAGTGGCTAGGATCTCAGATCCAGAGGAGATGAGGCCAGCGTTTGACTCGGATGGGGAGGAGGGAGACGGGGGAGATGATGGAGATGATGGGGAGGATGGAGGAGGGAGAGGAGCCAGAGGGAGGCGGGGAGGTAGAGGTGTGGAGAGAGCGGTACGATAGGGGAGGATTGAGAGGGGGAGAGGAGGATTGGCTATCGGAGCCGGGAGAGAGGGGAGAGTGACGGAGGTGCTGGCTGCAGTGGGGGGTGAGGAGGAGATGAGTAGACCAGCACAGAGGAGGAGGGTAGATATACTCCCACCTCCAGTACCGAGGACAGGGCGAGTGGGAGGGGTTCCTCCAGCACAGGGACCGCTGCGGGTTCGAGTGCCAGGTCATATGGAGGATGCACAGATCCGGACCTTGCAGATTACCATGCAGCAACTGCAGGCACAGATTTTGACCTATCAGCGGCAGATTTCTTAGTTGACCACTAAGAGAGATACTGAGATAGAGCGGCGAGGATGAGCGGAGGAGGCATTGGCGAGTGTGCAGAGAAGCGGCAGGTGGTCCGATGAGAGACACCCTGAGAGAGCTGACGCGGAGAGTGCAGGAGGTAGAGTATTATAGGCAGCATTATGAGGCTGCAGTACCCCGAGATCGGCGAGTGGAGAGCTTTGCACAGTCAAGATCAAGTCGATCTCGAACCACTGGGACACGATCGGAGAGCCGAGGTGTGACGGGGCCGGCGAGACAGGATCCTCCTGGAGATCCAGGGGCGAGTGTATCTGGAGCGAGACAGGACCCTCCTGGAGATCCAGGGGCTGGTGCATCTGGAGTGAGACCATCTCCGTCAGGAGATAGTCATACTTGAGAGATAGGGTCTCTGTTGTATTTTTGAGCAATTTGCTATTTGTTGTACTGGACACAGTGTGTGGACACTTTTTGTACATTTTGATCAGTTTTGAGATATATATATATATACAGCACCATTTTTGATCATGTGATGTGTTGATATGGATGCATTTATTTTATGTGATGATGTAATGCTTAAATATATGATGTAAGATGTATGATGTAGGATGTATGCTTTTTATATGCTGTGAGATGTATCTTGAAAATGAGATGTATGTTTTATTTATGCTGCTAAATGTATCATGATATGTAAATGATGTTAAATGATATGGAATGATGTGTATGCAACTAATTGTAAAATGATGTGCAACTAATTGTAAAATGATATGCAACTAATTATTTTTGGAGCATCCCTCATTCTGTATTTGCCATCCGATATAACCATATTTTTGCTTTCTTTGTAAATATCATCACTGAGCATTGATTTATTTAGGATATGTTGAAAATTTATACAAACATAATGGTATAATTGAACCATAATGACCTGAGAAAAATTTACATGATATTTGATTTTGCAAGATAGCACAAGCGTCAAGGTATAATTGAACCAGGATGACCTGAGTGTGTATTGCGTAAACAGACAAGATTTGATCATTTGTATGCATGAAGTGGAATCAAGCCTTCAGTGATATTGGACGTATCACGTCTCGAGGCATGTATTCACACAGTACAAGTGATCGCCTCCCAGACAGAAGACTAAGAAAATATTGGAAGTTCCCCACGATCTCTAGCTGTGAAGCATATAGTGAGACAAGGAAGAGAATCCAATAATGCACAAAGTTCGAAATGCAAAACTAGTTAAGATTTTATGCTATAGTGCAACATTCAGTACTTCAGAAAATCATCCATCCTTGATATTTTCGTGTTTTGTTTTTGTTTTGGTTGTTGCGATGAAGCGTATTTGTTTGTTGGATGTCATACTGGTGAGTTTTGCATTTAGTCTTGATGTCTTTGAGTGTTTGCAATACGATTGACATGCCCCTAGCTGAGTGTGCCTCCTGATATGAATATATACAGGGATTCCAAGCCATGGTGTTTTAGTGATAGGAGGATATTTATAGACAAATCAGGATAGTGACTACGCTAAGTATGTCCTGAATAGTTATTTGCTAAGTGTCGGTTAATGGCCGATAATGTTTATATGGATAAAATGGTATGGAAATAGATAGAGGAGTCGTTCTTTCACAAGGGCGCCTGTTTACCAGGTTTTCACCCTTTGTTTTGTACTTTTTTTTTTTTTTTTTTTTTTTTTTTGCTTTTTCTGGATTTTTTTTGGTTTTTTTTGTTTGTTTTGGGCTTTTTCCATGCACTAGGCTATTTTAAGTATAGTACATTTTCAGATGGATGTTGTTAGTTGGTTCGTCGAGTATATCTCCTTCAGAATTTGTTAGCTGATAAGCACCTGATCCATAAACGGATATGATAACATAAGGACCCAACCAGTTAGGTTCAAATTTCCCTTTCTTTTCTTGATCTTGCTGATTTCTTGGATTTTCTTTGAGGACTAGGTCACCTACCTTGAAGTTGCGGGGAATGACCTTGTGATTGTAGCTCCTGCACATGCGTTGTTGATATGCTTTGAGATGAGTATAAGCATGTTGGCGTCTTTCATCTAATAGCTCAAGTTCTTGTAGATGATTAACTCGATACTCTTCATCTGGGATTAAGCCTTTCAAAGAGACTCTGAGAGATGGGATCTCTACCTCCAGGGGTAAAATAGTCTCTGATCCATATACCAATGAATATGGTGTTGCTCCCATAGGTGTGCGGATGCTGGTCCTGTATGCCCAAAGTGCTGGATTGAGTTGTACATGCCAATCTTTGCCTGCATCATTCACTGTTTTCTTGAGGATTTTCAATATTGTCTTGTTAGATGCTTCTGCTTGACCATTTCCCTGTGGGTAATATGTTGTAGAGAACCTATGTTGGATTTTGAATTTTTCTCATAGTTCTTGGACATCTTGATTTTTGAAGGGCCATCCATTATCTATGATGATTGAACTTGGGATACCATATCTGCAGATCAGATAATTGAGGATAAAAGAGGCAATTTGTTTCCCGGTCACCGTGGTCATGGGAACTGCTTCTATCCATTTGGTAAAGTATTCTATTGCTGTTATAATGAACTTGTGTCCATTTGAAGATGACGGATGAATTTTGCCAACTAGGTCCAGTCCCCACTAACAAAAGGGCCAGGATGTTGTAAATGGCTGCAGTTCCTGTGCTGGTGCATGTATTAGATTTCCATGGATTTGGCATTTAGGACATTTCTTGGCAAAGTGATATGAATCTTTCTCCATTGTAGGCCAGCAGTATCCCATCCTTAGAAGCTTTTTAGCAAGAGTAGTGCCGCTTGAATGTGTGCCACAAATACTTTCATGAAGCTCGCGTAAAGCCAAATCGGAATCATTACGATCAAGACAACGAAGAAGAGTACCATCGAGACCTCGACGATATAAAGTATCAGCGGTAAGGGTATAACGGGCAGCTTGTCGGATAAAGTTACGTTTTTGGTTACGGGATTGGTCAATGGGTAAGATATTATGCGTGAGGTAGTTGTATATTGGTCCATATAACGAAGAATCTGAACCAGTCAAGGCATAGATAACATGGGATTCAGAGTGGTCATAGGCGGGGGAGAATAGTTGCTCTACCAGGAACTCATAATGACTCTGTTGCTCAAGAATTTGTAGTAGCGAAGCGATTGTAGCCATTGCATCGGCTGCTTTGTTGTTCAACCTTGGTATTTGCTCGAAGGTGATGTGCACAAAATACTGTTTGAAGTCATCCACCATTCGTTTGTAGGGTAGTAGCTTGTCGTCTTTTGTCTGATAGTTGTTATTGATTTGATTAATGACCAGTTGTGAGTCTCCATAGACTTTTATCTCTGTGATTTTCCATTCTACGGCCATTTTGATGCCTGTGACCAGTGCTTCATATTCAGCCACATTATTTGTGCATGGAAACATAAGTCTGTATGATTTTGGCATAGTGTGTCCTTCAGGAGTGATGAACAGAATGCCGGCACCTAAACCATGTTGAGTGTAGGATCCGTCAAAGTATAGTGTCCATTGTTTAGTAGAAAGAGCAAGAACGTCCCTGTCTGGAAATTCAACCTCCATGGTTTGTTTGCCTGGTAGTGGTGCTTCGGCCAACTGATCTGCAATTGCTTGTCCTTTGATGGCTCGTCTTTCTGTGTATTGGATGTCAAATTCACTGAGAATCATGACCCATTTAGCCAATCGGCCTGTAAGAGCTGCCTTGCTGAGTAGATATTTGAGAGGATCAATTTTCGCAACTAGCTTGATGGTGTGTGCTAGCATGTAATGTCAAAACTTCTGAGATGCAAAGACCACTATTAGGCAAGCCTTTTCAATAAAGGTATAGTTGAGCTCATAGCCATTCAATGTTCTACTGATGTAGTATATGGCGCGTTCCTTTCCTTGTTGATCTTCTTGTGCCAATAATGCCCCTAGCGAAATATCTGTTGTTGAGATATATAGAATAAGTGGCTTTCCGACGACTGGTGGTACTAGAACTGGTGGATTCATCAGGTACTGTTTGATTTGATAAAAAGATTCTGCACACTTAGCCTCCCATTTGAATGATACATTTTTGTGTAGCAAATGGTTAAATGGTAGACTTTTATCTACTAGCTGAGCGATGAATCACCGGATTGATTGAAGTCGTCCCTGTAGAGATCTGAGTTGACTGATATTCTATGGTGGTGGCATTTTCATAATGGCTTGTACCTTTGCTGGATCAACTTCAATACCCTTAGCTGAGACTATGTAGCCTAGTAACTTTCCTGATGTAACCCCGAAGACACACTTCTTAGGGTTTAGCCTGACTTGGAATTTCTCCAATCGATCAAAAATATTTGTTAGGATGCCAAGATGTTCTGCTCTGGTGAAGGATTTAGCTAGTAAGTCATCCACATAGTCTTCCATAAATGTGTGCATCATGTCATGGAATATTGTGGTCATTGCTCTTTGATAAGTGGCCCCTGCATTCTTTAAGCCGAAAGGCATAACATTCCAACAGTACGTCCCCCAAGGACAGGTGAATGTTGTTTTATCTTGATCTTCAGGAGCTATCTTGATTTGGTTATAGCCTCAGAAACCATCCATTAGTGAGAGCATTGCATGGCCTGCTGTGAGATCTATAATTATGTCGATACTAGGCAGAGGAAAGTCATCTTTTGGACAAGCTTTGTTGACGTCTCTGAAGTCAGTGCATATTCTGATACTACCATCTGGTTTTGATACTGGAACAATATTGGATATCCATTCTGCATAGTCAATGGGTCGGATGAATCCGACGTCTAATAATTTCTTTAGTTCAGTTTTGACCATGAGTGCCACCTGTGGATTCATCTTTCATAGCTTTTGCTTGACTGGCTTAACTCCTGTAGAGATGGACAAGTGATGCATGATTAAGTGTGGATCTACTCTGGGCATATCAGCATATGACCAAGCAAAGTTGATTTGTTGTTCTTTAAAGAAGATGATGAATGCCGATCTTTCTTCCTCTGTTAGAGATTTTGCAAGATGTATATTTCTGGCTACTTCTGTGGTACCAATGTTGATTGATTGAGTGGGCTCAATCAATATGGGTGATCGCTTATGAAAGTGCGCAGGAAGAGTGTCAAGTCTCCCATCATTAGGTGCCTCAAAAAGGTTTTCACCCTCCGATGCGTCCTTTATTTTTACTTTTTTATGATCTAGAGCTGCCATTGACTGGTTTTCAGCATTAGATTCTTTATTTGGTTCATTTTTGCAACTGAGAGACTTGGCACTCCCTGATTGACAGATATCATTATTTTGTTCACTAGTAGAGTCTGTTTCCGGATTTACGGTACATAGGTAATGGACAATAGATGCATCATCTGGGAAAATTGGTATATCATTTGTTTCAGGTTCGTCCCAGTCGATGAGGTCAGGAAAGACAAGTGGTAAGGAATCTTTGGATGGATCAAGTTCGGCTACCGTAAGTGTTAGGATAGAGTTTTCATTGTGATGGGTCTTGGGTTTAAAGAAATTTAGGATTTCGTCGAGGTCCTCGATGGTATCATCTTCCACATAGACTTGTTCATAATGTTTCTGTTCACTTTCCTGAGCGTCATAGATATGTTGCGGTCCAAATTCAAGAGGTATATCCTCTGTGTTATGTTCTTTCTGAGAAAGGGATATAGAATCAGTATCATCCAGGATATCAGTAGTGGCATTGGAGCAGGTACCCCATTCATATTCATTGGAATCTGTCTCATAGGCATCATCCCAAATTCTATCTGTGCTGTAAACAGGTGTGTTGTATGGTGAAAACAAATCTTTGATGATGGATACCATTTTGATGGTTTTTGTAGATTATGTATCAGATCCGTCTTCTACTTGCTGGATTTGTTCATAGACTGTGCTTCTTCGGGGAGGAATAACGGTATTTGGAGATGACATGATTTGTTCTTGAGATATTGGTGTCTGAATATGAGCTACTGCTGCAGATAGGGCCTTCTTATGTAACTTTTGATCTTGACGTTCCCGTGCCTTGCGGATTGTTTCTACTGATTCAAAAAGTGCTTCCTGCCAGGATTCTTCTTTGTACGGTGTCTTTACTTTCCATTGAGGTTTGATAGGTAGGTGAGGCGGCCGCTTCAATAGGAACGTGAGTTTAGAACCCAATCCTACTTTGTTTCTGCTAGGTTGTGAAGGAAGATCTATACGTTCAGTGACTCCTTCTTTGCGTTTGCCAATAGGTCCTTTACCGCCATATCCCATTTGCTTCATGATTAAGTAGCATTTTCCATACATGTGTGTTGGTAGAATAATGTCTAGAGCAACTGCTCTATGATTTTCTTCTTCATCTTTATATAACTAGCTAAGAACATCTTTGTCTTCTGATTCATGTGCTAGAGTACCTAATTGGATGAAGGTACCATCAAATTTAGTGATGGGTTGAGTAGCTAGTTGTGTTGATGTAGTAGGCAAACCATGTGATCTAGGTGAGGTCGGCAATTTTGCCAAACATAAAGGCTCCAAAGAGTATTCTCCCATGCCTTGGTCTTTGATTTGCGTTTTCTGCTTGAAGTCTCCCCATAAGGAGTTGGATTTTGCTGTTTGTGGATCTGATGTTGAAGATTGATGCTTTTCTCTATTATGAGGAACCAAACTGCCCTGGGCTGCCCCCATTGTATTGCAATGTTGAAATGGATTGTGATTAGTAGATATGGAGATTTCTTGTCCATCATAAGGAAACTTGACACACTGGTGATATGTAGAAGGTACTGCTTGCATTTCATGTATCCAGGGTCGTCCTAATAAGATATTATAGGTTAGATCAATATCTAAGACTTGACAAATAGTATCCTTTTGTACTGGGCCTACTTGAATAGGTAATATCACTGTGCCTTTAGAGGACCTTTCCTCATCATCATATGCCTTTATGGTAATTTTCTTGCAAGGGTCAATAGATTCTTCTGAGAAGCCTAATGCATGGATAAGCTTTAAAGTACATATATTAAGACCGGCTCCTCCATCTATTAGGACTCTTTTGACTCGGTGTTTGCAAACAATGACTTCAATATGGAGAGGAGTATCATGTGGATGACTCAAGGAAGTATTATCATGCTCGGAGAAGGTGAGGTTATGAGGTCCTGTCATATGAGCGACCATGGCTTGAAATCTGTCTGTATCCAGATTTTGAGGTACATTTGTTTCCAATAATGCTTGCTCCAATATGTCTTTGTGCTTGGGTGATAGTTTCAATAATTCCAAGATAGATATCTAAGCTGGAGTCTTGCGTAGTTGGCTAACCAAGTCATATTGGATTTTTGGTGTGGTAGTTGCAGGTGCAGTATGTCCCTTCAAGACATATTTCTGAGTGCGGGTTGTTACATTAACAGATTCATGATCACGCTGATCTCGGATGGTGATGACATTTACTTGATGATCTTCAGCTGATATATGGTTGATAGTGTTATTGTAGACGTGATTAATACGAGCTCCGCGTGTATCATCTGAAGTAGATGCTCCATCCTTGTTGTAATTTGGGAGAGGATTTTTAAAGGCTCCGTGATCACCATTTGTTTTGAGACCATCGACCGTTAAGTCACCTCGATCAATCATGTTCTGGACTATGTGTTTCAATCTCATGCATTCATTTGTTCTATGACCCTTGTTGCGATGGAAATCACAATAGTGTGAATCATTCCACCAAGGTGGTTTGATTGGGGGTTCATAATTGTTGAGTGGCGGTAAAGAAAGAATCTTGTTTGCCAAAAGTTCTCTAAATGCTGATTCTAGTGATTGTCCCAGTGGTGTGAAGATACGCTTTTGGAAATTGTTCGTGTTGTTGCGTGGATTGTTGTTAGGTCCTGAATTCATGTTTTTGCCTTGATTATCGTTGGTATTGTTTGTGTTGAATTGTCCTTGATCAGTGTTTTGTGCATATGTGTTAGCACTGGGAGTAGCATTTTTAGGATTTTTCGTGTTCTGAGGATTTCCAGATAATGCAAGCACTGGTTGTTTCGATTTAGGATCATGTGATTCGTTGTTGCCTTCATTTTTGTTTTGAGTCCAAAATCGAGATTTGTCAAAGTTGGTGTTGTTTTGGTTATTATAGTTTGATAAGTTTGTTCCTTCCTTGTAGAATTTGAGTGTTCCCTTTTTGACACATGCTTCCTCTACTTGAATGCCATTTTCAATCAATTTAGTGAAAGATGGTATGCATTGAAGTTTGAGTCTGTAACTCATTTCGCCATTCAAGTTATCAATGAAGATTTCCATTTTCTCTTTTTCAGGAATATCTCGAGGATATCTGGAGACTATGCGTCTCTAGCATTGAAGGAATGCCATGAATGTTTCATTGTTCTTTTGTTTGGTGTTGCAAACATCTAGCATGGTTATGGCATGTTGGATATTGTAGGAATAGTGGGTGATGAATTTGTTAACCAACTCATCAAATGATCTAACAGGTGGTGAAATTTTGGATAACCATTCCATAGTTTGCCCACCCAAGCTTCTGGGGAATAACCTCATCAAATAGGTGTCATCATGAGCAAATTCAAGGCTCAGTGTGCAAAATTCTCGAACATGATCCCGGGGATCACTTTTCCCATCATATTTATCAAATTTGGGAACGTCTGAGTTTGCAGGAAAAGGTACCATGTTCAAGCTTCTGTCAAATGGATAAGGACAGATTTCGTTTAAAGAGTACCGCACTGTTGTCCCTTGTTGCATATCCTGTATTTGCCTTTGTAACATTTGCATTTGTTGAGTAAGAGCAATCAAGGGTGCATTTTCTTGCCGAGGAAAAAGTTCTTGCCTTGTATTGGTTCTCAGCTGAAAAGGAGTGGTAAATGGTATATGTTGCTCTGGTGTTTCTAGTTCAGGTATACGCATTTCTAATATGCGTTGTTCTGGAATGTGTTGTTCAAAGTTATGTTGTTCAGGTATGTGAGTTTCTTGTTCTCGGTTTTGTTCTTGAGATGCATATTGCCGAGATCCGGTTTGAAAAAGATTTGGGTCGAAATCTTCAGGAAGTTTAACGCCCTTGCTTATGAGCATCAACAAATATTTTTCCTTATCATTTTCCATGAGCTTTTCGACAAGTTTTTGGAAGGAGAGATTTACTTGACATTCCCGAAGAAGGGCTTCAGTAATTTCAGGTTCTTCTACGGGTGGAACTACAAAAGGATTTGATAATCTTCGATTCATACTGGACTCAGCGGGTGTCTCACTTTGTTTGTTACTTTGAGAGCGAGTAACAGGCATTTTAGTAGAAGCTTTCAGTGATGAAAGGGACAAAAGCCTCCTCGATGTGTTGCTCGGGTGTTGGTGGATCTGGTCGAGATGTGTTATATGTGATGCACTCGTTGGGCAAGAATGCTAGATTGATTTTTTCGCCACGGTTTATGGTTTGATTAAAAGTAGACTTTTGACAGTATGCTCTTGTCTTCAAGGGTTCCTTGTCAAATTCGCTAGATTTGTTTTGGATATAGCGTTTGACGTGATGAAGGAATACCCGATGAGATTTGAAGAGTTGACGATTGATGTATAAAAACTTATTTCGCCTGATAAATTTGGAAAAACTAGGTTGTCGTTTCTTTAACGTGATGTTACGATAGAGGTTCTTTCTTCTCAGAATAAGGGGATTAGTCATGCAAGAGTGATCAATGATTTCCTTTGATTGGTTTGGATTCAGTTGATTCTTGTTTTGGAAATTTCAAATCTTACTTTATCAGAGTGAAGGCTGCCCCTTCACGATAAAGTGTGTCAAATGATATGGATAAAAGCTTCCCGATCTGGAAACTGGGTTTGACGATTTGAGAATTTTAAACAAGTGTTTTGAGATAGAAATCCGTAAGATGGTAAAGGATTTTGATGACACTGATGATGAAAATTTTCCGGATTATGATAGGAGAGACATCCTCTATTGTGCGATTTGTTTAGGATTCGGACAACTTTGTTTAACACAAATTTAGCTTGAGAAAAGTTTTTAATAGTTTGTTTTTGTCACTCTGGTTTGATAAAAGATGATTTTTGAAAAAAAAGTCTTCTAAAATGTTTTTGAAATTTTCAAAATTTTTCAGTTTTGGACTCTCTATTTTTCGGCCTTAGATCACGCGCTAAAACAGAGTTCGCATGCGCTACTGAATTTACCAGATGCGCTAAAGGAATGAGCACACGCGCTACTCTGCCCCAAGATACGCGCTAAAGTTTGGATTTTGGAAAATTTTTGTTTAACCGGTAAAAAATCTACGCGCTAGACTGGGCTTTAAATGCGCTAACTGTTGGAGTATATGCGCTAAAATATGGTTTCTACGCGTTAAGCTGTTTCTTCCACGCACTAAAGTTAGGACCAATGAAATTTGTTGTGGATTTTGTTTGAAAAAGCTACGCGCTACACTGGGCCTGATACGTGCTAACTGTTTGAGTGAATGCACTAATGTATGTATGCTACGCACTAAGTTGTTGCTGCCACGCACTGAAAGTAGGACTGTTGAAAATGGTTATTGAATTTTTTTGAAAAAGTCACGCGCTACACTGGACTTTAGACGTGCTAACTATTTTGTTTTATGCGCTAATACTTGGTTGTCACGTGCTAAGAGGTTGCTGCGAAGCGCTAGACTGTGTTGCGGATGCGCTAAAGGATTGTATACTGGTGTGCCTAATGGAAAAACGCTACTGTTTTAACTCCACACGCTAATTTGAGGCTTGGATGCGCTGGCAAAAGTCTTCCACGCGCTAAGATGTTGTTCTTATGCGCTAGACTGCCCTGATTTTTCGGTGTGGGTGTTTTCGTGAGATTTTTTATTTTTGTTGAGAATTTTTCAAGTGCGATGGATGATTTTCTGAAGTAATAAATGCAAGCACGGCACAAAAAGTACAACCATTTTGCCTAATCTAACAAAAAGTGTATGTTCTGCGAGGATGTGTTCAAATCCCCAATGTTTTAACAGGTTTGGATACAAGTAATACACTTCAGAAAGACTCTTTATTCATGGGTCATAAATAACATCATAGCCCACTAGTCTCGATACTCCGTCAGCTCAAATAGCCGTGTCACCCCCTAGGGAGCGCCCATTTTTTTGCCTTTTGCCAGAAGTTAACTCAAAGTGAATTGCTTCACAGTTGAGTAGTTATCTTGGGAGATATATGGTGAGTAATCTTGGGGGCAGATTCTTCCCCACCCTTGCACTATGATGTTACAAATGTTTGGTTACTGACTCGGTTCAAAGTTTCTAATTCTATGGTTCTTAATCAGGCTTCCTATTCGACCGTCAGTGATAAACTCCCTCAGGAGGCTTCCCAACCTTTAGAACAAAGGCTTTACGTATCTCAAGGATACTGGGGGAAGGCTAATCACTGCGTGCAACCGTTGAAAAGGACTTTCGTCACTTTCCACATTTGATTATAGTGGGTTGGAATTCTTGGCATCAAAGTCGTTCCCCACTTAGGTCGTTCCCTTCACACCGGCCATAAACGGATTTAAGAGTTGATTGCAACTCCTCAGGAAGGCAGGCCTGCTAAAGGATTTATTGCTTGAATGAAATAAAGCTGTAAGAATGGTCTGGATTTTTGATCACCCAGTTAAGGGGAGAGCATATACCTTCCACTTTCGAGACAAAGCAAACAAAGTTCTTTTTATCTTTCAAGACAATGATTTTCTAACTTCTATTTGGAGATGTTGCTCCAACCAGCATGATGTTCTTTTTAACTTTTAAAAGAAAAGATTGTCTGATCTATAAAAAGGAAATGGTCAACAAAGCAAAATTTCCGATTTGTAGGTCAACAAAAGAAATCGTTTTTAACAGAAAATCCCCCACTCGACCTACAAGAAACCATTAGCATCCTACAAGCAAACAACAAAGATAAAACGTCAGGTGATCTAGAGGACTTCTACAAGTCTAAAATTTTCAGTTCGGTTACAAAATTTTTTTTTTTTTTTGTCTATGATGCGCTACAGAATTGACTATACGGGCTACAATAAAAGCCAGATGTGCTAAAATTATGCTCCTCTGCACTATACAGTTGCTTGGATGCGCTAATCTATGAATTAGAAGCGCTGCTCTGTGTTTTGTCTTTCTCTCGCGCTCAATTCTGCAGGAAAATTTGAAACATGATGCGCTAACTTCTGAGGTTCACGCGCTGGATGATGGCCTATAAGCGCTGAACTGGTGATCAAATGCACTATTTTGTTTACTGCATGCGCTATTCTGAGTTTTACCAACGTCGAGACCTACAGGAAATTATTAGTTTGGTCATGCGCTAAGAAAATGCCTTCACGCGCTAAAGTATAGGGCCCACACGCTAAACAGTGAGCTGGATGCGCTAGACTATTGAGCAGATGCGCTATGGAATGTTACCGACCGATTCCTGTTTCCCACGGACCTGCAAAAGTTATTAATTTGAAAAATCGATTTGTTATTTGGGGTCGGGCCCCACGGTGGGTGCCAGAAATGTATGCGGAAAAAGTGGGCGAATAAAACTTAATATGTGAAAATTTAGTTAAATACTAGTCCACACACACACACAAGACTTCTTGATGCAAGCTATGGAGTAACGTAGTGTTACTCAGCTTCCCAAGGAGGGTCCCATGGTTCTCTATCTCACAATGTCCCTCAAACCAACGTTTTTTCTCTCAGATCATTGAGCAAAATGGTTTAGGGATGGCAAATATGAGAATGAGAGATGCTTTTGCTAAATTTAGTATGAAATAGATATGAAGCTATGTATGATGCTAAAAATGCAATAAACTAAATGATAAGATGACGAGATTAGTATGAATACTATCCTAGCATACTATATTTAGTCTATGATCGAGCTAAAATGATAAAGAAAGTACTCTAGCATGCATATTTAGTCTAATTCCTGATCTAAAGAGAGGCTAAATGATGAGCATAAAGATGATGAAAAATCTTGAAAGAATTTGAGCATAAGTATAATGCTTCAAATTTGAAAGAAGATTGTTAAGAATGGAGGAATGAGAGCTTTATTTATAGCACAAACAGGGCAATGGATGGTCAGGATTGAAAGGTTTAATCAAGGGCCAGGTTTGAAAGTTGGGGATCCATGTGCACAATTGGCACCAATGAAATAATGACAAGTGTCAACATAGGATTGGGTTGAGAGAAGAGGTTGGAGGCATTAAAGGCCTGAGAAGACCTCATGGTTATCTAAAGGCTAAGGGTCAAGTCTAAGTTAGGATTACCCAATGGATTAAGAGTTAATCCAAGGATAAACCTTTGTGCAAATGATTAAGAGATAATCATGGTCAAAGCATTAATGGCCTGATGAGACCCTTGGGTTGGATAGAGGTTGAGTCAAAACAAATGTTTTAACCATGTGGGAGGGTTTGAATTAACCATTAATGGTTATTGGAGACTTTAAGGATTAAGTGGTTGAAGGTTGGAAGCCTTCAATGGTTTTCAAAGACTTTAAGGGTTTTGGTGGTTGAAGGTTGAAAACCTTTAATGGTTATCAAAGACTTTAAGCCATTTGAGAAGTGACTTCCCTTTGCTTAGGGATGTGACAAAATTTAGAGGAGGGTTAGGTTAATTAGAAGTGTTTAGAAGATTCTAGAAGGGATTAGAAAGGGGTTTGGGATTTTGCAAGTGGATGGAGGGATAACAGGATTTAATTGAATTAAATAATTTTATTCAATTTAGTTAAAATTTGGGGAAATTAAATAAATTAGATTTATTCAATTTAGGATAACTATTTAATTAAATTTAAATTTAATTAAAAGTGGATAGGGGGATTTAATTGAATAAAATGATTTATTCATTAAATGGTATAGTGAATTTATTTAAATAAATTGAATAATTAAATAGAGGAATGTGGATAGTTTAATTAAATTGGATTTAATTAAATAGAGAAATGAACATAAAATATTCATTTAGGAATATGGTCATTTTTATACATCTACAGGGCTTACCCCCAACCTTTTCTAGATTTGATAACACTAAGAAGCTAGCTCAAATGAGAACTAAATGGATGCTCCCCTTGTTGATTAATTTGAAATTAACTTTGATGTCATAGGTAAGGGTAAAATGGGTCTTACTAGTGGAGGAGATATCCTAAGATCCCCTTCATGATTTGTCTTGGCTAGATATGTTGGTGGTATGGGATTAAACGCAAATAATGTGGTAGAGGGCATTACCCTTCTTTGGGGAATTAAATTTCCCTATCTATTGGGATCAGAAACCTCCTCATTGAAGGGGACTCTAAACATATCCTTGATGTAGTGAAGGAATTATCCAGTTGAGATGGGCTTTGGATGACATTATAGATGATACCCAAAAATTAATTTTAGGGCTTGATGAGTTTGAGTTATCTCACATATATAGAGACAAAATAAAGGTCATTGATGTAATGGATAATATGGGGTTTGTCCAATGGAACTTAATGTGCTAGAGCAGTTTTAGTTGCTTTCTAAAAAATGTCAGGAACCTCCTTTCTAAGCAATGGAAAATTTCCAACCTTTATAATGAATGTTGATTCTACTTTAGTTTAGATGGTCTAGGTCTTTTGTCTTAATCCCAATTTTCTATGGTATGGCGAGGCATCAAGTTTTATTTTGCAAGAGTTTCACATAATTGATATCAAGAGGTGGTTTAATATGTGCATATGCTCTTTTATTGTAACGTGGAATCTGACTTGATATGGTGCCTATGTGGTGATAACTTTAAATTATTTTGGAATGACTTCATGGTCTTTTCACCTAATGTGGATCTTCTTCCTATGGACTGCCAACATGGTACAAAACTAGAGTCTACCTTATTATTACAAGTGGTTCTCTACTTGTTATAATAAAATTTGTACTTGGTTATCTATGATGGGATTTTTATTAATAATATTTACTCCCACCTTAAGGCCTTGATTTCAAATAATTATTTGATAGTGATTTATGGTGCAAGGAGCTCCTTTTCCCAACACATGCAAAGTACACCCTACTTACAGAACATGATTTACAATTAATTTTGATGGTGCTAGGTATTAATTAAATTATTAACTTGGCATGCATCTTAACATATTTTTAAAGTTTATTCTACTTTATTTGAGTCTATTTTGTGGTGGTTATGATATTTTGTGAGGAGTCTATTTTCTGATAAGAGAACACACATTTCTTCCTATTAGCAACAACCAACAAGGAAGACTAAGAGGGGGGTGAATCAGTCTTCACTAGAATACCAAACTTAATCACAAAACACAAATCTAATAAACTGCAGTAATAACAAGGATAAGAAAATTGAAAGCACAACACCAAGATTTTGATGTGGAAAACCCGATTAAGGGAAAAACCACAGTGGGAACCTACCCACAGGTAAGATGATACTCTGTAGTAGTATGTTAAAATATTACAATAGGGAATGCACATGCAATCAGGCACACTAACTAGAGCTCACTACTCAAATATAATGGTCCGGAAGGCTACAACCCTCAGGGAAGTCTAACTAACTTACAATAAGATTCAAACTATAATCCGAAAGAAATTAACTGAAAGAATAACATCTCCAAATGCCTGATTATAATTCTGGTTAAGCACATATGTCTTCTAATCAGCACCAAATTCTCCTCAATCACAACACTGAAGGATGAATCATTTATTCACACATAAACCTCTCTCTGATAATGCAAACATAACCTCGACGCTTAAATTACATGAATATATCACCTATATATATACAAATCATTAACCTTGATAATAGGGTCAGCTAAACCCTCAACTCACAATTACAAAATTACAAAATTACATCACATGATACAAATATCGACCACTAGACCAATAAAATGATATACATGATATGACATGGTCCTAAACCAAATTCCTTAATGCTCATCACCACTAGAAATCATGCCAAGATTAACCGCAACATGCTACACCACCAAGAAAACCGCATAACATGAAAAATCATCACCGGTTCATAAAAACCACCAATAACTCGCACAACGATCAATGTGGATCATTAAAACAAATAGGACATACTTAGGAAACACCAACAAGCATGTTAGAATCATCAGCAATAGTTGCACCAACACCACTTATCAAATCTTCATTGATCAACATCTAAACCTCAAAAATACAACCAATCAACAACTATCACAAAGAAAGATAACGTGTGGAGCACCAAATCATGATCCATCTAAAATGAAGATACACAAGACCATCCAAAGCAATATCCCAAAAACTCAACACAAGATCTGATCACATCGGAATATATCGAACTAAGCAAAACAGTGATCAATAAAACCATACTACAAACCGGATCATAAGATCTTCCCAATCTGCAATCACTAGAGAGCAATACACAAGAATATGTTGACATCAATGACAACAACATATCCTAGCAACGACAATGACCAAAAATATCCAACACTTCCTCTCTAGTGTTTTTAATGATATGTAAATTGGGAGGTGAGAAATTCATAATTAAGCCTATGTCTTGTGAGGAGTTCCACAATGATGCCACCATGTGACATATTTGTAGTGAGCTCAAGATCTCTTCCTTCTTGGAATGCCTTAATGGGCATGATGAGAATCTTGTTGGCAGGAGACACTGTACCGGTGGAGATTAGTGCTTGAAGATTTTTCTGAGGTTGTCATTGATGGCAACTTAGATCCAAGATCCTATTTGATATATGCATATTTGTTCTACCAAAAGTTTGGGAAGTTTTGATATTCATTTATGCTTAAGTCTAGAAGGTGGAATACAGAGTATGAGTACATTGTGCAGATCTCCATTTTGGTTGTATAGTTTTGATTATGGTGAAAAAGTTAGATGGTTAAATGTTTGAGGCAGCTTGATTCACAATCCTAGCCTCCGCTATTGACTCTCGTGCAAGTTAGAAGATCTGGTAACTAGTAATTCAAGAAGAACAGAGTTATTTTGGTGTAACATGTTATGTGGAATCTTTGGGATGATTTCGGTGTTTGGTTTTGAGTTCAAGGTGATTGAACTGACATGTGTGAATCTTGTAATCAATTTGTTTGGGTCCACATATGGATTGGCAATCTGATTGATCTAACTTATGGTTACATGTTTCATGTTGCGTGTTATGCGGTTTTTGGAAACCGACATGGGAATTAGTTTATTTTGTTGATGCGGATATATAAGACCAATTCATGTGATCATTTTGGTATGAGATGTGAGTGGATGAAGATTGTATGAGTGACTATGCGAATTTGTGTGTGTGTAATTGAAAGTTTTGTACTCTAGTATATGACAGAGCAGCAGAACATAACAGAGAGACAAAATAGTGGAAGAAGACTAATTGAGCTTAACCGGAGTTGTTTTTTGGAATATGTAGATGCTACTATTCAATTCATAAATTCTTTTTATCATTTGTAATCACTTGTAAGGCAATGAGCCTTCCTGTGGGTTGTAGCCCTCTTTTGTAATTGAGCAATGAGCTCTAGGCAGTGTGTCTGAATGCATGTGCATTCCCCTCTTGTAATATTATTGTACTGCTAATCACAGTATTATAATATTGTGGGTTCCAATCCCACTGTGGTTTTTCCCTTCCCGTGTTTCCACTTAAAAATTCCAGTGTTATGGTTTTGTGCTTGCTTGCATTCAGTTTTCGCACTTTACTTTTATTCATTTGTATATGGTGGTTAAAGAATCAGTTTAAGAAAGTTGTTAATTGTAGAACATTTATTCACCCCCCCTCTTAGTTTTCATTGATTCCAACAATTGGTATCAAACCATAGTTCCTTCAAGGAACCCTAACCGCTTGAGGAAGATCTGGGAGATTGAATCAACGGACTCTGGTTTGTAGGCACTTGAAGACCTAGATGCAGAAAGGAAATAAGCAAGTGATTTGAGAAGAAAATTGAGTGATGTAGAAAACTTCATTGAGTCATTGAAAGATCAATTGAACACATCTAGAGAGAAGAGAAAGGAGTTGATGGACAAACTTAAGGAGAAAGAAGAACAATGCATTGATAATCAAGACAAGATAGATGAATGTGAAAAACTTTCTAGATATAATGCAGTCCTGAAGAATGAAATGCAATCCATTATGATGAAGTTGACAAAGGAGATTGAAGATAGGAAGAAGAATGAAGAAAGTCTAACTCAGTCACTAAAGGATAGATTTGATGAATGTTGCAGATCAAATCATGAAAATGACCTGATGAAACTTGAACCAATACAATCCAAGAATATTGAGCAAGATCTTGAGAGACAAATTATAATTTTGAGAGATGAACTTACCACTTCTAATAATTATAAATAAAATTTCAATGCTAGCTAAGTCAAGCTGGATGAAATGCTACAAAGTCAAAAGAGAAAAGGTGATATGGGGGGACTGGATTTGAGAAAGGATAAATCTTTGGATCTAGTCAAAAAAATCATCAGAAGAAAAAGAGGTCTCCAGTAAGAGAGTCTAATGCTTGTAAATTCAATGGTAAATGTTTTGTTTGCAATAAATTTGGTCATATGGCAAGTCAATGCAGAAATAGAGCTAATCAAAATGCTACATCATTCTCTGGTCAATGTTTCAATTGCAATAAATATGGTCATAAGTCAGTTGAATATAGAAGTATGGTAAATAGGAGAAATATAAGATGTTATGCTTATGGAAAAATTGGACATATTGCTAACCAATGCAGATAAAAGGGAAATCAATGGAATTTCAGGCCTAATCAAAGAAACAACATTGTTTGTTATGCTTGCAACAAATTTGGTCATATTTTAAAATATTGTAGAAGCAAGAATATGAGCAAGAATGCTCCAACAAACAAGAACAAAGTAGATAATAAGGGAAAAATGAAGGTTGAAGAGATTAGCGATCATCACAAGAAGATGTGGGTTAAAAAGGATGATTCAAATGCAGCAAATGGGTCCACACCTGATTTTGGTGATGGATCTTCATCTGGTAACTAAGGCATTTGGCCTTAGGGGGAAGCTTTTCATGCAGATCCTTAAAACCCCCTTTCTGAGATTTGTAACTAGCTGCAGATGGTTGAAGATGACTATAAATGGTTGTGCAAATGATCCTGAGAGATATCTAGAAGATTTGATGCTCTGGCACAATGTTCATGAGTTTCAAGGCATCTCGAAGGACTTTAGGGTTGAGCATTTATTGCACCTTAAAGCTAAGTATTTGAAGGATAAAAAGGCATTTTGACATTCATTTTTTACATTGCGTGTGAAGCGAAAGAGAAGAAGAGTGTGGCGAAGAAGTTTGTGCAATGAAAACAGAGCTTGTGAAGATTCGACGAATATTTCTTAGATCCAGTTGTAGTCAGAAAGGTATTTTCTGAAGTTTGAAGCTATATGTTCATATCCTAGATTTTGATAATGACATCTTCTAGTTCTGGTGTGGTGAATCCACTTGTTGTTGAGATAACTAATAGGGCAAGGCCTCAATTAAAGAAGCATCCATATAAATCAATGGAAGACAGTCTGAATGGTGCATTCTCATCTGTTACGTATGAGGTATTACATGTCAAGTACATTAGGGCATATATTCATTGCAATATCAAGGAACTTGGAAACACATAAATGTTGCCACTTTACACCAAGCACATGATTAACGGTATGGGAAATCTCAAACCAGATTTTAAATCTTTATAGGATAAAGGTTTCATTCAGATCGTGAACTTTCGAGTTTTCGATGAACCCAAATGGGTTAGGTATATTTTGAGCAGGGTACATGATGAGTTCATATGGATAGACAAACCATACAAGATTACTAAGAGTGATATCCAAGCAGTAACATGTTTGAATGAAACCAATGAAGTCCCCAGTCAGAGAAATGTGAAGAACACAACTATGACAGAGATAACCGGTTCACAGAATGACAACATATCAATGACAATTAGTGATATTGTTGAGTATGATGTGAGATTTGCATCCATGGTGACTGGCTATAATATATATCAATCTAGCAGAGCTAATTCAGTCTATGGTACTGCAATTTATGCAACATATCAAATTTTGAAGGAGAACAAGTTGTATGACTTGTGCGGAGTACTACTAAGTAAATTCATGAGCAACTTGAGAACATTAAACAAGATAAGAAGCATATCTTTAAGTTTGGCACTTTGATTGTTTGTTTGCCTCTCTATTTCATTAATGAAATCCCTGGTGTAGGTAAGATATAGTGGGCATATAATAAATCGGTGGTAGTGTGGATTAAGGAAGCTTTGCAGGGATTGGGTGATGGACAAGCACATAAAGCTATCCTATGGGGATATTTTAAATCATTCCAAAGCATGATGCAAAGCAAAGAGAGGATTCCAAAGGACATTGTCAAGAAATATAAGGATACCATATGCTTCATGGTGGAGATTTATCAATGCATGATGGAAGCTATTAAGCCTAGAACAATGTGGATCATATGACCATGGGGTATGAATTTGATGCTCATACTCTTAACATGTATGCTCAACATCTTTTGAGCAAGCCGATGGATGAGAAGGAAGAGAGATTTGACACCTATAAGGAGAAAATTTTAAGTTTGCATTCTCATTTTACTAAGCACAAAATGTAGAAGAGGGTAAGGAAAGAAGTAGAATAGCTCACTGAAAACATGGGTATAACAAAGGAAGTTGTCTGCAGGGCTAGAGAGAAAAACATCCTAAAAGAGGAGGGCATGGTATAGCCAAAAAGGACTAAACTAGTGACTCCTCTGAATCCAAGGAAAATAAAGTCAGCACCTTCCTCTAGTGCATAGAATCCTATCCCTCCATCTAAACCTAAAACCAAATTGTTAGGACCTGGAGGCAACTGAGAGGGGGGGTGAATCAGTTGTCTATTAATTTCAACTCGAATATAACTTAATCAAACTTGATGCATAATACTGGTAAACCAAACTTAATGTCAGTTGACAGTTTAACAGTTAATAGCAGAATCGGTAAATTTTAATGCATGAAACAGAAAGACAAATAACATCCACAACACATAACATAGATATTTGTACGTGGAAACCCTGTAAGGGAAAAAACCACAATGGGAAACCTTATCCACAATCAGATGTTACTACTGTAGATAGTATGTGTGTACAAATGGGGTCTGCACATGCCGAAAGGTCAGCTGCCTAGAGCTCACTGCTCAATCACAAGATGGGAGTGACACTGACTACAATTGGATGGTTAAATCCGATGATAATGTACTGCTAAAAATAGCATCTTCATATGTTGGATTCAATACCGATTAAGCTCTGATTGTCTTCTTCAAACCTTCCTTGAATCTTCAAATGATGTTTGTGTGAGTAGCTCTGCTTATATTTGCATATACCTTATTACATTCCTCTTCCACTACTACTACTTAATCTCACAAATGAGATCTTACATATATACCAAAACCTAAGACCAAATGTGTAGGTCGGCTCACTAAGAATATTACAATTAAATCAATTACAAATGAATCAATATGTGATGCATCATGTCATCTCAATGCATTTACAATAATAACCAATCAATAAATCATCTCCATAATGTGACGTGCTGATTTGGAATAGATAATGCTTGCCGGTCCATAACCTAGACCAATTTACTGGTAACAACAAATATGCAAACTCGATTAGACCAATAACCAAATCACCAAAACCAAGTATCCAAACCATGTCTTTGACATAACCAAGTAATCTCCAGATGATAACAGATCATCCTCAGTGTCGGTGAATAATATAACCTGTCAGTGAACCAAATACCGGTGACTGTGCATAAGTCACTGAACATGTTAGTGAACATAACCAAAGATCTCTAGTGCTAATAAGTGTTGACAAGTGTTGACATCAATGAAAAAATCAGTACAACACATCCATAATACCAACAATCTCCCCATTTGGCATTGATGGCAACACAAGATGGAAAAGCCATCTAAGTGCCAAAGTAGAAATGCCAAAAACCAAAAACCAACAATCTCCCAAAGAGATCAACTACCAAAAAAATGCATAATATCTCTCCCCCAAAGAATAATCTCTCCCCAATAGATACAACCAGTTCTTAGAACTAATTATAAATACCAACTTATCCAACTACTCCCCCTGAGAAGTAGCTCTCCTTCATCAAAGCTGGAAAAAGTTTCTCTGTTAATTCCTGTCGGTTTGATGCCAATCTCCAACTATCTAAGTCTCTACCAGTGAGGGTATAACCCCAAGCTTCTCTCTAAGATATTCAAAAGTTTCCTTAGGAAAAGGCTTAGTAAAGATATCTGCAATCTGCTCTTTAGTATTCACATAAACCAATTTCACTTCTTTTGCTTCAACATTCTCTTTTAGAAAATTGAATTTGATAGAAACATGTTTAGTTTTGGAGTGAAATACCGGATTCTTTGATATATCAATTGCTTCCATATTATCACAGTAAATGATTATAGGTTCTTTGCATTTTACCTTAATGTCCTTCAACATTTGCTTAATCCATAATACTTGAGTACAATTAGTTGCTACTGCAACATATTCTGATTTTGTTGTTGATAATGATGTACAACTATGTTTCTTGCTCAACCATGAAATCAATCTGCTACCAAGAAATAATTCTCCGCCGGTGGTGCTCTTTCTGTCATCTACATCTGCTGCCCAATTTGCATCTATGTGTGCACATAAATCAAAATTTTCATCTTTAGGATACCATAAGCCAAGATTTGTTGTGCCTTGTAGATACCGGAAAATCCTTTTTACTATTGATTCATGATTTTCCTTAGGATTACTCTAAAATCATGAAACAATACATGCTCCATTCATAATATCAGGTCTTGTTTATGTCAAATACAGTAAACCTCCAATCACAGATTTATATCTTGTCGGATTAACAAGTGTTGATTCATCCTTCAATAATAGTTTATCAGTTGTAGTCATAAGAGTACTTACCGGTTCAGAGTTTTCCATACCAAATTTCTTTAGTAGTTCTTTCAAGTACTTTGATTGACATATGAATATACCTTTATCAGTCTGTGAAATCTGCAATCCTAAAACGAATTTTATCTCCCCAATCATAGACATTTCAAATTCTTCCTGCATCTTATTAGAAAAGTCTTTACACAATCCATCTTGTCCTCCAAAAATGATATCATCAACAAAAACTTCAATAACCAAGATGTCATCATTAGTCACTTTGTAATATAAATTGTTGTCAGCATTACCTTTAGTGTAACCAAGCTTCAAAAGATATTTGTCCAATCTAGCAAACCAAGCTCTAGGAGCTTGCTTAAATCCATACAAAGCTTTCCTTAATCTGTGAACCATATCTTTATCATTTGTCAATGAAAATCCATCAGGTTGTTCAATGTAAACTTCCTCTTCAAGATCACCATTCAGAAATGCACATTTAACATCCATTTGATATACTTTATAGTTCTTGTGTGCTGCAAATGATAGAAATAGTCTAACTGCCTCAATTCTAGTTACCAGTGCAAAGGTTTCATTGTAATCAATTTGCTCTTTCTGTGAATATCCCTTACACACTAATCTTGCTTTGTTTATGATTACCTTACCATCTTCATTAAGTTTATTTCTGAATACCCATTTAGTTCCAATTACATTTTTGTTTTTAGGCTAGGGAACCAATGTCCATGTGTTATTCTTTTCAATTTGTTCCAATTCATCTTCCATAGCTTTAATCCAATGTTTATCTTCACATGCATCAATAACTGATGCTGGTTTAATTTGAGAAATTAAACATACCTCTTCATTTTCCAATCTTCCTCTAGTCATAACTCCTTGATACTTATTCCCCAACTTTCAGAGTGATTCAATCTTACATACCTGGGTGTATTCACTTGTTGTTGTTCTTCAGTGGTTGTGGAATTCTCTGATGATGTCAATGTGACTGGATCAACATTCTATATTGGTGTATTCAGTGTAGATTCATTTGTGATTATCTCAACTGTCGGTTCAGAGTCTAGAAGGCATATGGTTAGTTTAGAGGATGAGAGAATACAAGAATATTACTGGTTAACTTGTGTTCTATAATTTCTAAGACTGAAGTTGACAAATTAATTAAGATTGCGAAGGACAGATTTAGAAGAAAAAAGAGAGTTAACAAGATCATGCTCGGAAAGATAGATGAAGTAGCCAAGGAGACATAAATAAATTTGAAATAATTTTTGGAAGAACACAAATATGAGGTTAATCTGGCCAAAGTTGACACCCCTCTGAAAGTCCATGTACAGGATGATACCTCTGCTCCAGATGTGCAGACAAATGTTCAAGATACAGTTGGAGATGATATTGGTACTCAGAATGTTACTGACTCCAGTGAAGCTGATCAAAATCCTCTGGTAACAAATGTTGAATTTGAGAAGGCAGTTGAGGATGTTGGTAAGGGAGAAGATGTAGAGAAAGGTAAAGAAGTAGAGAAGGAAGAGATGGAAAAGGATGGAGATAAGATTGAACAGGTGCCAGTGGCAAGAGACATTGTTGATTAAGGGAAATAGATTATCTTACACACAGATCTCACCATAGGACCTATTGATCTTAACTCTCTATCTTTGGTTCAAGCATTGAAGCTTGCACCACTTGCACAAGCCAAAGAAAGTGAGAACTTATTAAAATATCATTCTGAAGATAAAGAGCTAATATCCATGGTGACAGATGTGTTGGAGAAGATTTTTCCATCTTTTAAGAAAGACACTGCAGAATCACCCTCTGGTAAGCTGAGGAGCATGTTGAAAGTAGTTGATTCTCATTTTTTATCTTTGGAGAAAGCGGTTGATGCAAAGGTTTTGAGTCAATTAAATGCTATGCGGATGAGAACAATTTTGAAGATGGTTGAAGGCGGTAGTGTTAGTTTGACTACCAGCTTCAAAGCTATATAGGAAGCATTATATGAAGGTGGTAAGATATATAAGTCATGTCTTATTTTACCTAAATTCATAATAGAAATTAATAAGCAGATAAAGGAGTGTGAAGGAAAGTTGGTCGGTATTTCTCAGTCCTTTGCCCCCCAATCAATTTTTTCTAGTAACTGTGAAGATCAGGTGATGGCTCTACTGGACAAAATCAAGAGCCTTAATCAGGAAAAGGATAGAGTAGTTGGCAGAGTGGGAGAACTTTGGAATTTAATAACTCCCCGGTTGGACACCTTGTTGAGCAGTCAGCAGGATGCAATGAATGCTCTGAATAAGAGTGTTCCATCAGATCATAGAGGAGCAGAGATGAATGCTTATTTTTGTAGTGCTCTGATAAATATTTTGGATAATTTGAAGAAAGGATGGGATGATCACCTATTGTCCCTGAAGACCATTTTTGTGGATATCTTTAAATTCATGTAAGATATTGAGCATACCCTTGTATATAAATTTTGGTTGATACCTATCTTTGGCATTGTTGTCAAAGGGGGAGAGAGAGGTAAGAAAAATGATGTATATTCTAAGGGGGAGCTTATTGAGCCTATTGAGTTGTTGAGGTGTTCCAGTTTTGAAATTTTGAAATTTTGCAATGACAGTGTCATTTTTCACAAGTGTTGCCATCAATGCCAAAGGGGGAGATTGTTGGCAAGAGACACTGTATCAGTGGAGATTAGTGCTTGAAGATTGTTCTGAGGTTGTCATTGATGGCAACTCAGATCCGATATCCTATCCAGTATATGCAGATTTGTTCTACCGTAAGTTTGGTAAGTTTTGATATTAATTTATGCTTAAGTTTGGAAGGTGGAATACAAAGTATGAGTACATTATGCAGATCTCCATTTTGGTTGCATATTTTTTATGATGGTGAAAGAGTTAGATGGTTAAATTTTCGAGGCATCTTGATTCACAATCCTAGTCTCCGATATTGACTCTCGTGTAAGTTAGAAGATTCAGTAACCAGTAATTCAAGAAGAACAGAGTTATTTTTGTGTAACGTGTTATGCAAAATCTTTGGGATAATTTCAGTGATTGGTTTTGGGTTTGAGGTGATTAATCTGACATGTGTGAAGCTTGTTATCATTTTTTTTGGGTCCACATATGGATTGGCAATCGGATTGAGCCAACTTATGGTTACACGTTTCATGTTGCGTGTTATGCGGTTTTTGGATGCCGACATGGGAATTGATTTATTTTGTTGATGCGGATATATAAGACCAATTAATGTGAGAATTTTGGTATAAGATGTGAGTGGATGAAGATTGTATGAGTGACTGTGCAAAGTTTTGTGTGTGTAATTGAAATTTTTGTGCTCCGGTATATGACAGAGCAACAAAAAAGAGCAAAGAGACAGATGAGCGAAAGAAGATTAATTGAGCTTAACCAAAATTACTTTTTGGCATATGTAGATGCTACTATTCAGTTTAGACATTCTTGTTATCATTTGTAATCACTTGTAAGGTAGTGAGCCTTCCTCTAGGTTGTAGCCCTCTTTTGTAATTGAGCAGTGAGCTCTAGGAAGTGTGCCTGAATGCATGTGCATTCCCCTCTTGTAATATTATTATACTCCTAATCACAGTATTATAATATTGTGGTTTCCAATCCCACCGTAGTTTTTCCCTTTATGGGTTTCCACATAAAAATTCTTGTGTTATGGTTTTGTGCTTACTTGCATTTAGTTTTTGCACTTTACTTTAATTCATTTGTATCTGGTGGTTAAAGATTCAGTTTAAGAAAGTTGTTAATTGCATAACATTGATTCACCCCCCCTCTCAGTGTTCATTGATTCCAACAAATCTATCTATTCAATTTGCTAGTTCTTGGGATAATAGTTGAATGCAGGTCAATAGGATCTCCTTTGAGGTTGATGGGGAATTGATTTATCAAGCTACAATTATGGCTACCAAAGGTCATAAATGAAAAAAACATAGCAAATTTGTTGACAACAAAAGCCTCACTCTATTTTTAAAAGAAGGTGAAACATTGGTCAAGCTTCATGAGGATTTTAGCACCTTGTGATAAGGTGTGTCTCATTCTGATGAAATATTTTATAGTTGAAGGAAGATATGAATGTTGCTACTTCTAGAATTTCCCTTGCTCAACCACTTTCACCACAAATGTTTTGATAAGCTTTCCTTTTTACTTACTTTCCTCTTTGGAAGCTTCTATTAAATATGCTCTATATTTTGCTTCCAAAAAATTAGAAAATCCCCCTATTCCTTTGCATCAAGGTTTTATCCTTTGGTTGTGCTACTTTCATTTGTATATTTACCCTCCCAAGCAAACCAAAGCCACAATTATTGATGTCTTTTCACATACCAACTGCCCCTCTTTATTCCTCCTATGGGAGCTTCTGAGAGAGAAAATTCTTCATTTGTTAAGGGGAAAAAGAAGATTTTGATGCATACAATAAATACCTAGTCCTCCCCTTCTGCCACAAAGTCAAATTCAAAATCTCCAATCCATAAAGCTCTCCTCGTACCATTGGCATTCTAAACCCCCATGATCGTGAACTTCTATATTTCTCCCAATGCTCCCAAACTTCTCAAAATTTGGATATCTAGATTCTATTACTTTAAGCATAGTCCCTTCAGACAAACTCAAGAAAAAGAAGTCATACTTGAATGGAAAACTCCCAAAACCAAAAAATCCTAAAAGTACTATGGCCAAATTTTATGTGGGGAAATTCATTTCAAAGAATGTGATGGCCTTGGATAAACACCCAAATAATAGGGAGGAGGATATTGTTGATGAGGGATGTGTCTACTCGAGGAGATCCATTAGGTTAGTTGGCCATCCCAAAATTGATACCAAAGAGGAGGAGGTGTTGGTTGATATGGAAAATGAGGAAAAAGTTAGTAATAATGATAAACAAAAAGAAACTAAAGACATGGTGAAGGACATTGACAACATGAAAGATATCCCTTTCCAAGAATTTATATGTTAGACCATGTTAGCATGGACACTACTGTTAGAAACTTGAGTTAAATTATGATTTGTTGTCATTTATGTCAACCTATCTCATCGTCATTGATGTCAACCTCTTGCGTTGTCATTGATGTTGAACTAAGAATAGTGTAGTGGAAGTTTCAATATGTAGGAAACAGTATTTATGTGTTCTAGTATTGTTGTATGTGGTGCCATTTATGTTGAAGTAAGGATCATGTAGTGGGAGTCTCAATATGCAAGAAAGAAGTAAGGATGGTGTAGTGGAAGTCTCAATATGTAGGAAAGAGTATTTATGTGGAATAATATTGTTGAATTATCTTGTGGAGATGTTGAAGTATTTCTAGAAGGGTGGTATAGCAGAACATTCAATATGTAGGAAACAATGTTTAATGTCCCAGTGGAAGAATGTCTTGCATTCATCTAGCATGTGAATATTATGTGTTGTAGTTTTGAATATAATGTCTATGTTCTATGTATATTGCACTATTAGATTTGTAGGTTCTCTATTGCTTAATTGACAAAGTTGGTTGGTGTTGTTTTTGATAGTAAGGTTGTCTATCAAAATAGTTCTATAGAATGCCTGGTGTCTTTTGGATATGTGGATTCAAGTGTTGAAGTTTGGAGGACATGTTCATGTGGTCTTTGTAATGTTCTAGCTCAATTTTTAAGTGATAATTTGACTGGCAAGTAGAGTTATGATGTTCTGAGCTCTCTATTGTTAGCTAGTCTAGTTTTTGACTAACTACAATGTTGCATACTACTTGGATCATATTATTTTGGTCTGGTTTTTCTTTGGAGCATGAGTTTGGTTAGTGTTTTGGGTCTCACCATGGTGTGTGTATATCCACATCATGAAATTTGCATTGGATACTTGTTCTTGTTGGCATAATAACAGACAATAAGAGATTGTTGGCATTTCAATAAGGATATTGAGAAGGTTGTTGATGATTATGGATATAACTGATTAAGGATGTTTACTGTCTTAATATTATTATTTTTTCATTGATGTCAAGAAATTGATTTTCTAATTCAGTATGATGTTGCCATATCTTAAGAAGTGTGATTTGATGAGTATAAAGATGTCGGTAAAAGACACAAAAACAATGTGATGAATAAGGGGAGAGTTAAGTTATTCAATG
The DNA here is from genome assembly GCF_030272615.1 of Cryptomeria japonica. Taxonomy (NCBI): domain Eukaryota; kingdom Viridiplantae; phylum Streptophyta; class Pinopsida; order Cupressales; family Cupressaceae; genus Cryptomeria; species Cryptomeria japonica. The sequence goes on along the minus strand of NC_081409.1, from coordinate 774,224,194 downwards.
GGCAACTATTACCGAGCTAGACAATGATGAGATCATGATGTTTAGATTATTTTGATATCCTACATATGCTATTGTTTGTAAGGTTAATACTATACTATGTTACCGAGCAAAGAACCTAGTCGGTAAACCCTAAGGAACCTAGTCAATAAACCCTAAGGTTATCGCTATCAGTTAATGAAGGCGGAAGGTCTACCGAGTGAAGTTTAGTATTTACCAAGTTGCAACCGAGCTGTAACAGAATGCATTAAATGATTAAAAGTGTTATTTAATGAAGGAAGCTGATGAGCTGGAATTGATTAAATGATTGGTATGTCATGCATGAAGTTTGTTAAAGAATCTATGGCAATGGAAGATCGGCAGAAAGATCTACAGCTCAGATTGAACCGCAATACCTTAGCACAAGTTCCAAGAAATGTATGCAAGTTCCAAGGTGAGGTAAAACGTTTCAGATCGAAGGATACATTGAACCTAGTCAAGTTTAAAGATCTGATGGCTATGATTGATCATGGGATATGTGATCAAGGAGTTTCAGCGGTTAGCAAATTGTTTATAAATAAGGAACTGTTGATAAACAAAGCATGCAGGCAAGTGTAAGCACAGGGATGCTACATAGTGATTACCGAGCACAGAAGCTTGAAGACCTGTTTGATTAATAGAGTATAGAGCCCAGCAGAGGGACAAGATAAGTCCTATGACTAGATTGTATTGAGCAAATAAGAATCTGCTTTAGCATTTTTGATGTGAAGTTGCAGATATATTTTATTACTATTATTTTGGAAAGTGACAAAAAATCTCTTAACCGAGTGGACTTAATAGTCTTATTTGTAAAACCCTCTAGCAAGGTGACATTCTAATTGAGTGTTTGAAATCCTTTAACAAGGTCACCTCTAACAAGGTGAAGATCCTAACAGATCTGAGGGAAATCCCTTAACCGAGTCACATCTAGCAATGTGTTTGTAATCTTTAACAGGATTAGCTTTTAACCGAGCATACTCTAGAAGAGTATATTTCTTAGTGGGTCTGAAATCCCACAGTGGTTTTTCCCTATTTGGCTTTCCATGTTAAATCTGGTGTTATGAGTATTGTTATGATTATGTGTTCTTAAGGTTGCATGTTTATAGTTTTAATTACATATATCTGTTTAAGCTACCGAGGTTGAATCTGTTGATTTTATGGAAGATTAAGTTTATATGATTCACCCCACCCCCCCCCCCCCCCACCCTCTCATCTTGTTAGCTTGGCATCTGTACTTAACAATTAGTATCAGAACTATCAGTTCTTTGGTTGACTAGCTAATGTTCTTTAATGCTTATCTACACGTTTCATTTGATGTGGACTTTGGAAGATGTATTGGCATGTGTGGTTCATTGGAATCATTGGAAAGGGATGTGTTATGATGTTTTTGGGTTCTCTTTATCTCCTAGAGTGAACCACAATGGTTGTTATTGGTCCAAGTGGCCAAATTTATGTAATATTATTTACTCTATTTGTGGCCAACCTAGTTAAGGATTTTAACGATTAATCTTGTATATAAAGGAGTGCAGATGTATGAGTTATTGCATGGAAGGTATGTGAGTTGAAAAGTAGTAGACATTGGTGGTCTACAAGCAAATTTGATATTGAGGTTGTGTGAAGGTCACTTGTGAAGATCTTTGATGATATTATCTTTAGTTTGATAGAGTTTTAATAGTTTAAAGTCAAATATATTTGCCATGATCTTGGTTGCTTGACTCAGTGATTCAAGGAAAATTTTATGTTTAGGAGATCTTGTTTCTTTCAATTCATTTATTCTTTTCTCCACCAGACGACAGTGAGCCTCTTGGAAACTTTTTGTATCTTGCCCTGAGACGATGTGTTTTAGCCTTGCAATTCTTTTTATCTTGTCCTAAGGTTGTGTGCCTTAAATATGCAAGTCCTCTCTGGAGCCGTGGGTTTCAGAGGCAACATTGTAACAAGTTATATTCATATTTTGAATCTGATTCTCATTGTGGTTTTTCCTTTCTTAGGTTTTCCAAGTAAATCTAGTGTCCATGTGTTTGTTGTGCTTTATGTTTCCATGATTCAGTATTGTTATGATTATATGGTTGTGGTTTAAATTTTAAAGACCATAATTTAATTACTCTTGAGGTTTGAACTAATTCACCACCCCACCCCCTTCTCTCAATCATATGGTGTCTTCAACAACTAACCCCTTTGAACATGGCCACACTATGGTTCAAAATTATTCTATTTGTGATAAGATGACGGAGGAGCTCTCTAAAATGAAGGCCAGAGTCCATGAATTGGAAGCCGAGATGGTCAACCTATCCAAGTTCATTTTTCAAGGTCATGCACAAGTATACTACCACTCTCTATTTTCTATAAGATAAGGAACTCAAGAAGCATAGAGATGATAAAGGAAATCATTAGGAGTTGTTTAAATTCCTCATTGAAGACTTGGACAAACTTTTTGGTGAGCTTTGTGCTTTTAACTTTTTTGTTTATGATGATATCTGCAATAGAATATATTCCTCTAGTGATAATGATACTCTAATGTGTTGTTTAAGTTTTGTAAGTGGTTTTGGTGGTATAAGCATCATTCATAAAAGATAACTAAAAATTACAATCATGGAAAATCTTGAAAAAACACTAGAAGTCCAATTTGAGGCCTGGACCATGCATAGTGTTCACCATTTTTAATATTTGGTTTTAGTGCTTGGATAAATTCTCTTATTTGATGGAAGGGTGAAGGTTTTGTGAGCTATAGTGAGAGTTTTGGTTGAATTTACTTTTAAAATCTATGTGTAGAAGTCATGGATAAATCCTCATATTGCTTGGACATTGATAAGTTCAATGGAACTACTTATGAGATATGGAAGCTAAAAATGAAGGATCTTCATGAAGAAATGGATTAGTGGATGGAAACAACAAAGAAAAATAAACCAAAGGAGATAGATCAAGATGAATTTGATAATATGGATAAGAAAGCACAAGGGTATAGGAAAATTATGGATGAATTTGTGGGTATTGCTATTGTATTTTAAAGGAAATTATAGTTGGAATGTGAGGGTATGCGAATGGAGGAAGTGGAGGAAGTTGGGAATATATTAATATTTACTATGAAAGGACATAAGTGAGGAAGATGCACCTACCTTTGGAGCTAAGCGAGTAAACAACTAATACAAAGAAATATGGGATGATGATGTGATAGAAACTAGTACTACAATAGGGGGAATAGAAGTAGGAAGAAAAGATATAAGAGGGGAAGGAAGAGGAAAATATATAGTGAGATCCATTAGATCCTATTGTTGAGAAATTTTAGGAATTAATGGTTTCTTATAATCCTTTTTCTTTTTTTTCTAACATATTTATTAGAGGAAACCAATCTTATTTCTCTTTCTTTCTCTTGTTTTGGTCCTTAGGGTCGCCATTTCTTCTTGAGACTATTCAGAATAGAATGTATTTTATGCTTCATATTTTTTGAGATGTTTGACCCATGGCCTCAACCATTCCTTGTGTTCTAAGAGATCTCCTTGATGTTTTATTGATAACTTTTTTTGTAGTTGAATGGATAATGGTTTGAACTAATGCCACTTTTATTGATGTTTCTAGAGATGAGACCCTTTTATGATAGTATTTGTATGCAAATCTTCATATGTATAGTTGATGTTTATGGACCTAGACTAGTAACAAAAGTTACTTATTTCTTTGTAAACTTTGCAATCACATAACCATTGAGGTCCTAGTCTAGTGGCATGATATGTACCATGAAGATGCTTTTTGGGAATGAGTTCACCACATCCAACAATTTCCTTCCCTTTAACTTTGACGATAAAGATTTTAAATACATAAGAGATGTTAGGAACCTTTGAAGACTTTAGTCCTAACTCTTTCTTTATTGTAAAAAAATATTTGGATGCATATGCTTTTGGTACAATCATGGTAGGAGGGTCCTCAAAGAGAACAGTCTAGACCGTGCAACAAGAGTTAACACAACAGAAGCGACACAATGTGATGGAGGCAATGCGGGATAGACTGTATTATATTATGAAAATCAATTACAATCTGCCGACAAAATGTGGGCTAACAAGGTTCGGCACATTGGCCTGATTACATACATGCTCAAATATAAAATTCGGGCTCAAGAAAGAATGCAAGTCAACTCCGAACCTCCTAACCTTCCGATTTATCTTCTATGTTCTAATCACTAGCTTCTACATGCTTGATTACATTGATTTATATGATCAAGGGTGATAGGCATCGACCCAAGATGGAACAATAGCTGATGGAGAAGATGTAATGTGTAAAACAACAAGGTCAGCCTCCGCCAAAGAGATCCCTCCAGAAAATCCATAGAATGAAGTACGGACCCAAGGGAAGGTCGGTCACATGCCAAGGAGTGTTGGAAATAACAAACTGAAGCTCCACAAGCTACAAGAGTGATCTGCAAGATTCACCAATAGCAAATAGGTTCAAGTGGTTATGATGCTCAAAGCCAAAAAACTGTCTCTGATTCCGGAAGCGATAACTTGTCGAAAAAAGATCCAAACGTCCTACGGACTTGGGATAAGGTAGATGAACATGTCTACGAACAAAATCCAACTCTGCAAGATCTAGTGAGCAAATGCAAAGAAACACAAAAAGAAATATTGAAACTGCAAAACAAGAAACAAACTGAAAAGAAAATGTTTTTTGTTGATGCAAGATTGCCAAGAACTAGGGATGCTCCTGCATTAGCTTTGTAATTCATCGATTGAGCTATTTTGTATATCTCCGTATGCTTGGAAAGTATCAGTTAGTTTGAACAAAATTAGTATAAGTATAGGCCATAGGGTATTATTTGAGTGTTTGTAAACTTATATCATATTGATTATTGCTTAAAGGGGGTTGCTCCCTTAAAGAGGTCCACAATATTTGTACAAAAAAATTCTATTCAATATATAAGATTTTTGTATTTTAGTTTTAGAATTCATTTTCCAATATTTTGTTCTTTGGCTCTATTGTAGAAAATATCATCACACCTATACACAATAGAAAAATGGAACTAAAGAATCATTTAGAGTGTTGAAATTGTTTACCTTTTTGTCCTTGCATGGAAGATGTCCATCACCTCTTGTCAACTCATGTGATCCTACTCTAATATAAATACATCTCGTTGGATTGATCTAAGACATTTGTGGAGACTTAAAGAAATGTATAGGAGATCTTGAAGAGACTTTTTTCATTTAGAGGATAGGAGATAATATGACTCTGCTTGGAAAATAATAATAGTGATGTTGAATGTTAGGGTTATTAACAATTAAAGGTAGAAGTTCACTTCTATATTTTTTGAAGATTATTACTTGTTATGAGTTTACTAAACTCAAACAAGTTAGAGAAGGTAAAATGATTTCTTACCAATCATCATTAATAAGCATCTTGCAATACTAATTTTAATAATGAACTATTGCTGAAATCTTCACCTTCTACAACTAATCTCTTGTACTATCAACATTTTTATCAAATTTAATCACTAAAGTGTTTTTTTTGTGAGGTCGCAATTGGGATCTACCTCAATCCCAACACGAGAAATAAACAACAACACTTCCAAAAGATTTTGAATCGTGATAACAAGAATCACAACACCACTATTTAACCATAACACTATGTCGATATTGACATTTACAATCACTAACTTATTTTTTACTCAATTATAACATTTATTAAACAAATCAAATTTTTGTTAATTTACAATGATGAATGTGAAAGCTAAAACAATATAATAATCTATAACCCTTTTATGTTTTTCAATCAAACACCGTACTATAAAAAGAATTTATATCAATAATCATCCAAACAAACCAGATCTATAAAGTTTATGATCCAAAGTTATCAGAATATTCCAAAAGTGGTGGCTGTGATAATCACTTACAAAAACCCAAAGAGGAGGTCCTACAATCTGCTTGAATATAGATTTGTGTCCTCTTTACCAGCTAGAAGAATCCTATGTTTATCTAGATTGGATACCCAACAAACATCACTATGAAACAGTGTTCATTGTGTCCACATGCATTCAAACTTTCCTGTATTTTTTTAAGCCAAATGCATCGATAGCCCAATCAGTTTGGCTTCATGTACAATTCTTTGAGGCTTCAACACGTGAGAAAAAGCCATTAAGATGGACAAATCTTTTCTGCTGATTCGCTGGAAAAGTGCAGAAAGTGTCTTTTTTAAAGAACATATTCTCCCCATTTTCACTTTGTGGAGTAAAAGCAGGTTTAGCAGACAGAAAAGGAGTGTTTGAGCCAATCTGAATGACTGGTAGATGGATGAATGAGTGCATAGATTTGATGGCCTACCCAGATGAGCTTGAGCTTGAGCTTGACCCACCTAAAATTATGCTTTCTTTTAGACAGAGAATGAATGAAGTGAAACCTAAGAATGAAGCTTTAGATGCTCATTATGATGATCTGATGCTTGCCTTGAAGTAATTGAAGGTACCACACAGACCTCCAAATCATGATAAGACATTTTCAGAATATGGGACATGGTTATGGAGAACTGTGAACAAGTGTCTTAAGAGAGAAGACAGCCATGGTTTGGAGGACTACAATGTGCTACGTGGGCATAACTCAATCTATAATGATAATGATAATTGACTTGCTCGTCGAAATGGAAGGAAGGTTTTTTTATAGTCTACGATATCAGGCGGTTTGTATATGGGTCTGTAAAAAGATAAGAAATATCATAAGTTTCATTTTATAAAAAGAGGAGGAAAAACAATCTTTAACCAAAGACATTGTATCTTTTGTTGTTGTTCTTTCACTGGTCATCATGCCAGGATCTATAGAAGGATCATGCATATCATAATTTCATTTTATGGGGAGGGAGGGAGTGGAGGAGCTATCTTTTAGCAAAGGCATTGTATCTTTTGTTTCAATGTTCTTTCAACTCGCCATCAAGGGAGCCAGGATAAATTTGAGAGAGAAAGGTGTTAAAAATGGGCTACTCTTAATTAGCATGTGCTTTTCTTTCAAGTTCTTACATGATTAGAAAGACCCTATTAAAAATCTGAATTTTTCTAATCTTCTTTTTTTTGAAATAATCAGATTACAACAGGGTGAGTAAGTATATATCTAAACTAAAAGTTTTTTGGTTAAGTTATCATGAGCAAGGGTACCAGTTTGTTAGAGTGACTGAAAAGTTGAACTTGGCTCAATTGTACCTCCACTTGTTTGAATCTTAGCAGATGGTGAACATGACATTATCCTCACCTAGCACATGTTTTCCTTTCAACTCATTGCCAAGAGAGCTAGAACAAACTTGAGACAGAAAGGTGTTTAAAAATAGGTTATGTTCAACTAGCACATGCTTTCCTTTCAAGTGCTTACATGTTTAGGTGGATCTTATTTAAAAAACTATGTTTTTATAATATTCTTCATTTTAAACTAATCAGATTACAACACAATGAGTGAGTATATATCTAAATAAAAATCTTTTTGGTTAAGTTGTCACAAGCAAGGGTACTAGTTTGTCAAGGTTGCCGAAAGGTTTAACTTAGCTCAATTGTACCTCCACTAATTTGAATCTCAATGGATGGTGTAATCAAGAAACATAACATTATCCTCACCAACTAATCTACAACTGTTGAGGAAAATATGTTTGTTTGTATTACTAATATTGTTTAACAAACATGCGTTTATTTTTATTTTTTTTCTCTTAACTTAATTTGATTACTTATTGACAATAAATATATACATTTCATTACAAATTTTTAATTTTAGCTATCTATGACATAGTTATAAGTGTTATTGAATTAGAGTGAGTTGTAAGTGATTTGCACATATCTACAAGAAAATATTTGTGTTAAACAAATTCAAAATACTTTTTGTCCTATGCAAACAATTGAATTTTGTTCCCATAGAAATATTAGATCTAGTTGATGAATAAGGATAGAAAAGAGGAGAGCATTGGTATATTACTATTGCTTTAGAGAGAGAATAGAACGATTGTGATAGTTGGAATTTAGACAATAAATACTAACCCAAATTTGGTGCAATGATTAAATACAATGAAACTATAATAAAAATGATTAAAGATCAAAATAGCATTACAAAATTAGTTTTAAGAGATATTTAAATAATCAAGGGACACAACCATGCAATAAGAAAACTAGTATAAAAGAAATCTTGCAATTGCATTAAATAATATATTATGAATGCAAGGAAAGAGCTACAATATATAACCTTCTAATTTCCAAATATGATGAGGATGATAAAAAGGTAGAAAAAATTTAAGATTGTCATTTAAGTTTCGAAATCAAAGAGGATAAGGAAAAAATAAAATCCCATAAAAGAGAGAGAATTTATGTGAGCTTGTTGTTCTATCCCACCCAAGTAATTATAAGAAAGTAATTAAATAAATTTAATAACGAAGTGCAATATCGCACACATGACATAATACATCCACGATAAATAAAATATTACACTAACACCCCTCCAAGTGTAACGTAGGTGGAAAAAGGAAAATGGGTCTAGTAACTAGGCCAATGACATATGCATGTACAAAATGATGTCATTTAGATGATGAGAAGATTGCCTTGAGATACATAAATGGATAACTATGTAGCTCCCCCAATGATGAAGCCTCTTGAGGTCCCTACAAGACCAATTTGTTCACATAATAGAGAGAGACTAAAAAAACACATATCTCAAATTAATTTCTCAATTAGGTAATTTTTATGGTAGACAATATATTTTCTTTTTGGAAAAAAGAAACCCCAAACCATCAAATTTATGAATTCCCCCTCAAGTGGAATGTAGAAAGGAATCATGATGTATGAATCTATAAGTTGCTAATTTGTCTTGATTATGAGAACAATAAATGTTGAAGTTTGAGACCTATAATAATTTGAATCAAGATGTGTCAAGTGAGCATACATATATGATGAAGGGAGAATAAGAAGATCTAGAATATGAGATGATGCATCTTGGTGGAAGCCAACTTCAAAGAATATACAAATATCTCTAATAGTATCACTAATATTTGAAAGTTGAGTGTTCATAAATAGATGTGGAATATTGGGTAAGTAGACCTCCCAATGAAGTTGATCCTATACACATGAAGAGCCTTTCTACAAAGAATCAATAGAAGGCATCAAAGAGCATAACATTATAATTGATGGATGGGTTTCCTACAAGAGGAAAGCTATGTCCTCAATGATATTATCCAGATCCAAAAGGTGGGACTATACAAATAAAGAAGAGATGTTAAATTGTATAATGTGTCCCAATGAGGTGAATTCAAAATACATATAGTCCTAGTATTAAAAACCATTAAAATCTCTCAAAGAAGTGACTCCTAAGACTAAATTAGTGTGGTAAAAGAGGAATTATATCCTAATCTATAGATGAAATATCAAAGGAGGAGGTTTAGTAGTAGTTTCAATATCATCCACATATGAAAGTTTTTCAAAGGAAGCATCACTCTTAGATGAAGCTTCTAATAAAGATAGAGCTATGCAACTATCAAATCAAGATCCAAGTAATTGAAAGAGAATTCAATGTACACATAGTGATATTGAATATTCTTAAAATAATGAGACACCATGACATTAATTATTGTTTAACCATTCAATCTTTTAATTATAATCATTTGACTTGGGAACAAGTTCAAGGAGATAAGACACTACATCACATAAAATGCAATAATACTATATCCCTCAATTCTAATACAAATAGTTCTTTGAATTTATCTTGATTAAAAAATGATGGGATTTACTACCAAAACCATGAATAAATCCCCTAGAGTGGACCATTATCTCAATTTATGGTTACAAAATGCCCATGCTTAATCACAACAAAACTAAAACCTGGAATCAATAATTTATAAGTTATGTATGTATTTGTTAGGATTAAGGTGTCATCTACCTTGTAAATGCCATGGGATGGTTCCAACATCCTTGGAAAGTGTCATAAGGCACTTAGAGTGTATATTGGGAAAATATTTTTAATATTAAGTCTCACTATTGTTTTTAATACATTTAAAAGGGATGATGGGTTCACTAGAAATGATTAAGGTGGGTTGTGAACACAATTATTTAATATTATCTTCCCCACATTTGAATTCCTTGAATGGGATAATTACTGACATAGGAAGTGGACAAATGAGTGGCATTTTTGGGCTTCTCCAAGTGGGTGCTTGAAAGAGGAAATGTGTATCTCTTGGTATTCCATCATTTATTGCATTTAATATAATGTTTATCTTTCATGTTTAGGTAACCAAGATGGAGTGAAAGTGTTGGAGCCAAAACTAGTGTCCATTTGAATTTTGTGGAGGTGTTTCAAGGGTTGGGGATATTTGGAATGAAGATCCTTCTTTGGACACCTTGTTTCGAGGTTTTAGAGCTCTTGTCATCCTACATAAATAGCTTTTAAGATGTGGAATTGAGATTAACAATTTAATGTGTCCAATTACTCGGTCAGAACAAGGATAGATGGGAGGCATAAGAAGGTTATTGTGTTGTTTATGAATTACACTATGTGCAAATTTTTTGCATCAACATTTTGCATAAGAAGGTTATTCATAGATGTAGACATCTAAAAATGACTAATATATTTTCATCTTGTCATCCCTAGCATTCTTCTTCAATGTTTTATTAATTAGATAGATTTCAATTATTTTAGTAAGCTAATTTTCCTCTAATAATTAAATAATTTTTAATTATTTCATTAGCCTTTTCTATCCATAATTAATTAAATATTTTTATTTTAATTAATTTTATATTTTTTTATCCCAATATTAATTAAATAATTTTATTTTTTAATTAATTTCCCTCTCATACTTAAATAATTTTTAAAATTATTTAATTAACACACTTCCCTTTTGAATTTATTTAATTTTTTCATCTCGAATAAATAAATTAATATTTTATTTATTTCTTCTATGTATTTGCACCCTTCCTTATCCTTTCACATCATGAATCCATGTGCATTATAGTGTTGGAATCCAATAACACTAAGAGGGGGGGTGAATCAGTTTTATACCAGAATGATCAATTTTAGCCTTATTAAAACATGCATACACCAATCGGTACACCGGTACATATAGAATTGAAAGAAGTAAAGCAACCAATAAGCCAATCACATAGATGAGAATCATAACACACAAAATTAATCATGGAAAACCTCAAAGAGGAAAAACCACGGTGGGATTTGTGACCCACAATATCAATTCACTGGCCATATGAAGAGATATTACAAAATAGAGGGGCCTGCACTTGCAGGAAGGCTTACAGCCTAGAGCACACTGCTCAATCACAAAAGGAGCCTCACTGACTACATATAAATCCATACTTCAATCCGGAGAAATGAGTGAACTGCTAGGATAGTATCTTCTGTGCTAGAATACAGTTCCGGTTAAGCTCTATCTGTTCTGGTCTAAAACCCTAAACCCTTTACCGAAATAACCCTTACATAAATATCCTCACATACATGATCTCTCAGATATATTTTGCATCTCCTTCCTAATTCACATGATATCGCATTCACATATCCATCACAATATTCCACTTCTTTTAAAATGATCTAATCCAATTAACCTATATACCCTATACAATTTATCATGGCTTATGTGTTGGCATTATAACAGACAAGGAGAGATTGTTGGCATTTCAATAAGGATATTGAGAAGGTTGTTGATGATTATGGATATAACTGATCAAGGATGTTTACTGTCTTAATATTATTATTTTGTCATTGATGTCAAGAAATTGATTTTCTAATTCAGTATGATGTTGCCATATCTTAAGAAGTATGATTTGATGAGTATAAAGATGTCGGTAAAAGACATAGAAAGAATGTGATGAATAAGAGAAGGAATAAGTTATTCAATGGGCAACTATTACCAAGTTAGACAATGATGATATCATGATGTTTAGATTGTTTTGATATCATACATATGTTGATTGATTGTAAGGTTAATACTATACTATGTTACCAAGCAAAGAACCTAGTCGGTAAATCCTAAGGAACTTAGTCGGTAAACCCTAAGGTTATCGCTATTGGTTAATGAAGGTAGAATGTCTACCGAGTGAAGTTTAGTATTTACTAAGTTGTAATCGAGTAGTAATAGAATGCATTGAATGAATAAAAACATTATTTAATGAAGGAAGCTGATGAGCTGGAATTGATTAAATGATTGGTATGTCGTGAATGAAGTTTGTTAAAGAATCTATGGTAAAGGAAAATCAGCAGGAAGATCTACAGCGCAGATTGAACCGCAATACCCTAGCACAAGTTCCAAGAAATATATGCAAGCTCCAAGGCGGGGTAAAATGTTTTTCAGATCGAAGGATACATTGAACCTGGTCAAGTTTGAAGATCTGATGGCTATAATTGATCATGGGAAATGTGATCAAGGAGATTAAGCGGTTGGCGAATTGTTTATAAATAAGGAACTGTTGATAAACAATGTATGCGGGCAAGTGTATGCACAGGGATGCTACATAGTGATTACCGAGCACTGAAGCTAGAAGACCTGTTTGAATAACAGAGTATAGAGCCCAGCAGATGGACAAGATAAGTCCTATTGTATTGAGCAAATAAGAATCTGCTTTAGCATTTTAGATGTGAAGTTGCAGATAGATTTTTATTACTGTTATTTTGTGAAGTGACAGAAAATCTCTTAACCGAGTGGACTTAATAGTCTTATTTGTAAAACCCTCTAGCAAGGTGACATTCTGATTGAGTGTTTAAAATCCTTTAACAAGGTCACTTCTAACAAGGTGAAGATCCTAACAGATCTGAGGGAAATCCCTTAACCGGGTCACATCTAGCAATGTGTTTGTAATCTTTACAAGGATTTGCTTTTAACCAAGCATACTCTAGAAGAGTATATTTCTTAGTGGGTCCGAAATCCCATTGTGGTTTTTCCCTATTTGGGTTTCCACGTTAAATCTGGTGTTATGAGTGTTTTGATGTTTATATGCTTTTGAGTTTGCATGTTTAGTAGTTTTGGTTATATTACTAAAGTATATGTTACCGAGGTTGAATCTGTTGTTTTTATGGAAGATTAAGGTTGTATGATTCACCCCCCCCCCCCCCCCCTCTCATCTTATTAGCTTGGCATATGTACTTAACATTAAGTATCAGAACTATCAATTGGTATCAGAGCTTTGGACTCCAGAAGGAAAAGCTTAAAGGTACTTGAGCCAAAGATCCAAAGATGTATAAGAGGGATGCACCGAAGCTAAACAAGTCAAGTTTCTCTACATGGAAGAAAAGGATGAAGCTGCACCTATCAGGAGTTGGAGAATATGTTGTATATTATCTGGAAAATGATTTCATTACACCGAGCACCTATCCATTGACTATGGAAGAGATAAAATCCAAAGCAAGAACATATCCAAGCAATGATTGAAATAACATTTGTATTGACTGACTCAGAGTTTAATGATCTAGAAGGTTGCAATGATGCAAAGGCAATGTGGGACAAGCTCATATCTTTGTATGGTGGAGATGAACATGTTCAAAGAGCAAAAGTGGATAGTCTAAGAGGACAACTGGAATCTATGAGGATGAATGAAGGTGAGAACATAACCCAGTACAGTACAAGACTAAAGGAGATTGTCAATCAAATCAAAGGAGCAGGTGGAACTATTGAAGAAAAGGATATCACAAGTAAGTTGTTAAGAACCCTTCTACCAGCTTATGCAATTCGAGTCTCTACAATCAATGAGCCGAGGTTTGTACCCAATATGCCAGTTTCTTTAGATGCTACTATTGGTAAACTACATGCATTTGAGTTAAGTAACTTTGATAACAGTGGGTCATCGGTAAATAAAGTTGAATCTACATTTAGTTCTTTTCATATTGGTGAATCTGATTGTAATGCCCCGCCAGCAAACCTCGAAGGGATTAAGCCATAACACAAGACTAGAGTGCAAATTTTTTTTTTTAAAGTTACAACACATAAGATGCAACAAGATATCAAAGATTCAGATTACATAGCGGAAGACATCAACTAACACCTAAAGAGTTTCCCAACGAGATTACTTAAATTTCACAATTCACTTAACTCACACAATTAATCCAAAAGCTGAATATCTTAATAACGAGATAATTCATAATCAAGATAATTCCTTTCAAAAGAGGGAAATTAAAATCACAAGCGAAGATTCATCATTAAGATCCATTCATAATCTTTATTCAAGCTTTTCATTTAAAATTACAAACCATACATCTAACATTCTAATACACTAGGATTTCATCATAACATAAGAGATCTTTCCAAGCATATTTAAATTCCTTAACAACAACTGAGTATAATTCATTGCTCTAAGTTACATTCTTTCATATTCCAACTTATTGCATTTCAAAAGACGATTGCATACTAGCATCTACGATAGATCTCATCTAAACCACTTACGCATTCGATCAACATGGCATTCAAGAAAGAACTGCATAAAAGCATTAAAAGCTAACTTCATTTATCCACTTAACCATTCTAATATAAGCTAATCCTACATGATAAAGCTGAATAAAGGAAACATGAGAGAATACATCACATAACACCATAATGATCTCAGAGTTCACCCCTAAAGGGCTACATCTCCAGGTCTGCTCAACTGCAAGACCCCTCTGATAATTAATAAAGTTAAGAATACAAGAGGTTACACCAATGACAATCCGGCCATCAAGGCGAAATATAAACAATATGCAAACGACCGCATCGGTCAATTAATACATAAACGATCCCTGAAAAGAACAGGATCCAGCTGAACATAATCAAAGCTAATACAAAGGTCCAGAAGAGCATCCACAAGACTGAGCCATCACCACCCAAGGTCTAACATGAAACCGATACTCACAAGGGCAGAGAAAAAGGAACGACTCACAAAGGTACGCCTAACATGACAAATCGACAACACACTAGTGAACGTAGGGACAAGTGTCATCACACAACCTGGTATGGTTACCATGGCAAGTTTTCATAGGTCCCGGCCCCATACACTGGGTTACCCAGGCAACCTAATCCGAGCTTCCGGCCCATCCAAGCCTCATGTGGACCCACACATTCTCTCGTGAAGACAAGGATGGTGGTTTGCCATTTCAGGCCTTCTCACAGCATGTCGAGTCTATGATAACACTCGTCCCATGTGTGAGGCACAATTATCTTACTTAGAGATTACATTCTAATCTACTTAAAGGTTATCACTTATTAGACTCACTTTCGACGGGTTACCCAGCAGCCACTTTGGGCACGGCCCCCAATCGAAAGCCACTTTCCCTTACGACACTAGACTAAACTCAGACGAACTCAAAACCAAGGAATACACATGGTCAGATGAACGGAGTTCAAGAAGGGATAGACAACCATCAGGTCAAACACGACTCAAGGGTAATCACTTACTGACGGTACTCTAATTAGAGACCCGACCAACAACGGTCAACCACAATCATCATTCGACTCACACACAAGGAGGATATGATCAAAACGACACTACCACAATACCACAGTCAACTCGGAATCGAGGACTGAAACAGGTACCCCAAGTCAATCCATACGACAGGGTCCTACCAAACAAAACTAACATGCCATTTCATAATTAAAAGCGAATACAGAAATTAAACTCGCAAAGGCAATAAACAGATAAGACAATATTCAACAGATGCAATCTTCCCGAATTGATCTAAACATTAAAAGTCGATCAAGTTTTCTACGAGATCTAAAACAGATTACAGTTATCTACCTCATCAAGGGATAAGTTGTTCTTGGTTTTCTAACTCCTTAAGGTTCAAAGCATCGAATAGACATATAAAGCCATAATGAGTTTCCAAACCAATTCATATTAATTAAACTCAGACAACCATTAATCAACTAAAATACGATATTTAATCTCCAATCAAAACGTCATTGACATACTGGTTCAAAACCAACCTCTACAGTTTCATATTTTACAAACCCAGATGCATAATACGGATCACGAAATATAATTATAAAAAGAGAATCTAATGAAGCTAATCATTTCCAAAAGCACATCGTTTCAATTTCTACGATCAATGGTAAAATATCTCACTTACTTCTCGATTACTCAAATGATATGTTCTAAGATAATAATTCACATCATCAATTAGTAGTTACATCGTATTTCGACGATTTTCCAATAGCATAATATTCGATTTTTTTTTTAAACAATAATACCACAATTAGCCAAATGCTCTAATCAGCTAGAAGGTAAGATCTAGATTTATTAATCCAAGATCAATAAGAATATAAACAACAATATTCAATTGCGAAATAACAGTTTCAGAACTTAATTAGAAGGGGTGCATAAATCATGAAATGGAATTGAATAATGATCAATCTATAAACTCCATTACAAACTAATCAATATCAAATTAACATTAATCACGATTAATGCCACCTTAATCATAATCAAGAACTAATTAAAACTTAGTCATTAACAATAACTTACATTAAGATGATAAATAAATATCACATGCATTTTTTTGAATACTAAAAAAAATACATAAAAAAAAAACCATTTAAAAACTATGTTCTTTGTTTAAAAAAAACGCATTTAAAATAGTGGCGAGGGCGGGGCCCACCTCCCAACTGGGATGGCTGGGCGCCCAAGCCCTAACTGCAGGCGGAGAAAGCCTTGCGGGCGGCGCCACGGTGGTGCCCGCAGGTGCCGCGGCGCCCTGCGGCCACCGCCGTGAGCCGCGGCCGCAGTTGCACAGCGAGCCAGAGAACACGGGAACGCGCGGGAAAAAGGAAGCAAGGGGGACGAGTGGGGGAGGGGAGGAGGAGCGGGTGGAGCTCCGCTCCCCGCCCTCCAACCCCAAACCAAGGGCTTCGTTAAACATTAATTTCGCCCAGCTCGTTACCAATTTTTTTTTTAAAAAATGCACAGTTCGGTGCAAACAAACAAGAACGCCCACAACAAATTTCATAATGAAAATAAATTTCGATTAACTATGAGTTCGGTTTAAACGAACTGGGTTTGATATCATATTTTCTTGATGGTTTTCTCATCCTTAACAAACACCCAAGGGTTTCAAATGCCCAAAAGAGAAGAGGAATTAACAACACCTCAAAACACTTCCAGCCAAGCTAGTTAATTTACTAAATCAGTTCATAAGCATGGCATTCAATGGAGAATCTAAAGCCAAGATAGCATGAAAGCATTTAAACCCCCATTTCCATTTTAAATAATAACTAAAATTGAGAGTTGGATCCTACCTGATCTCGCATTCCTGGCAAGATCGGCTGAAGAGTCCCAATCTCCAGCTGCCAAAACCCTCCTTCTCCATCCAAAATCCCCAAATTTCATCTCCAAAATTTCTTTCCAACCAAAAATTCTCCAAAATGTCCATCCTCCCCCATTTTCCCCAAATTTTGGGTTATATGGAAGAGTTGACCAAAAATTCTATTTTTGGAATTTAAAATTTTATTTACAAATAATTCTCAAAATTTAATCCTTTCTAACTATTAGCAACAATAAACTTGCTTTTCAATTCCAAAATCGATTTTCTCATTTAATCCAATTTAGCCTTTCTAATATCAAAAACCAACAGAATAAAATCAATCTATTGCCATTTTAACTGCAACTTTCTTTTTCAACAGCATAAATATAAAATGCATTTAATATTCAAAATCAGTCATTTAATCGAATTTACTCCCAATTAAAAAAACGAGCAATCCAAATCAACGAAAATCGCATAACGAAATTCCGATTAGTCTAGCCCATTAATCTCTAATGCACAAATACATATTTAATCCAGATAATTACTAAGGACTAATTAACCAATTTAACCATGCACACCAAGCACGCAAACCGAGAAGGTCAACCAAACAGACGACTCGCAAACCCAAACAAAAAGGGATAACCGACAACGACTGACGATGTTCACTTGAGCACGACGAAGGTCAACCAGGGTCTTACGACCACCTAATCCAACTCTAAGGATTAAAGAGGTACACTCAAACATGTACATCCAGGTGAAGACGAACCTCGCACTCATGCGGCGTTGTACCTGAATTATCCTGCAACCAAGAGTCATACATGCATACATATATAATAACTTAATGAGAGCATTAGTCCGATACTAATATCAGGAAATAGGAACACTGAATAACTTGCATACAACTAGTGTGAAAACCACATCAACAGCTATGCATTAAATCAAACATCTGACTATTACATTATACTAAGATAAGCTAACCAAGATTAAACCAAGATTAGAGATTGATTAGGGTAGGGGTACTACACTGATGATTACAATGATAGAATGAGTAAGTACACTAAAGGGGATCACAGTGGAGCAAGTAAAAGATTTCACAAGAACATGGAAGAAGTACACAAATTCTATGAGGAAATCAGAAAGCAAGAAGAGTTTGAAGCACTATTAGCCAGAAGGTTACCGAGAGGCAAAGGTAAGTAAAAAGGAAAACTACCTTTGAAATGTTTCAATTGTGATAAGATAGGACATATGGCTTCTAACTATTCTGACAAAGATTCTACTGAAAAGAGAGATTACCAAGATGACAAACAGAAAGATAATCATTACAGAGGACACCGAGACTTCAGAAGAAGAGATAGAAAGTCATGCTTAATAGCTGATGAGGAATCCAATGATGATAAATCAGATGAAACTGATACAGAAGCAGTAGTTTATGTGGCTATCAAAGATGGATCAGATTAAGAAAGGTATGAAGAAAAAGCCCTAATATCTCACATAAATACTAATGATTCTTGGATCATAGATAGTGGATGCTCACATCACATGACAGGTGATAAACACAAGTTTGTTATGTTAGAAGATTATGATGGAGGTTATGTAAGATTTGGTAATGATGCACCATGTCTGGTAAAAGGTAAAGGATCTATAACACTTCTTGACAATGCAAAATGCAATGATGTTTATTGGGTTGAAGGTTTGAAATACAATTTGTTGAGTGTAGCATAGCTAAACAATACAAGTTACCAAATAGAATTTCAGAAAGGAATTGTCAAAGTTCATGACAAGCATGGAAAGTTAGCTGCTACTGGGACACAAACAAAAGGTAACACATTTCATCTTGACTGAACTCAAAATAAGTGTCTGTATGCAAAGATAGATGATACATGGCTATGGCATAAAAGGTTTTGTCATGTAAATTTTGATAATTTGATCAAAATAAGCAAGAAACACCGAGTAAGAGGTCTACCGAGTCTTGAAAAACCTGAGAATGCTATGTGTCGAGGATGCCAGATGGGTAAATTGACAAGATCAAGCTTTACAAGTAAGTCCTACACTTCTAAGGGAATTTTAGATCTTGTGCACACTGATCTTTGTGGTCCTATGAAAGTTCAAAGTTATTATGGTGATAAATATTTCATATTATTTGTGGATGATTACTCAAGGATGATGTCAGTAATGTTTTTAAAAGAAAAATCAGAAGCTTTTCAAATGTTTAAATGGTACAAGGCAAGAGTTGAAAATGAAACAAGAAGACAACTGAAATGTCTTAGATCAGATAGAGGAGGAGAGTTCACATCTGATGAGTTCAACTTATTCTACAATGATCATGGTATAAAAAGACAAGTCTCTGCACCGAGAACTCCATAGCAAAATGGAATAGCTGAGAGGAGAAACAGATCTATTGTGGATTGTGCCAGAACCCTGATGATTGAAAAGAAAGTGCCACAAACATTTTGGAGAGAAGCAATAAGCACAACAGTTTACATCTTGAACCAAGTACAACTAAAAAAAGGACCTTTGAAGACACCATATGAAATCTAGTATGACAAGAAACCTAATGTAAGTTATTTTAAAATGTTTGGAAGTAGATGCTATGTACAAAAAGATGATAGAAATGGAAAGTTTGATCAGAAAAGTGAAGAAGGAACATTTCTAGGTTATTCTTCTAGAAGTAAAGCATTTAAATGTCTGATCAAATCATCTAACAAATTAGTAGAAAGTGCAAATGTGAAAATTGATGAATTTGTAGAAAGAAATGATGAAGGAAACTCCAAAGCACCAGAAGATTATGATGGATTTGTCTATGTTCAACTGACAAGTCTTACCAAGAGAATTGTTGAAGAAAATGAAGATAATGTCCAGTTACCGAGTGATGAAGAAGATCATACAGAGCCTACCGAGCCTATATTAGCCAAGTATGTCAGAAGACATCATGCATCAAGTCAGATTATAGGAGATAAGGATGATCCAGTAATGACAAGGAACAAACTGAGCAGAACACATGTCTGATATCTGAATTTGAACTGAGGATAGTGAAAGAGGCATTTAACAGTGAAGATTGGATAAATGCTATGACAGAAGAGATTGATCAAATCAAGAAGAATGACACATGGACACTGGTCCCAAGAACGAAGGACAAAAATTTAATCAGTACAAAGTGGATTTTCAGAAACAAGCTGAATGAACAAGGTGAGGTCGTTCGAAATAAAGCAAGACTAGTTTGCAAAGGTTATGCCCAAGAAGAAGGAATTGATTATGGTGAGACTTTTGCACCTATGGCTAGACTTGAAGGAGTAAGAACATTGTTGGCATATGCTGCTTTAAAAAATTTCAAGGTATATCAAATGGATGTCAAATCTGCATTTTTGAATGGTATATTAGAAGAAGAAGTTTTTATTGAACAACCTGAAGGATTTGTTGAAGACAAGAATAAAGATCAGGTATGTAAATTGAACAAAGCTTTATATGGTCTGAAACAAGCACCTAGAGCATGGTATGAAAGACTGCACTCTTATTTAATCAAGATTGGTTTTATAAGAACAAGTGAAAACAACAATATGTACATGAAGAATGATGAAAAGGGAATACTGATCTTAGTCATATTTGTTGATGATATTATCTTTTGTGGAAATGACTCTCTATGCAAGAACTTTGGAAATGAAATGAGCAAAGAATTTGAGATGCCATTAATCAGTGAGATAAAGTATTTTATAGGTTTACAAATACTGCAAATGAAAGATGAGATTTTCATTACTCAATCCAAGTACATAAAGGAAATATCAAAGAAATTTGGAATGGAGGATTCAAAACCAGCAAGTACTCCTATGACTACCAACTGTAAATTATCAAAGAATGATGAATCTGCATCTGTTGATGAGACACTTTACCGATCCATGATTGGAAAGCTACAATATGTTGTTCATAGCAGACCAAACATAGCACATGCAGTAGGTATAGTTGCAAGATTCTCTGCAGATCCTAAGGAAACACACATGATAGCAATCAAGAGAATTTTCAGATACTTGAAAGGCACTGAGGATTATGGCTTAGTATATCAGAAAGGAAATGACTTTGATTTAAAAGTTTATACTGATGCAGATTGGGCAGGCAACATTGATGACAAAAAAAGCACAAGTGGAGGAGCTTTCTTTTTAGGAGAAAGACTAGTGAGTTGGCTTAGCAAGAAACAAGGATGTGTTTCACAGTCAACAACAGAAGCTGAATATGTTGCTGCAGCATTGAATTGTACCAACATAGCATGGATCAAACAACTGTTGGAAGGTATAAATGAGAAAGTTACCGAGCCTGTAACTATATTCTGTGACAATACTAGTGCCATTAACATTTCAAAGAATCTTGTTATGCACTCTAAGACAAAGCACATCTCTATCAAATATCATTATCTTAGAGAAGAAGCTCAAGAGAAGAAAGTGGTGTTGAAGTATGTTAGCACAAAGGAACAAATAGCAGATATCTTTACCAAGCCACTACCAAGGGATACTTTTGAGTATCTCAGAAGTAAGTTAGGGGTCATACCCCTATCTTCCATTCACTGATCGAGTTCGGTGAACACATCAATTTGATGACTCTACAGAATATCTTTTAGGAGTTGATGTTGATTTACACACTTTAGGATGTTTTCTAAAGGTGTACAGGAAACAAATATAGTAAACAAGAATTGAAGACAAAATGCTCTAACCGAGACTAAGTTGACACATAACAATAGGAAAACACTTCATACAGGAAGAAATTATGTTTTAGTTCTTTACTTTTTGGCATTGTTGTCAAAGGGGGAGAAGACTGGAGAAAAGAGGAGAAGACTAATGTATGGGGGAGAAGACTGATAACAGGGGGAGAGCATTTCAGCATTTCAGAATCTCATAGCAATCTGAATCAATTAGGTCAAATCAATTGGTTTTGCCATCAATACCAAAGGGGGAGATTGTTGGCATTATAACAGACAAGGAGAGATTGTTGACATTTCAATAAGGATATTAAGAAGGTTGTTGATGATTATGGATATTGATGCTCTGCAAAAAGGATTAGAAAACCTGTTTGATGGCAACACACACAAGAGCACAAGAAACAAACGTTAGTGTTAGCAACAAAAGATTATCCTAAACAAGCATATCAAGAGAGATATTAAGCATGAAATAGAAAGCATATAAACATAAAATGAAATAGCTAATCAAGATGCTCATAGTTGCTCCTCCCTTGTTCCTCTCCTCTCCAAGTCCCAAATGAGTGTAGCTCTCAGCAGCTTTTTGCACTATGGATGCTTATGGAGGATTGAGATTTAATACTAAGCTTCAAATATGAAATGAAAAGCTAAATACTATGCTAGAGTAGATAGTGATGCTATGAAAAAGCTCTATGCTAATGCCAGTATAACAACAATACTCTAAAATGCTTCTCTTTTTTGTTTGAGGAGAAGGGTTCTATTTATAGAAGAAATGGGGAAATGAAGGGTTAAGATTGAATGGTTTAATCAAGGGCCAAGTTTGAAAGTTGGGGATCCATGTGCACAATTGGCACCAATAAAATGGTGACAAGTGTCAACATAGGATTGGGTTGAGAGAAGAGGTTGGAGGCATTAAAGGCCTGAGAAGACCTCATGGTTATCTAGAAGCTAAGGGTCAAGTCTAAATTAAGATTACCCATTGGATTAAGAGTTAATCCAAGGATAAACCTTTGTGCAAATGATTAAGAGATAATCATGGTCAAAGCATTAATGGCCTGATGAGACCTTTGGGTTGGGTAGAGGTTGAGTCAAAACAAATGTTTTAACCATGTGGGAGGGTTTGAGGTAACCATTAATGGTTATTGGAGACTTTGGGGATTAAGTGGTTGAAGGTTGAAAGCCTTCAATGGTTATCAAAGACTTTGAGCCATTTAGTGGTTGAAGGTTGGAAGCTTTCAAAGGTTATCCAAGACTTTGAGGGTTAATTTGTTGAACACACAAAGCATTAATTGCTTTTCAAAGACTTTGGAGTCTTTGAGAAGTGACTCCAATTTGCTTAGGAATGTGACAATATTTAGGGGATGGATTAGGCTAATTAGGAAGGGTTTAGAAGAATTTAGAAGGGGTTTAGGCATGCAAGTGGATTTTGTAGGAAAATGCAAGTGGGAGAAATTTTGGTATTTTCAATTAAAATAAAATCATTTATTTCAATTAAATGGTGTAATTTGCATTTGGATAAATATTCAAATAAATATTAATTTATTTAAATGAGAAAAATGAAGATAAAGCATTAAAATGCTTGAAGACTTTGAGGGAAACCATTAAAGGCTTGAAGACTTTAAGGAAAACCATTAAAGTCTTAAGAAGACTATAGAAGGAAGCCATCAAGTTTGAAGACTTTAAAGCCATCAAGTTTGACTACTTTAAGGGAAACCATTAAAGGTTTCAAGTGGGTGAGGATAAATAGGATTTTAAATAAATAATTTATTTAAAATAGTTGTGCAACTTGCTTTTGTAGGAAAATACAAGTGGGTGGAGGATAAAGGTGATTTAAATAAATGATTTATTTAAAATAATTGTGCAACTTGCTTTTGTAGGAAAATGCAAGTGGGTGGAGGATAAAGGTGATTTAAATAAATGATTTATTTATTTAAATGTGAGAGGTGGGATTTTGGGGGTTTTAAATAAATATTAATTTATTTAAATGTGAGAGAAGATTTAATTAAATAAATATGATTTATTTATTTAATTAATGGTCTGAATTTGGTTAAGTGAATTAAATCAAATAAATTGAATAATTTATTTAATTAATAGGAGAATAGGGTTAAGATGAATTAATTAAATATTAATTTAATTAATTATTAATTGATGGTTAAATAATCAAATAAATACTAAGTATTCATTTAATTAAGTGGACAGATTTATGTGACTACATTTGCCCCTCTTTGAGACGGTGCAGTTTATCGCATCGTTTCAAAGAAAGAAAAATAGGTGTGAAGAAATGCCCCATAAAATGTAAATTTAATGGGTGGTATGCCCCCTCGAGAGATGGGCCAAATTTTTTGTTGAAAAATCGGGCGATCTCTCGAAAAAGAATGAAAAGCGGAGGGGAGGTAGAATAGAAGAAATTAGAACTAATGATGAAAGAATGGGAGAAAATGGAGTGAATATGAAGAAACAACAAGCCAGCGAGTACCCTGAGGTCATGCAAGAGATACATAGCAGATGTAGTGTGGGGTTTGGATTGATGCTATACAATTGATCAAAATTGGTTGGACAATCTGGTGCAATCGGTTGAATTGCCCCGGTCAAGTCAAAGCGTGACAGTTGATGTCAGTTGGTCGCTTGGACATGATAAAGTCTGAGTAAGTGAATCAAAGTGACCTGATGTGACTTAGACAATTGATGTAATTGCCCGATGAAGTCAAGGTATATGAAGCAAAATACTCGTTGAGACGTAGACAATTGATGTAATTGTCCGTTGGATTGTGTTTGATTGGCTAATCAATTGATAGTATGTGCGTGTGATGGATGGTTGTGGGGAATCATGGTAGCCCCGTTGAGACTAGGTCATTATGATAAATGCCTGATGTAGTCTAGGATTACCATAATCGATTACCTGTTGAGACCCGAAGATACTTGATCAGAGTATCTGTTGATAGTCTAGGTGTGTGTGAGACGATGTATCTATGCAGATAGAGTAACTTTCTTGACTTATTGGATGACTTAGGATAGGAAACACAATCCCTCCTAGTTAGAGATGGATGGTGATGAACGTGGCTTGATTAGGCTGATTGGGACACGATGTAGGGTATGTGATGCTGATTATTGAGATGGGGAGGGTGGGGGGGGGTGCAATGTTAGATAGAAGAAATGGAGGACCTATTACATTCCTATGGAAGAAGAGGAAAATAGAGTATCCATTGTCATTACTATGTATGAATGATATGCAGCTATTTATGAATGTATGGATGGATGGAATGCAACGGAATGCAATATATACAGATGAGATGGAATGACGATCCATGGTGCTTTATTTTTCATCATTGAGCTTTAAAATGTTGTAAGAAAATACAAGCAACTTGACATAAAGATTCAAGATGACCAGAGTATTTCTTACATGGATTTTTATATAGCAAAGTTAATACAAGCAACTTGATATAATGGATCAAGTTGACCTGAGTATTGCTTGGGGAACAGATAAGGATTATCTCCTTTCATGCATGACTTGGAACGTCCTCCTTGATCTTAGGCTGATCATATCCTGAGACAAGTTCATGCCGTACTAAGAGATAAAAAACCTTTATCCAGTTTGGATGAGGTAGGAGGAACCAAAGGAAGAGCATTGCACCTGCAAACAAACAATATATACATAAAGAATAAAGAATATGGATCCTTGGTAATGGTTCATGCTCATATGGTCGAGGTATACGCTGTAGTCAGCAAGCCGTAATGATCTATGACTGCATTTTGCATAAGATCATGTAGCTTGGTGAACTTCCCACGTAGACACCATTAGTATATGCCCCAGAACTTCATCGGAAGTAATGCGCAAACGATACAAAACAATGCTGAAAGATCCCGATACAGATAAACAAATGATTGTACTCATAAATCAACCAAGTATTTGATAGCTTAACATAATTTTCTTGTCAAAGAAAATGTCATCTTGTCTTTGTTTTGATAAGGAAGGATGCATCCTTGTTTTAAAGACGGGTTGGATTGTTGATGTCAATTGTTTTGGTTTGATTGATAAGTGGTCAGTGTGTGAGTAGTTGTCAATGTTTATTTTGTATCTGATCGGATAAATATGTACAAGGTGTTGCCATGTTTTTGTGTGATTTTTGATGGTTTTTCTGATGTTTTTTGGATTTTGTGAAACAATTTTGAATGTTTTTGGTATTTTGAGAGTCATTTTTGAATGTTTTTGATATTTTCTGATGATTGCTTGAATGAAGAGCGTAATGATATATAAGACAATGTAGAATCCACTTCCATCATTAGGGTAAGGGTATTGCCCCCAGTTTGTAGACCTGACTATGAAAAGGTGGGATGCTAGACGCATGGAGTACTTTCTTAATTGCAGATCAAATAACAAGCCATGGTTGGGATGGATGGATGTATGTGTGCATGAATGTGATCGCAACAAGTCTGAAAGATAATGGAGCTATTTCCTTTACGAGTGGCGCCTGTTTGCCAGGTTTTCACCATCGTACTTACCCAAGGTGCCACCGGAGTGGTTGTTCACCGTTTGGATGCATGATTTTTCTTTACTTTTTTTGAATGTTTTTGTATTTTCTTCAGGAATTTTCTGAATGTTTTTGGTATTTTTCTGATATGTAGGGGAGCCTGATGCTCTGTACACCTTAGGTATAAAATCTTTTGAGGTGCATGCTATTGATTGGATCTGCAAGCGGTTCTCCTTCTGAAGTAGCCAACTGATATGCCCCGGACCCGAATACAGCAGTGACAACATATGGGCCCAGCCAGTTTGATTCAAACTTGCCTTGATGTTCTCTATTTGGTTGGTTGCGAGGATTTTCTCGAAGAACAAGATCACCTACCTCAAATGTACGAGATCTAACTCGGTGATTGTAACTTCTACTCATGCGCTGCTGATAGGCTTTGAGGTGATTGTATGCAGCTTGTCGCTTCTCATCAAGTAACTCTAAGTCCTGAAGGCGTGAGACTCTGTATGCTTCATCATCAATGAGATTATGCAAGGAAACTCGTAATGATGGTATCTCAACCTCAATAGGTAAGATAGCTTCGGCACCATAGACCAATGAATAAGGAGTTGCACCTGTAGGGGTCCGAATGCTAGTTCGATATGCCCATAGCGCTGGATTTAATTGAACATGCCAATCACGGCCGGCATCATTGACTGTCTTCTTTAGGATCCTCAATATGTTTTTATTGGATGCTTCGGCCTGACCATTGCCTTGTGGGTAATAGGGAGTGGAAAAGTGGTGTTTGGATATGAAATTTTTCACAAAGTTCACGGACATCCTGATTTTTGAAAGGAAGACCATTATCTGTGATGATGGACATGGGTACACCATACCGGCAGATGATGTAGTTGAGGATGAATGAGGCGATCTGCTTGCCGGTGACTTGGGTAAGTGGAACAGCTTCGATCCACTTGGTGAAATATTCGGTGGCGGTAATAATGAATTTATGGCCATTGGATGAAGATGGATGGATTTTACCCACAAGATCAAGACCCCATTGACAAAAAGGCCATGGTGTTGTGATTGGTTGCAGTTCTTGAGCTGGTGCATGTATTAGGTCGCCATGAACTTGACATTTTTTGCATTTCCTGACAAAGTAGTAGGAATCCTTTTCCATAGATGGCCAATAGTATCCAGCTCGCATGATCTTCTTGGCTAGTGATGGACCACTTGAATGAGTCCCGGAAATTCCTTCATGTACCTCTTCCAAAACCTTTGTTATCTCATCTTGTTCCAGACACCAAAGGAGAGTACCATCAAGACTACGTCGGTATAGGGTTTCGGCAATAATGGTATATCGAGCAGTTTGGCGAATGAAGGTTTTACGTTGGTTATTTGATTGGTTGGGAGGAAGGGTGTGATCGCGAAGATAGGTGTAGAACTCACCATACCATGGGGATTCAGAACCGACAAGGCGACATATCATTTCGGATTCGGGGATATCATAAGCGGGAATCCAAAGCTGTTCTACCAAGAACTCATAGCGTGTTGAATTCTGTGGAAGATCTAGTAGAGATGCGATGGTAGCCATAGCGTCAGCAGCTCGATTCTAATCTCTTGGTATCTGCTCAAAAGTGATAGTAGTAAATGATGTCTTTAGAGTGTCCATCATTTGCTTGTATGGCATGAGTTTATCATCTTTGGTCTGATACTCATCTGTTGCTTGTCGAATGACTAGTTGGGAATCGCCATATACTTGTAGTTCTTTTAGTTTCCATTGTATGGCTAGCCTAAGTCCTGTGATCAAAGCCTCATACTCTGCTATGTTGTTTGTGCATGGAAATGTGAGCCTGTAAGACTTCGGGATGCTATCACCTTGAGGTGTGATAAACAGAATGCCTGCCCCCGAGCCATGCCTAGTGTATGAACCATCAAAATATAGTTTCCATGGTTGTGCTTCTGTGATCATGAATATCTCTTCATCTGGAAAATTGGAAATGAGAGGATGATCGCCTATGAGAGGTGCATCGGCCAACTGATCTGCAATGACCTACCCTTTGATAGCTTTACGGTCCACGTACTCAATATCAAATTCACTTAGAATCATCACCCATTTGGCTAAGCAACCTGTCAATGCTGCTTTGCTGAGTAAATACTTGAGTGGATCAATCTTTGCAATGAGTTGTACCTTGTGTGTTAACAGATAGTGCCTTAGTTTGGTGGCTGCCAAGATTACTGCTAGGAAAGCTCGCTCAATAGGTGTGTAATTGAGTTCATAGCCAACCAGTGTGCGAGAGATGTAGTAAACAGCACACTCTTTTCCTTCTGCATTATGTTGTGCCAGTAGTACACCCAATGCTGTACTTGTTGCTGAGATATAAAGTAACAACGGTCTACTTGGATCTGGTGGCATCAGCAATGGTGGATTCATGAGATAGTCTTTAAGTGCCTGAAATGCTTGCTGGCATCTGTCATCCCACTGAAAGCGGATGTTCTTGTGTAGCAGGTGTGTGAAGGGGTGACACTTATCAGCCAATTGTGCAATGAATCTTCGGATGGATTGAAGTCGTCCTTGTAGTGTTCTTAGCTGACTGATATTCCTTGGAGGTGGCATGTCCATGATTGCTTTAACCTTTGCTGGATCAACCTCAATACCTTTGCTTGAGACAATGTATCCTAGAAGCTTCCCGGAGGTCACTCCGAAGACACATTTCTTTGGGTTGAGTCGAACATGGTATTGTTCCAGTCTATCAAAGATTTTATCTAAGATGTGAAGATGTCCTTCT
Organism: Cryptomeria japonica; assembly: GCF_030272615.1. NCBI lineage: Eukaryota > Viridiplantae > Streptophyta > Pinopsida > Cupressales > Cupressaceae > Cryptomeria > Cryptomeria japonica. The sequence goes on along the minus strand of NC_081409.1, from coordinate 774,195,069 downwards.
CTAGTAAGTGATTTTGCTAGTAAATCATCCACATAATCTTCCATCATAGTATGCATCATGTCATGGAAGATGGTGGTCATTGCTCTTTGATAGGTCGCTCCTGCATTCTTTAGACCAAAAGGCATTACATTCCAGCAGTATGTGCCCCATGGACATGTGAAGGCTGTCTTATGTTGGTCCTCTGGTGCGATCTTTATTTGATTGTATCCTGAAAAGCCATCCATGAGTGAAAGCATGGCATGTCCTGCTGTCAAATCCACTATGATGTCGATATTTGGTAGAGGGAAATCATCCTTAGGACATGCCTTATTTAGATCTCTGAAGTCAGTACAAATGCGGATGCCCCCTTTTGGTTTGCCAACTGGTACAATGTTGGAGATCCATTCTGCATAATCAATTGGTCTAATGAAACCAACATCCAGGAGTTTCTTGAGTTCTGTTTTGACTAGCACGGCAATCTGAGGATGCATCTTACGAAGCTTCTGCTTGACAGGTTTGGCTCCTTTTGCTACTGTGAGATGATGCATGACTAAATCAGGATCAAGCCCAGGCATGTCTGCATATGACCATGCAAAGTTGATCTGACGCTGTTGGAAGAACTCTATAAATTGAGGTTGTTCCTCTGGAGTGAGAAGAGATGCCAGATGTATGATATGAGGGTTTTCAGGAGTCCCCACATTGTATTCTTTAGTCTCCTCAATGAGAATCGTCGATCGTTCCTGTTGTGTACTAGCAGGGAGAATGTCAAACCCTTCATCCTCCGGTGCCTCAGAGAGGTTTTCACCGTTGGATACGCTCTTTCTTTTTACTTTTGTCGGATCAAATAGTGCCACAGTGTGGTTTTCACTGGAAGATCCATGTTTTATTGTTATATTTTTGCAGCTGAAGGATTTGGCATCCGCCCCGAAGTATGCTGCGCTATTAAGTTCAATGGCGAATCCAGCTTTGTGATCCCCGCTTGGTAGATTATCCCTTAATTCCAAAAAGTCAATGATAGCCTCATCGTTCTGGAAGAGGTCAAGACATGGGGGATTTGGTTGGTTCCATTCAATGAGTTCAGGGTGGATAATGGGCATTACTTCATCGATTAAGTTAAGTGCGGGAGATGTATCAGTGAGGGTTAAGACGGTGTGGTGAAGGTCGTTGATGGTACTCTCCCTGTCAGAATCAGGCGTAGGATGAGACGTAGGGTCTGTGGAAGATGTTTCCAGCTCAGGTACCCAAGTGGTCTTTATCTGTGCTTCTCCGTAAACAGGAATGTCTTTGCGTGGCGGAGGTGGTGACGTGTCTTCCTCATCTGAAGTGTTAAGTTGCACTGAATCAAATTCCCACTCATGTGAGTCGGTCTCTGAATCACTCTCCAGCATCCGATTGCTATACCATACTGGGATGTCTTTAGAATTAAACATGGCAGGTGTGATTGGTTTATGTATCTTTGTAGTAATCGGTGCTGCAGGAACCGTGATGGGATTTAAAGGATCTGTCACTGGAAGTATTGGTAATGGTGACTCAGTGGCTTTTGCTGGAACTACTGGTGCCATAGATGTTGCTGCGGGTTCTGATACAGTTGCTGCTGCTATTGGTGTTATTGATGGGATTACTGGTTCGTTTGGTGGGATGATTGGTATTGTAGATGGTTGTGGTGGGTTTGTGAGCCTTGATGGGGCAGTGGGGATAGTGTTTGATGGTGCTTTGATTATGAAAGGTGTCCTCTTTGCAGTAGGTGGGCAAAATGGTGTGCTGGGTTTTCCTTTGAATCTGAGTTTAGGAAGGACTTCTTTTTCAAAGCCTAGGCCTATATTACCTTTGGGCTTGAATTCTGGTAGCAGAGGTTCATGTCGTCCTTGTTTGCAGTATCCCAAAGCACTCTGACCATCATATCCCATTCTTTGCATAATGAGGAGGCCTTTGCCATATTGTTCCGTAGGAAGTGTAACTTGCGGTTTGTCAGTGGTGATGGGATCTTTATAGATCCAGTCCGCTAGGTCCTCATCTTGTGTTTCTTCCTCTTGACTCTTTCCAAGGATGAAAGGCGTTAAGGCACATGCTGGTGTGATTAGTCGTTGCTGGAGTAACTGCTGTGGTTTACCATGTGTTCTAGGAGAAGTGGGCATTTGTCCCACACAAAAGAGTTGACTTAAGTTATATTCCCCGGGACCTTCCTCTGCGATTTTCATCTTAAGCTTTTCTTGCTTGGGTATAGGGGTGTTTGAACTGGCAAGAGAGGTGGGATTTACATATGATGTGGAGGAAATGGCTTCCCTATTATTAGGAACAGTAATCTCTGGTTGATGGCTGATATTATGGCAAAATGCAAAGGGATTTGCATCACCCAGGATTGTGATCTCTGCACCATTATGTGGGAACTTGATACATTGATGGTAGGTAGATGGAACGGCTTGCATGGCATGTATCCAAGGTCTTCCTAATAATAGATTATATGGCAGAGGAAGGTCCAGAACCTGACAAATTATGTGTTTTACCACAGGGCCCACTCGGATTGGTAGCACCACAGCTCCTTTGGATGAACGCTCTGCATCATCATAGGCTTTGATGGTGATCTTCTTACGAGGATCCACTGATTCTATTGCATATCCCAATGCTGTGACCAACTGTAGTGTACAAATGTTTAGGCCTGCTCCATTATCTATCAAGACTCGCTTGATCCTGTGTTGGTTGACAAAGCCTTCAATGTGTAGCGAAGCATTATGAGGTTGTTGGAAAGAAGAGTTGTCACTTTCGGAAAAAGTGAGACAAGGTGATGACTTTAGATTTCCAACCATGGCTTGAAACTGGTCCGTATTCAAGTTTGCAGGGACTGACGCCTCTTGGAGTGCTTGATCCAAGATAGTTTTATGAGATGGTGATAGGCGCAGTAGTTCTAAAATGGATATAAGTGCAGGGGTTTTGTCTAATTGTTCCACAAGATTGTACTGCTTTGGGACGGAGGTGGTGCCTTGTGGAGCTGCCTTGATGGTGACCTTGCCACGACGTGTAACAACATTGCAATTTGAGGTGGGATTTTTGAAGGTTATGGTTGCAATTTGTTCACTGGCATCATACAGGTGATTTACAGTGTAATTATACGCAGCTTGCGTATAATCAGTGGTATCAGGACCTCGACTGGACGTCGAAGGACCCCTTTGATCTTGCGATGGAAGTGGATTCTTGAACATGAGATGATCATTATTGGTCGTTTTTGGGTCATGTCCTTCAATTTCAATTTCTCCTCGATCAATAAGATCCTGAATGAGATCCTTCAATCGGTGACAATTACTTGTCTTGTGTCCTCGTCCTTGATGGAACTCACAGTGTTCAGTATCTCTCCACCATGCTGGTTTGACCTGAGGCTCATAGTTGGATAGTTTAGGTAGAGTGACCAAATTCTGAGAAAGGAGTTGTCACAACACTGTTTCAATGGGTTCCCCTAAGGGAGTGTATGTGCGTTTTTGTTTTTGTGGACGAGGTCTTGGTTCATCATGAGATGTGATGCGACCTTGATTAGGAGGAACATTTGTGTTATTCTGAGGTGGAGGATTTTGTCCTGCAAACCGAACCACAGGTTGTGCATTTTGGATAGTTCGAGCATCCACAACCCCATCGTTGACGATATTCTTATTCTTGTTCCAGAAGTTTGGTTTATCACTATTGAATCGCGGGCGAGGACCATCTTTTGGTTCATTAAATATTTTGATGAGTCCTTTCTTGATGAGTGCCCTTTCACATTTTATACCTTTGGTGATCATATCATTAAAAGAATCTGTGTCTTTGACATCCAGGTGAAATTCCATTTCTTCGTTTAAGTTGGAAATGAAAATTTCCACTAGTTCTCGTTCAGGTAACTGAAGAGAACGTCTGCTAGACATTTGGCGCCATCGTTGCAGGAATACTGAGAATAATTCACCTGGTTTTTGTTTGGTGTTACATAGATCAGCCATGGTGATGTCGCGTTCAATATTATAAGAGTAATGAGATAGGAACTTCTGAATGAGTTCCTCAAATGTTCTTATGCCACCTGGTAGTCGGGAAAACCATGATGTGGTTGTTCCTCCCAAGCTTTGGGGAAAAAGGCGCATTAGGTATGTGTCCTCATAAGCGACTTCGAGACAAGCGGAATGAAATTCTCGGACATGATCATGGGGATCTCCCTTTCCTCTATATTTTTTGAATTTTGGTGTTTCGAACCCGCGTGGAAAGGGTGGCATATAAAGATTCCTATCAAACGGATAGGGACAGATGTCGTTAAGTGAGAATTGATTGGTCCTAACACCACTATGAAGTTGTTGGGCGAGATTTTCGACTTGTTGCCGCAACATCTCCATTTCATTTGGAGGAGGAGGTGGTGGGTTACCTCGAGGGATGTTATATCTGATGTGATTTCTACCTCTTTCCTCCTCATGGCGACTTTGTCTTTCTGATGCTTGTCTTAATTGGGCAAGATCAAAGTCTGAGGGGAGTTTGGCTCCTTCTTGAGCAAGTCTTAAGAAGTGAGCATCTGCGTTGCTCCTTAGTATTTCATCAAATAATCTGTTAAAATGAGGGTTATGCTGAACCCTTTCGATTGTTGAAGGAGTGGGTGTACCTGGGTTTTCATCATTCCCAGTTCCTCCAAGTGCTTCTTGAAATTCATTGAGGTTGTCCTCTTCTTCCTCAATTTCTATTTCTCGCTGCCTTGATCGTGATCGGGTTTGAGCCATTTTGTTTGCAAGTTTGTTTTGAAGTTGATTGAAGATGATGATGAGTTGGTGATGAAAGATTGATGATTGGTGATTTGTGTTGTATGGGGATCTCTAGCACTTTAAGGTAGATGTAACCGAAATTCCTTCTTTGATTTGCTTGTTTGTTTGATAAGTTTGGATGTGATAAGGTGCAGAGAAATCTGAGATGTGTTACAGATTTAACTACCTAGCAATGAGAGGATTCACTCATGAACTAGTTTTAACCTGCGTAGATGTGTCTCTTAGGATGAGCTTATCCTAGATGTAGAAACAATCTAAAAAGTGATGTGATGTGTTTTGATTTCAAGCAATATCTAAAAAAGAATCTTGGGACAAGAACCTCTTAATGTTTTGAGAGTTGGGATGGATTGATGATGAAGTGATGATGTATGAGTGAGATGATGGATGTTTTTGTTTTCAACTTCAATAAAAACTCTGTGTCACAGATGGGACAAACTCTACCTCTTCCCTTTCAGGCGTTGGTGGCACTTCTCGAGCTGTGTTGTAGGTGATACAAATGTTTGGGAAGAAGTTGGGATTAATCTTTCCTCCTTGATTTTTGTGATAACTCAAAGCTCTATATTGCATAAAAGCTCTGCGGTTCAGTGATTCTGAATCAAACTCGTTTGTTTTACCTTGAAGATAGAGATGCATGCGATGTAGAAAGACTCTATGTGAGACAAAGATTTGTCTATTGAGATAGAAGAATTTCCTCCTTTTGATCAAAGCCTTTGAGCTTAGTGGTCTCCTTTTCAAGGTGATATTCTGATGACACTTCTTCTTTCGCAAGATGTGAAGAATGGTCATAAATTTTTGATTCTTTGTTTGTTTGTACCTTGTTTTTGATGTTTTTGGTTGTGTTGACAGATGTTGGATGAATACTTTGTTTTTGGGATTGATTTTCTGATTTTTCTTTGACAAGAAAACAAAGCAAGCACACAAACACAAAATTGTAGCCTCAAAGGCACAAATGAGTATGGGTCTAGATCAACCCAATCCTTGGACTTGTTTTTGACCCTTCCTTTAGATTTATTTTAAGGTGTATTTCCAAAGCCTGAAGTCGGCTCAATTCGCACTAGGTCTGTAAAACGAACACACTTCAAACACTTTTTATCCCTAAGGTCAAATGGCCAGTTGTGATAAATTTAGCCCACATCTTGATATTTCTTCGACTTTGGTACTACATACCTTATGAATCCGGCCGTGGCAGGTAAGGATGTGATATACTAAGTCTTGCACGAGCATAACAAATAGATGATCCCTATGATGGGGGAGTCACCACTTTTATCAAGCCACAAGTGACTTTTCAAAAAGCTATGTTTCTACTCAAGGAAATATGTATGGTGAGTATCTTGGGAGCAAAACCATCTATGCTCTTGCACTAAATTATGTATGGTTGCGTGTTCGATTCACGTCGGGTTCACCAAATGATGCTCTGCAAAAAAGATTAGAAAACCTGTTTGATGGCAACACGCACAAGAGCACAAGAAACAAACGTTAGTGTTAGCAACAAAAGATTATCCTAAACAGGCATATCAAGAGAGATATTAAGCATGAAATAGAAAGCATATAAACATAAAATGAAATAGCTAATCAAGATGCTCATAGTTGCTCCTCCCTTGTTCCTCTCCTCTCCAAGTCCCAAATGAGTGTAGCTCTCAGCAGCTTTTTGCACTATGGATGCTTATGGAGGATTGAGATTTAATACTAAGCTTCAAATATGAAATGAAAAGCTAAATACTATGCTAGAGTAGATAGTGATGCTATGAAAAAGCTCTATGCTAATGCCAGTATAACAACAATACTCTAAAATGCTTCTCTTTTTTGTTTGAGGAGAAGGGTTCTATTTATAGAAGAAATGGGGAAATGAAGGGTTAAGATTGAATGGTTTAATCAAGGGCCAAGTTTGAAAGTTGGGGATCCATGTGCACAATTGGCACCAATAAAATGGTGACAAGTGTCAACATAGGATTGGGTTGAGAGAAGAGGTTGGAGGCATTAAAGGCCTGAGAAGACCTCATGGTTATCTAGAAGCTAAGGGTCAAGTCTAAATTAAGATTACCCATTGGATTAAGAGTTAATCCAAGGATAAACCTTTGTGCAAATGATTAAGAGATAATCATGGTCAAAGCATTAATGGCCTGATGAGACCTTTGGGTTGGGTAGAGGTTGAGTCAAAACAAATGTTTTAACCATGTGGGAGGGTTTGAGGTAACCATTAATGGTTATTGGAGACTTTGGGGATTAAGTGGTTGAAGGTTGAAAGCCTTCAATGGTTATCAAAGACTTTGAGCCATTTAGTGGTTGAAGGTTGGAAGCTTTCAAAGGTTATCCAAGACTTTGAGGGTTAATTTGTTGAACACACAAAGCATTAATTGCTTTTCAAAGACTTTGGAGTCTTTGAGAAGTGACTCCAATTTGCTTAGGAATGTGACAATATTTAGGGGATGGATTAGGCTAATTAGGAAGGGTTTAGAAGAATTTAGAAGGGGTTTAGGCATGCAAGTGGATTTTGTAGGAAAATGCAAGTGGGAGAAATTTTGGTATTTTCAATTAAAATAAAATCATTTATTTCAATTAAATGGTGTAATTTGCATTTGGATAAATATTCAAATAAATATTAATTTATTTAAATGAGAAAAATGAAGATAAAGCATTAAAATGCTTGAAGACTTTGAGGGAAACCATTAAAGGCTTGAAGACTTTAAGGAAAACCATTAAAGTCTTAAGAAGACTATAGAAGGAAGCCATCAAGTTTGAAGACTTTAAAGCCATCAAGTTTGACTACTTTAAGGGAAACCATTAAAGGTTTCAAGTGGGTGAGGATAAATAGGATTTTAAATAAATAATTTATTTAAAATAGTTGTGCAACTTGCTTTTGTAGGAAAATACAAGTGGGTGGAGGATAAAGGTGATTTAAATAAATGATTTATTTAAAATAATTGTGCAACTTGCTTTTGTAGGAAAATGCAAGTGGGTGGAGGATAAAGGTGATTTAAATAAATGATTTATTTATTTAAATGTGAGAGGTGGGATTTTGGGGGTTTTAAATAAATATTAATTTATTTAAATGTGAGAGAAGATTTAATTAAATAAATATGATTTATTTATTTAATTAATGGTCTGAATTTGGTTAAGTGAATTAAATCAAATAAATTGAATAATTTATTTAATTAATAGGAGAATAGGGTTAAGATGAATTAATTAAATATTAATTTAATTAATTATTAATTGATGGTTAAATAATCAAATAAATACTAAGTATTCATTTAATTAAGTGGACAGATTTATGTGACTACAGATATAACTGATCAAGGATGTTTACTGTCTTAATATTATTATTTTGTCATTGATGTCAAGAAATTGATTTTCTAATTCAATATGATGTTGCCATATCTTAAGAAGTATGATTTGATGAGTATAAAGATGTCGGTAAAAGATATAGAAAGAATGTGATGAATAAGAGGAGGAATAAGTTATTCAATGGGAAACTATTACCGAGTTAGACAATGATGAAATCATGATGTTTAGATTGTTTTGATATCCTACATATGTTGATTGATTGTAAGGTTAATACTATACTATGTTACCGAGTAAAGAACCTAGTCGGTAAATCCTAAGGAACCTAGTCAGTAAACCCTAAGGTTATCGCTATCAGTTAATGAAGGTAGAATGTCTACCGAGTGAAGTTTAGTATTTACCAAGTTGCAACCGAGTAGTAACAGAATGCATTGAATGAATAAAAATATTATTTAATGAAGGAAGTTGATGAGCTGGAATTGATTAAATGATTGGTATGTCGTGAATGAAGTTTGTTAAAGAATCTATGGTAAAGGAAAATCGGCAGGAAGATCTACAACACAGATTGAACCGCAATACCCTAGCACAAGTTACAAGAAATATATGCAATTCCAAGGCAGGGTAAAACATTTTTCAGATCGAAGGATACATTGAACCTAGTCAAGTTTGAAGATCTGATGGCTATGATTGATCATGGGAAATGTGATCAAGGAGATTAAGCGGTTGGCGAATTGTTTATAAATAAGGAATTGTTGATAAACAATTTATGCGAGCAAGTGTATGCACAAGGATGCTACATAGTGATTAACGAGCACTGAAGCTTGAAGACCTGTTTGAATAACAGAGTATAGAGCCCAGCAGATGGACAAGATAAGTCCTATTGTATTGAGAATATAAGAATCTACTTTAGCATTTTAGATGTGAAGTCGCAGATAGATTTTTATTACTGTTATTTGGTGAAGTGATAGAAAATCTCTTAACCGAGTGGACTTAACAGTCTTATTTGTAAAACCCTCTAGCAAGGTGACATTCTGATTGAGTGTTTAAAATCCTTTAACAAGGTCACTTCTAACAAGGTGAAGATCCTAACAGATCTGAGGGAAATCCCTTAACCGGGTCACATCTAGCAATGTGTTTGTAATCTTTAACGGGTTCTTCTTTTAACCAAGCATACTCTAGAAGAGTATATTTCTTAGTGGTTCCGAAATCCCACAGTGGTTTTTCCCTATTTGGGTTTCCTCATTAAATCTGGTGTTATGAGTGTTATGATGTTTATATGCTTTTGAGTTTGCATGTTTAGCAGTTTTGGTTATATTACTGAAGTATATGTTACCGAGGTTGAATCTGTTGTTTTTATGGAAGATTAAGGTTGTATGATTCACCCCCCCTCTCATCTTATTAGCTTGGCATCTGTACTTAACATTAAGTATCAGAACTATCATTATGTTGGCTTACAAAGATAATTACAATATCAATATACATGTCGGCTAGATAATATAAATACATGAATATCAAAATCAATTTTTGATGTTAGATCCAAGAAATGTCGTCCTCCAATACTGATAGCCATATTCTAAACCATGTCAACCTACATTGTCGGTAACCAACGAAATCCTTCCTTCCTCTCGGTGTCGATGTAGTATCTGTGAAGTGCCTGTCGGTACACAATTGAACCAAAACATGAAGCCGGAACAAGATACCATGTTGCCATCAATGACAACATAGTGTAACCAACCAATTTAGTGTCAATTGCCAATATATAGGTCCTACCTAATGACTCTTAGAATTGACCTTGTTTTTGCTTGTTTTCCTTATTCTAGTTTATACTTTCCACATGACATTCCACATGCTCTTAAGAAAATATCTAGAACTTTATTAGTTGTTTTGATTACTTAATTATAATAGATGATATATGTCATAATGATGAATAAATGTGATTTTGTAGATATTTATGAAATGTTATGTGTTTTAATGTTGGTAATGATAGTTTTTGTGATCAAATACTTTTTGAAGAACTAACTTGCAACAACATAGATTGACCACCAACCTGTAGTTGAAGGGTGGTTATTAATAACACATCCATCCTTTGTAGCTCATGGAGATAGTACAATAAAGAGGTGATAAAGAGTAGTGGTCGTGGAGGTTGTAGTCATGGAGCAACTATTAAGAATGTGGAGTGATTCTTGCTACCTCTTGATGATGTTGTTAATGAAAAATAAATGCAGTCATAGAACATGGAGAAATTTGTGAAATGACAAGAATATGGTTCATAATGGCATTGCCATGTTCTTGCATGTTTTCTATTTTTATTGTTGCGAACAAGTGGGAAACAGAAACTCGAGCGAAACCTAGATGGAAGAATGGTTGTCTACATTGGAGAGGGAATCGCCTGAGTCATATGTTCTATGGGTTCAAAGAAGACTATGATACTCTCGACTATATTTAATTAGGCCTTTATTGTTGTTTATGGAAGAATAAGTCTCTCCTCATAATCATGGGAGGATTTACATTAGTTAGGATAGTTGTTTAGAGTCCAAAAATAATCCAAATCTCAGGATTTTGTGTATAAATTTGGGATCCCATCAGAGTTGATGTTAGTTACTAGTTGCAAGTTGATAGCTAACTATTATCACAATCAATCATTAGATTTTGTCATTATAATTTTTTGCAATCAACAAGACTTTACCAGTTTTATGTATTCCTTTTCAATCTTAAATAAATGAAGAATTTTGATAATGAAGTTCTAAGTTAAAAGACCAATTATTGATAGTTGAGGTTTCTACACTCAAGCAAGGGTCGCTTGAGTTACTATAACTCTTTTCATAGAATAGGCTATTATTGTTAATGATAGTTAGATTATTGGTAAATTTTTAGATTAATTTGTCAAGTTAATTTATTTGATTTGAATTGATATGATTAGTTGTTAGTAACTATTAAGATGAGTTGTATGTAATAAGTTGTAGCGGAGTTAAGACCAACATAATAATTACCCGCAACAATTGCTTCCAATTTAGTTTGTTGCATTCAGTTAATTTCATATGCACAACTGACATAATAACTTAAGAGCCTCCTTAGTTGCACATACAGAGCCAACATCACCCAAGAAGATACTTTCTTGGTTGATAATTAAATGAGCCCATTTGAGTTAATAAGTTACTTGATAAGGGATTTGTTGGTTTGTTGAGCCAAATACATGACTTTTCTACATCAATCTATTATACTTAAAAGGAGCTAGTCAATACCTTCTCTCAAATTTTCTCATCCATTGATCTTACAATTTAATCCCCATCATTGATCAAATATGATGTGATGCATATAAATAATATTCGAGTCATTCACTCATTTTCCTCCTAGCACTTTTGAGTATCTACACTATAGTCAAATGATCACTTCATGAGCATTCTCAATCAAGAGGTAACTATTAAGCATCTATAAAGTGTTAATCATTCATTATCATGTATCATTGTGCAATCATGGTTATGCTATTTTGAAGACAAACCCACGTATCAAAAAAATCATGAAAACCTCAATAGCAATGGAGTCTCCCACTTGGTCTTTGTGTTGGTATTATAGTTTATCATTTTATTTGAGTACGAATCTTAAACTTCATTTCATGATTGTGTAGATTGTGATTTTGGATCTTGCATTGCATTTGTTTCCTTATTGTGATTCACATTTTCATAATTTCCACATTTTGCAACACCTTGTGGGACCCACATTTCTATATTTAATAATATTTTAAAAGAATTTTTCTTGTTTTTGAAGTAGACAGATCGATGCATTTAAGATAACTTTTGGCATGTTTGGTAATGAAAGAATGTGTTTGAGCTAATCTTTAGCACAATTGTTGTATATGATAGATCAACTATTGTATTCTAGATTAGTTTTTTTAAAGCTTTCTAGTCAATCACCATAGTTGTGTTGTCATTGATGTCAACCTGAATTCTAACAATATATGTTGTCCCTTACTGGTGATAGACGTTGAGGTGTCATTGATGATATGGTGATTGTTCTATGTCTAGTCCCTGACTGATGATAGTGGTGATAGATGTTGATGTGTCATTGATGATATGGTGGTTGTTCTATGTGTGGTCCTTGACTAGTGATAGTGGTGACAAATGTTGAGGTATCATTGATAATATGGTGATTGTTCTGTGTCATCCCTGACTGATGATAGTGGTGATAGATGTTGAGGTTCCATTAAGGATATGGTAATGTAGCGTCCTAAAATTGCGACACTTGCAATTTCGACTGCATTTGGGTCTTCACGATGGCGATGCAACACGGAACCTGAATGGAGACCCCGAAACTTGCTTATGACATCAAAAACTGCATTTTTCAGCACCCTGGCCTGATCCCTCCTTGCACCCTGCTATCTCGGGAGGTGGGACCATGGCGCCCAGCGCCCTGGTCCCTGGCCCTATTTTTGGGCCCGGTCTCTTTTGGGTCTCGGGTCTTTATGTTTGCAAATTGGAAAATAATGTTTCCTGGTCGGCCTAAGGTCGGGAAAATCAGTCTATCAGCCCTAATTGACAAGTATATAAACTACATTTCCTCTCCCATTTTGGAAGGAGATGGAAAAAAGTTGAAAGTGATATTCAAACATTCAAGCATTCAAGCATTCAAGCATTCCTTCAAGCAATTGAGCATTCTAAGTCTCCATTCAAGGCTAAGTGTTGCATTCAAGACAAGGATTCAACCATTGAAGAGGAGATCACTTACAACACATTACATACTACATACATTACACCTTCGCATGTAAGAATACAAACATTCTTACAACAAGGTATCAGTACTTGTTTACATTACAAACATTTACATTTATAGCATTCTCATTTCTTGGTTAATTCCAAAACCGGGGTTTGACCTAAAGGCAAACCCCTCATCCCTAACCCCCCAATCGTCCTCTCTTTTCTGTGTGTAGGTTGCAGGTATGCGGCTGTAATTGAAGATCTGGAATCCTTGTGAAGAGATGAATAGATCCACCTTCGTTTCGCGGATTTTCGGAGGACCGTGTGCACACCGGGTGCCATAGTCCCATCAACTTTCGCTCAAATTTGCAGAACAACACCATCTCGACATTTTACTGCTAATTCCAGGTCCGCAGCTTCATCCCATATCCCTATCTCTGTTTATAAGCGAATCTTTCCTACTTTACATGCATTCCTAGTTCAATCTTTCTATCTACATTTCTTTACAAAAGAGGGTATCCTTGATGTCCTAACCCTTGAAACTCATTTAGAATCCAATCTTGCATCGCGTGGGATTGGATCTTGTGGGTTTCAACCCCTCTTTTGAATGTAAAGTCTCCCCTAAGTGAAAACCATCAACCCTAGTGACTCTCCCTTCTCTCTCCTCGGAGTTGGGGAGGGGAGAATGACTAGGGTTCGATTTTTTTCCGCTTTACATTTTGGTGAACCCGACGTGAACATCCTCATTCTGATTATTCATGGTTAGATCTGAAAAATTTGCTTCCTTAATTACATTTCCATGTTTGATCTTTTGCAAATTTTAGAGGTTGATTGCATAAAAACCCTAAAATTTTCTTTTTAGTAATTAAACTTGTGAAATGTTTAATTGTTAATGCTTGTTTCAGATCTACCCTTCTATTGCAAATTATCAATTCATATTTGTGCTTTAATTCTGAAAATTAAGTGGTTAAATGTCAAAACCCTGATTTTTAAAACCTTCTTGGTTCAACCTTTGACTGATAATTTCACTGATCAAAACACCTCCAAATCGGCTGTAACTTTGGATTCCGCAATAAAATCACAATATCTTTCATCCCTGAAAATTTGGAAAAAAGTTGTGAGGACCGTGTGCACCCCGAGCGCCATCGTCCCCGACATTTTTTGCAAAATTTCGGGAGCTAGATCTTACTGTATTTTTTTGCTAAAATCCAGAATTTTGGCTGATTTTATCAATTTTAACACTTTCAAAATTACAATCAAAGTTGGTCTAGCGATTGCTTGGATTGAGGCTTCTAATCATTCAAAAATTGTTGAAATTGAAATTCATATCAAAATTGTGTTTCGTACAGTCCTAAATCTGAAAAGTGTGTTGGCATTCATTCGAGATTTCAGTGCTTTATTCAAATTTTTGCAGTTTGTGACTTTTGAAATTAAGTGTTTAATTGCAACAACTTTGATTTCCACTTTCAAATTCGAATTTTGCATGAAACCGAGTCAACTTTTAAATTTCAAAACTTGCATTGCTTTTGGTATTCTCTCTAAAATCATAAAATTCAAAATTTCAGTTTCCCTCTCTTTTTCAAAATTCAAATTTTGCATTTTTTCAACAATCTTGGTAGGGTTCAATTTTGAGATTGCAACTTTAATTTGGCCTATCTACAAATCGTAAAAATCACTTAATTTTTTCAGATTAGCTTTAAAATCATCATAACTTTCATCCCTGAAAATTTCGAACAAAGTTGCGAGGACCGTGTGCACTTCGTTCGCCACGGTCCCGGACATTTTTTCCGAAATTTCGGGAGATTGTCCTGATTGCATTTAACAGCTTAAATCTAGGAGATTGGCTGATTTTATTGAAATTTGCTACCTCTAAAAATCAAAATCTTCTCTCTCTCTTTAGTGCATGAGTTTTACAACAATAAGCCCTACTTACACTATTCCCGTTAGACGAAGCCTTAGAATTAAGTCTTTCCAAGGTGTAATTACCGAGGAGATGGAACCTAATTTGAATGGCCTTTTTAACGAGGACATGGGTAATTCCTCTAATCCTCTTACTGATGAAGAAGCTCTCCATGAGGTTTCTGTAGAACAACTTTCAAAATTGGATAACCAATTTGATGATTTTCGATAATGGATGTCTCAAGAATACCCTGATAGTCAAGCTCTTTCATTAATTGAGGGTCTAAAACGTATGGTTCAAAGTGATAAGAATGGAATTGATATTTTGCGTGGTATTGCACACATTGTGGATTCAAATGTGATGCCTATGAAGAGTTGTGCCGAAACTTTAGGTTATACACAACCTCCTACTCAAGTTAATCATTCTATTCCTTTGACAACTCCTATTGCTAGTATACCTACTTTTACATCAAACATAATGACTACTTCAACACAAGACATTCCTCCTATGATCACCAGTCATGGGGGCAATCCCTCTTCTTCAATTAACCCTCTTCCTTCATTCAATCCAACTTCTTCATTCATTCCTTCAATGAGTGTCCCTATTATATCTCCACAAATGAACATGACGCAAGGGGGCAATTCGTTTAACCCTTCCATTCCTCCTTGTAGTGTTCCTCCTTTCCAATCATCTCCTATGACTAACTATCATAGTGTCCCACCACCTTACTCTCTACCTTCTTTCAATAACATAACACCTCCATCACAATCTAACACGTCTAATATGAACTCTTCAACTGAAGCAACCATTAACAATCTTGCACAAACTGTCTCTTCTTTACAACAACAAATTGCTTCTATGAATCAATCTAAGTTTAGTGTGCCCACATTTGATGTTGCGAGCCCATTTTCTCTTGACATTGTTCGAGCTATTCCCCCTAAACATGTTGAAATTCCACATTTGGAGCTTTATAATGGTAAGGGTGATCCTCTAACACATGTTAAGACCTTTCAAACAATATGTACCGATTTTGCCTATGACCAAAGGTTGCTTGCAAAACTGTTCACTAGAACATTAAGAGACAAAGCCCTACAATGGTATTGCTCGTTGCCTTCCTATTCTATTACTTCTTTCGAACAACTTGCAAATGCTTTCATTCAACAATTTCAAAACAATATAAGTCCTAAAGTTACTTTGATTGATTTAATGCATTGCAAACAAGGTGTTAAAGAAAAAGTGACTGATTTCATTGGTAGATATAAGCATTTGTACGCTCAAATTTCCTTTCCAGTGCCTGACAATGATATTCAAACAATCTTTATTTCTAATTTACAAAAAGATATTAGAGAAAAACTCCTGTTTTCTGAGTTTACTTCTTTCCAAAAGTTGTGCGCAACTCTTCACAATTATCAACTGACTGTGAGTCAAATGGAACAAGCAAATCCTATGGCTCCGGGTGATAAGGGTGATAGTAGTCAACAACCATTTGGGAAGTTTAAACTGAACAGAGAGTCCATTAAATTCAATGAAAACATCATCAACAACAATGTGAATGCAGCATCAGGTGTGCCTCCTATTTCTAAGTTTTTCAAGAAAGAAAGAAAGTTTACTCCTTTGAATGAATCATTGCATAGTATTATGAATAGGTTATTGGAACAAAATGTGCTTACTCTCCCTCCTATAAGGCAAATAGATCCTGCAAAGATTAATTCACCCTATTTTGATAACAAATCTTTTTGTCAATTTCATCGTCAACCTAGGCATGATACTGAAAAATGTTTTGCTTTAAAGGGTAAAATTCAAGATTTGATTGATAATAATACTATCTCTGTTTCTGGTGTGAATGATAAAGGCAATACATCTGTAGCTCCTCCTAACCAAAATCTTCAGATTTTTACTGATCCATTACCTTCTCATACCTCTAATGCAATTGATACTACTGATTCCTCTGTCTCACCTGATGATCTTGTGTCTATGACTCCGAATGTGATTAACTTTGTAGAGCAACAGAAAATCCCTAAAGAACCTTCCATCACATTTGATTCCAGTGAAACTATCAGGGCACCTGATGGTCCTTTATATATAGTTGCAAAAGTCAAGAATACACCTTGCCGTGGAGTGCTTATTGATCCTTCTTGCATGGTTAATATCATTACTGAAGAATTTCTTTTTACTTTGCAATTGAATCAAGTGATCTATGATGAAACAAATGTGGTTGTGAAACTATTTGATGCATTTTCTTCTCCTGCAATTGGTTCTATTACATTACCTGTTGAGGTCCATAACAAATCCCTTGATGTGGACTTTGCTATTATTCCATCATCCGAACAATTTCGTGTGAAGCTAGGCTATCCATGGCTATCTTCCATGAAAGCTATTGCTTCTCCTATTCACAAGTGTTTGAAATTTCCCCATAATGGTGAAGTTGTTACTGTCAATCATAGCCTCTTTAAACCTGCTGAAAGAACTTCTAGCGTTCCTATTGATTACTTTTGGCCTAAACAATTTCAATCTCTTCCTCCGCGAAGTGATCATATTTTTAAATCTTATCAAAAGTGGAAAAAAGATATGATCCTATCTCTAAGTGAACCTAGAACACCTAAACTTGACATTCCTATCGTTCTTGAGAAGGAAGTTCTTCCTTTGAAAGATAAAACTAATGTCTTTCCTCAAGAAGATTCCCAACCCATCCCTATGAATGTGACTATGCCTATATCTAATAAACTTCCTAAAAGTAGACCTATACCTCCTCGTCATGATGGGCTTGGTCTCCTTCCTAAACCGAATATTCCTCCTTTATATGGAGCAGTTCCTCCTCCTTCCTCTTATGGAGAGAAGAGACCTTCCTCTTCTCCTATTATTCAACCTAAGAGACCACAACCTAAACACCCAAATGATAAGGATGAGAACATTCCTCCTCCTCAATCTTCTCAACTTCCTGCTAAGACTAGACGAAATCGTTATGCACGTGAACGCCGACGAAAGCGTCATCTTAGAGCTCAGGCAGCTACTTCTCAAACTTTGCAATCCCCAAAAACACCTTCAGTCAATATTATTCCATTTTCTCCTCAGCCAACGATTGAGCTGAAATCTCCTAAACATAAGATGCATGATGGCCTTGATCCTGTGCGAGTTAAAGATCCTATTTTTATAAATATTGATGATGATATAGATGAAAATGTTATTCATGATGAAAATGTTACTCCTGTTCATTCTGATCGTGAATATGAATATGTTGATGTTGATAACCATCTATCTAACGAATTTTCTAAAGCACTTATCCTAGCTCCTAGACAAGAACGACGTGGCTCGGAACATGAACATAGCCCTTGTTTGGATCTTGTGATAGCTCCATCTGCTGTGTTGGATGTTCCTCCTCTAGCATGTTTCCTACCTTCCCGAAATATTGATCAGCAAGATTGGGGGGTAGATGACGTGCTAGACTAGTTCATTAGCATAGCAGATTCTCTCCTCCTCTCTTTTGTTACTTCTTCTATGTGTTACTCTCATTCTTCTATTTGTTGTCCTTAGTGTTGTCTACTTGAGGACGATGCAAAGCATTGAGATCTCTTTTGGTCTCTCTCATGTTGACTCAAAAGACACATGTGTTCCCTTCTTCTAGGTGACCTTCCTTGATTGGGGAATGAAGAACAATTATGCATACATACATATGATATACATGAATTATCATACAACATACTGACCCCGAGGAAAGCGAAGTCACCTTGTGCTTTGTGTTCTGTGTCTATTATCCTTGGGCTTATCTCACACTTGGGGACTAAATCCTTGTGATAACATGCTCCTTTCCTTTCTCATTTCTTATATGTATCACTACCTTAAAGCAATCACCCCCGGTGAGGCATGTGCGATCGCTTTAACGTAGGGGGGCATACATCCCGTTCATATCTTTTCAAGATACTTCAAAATTTCTTGACAAATTTAGCTTTGCCTTGAAAATTTTTGATATCTTTCTTGCATGACTCATAGTGAGGGAACCTTACTACTGACAGTCATGGTTCTCCCTCGTGATCTTCCCTTTTACTTTGTCAATTGAAGTCGTAAGATCCTTAGTCCACTGGGGGCTTGGTGTATCTTGCCTCCTTGACGTGGTGAAAGTTTTTCAATGTTGTTTCCTTGTACTTTACTGGAAGTATGAGCGTACGCTTATACTCTCGCTAAAGTGGGGGCTAAATGTAGCGTCCTAAAATTGCGAAACTTGCAATTTCGACTGCATTTGGGTCTTCACGATGGCGATGCAACACAGAACCTGAATGGAGACCCCGAAACTTGCTTATGACATCAAAAACTGCATTTTTCAGCACCCTGGTCTGATCCCTCCTTGCACCCTGCTGTCCCGGGAGGTGGGACCATGGCGCCCAGCGCCCTGGTCCTTCAGGACTAGGGCGCCCAGTGCCCTGGTCCCCCAGGACCATGGCGCCCAGCACCCTGGTCCCTGGCCCTATTTTTGGGCCCGGTCTTTTTTGGGTCTCGGGTCTTTATGTTTGCAAATTGGAAAATAATGTTTCCTGGTCGGCCTAAGGTCGGGAAAATCAGTCTATCAGCCCTATTTGACAAGTATATAAACTACATTTCCTCTCCCATTTTGGAAGGAGATGGAAAAAAGGCGAAAGCGATATTCAAACATTCAAGCATTCAAGCATTCAAGCATTCCTTCAAGCAATTGAGCATTCTAAGTCTCCATTCAAGGCTAAGTGTTGCATTCAAGACAAGGATTCAACCATTGAAGAGGAGATCACTTACAACACATTACATACTACATACATTACACCTTCGCATGTAAGAATACAAACATTCTTACAACAAGGTATCAGTACTTGTTTACATTACAAACATTTACATTTACAGCATTCTCATTTCTTGGTTAATTCCAAAACCAGGGTTTGACCTAAAGGCAAACCCCTCATCCCTAACCCCCCAATCGTCCTCTCTTTTCTGTGTGTAGGTTGCATGTACGCGGCTGTAATTGAAGATCTGGAATCCTTGTGCAGAGACGAACAGATCCACCTTCGTTTCGCGGATTTTTCGGAGGACCGTGTGCACGCCGGGTGCCATAGTCCCATCAACTTTCGCTCAAATTTGCAGAACAGCACCGTCTCGACATTTTACTGCTAATTCCAAGTCCGCAGCTTCATCCCATATCCCTATCTCTGTTTATAAGCGAATCTTTCCTACTTTACATGCATTCCTAGTTCAATCTTTCTATCTACATTTCTTTACAAAAGAGGGTATCCTTGATGTCCTAACCCTTGAAACTCATTTAGAATCCAATCTTGCATCGCGTGGGATTGGATCTTGTGGGTTTCAACCCCTCTTTTGAATGTAAAGTCTCCCCTAAGTGAAAACCATCAACCCTAGTGACTCTCCCTTCTCTCTCCTCGGAGTTGGGGAGGGGGAGAACGATTAGGGTTCGATTTTTTTCCGCTTTACAGGTAAATGTAGTTGCTTGCTTGTTGGCATGCTTGCTTGATAAGAATTAGGAGACCAAAAACCTCCTTAATGGGGAGGTGTGATTTGGAAAATGATCATGATTGATTGGATAGTCAAAGTTTTTAATTTCAATTTTGGGGTTGTTTATGACCATGGTAATGCCATTTATTTTATTTTGGTGTGAACTTTAATCTCTATTTAGAGGTAGTCCTAGGGTAATTTGAAGTATCTCAAGGAAGACTTGAAGCAAGGGATTAGATGCTCAATTTGAGTGAAATTTTGATCAATCAAACAATCAATTTTTTAGCAAGTAGTAGTTTTTCCATTACTTTGATTATTTTATGGATAGTAATATTGGTTTGTTGTAGTTTAAAAAGTGACACTATGTTTTAGTTGAGTTTTCACCACTATCTTAGTAGTTATAAAATAGACACTAATGATAAATGTTAAACACAATTTGGAGAGAGCTTGGAATATGAATGGTTTTGACTCCTTAGATCTTCCTTCTAGTGCCAAGGAAGAATGTTGGTAAGGCATAAATTGATTTTAAATACATCAAAAAAAAATTGGATCTCATTATTACCTTCATGTTGTTTAATTTTTTTATTGTTTTCAAAGAGGATGAATAGTTTTTCCATAGTTTAGAGAACATATGTAGGTATTTAAAAATAGTGGTACTTATTTTCAAAACTCAAAGTTTTATTATAGGCATAGAAAATACTTTGTATTTGATTATCTAAGAGTTCTCTCAAATGAGAATGGTCAATAGGCCAACCTATTCAATCATTGGAGGAAGAATATAATAGAGAGTGTTGCAAAGAAGAATAGAATATGGAAGGCATTATTATATGCCCTATGTTAGAGCTAGTTGGAGAAGAAACAAAGGCCAAAGAAAGGAAGTTGAATGTACTATTGGAAGAAAGATGCAATAGGAGGAGAAATCACATGTTCAAGGTTCTATAATCAAGTTCTTCAAGCATATCGCTCCCACTCTAATCAAGCATTTTCCTTATCAAGCATTTTCCTTTCGATCTACAGGAAAATCTCAAATACCCAAATATTCACTCTGATGTACCACACATCAATCGACCGAGATGACAAGTATTGATTTGCCCTTTTTATTGAGGAGTTTTCACGTATCTTCTGATCACAGGTACGTTCTCCAAGTGTTCAAAGAATTGATTTGATCGGCCATAACCTTTTTCCCTCTGTAAGCATTTTCTTGGATCTTTGAATGAGCATACACACTTTTTCAACTCCCAATTATGCCACTTGTCTCTGATCACAGATCAATCATCGGTAGATATTCCAAATGAGCTGTGTGTCAATTGTTTCTACATGAGATCTGGCCATGCAACATGGAATGGAGATCACGTATTTTAAATATTTTGGTTTAAAATGTATATTCTAAGTTTTGATTTGTTTAGATGGTTTATCTAAAATCAATTGAATTAGAAGGAAATGAAATCAGATTTTGAATCTGAGTCGCATCACAAGATTAATCTGTTGTTTCAAAAAATTAGAATAGAAATTAAAACACCTTTGGATATCATTTCTATAATCAGAACAACAGGAATAAATTAAAGATCTAGTCATGAATTGTTTCCGGATTTAACTCTATCTGATTTGTTTAATATCATTGTTTCGAGTCACATTCCATGATTCATCATCAAAATAATAAAAAACTGAAAAATAAGAATTATCTCAAATCTACTTTGAAATTGCTTATATAATACAATTATCTCTAAAACTAGTTTTCCTTTCAAAAACCCACATTCAATTAGTTTTCCTACATTGATTCCCAAACAGGATTGAGATCAAAATCACTCTAACATTGCCATTCAAAGCAACATGACTACAATCACAAGTATAATTTACAGTGCTCAGCCTTTTGGGGCAGTACATATTCTACAAAATGGATCTCTTTTTTGAAGAAATCTATTTTCTTCAGAGTTATTCTTCTAGACTGGGGATAATGTCAGATTTCAGAGATTCTTATTTCTTGGGATGAGTTCAGAATCAAATCTTGGTATTTCAAGATGCTCTATAAAGCCAATTCCTACTTGTATGTCTACTTTAGGTTGGATTGGTCAAACGTTTTAGTTTGGGCATTGCCTGATGATAGAAATGAGTCAGTCCAGTACTAAAGCTAGTAGTTTAAGGGGAATTATTGAGATGTAGACCAGATAACTGGTTTTTATTACATTTAATTACTAAAAGCTGGATTCTTGAATTCTTTGGAGGTAGTAGTGGCAAGTATGGAACCAACCCTTTAGGCTACCTTGGGATATCCTCTACTCTTTGGTTATTTCTTCTTTTGTGTTCTGGGATACTATCTATATATTTAATATTCAAAAAATTTAGTTGAAGTTAAATTGTAATCTAGATCTTTTAATGTTAATAGAGTCTTACTGGTATGTTTGACAAAAGATTTTAGACTCATTATAAACTTTTGGTAACTAAGTGTCTTTTGGATAGTCATATATTCTTTAGATTTTAATTGTCAAAGTAATAAGTTTTGTTTAATTTGGTTAGCTTCTCAGACCATTTTGGCTCTATGATTACGCCTAATAAGGTGAATAGAACAATAAATGGTCTCCTCCCCCACTAGGTTATTTTAAAAACTTACTAATACCTTTCTTCTAGAAATTGGTGACATTGAACATAATAAGATAGTTATCTTCATTTTTATTTATTTTGTGTTATAGAATCTGACACTAATAATCAAATTGAGGTTCAGTTTGTTCTTGTGAGGTAGGTTGGAAAAGGATTATTTGAATAGCATATTTAATTTTTAAGTTGGGTTCAAAAGAATAACATTTCTTATCTATTTCTTGTTATCTCATTGTGATGAGATAATGAAAAATGATAGGAAATGTTGATAGAAAAAAAAGAATTATATGATCTTGTCCAAAAAAGACTTCTTATCTTGGGGAGAGGACCCAATAGTTGAGCATGTTTCAATAGTTGTTATAGCATTTTTTGTTTCAATGCAAATGTAATAGTTGTGACTTTGAAGTTGTTAGTGTTGATCATGAGTACTACAATTGAACGAAATGTATTCTTTAGATCTAAAACGGAACAAACCATGTGATGCCACATCAACACACCAATAAAACGTGATGTGGACTTGAAACATTAGTTACAATCAAGGGACTTGTTGAGCAAGCTACTATAAAAAATTGGAAGTGATTTGAAATTGCCATGTAAGATTTTGAGAAGTGCAAATTTAGGATGCTCAACTACTGAATCCTCTCCCCTATAAGAAAATCATTTTAACGTTGTTATATCAAAGACAAAAAACATTACATAAGATTTTGAGAGACAAATCTAGGGTTCTCAACTATTGAATCCTCTTCATTATAGAAAAGTTATTTTAACATTGTTATATAAAAGATGGATCCATATTAAAAAATAGTGATGATGATGTGGCATCATATTTAATGATGTGGATCTAAAGCCTTAGTTATAAAAAAAAGGACTTGCGAAGTAAGCTATTGTAATAAAGTGGGAGTGATTTGAAATTGCACGAAGAATTTTGGGAGACACGAAATTAAGGTATTCAACTATTGAATCCTCTCCCCTATTAAAAAAAAAGTTCTTTTAACATTACTATATAAAAGACAAAAGTTGTTATGTAGGATTTTGAGAGTCACAAAGTTAGGGGGCTCAACAACTGAGTCCTCTCCCCTATAGAAAAATAATGTTAATATAAAAGTCATGTCTGTATTGAAAAATAGTGATGTTGATACTGGTGCTAATGTGGCATCATATTTGATGATGTTGACCTAAAACCTTACATATAAGTAGGGGATTTGCCAAGTAAACTATTGTAAGAAAATTGGAACTGATTTGAAAATGCCACTTAAGATTTTGAGGGGCCCAAAGTTAAAATGCTCAATTATTAAATCCTTTCTG
This sequence comes from Cryptomeria japonica, assembly GCF_030272615.1. Taxonomy (NCBI): domain Eukaryota; kingdom Viridiplantae; phylum Streptophyta; class Pinopsida; order Cupressales; family Cupressaceae; genus Cryptomeria; species Cryptomeria japonica. Next base: position 774,171,094 of record NC_081409.1, on the reverse strand, counting down.
AGTTGGTCTAGTGGTGGAGAACTTGTACTCTTAAAAGAAAGGGCACAAATTCAAATCTCAATGGGAAGTAAGATATGTATGCCCCATTTGTAGCACAGTTAAGTGCCTCCCACAAATACTATTGGATGGTTTCATATCCCCCTATAAGCTATATATAGACTGTAAGAGAATCTTTCTCTTTATTTTCCCTATTAGAAAAATTGTCTTCCCGTTATCATATAAAAGACAGATCTGTATCTAAAATACAGTAGTCATCCTACAAACATTTCCTCTGTCTTTGCATGCAGAGTTTTCCAAAACACCTTAATTGCAGCAATAACTTCCCTGAAATAGAAAATTTAAAGCTTCTAAAACTGTTGATAAGGATAAACAGTGGGTACCATTGAAACCCCAATAATATATAATACAAATCCCATTCTGAGAGTTCCGTGGGCATCACGTGGATTGAGTAAAAGGGCACAGTAGACAATGTATTTACATCCTCAGGATACAGATTTAACTGTTTTTGAAACTCGGGAACATGGGGATCCGAATGTAAAGAGCTCCATGGACTGTAAGTACATGCCTTGTCAAGAATAACTGGTGTACAGACATTATGGGACGCCTTTTTCTCAACAAAAAAGTTGGGATTTCAGAATCCCCATGCATATATTACAGCTGGTACATAGACTCAAATTTAGTGAAACAGACATAAATTGGAACAGTTAAAAGCCAAATATGCACGACACAGATGTGAGACAGCAGAGAATATTGTCCTGGACTCTCATTAGCCAATGGATATGGGCTTTGCTTAAAATTATGCTTGGAAATATCTGTGTTGGGTTTTGTGCTGTGCTGATTGTTCACTAAACCCAAAATAACACAGGACAAATTTGGGTTCAAGAATTGTGATAAAGCTGCAATAAAAAAAGTGATGGCGAAGTGATATTGGAGGCCACATTTTTCTTTTTGAAAGTGCTCTGCCAGTTTCAATGATACTCAGAAATGTCCAAACAGGGAGAATAGGACTGTACAAGTTTGGACCAGTGTGTAGAGGAAGATTAGTATACTTATTTTTGAATGAAAGTAATTGGTGTAGATGTCAGCATCTCTGTTTTTATATAAGGGATTACATCGAAATCAGAAATCATATTTCTGTTGAGTAGAGCGCTGATTTTGTATATTTAAGATAGATTAATGTCCAAACTGTTTACTGGTGTGGCGCAGTGATATTAGAGGACACATTTTCTTTTGAAAGTGCTCTGCCACCTTCAATAATATCCACAAATGTCCAAACAGAAAGAATAGGATTGTACAAGTTTGGACCAGTGTCTATGAAATAGAGGAAAATAAGTTACTTGTTTTTGAATGGACGTAGTCAGATTATTATGTAGATGTCAGTATCTCTGTTTTTAAATATACTTATTTTTTAATGAAAGTAGTTGAATTATTATGTTGATTTCAGTATCTCTGTCTTTATATAACGGATTACATTAGAATCAGAAGTCATATTTTTGTTAAATAGACAGTGCTGATTGTATAAATTTGAGATATATTAATGTCCAAACTGTTTATTGGTGTGGTTTTAATAATGCTGCATTTAAAGATGTGATGGCGTCCTGATATTGGAGGCCACATTTTATTTTGAAAGTGCTCTGCCAGCTTCAATGATATCCACAAAAGTCAAGACAGGGGAATAGCATTGTACAAATTTGGACCAATGTGTGTTTCAAAGAGGAAGACAAGTATATTTACGTTTTAATGGAAGTAATCAGGTTTTGTAGATGTCAGCATCTCTGTTTTTATATAAGGGATTACATCGAAATCAGAAGTCATATTTCTGTTAAGTAGAGCGCTGATTTTGTACGTTTAAGATAGATTAATGTCCAAACTGTTTACTGGTGTGGCACAATGATATTGGAGGACACATTTTCTTTTGAAAGTGCTCTGCCACGATTCAATAATATCCACAAATGTCCAAACAGAAAGAATAGGATTGTACAAGTTTGGACCAGTGTCTATGAAATAGAGGACGATAAGTTACTTGTTTTTGAATGGACATAGTCAGATTATTATGTAGATGTCAGTATCTCTGTTAATAAGTATACTTATTTTTGAATGAAAGTAGTTGGATTATTATGTAGATTTCAGTATTTCTGTCTTTATATAATGGATTACATTAGAATCAGAAGTCATATTTTTGTTAAATAGACAGCGCTGATTGTATAAATTTGAGATATATTAATGTCCAAACTGTTTATTGGTGTGGGTTTAATAATGCTGCATTTAAAGATGTGATGGCGTCCTGATATTGGAGGCCACATTTTGTTTTGAAAGTGCTCTGCCAGCTTCAATGATATCCACAAAAGTCAAGACAGGGGAATAGCATTGTACAAATTTGGACCAACATGTGTTTCAAAGAGGAAGACAAGTATATTTACGTTTTAATGGAAGTAATCAGATTATGTAGATGTCAGCATCTCTGTCTTTATATAACAGATTATATTGAAATTAGAAGCCATATTTCTGCTAAATAGACAATGGTGACTGTATAAGTTGGGATAGATTAATGTCCAAACTATTTACTGGTGTGGGTTTAATAATGCTGCATTAAAAGATGTGATGACCTTTTCTTTTGAAAGTGCTCTACCAGCTTTTATATTCATAAATGTCCCAACAAGGAATAGGATTGTACAAGTTTAGACCAGATTATGGTGGAAGTGTTTCATAGATGAAGTATTTTTACTTTTTAATGGAAATTAGTTTCATTATGTAGATGTCAGTATCTTTGTCTTTATATAAAGGATTACATCTAAATCAAACGTTATATTTTGGCTAAGTGCAAATTGTAACATTTGGAATAGATTAATGTCCATATTGTTTATTGGTGTGGGTTTAATGATGAAGGTGTTTATCTCATAGAGGATTTATTTCTATTTATTTTTTTATTTCAATATATATATATTGAAATCAATTGCTATATCTAATATACTTTTTCTATATTTAAATTTTAAACTTAGTATCATTATTTTTTTTAAATATTAAAAAAAATGGTTTATAAACTATACCAATAAAAGAGAGGTCAAAGAGAAATGCAAAGCAAGGGCATCAAACCGCCCTCTCAAGATCCACTAAGTGATCTGATCTAACTGAAGAGACAAATCCAGTGGTAGGGGAAGAGCACCAATAGATAACATAGTTCCAATAACCGTCACACCATTAATAAATTTGTTTTGTGCCAATAGCCGATCATTTTTTGTAATTAATTGGCCCATTTGTACACAATTATTGGAACATTTGTCCCATATGTGTACCACTATTGGAACATTTGTGCAACACTATTGGAACATTTGTCAACAAGTACTAGCAATTTTGAGTTGACAGTTACCAGAACATCTTTAGTCAGGTATCAGGGGACACTTTGAAGTTAAGTCGCATACGAAGACAACTACAAAAAAAAATCAAAATCCGATATACCGTTTAGGATCTGTGGGTGCACGAAGTTAGCTATGACGCTACTAGTGCTCTTCCCCTAATTGACCCTTATCCACAACATTCCAAAGAGAAGTCCATTTGGCCAGACAGTCAGCAACACCATTCCACTCCCTATGAATATGTGAAAAAAGTAACCCAAAATTAACTGCCAATTAACTATATATTTGAGCTGAATTAATTATTTTTAATGCCTACTAATAACTTTTTTTTTAAATATTTGCTATACATTTATCTAAAATTGATAATTTTGATGAAATTTTTTGACATATAAATAGTTATCAAATTTAAGTTAAAAGGTAAGAGTTTTTGTTGAAATGTCCATGTCATTACACTCCGCCTCTTGCTACTATTAGAATGACTCTCTCTCTCTCACTCTCTCTCTATATATGAGTTAGAAGATGTCTACCTAATTTGTATCATAAATTTAATAGAACATCTCAAAACTATTTCTTTAATGATTTCAAATAAATATATTTGAAACACTTAAAACTAATTTATAAGTTGATTTGAAATCCAATTTCATCTTATATATACCCTCCACACATTAAATTCAAAACAATAATGCAAAGAATCCTACCCTTAATGTTTCTCAAAATAAAAGTATGAATATGATTATTTTTGTCCATAAACAAAAAGATCACTGACAATATTGTTGCAAGACACAAAGCTTTCATCTGCTATATTGATGTCAAACAAAAAAATACCGTCTTTTGGTTGGTAGGTCCTCTTATTTATTATTTATTTCTCAAAGAAGCAATAGCCTTGTTTTAGATATTTTAAGATTGTGTTGAACAGCCCTAGCCATGCATTTAATTTTAAGTAATAACTCCATTTTTTTAAATGTAGAGGACAATAAAACAAAACAAAAACATAGGGGTACTCCATATCTTTGCTTTTGATCTTGTGTTGGTATTGAATGCAATTTTGGGTTTATTTATTTGCTTTTTTTAATCTATGGACTGTCTTCAAAATATCAAATAATACCAATTATGGACAGTGTGGTTTATTGGCTTTGTGTAAGCATTTATTTATTTTGTCTACCCATTTTGGAGGATTCTCATGTGTTTAGTTGTCTATTATTATATTGACTGTAAAATAGTTAATCATAAGGATATGATTTATTTTAATTAAAAAGTGGGTTGTTTATTTATTTGTCAAAATTTACTTTGAATTGTCTAGTTAAGTGATGTTTAAGAATAATCATTTTTTACATTGAAAAATATATTATCATGCGTTTTATGTCATGCGATTTCTCTTTCTTATAAAGTGATTAAGTAAATTTCAAATCTAAAATATTTTTTTGGCATTTTAATTTATGAAAAGTTATTAAATTGAATAGAGTGTTATATTTTGTGCATGAGAAACTTTCTAAAAAGAGATTGGATGACATTTTTATTATTGTACAACTATTAGATGGTTAATAGTTTTTTAAGAGAAATATAGTAGTTTAATTTATCAATCTTAAAATCATTTAATTCTGAACCACCTATTTTTTGAAATCAGTGGTTCAAAATTGAAAAAAAGGATGCAAGAGTATAGAATTAATCTCAACTAAAATTTGTATTAATTTTAAAAAATCATTTATGATTTAAAAAATTAGATAATATATATTTTAATATTATTAATTAAAAAAAATGTGAAAAAAAGGAAAAAATCTATCTTTTATTCTAGTATTTTCTTTTTATCAAAATATCTTATAATATAATTTCTTGTATTAAGATATAAAAAAAATATTTAAAAAAAAAGAATTAGTTTTTCTCCTCTTCTTCTTTTAAAGATTAATTAAGTTTAAAATTTTTGTTAATTATTCATGTCTTTTTATGAAATTATAAATAATTATTAAAAATTATCAAAATTATTTAATTTATAATTATTTGTTTTATTAAAATTTTAATTATTGTAAAATAATTATATTTTGAATTAAAATATTCTTTTAATAGATATTCTATCTTATTTTTAAATTATTCTAATTCTTCTACTTCTTCTTTTCAGGATTATTTTTGATTAAATGAAAAATTTATTTTAATTATTTATTTCTTCTTATGGAATTACAAAAAATAATTAAAAGATATTGGAAACAATTTAATTTATATTTTTAGTCTTATTAAAATAAATTATTTAATGCAAAATATTATATTATATTTTTATTAGTTTAGAGAGAGCAACTAAATTTTAATTTCTTGTTTCATCCCAATAGTTTTAAAGGATAACATGTGTCCTTGGGGAGTTATGTTGAGGGGAGCATGTCATTTGATTATTATCCCCATCTCTATCTCTCTCCCATGTCTATATCTCTTTACCTCTCCCTATATCTCTCTCTTTTCCCCTTGTATCCTTCCCACTCTATCTATCTCTCTTTCTCTCCCACTCTCTCCTCTTTTATATCTCTCTACTTCTATATCCTATCTCTCCCTCTCCCCCCTCTCTATCTATCTATATATCTTTGTCCCTCTTTATGTCATCTTCATGTCTATGTCACTGACACACACATTCATCATTTCTCCCTCCTCATCTCTATCTGTATATCTCTAACTCACATAGACACACACTCCCTATTTCTCCCTCCATATCTCTATCTCTAGATCTTATACACTCATCTTCCTTCATCTCTCCTAATATCTCTCTATATCCCTTTGTACCTCTCCATATTTCACTTCCACTATATTTGTATTTATATATCTCTATCTCCCCCTCTCTCATTGTCACTCTCTTTCTATCTCTATTTTTTCCTCTCCCTTTTTCTCTCCTTCCATCCCTCTCTCTCACCCTCTTTATATTTTATAGGTTATATCTACTCTCTCTCTTTCTATCCCTCTCCCTCTTTCTATCTTATATCTCCCTCTCTCCCTCTCTCCCCATCATTCCCTCTTTTAATATTTCTCTACTTCTCTCTCTAACGTGTACGCACACACACACTCCATGTTTATCCCTCCCTATCTCTATCTCTATCTCCATCCCAATCTCTCTATCTCTCTCCCTCTCTTTAAAGTCTAAACCTTTCCCTCTATCACTTGTCTTTGTCACCTTTCTCTCACTCTTGCTCACTCTAGATATCTCTATCTCCATATATATCCCCCCCTTTGTATCTATATATCATTACCTCTCTCTCTCTCTCTCTCTCTCTCTCTCTCTCTCTCTCTCTCTCTCTCTCACACACACACACACACACACACACACACACACACACACACCCTCCTCTCTATTTCTCTCAATCTCTCTCTCCCTCATTCCCTTCCTATCCCCCTATCTATGTCTTTTTCTCTACTTGTTTCTCCATTTTTATTCTCATGTCATTATATCTCTCTCTTTCTCTTCCAATATATGTCTATCTCTCCTTCTATCTCCCTCCATTTCACTCACCTTCTCTCCATCTCTATTTGTCTATCTCTAGTTCTCTCTATTTGTCTATCTTTATCTTTCTCCCTCTCCCCCCTCTCTATCTCACCATCTATATGTCTTTCTATCTCTTCCTCTTCCTATATAGATCTATCTATCTCTTCCTCTATGTCTCCCCCTTTCTATCCCCTATCTTTCTATCATTATCTCTCCATTTACCGTTCTCTATATTTCTATCTATTTTTCTCTCTTCCTCCTCTCACTTTATTTTCATCTCTACCTCTATCTTCTTCTCTCCCCCTATATCTCTATACATACCTCCATCTCTCTCTCTCTCTCTCTCTCTCTCTCTCTCTCTCTCTCTCTCTCTCTCTCTCTCTCTCTCTCTCTCTCTCTCTCTCTCTCTCTCTCTCTCTCTCTCTCTCTCTCCTTATCCCTCCTTTTAGACATCTATATTTATATCTCTTTTCCTCTCTATATCTATCTCTCCCTATCAATTATATTATCTATCCCTCTATCTCTATATAGTTATCTCTATCTCTCTCTATATATCACTTCATATCTCTCTCTTTATCTTTCTAACTCCCCCTCTCTCTCACTATTTATTTTTCTCTTTCACCTCTATATATTTCTCTCCCCTCTCTCTCTTTATCTATCCATATCTCTCTCTCTCTCCTCTTTTGGTATTCCTCTCCTTATTCTCCTTCTCTATCTTGACCTCTATCTATATCTCTATCTTCTTCTCTACCTATTTACCCATCTCTCTCACACTATCCCCCCTCTATATATCTCACTTTCTAGCCCTATCTCAATCTCTCTCTCATTCTCACCCTATTGCATATATAACATGAGCTCGTTGGTAATGAAACATGTTTATCTTTTTGATTAAAAGTTTTTGTTTCTGTTTTGATCGAATACTTGTAAGTGTATGCATATTTTATTTTAAGCTATCACTTCTACATTGACACCTTTGTTGCACAAACAACATCATAGACTACCAATTGACCTCATTTACTACACAAATTTATGTAAAAAAAAAGACCAAGTTTTCCTTAATTGACTTTCCACGACTCTTTGACATACCCATTGCACAACAATATTAAAAAGAATAATTTTTATATAGTAGTGACAAATGAATACTTTGAATTAAAAGGACTCTATAATATATGACCCATTGTTACAAATAAGAAACCTTAATATTTTGGGGTTGTCCCCATATCGTAGCAGTTGTAGGTTGCGCACCTTCAGGTGGAGGTCTCGAGGTCGACACCCCCAAGCCTCACGCTATGTCGTCCAAGTTGAGTGGTACAGTGAGGTGGAGGTTTATCCCGCCCCCCGCTGACTGTGACTATCCGTAGGTCCCCCATCCCAGAAAAAACATCTGCTCTGCCCCGCTTGTGCCAACAGACTAATCTAGTAGCACGTACTGCGAAGAAGGCCTAGCACAAATGTAGGGTAAAGTTTGATGTCGGCTCTCACTGTCAGCGGCTCGATCGATGGTTTGTCTTTGTTTGTTGGCCAATGGAAATGACGGTTGGTGCTCTCAAGCTGTACAGGTGCTTCATTGAGGATGTCTTGGCTCATGTCATGGAGATGAGGTCCTCCTATGTGATCTCATTGGTTCATAGCTATAGTCAAAAGCGCTAGCCCTTAAAAAAAAAAAAAAAAACCTTATTATTTTATATACATTAAAGTAGAAAAATAAAGGAGAATGGAATGAATTGAAAAAGAAAAAATGAATTAAGATGCATTATTTAAAGTAAATGAATGTTTACAAATGTTTATCTTTTAATATAAAAAAGAAAAGATAAATCAAGGTAAAAGGGTAAAATAATAATACTAGTGTAAAGAGCATGATATTTTTAAGATAAGGATGAACTCGTGCATTGAAAGAGAGAGTGATTTGTGAGTTTCTTATTTTGCATGTGTATTATCTAAATGAGTGAGTTAAAATTTATTAAAGAATCTTTATGAGAAATCCACCTCTTCAATTTTAACAAGATTGAAATCATCTAATTTTATATTAATAGAATAAAAATTGTGTAATGTTGACAAATGACTAATATAAATTAAAAAGACCATAATATATGACACATTGTTACAAGTATTATGATTATGGTAAAAGAAACCTTAATACTTAGATATAAATTATAATAGGTAAATAAAGAAGAATGAAATTAAAATGTTGTTCCCTATTTTTTATTTTCAGGCCAAAAATAGCCTAAGTAGTTCTACAATGTGCCCAAGGCCTTGCAAAGAGATTTTAGAGGGATTTAAAGATTAAAAAGTAAGAAGATTTGTATTAAACGCCTTGATAGGTGTTTATAAAGTCTAAAAAGTTAAATTTTAACACTCTTCTTTGTGTTATCCCAAAGTGATCCCCACGTAATGCTAAGTCCAAGGAAGTCAATTTTTAATGCTTGGAGTGAAAATGAAGGATGTGTTGGGAAGAGACACTACATTGTTATTTAGATGTTGTCATTGATGGTAACTAGAGTGAGATATTCAATCCCTAGTTCATGATTCATTCATACTGGAAGAGAGATTGAGGTCTGGTGAGGCCCAATGAGATATAATAGAATAGAATAGAACATCCGGTAATGTATGTATTAATTTGGTTGGCGGTTCATTTATGTTGCGTATTTGGCATTGCAGATCTTAGAGAATTATTCTGGATGTGAAATCTACCTTGTTCTAGGTTTATGGCCTCTAGTGTTGAGTTTTGAGTGAGTTGGAGGATCTAGTATACAGGTTTTTGGTTAGAACAATGTTCATCAGCAGTCATGTGTGGATATTCATTGTGCGGATCGTGCAGAGTAATTTTGGTGATTGTGTGCATGTTCGAGGATTTTAAGCCAACATGTGGCAAGTGTGTGGACAATTTGTTTTGGTCCACATGATTGTTTTGGATCAGATTGAGGCGACTTGGGTAGCATGTTTCAATTGTGTGTTATGCGTTTTTGGGCCAACATGAAGAAGACCTAATTTGATGTTGCAGATATAAAAGAGCGATTTATATGATCATTTTCGACATTGATGGTTGTGTGGGAATTGTGTATGAGAAATTGTGCACAGTTTTACATGCACAAGTGAAGGATTTGTGATCCTGTATAACACAGAACAACAGAACAGAGTAATATAGCAGAGCAATGTAAGATAAAGTGTTTTGCACTTAACCAGAACTATATTTTGGCATTTGTAGATGATTTTTATCAGTTCAGACATTCCAATTATTATTTGTAATCATTTTGTAAGGCAGTGAGCCTTTCGAGTTGTATCCCTTATTGTAAAGTGAGCAGTGAGCTCTAGAAAGTGTGTATGAATGCATGTGCATTCCCTTTATGTAATATTTCTATACTTCTAACAGAGTATATTAATATTGTGGGTCTCAATCCCACCGTGGTTTTTCCTTAACTTGGCTTCCACATAAAAATCCTGGCGTTATGGTGTTGTGGATATTTTCTTTGTGTTCATGCTTCTTACTTTTGTTCATTTGCATTAAATGGTTGAAGAATCATATTAAGAATGTTAAGTATTGCAAAACAGTGATTCACTACCCCCTCTTAGTGTTCCTCATTTCCAACAATTGATATCAAAGCCTAGTTCCTTAGAAGAAGCCTAACAACTTGAGGAGGATCCATGAGAGTGAATCAATGGACTCTGGTAGTCTTAGACAACAGGTTCTTGTGGTACTTGAGGATCTTGATCATTCACAAGCTGAGGTCCAACAAATAAAGGCAAACCTTAGAGATGTTGAGAACATAGTTGAATCATTGAAAGATCAATTGAACAAGTCAAGGGAGAAGAGAAAGGAGCTTGTTCATAAGCTGAAAGAGAAAGAAAGTCAAAGCATTGATGAAGAAGCCCTAAAAGAAAAGACATAAGATTGTGAGAGACTTGCTAGAGCTAATACAGTCTAGAAGAATGAGATGGAATCTATTGTAATGAGATTGACAAAGGAGATTGAGGAAAGGAAGAAGAATGAGGAGAAGCTTAATCCTTGAAAGACAAATCTGAAGAATGTTGTGGACTTGAGAATGAAATGGACAATTGAAGCTTGACCTGCAAGAAGCCAAACAACGTGAGGAAGATCTTGAAAGGCAAATCATTCTTCATAGATATGATCTTGATGTTGGAAACGAGTACAAGAAGAAGTTCAAAATCAACTCAGCCAAACTTGATGAGATGCTCGCTAGTCAGATGAATCCAAATGATAAACAAGGTCTTGGATTTGAAAAAGGTGAAAGCTCCAAATCAACCCAGCAGAAGAATAGTTCAAGAAGGCCTCTGGTAAGGAAACCTAATGCTCATAAGTTCAATGGTAACTATTTTTTTTGAAATAATTTTTGTCATATGGCTAGTCAATGCAGAAATAGGATGAACAATAATGGTCCATCTTTCTCTAGTCAATGTTTTAAATGCAATAAGTATGGTCACAAGGCAAATGTATGCAAAAGTGTGATAAATAAATTTCAGAATAGAGGAAATGTCAGATGCTATGCATGTGGTATGTTTGGACATGTTACTAATCAATGCAGATCAAGAGGAAATCAGATGAACTTCAGGCCTATGCAAGGAAATATTGATTTATATGCTTGCAACAAATCTGGTCACATTGCTAAGTACTGTAGAAATAGAGCAGAAGCATGAATTTGAATAGGAGAGGTTTGGAAGACAAGAACAAGAATGTGAAGGAAGATGAGAAGAGAAAAACCAAAGTTGATGAGACTAGAGATCAGATGAAGAAGAATTGGGTTAAGAAGAGTAATTTTGAAGTAGGAGGTGGGTATGTACCTAATTTCGGTGTTGTATCTACATCCAATAATTGAGTCAAGGCATCCAGCCTTGGGGGAGAAATCATGAAAATCTTACAAACCCCATATTTGAGATATGTGCCTAATTCTGGCAGGTTGCAGAAGATGAAATTGATGATGGCTAATCCATCTGAAGGATCTCCGAAAGAATATGAGTGAATTTGTAGATCCAAAGAAGAATTATTAAAGATACAAAGTATCCATAAGTATTAGCACTGTGAGATTTTGCCAAGATCTAGAGGCAATGGAAAGCACAAATAAGAGAGACAAAATAGATTATAGGAATAAACTGTATTCTATCAAGATGCAAAATATGATCAACTAGATCATTAAGCGTTCAATGATTGTCCGTACAAACAATGTAGATGAGCCTTCTTATATAGGAAAGGTTATATGGATATGTGAGCACACAAACATGACATGTGGCTCAATAAGAAACAAGGGTAGGTAGGAAATAGGTGTGGGTAGGTAGGAGAAACAATATAATATTCTACATGAGGTGGAATGTAACAACAAGATAAGATCAACACCATAAAAGGTGGAAATTCTCCTACACACAATACCCCAATGTGGCACAGACACCCAAGTGTCTCATACCCAAACTACTATTAAATGCATGTACCTAAGTAAACTTAAGTAAAGTGTAATAATATCCAAGATGAATAATTATTTACACCAACAAGGACAAAGTACATTTATTATACCTAAAAGTTAGGTATGAGGAGGATTAAAAGTGATTTTACCACTTAATTTCTCACTTCGTGTTTGAAGAGAACAGTTTGGAGAGCTTTGCAAAAAGAATTTTCAATGATCGAAGTGTGAAAGAATATTTCTCAAGCAATTTGGCAAGAAACCCTAATCTATTGGTCAAGGTATTTATCGATAGAACTTTTGAAGTTTGAAGACTTAAATTTCTGAAATGGTTGCATCTAGTGTTGCTACCCTTATTGTTGTTGATATCACTGAGCATGCATGACCAAATTTCAAACATCATCCATTTATTTCCATGGAAGGCAATCTAAAAAGTGCATTTTCATCAGTGCCCTACGATGTCCTGCATATTGAAGATGTTAGGGTTTACACCCATTGTCCTGTTGAGGAATTGGGAAGCTCAAACATCTTGGATTTGTACAATAATCAGTTGTCTGACATGACTTAAATGTTGAAACTTGAATTTCAAGGGTTACAAGACAAGGGTTTTTCACAGTATATAAGATTCCAGATGTTTGAAGAATTGGAATGGGTCTGGTATGTATTAAGAAGAATGCATGACAAATTCATGTGGCTAAACAAGCCCCACAAGATCACGAAGAATGTAATTAGAGTCATTACTGGTTTATGTTCATCCAGAGAGCTGCCATCATTGAAGGCTGTGAAGAATGATATTGTGACAAATGCAATCGAACCAAAATTTGACAAACGAGCAATGACAATCAATGATATCCTAGAGCATGATATAAGATTCTCTTCTATGGTAGTCGGAGACAAGATTTACTACTCCAGCAGGGAGAATTCCATTTCCAAAAATGCAATATATGTTGCTTGTGAGATGATGAGAGAAAACAAGAAGTATGATCTCTATGAACTGCTCTGAAGTGAGATGATAAAGAATTTGAAGAAGATCAAAGAGGGCAAGAAACATCCTTTCAAGTATGGAACCCTACTCCTATGTTTGTTTTTCTACTTTATGAATGAGGTACCAAGAGTTGGGCAAGTGCAATGGGCCTTTGATAGACTAGTAGGAGTTCAAATTAGATAATATTTGTACAACTTCGGTGACTCTAAGGTCTGAAATGCAAATTTATGGGGCTATTTCAAGAATTTTTAGAAGGAAATGCATGAGAGGGAAATAATCCCTAAGTCCATAGTGGAGAAATTATTGGCATTGTTGGCATTAGGTTGTCATTGATGTCAATTGGTATGACATGGTCATCGGTGAGTAAGTAGTGGTCACCGATATACGAGAAGTAAGACATTATGATGTCAATCCATATGTGTGTAAGCAGATAGAAAGGTCTGTTACCGATACACATGAAATGCATCATATACCAGTAAAGCAGGACCACCGGCAAGAAAAAGAAAGAAAGCAAAAGAAGAAATGAATGATGTGAACTGGTATACACAGAGAAGTTTAATGCTATCGGTAAATGGATTGAATAGTTGGACCAACTCGTTTGATGGAAGGCCAAGTTGATCCACTGACAGAGAAGAGGTCAGTAGGTATGAAGTTCCATCGGTGAAGTTAGGTTAAACCGGTAGTCAGTCTTGGTTGGTGAAGGATGTCAAATCAACATAGCAGACTGAAGATGATGCCAAACCAACATTGAAAATGAAGCATAGGTGGATGTCGACGAGGATGATAGGTGGAAACCAAGTGGCAATCACGTAGAGGTTGGTGAAGTACTCATCAACGTAGTAGTTTACAAGCAAGTCGACTTTTATGAAGAACCCACAAATCATGGGAGGATGGCATAATATTGTGGCTCGAGGAAGACAAGGTGGCAAGATGATTGAACAAGGATCTGATATTTGTACCTGTTTATCAAAGGAAACAATCAAGCCATTAATGGTGTTTGACAAAGAAACACAAAAAAGCATGTTGCAAATATCCAAATATAGAAAATGCACATTGGAAGGTGAGGTGTTGGCGACGTTGATTGATGACATGCAAATCATCATTCCAAAAAAGAAGATCAAATCAAATCTAATATGGATCAAGTTGGTGAAGGAAAAACCTAACACGACACCATTTCAATGTTGCTTGTGGCAGGAACTCTAAAAGATAAATATGTCAACTCGAGACTAAAATCAGTTGATGCTATATGCAAGGTGTGAGAGGAAAGATAGCCTGAGCAAGAAAGACAGTCTTCCTAAGAGTTATTTCTCAAAGAGTAAAGAGTGTGTGTTAGCAGGTTACCGGTGAGAGGGTCTAATCGATAGAGACAGAGTAACCGGTAAACTATTATAGTTTTAACAGTCAAGCGAACCAGTAAGGAGTGATTGGTTAGGAAGGCATCCAAGAGTGACACTGTGAAGTGTGAGGTTGAGAGAGAGAGAAGAAAGGCTAGGAGTAACCGGTGATTAATCAAAGAGTGTAATCTAATAACCGGCAATGTGAGAACTAGTGAAAAAGAGGAGGTTGTTAACCAGCAGACATCCATTGATCAAGTATTGCAAAATTCATTTGCAACTAAGTGCTTTCATTGCATTAAAATTGTATTGCATTATATTATACCGAGTTGGTGCTCCTTGGGTTGGTGCCCTAAATCATTATAATCTATTGTTTCATTGTGAGGTTGTATTGGAGAAGTAGACTCCAACAACATTTCTCACCAAGGTTTTTCCCATATTGGGTTTTCCTCGTACATCTGGTGTTGTGGGTTATGCATTTGTGTGTTTGGCTCTTTTGATATTCACTCTTATCTTACCGATTTGATTGTTTAGTGTTTAGGTTGATAACTAGTATTCCAAGCTTGGTTTAAAAAGAAAAGATTTCAAGAACCACTGATTCACCCCCCTCCTAATGGTACATTGTGTTCAATAATTAGTATCAGAGCCTAGGTTCCCAGTTGAATAAAATTTCTCTAGCTTGGGTAGATTTTGGTCAAGGAACAAAATGGCAAGAAATGAGTCCGCCTCCTCAAAATCTCCCATGTTTGATGGATCTAACTATGCTTTCTGGAGCAGAAGAATGGAGACCTATATTTCCTCCATTGGTTTTGATGTGTGGATGTCTGTCAAGAATGGGTATACTATCCCTAGTGTTCCTCCCACTGATCCGGATTCTAAGAAGGAGTATGAGAACAATACAAAGGCTAAACATGCTATTCTAAGCACGTTGTCAGATAATGAGTTTGTCAAGGCCATGCATTGTGCATCCACCAAAGAGACTTGGGCTAAATTACAGAGGTTATTTGAAGGAGATGCCAAAGTCAAAGAGGCCAAGCTTCAATCACTAAGAGGTCGGCTTGAAGGCATCAAGATGAAAGATGAAGAAAAGATTGCAGACTACCTTCACAGAGTAGATGAAACTGTGAACACCATCAGAGTACTTGGAGAAGAAATTATTGATGAGATTATTGTCAAGAAGGTACTTAGATCTCTCACATCTAAGTATGATACTAAATTTTATTCCATTGAGGAAGCTAAGGATCTGAAAACCTTCACAATGAATGAGCTATTTGGCTCTCTAACTGCCTATGAAATGAGAACAACCGGTGATGCATCTTCAAGGAAAGAGGCAGTGTTCAACTCCACCAAAAAGGGCAAGGAAAAGGTTTCTCATAAAGGATCCAATGAAGACTCAGATGCAAAGGTAGAAAACTTTGTCAGAAAGCTCAAGAGAGGATCCAAAAAGTATAAAGGAGAGTTACCACTCAAATGCTTCAATTGTGGTAAAGTTGGACACTTTGCTACAAAATGTCCTTATAATGAAACCGGTGGAGATAAGCAAAGAAGTTTTGCCAAATTTGTTGGTAAATACAAAGAAAGGAATGCCTACCAGCAAGGAAGAAGAGGCTACCGGAAGCATAACAACCTATATAGTATTGAGGATGATGTTACAGATGAAGAAAGTGCATCAAAAGTTGACTACCATGAAAGTGAAAGAGAAGTTAATATTTGTATGGCTCTAGATGAACCGGCTGGTGAAGACGAAGAAGACATTGAAGCCGAAGTAGATCTAGAAGGTGAGCTCATAAGTTCTCTTGAGGAGTTAAGTAAGACAAGAGGAGAACTCAAGAAGGTCAATCTTGCTGCAGTAGAAGAACAAGGTCTCTTGATGTAATCCCTGGATGAGTCCAATCAAATTATCTCTGATTTAAAACTCCGGTTGGAAGAAACCAAGAGGATATGTGAAGTTACATCCTCTGATTTGATGAAGAAGGAAAAGGAGCATCAAGACCTGGAAGAAGAAATAGTGAAACTCAGAAAGGAGCTTTAAAAGAGTAAGTGAGAAGCAAATATGAGGGTAGCACAGAAGCCTTAGACAAGATGTTGAGCAAACAAAAGCAATCTAAAGATACCGGTGGCTTAGGATTTGAAGAAGGACAAACTTCAAATAGAAAAGACACATCCAGTAAGAAGATACAGTTTACTTCTTCTAGTGAAGGTGAAGAAAAGAAAACATTTATAGTAAGCAAGGATACCGGTAAGAAGACTTATGCAGAAGCTATTAGAAACCATCACACAAACCGGTATACAAAATCAATGAACTAGAGGCCACACTCAATGTAATGGAATGCAGATCTTAGGAGAAATGAAAGGGTTGATCAGGAAGGATTCACTAGATTTAGCAGAATGAAAGGAAGATCCCCGGTGAGACAAACGTTTGCAGGACCAAGGAATCCTAATGGGTATGTTCCAAACTTTCATGGTTATTGTTATTGGTGTAACAAATTTGGACATAGGCTAGTTGATTGTAGATTAACCAATAATCCCACTATGAGTTATGAGAATAGAAATCCATTTAATGCACTTCAGGATATGAATGTTGTTTGTTATCAGTGCAATGAATTTGGTCATAAGAGTTTTGAATGTAGGAAGAGTAAACCAATGTCCTACAATAATCTTGAAGATTCATCTTGCAATGTAAATGTGAAATGCTATAACTGTCAAGAGTTTGGACATATTGCAAAGCACTATAAAAATAAGAAAATCAAGCTGTAAAGCGGAAAATCGTGATCGAACCCTAGTTGCTCTTCCCTCTTCCAACTCCAAGGAGAGAGAAGGGAGATTCACTAGGGTTGATGGTTTTCACTTAGGGGAGAGACTTTACATTCAAAAGAGGGGTTGAAACCCACAAGATCCAATCCCACACAATGCAAGATTGGATGCTAAATGTGTTTCAAGGGTTAAGAAAGCAAGGCTACCCTCTTTTGTAAAGAATGTTGATAGAAGAATTAAGCTAGGAATGCATAGAAAGTGACAAAGATTCGCTTATAAACTGAGATAGGAATACAGTATGAAGCTGCGGACCTGGAATTAGCAGTAAAATGTCGATACGGCACTGTCCTGCAAATTTGAGCAAAATTTGTCGGGACGATGGTGCCCGGCACCACGGTCCTCCGAAAAATCCGCGAAACGAAGGGGGATCTGTTCGTCTCTGCACAAGGATTCCAGATCTTCAATTTCAGCCGCGTACCTGCAACCTACACACAGAAAAGCGAAGATGATTGGGGGGTTAGGGATTAGGGGTTTGCCTTTAGGTCAAACCCCGGTTTTGGAATTAACCAAGAAATGAGAAATGCTGTAAATGTATGTAATGTAAAACAAGTACTAATACCTTTTTGTAAGGATGTTTGTATCCTTATGTGCGAAGGTATAGATGTTGTATGTTGTATGTTGTAGTAGTATGTAGTAAGTGATCTCCTCTTCAATGGTTGAATCCTTGTCTTGAATGCAACACTTAGCCTTGAATGGAGACTTGAAATGATCAATTGCTTGAAGGAATGCTTGAATGCTTGAGTATAGTTTCCACGCTTGTACACATATGTCCTTCTTACCCAAATGGGAGAGGCAAATGTAGTTTATATACTTGTCATTTAGGGCTGATAGACTGATTTTCCCGACCTTAGGCCGACCAGGAAAGATAATTTTCCAATTTGCAAACATAAAGACCCGAAGTCCAAAAGAGACCGGGCCCAAAATAGGACCCAGGGACCAGGGCGCTGGGTGCCATGGTCCTGGGGACTAGGGCGCTGGGCGCTCTGGTCCCACCTTCCGGGACAGCAGGGTGCAAAGGAGGTTCAGGCCAGGGTGCAAGAAAATGCAGTTTTCAGTGTCATAATCAGGTTTTGGGGTCTCCATTCAGGTTGCGTGTTGTGTCGCCATCGCGAAGACCAAAATGCAGTCGAAATTGCAAGTGTCGCAATTTTAGGACACTACATTTAGCCCCCACTTTAGCGGGAGTATAGGCGTATGCTCATACTTCCGGTAAAGTAAAAGGAAACAACATTGAAAGACTTTCACCACGTCAAGGAGGCAAGATACACCAAGCCCCCAGTGGACTAAGGATCTTACGACTTCAATTGACAAAGTAAAAGGGAAGATCACGAGGGAGAACCATGACTGTCAGTAGTAAGGTTCCCTCACTATGAGTCATGCAAGAAAGATATCAAAAATTTTCAAGGCAAGGTTAAATTTGCCAAGAAATTTTCAAGTATCTTGAAAAGATATGAACGGGATGTATGCCCCCCTATGTTAAAGCGATCGCACACGCCTCACCGGGGGTGATTGTTTTAACGTAGTGATACACATAAGAAATGAGAAAGGAAAGGAGCATGTTATCGCAAGGATTTAGCCCCCAAGTGTGAGATAAACCCAAGGATAATAGACACAAAACACAAAGCACGAGGTGACTTCGCTTTCCTCGGGGTCAGTATGCTATATGATAATTCATGTATATATATCATATGTATGTATGCATAATTGTTCTTCATTCCCCAATCAAGGAAGGTCACCTAGAAGAAGGGAACACATGTGTCTTTTAAGTCAACATGAGAGAGATCGAGAGATCTCAATGCTTTGCATCGTCCTCAAGTAGACAACACTAAGGACAACAAATAGAAGAATGAGAGTAACATATAGAAGAAGTAACACAAGAGAGGAGGAGAGAATCTGCTATGCTAATGTAACTAGTCTAGCACGTCATCTACCCCCCGATCTTACTGATCAATGTTTTGGGAAGGCAGGGAACACGCTAGAGGAGGAACATTCAACACAACAGATGGAGCTATCACAAGATCCAAACAAGGGCTATGTTCATGTTCCAAGACACGCTGTTCTTGTCTAGGAGCTAGGATAAGTGCTTTAGAAAATTCATTAGATAAATGGTTACCAATATCAACAAGTTCATATTCACTATCAGAAGCAAGAGAAGTAACATTTTCATCATGAATAACATTTTCATCTATAGCATCATCAAGATTTATAAAAATAGGATCTTTAACTTGCACAGGATCAAGACCAT
This sequence comes from Cryptomeria japonica, assembly GCF_030272615.1. Taxonomy (NCBI): domain Eukaryota; kingdom Viridiplantae; phylum Streptophyta; class Pinopsida; order Cupressales; family Cupressaceae; genus Cryptomeria; species Cryptomeria japonica. Next base: position 774,151,501 of record NC_081409.1, on the reverse strand, counting down.
CATGCATCTTATGTTTTGGAGATTTCGGCTCAATCGTCGTCTGAGGAGAAAATGGAATAATGCTTGTTGAAGGTGTTTTTGGAGATTGTAAAGTTTGAGAAGCAGCTACTTGAGCTCTAAGATGACGCTTTCACCGACGTTCACGTGCAGAACGATTTCGTCTAGTCTTAGTAGGAAGTTGAGAAGATTGAGGAGGAGAAATGTTCTCATCCTTAGCACTTGGGTGTTTAGGTTGTGGTCTCTTAGGTTGAACAATAGGATAAGAGGAAGGTCTCTTCTCTCTATAAAAAGAAGGAGGAGGAACTGCTCCATATAAAGGAGGAATTTTTGGTTTAGGAAGGAGACCAAGTCCATCATGACGAGGAGGGATAGGTCTACTTTTAGGAAGTTTATTAGATATAGACATAGTCACATCCATAGGGATGGGTTGGGAATCTTCTTGAGGAAAGACATTAGTTTTATCTTTCAAAGGAAGAACTTCCTTCTCAAGAATGATAGGAATATCAAGTTTAGGTGTTCTAGGTTCACTTAGAGATAGGATCATATCTGTTTTCCACTTTTGATAAGATTTGAAAAGATGATCACTTTGCGGAGGAAGAGATTGGAATTGTTTAGGCCAAAAGTAATCAATAGGAACGCTAGAAGTTCTTTCAGCTGGTTTAAAGAGACTATGATTGACAGTAACAACTTCACCATTATGGGGAAATTTCAAACACTTATGAATAGGAGAAGCAATAGCTTTCATGGAAGATAGCCAAGGATAGCCAAGCTTCACACGAAATTGTTCGGATGAAGGAATAATAGCAAAGTTCACGTCAAGGGATTTGTTATGGACCACAATAGGCAATGTAATAGAACCAATTGCAGGAGAAGAAAATGCATCAAATAGTTTCACAATCACATCTATTTTGTCATATATCACTTGATTCAATTGCAAAGTAAAAAGAAATTCTTCAGTAATAACATTAATCATGCACGAAGGATCAATAAGCACTCCACGGCAAGGTGTATTCTTGTCTTTTGCAACTATGTATAAAGGACCATCAGGTGCCCTAATGGTTTCACTGGAATCAAATGTGATGGAAGGTTCTTTAGGGTTTTCTTGCTGCTCTACAAAGTTAATCACATTCGGAGTCATAGACACAAGACCATCAGATGAGAGAGAGGAATCATTAGCCTCAATTGCATTAGAAGTATGAGAAGGTAATGGATCAGTGAAAATCTGAAGATTTTGGTTAGGAGGAGCTACAGATGTGTTGCTTTTATCATTCACTCCAGAAATAGAGATAGTATTATTATCAATCAAATCTTGAATTTTACCCTTTAAAGAAAAACATTTTTCAGTATCATGTCCAGGCTGACGATGAAATTGACAAAAAGATTTGTTATCAAAATAAGGTGAAGTAATCTTTGCAGGATCAATTTGTCTTATAGGAGGAAGAGTAAGCACATTTTGTTCCAATAACTTATTCATAATACTATGCAATGATTCATTCAAAGGAGTATACTTTCTTTCTTTCTTGAAAAATTTAGAAATAGGAGGCACACCTGATGCTGCATTCACATTGTTGTTGATGATGTTTTCATTGAATTTGATGGAATCTCTGTTCGGTTTAAACTTCCCAAATGGTTGTTGACTGCTATCACCCTTATCACTCGGAGCCATAGGATGTGATTGTTCCATTTGACTCACAGTCAGTTGATAATTGTGAAGAGTTGCACACAACTGTTGGAAAGAAGTAAACTCAGAAAACAGAAGTTTGTCTCGAATATCTTTTTGTAAATTAGAAATAAAGATTCTTTGAATATCATTGTCAGGCACTGGAAAAGAAATTTGAGCATACAAATGCTTATATCTACCAATGAAATCAGTCACTTTTTCTTTAACACCTTGTTTACAATGCATTAAATCAATCAAAGTAACTTTAGGACTTATATTGTTTTGAAATTGTTGAATGAAAGCATTTGCAAGTTGTTCGAAAGAAGTAATAGAATGAGAAGGCAACGAGCAATACCATTGTAGGGCTTTGTCTCTTAATGTTCTAGTGAACAGTTTTGCAAGCAACCTTTGGTCATAAGCAAAATCAGTACATATTGTTTGAAAAGTCTTAACATGTGTTAGAGGATCACCTTTACCATTATAAAGCTCCAAATGCGGGATTTCAACATGTTTAGGAGGGATAGCTCGAACAATGTCAAGAGAAAGTGGGCTCGCAACATCAAATGTGGGCACACTAAACTTAGATTGATTCATAGAGGCAATTTGTTGCTGTAAAGAAGAGACAGTTTGTGCAAGATTGTTAATGGTCGCTTCAGTCGAAGAATTCATATTAGATGTGTTAGATTGAGATGGAGGTGTTATGTTTTTGAAAGAAGGTAAAGAGTAAGGTGGTGGGACTCTATGATAATTAGTCATAGGAGATGATTGGACAGGAGGAACACTACAAGGAGGAATGGAATGGTTAAACGAATTGCCCCCTTGCGTCATGTTCATTTGTGGAGATATAATAGGGACACTCATTGAAGGAATGAATGAAGAAGTCGGATTAAATGAAGGAAGAGGGTTAATTGAAGAGGAAGGATTGCCCCCATGACTGGTGATCACAGGAGGAATGTCTGGTGTAGAAGTAGCCATTATGTTCGATGTAAAGGTAGGTATGCTAGCAATAGAAGTCATCAAAGGAATAGAATGATTGAATTGAGTGGGAGGTTGTGTATAACCCAAATTTTCAGCACAACTCTTCATAGGCATCACATTCGAATCCACAATGTGTGCAATACCACGCAAAATATCAATTCCATTCTTATCACTTTGAAGCATACGTTTTAGACCCTCAATTAAAGGAAGAGCTTGACTATCAAGGTATTCTTGAGACATCCATTGTCGAAAATCGTCAAATTGGTTATCCAATTTCGAAAGTTGTTCTACAGAAACCTCATGGAGAGCTTCTTCATCATTAGGAGGATTAGAGGAATTACCCATGTCCTCGTTAAAAAGGCTATTCAAATTAGGTTCCATCTCCTCAGTAGTTAAACCGCGGAAAGACTTAATTCTACGGCTTCGTCTAACGGGAATAGTGTAAGTAGGGCTTATTGTTGTAAAACTCATGCACTAGAGAGAGAGAGAAAGTTTTGAATTTAGAGGTAGCAATTTTCAATAAAATCAGCCAATCTTCTAGATTTAAGCTGTTAAATACAATCAGGATAATCTCTCGAAATTTCAGAAAAAATGTCAGGGACCGTGGCGCTTCGGAGTGCACACGGTCCCAGCAACTTTTTTCGAAATTCACAGGGATGAAAGTTATGATGATTTTAGAGCTAATATGAAAAAATTGAGTGGTTTTACGATCTGTAGATAGGCCAAATTAAAGTTGCAATCTTGAAATTGAACCCTACCAAGATTGTCGAAAAATGCAAAAATTTGAATTTTGAAAAAGAGAGGGAAACTGAAATTTTGACTGTTATGATTTTAGAGGGAATGTCAAGAGCAATGCAAATTTTGAAATTTAAAAATTGACTCAATTTCACGCAAGATTCAATTTTGAAAGCGGAAATCAAAGTTGTTGTAATTAAGCACTTAATTTCAAAAGTCACAAATTGTAAGAATTTGAATAAAGCACTGAAATTTCGAATGAATGCAAACACACTTTTCAGATTTAGGACAGTAAGAACACAATTTTGACACAAAATTTCAATTTCGATGATTTTTGAATGTTTAGAAGCCTTAATCCAAGCAATCACAAGACCAACTTTGACTGTAATTTTGAAGGTGTTAAAATTGATAAAATCAGCCAAAATTCTGGATTTTAGCAGGAAAATACAGTAAGATCTCGCTCCCGAAATTTCGGAAAAAATGTCGGGGACGATGGCACTCGGAGTGCACACGGTCCTCGCAACTTTCTTCCAAATTTTCAGGGATGAAAGATATTGTGATTTTATTGTGGAATCCAAAGTTACAGCTGATTTGGAGATGTTTTGATCAGTGAAATTGTCGGACAAAGGTTGAATCAAGAGGGTTTCAAAAATTAGGGTTTTGACACTTAACCACTTAATTTTCAAAATTAAAGCACAAATATGAATTGATAATTTGTAATAGAAGGGCAGATCTGAAACAAGCATCAACAATTAAACATTTCACAAGTTTAATTACTTAAAAAGAAAATTTAGGGTTTTTATGCAATTAACCTCTAAAATTTTGCAAAAGATCAAACATGGAAATGTAATCAAGGAATCCAATTTTCAGATCTAACTATGAATAATCAGAAAGGATGTTCACGTCAGGTTCACCAAAATGTAAAGCGGAAAATCGCGATCGAACCCTAGTTGCTCTCCCCTCTTCCAACTCCAAGGAGAGAGAAGGGAGATTCACTAGGGTTGATGGTTTTCACTTAGGGGAGAGACTTTACATTCAAAAGAGGGGTTGAAACCCACAAGATCCAATCCCACACAATGCAATATTGGATGCTAAATGTGTTTCAAGGGTTAAGAAAGCAAGGCTACCCTCTTTTGTAAAGAATGTTGATAGAAGAATTAAGCTAGGAATGCATAGAAAGTGACAAAGATTCGCTTATAAACTGAGATAGGAATACAGTATGAAGCTACAGACCTGGAATTAGCAGTAAAATGTCGATACGGCACTGTCCTGCAAATTTGAGCAAAAGTTGTCGGGACGATGGTGCCCGGCGCCACGGTCCTCCGAAAAATCCGCGAAACGAAGGGGGATCTGTTCGTCTCTGCACAAGGATTCCAGATCTTCAATTTCAGCCGCGTACCTGCAACCTACACACAGAAAAGCGAAGACGATTGGGGGGTTAGGGATTAGGGGTTTGCCTTTAGGTCAAACCCCGGTTTTGGAATTAACCAAGAAATGAGAAATGTTGTAAATGTATGTAATGTAAAACAAGTACTAATACCTTGTTGTAAGGATGTTTGTATCCTTATGTGCGAAGGTATAGATGTTGTATGTTGTATGTTGTAGTAGTATGTAGTAAGTGATCTCCTCTTCAATGGTTGAATCCTTGTCTTGAATGCAACACTTAGCCTTGAATGGAGACTTGAAATGATCAATTGCTTGAAGGAATGCTTGAATGCTTGAATGCTTGAGTATAGTTTCCACGCTTGTACACATATGTCCTTCTTACCCAAATGGGAGAGGCAAATTTAGTTTATATACTTGTCATTTAGGGCTGATAGACTGATTTTCCCGACCTTAGGCCGAGCAGGAAAGATAATTTTCCAATTTGCAAACATAAAGACCTGAAGTCCAAAAGAGACCGGGCCCAAAATAGGACCCAGGGACCAGGGCGTTGGGCGCCATGGTCCTGGGGACCAGGGCGCTGGGCGCCCTGGTCCTGAAGGACTAGGGTACTGGGCGCTCTGGTCCCACCTCCCGGGACAGCAGGGTGCAAAGGAGGTTCAGGCCAGGGTGCAAGAAAATGCAGTTTTCAGTGTCATAATCAGGTTTCGGGGTCTCCATTCAGGTTGCGTGTTGCGTCGCCATCGTGAAGACCAAAATGCAGTCGAAATTGCAAGTGTTGCAATTTTAGGACGCTACACAAGCAAAAGAGGACAACTCCTGAATAGGAACTGGTAGTCAGACCAGAGCATAAAACTATTGTTGACAAGAAGGAAACTCAACCGATTTGGGTTGAGCAAGAAAAGGACAAGGAAGAATCAAGTTTGATTGTGTGGACTATCGTACATGCTGAAGGAAGAAATCTATGGGTTGTAGACAGTGGTTGTTCCAACCACATGACCAATGATAAAAGGAAATTTATCAAACTTGAAGACTAGAATGGTTTCTTGGTAAGGTTTGGAGACAATTCATCTATCAAGATAAAGGGAAAAGGTACTCTAAATATTGATGGCAAACTGAAAGCACATGATGTGTATTATGTGGAAGGCCTGAAGCATAATTTACTAAGTGTGAGTTAGATGTGTGACAAAGTTTATAAATTCACCTTTGATTCTACCGATTGCCGGATAAAGAAAGAGAGTGTCGGTCAAGTTGTAGCTAAAGGTAAGAGGACAGATGGTAATGTATACAATCTAAAAGAATGTTTTGAATCCCAATACATGTTGTGACAAGTGGATGAAAGTTGTTTGTGGCACAGAAGATTAGGCCACATAAATTTTTATAATCTAGTGGTAGTAACAAAAAGGGTTGTGTGAGCAATATGCCACCCATCATCAAACTGGTAAACACCTTTTATGATGAATGTGTGAAAGGAAAGCAGACTAAGGTGAGTTTCAAGACAAAAGAACACAACACTTCAAGACCACTTGAACTGGTGCATGCAGATCTATGTGGTCCGACTAGGACAAGAGCTCTTGTCGGTGAAAGATATTTTATGCTCTTCATTGATGACTATTCAAGAATGACATGGGTCACTTTCCTACAAGATGAATCAAAAGCATTTGACAGATTCAAGATCTTTCAAAAGATGGTAGAGGAGGAAAGTGGGTGCAAGCTAAAATGCCTAAGATCAGACTGGGGTAGAGAATTCACATCAAATGAGTTTGAAGATTACTATGAAAGACATGGAATCAGAAGGTAATACTTAGCCCCCAGGACACCATAACAAAATGGTGTGGTAGAAAGGAAGAACAAGACAATCAAGGAGATGGCCAGAACCATGTTAAATGAGGCAAGTTTGTCGGAAATGTATTGGAAGGAAGTGGTTCATACTGCTTCATATACCTTGAACCAAGTTCAACTAAGAACAAAAAACAACTTTATGAGTTGTGGTATGATCGGAAACCATCAGTCAAGTACTTCAAGGTATTTGGAAGCAAGTGTTTTATCAAGAGGGATATGGATGGTTTAGGTAGTTCTGATTCTAGGAGTGATGAAGGGATCTTCCTTGGTTACTCAACAAATAGTAAGGTCTATAAATGCTACAACAAAAGACTAAGAAGAGTCATTAAGAGTGTGCATGTAAGAGTTGATGAGGATATGCATAAAGGAAGACAATCACAAGTGAACCGGTATGTTGATTCTGATGATGAAGGTGAAGAAGCCTAGTCAAACAATGACCTGGAAGAAGCATCCAAAAAGGTCCCTAACCGGTATGTGTGGATAAACCACACAGAAGAGAAGATTTTAGGTAATAAGAGTGACGATGTGAAGACTAGGAGAAGACTTGCTCAGAATGATGAACAAGTCAATTTCTACCTTATGATTGAAGTAGAACCTAAAACATTCAATGAGGCCAGAAAAAGTCATAAATGGATGGATGCCATGGAAGAAGAGTTGTAGTAGATTGAGAAGAGAAAGACTTGGGAATTAGTCCCTAAACCAGAAGACAAGAATATCATTGGCACCAAATGGTTCTATTGGAACAAGATGAATGAAGAAGGTAAAATTGTTAGGCATAAAGCTAGACTTGTGTGCAAGGGTTACTCTCAAGTAGAGGGCATTGATTTTGAAGAAACATTTGCACCGGTAGCTAGATTAGAAGCAATTAGAATGTTTCTAGATTTTTCAGCCTACAAGGGTTATAAGGTATATCAAATGGATGTAAAATTTGCCTTCCTTAATGGAAATTTGGAAGAAGAAGTGTACATGGAGCAACCAGAAGGGTTTCTATTACATGATGATGAAACCTTTGTGTGTCGATTGAAGAAAGCCTTGTATGGTCTAAAGCAGGCTCCTAGAGCATGGTATTCAAGGCTAGATCAGTATCTAAAGGACCAAGGATTCAAAAAGGGGAGTGCTGACAACAATCTATACATCAAAGAAGATGGAAATCTCATGATCATTGTGGTTGTGTATGTAGATGACATCATTTTTGGAGGTAAAAAGGACACTCTTTGCAAATATTTTTCTGATCAGATGCATTCAGAATTTGAGATATCAATGCTTGGAGAATTGACATACTTCCTTGGTTTGTAGATATCATAGCTAGATAAGGGCATCTTTATCTCACAAACCAAGTATTCAAAGGACATGCTAAAGAAGTTTCAAATGGAGGACTGCAAACTGGTGAGTACCCCCATGTTAAACGGAAGCAAATTGAGCAAGAATGATGAATCATCGGTGGTGGATCAGACATTGTATAGATCCATGATGGGCAGCTTATTGTATCTTACTGCTTCTAGATCAGATATAGTGCAGCCAATGTGTATGGTGGCTAGATTTCAAGCAGCACCTAAGTAGTCACCTATGAATGTCGTAAGCAAAAATTTTAGGTACCTACACGGGATGCTTAGTTATGGATTATGGTACCCTAACCAAGGGGAATTCATCTTGGAAGTATATACTGATGTTAATTGGATAGGTTACATTGATGACCAGAAGAGCACAAGTGGTGGTGCATTCTTCCTAGGTGACCAGTTGGTCTCATGGCATAGTAAGAAGCAGGATTAAGTCTCCCTATCAACTACTGAAGTATAATACATTGTTGTTTATACATGCTACTCTCAGGTGCTTTGGATGTTTAGCAAACCCTCAAGGACATACAGGTGGATATCTCTGATCCCATTCCCATTCGGTGTGATAATTCAATGGAAATAAACATATCAAGAACTCGATGATGCATTCAAGGATAAAGCATATAGCCATCAAGTATCATTTTCTTAGAGAGAAGGTTGAAGGACAAGAAGTAAAGATGGAATATGTCCCTACAAGAGAACAAGTGGTAGACATCTTCACCATACCTTTACTGGTAAGCACTTTTGAGTACTTAAGACACAAGTAGGGAGTTGTGTCACCTTCCTCATGCACTTAAGTTTGTAAGGAGATATATGGTTCAGGGGGAGCTCATAATAGTACCTATCTCTCTTGAACCACATGTTGATCATGGGAAAGTTCAGGGTTGTATGTCTTAGTACCGACTATAATCACTAAGAGAAGATTTGACTAAGCGGGAGATAAGTAAGAGTCAAAGGGGGAGAATGAAGTACTCTGAACCTTTTTCATTGTGTCAAAGGGGGAGAAACGTACCAGTGTGAAGACTTGTAGTGAGTTGACATCAATGCCAAAGGGGGAGATTGTTGGCATTGTTGGCATTAGGTTGTCATTGATGTCAACTAGTATGGCATGGTCATCAGTGAGTAAGTAGTGGTGACCGGTATGGGAGAAGTAAGACATTATGATGTCAATCCATATGTGTGTAGAAGACAGAAAGGTATGTTACTGGTACACATGAAATGCATCATCTATTGATAAAGAAGGACCACCAAAAAGGCAAAGCAAGCAAGCAAAAGAAGAACTGAAGGATGGGAACTGGTATACACACAGAAGTTTAATGTTGCCGGTAAATGGAATGAGTAGTTGGACCAAATCATTTGATGGAAGGCCAAGTTGATCCACTGATAGAGAAGAGGTCAGTAGGTATGAAGGCCCATTGGTGAAATTAGGTTAAACTGGTAACGTGAGTTGAACTGGTAGTCAGGCTTGGTTGGTGAAGGATGTCAAATCGAAATAGAAGACTGAAGATGATGCCAACCGACATTGAAAACCAAGCATAGGTGGATGTCGACAAGGATGACAGGTGGAAACCAAGTGGCAAGCACGCAGAGGTCAGTGAAGTACTCATCGACGTAGTAGTTTACAAGTAGGTCGTCTTTTATGAAGAACCCGTAAATCATGGGAGGATGGCAAAATGTTGCGGCTCGAGGAAGACAAGGTAGAAAGATGATTGAACAAGGATTTGATCTTTATACCCATTTGTTGAAGGAAACAACCAAGCCATTAATGGCGTTTGATAGAGAAACACAAAAAAGCATGTTGCAAACATCTAAATATAGAAAATGCATATTGGAAGGCGAGGTTTTGGCAGTGTTGATTGATGACATGCAGATCATTATTCTAGAAATGAAGATCATATCAAATCTAATATGGATCGATTTGGTGAAGGAAAAACCCAACATGACACCGTTTGAATGCTTCTTGTGGTGGGAACTCTAAAAGATAAATATGTCAACTCAAGACTGAAATCAGTTGATGCTAGATGTGAGGTGTGAGAGGAAAGAGAGCCTAAGAAAGAAAGACAATATGTCTAAGAGTTATTTCTCAGAGAGTCAGAGTGTGTGTTAGCAGGTCACCGATGAGAGGGTCTAACTAGTAGAGATAGAGTAACCGATAAACTGTTACAATTTTAACAGTCAAGAAAACCGATAAGGAGTGATTGGTTAGGAAGGCATCCAAGAGTGACAATGTGAAGTGTGAGGCTGAGAGACAGAGAGAGAAGAAAGGCTGGGAGTAACCAGTGAGTAATCAGAGAGTGTAATCTGATAACCGACAGTGTGAGAACTAGTGAAGAAGAGGAGGTTGTTAACCGACAGACATCCGTTGATCAAGTTTTGCAGAATTCATTTGCAACTAAGTGCTTTCATTGCATTAAAATTGTATTGCATTATATGGGTTGGTTCCCTAAATCATTATAATGTGTTGTTTCATTGTGAGGCTGGATTGGAGCAGTAGACTCTAACAACATTTCTCATTGAGGTTTTTCCCATATTGGGTTTTCCTCGTACATCTGGTGTTGTGGGTTATGCATTTGTGTATTTGGCTCTTTTGATATTCACTCTTATCTTACCAGTTTGATTGTTTAGTGTTTAGGTTGATAAACGATATTCCAAGCTTGGTTTAAAAAGAAAAGATTTCAAGAACCACTAATTCACCCCCCTCTCAGTGGTACATTGTGTTCAACAAAAATACCAGGGTGCAATCTGTTTTATGGTTGAGACAGATCAGTGCTTGATGGAGGCAGTAGAACCAAGAATGTCATGGATTCTACCTATGAGATATGAAGTTGAAGAGAAAATATTGGAACTTTATGCACAACACTTGTTAAGTAAACTAGTGGATCCTAATGAGGAGAGATTTGAAAAATACAAAGAAAATAGCTTGAAGCTGCATTAGCAATTTAAGAAACTGGTGATTGAAAAGAAGGTCAGGAAAGAACTTGAAGCCTATGCAAAAAGTATTGGTATTTTGAAGGAGACAATCTAGGAAGCAAGAGAGAGGAACACCCTCTCTAAGGAACAAACTGTTACGGTGGAAAAGAAGGCTAAACTAGAAGCATCTACACCTAAACCAAGTGATGCAGTCACCAGCTAGGAGGGACCTCAAAGAGATTAGTCCAACTGGTCAGCAAGAGTAAACACAATGGAAACATAGGGACATGATGGAGGCAATTCAAAATAGATTGAATTATATCATGAAAACTGATTACAACCAATCGGTAACAACCGAGTTATAGAAATCGACTCACAGGCCTACTAGACATGCTCAAAATATAGAACAGGTCACAACCAAGACCTCAAATCTTAAGATCTATCTTCTATGCTCAATCTAACTTCTTGATTACATTCTCATGCTCTATTACAATGATTTATATGATCCAAGGGGATCCGATCGGCCCAAAATGGGATCAAAACCCAAAGAACAAGACCTAACATGCAAAACCAACAAGGTCGACCTACGCCAAAGAAATTCCTCTGGAAAATCCAAAGGATGAAGTGTAGATCACAGGAAAATGTTGGCCACACACTAAGGAACATCAGAATCAATGCTCAAGTCTCCATAAGCTACAAAAGGGATCTGGTAGATCACTAATCCAAATAGGTCCAGGCAACTAGTAACATAAAACTGTAATGGAAATCGGTAGCGATAACTTGCCAGAAAATTATCCAAATGCTCCAAGGTTTGGGAATAAGGAAGATGATCAAGTCTTCAAGAAAATTCCAACTCTATAGGTTTCGGTGAGCCAAATCCAAGACACATGGAAAGAAATGTTGAAACTACAAATAGAAAGGAAATATTTTTGGTTGATGCAAGTTTGCTACGAACAAGAGATGCTCCTGCATCAGACATCTGGGGTTGTTGAAAAAAGTGAGTCTCACTTTGCTAGGGTCAAAGGAAAACCAAGGCGGTCTATCTATGCTTGAGAAATCCAATATGAATCTTCAATTGGTCTGTCCTTCCACTTCACAAGATACTCCTTATACTGACTGCTCCAGGTACTACGCCCAATCCTACTATCCAAAATGTCTTCAATCTGATTTGGTTCCTTCTTGGGAAACTGTTCCTCCAAGTCTGCAATACCATCCTCACTAAATTATGGTTCATGATACTGGTGAAGATCTACAATATTAAACACAAGTAAAATACTCAGACCATCTGGTAACTCCACTTCATATGCATTCTTAGAATTGAACTTTCTCAAGATCCTATAAGGTCAAAACTTTCTCATCCGCAACTTGTTATAAGTTCCAACCAGGAATCTTTCTTTTCTTAGATACACCACCACTTCATCGCCAACTTCAAATTCTTTATGTCTCCTCTTCTCATCTTCTTTCTCCTTATACTTGTTGTTCATGTTCTCCAGATGTTTCTTAACTTGAATATGTAAGTCCTTCATGTGGTTTGCAAATTCTTATACTTCTAAACTTCTCAGGTCTTCACTACTAATATCTCTCAATTTTGATATACCTCTAGGATGTACTCCGATAACAATCTCAAAAGGTGTTCTTCCAGTACTCCTATTTACTAAATTATTGTAGGCAAATTCTGCTTGTGCAAGAATCAAATCCCAACTTCCAGTTTTATCTCCAACTAAACATCTCAACAAATTTCTCAAGCTCCGGTTAACTACTTATGTTTGTCCATCAATCTGTGGGTGAAAAGTAGAACTGAACTTTAAATCTGTCTTCATCTTCTTCCAGAGTGTTATCCAGAAATAGCCAACAAACTTAGTGTCTATGTCTGAAACTATGCTCTTAGGTAATCCATGCAATCTCACTACTTCCTTGAAAAACAGGTTCGCTACATGTAATGCATCTGATGTCTTCTTACAAGGTATGAAATGAGCCATCTTCGAGAATCTATCCACTACCACAAATACATAATCATTCCCTCTCGGTGTTTTAGGCAATCTAAGTATGAAATCCATGCTTATATCCTCCCAAGGTCTTACCGGTTCTGTTAAAGGTTTATACAATCCCACATTCTGACTACTACCCTTTGCAACTTCACAAACTCTACAAATTTTCACATATTTCCTAACATCCTTATGAATATGGGGCCAAAAGTAATGCTCACTCACCAATGCCACTGTTTTGTTAATACCAAAATGTTTGGCTAATAATCCACTATGTTTCTCCTTTATCAGATTTTCCCTCATAGAACTCTTAGGTATGCACAATTGTATTCCTCTGAATAAAATCCCATCCTGAATGAAGTAATCCAACCACTTGCTTCTATCTATCGTAACCATTTCTCTACATGCTCTCAAAGGTTCTGCAAAATCTGGGTCATCATCATACAAGGTCTTCAATTCCTCAAATCCTAATACAATCACTCTCATCTCTGTTAGCAAATTCCTTCTCCTACTCAATGCATCAACAACTTTGTTTGATTTCCCACTTCTATGCTTCAACACAAAGGTGTAACTCTCCAAAAATTCTACCCATCTCATATGTCTCTGATTCAACTTATTCTAACTTCAAATATTGCAAAGCTTGATGATCCGTATACAACACAAACTCCTTAGGCAATAGGTAATGTCTCCACTTCTTCAAGGCTTGAAATATGGCATAGAATTCTTGATCATACACTGAATATCTCCTCCAGGCATTATTTAATTTCTCATTGAAATAAGCTACTGTTATCCCTTCCTGACTCAAGACTACTCCTATTGTTGTTCCACTTGCATCACAATCCACTTGAAATACTTTATTGAAATCCAGTAAAGCCAACACAAGCTTCTTAGTCACTTTCCATTTCAACAGTTCAAAACTTTTGTTTGCTCTAGTGGTCCACTTGAATACCTTCCGATCTCCCCTCATGGTCTCAATCATAGGGTTACAAACTGAACTGAAATTTCTGATAAACTTCCAGTAAAAACTAGCCAATCCATGAAATGATCTTACCTCCCCAATGATTTTTGGTGTAGGCCACTCAACAATGGATTTCACTTTCTCAGGGTCCATCTTCAAACCATCCTCAGATATCACAAATCCCAAATAGACTAATTCTTCCTTCATGAAAGTACATTTCTTAATATTTATCATCAACTTTTCTTTCCTTAACCTCTACAAAACTTGTCTCAAATGCAACAAATGCTCCTCTTCTATCTTACTGAAAATCAGAATGTCATCCAAATATACAATAACAAAACTACCCAAGAATTTCTTCAATACCTCATTCATCAGGCTCATGAAAGTACTTGGTACATTAGTTAACCCAAAAGACATCACCAACCATTCATACAATCCTTCATTTGTCTTGAATGTTGTCTTCCACTAATATCCAGCTCTGATCTGATGATATCCACTCTTCAAGTCTATCTTTGTAAAGTATTTGGCTCTGCTCAAACAATTTATTATGTCATCCATCCTAGGCAAAGGAAATTGGCATTTCACTATGATCTTGTTTATTGATCTAGAATCAGTGCAAATCCTCCACTCTCCATTCTTCTTAGGTGCTAATAATGTTGCTATTGCACAAGGGCTCAAACTTACTCTGAACAAACCATTTTTTAATAGCTCCTGCACTTGTCTATTCAGCTCTTCATTCTCTACCGGTGTCATCTGGTGTGCAGCTTTGTGAGGCAAACTAGCTCTGGGAACTAGGTCCATGCAATGACTAATACTTCTCACAAGTGGCAATCCATTAGACACATTATCTGAAATGATGTCTTCATATTCTGTTAGCAAATCTTTTATCTCTTCCAGTTGTTCCTCTTCATGCTCTGGATTCTCAGTCTTCTTAGGAACTAAGGCAAAAAACACATTCTCATGTCTCAATCCATCCATGAATTTCCTTCCATCCACCAAATAGATTCTAGCATTCATATAGACTTCACTCTTCAAAGGTTCCTCCAAGGGCAACAAGGTTTGTTTCATCCCATTGGCCACAATAGTGTATGTATTCTTCCTCCCATCATGTATTGCCTATCTATCAAACTACCAAGGTCTACCCAACAGAACATGACAAATATCCATAGGCATAATATCACACAAGACTTCATCATGATATTTCCCAATTTTTAATTTCACCAAACATTGCTCACTTACTAACAACTTATGTTCATCCTGAATCCATACTATCTGATAAGGCTTAGGGTGCTTCAATCTTTCCAAATTCAACTTATTCACCATCTTTTTTGAAACAAGATTATATGAACTACCACTATTAATAAAAACTTTACAACTCTTACCAGATACCTTACATTTGGTCTTGAACAAATTCTTCCTTTGCAAGGGCTCTTCATCTCTCCTGGTATGACACAAAGCTCTCCTCATCATCAACAGTTCTCCATCTTCTAGTTTATTATCTAATTCAGTGGGGTTTTCTTCCACCACTGCTACTCTTCTGGTATTCTCCATCTTCTTGCACTCAAAAGCATGATGTCCTTCTCCTCCACACTTATAAAAAGTTCCTTTAAACACTCTCCTATCTTGTCTTCCAAAATAATCATTCCGGTAGCCATCTGGTTTCTCCTCCGGTAGAAATTTTTATCATCTTTCTGGTATGAATTACCTTCTTTGTTCACTTCTTTGTCTTTGTTATGATCTGTGTAGGTTTCTCTACCTCTAGTATATCCTCTTCTTCCTTGAAATATTCCTCGGGAAAACCTTCCACCCCTGCCTCTCTGCCTCTACTAATATCTTTTGTTTAGCTTCTCTTCTGACTTCAGGGCATACTAGTAAGCCTCTTCAACACTCTGTAATTTGATCAAACTGAGTTCATCTTGTATAGACATCCACAATCCATTCAAATATCTTGCAACTTGTTCAACTTCATCATCAACATGTCCAGATCTAATATTCAACTTGTAAAATGCTTTGGTGTATTCCTTCACACTAGATTCCTTATGTCTCAAATTTGGCAACTTTTAGAATAGATTCACTTGATAATCAGCTGGCATAAATTTTGATTTTAACTTAGCAACCATCAGATCCCATGTCTTGATCTTCTCTTTACCTCTTCTCTGTCTATCAACCTGCAAATGCTCCCACCAAAGAGATGCATGACCTTTCAACCAGGTACATTCATATTTCACCTTCCTTTCTTCTGCAGTGTTTTCAAAATCAAAATATTTCTCCATTTCTGAGATCCAATCCATCAATTCATCTGAATCCAACTTTCCATTGTATTCTGGTGGGGTAAAATGAGGTTTAGTATTTGCCCTACTCAAAACCCTCAAAATTATTTCCTCATTTGGATCAACCACCGATTGGTTTACTTGTTCTATCGAGGCTTCTTCTCCTTTATCTTCACTTACATCTTCAATGTGTTGGCCTTTCTCTGGGCTATTTCCATGGCTTCTAACCGAGCTGCTATTCCTCACAACATTTCCATCACAATAGGGCTTGCATTCCCACGCACTCCATCATTCCTAGTTCCTCTTCATGTCATCTTTACACCAGTCCTCTGTAGCTACAAGTTGGATCCATAGTCTGCCACCCTACAACAAAATTCTTAGGACAATGCAATCTGCCAGAAATGAAAACTTTCTCTGATACCACTTGATGCAGTCACTGGCTAGGAGGGACTTCAAAGAGATTAGTCCAATCAGTTAGCAAGAGGAAACATAATGGAAGCACGGGGACATGATGGAGGCAATGCTAAACAAATTTAATTATATCATGAAAACTGATTACAACCAACCGGTAACAACCGATAACAACCGGGTTACAGAAACCGGTTTGCGGGCCTGCTAAAACATGCTCAAAATATATAATAGGTCATAACCGAGACCTCAAATCTTAACATCTATCTTCTATTCTCAGTCTAACTTTTTGATTACATTCTAATTCTTTATTACAATTATTTATATGATCCAAGGGGATCTAGTCAGCCCAAAAAGGGATCAAAACCCAAAGAACAAGAACTAACATGCAAAACCAACAAGGTGGGCCTCCACCAAAGAAATTCCTCAGGAAAATCAAAAGGATGAAGTGTAAATCATGGGAAAAGGTTGGCCACATGCTAAGGAACATCAGAATCAATGCTCAGGGCTCCGCAAGCTATGGAAGGGATCTGGTAGATCACCAATCCAAATAGGTCCAGGCAACCGGTAATAGAAAACTATCACAAAAAACCGGTAGCGATAACTTGCTGGAAAATGATCCAAATTCTCCAAGTTTTGGGAATAAGGAAGATGATCAAGTCTTGAAGCAAAATCCAACTCCATAGGTTCCGGTGAGACAAATACGGGACACACAGAAAGAAATGCTGAAATTGCAAACAAAAAGAAAAACAAAAAAGAAATATTTTTGGTTGATGGAAGATTGCTATGAACCAGAGATGCTCTTGCATCACCAAGGCAATCAAGAAGTCTTGCTCCTTCTTCCAGTCCTACAAAACTTGCAAGCAAACCTAAATCGTAAGACAAATCATCTAGTGAAGCGGAGAAGAAGAGGAAACAAGTAAGGTTTGTGACTGTAGATGATGAAGAAACCGAGTCAGATGAAGTTGTAAAGGAGATGAAGGCAAAAAAAGGCTAAGGTTGAACCAAAGTTGCAAAGGAGAAGTCATTTGGTGGAACCAAATCCAGTAAGAAATATAAACCATCTAGAATTGATGAGGAAATAAAGAAAGGAAAACTTGAAGTTAAATATCCTACGTCTTTGAATGAGATTGTAAATTTGAAGTAGTAAAGAATGGTAACTTGAAGCCATTATCAGAATGGTATGAAAATTTTGATGAGAATGGTAAAAGAACATTAGATGAAGCCACTGTAGAATATATGAATGTATATAGCAAAGCCCTGATAGAATTAATGTCTGATATTTCTAAGAGTTTGTACAAAGTTTTGGATATGAGAAGAGAGATAGCTAAAGTGAAATAAGAAAGAATAAGAGAATATGTATTAGGTAATCTATGCTCTGTGATCTCTAATGAGTATATTCCTAGAACTCTTAAGTTAACATAGAATGAGTTTCAGAGTAAAACTAGAGTCAATAAAATCATGTTCGGTAACACTGATGAGGTTGTAAAAGAAACAGAGAAAATTTTGACAAAAGTATTACTTGATAATCTATATGAAGTTAATCAGGAAAAAGGACAAGATGAATCTCATCCAGAACCTCAAAACATGCCATCACAGGATAATCTAGAAGCTGAATAGACAATAGATGATACTACTTCCATCCCAAAAATTAAGAAAGCTGAGCAAGTAGAGGTTAATGTGCAAGAAGAAGTTAGAGTTGAGGATGTAGTTGACAAGGGTGAAGAGGATGCAAGAAAAGCAGATGAGGGTAAGGACAATGATGATAATCCTTTGGCTAATGTAGATAACCCTTTAGTTCTTGAGAAGGAAGTAGATAGTGACAAGGAGAAGATAGAGGTCAAACAAGAATCCATTCTAGAAGCAAGAGACACTGCAAAGCCAATAAAGGGAAAGCAAATAATTTGTGCAAGGTCCTATTAACCTCACCTCTCTATCCCCCATCCAAAAGATTCAATTGGCATCATTTTCACAAGCTAAAGCCAGTGAGGATCTCTTGAGGTCTCACACTGAGAAGAGTATGTTGCTAACCTTGGAATCTGGAGTTTTTGAGAAATTAATGCCTTCATTTCAGAAGGATACTTCAGACACCCCATTTGTCTAGTTAAAAAGCTTGATTAACTATGTAGATACACATTTTGAGTCTTTGGAAAAATTTGCTGAGGAGAAGGTCTGAAATGAATTTGATACAAAGAGGCACATGAATTTGACAAAGATGATTGCAAATGATAGTCACATTAGATGCATGTGTAAAGAGTATGCAAGAAGCACTATCCGAAGGTGGAAACTTGTACAAATCATGCTTATCTTTGAAAAGGTTCACTGATGACTTTGGGAAGAAGTCTAAAGAGAATGAGGATGAGCTAGAACACATATCTCAATCGGTTGATCCTCTATCAGTTTCTTTGAGTAATCATGAAGACCAAAGGATATCATTTCTTGAGAAAATCAGAAGCTTGTGTCATGACAAGGATAGAATAACTTGAAGAGTTGGAGAACTTTGGAGTTGCATTACTCCCAATTTGGATGTTATGCTAAGTGCCTTGAAGGATGCTCAAGATTCTCTAGCCAACAGTGATCCGATAGTTCTAAAAACAACAGAGGTGTAAGCTTGTTTATTAGTCTCATAACCATGTTGGAGAGTCTAAAGAAGGGTTTGGATAGCCATCTGGATACATTGAAGAACTATTATGCAAACATCTTCAAATTTCTGTGAGTAAAGACTATGTGTACATATGTAAATAAACATTTTTGGTTTGAATTTTTGGTTTCCGAAACTCTACCTTTCCCATTGATGTCAAAGGGGGAGTATAGAGGAGTGAAAAATTTTGATCTAAAGGGGAGTTTCTAATTCTTTAAGTCTAGTTGATAGATTCTTGTTGCAGTGTACATTATTTTGGCTTTGGTCCAACACTTAGTCATTTTTCACAAATAATTACCATCAATGCCAAAGGGGGAGATTGTTGGCAAGAGACACTACATTGTTGTCCAGATGTTGTCATTAATGGAAACTAGAGTTAGATATTCAATCTATAGTTTATGATTCATTCATACTGAAAGAGAGATTAAGGTACAGTGAGATAGAATAGAATAGAACAGAACATCTAATAATGTACAATAATTTGGTTGGTGGTTCACTTGTGTTGCGTATTTGGTGTTATAGATCTCAGAGAAGTATTGTGGATGTGTAATCTACCTTATTCTAGGTTTATGGCCTCTGATGTTGAGTTTTGAGCCAGTTGGATGATTCGGTATATAGGTTTTTGCTTAGAACAATGTTCATCAACAGTATTGTGTGGATATTCATTGTGTGGATTGCAAGGAGTAATTTTGGTGATTGTGTGCGTGTTCAAGAATTTTAAGCCAATATGTGGGAAGCATTTGGACAATTTGTTTTGTTCTGCATGATTGTTTTGGATCGGATTGATCCGACTTGGGTAACACATTTCATTTATGCGTTATGTGTTTTTGGGCCGACATGAAGAAGACCTAATTTGATGTTGCGGATATAAAAGAGTGATTTATATGATCATTTTTGATATCGATGGTTGTGTGGAAAGTGTGTATGAGCAATTGTGTGCAGTTTCACATGCACAAGTGAAGGATTTGTGCTTTGGTATAATGCAAAATAGAGTAGTGCAAGATAAAGTATTTTGTGCTTAACTAGAACTGTATTTTGGTATTTGTAGATGTTGTTTATTAGTTCATACATTTCAATTATTATTTGTAATCATTTTATAAGGTAGTGAGCCTTCTGGGTTGTAGCCCTTATTGTAAATTGAGCAATGAGCTCTAAGCAGTGTGCTTGAATGCATGTGCATTCCCCTTATGTAATATTTTTATACTTATAACAAAGTATATTAATATTGTGGGTCTTAATCTCACTGTGGTTTTCCCTTAACCAGGTTTTCATGTAAAAATTCTAGTGTTATGGTGTTGTGGATATTTGCTTTGTGTTCATGCTTCTTACTTTTGTTCATTTGCATTAAGTGGTTAAAGAATCAAATTAAGAATGTTAAGTATTGTAGAACACTGATTCACCCCCCCCCCTCTCAGTGTTCCTAATTTCCAATAGGATGAAAATTACAACATTCACATTGCAAACTAGGGCTTCTTTGAGTTCATGGGTAGTTTCTTTTTTGCTTTGCTTTTTCATCATGGAAACCAAGTTTTCAAAAGAATTGAAATGTATGCACACCTTTGATATGTCGCCGAGGAGCCACAAAAAAGAATCTATTTGAAGTATCTAGAGATACAGTGATCAAAAGAGCATGGGAAAGCTTCCTAGACTTCAAAAATTAGTCAAAGAGAAAGTTATTATGAAGAGGTAGTGTTTTTATCCAAATCAGCACCCTACATTGTAAAAAAAAATAGTCCTTTGCATTGTCATATCTTCTTGTTTGCATGCTTAAACAACAATATGAAGATTGAGTATAGTTATATGATGAGTAAAAGACATTCCTAAAAAGATTATTATTACCATCAAAAGCCAATAAGGAAAATATATTATAGCTTGTTTTTCTATTGATAATGATGACAATCCAAAAGGATACTAAACAGTAAAAGAGAAGACCTTTCATGGGATCATTCACAAGGATTAGTGCAAATAGAAAAAGTGTTACTACTTATCAAGTTGCCATTAGTTTTTATATTCAAAGTCATACTATATACTCTAGTCAGTTAGCACTACCGAATCATGTAGTCGGTATAACAGAGAAGATGGTATGCATAGTCTAGTCGGTTACAGAAGAAAGTAGCCACAGAATGCTGTACACACCGAGCTGTCTACCGAGTATCTTTTTATAGCTACTGAGTAGTAAAGATGACACACCAAGTTGATATTCACCAAGTGAAACATGTTACCAGATACATTGAACCTGGACATGCATATGAAATTGTGTTACAAGATCGAGGCACATCTAACCGTCATCACATTGGAAATTGCACTAGAAGATTGTGTATGATTATGAGGTCAATCTAACCAATGAAATATTTTGTTTAGTTATTCATTCGAGAAATCTTGTTTGTAAGATCGAAGCAATGAATTGGATCACCATTTTAAGAGATCTATTTATACAGCATGAGTTAAGTGTATGTATGCATGAAAGAAGACTGTTACAGAGACACAGAGGTCACCAAGAAAGTTTTCAGAGAATAGTCGAAGAACAAAGTAAACAAAAGGGTTTACTGAGTTACTATATGGGTTACCGAGGTATGCTATAAGCAAGGTAATCTATTTTGAGCACATAGAATCTGCTATAACATTTCAGATGTAAAGTTGCAGATATTTGTAATGATTTAATTGTAATATTGTGAAGTTGTAAGAGAAACCTTTAACAGGGTAAAAGACTCCAATCAAGTCTATAAATTGTAAAGCCTCTAACCAGGTGTAGCATTCAGAATAAATGTTGTAAAATCCTTTAGCAAGGTAGATCTAATAGATCTTGTTACTCCTAACAAGGTAAGCTATCAGAAATAGCTAAAATGTAGCTCTAACCGAGCATTCTTTATTATTGCAGTAGTGAAGTTGTGGGTGCCATCCCCACTGCAGTTTTTCTCTCTAACCAATAGTTTATGCGTAACCAAAACATATGTGTTATGGAGTGAATCATGTATGATTGTTATCTATTTGTTTTAACTTTATTTTATGTTACTGCACTATTCTGTTTATGCATAATAGTAAAGTTATTATTCAAGAAAAGTTTTAGAGTACTGATTCACCCCTCCCCTCTTAATACATTAGCTTTCCATATTGGGCTTAACAAAAAGGACAGTCAAAAATAATAAAAGATAGTGCCCCGTTTTGAAGGGATCAGCTTAAATCACACACACTAATCTTATACTTCTAGGCTTAAAAGTGTTAAATACTCAGAGTTGACTGATATTTTATAGGCTTAATATGTTTCTTAATGTATGTTGTCACACTAAGAATACACTTCTAGGTCTAAAAGTGTTAAACAATCAGAGTTGACTAACATCTTCTAGACTTAATATGTTGCTTAGTGTGTGTTGTTTAAGGCTATCCGTTTTGAAGACAGTCAGAAAAATCTACCCATGACAATAGGATAAGTGTTTATGTTGGAAATAAAATGTAAAAAAACAAGAACAATAGTTTTAGCAACCATTCACACTCTGGTGACAAAACAAGGAAACCCTGCTACAATATAGAGTAAAGCCTAGAAAAGATAGTCAAAAAGCAATGTACAACCATTGTTTTAGTGAAAAAAGTAACCACTTGGATGTCACAGAAGAATATAGTCTTCAGAAGGAAAAGATCATGACATTCAATGGACAATGACCATGATACAATGGATTCAAAATATCTTTGTTGCAATACATAGTAAAGAATATACAGGTGGATTAAGTGTTTACCAAAATATCAAAGAACCAGATATACAGTAGACTATATGACTGAGAACACAAAAGAAAGGGGAAGAGTTACTTATTGAGTGTATAGTCCTTAGAGGATAGTAACTAATCAATCTCTATGAATAATAGAAAGCGTGTGACTAATAACAATAAGGGGAAAATAGTAACTACAATCTTAGCACCAAAAAAGGACAATCGTCATAGTGAGGCTATGAGATATCAGAGTAAAGACCAAGGGAATACCTTTGCAAGATCACTGTCACAGTACCTATCAAAGAAGCATGAGAAGTTTATGATAGCAGTAGTAGGGTACTAAAATAATAACAGAGAACTTTTGGGCAGTCACAAGGTCATAAAAACATCTTTATATACTTGAGACCCTTACAAATACATACATTTGAAGAATGGATAAACTCTTGGAAATCAGAATGATAAAGACAAAGAATAAAGGACAGTGGTTTTTTGTGAAGATGAAAGCTTAATGAGAAATATTTCAGAAAAAGGATACAAGGTCATGGCATCTTAAACCAAAGATCATCAAGGCAAGATATATAATGTAGTAAATGACAGTCCATGTAAAAGTTGCAACCTCAATATAAAAAAGAATAGCATGACTATTGAGGTACACTCACAGATAACAATGGCACAAATAGAGCATTGTCGTATCATTCATATAGGAGAAAACAAATTAGTCCTTGAATGAAGATTGCAGTCCATGTGACTATCATAACTTTAACAGAGAAACAAGGGAGACACCAAGGATCAGTTCAAGAGAGAATAGGTGATGCCCAAAATGTACATCAAGTTTGAGTGTTAGATCAAGGCCTGAAAAAGAGGACTTTTGAGACTCCTACAACTGTCAAACATTAGTTAGAATCCACAAATGAGTTAGGTACTACTCAAGACAAATTTTGGAGCAATCATACTTCAGTTATGATTAGTCTGAAGCACCTTTTTGCATGCCTTTTTCTCAAATTCAACCCCAAGCAATAGATCATGCAAAATAGAAGATAAAAGCAAGAAAGAGAAACTAATTTGCAAGAAGTTCATCATTAGTTATTCTCAAGGCTTCTTTTCTATAAGACTTTCCTTCACCTTCTTTTAAGAGTTAGTTCTTTTCTTTCTAGCAACTTGTATTATAGCTCTTGAAGCTCTTTCAAGTTTGAGAACAACATTGTAACTCATTTTATGAGTTTTGTAACAACAACAATTCTTTTACTTTTTAATAAAATAGCAACATCTTCCTTCTCAATACTTTTGTATTAGGTTATGGCTGGATGATTTGATGAATTTCTGTGGTTTATGTTTGAAGTCCACTAATTTGTCTCATTTGATCAGAATTTGATGTAATAAGATACATGGTAGATGCAGGTCTTAGATTGTGTTGATTGATTATAGTGGTTTGAAGCTGTGAAAACCATTTTTGTTTTCCTTCAAGAAAGCATCAGGTTGACACCTTTCTAATGAAATATTTGTTGGCATTCTACACTCTTATCAGAATAGTTGATGTTGTCATTGATGGCAACCATCTAGAAACCTTCTAGCATTCATCTGGTAAGTCACCAGCAGTTACCGGCACCGGCAATAGACATCTACATACACCGGTAGGCACTTCACCGACAACGACAACAATGCATATCGGCACCCCAGCCGACAAGGAATAAACTTTTGTTTATTGTATTTCAATGTAATTATCTTTTGTAAAGTCGACATGGCATATTGTAAAAGACTCAGATATATCTATGAGATCTTATAGGTCATTTAAAAAAATGTATGGATGTATGAAAATTTTGTATAAGGTGATATACTTGACAACGAAGGTTTTGGTAATGAATGAGATTAAATCGATACTGTACCTGGAATAGTTGATGCTGATTTGAAGCAGTACATTGTATTGGATTTCATTATCCACTTTTGTAGTTAGTGTGACTCTTATTGAGCAGTGAGCTCTAGGTAGTTGGCCTTCCTGTATGTGCAGGCCCCTCATTGTAAGTAATATTTATTCATTTGCTAGTGAGTGAATATTGTGGGTCACAAATCCCACCAAGTTTTTTCCCACACTGGGTTTCCTCATTAAATATCTTGTGTTAGGGTGTGTTTTCTATGCTGTCTCTATTATTCCTATTTACTGTATTAATTCTTATTTACCAGTACACTATTTTGGGATGCAAATTTCTTCATAAGGTTAAATATTTTTCTAACCGGTTAGATACTGATTCACCCCCCCACCCCCCCCCCCCCCTCTCAGTATCTTTGGGGCTATCATTAATCCTAACAATTGGTATCAGAGCCTGGTCCTCTATTTTCAAAAGCCTAACAACTTGAGGAAGATTCTAACACTGGTACAGATGGAGAACTAAAGAAAACAATTGGAAGGAGCTCTTGTAGATTATGATGCAGAGAAGTTGAAGAATACCAAACTTGAAGATGATCTAAGGACTACACAAAAATTCATTCAAGGACTTCAGAAGAATCTTACTATAGCTTGAAATAAAAGAAAAGAACTTCATGAGAAGATGCAAAAAGATGATGATGAAAAGGAAACTCTTAGAGAACTTGCAAACAAGTTGAGACAAGAAAATGGTAACATGAAGAATAAAATGCAAGATATGACTATGAGGTTTTGTAAAGACATTGAAGACATGAAGAAGAATGAAGAAGACTTGACTAGGAGACTCAATGATGCTGGAAATGAAAATGATATGTTGAAGACAGATCTGATTCACATGCAACATGATAAAACTGAGATTATGAGACAAAAGGGAATTCTGGAAAATGAGTTGGCTACTGCAAATCAACACAAAGAGAAATTCAAGAAAAGTTTAGAGGAACTTGATGATATGCTGAAAAGTCAAAAACCAAATGGAGATACTAATGGACTTGGATTTGAAGTTGGAGAATGTTCTGGTACTGCAAATAATCATGATCACAATAAACCGGTAAGACAACCTAGTGCTTATAAATTTAATGGGAAATACTTTAACTGTAACAAGTATGGTCATAGAGAAAATCAGTGTAGATCTAGAAACAATTAGAACATTAATGCACCCACCGGTCAATGTTCCAAATGCAACAAAGTTGGTCATAATTCAGAAAACTATAGAATGAATGTGAGATGCTATGTTTATGGAAGATATGGACACTTATCTAATCAATGCAGAACACAAACCAGCATAGGATATGGAAAAGCTATTCAGAGGAATAATGTGACTTGTTATGCTTGTAACAAAATTGGACATATTGCAAAATTCTGTAGAAGTAAGACTTCATCGACAAATAATAAAGGATACAGTTTGAAAGACAAAGAAAAGGTAGATGAGGTAAAGCAAGAATTTTCAAAACAATGGATTAGGAAGACATATCAGAATGTTGATGAGACTATTTCTTCACCAGTAGAACAGAGTAACCCTCCACTACCAGGAGATTCTTCATCCAACTGAGAAGTAACCCTTTGGGGGTATTGTAGCAAATTGAATATCATACAGATTACCCTCAGTCGATGGTGAGAAGATAGATTTCTTCTTTACCGGTAGATGTGTTAAGTTTTCACTTAACCGACGAGCATTTAATGCGGTTGGTAAGAGAAAAAGTCATTATAAATCATCGAATTTCCCTCATTTTTGATTCACCGAGCATTCAAATCAGTAGAGAGCGCAAAAAAGAGCTAAGGCATTCAAGGTGAAGGTGTGAAGCGATTTATTTCAAGCATTCAAATATTTTCAAATAGCTAAAGGTATTTTTCAATTGTTTCTTCTTCTGCTCCCGAGTTTATTGCGAACCCTCCTATTGTGGAAAATGTAAAACATCCTAGGCCCATGTTTAAAATAATTACCAAAGTAGCTAAGCAAGATGATTCCATAGGGGCATTTTCAAAAATTCCTAAAGGTTTGGCATTTGTTGAAGACCCTAAGATATATATACATGGCAACATTGAAGAATTAGGTTATGAGGAATTGTTGAAAATGTTTAGAATGATAATTTGTGATGAAAATGGCATTGTTAAACCTGAACACAAGATTGTGGAGACTTTAGGTTTTGTCAAAATATTGAATATCCCTGAATTTTTGGAAGAAGTAGTGAGAATTGTCCTAAGTAGAGCACATGGAGAATTTCTATGGTTGGATTCTGTCTGCAAAATAACCTGACAAGCAATTAGGGCAGTAACTGGTTTACCCTCAATTGACATCAGACCTGACAAAACAAAGAAAGTTCCTAACAAAAAAGTAATGACCTTAACTAGAGAAACATCAGACAGTAGATCACTAAGAGTGGATGATATCAAAGACATCAATGTGAGATTCAGAAGTATGGTGTTAGTTTACAAGACTACGCATGCAAATAGGCTTAATTTAGTTTCTAGACTTTGCATTAATAGTTCTTATGAAATGGTTAACAACAATGCAATGATAGATATGTGTGAATGGTTGAAAGATGAACTTATTGATAATTTGAAAAAGATTAAAGGAGATAAGAAAGGGACATTTCTCTTTGGTAATCTTTTAGTATGTTTAATGTTGTATTTCACCAAGGAAATCTTGGTATAGGACCGAAAGACTTTGGATATGACATACCGGTAGGAAAAAAATTACAGGAAGCTTTCATCAGCATGGGAACTGCAAAAGACAATGACATAATTGAATACTTTAAAGCTTTTCAAGCTAAAATGAAAACTAGAGAAAGACTACGGTAGAGTGTAGTGGACAAATATGACAAGGAATTCTGTTTTGTTATTAATAAGTATGAGACATGGATGGAAGTTGTACTTCCTAGGATAGTATGGGTAACTGAAATGGGTTATGAGGTAGATGTCAACATTATTGAGACTTATGCAAAATCTTTGTTAGATGCACCGAGAGAACCAACAGAACAAGTTTTTGGTAGTTCTGAAACTATTGAGAGTGGTGTAAAAACAATGAAGCAAAGAAAGAAAAGAGAAAAGTACATTAGGGATGCTTCGAAGAAAGTACTAGAAATCAAATAAAATTTTATGAACTTTACTGGGATAACAGCTAGTGAGCTTGAAGGACTGCAACCGGAGGAACACATTTCACTAGTTGACACATCTTCTAACAGTGAGATACTAGCAGAATTCAAAAGAGTTGAGAGGAAGAGAAAACCTTCACCAGTACCCTCTCCTTCACCCAAAAGAACAAGGACCTTGAGGAAGAAACAATAGGCAGTAAGGGAATCAGATAAGAAACTAACTCCCAAGAAGAAATGGAAACCGATCACATCCTCATTAGATAATTTGTTAAATGAAGTAACTAATGATGGAACTTTTGCTAATGTGAGTAAACTGTACAATTCATTTAATGATTCTGACAAGGAAAGTATTGAGAACATTATTATCTTACACTTGGACATATACAAGAAAGTCTTAATTGAAGTTGTGGATGATTTACCAAATGAACTATATAGAAGATTAGATGCAAAAAGGATTGCAGTGATGGAATTGGATAAGAAACTAAAAATTGAAAAACTTCTAACTGTACATCCAATAAACTCAAAATAGGAAATGGATAATTTGATTTGTGAAGCCAATAGATCCATTTTTGCCTATGGTCACCGACAAGTAAGTTTGATGGCAGGTAGAGTAAATGAGATTGCAAAGGAGACTACTGATAAATGGGATATATTTCTTGTGGAAAAAGAAAAACAAGAGGAATTAAACTGATCAAAGAAAACACTCAAATTATATCAGAAGGATAAGGATAAGGGCAAAGGAAAGATGGGTGGAATTCAAAATATCAAGATTACTAATAATATACTACCACCACCTTTGGATATTGCACTGGTACATACTGATGATCCACCGGTTACTGACACTGAAGGTGTCACACATGATGACACTAATCTTGAATCCGAAATACCTTTTACCATGAATGTGGATACTTAGGAAGTGAATATTGTTGTGGATAAGGACACTATAGAGGTTAAGGATGATAATGTTGATAGTGGCATCATTGCTGAGAAACCGGTAGAGACTGTTGAGGTTGAGATCCCAACCCAAATAGAGCATTCATTACAAACAAAACAATCATTGGATACTAGGAAGAATACTAAAGGTAAAGATGCTGACACAAGGCCACTTGAGACAGAGATACCACCAACTAAGAAACCTACAGAGGCAGAGGTACATATTGAGGTAGAGAAATTGGTAATCACTAAGGCATCCGAACCATCATACAAACCTTTATAGGTTGAAATGCAAACTCAGATTGATCTATTAGAGGTAAACACAAGCAAAATGGTTACAAATGTTGGAAGCACAGAGGTAATAAAGGTAATTGGTCAAACATCCGACACTTCATCAAGTGAATTCAGACCTACTAATGTAACATAGGTGCTCCTAGATTCAATCAAGAAGATAACAAACTATAATGCATTGGCCTACAAGGCAATTGATGACACCTTACCAGTACTGAAGTTGATTTCACCAAATTTTAACACTAATCACATTAAGGATTCTATAGGAAAATCGGACACACTATCAAAATTTATCACTGATAATGTAATAACCATTGACAAGGTGAATGAGGACACCTTCAAAGAGAAAGTTGAAAAGGAGAAGGATAAATTATTTGAAGACACAATAAAGAAGTGCACATAACACATGTATACATTATTACCGAGACTGAACTCTATAATTTTGGAATACAAGGAGCTTTACAGGGAAACATGCAAACCCTATCTTTTGACTAAGGACATAGAAAAGGAGATCAATAAAGTACAGAAAGAAATAGATGACATAGCTGATAACATAATTGGCTCATCCGGCCACATATCAATTATTGAGCAGGAAATAGTAGGTTTTGAGGACAAATTGGAGAAATTTGAGAAAGAGAAGGCAAGGATTAAGTCTAATGCCAGAGAACTCAAATATAAACTTGGTCCTAAGTTGGACAATCTTATCTCTCTGAGAAATGAAATCTCTAGGGCATTACTTCAAGGAGAGCGATCACCGGAAGATAACATGCATCATCTCACTGGAATGATCCAATAGACTGAGGCAACCCTAAATGACAGCAATAGATTCATGCAGAGTCTAAACTTGGTTTTGGCAGACATATTTCAGATTGTAACCAACCGGTTACAAACCTTGAAGTAAAAAATTTTGCACTCATTTGACTATTTATGACATCCTTGGTCATTCATGTCAAAGGGGCAGTAGTGGAGAAAGAAAAATACTTATTTTGAGGAGATCATTTGCTTAGGGGGAGCACATCTTTTTGGTAACTTTTTGGACTTCAGTTTTGGAATAGTTTTTAGATTTTTCTCATGAGTGTTGCCATCAATGCCAAAGGGGGAGATTGTTGGCATTCTACACTCTTATGAGAATAGTTGATGTTGTCATTGATGGCAACCATCTGGCAACCTTCTAGCATTCATTTGGTAAGCCACCAGTAGTTACTAGCACCAGCAATAGACATCTACATACACCGGTAGCGACAACAATGCATACCGGCACCCCAGCCAACAGGGAATAAAATTTGTTGTATTTCAATGTAATTATCTTTTGTAAATACAACATGGCATATTGTAAAAGACTCATATATATCTATGAGATATTATAGGTTGTTTAAAAAAATGTATGGATGTATGAAAATTTTGTATAAGGTGATATAGTTGACAATGAAGGTTTTGGTAATGGAATGAGCTTAAACCGGTACTGAACCTGGCGTAGTTGATGCTGATTTGAAGTAGTACATTTTATTGGATTTCATAATCCACTTTTGTTGTTAGTGTGACTCTTATTGAGTAGTGAGCTCTAGGCAGTTGGCCTTCCTGCATGTGCAGGCCCCTCATTGTAAGTAATATTTATTCATTGGCCAGTGAGTGAATATTGTGGGTCAGAAATGCCACCGAGGTTTTTCCCACACCGGGTTTCCTAGGTTTCCTCATTAAATATCTTGTGTTATGGTGTGTTTTCTATGTTGTCTTTATTGTTCCTATTTACTGTATTAATTCTTATTTATCGGTACACTATTTTGGGATGCAAAGTTCTTAATAAGGTTAAATATTTTGCTAACTGGTTAGATACTAATTCACACCCCCCCCTCTCAGTATCTTTGGGACTGTCATTAATCCTAACAATATTCATGCATAACATGTTTAGTTGAGTTGTAAGAGATTCATATCTATTTGGTTGAAATTTTTTGTGAGTTAAAAGGTTGCAAATCTCAACTAGATTGTGGTGCATCACCTCCTAGGATAGGTTTCAATTCAAACGATAGATCTCTATCCCTTTGCCCATTAAATTCAAGTTAGTTTTAGGCAATTCATCAAGGGAACCATACCTCTCTAGAGATTGATCCTCAAGATAGGCAACCCACAGGCCTGAGGATCATTTTATGTTGCATGCGATTGTTGAGCTCCCAACTTAGCATTTAGGGTGCAATCCTTTGTGACAACAATTTTTAGCATGCTTGGTGGGACCATTAGAGCTATCTCAGCTCATACAATTTCATCTTTGTTGTTGTTTTGGTGTGAGCAATAGTGATTCCAACCTTTAGAGGTGACAAATATTATACTTGGTGACTTAATTTCTCTAATTTGAAGTAGATCTAATGAATTTAGCATATGAGAAGGATCCAAATGAGATCAAGCTCAAGAAACACAAGGTCCGATTTGACTTCTTTTGATTATTTATAGCTTTCATCGCCTAAAACGAAACGGAGATTAGCTAGAAGAGATCTAGATCCTTCTCCATCAAGGAGGACACAATCTACCTCTCCTAATCTTAGGTCTTTAACCTTAGTTGCTTCAATCTCAATACACAGTAGCTCAAATCAACTAGTAAGTCCTCCAAGAAATCCACTAGTAAATCCAATGGCTCATAATCAACCAAGAGTCTAGCCTTTTGTGCCTTTTAATCAAGGCAACCCTTTGAATCTTGCACAACATGATGATATACTTGTAGTAGCCCTCAAAAGATTTCCCTTCTTTACTTGAAAAGATCATATCACACCTATTGAACATATCAGATATATAGCCTCTTTGTGTGGAGTCCACAATATCACACAATAAAATGTTGCAGTGAGGTTGCTTGCAGACTCCTTTAAGGGGAAAGCACTTCAATGGTTTAGAGGCTTGTTTATGAGATCTATTAATAGTTGGGATCAATTGGGTGATCCTCTTTGCAAACACTTCGAAGATAAATCAAATCATCTATCATTGGTAAAACAACTTAATACCATAAAGAGATCTCCTCGTGGGTACATGACGGATTTCAACTTTTGTTTCCAAAAGACTTGGAACATAATACCTATTACAATAAGACCCTGATCTCCTAAAATTGTTTCCTTATATTATCTCAAAGCTTTTAATAGAGATTACTCATTTATGATTCAATCCATGGGTGCTACAACCTTACCACAAGCCTTTGATATTGTTATTAGAGATGAAAATAGCTTGATACAAGCTAGTAAAATAGCGCCAAGGCCCCCAATGCCCATTTTTCCAGAAATACAACCATCTATCCCATTGTAAGTACCTCTTATAGCTATTGTCCCTGTTGTTCTAGCACTAAGTTATCAGGCTACACCCCAAGAGAAAGTTATCCCTGATCAATCCCAAGATCTACCAGAGATAAAAAAACTTTTAAGACTTTGGGTAATGATGTAGTGAATATCAAGAAGAAAGTAGACCAAAATACTAAACCTTATCAAGCCCCATATCAGCCTAATAGGCAACCCTATCAAGTTGATCCTCATAATCAAAGGAGAAATTATAATGCAAGACCTGCTTAGCCATACAATCCTAATGTTGCTATCTCTTCAAAAGAGATTGTACTTATGAAAAATAACATGGCATAAGATTGTGATTGGTGTTATCCATGTAACCAACCACACAACCAAGCCACCTATTCTAATGAAATACAAGCTTAGGCTCTTATGGTTCAATATAATGCTATTTATTTTCAAGAAGTAGGACATGATACTAATGATAAACAGTGTAATCTTGATATTTCCTTAATGAATTAGCAAAGAGAAGAATTTTGTGGGGTTAATCATCCACAAGGACAAAATTAGTCCTATACAATTATAGCAGCCAACACAAGGTCAAAAAAGAGGGCTATAGACATGGGACAACAAGCTAATAAGAGTAAACAACAACCCAATAAAAGCCAACAGTAGGTTGATAAAGGAAAAATCGGGCTTCTACAAGCCAACAAATGAACAAAGGGTCTCTACCTACTCAGAATGTTGAAATTTTGCCAAGAGGGCAAGTTGTAGCAAGCAAAGATTAGCCTAAATCTCAACCATAGCCATTAAAAATGCAATCAGATGTTGTTGTTCCTAAAGGATAAAAAAATGTTAGTGCTCCTATTTTCAACATTGTTGATTCTATGAAGAAAGCTACTATTATTATGTCAATGTTAGATTCTTTGCATATCCATGGATAAATAAACTTGTTGAAAGATGCCTTAGCTAGGATGTCATTGTTAAATTAGCCTCCTAAAGATCAGCCCAAAGTTGTGCTTACAAATGATGCCCAAACCAAGAGTGAACAACCATCCCAATGTGTTAAACCTCCTCCATTTTATGTGACCTTGATTATTGGCAAGCACCTAGTCCATAATTGTATGATTTACTCATGAGAAATAAACTTAGTGATGCCCAAACAATTAGGTGATAAGATTGGTTTGTCCTACGAACCTATTTCCAAAGGATTTGTCTAGTTAGATGGAAGAGTAGTGAGCACGATTGGTGTGATTAGAAATCTTGGTCTTACTTTGCATGCATACCCAAATTTTGTAATCCCACAAGATATTCATGTTATAGACCTACCACCATTCTTTTCCATATGCCTTACTAGAAATTTCACTACAAATTTGGGAGGATAGATTTCTTCAGATTGGTCACATATGTTTTTCAGAACAAGGTATGGCACCAAGGTGACCATAAAATCAGAACCATTGGCCAACGATCATATTGAACCTTATACTCTAACCCCATAAATGCTAATATTTTCATCCATGATCATGAAAAATAACCTATTCTCCAAGATCCAAATACATCCATAGAAGGTATACTTGATCTAGTTTTGGATGAGTGGGCAGTTGAGAATCATGAGATAGACCCTTCTAGTCACATGGATGAAGTAGGCCTAGGTATTTATATGATTCATGAACAAGATGTTGTTGTACCAAAACTAATAAAAGATTAAAAATAATAGTGTGAGAAACATTCTAATGAGATTTGGTATTTGTATTATGATGGTTCTAGAAGAAAAGTGGGTATAGGTGGTTGTGCAATGCTTATTTCTCCACATGGTGATAAATTCTACTCAGCTATGAGGTTTGCTTTTAGTTGCACTAATAATACAAAAAAGTATGAAGCACTTCTACATGGTCTTGAATGGGCAAGGAAAAATAAAATCAAGTACTTAAGAAATACCAATGTAACAAAAAATGAGTTGCTCAAGTTGTATAAGCATAGGATTTGGGACTTTATTGAAGAATTTAATGCTTTTAACTTGTTTCCCATTGCAAGAAATTAGAATAAGGAAACTGGGTTGGCTGCCTTAGGTGCACACTTTGATATTTCAAGTGAAGTGAAAAATGTTGAAGTACAAGAGTACTTAAAAGTGGTTGTAAGGCCATTGGTACCTAATAATATTGTCAATTGGCAAGTGTTGGATAATGATGAACAAACTTTTAATTTTCTTATTGAAGAGGATGAGTTTTCTAATGAAAACCAATGCGAATTGCAGTAGCAGTATGATAATCAGATTCTACAATTAAAGTCAAACAAATAGCCAAAGGGGTTAGCGACTTTGGAGTCAATTTTCAACACCAATGATCAATTGAGAAGAGATAAGACTAGCATGACAGTGAAACAAGATCACTATTAGCCCATTGAAATTTTTAAAGACAAGCTCCTAAAACTTGGCAAGGTATGTAAGTTAAGGAAGAAAGAATGTTTTTGTTTTACTTTGCCAGAAAATTTCTGATGTGATTTTTTGGGAATATGGAGATTAGAAATTTTTTAACCTTGACTGAGCACAACATACCATAAAGCTGGAACCCAATGCAAAACTAGTAAGATAAAGGCAAAGATCTTTGATTCCCAAAATGGTGTTGGCATATGTGCAAAGCTTGATGACATGATGATATTGTATGTTGTCATTGATGTCAATATGCTAAAGTATGAATCAGTATATTGTAGTAAGCAAACTGGCAAGAGAACCGGTACATGTGAAAAAGTGAAGCGGTATGTTGGAATGAGAACTGGTATATGGGAAGTTTTGTATCGGGGTTTCATTTGGCATGACTACCGGTTGGTAGTCACAGCTTCAGGGTTTCTAGTTGATGCATTCCAAGCCTGTGTGGTTCAACCGATGACGTCTTGTGATGAGTTAGCATTGTAATGAAGATTAGATCATGTTGCCACGTCAGCCTTGTGCACGTGAAGGATTTCCTTGAGGATCTTGCATGAAGAAGATTGATCCTATCTACCTCGAGAATGTGCGAAGTCTCTATAAATAGTGGAGAGTGCATGATGGGTTATCAGCTTCCAGAAGCGGCAAAGAATGAACGTTGGAGAATATCTTGAGATATGTTCAAAACTGTTGTATTCAATGCAGTGTGATTAACAGTTAGGATTGAACCGATTGAATTGTTAAACCTAAATGTTTAGGGTTTAGGGTTTATGCTACCGACCTATATGTTTCCTATAAGGTCGATGATGTCTTTCATTTTGAGGTTGTTGGCAAATGTTATGTGTGTATCCAAGTGAAGAGATACTTGATTCTTGCCAGACCAGAGGAGTGTGTTGATACTTGTAGAGTGTGATTGCAGAAGCAAAGGAGCTAAAGAGGATTTGCCTTGGCATTATGTGTTGTTATCAGATCAGTGTATTACCTGTTGACTTCTAACCATTTCAGCAGTTGTAAAATCCCTTAACCGGGTAGCTTTAATAGGCTTTTTTGTAAATCCTTTAACAGGGTGACTCAATTCAATGAGTTCTTCAAATCCTCTTGCGAGGTAACCTTTAACAGGGTTCTAACCTTTAACCAGGTATTTAGCCATCCCTTAACTGGGTGATCCCTAGCAGGATCGGTTCCTAGCAGAACCTATTGTAAAAGTCTTTAACTGGACTAGGCTCCTAACAGAGTGGACTTCAAAAGAATTCAAAGAATAGCTTGTCGGCATTCATCCCCACCATGGTTTTCCCTAGTTGGGTTTCCACGTGAAAAATCAATGTGTCATGTGTGATGCTTTTCATGTGATGCTTTAATATTTTCTGCCAAGTGGTAAAGCATGTTGAACCAACAATCATTATATTTCTGATGATATATTACTTGTTTATGCATACGGGTGAAGTGGAAATGAGGTATTAGATTGTGTGGAGATCTAAGCATTGCCAGTTTATGTCTTTCACATTCTCACTGTGTTTTACCAGTAGTGCCTTGATTTAGACCGGTGTTACTGTTTACCAGTTAAGTGCAGTCTTTGCAGTCAAACTAGTTCAGGGAAAGTTTTTTTTGTCTCTACTGATTCACCCCCCCTCTCAGTACCGGTTTGGTACTAAATGTTCATCATTATTCTTCAGATGGAACATCTCATGAAAGTGGAGTTAAGGAAGTTGATCCAAGGAAACAATATTTTTCTCATTAAGCACACATCTTGGGTTTCTAATTTAGTACTTGTGAGGAAAAGGAATGGAGAAATCAGATTGTGTGTGGATTTTAGAGACCTTAATAGAGATTTTATGAAGGGTCACTATCCACTTCCCTCAATGGAATTAATCTTGCAAGTTGTTTCAGGTTCTGACAAGTTTTCATTGTTAGATGGTTATTCAGGGTATAATCAAATTTTGGTAAAGGAAGAAGACCAATACAAGACAACCTTTACCACCAAATGGGTAACCATGGCCTACAGGAAGATGCCATTTGGATTGTCAAATGCTAGTGCAACTTTCCAAAGATCCATGGATGTGGCCTTTCAAGGTCTCATGAACAAGTTTGTATTGGTTTACCTTTGATGATATTACTATTTTTCCAAAGAATGCAATTGATCATTTTGAGTGCTTGAGGAAAATCTTTGAAAGATACAAAGAATATGGTGTATCACTCAATCCAAAGAAGTTTATCTTTGTTGTCCATGAAGGTAAATTTATTGGTCATATAATTTCAAAGCATGGTAAAACCATTGTTGGCAGTGGGCCAACGTCCCTCGCGAGGATTTATGGCATGGTTTAATAACCTCCTGTGAATTCTATAAGTCTAGTGGTTGTATCGGGCATTGATATGTTGATATTTTGGTTCAACGACAACCCTAGTTTGTAACAAGTGGTATCAGAGATTGCTCACAGGTTTGAATCACACAGGCCGTAGTGAGTGACGTTGGGAGGGAGATTTTTGGTAGTGGGCCAGTGTCCCTCATGGGGATTCATTACATGTTTAACAACCTCTTGTGGATTCTATAAGTCTAGTAGTTGTATCAGGCATTGACAAGTCGATCTTTTGCTGTAACGACAACCCTAGCTTGTAACAACCATAGATCCATAAAGAGTAAGTGCAATCTTGGCCTTACTTTTACTTTCTCATAAGAAAGTCTTACAAAGATTTCTAGGTAGAATAAATTTTCTTAGAAGGTTCATTCATAACATTCCATCACTCTTTAAGCCTATCACAACTATGCTAGAAAAGGATGTAGGTTTCAGCTAGTCAAAAGAAGCCACAAGAAGTTTTGAAGAGACCAAACAAACCATAGCAATTGCACCTACTATTGTAAATCCAAATTTTGATAAATATTTATGTTGACCTTTTTAATGTCAACCCTAGCCTGAAAAATATCCGCTCTGAGACATCTTGCTGGCTAGGAGAACCCTGTTAAAACCCTCTTTGACCCCTTAAACCCTAAACCCTAAATTATTTTGGCTTTTTAATCCTTTCAGGGTCTAATTTTCTATTTTGATGTTGGCCACTCCAGCTAGTCAAATCACTTAAGATCCACATACTGGAGGGTCACGGTCCATGGCAGGGCCAGTTTCTTCTTTTCCCCCTATTGGTTGGTGGGGTCCTTGGCCCATTTTTGGGATGGCTTTCAAAGGCCGACAAAGATATTTCTAAGGGAGTTGTCTTAGCGAACCCCAGGTTTTGTCGGCAAGACCATGGATTAGTCTCGGTGAACTCCCTTTTTCAGCCAGACCTTCACAGACCGACAAAGCACAAAATACATCTTGGTAAAAGGCCATGTCTTGCCAAAAGGGCCAAATGATGTGGAGGGTCCCACATGATACATCATCCCAGATGGACCAATTGGTCATTGCCAAGTGATCTTGGCAAACACTTGGATCAGTGGGTCCCGAGCAGCAAGGTCTTTTCGGCTAGACTTTCACGCAATGACAAAATGATTTTTCATCTTGGAAAAAGGGTTTCTCTTGTTGAAATCTCGTTGATGACTTGGTGGGTCCAACCTGACACATGGCTCATCTATAGCCATGGATTTTCACTTAAACACCATTCGACAGTTGTGTTTTAAACCTTTGTTGGACTTTTAGGCGACTATGTGGCGATATCGTGCGCGTCCATCTTCATGCACCTTCTAGGATTGAATGATCATTATTCAAATCTCTTGGAGCCATCAGAATTTAAACCTCTGTAGAGAGTGGTTGTCAACCCAATTTTTGAAGACCCTTTCCAGGCTTAGTCGCTGCCTGATTTCCAATCAAATTTTCATCCAACCACCAGGGGATTTTGCCATTACTCCAAACATGACCCTATAGTTCATTTCCATACATCACCCATGCTCTTTCAATGCATTTAGAATACTTTTGTACTCTGTCATGCCACCATGATACACTCAGACACAAGGATTTCTTTATTTGCAGAGATTTTTGCTTCTTCCCAATAGAGGAGGATATTTTTCAAATTGTAATACACACAATTAGATCAATCTTTTGATTTGATCTTTCTCTCTGATATGTTGTAACCTAACCCTATGTAGGGTTAGGGTTTTTAACTACAATCCAGCCCAAGTTATGCCTAAACTCAAAGACAATTTTGTAACCTATTTTTTAGGATCTTCTCCTCTTTTCTCCTGCAGAAATTCATGTTTGCTTTCTTTTGCATCTGTAAACTTTGTCTTTCCTTGCATTAATAAAATTGAAATATCTTGCCTTCTTTCAGTCTAAACGGTTTGTGAAAGGTGTTACCTTGTAGTTTGGGTGCATTCTAATTTTTTTCCTTAGCATAGGTGATTGTGTTGATCCCTTGTAGATATCATTTGTGGATTGAATCAGTTCTTCTTGCCATCTTTCTAGAATTCCAACCTTCACTCACACTTAGGGTGCTAGTTAGAATAGAAATTTGTGCATCTCTGGGTGGTTTTCTTGATGTTTTGTGCAGTTATAGGTAGGGAAGATCACAATTCCATCTTGGTGAAAACCTTTTTCCTCTTTCATGCATTCCTTCTTTCTCCCTTTTTTCTCTCAAAATCACTAGATTAGATTCTATCTTTGTTGGGTTAGTCCAACACTTCCAGCTAGATTGATAAGGAAGTCGACCTTTTCCGGAGACTCAACCTCACTTTTTTCAAGTCCCACACTTGGAGGTTGTTTCAATATGTCACAGGGTTCATGATCAAGATTGTTCATCAGGCGGGTACAATTTTGTGACAACAATTTCATACTTTATGCACTTGGTAGTATTGATACAATCTTAGCTATGTTGGTATAGCCGGATGATGAAGGAATAGAACAAGCAATCGCCTTTTTTAGTCAATTCTTGTAAGGGTGTGAGCAAAGGTACACATTTGTTAAAAAACATGTTTTAGCTATCATAAGAAGTCTTAAGAAATTCAAAAATTTGCTTTCAAATAACAAGATAAATCTTATGGTTGCTCACCCAAGCATTAAAGAATTTTTTTTGAGTAAGGATCTAAATGAAAAAAGGGTTGGTTGGATCACCAAAGTAATGGAATATAACATAGAAATAAAGGTTACCAAGCTGGCAAGAGGTAAGTGATTGTGTGAATAGCTAGCTAGAAATTAGGTGAACAATAGAAAAGTGAAAGAGGAGGCTATCCTTTTTCTAGATGATGAAAACCAAGATGCTGAAGCAGCCCCTCCTTCAAGTTGGATACAAGATATGATGCATTATCTTGAAACTGGTAAGTGTCCACAAGTTCTAAATAATGCAAAATGAAGGTATTTTAGACTTCAAGCAATTCCTTATGTTATTTTGGATGGAGTTTTGTATAGAAATAACTTTCATGGAATTTTGTTAAGATGCATTGAAGCTGATCAAATTGACAAAGTTCTTGAAGAATTTCATGATGGGACAGTCGGTGGCCATTTTGTGCCACGAACTACAACTCTTAAGATCATGAGAACTAGCTATTATTGGCCTAATTTATACAAGGACACATATGCTTGGGTAAGGAAATGCAAACAATGTTCTTTGTTTGTAGAAAAATAAAAGTTAGCAACCCTACCATTGCATCGAATTCAAGTGGGTTCTTGACTTCATTGGACCCATAAATCCACCTTTCAGTTAAGGACATAAGTGGATATTAACAGTCACTGATTATTTCACCAAATGGACAATGGCAATAGCTTTGAAAGAGGCAAATGAAAGTGTTGCCCTAAACTTCTATGAAGATATTGTAGCAAGGATTGGTACTCTGGAATCCATTATTTCTGATAATGCTTTGGCTTTCGTTGGCATGAGAGTAACTAAATGAGCTATTAAAAATGATATATTTTTTATCTCTTCATCCAACTACTATCCTAAAGGTGATGGACAAGTTGAGTCTACTAACAAAAAATTGATTGGGATCATCAAAATAACAATAGAAGATAATCAGAGGACTTGACATAGTAAGCTGAAATTAGCCCAATGGGCTGATAGAGTTACTCTTAAAATATCTATAAGTAATTCTCCTTATGTTTGTGTTTATGGTAAAGAGGCAAGGTTGCCTTTTTCAATAGAGCTTCCAACTCTAAATCTGATTAAAGAGATGGAAATAATTGAATAAGAACCAATGGAAATCAGATTGGTTGAGTTAATGGAGTTGGGAAAAACAAGAAGGCAAGCACTTCAAAGTTTGGAGTATCATCAAGCATAGATGAAGAGGATCATTGACAAGAAGGTAGTCCCAAGAAGTTTCAATAAAGGAGATCTAGTCCTTAAACGGGATGAGCTAAAAAGTACACCTAGAAAGAAAGAAAAAAGTTTGATGTTATGTGGTCCATTTGTGATCATAGCTTGCAAGCCACACAATGTTTCCCAGCTATCCAATCTTGAAGGAGAAGAGCTTTCAATCCTAGTCAATGGGATTCATCTCAAGTTGTGTTTTTGAGGTGATGGTCTAATTTGTACATAGTAGAATAGGATTTCTCATTTCAATAAGTGTTGATGCACATTGTTTTCTGAGTTTTTTTTACATCTAAGTGTTGAGGCACATGCTTTGTTTCACTTTATTACCCTTCCCTGAGGGTTGGTTGCACAAGTTTTAGTTTGGTCTTCAGGTAGTTAGTATTGTTCAATGTTTCTAATAGCTGAGTTAAGGTCTGATCTAAGCTTCCCAAGCCTACATATCGACTCCTATGACAAATGGATGCAAAAGGCTACTGCTTCTTCATGTTTATCAAGCAAACACCCCTAAGAGGTCACCAAAATGTTACTATTTTTCGCCTTCAGGTTTGAAAGCTTCAAATAACCTTGTAATTAATCCTAGGTCTTCTTTTAAAATGTCCCAAGAGTTTCAAATTTGAAATGAGCTAAAATATGAAATCAAATGTCTTTGATTTAATAAGAAGAATATTGTAAATATTTAGATTCCATCTTTTATGGTAAAAGATTTTCCAATTTAAAATAAAAAGATCACGTATTCTCAAGTTGAAAAAAGGGAAAAGTCAAGTTTTTTATGCAGTAAATGGAGGGAAGATCAAACACAAATCTTAAGCTTGACGTGGCAAGTTAGGGTTTATGCAAATAAACTTCAGTTGTGTTGCAATAAGGATCATATTTTT
Source organism: Cryptomeria japonica (assembly GCF_030272615.1). Lineage (NCBI taxonomy): Eukaryota > Viridiplantae > Streptophyta > Pinopsida > Cupressales > Cupressaceae > Cryptomeria > Cryptomeria japonica. Next base: position 774,109,686 of record NC_081409.1, on the reverse strand, counting down.
GCAAGTTCCTACCTCACAAACTCAAAAAGGGTGTTTAAGATCTCTTATTATCTCTTAGGTACAATTTGGAAGCCAGCTCTTGTCAAGAGAATTCAATCATTTTTTAGTTTGAAAGGGGAAACATGCTTGTTTAATGCCCTTATCAAACCTTCAAAGAGTTATGAGAAGTTTCAAAGGTTTATAATGTTCATGAGATTAGGAGAGATGGATGTTGAGACCACTAAATCATGCATACAAACCTTTAAGCATGCAAAGGTTCGCATGTAAAGAGGGGGTTTCTAAGGCTTCATGCAGCATTGAAAATGTTCAAGCATTAAGTCAAAGACCCAGAGAGAGGTAGGTTTTTGAAAATCCTGATGAAATAAATCTGATTTTGGACAAACAACTAAGAGGGGGGGTGAATTATTTGTCTCAAAAACTTACAAAAATTAATCTTCTTCTCAGATATGATAACTAAGCATGAAAGCATAAATCAACAACACATCAAGAACACACATAACACCAAGATTTTGATGTTGAAAACCCAATCAAGGGAAAAACCATGGAGGGAACCTACCCACAATATGATGATACTTTGTTAGAAGCATATGAAATATTACAATGGGGAATGCACATGCATTCAGGAACACTTCCTAGAGCTCACTTCTAAAAAACAACAAGGGCTACAACCCAGAGAAGACTCACTATCTTACAAACAAATTTGGATCACATCCAGAAGATCATGAACTAGAGAATAACATCTCCTAATGCCTAGTTATAGTTCTAGTTAAGAACAACATTCTTCTCTCACACTTCTTCTCTACCTCCAAAATATGTATACATTCAGTTCACATACATACTCCTTCACACATCTTGCACAATCAATTACAAAGATATTACATTTATCTATACATGGCATCAACCTTGTGAAGATCATCAAGGTCGGCTCAACACTCACCACCTAATCACAAAAATATAATCACACATGCTACAATAACAAATGTGGACCATGTAATGTCGGTTAAGACATGGCACAGACCCAAATCAGTCATCTCAAACATGCTACACCTCCAAGAATTATTCCTTGAAGATTTGTAACACGCTACAAGCATCTGGTCAGCCACAAATATGAAGAACACCAACACACTAGAGAAAATAATCAATTATGAATTCAACGATCAATGTGGACCACCAACACAAAAGGAAAATGATCTAGAAACACCCACGAGCATCATGAATTACCGTCGTAACATCCGCACCAACTCAGATTACTAGAATCACAAGATCATCATAACAAACTTCAAGAACACTAACTACAATGACTATCAACCTTGAAAAATAACTTGCAGAGCTCCAAACCACAAACCACTTGAATTAAGGATACACGTCAATGTTCCAAACAATCCACTAGATCCAAAGATCAAGATATTATAATGTGAAGCAATGCATATCAAAATATTGACACTCTGCCACCACTAAACAACTGATAAACAAGCCACAAAACAAATATCAATAACTCAATCAAATCTTCATGTGAACCTCTAAAAATTGCATTGAATCAACTATACACAATCCTCTACAAACCCTTTAATCCACAAACTCTAATCATCAACATGCTGAACAAACCAACTCACTGAACTCACTACATCACTAATATGGATAGATAAATATGTTGACATCAATGACAACACATATCTCAGATATCACTCAAGCACATATTTGCAGCATACTATCAACAATCTCTCGATACATCCAACAATATCCCCCTTTGGCATTGATGGCAACATATGATGTGAAAAACATTCAATGACAAAGAAATCAATAACTCTCTCAAATTACTCTCTCCCCCTTTGACATCAATGACAAAGGCACATATTTGCACCACAAAAATAACTCTCAAAACTAACTCACTGACTACTCCCCCTGAGTAGTAGCCTCCACTCATCAATCCAGACCACAAGATATGACCGTGAAATGCACCAGACTGATGCATACCAATGCACCTTAGTTTTGATCAGGAGGGGAAATCACCCTAACTTCCCTTTGAGGTACTCAGGTATCTTTAGGCAAAGGCTTCATGAAAATATCTGCAATATGTTCCTTTGAAGGCACATACTCCAATCTGAATTCCTTCTCATTTACCTTGTCTCTCAAAAAGTAAAACTTGATTGATATATGCTTAGTCCTCGATTACAACACGAGATTCTTAGAGAATGTTAATTGCACTTGAATTGTCACAATAGATAGCAATAGGCTCATCATACACCACTCCGATATCTTTTAACATCTACTTCATCCAAATTACCAAAGTACAATTATTAGCAACAATAATATATTTTGCCTTTGCACTAGATAGAGAAATAGAATTCTTCTTTTTGCTCAACCAAGAAACCAACCTTTTTCCCAATAAAAATGCACCACCACTAGTACTCTTTTGGTCATCCACATCTCTTTCCCAATCAACATTAGTAAAAGAACTAAAAGTAAAATCATCATCTTTAGGATACCATAAACCAAAATCAATAGTTCCCTTTAAATATCTAAAGATTATTTTAGCAGCTACAACATGAGATTCCTTAGGATCAGCTTGAAATCTAGCAACAAGACAAACAAAATTCATGATATCCGATCTAGTCTGAGTCAAATATAACAATCCACCAATCATAGATCTGTATCTGGTCTAATTTTCTTTAGGAGAATCATCATCCTTAGTTAGCTTACATCTGGTCACCATAGGAGTACCAACTGGCTTTGTATCTTCTAAACCAACTTCTTCAACAACTCTTTCACATACTTGGACTGAGATATAAAAAACCCCTTTTCTGATTGTGTAATTTGCAATCCCAAAAAGAATTTCATCTCTCCAATCAGACATTTCAAATGCATTCTACATTTCATTAGCAAACTCTTTGCACAAACTATCATTTCTTCCAAAAATGATATCATCAACAAAAACTTGAACAATCAAAATGTTATCATAATCAACCTTGAAATACAAATTACTATCAGCAATACCTTTGTTAAATCCAAGGTTTAACAAATACTTATCCAATCTGGCATACCATTCTCTTTGCACTTGCTTCAATCCATACAATGCTTTCTTCAATCGACACACCATATCTCCTTGATTAGTCAATAGAAATCCTTCTGGTTGCTCTATGTACACCTCTTCTTCCAATTCACCATTTAGGAATGTTGACTTCACATCCATCTAATATACTTTGAAATCCTTATAAGCAACATAAGAAAGAAATAATCTCACGGCTTTAATTCTTTCCACTAGAGCAAAAGTCTCTTCAGAATCAATTCCTTTGATTTGAGAATATCCTTTGCAAACAAGTCTTGCTTTGTTCCTAACAACTTCACCTTTCTCATTCAATTTGTTCTGAAAGACCCATTTAGTTTCAATTACATTTTTGTCCTTAGGTCTTGGAACAAGAATCCATGTATTGTTCTTCTCAATCTACAACAATTCTTCTTCCATCGCTTTTACCTAATGTTCATCTTTACATGCTTCATTCACATCTTTAGGTTCTATCTTTGAAATCAAACAATACTCAACTTGATCTTCTGCAATTATTCTTCTTGTCTAAACACCTTTATTCATATCTCCTATAATCTGATTTTTAGAATGATTCAATCTCACATACCTGGGAGTCTTAGGATTTTCTTGATTTTCAGACTCTTGAGCTCTTTCTTCAACACTTGCACTAGTTCCTTCTCCTTGATTTATTGGCTTCGCCGGAGCAATTTGAACTTGATTTTGGATCTGAGGTTTCTTTCCTTTGTTTGAAATGTCATTTTGATCATCTGAATCATATCCACGAGATCTATACTAACTCTCATTACTTTCATTAGCCCTGAAATTTGCACTCTCAACTATATTTTGCAGTCTCTTATTATAACACCGGTAGGCCTTGCTTTTAGTAGAATAACTAAGAAATATTCCTTCATCACATCTAGCATCAAACTTTCCTAAATCTTCATCTCTCCTTATATAACATTTACTTCCAAAAATTTTGAAACATTTAACAGTGGGAGCATGACCAAATCATAATTCATAAGGAGGCTTACCACTATCACCTTTGATATGTAGCCGATTAAGAGTGTAAACAACAATACTCACAACTTCTCTCCAATAGACATGCAAAACATTTCCTTCAACCATCATGGTCCTAGAATCTTCTTGAATGGTTTTGTTCTTTCTTTCCACAACTCCATTTTACTGAGGGGTTATCGAAGTAGATAACTATTTCTTTATCCCATGCTCTCCACAAAATGCATTAAAGTCATTGGAAGTGAATTCACCATCTTTGTTGGATCTCAGACACTTCATCCTCAAACTAGTCTCAGACTCAACCATAGCCTTGAAAATCTTGAACTTCTCTAGAGCTTTAGATTTCTCTATTGAGAAATTAACCCACATCATCCTAGAATAGTAATCAATCAGTAGCATGAAATATTTGTCTCCTTACAAGCTTCTAACTCTAGAAGGTCCACATAAATCAGTATGCACAAGATCCAATAATCCATTTGAAAAATGCTTCTTACTCTTGAAATAAATTCTGATTTGCTTCCCTAACTAACATCCCTTGCCCATAGGATTAGCAGGTTTCATCAACTTAGGAAGATCTCTCACAACCTGAGTAGAACTTATCTTAACAAAGTTATGAAAATTCACATGACACATCCTCATGCCTTAACCAAATTTCATCAACCTGAGAAATCAAACATCTTTTACTGGCACTATTCAAATGAAAGATATTACCTTTAGTCTTGGTACCTAATGCAATCTCAATTCTGGAGCTACCCAAGATTCTACATCTACCATTCTTGAATTGAATATCATATCCCTTGTCAACCATATGACCAACACTCAAAATATTATGCTTTAGGCCTTCTACATACAAGACATCATCAGTATTGTGCTTACCATCAAAAGAATTAGAACCTATACCACATATTATACCAACTTTGTCATCAACAAACTTCACCACTCCAACTTCATACTTTTCCAAAGTCACAAACTTACTCTTATCAACTGTCATATGATGAGAGCATATGTTGTCAATCACCCATTCATCTTTCACTTCAACTTTTGCAACCAAAGCTCTTTCCATATTCATGTAGCTAGCAGAATCAGTAGGCATTGGATCATTTTCCTTGATAGCAATAAACACCCATTCATTATCACTTGTATTTCCCTTATCCTATTCATCATATGACACACCTTCATCAGTAGCATAATAACATCTCTTTTGAAATTTAGGTTTGTTAGGTCTTGGCTTAAGAACTCTTTTCGGACACCTTGAGGCAAAATGGCCTATCTTAAAAGCAAGAAAAAAACATTTAAGAGGCAACTTTCCTTCATACTTACCGAATCCTTTAGGTAATATCTTGGCAATTAGTGCTTCAATCTCCTCAAGCTCTCTCTCTTCTTCTTCAATTTCCTTTCTCTCCTTCTCATATCTAGACATCGACCTTGAAGAACTTTCTCCTGGATCATATCTCTTCTTATCCTTTCCAAAAACAGTGGCTTTGAATGAAGATTATACCTTAAGAATGGAATCACCAAACTCACTCAATTAAAAGGATGATAGATTACCAATCAACATGTCTCTGGTTACATCAGTCACAGTCTGGATCTCCTCGATAGCAACAATTTTGTGTTTGTAGGATGCAGGTAAGGATCTAAGCACTTTAGCAACAATCTTTGATTCTTCCAACTTTCCACCGACACATCTGATATTGCATACAAGTTCATTCACCTTCTGCATAAAAGAAGTGATATTCTCATCTTCACCCATCCTCAACATCTCATACTTTCTCTTTAGGCTCTGAAACTTAGCAATCTTCACATAGTTGTCACCTTCATACAAGGTTTCCAACTCTGTCTAGATCTCATGAGCAGTCTTCAATTCCATAATGTTTGTCATTTCACAATCAGTCAGAGCACTCAATGATGCTTCCTTAGCTCTAATATTGCCTTCAGCTTCCTTTATATCATTCAGAGTTGAAGGTCCATTTGTAGGAACAATATACTTTTTCTTGGTAATAGTCCAGTAAGATTTGCTAATGCATCTCAAATGACACTCCATACGGCTCTTCCAAAGAGAGTAGTTAGTACCATCAAATCTCGAACTGTCCTTCTTGTAAGACACCATCTGAGATCACCTCAAGTGGTTAAGCTTCTCTAGAGGAACCTACTCTGATACTAATTGATGAAATAACTCTTATTCCGGGAAGACAACTAAGAAGGGGGGTAAATCAGTTGTCTCAAAAACTTACACCAATTAAACTTATTCTCATATCTGATAATTAAGTATGAAAGCATAAATCAGCAACACATCAAGAATGCACATAACACCAAGATTTTGACGTGGAAAACCCGATCAATGGGCACAAATTTGAGAGATCGGATATGAGTAGGAGACGTCACGAGGTATACACCATATCTAGGGGCACGGATTTGAGAGATCAGATATTGCAGCAATTGCCAAAGGATGGATGGTATTTAGAGGTTTGTCAAGTGATACGATCTCAGGAAACTCTAGAAGGGAAATATGTGGATTCTTCCTTGGAGTCTGATGGACTATTATGCCATAGAGGGTGCATCTATGTACCTTCTTCTGGGGGATTGTGCGAGTTCATTGTCACGGAGGCTCATAGAGCCCCTTATGCAGCACATCCTGAAGTTAAGAAGATGCATGCTAACTTGAGATAGTTATATCATTGGCCAAGAATGTGGCAGCTCATTGCTGAGTTAGTAGCCCGATGCCTCGAATGTCAGAGAGTCAAGGTGGAGCACCGCCATCCAGGTGGGTTGCTCCAGTCTCATGCTATACCAGAGTGGAAGTGGGATACTATATCCATGGATTTCACCATTGGTCTCCCTATGTCATCTCGTTGCCATGATGCCATCTTGGTGACAGTTGACAAGTTGACTAAAGTGGCCCACTTTTCACCAGTTCGGACTACCTTCATAGCACCATCAGTAGCACAAGTGTTCTTGCCAGACATTGTTAGACTTCATGGCATTCCACACAAGATTATTTCTGACAGGGATTCCCTCTTCACTTCTTCCTTTTGGAAGGTATTACAGGCAGCTATGGGCACCAAGCTCAACTTCAGTACAGCCTATCATCTGGAAATGGATGGTCAAATAGAGAGGGTTAACTAGGTGTTATAGGATATGCTTCGCATGTACGTCATGGATCATCAAACTAGATGGGAAGAGTACCTTCCCTTAGTGGAGTTTACCTATAAAAATGGGCATCACACTTCGTTGAGAATGCCACCCTATCAAGCATCATATGGCAGGCCTTGTAGGACACCGTTGAGTTGGGACCGCATAGAGGACAGAGTTGCTATTGGTCCTGAGATAGTTCAGGATATAGAACAGCAGGTGGATTTTATTACGCAGCATCTTAGAGAGGCACAAGATAGACAAAAGAAGTATGCAGATGTGAAAAGTATAAATCATAGCTACTTGGTTGGAGATAGAGTCTTCTTGAGAGTGCGACCCCATAAGAGTCCAATCCATTATGGAAAGGGTTCTAAGCTCGTACCTCACTTTGTAGGACCATTTGAGATCCTTGAGAGGATAGGACCAGTTGCATATCGTTTAGCATGGCCACCTAGCCTGTCACGCATCCATGATGTGTTTCATGTATCAATTTTGAGAAAGTATATATATAATGAGTCTCATATTTTAGATTGGGATGCCTTGTAGGTGGAGTCAGACAGGCAACTAGGTTTGGAGCCCATTCGCATTTTGGTACGTTGGACACTGGCCCTTCGAGGTCGAGAGCTAGACCAGGTTAGGGTCCAGTGGGATTGCTATGATGAGGTTACGACTTCATGGGAGGATGCAGCAGGTATGAGATCACAGTACCCCCATCTTTCTTATGAACTCCAGGAGGAAATTCATGCCCAGTGGGGGAGGGTGTGAGGCCCTACCCCGACTCATCCTAGCATTTCAGTATTTTTCATGTTGAGACTACTATGGATGCTTTATTTTTATGCATTATGGATTTGGAACTTATATGATTCTGTGATTTCGATAACATTGATATATATTGATGCTTCATTTCTATGCATTATAGATATAGAACTCTATAAGATTCTAGAATAGGATTACTTTGTGATGATGTATGTCATTATTGGAATTGCAGGACTTTACTATGTTGATAGAAATAGGATGCTTGTTTTATGTATGGATCAGAATTATGTGGATTATGATAATTGCTTATGTGGATTTATTTGGATATAAGATATATCGATTTGTTTAAATGTAAATTGTATGTAGAGTGTTTGATGTTTATTCTTATTCATGTGTTTAATATTATATGAGGTTATTGGAATTACTAATGTGTAATTGAGATGCACATGAAAATTACCCATATGACCATAGAAATATTATGGAGAACCCAACCTAGACCTATGTACGTTCGTAAAGCTAGGGGTTGTCTATTTGGAGAGGCAACACCCCGTATGTATCATATTTTATTTGTAATAGTAAATGATGCATGTGTGTTAAGTTTTATTTATTGATTTATCTAAATCCAACAAGAGACAATTTCCATGTGTAATTTTGTAATGTATTTTATTGTGTCACTTGACACGTGTTGATTTATGTCTTGAATTTTGACTTGTCTCTTGAAGGGAGTTGTTCAACTATAGCTTTTTCAAACATTTGAATGTGGTTCTAAATTTTCTTTGGGTAGAGAGTCTTTGGAGTGGTCAACACAGGTTTGACCCGAAATTTAACTTCAGATGGGTTTATAAGGGGTCAAATGGACTCCTAGGGGTAGTTTAAAGGTGTTTCCTAAAGCCCATAAGGTATACCTATGGGCTAGGAGTATTTTTAGGGATGTGTTTACTCCCATGTGACTGTTTAGTCACCTCAAAAAGTGAGTTTTCTAAGATGTGCGAAAATTCAAAATTAGAAGGTGCCATCCAGGTTAGATAACCTTCCCTTTTGATGAGAGATCCTTTTTGATCTTTTTCTTAATTTTTTTTTTTTTCAGTTTTAGAAACCTGTGAGAACTCTCACTGAGGTCTTCTTAGGCAAGAATGAGAGATTTTGTGGGTAATCACCCACTCTCCATTTTTGGAGACTATGCATTTTGAAAAGTTAGTTTTTGGATTCAAAATTTGGCTAAGTGTAGAAGGGAGGATTGTGGATTTGGAATGCTCATCCTCAAACTAGTTCTAGCATACCTTTGGGTAGATTGAAGGTTGGTTCATCTCTTTTCTTTTTACGTTGCATGTCTATGTTGGAAAGTTTGTTTGTATGTGAAAGTGATTCTCTTGTATTTTCTTTTGTGAAAATTATTATTATGCGATCTGTCTTTTATTTTCTTGTATGCTTTTTCTGTGTTTTGGGAGTAACCAAGGCCTTCTACTCTTGGGAGAGCAAGATGGTCTTGCGGGTGGTAGAAGTTTGACAACCCTCGAGTGAGAGACTCTTTTTATGAGAGCGAACTCAAGTGGTGTATTTGTGACCCTTGTTCCATGGCCTCGTTTGTGCATTTGGGGGTCATAAGGGGAGAAAGTATGGCATGAATGCCTTGGGGGGCATAAGGAATGTGGGGTTAATGATCTTGTGAAATAACTTTGTTTTCCATGAGGTGGAATTGTGTTCTACCATTCTTGCAGTCTCCTTAGGGTATTTGGTCCACTACCACCCATGTAAAATCATCACATTTTGTGATGCAGTTTAGCCTTGGTTGGGAAATTGTTTGCTATATCTTTTTCCCTTGCTTGTTGTGTTTGCATGTCTGTAACCTATCTAGGACTTGGTTCTCCAAGCTCGAGGGTGGCTTCTAGTAAGCCTAGGCTGGGAGGTGAGCACTCCATGGTCAAGCCTTATGATTTATTTGCAGGTTCCATTACTGGTTTTTGTTCTTGATTTGCAGAAAAAGAATAAGAAAAGGGATGCTATATTTTTCAGTTGTAGAAATGTTAATAAAAGTTGTATGTTGTATTTATTTTGAAAGGAATGTATTCATTTATTTAAAATCCTCATTTAATAGAAAAGAGAGACTAGTTGGGTATATCACCCATTTGTATTGTTTGCTAGATTGTATTTTAAACACACTTTAAAGAAATGCATTATTTTTATTAAGTATTATTTTGTTGCAAAAAAAAAAACAATGCGTATTTCTGGATTTAGTTCCTATAGTTCTGAAAATAATATTTGTTGTGTATGTGTTATTTTCAAAATCAAGAAATTCATTTTATCCCCTTATGCATTTGAAATATTGGAAAAGAATGAAATAGAAAAGCATGATTGTTAGTAAGCTGGAAATAAAACATTTAGTCCTATTTATGGAAATGCAGAAATAGTTTATTAAATTCTGTCATTGTCCCTTTTAATTATTTGCAGAAAATAAATCAAAAAAAAAAATTAGCATGTCTATCTCTAAGATTTATTTCAATGTTTTCTAGTCCAAATATAGTTGTTGTTTAAATTTATTTAATTTTGTCATAACTTATATGCAGAAAATAAATCTAAAGTTAAATAGTCTATCTCCGATTTTAGCAACAAGGTATTTACAATAAAAAAGAAATATATTGATTTAAATCTACAAATTTTAATTAATCTGTTAAAAAGTTTAAAATATATATATATATATATATATATATATATGAAAAAATATATATATAAACTAAAAAAATATAAAAAAAAAAAAAGAGATCGAAGGAGGGGTTTCAAGGCCGAACCCACTGTGTTAATCACAGTGGTCGGTGCGATCGGGGGGCCACCACTGTGGTCGACCACAGTGGTCGGCACGGGGCCTCCCATTGTGGTTAACCATAGTGGAGAGACTCCAGGCCGCCATTGTGGTTTTCCACAGTGGGCGGCACCCGGCCGTCATTGTGAGTAACCACGGTGGCGTCCCGGGGTACCCACCGTCGGTGCCCTAGCAATCCTTCCCCTAAAACCCTCTGTCGAGTTCGCCCCTGGCTGCCACCATTAGCAGCCTCCGCCATGCCTTCGGCCTCCTCCCTGCATTAAAAAAAAACAATATCATGGAACCCTAACCTGGTTGGGCTTAGGGTGAATTTAAAAATATAAAAGAAAAGAAATGAACGGGTTAAGTTTTTAAATAAAAAAATAAAGAAATTAGGGTTTTAGTATTAATTAATATTTTAGTTAAGTTATATGGGATGTTTATATTTTAGAAAATAAATATTTTCATATATATGTGTTTTAATAAATAAATATATATATATATATATATATATATATATATATATATATATATATGGTTTAAAATATGAATGTATAGGTCAAATTGAAGATTAATCATTTTATTAAGATGTTTATATTATATATATGTTTTTAATAAACATATGGGTATATTTAAAAATGATGTTTTAAATTCTAATTAATTTGGAGTTTAATCCTTTAGGAACTTATAATAACTTTATAAGTTATTTTGACTATAAGGGATTATTTAGTCTACCTAAATTTAGGCTATTCTAGGCTAAATTTTATAGGGAAATTTTTATTATGGATTAATTGACCCTTTAGTCGAATTAGATTAATCACATTTTAATTATTGTTAAAATAAGATATAGACAATTAATAATCTAAGTTCTAGGACTAATTTTATTTAATTCCTAAAAGCTATTAATGATTATTGGAGGTTAATGCTATCCTTGTCAATCAATTTAGAGATTTGTGATTTAATTTAATCTATTGATTGAAATTGATGAGATAATAAATAATTATTTTAGTATTCTGCATTTAATTTAAATATTATTTTGCTTACTTGAGTTAGTGGTTAGAGTTAACCCAAACATAGTTAAGACAAACTTGTTAGTGCGTTTCGCATTACCAAATTTAATGTTATTAGGTTGTTATTTAAAAAAAAAAAAATTATCCCGTTCGTGCCCAAAAGTTTGGGCATGACATTTTGGTATCAGAGCAAGGTTTCCAACACTAGGAACCTTTCTCCATTACGTTTCGTTTTAATTAGTTAATTAATTTATTTTATTTTATTATATTTATTTTTAATTAATTAATATATTTCTCCAAAAAATTATTTTTTATTTTATTTTATTTTTATTTTCTCATAAGGATGCCTCCAACTACGCGACAAGCTCACAAATGTGGTAGAGGTCCTAGGCATGAAAGAATGGCACGCGAAGAGGTCGATAGGGAGGAATTGGTTCTAGAAAGGAACCCAGAGGCCCCTCCCGAACGGCCGGTTGACCCAAACCGAGACATTTTAGAAGCACTCCAGAACCTGATAGGGATAGTCCAAGAAAGGCTTCCAACAGAGGATCATCATGTTGAAAATAAGAACTCAGGGAGCCATAGATCGACAGATAGGGAACAGAGTAGGAGTCCACCTCCTAATCTCATAGAGAGTCAGGCTGGGCATGAGCTTGAGTCCGTTCAACTACCAAAACCACCTCCTATAGCAGATCTAGTGTATTATGAGAGATCACGTCGAGATCCAGGGGATCTAATCAAAGAGGTTATGTACCTCCAACCACCATCATTTGGGGGATCTACCGACGGGTTAGAAGCTGAGGCTTGGCTTTTGAGCCTAGACACGTGCTTTGCATTGCACTCTTACGAGAGCAATCTAAAGGCACATGTAAAAATCCACCTATTGAGAGAAACACCCTCCACATGGTGGAGATAGGAGGAATACAAGTGTGGTTTAGTTGCTGATACTCTCGCATGGGAGATTTTTACAGAGAGGTTTAGGGACAAGTACTTGTCAGAGCATTACAAACAGCGTAGGATAGATGAGTTACATGACCTCCAGCAGAAGGGTCTCTCAGTGACCCAGTACGAGAGCAAGTTCTTCGAGCTCTTGCCATACGTGGACTAGCATAGCAGGACTAGTGAGGATGTCCGCTCCAGAGAGCCTTCGGGTTACCATGGAGAAGGATTTGATAGAAAAGGAGATTTAGGTCAGGCCACAAGATACAAGGGATCGATTCCAGAACCGAAACCCTATACCCTAGACAATGGGTTTCAGAAACCCCATTGGAAGGGTAATAACATGCACAAATCGGGGTTCTCCAAACCCCCTCCTCCGCAACAGTCGCAGCAGAACCAGAGGCAGAGGCCTCCACAGAGTCAGCAGGGCACAAAGCCCAAGTAGTGGCAGTCGCAAGGTCAGAGGCAAGATCAGCGATCTCAGGTGCCTTACACACCTCTCGTGAGGACTCAACAGTCCTCCAGGGGTTGGTACAGTGGTTCTAGCAAGACAGGGCGACAATCTTTTTATAGGCCTCAGGGCATCCAGTTTCAGGCACGCGGTGCTTTCTTCACATGTGGAGCCATGGGGCACATGGCGAGAGAGTGTCCTCAGGGTCAGATGGCAGGAAATCAGAGTATGGCAGCATCAAAGCCTATAGTTGGAGATATGGGCAAGTCCCATAGAGTCTTCATAGCGGTTGACAACCATCAAGCAGAGCACCAGGCCACAGTCATTGAGGCTGCAGGCATGATCAGAGGTAACAATGTATCTATATTATTTGATTCAGGAGCTACTAACTCCTTTATATCTCCTTTGGTTGTGGAGCGTTGTGGGCTAGTGGCAACTAGACAAGGTGTCATTTGGGAAGTAGATTTAGCTTCAAGGGCTAGAGTGTCAGTGGAATCAGAGGTTAGGGCATGTCATCTTCAGATTGGCAATACCACCACCTTAGTAGACCTTAGAGTTACACCACTTGGATCATATGGGATCATACTTGGCATGGATTGGCTTTATGCCCACAGAGCCAAGATGGATTACCGCCAGAAATAAATCGAGTGTGAGGATGATCAGGGTTTGCCCATAGTAATCACCGAGATTTAGAGACTCGTGTCTCTTCATATGATTTCCGCAATGCAGCTTAAGCAAAGCATGCGAAAGGGATGTCAACTATTTGCCATCACCATTAGTGATAGAGGGGAAGAGGATGAAAAGGAAACATCGATTGATGACCATCTTATCCTTAAGGGATATTCAGACGTGTTTTCTTTAGAGTTACCTGGAATGCCACCCCGTAGAGAGATTGACTTTCATATAGACCTTGTACCAGGACCTGAGCCAGTTTCAAAAGCACTATATAGGATGACCACAAATGAGCTTAATGAGCTCAAGATGCAACTTGAGGAACTCCTAGAGAAGGGTCACATACATCCTAGCGTATCCCCGTGGGGTGCACCAGTCATCTTCATGAAGGAGGATGGATCTCTTCGGTTATGCATGGATTATCATCAGTTGAACAAAGTAACCATCAAGAACCGATATCCCTTGCCCAGGCTCGATGACTTATTCGACCAACTTCAGGGTGCCAAAGTATTTTCCAAAATTGATCTGAAGTCAAGATACCATCAGTTGAGAATAGTGGAAAGTGATATCCTTAAGACCACATTTCGCACTAGATATGGCCACTATCAGTTCACTGTAGTTCCATTCGGTCTTACGAATACTCCAGTTGTTTTCATGAGCCTCATGAATGGGGTATTTTGTACATTTCTGGACCATTTTGTGATTGTGTTCCTCGATGACATATTGATATATTCTTGGAATGAGGAGCATGAGGAGCACCTGAGATAGGTTTTGCAGTGTTTGAGGGACAATTAGCTATTTGGCAATTTGTCAAAGTGTGCTTTCTTTCATTCAGAGGTCAAGTACCTTGGGCACATTATTTTTGGGGATGGGATCTCAGTTGACCCATCAAAGATCAGAGCTATTATAGATTGGCCAACCAGTGTGACAGAGGTCAGGAGCTTCATGGGCTTAGCAGGTTATTACCGACACTTTGTTGAGGGATTCTCTGGAGTCGCACATCCCATTACATCTCTTTTGCATAAAGGAAAGAAATTTAAGTGGACAGAGAAGTGCGAGAGGGCCTTTCAGGAACTCAAAAAGGCACTTACTAGTGCACCTATCCTTGTAGTACAAGATCCCTCAGCTAACTTCATGGTTTGCACAGATGCTTCCCTAGAGGGTTTAGGAGTAGTTCTTATGCAGGATGGTAGGGATATAGCTTTTGAGTCTAGGAAACTTAAGAATCATGAGCTTAACTACCCTACTCATGACCTTGAGCTTGCAGCCATAGTGCATGCACTTGTGAGGTGGAGACACTTCCTTTTGGGTCATCATTTTGAGCTTCATTCAGACCATCAGAGCCTTCAGTACATATTCACTCAGTTGAACCTTAATGCACATCAAAAGAGATGGATGAATTTCTTGTCCAAATATGATTTTGATGTTCACTACATCAAAGGGAAATAAAATGTAGTTGCAGATGCCTTGAGTAGGAGACGTCATGAGGTATACACCATAACTATGGGCACAGATTTGAGAGATTGGATATTGCAGTAGTTGCCAGAGGATGGATGGTATTTAGAGGTTTGTCAGGTGATACGATCTCAAGAAACTCTAGAAGGGAAATATGTGAATTATTCATTGGAGTCCGATGGACTATTACGCCATAGAGGGTGCATCTATGTACCTTCTTTCAGGGGATTGTGTGAGTTCATTGTCACGGAAGCTCATAGAGCCCCTTATGCAGCACATCCCAGAGTTAAGAAGATGCATGCTAACTTGAGACAGTTATATCATTGGCCAGGAATACTGTAGCTCATTACTGAGTTAGTAGCCCGATGCCTCGAGTGTCAGAGACTCAAGACAGAGCATTGCCATCTAGGTGGGTTGCTCCAGTCTCATGCTATACCAGAGTGGAAGTGGGATACTATATCCATGGATTTCATCATTGGTCTCCCTATGTCATCTCGTCGCCATGATGCCATCTTGGTGATAGTTGACAACTTGACCAAAGTGGCCCACTTTTCACCAGTTCGAACTACCTTCACAGCACCAGCAGTAGCATAGGTGTTCTTGCGAGACATTGTCAGACTTCATGGCATTCCACACAAGATTATTTCTGACAGGGATTCCCTCTTCACTTCTTCCTTTTGGAAGGCATTACAGGTAGCTATGGGCACCAAGCTCAACTTCAGTATAGCCTATCATCCGGAAACGGATGGTCAGACAGAGAGGGTTAACTAGGTGTTAGAAGATATGCTTTGCATGTACGTCATGGATCATCAGACCAGATGGGAAGAGTACCTTCCCTTAGTGGAGTTTGCCTATAACAATGGGCATCACACTTCGTTGAGAATGCCACCCTATCAGACATTATACAACAGGCTTTGTAGGACACCGTTGAGTTGGGACCACATAGAGGACAGAGTTGCTATTGGTCCTGAGATAGTTTAGGATATGGAACAATAGGTGGATTTGATTAGGCAGCATCTTAGAGAGGCACAGGATAGACAGAAAATGTATGCAGATGCGAAAAGGATAGATTGTAGCTACTTGGTTGGAGATAGAGTCTTCTTGAGAGTGCGACTGCATAAGAGTCCAATCCATTACGGAAAGGGTTCTAAGCTCGCACCTTGCTTTGTAGGACCATTTGAGATCCTTGAGATGATAGGACCAGTTGCCCATTGTTTAGCATTGCCACCTAGCCTATCACGCATCCACGATGTGTTTCATGTATCAGTTTTGAGAAGGTATATCTATGATGACTCTCATATTTTAGATTGGGATGCCTTGCAGGTGGAGTCACGCGGGCAGCTACCTTTGGAGCCCATTCGCATTTTGGCACACCAGATGCTGGCCCTTCGAGGTTGAGAGCTGGACCAGGTTAGGGTCCAGTGGGATTGCTATGATGAGATTACGGCTTCATGGGAGCACGCAACACATATGAGATCACAGTACCCCCATCTTTTTGGTGAACTCTAGGAGGAAGTTCATGCCTAGAGGGGGAGGGTGTGAGGCCCTACCCCGACTCATCCTAGCATTTCAGTATTTTTCATGTTGAGACTATTATGGATGCTTTATTTTTATGGGTTTGACCCGAAATTTAACTTCAAATGGGTTTAAAAGGGGTCAAATGGACTCCTAGGGGTAGTTTAAAGGTGTTTCCTAAAGCCCATAAGGTATACCTATGGGTTAGGAATATTTTTAGGCATGTGTCTACTCCCATGTGATTGTTTAGTCACCTCAAAAAGTGAGTTTTCTAAGATGTGCGAAAATTCAAAATTAGAAGGTGCCATCTAGGTTAGATAACCTTCCCTTTTGATGAGAGATCCTTTTTTATCTTTTTCTTACTTTTTCCTTTTTTTAGTTTTAGAAACCTGTGAGAACTCTCACTGAGGTCTTCTTAGGCAAGAATGAGAGATTTTGTGGGTAATCACCCACTCTCCATTTTTGGAGACTATGCATTTTGAAAAGCTAGTTTTTGGACTCGAAATTTGGCTAAGTGTAGAAGGGAGGATTGTGGATTTGGGTTGCTCATCCTCAAACTAGTTCTAGCATACCTTTGGGCAGATTGAATGTTGGTTTGTCTCTTTGCTTTTTATGTTGCATGTCTATGTTGGAAAGTTTGTTTGTATGTGAAAGTGATTCTCTTGTATTTTCTTTTGTGAAAATTATTATTATGCGATCTGTCTTTTATTTTCGTGTATGCTTTTTCTGTGTTTTGGGAGTAACCAAGGCCTTCTACTCTTGGGAGAGTAGGATGGTCTTGCGGGTGGTAGAAGTTTTACAGCCCTCGAGTGAGAGACTCTCTTTATGAGAGTGAACTCAAGGGGTGTATTTGTGACCCTTGCTGCATGGTCTATTTTGTGCATTTGGAGGTCCTAAGGGGAGAAAGTATGGCATGAATGCCTTGGGGGGCATAAGGAATGTAGGGTTAATGATCTTGTGAAATAACTTTGTTTGCCATGAGGTGGCATTGTGTTCTAATATTCTTGCAGTCTCCTTAGCGTATTTGGTCCACTACTACCCATGTAAAATCATCAAATTTTGTGATGGAGTGTAGCCTTGGTTGGGAAAGTGTTTGCTATATCTTTTTCCCTTTCTTGATGTGTTTGCATGTCTGTAACCTGTCTAGGGCTTGGTTCTCCAAGCTCGGGGGTGGCTTCTAGTAAGCCTAGGCTAGGAGGTGAGCACTCCATGGTCAAGCCTTATCATTTATTTGTAGGTTGCTTGGAATGGAAGGAAAAAGTCAAGCTAGGTGTTGCTAGTTTTTGTTCTTGATTTGCAGAAAAAGAATAAGAAAAGGGATGCTATATTTTTCAGTTGTAGAAATGTAAATAAAAGTTGCATGTTGTATTTATTTTGAAAGGAATGTATTCATTTATTTAAAGTCCTCATTTAATAGAAAAGAGAGACTACTTGGGTATATCACCCATTTGTATTGTTGGCTAGATTGTATTTTAAATACACTTTAAAGAGATGCATTATTTTTATTAAGTATTATTTTGTTGCAAAAAAAAAAAATGTGTATTTCTAGATTTAGTTCCTATAGTTCTGAAAATAATATTTGTTGTGTATGTGTTATTTTGAGAATCAAGAAATTCATTTTATCCCCTTATGCATTTGAAATATTGGAAAAGAATGAAATAGAAAAGCATGAATGTTAGTAAGCTAGAAATAAAACATTTAGTCCTATTTATGGAAATGCAGAAATAGTTTATTAAATTCTGTCATTGTCCCATTTAATTATTTGCAGAAAATAAATAAATAAATAAATTAACATGTCTATCTCTAAGATTTATTTCAATGTTTTCTAGTCTAAATATACTTCTTGTTTAAATTTATTTGATTTTCTCATTACTTATATACAGAAAATAAATCTAAAGTTAAATAGTCTATCTCCAATTTTAGCAACAAGGTATTTACAATAAAAAAGAAATACATTGATTTAAATCTACAAATTTTAATTAATCTGTTAAAAAGTTCAAAAAATATATATATATTTGCATAGTAAAATCAGCCCTAGAAATCTGGTGCATCTAATATATATATATATATATATATATATATGAAAATATATATACATATATATAAAATTATTTTTGAAATATAAAAACATATATATGTATATATATGTATATATATATATTTATATATATATATAATTATTTTTGAAATATAAAAATATATATATGTATATATATATATGTATATATATATATACATATAAATATATATATATATATAAAGAGATCGAAGGAGGGGTTTCGGGGCCGAACCCACTGTGTTAATCACAGTGGTCGGCGCGGCCGGGGGGCCGCCACTATGGTCGGTCAGAGTGGTCGGCATGGGGCCTCCCATTGTGGTTAACCATAGTGGAGAGACTCCAGGCCGCCACTATAGTTTCCCACAGTGGGCGGCGCCCGGCCGCCACTGTGAGTAACCACAATGGCGTCCCGGGGTACCCACTGTCGGCGCCCTAGCAAGCCTTCCCCTAAAACCCTCCGTCAAGTTCGCCCCTAGCCGCCGCCATTAGCAGCCTCTGCCATGCCTTTGGCCTCCTCCCTGCATAAAAAAAAAACAATATCATGGAACCCTAACCCGGTTGGGGTTAGGGTTTAAAAATATAAAAGAAAAGAAATGAAGGGGTTAAGTTTTTAAATAAAAAAATAAAGAAATTAGGGTTTCAGTATTAATTAATATTTATGTTAAGTTACATGGGATATTTATATTTTAGAAAATAAATATTTTCATATATATGTGTTTTAATATATATATGTGTGTGTGTGTGTGTGTGGTTTAAAATATGAATGTATAGGTCAAATTAAAGATTAATCATTTTATTAAGATATTTATATTATATATATGTTTTTAATAAACATATGGGTATATTTAAAAATGACGTTTTAAATTCTAATTAATTTGGAGTTTAATCCTTTAGGAACTTATAATAACTTTATAAGTTATTTTGACTATAAGGGATTATTTAGTCTACCTAAATTTAGGCTATTCCAGGCTAAATTTTATAGGAAAATTTTCATTATGGATTAATTGACCCTTTAGTCGAATTAGATTAATCACATTTTAATTATTGTTAAAATAAGATATAGACAATTAATAATCTAAGTGCTAGGACTAATTTTATTTAGTTGCTAAAAGCTATTAATGATTATTGGAGGTTAATACTATCCTTGTCAATCAATTTAGAGATTTGTGATTTAATTTAATCTATAGATTTAAATTGACGAGATAACAAATAATTATTTTAGTATTTCGCATTTAATTTAAATATTATTTTGCTTACTTGAGTTAGTGGTTAGAGTTAACCCAAACATAGTTAAGACAAACTTGTTAGTGTGTTTCGTATTAGCAAATTTAATGTTATTAGGTTGTTATTTAAAAAAAAAAAAATTATCCCATTCATGCCCAAAAGTTTGGGCATGACAATAAGCGCATCAGACTTTAAAGTCCGATGTGCTGGTTTTGCCCAAAGGTTTCACCCTTGCACATCGGACTTTAATGTCCGATGTGCTATTGATCTTCCCCGGATTGCACATCAAACTTTAAAGTCCGATGTGCTGATAACTTATTCCGAGTAGGCACATCGGAATTTAAAGTCTGATGTGCTAATCAAGATATTTTACCCTTGCACATCGGACTTTAAATTCTGATGTGCAAATTTTGTTTTCTAAAGAGCATGTCGGACTTTTTTCCCCGACCTGCTGTTTTTGGCAGTTTTACTCCTAAGTCTATTTTGAGTCCCATTTTTTGATCCAATTGAAGAAAATTGATTTTGATGATGATAATAACTATCAAAAGAGCTAATCCTTAGTGTTCGATGCAGTCATCATGAATGTCAAAGCTCCCTCGCAAAAAATCCGAGCCTTCCTCAAGTCAGTTGGAATCTTCTCCAAGAAAAACATCATCAAGAAAGATGAAGTACAAGTACGATAAGTATTTGAATATGTACCCAGAGAGTTCAATGGACTCAAATATCAAGGAAATCAAAGATACTAAGATCGGGCTTGTTAATATGCAAGATTTCATTGACCGAGTTTAGAAGGCTCCTACTCACCTAACTAATTTGATCAAATCCGAGTTGCATAAATATGCATCCTTTCCAGTTGCAGTTCATGATCCAGAATTTGTGCTTGCAGTAGCGGATCACTTTGATCTAAATACAAGATAGGTGAAAGATGTAGATCAGAATGTCATCATGACCCTGGATAGTGTATTTTTCAATAGTGTCTTCAAAGGTTCCCAAGTGGAAGAGGTGGTTGATATTTCTCAAGAAAGTGCTCAAGAGTACTATGAGAAAAATGAGGATAAATGCAAGAAGGTGATCAATATTGTTTTCCTCTTTGCTGCAAGAGGTTCCCTAACCTCATGATGGCCCAAGTGCTTTCACGAGAGTGATTTCAATGAGGAGTACACCAACATGGTCACCATGTTATCAAGGGTGAGGGGGTTAAAAGACTCATTACTTTCAAAGCTAGATGTGTTACTACATGAAAATTATCATGAAAGGAGCTACAAGAATTGATTGGGGTGAACAGATTAGCGATGCCCTCTATGCTCAGTTAAAGGAGGTCAAAGTAACACTGGAATTTTATATGACCTCATACCTGGTTTATGCGTCTGCTTCAATGAGGCAATATCTAGGCTTATCTACTAGGGGTGATAGGAGGTTGGTGCCCATCTGGGAGTACTATGATCAGCTTACCATCAAGAATCAAGGTAGCCATTACAGAAGAGTTAATGATGCCTTCTTTGTTGTATGGAAGTGCATGTTTGATAAGGGCCTACAGAAGCGGAGAATATCATAGGCTTCTTATAACAGGGTATCTCATTTTGGATGTGTTTTCCTTCAATTTCCTACTTTCACCTATATCTGAATTGGATGATTCTCAGGCAAGCCTTTTATTCTACCAAGATTTCCTTCTGACAAGATCATTTTCATGGAGTTGAGTAGGCAACTAATTAATGTGCATGAAAAACAATCACAAGCATATAAGACTAGCTTGAAGTTCCCAGAGTCAATCAACAAGTACTCAGTCCTAACCAATCCTAAAGCCAAGAACATGGAGGAAGAAATGCAATGGAATACTATGCGAAGATTCAAGGCACAAAACAATTTTGACTTTCGTGGCATAAAGAACAAACTCAAGAGGAGTTATACACATGTTTACAGGTTTGAAGATGTTTGGGAAGATTGTCAGAATGAGGAGGATATAAGAAGGATGGATTTCAACCGTCTTACCTTGGAACAAATTGAAAACTTGGATTTAGCAAAAATCCCAATGACCATGGAAGACACAGATGACATAATAGACCTTGTCTATTATGAGAAGAAGATTGTTGATTCCCCGCTTCCTCTTGTGCAATGGTCAAAGAAGGAAAGCAAATCTATCACTCAGAGGATTGCTCCTATCCTGGCAAACACCAATGCATGGTTGATAAAGAATAATCTCAGGATGAAAAAGTTTCCTGCCAGTTCAGGAGATGACAACAACAGTGATGGCCCAGTCGGCAAGACAGCTATAGCTAAGACAAGAACAAAGAGCAGGGCAGATCCACAAGCACTATCTTCAGCTCTGGTGATATAATCTAAGGGGAAAGGGCCCAAGATTAAATTCATGGTTAAACATTCCAAGAAGGGTGAGTCATCATCGGTAGTACAGGAAGCAATGGCAAAAGAACCAGAACAACTGCCTGCCAGTGAAGTTGAAAAAGAGAAGGGGATTGAAGAAGGTAAAATTCTTCAACAAGAGGAAGTACAGGCTGAAGAAACATCACACCCAGCTAGAGTTGATGCCCCAATTACCTCATAGGTAATCATCCACTCTATTGATTCTGACTCTGATCAAGAGGATGAGGATTTTCAAGATGGGGATCTAAGTATGGGCATGGTGCAATCAAAGGTCGCTCAATAGTTTTTCACACTAACCAACTTCTCCAATCTGGATTATATCCCTTCATCTACCATTGAATCTACAATTATGGATTTTAATGAAGTATTGGAAGAGGCATTTGCAGAATAGGTTTCAGTAGACTTACCTGTTACTACAGCCACAATAGAAATTCCACCATTGGTAAGTGCTGAAGTTGCATCCACAGTGCCTTCAACCCTCCCATCAGTAACTGAAGAGGTGTTAGCAGCAGCAAATATCACAACATCAACAAGTGTTCCACTAGACACTTCAACATTGGTGCCATCGATAACACTCATAACTACTCCGAGCTCTAGTCAGCCTGCTCCTAAAATTTTAACTGAAAATTAGCAAGGAGTTGCTACTCCATCAACCAATCTAGAATTACCCCCTTGGATGGAAGTAGTGGCCTCTAAGAGGAAAAAATAGGTAATTTCTCCAGATGTGTTTGACTTTGAGTGATTGGTTCCTCCAAAGCCTAAGGGAACAAAGAAGCCAAAGATGGTATCTCGAGTGGTAGTAGACCTGGCTTCTAAGAGAAAGTATGCTAAGGTTATGGTGCCATCGTCAAATAAGGACAAAGGCAACATATGATCTGAAGATTATACCATGCAGATCGTAGAGCTTGGGGTGGAAATACATGAGTATTAAATTGGATTCTCATAGAGCCTTTAATTCTTTGTTAAGAAGATTAGACCAGGAGAGGGACGAGAAAAATGAATTGAAGTAGAAGTGTGAACAACTAACCAATGTTCTTCTAAAGGTCACACAATCTTCTCAAGAAATTGAGCCCATAGGATCCTCAATGGACACCGAAGCTCTAAAGAAGATTAAACAGGTAGGAGCTAAAGGTCGAGTGATGGATGAGTGGATTTCATGGCTAAGGTTAGAAGGCTCTCATCTCCTAAGTTTGAGAGTGGGACTATTCGTGGATTATGAAGTAATCCAGAGTCAAATGCAAGGACTCAAAACTTCATTATCATAGGAGATTGAGGAAGTTGAGAAAAGTAGTACCTTTTGGAGCAAAATGGAGGACTTTAGGATAGATGTCCTTGTTGAAAATAAGGTAGTTCCCACAAGGGAAAAGTACATCTAGAACTTGTCATTATTGTCTCATAAGCAAGAGAAAATAAGGTTGATGATTGCGGAACTTGACCGAGAAAAGAAAGAAGGTGATGATGAGATTGATCTCATTTTTGCCAAAGTTGTCGATCTTCCTTGTTATTTATATGATGGCAATCAAAATCTCGTTACTGGTGAAGCTATCACACAAGAATTCCTTTCCTTAATAGATCACTGCACGGGACAAGATTTCTCACTTGATACATTTGATAAGCTATTGGAGATTCAGGTCAGTTTCGAAGTCCTTCCATCCATGCTGAAGGATGGGCAAAAGAAATAGGTAAAGATTGAAGATGCAACTTACCGCATTCGAGTGATCACAAGTTCTACCCCAATGTCGGATGAAGCAGAGATGAAAGCCATCTTAGCCAAGTTTGAAGATTTCCAAAAATCAGGAGAGGAGAAAGATGAATAAAGCGTCCCCTTTTTGGCTTTTTCTTTTTATACAGTTGCATCATTAGATGCTGCTAGTTTCCTTGCATCTGCACATTTTCCTTATGTTGTAGTTGTAGTAAAGTGGGACTGTGTAGTTGTATAAGTCAACTGTGCCCACATTTTTCTCCATTCTTTTCCTATATAAGGAGGACCTCATTTGTAAATATTGGATCTTTTTCAGGCTTAGCAAAACTCTACAGAATTTTTACCTCAACTAAGACTTTGGGCTTTTCTTGTGAAAATTATATCAAGCAAATAAAGAAAATAATTTTGTTGATCTCAAACTTTGTGTTGTGTCAAGAAAATTGTTTATATGATTTAATGTTCTTATGTCCATTAGTTATATATGTTCTTTACTTCTTTGATATTGAAGATATTGTTATGTGGGTTAAAGAGCTCCTGAATAGTGCAAGTAGACTATGTGCTCCTAGCATATTTGGGAAATATTCTGATAAATTAAGTAGTTAGTGGTAGGCTTTGTATTGCTGTAGTTACTTTTAGTTTAAATAATTAGGAATTCATACTCGAAGACTTTGAGCCGTGAGTTAAATTCCTAACTTTTTGTAATAATCAGTTTGAGTTAAGATTACATTCAAGAGAGACTTTGTGCTACTTGACTGTAAGTTTTAGCGTAGTTTGTTAGATTCATTGTTCTTTTCTTTAAGTATCTAAAGAGGTAGATAAATTGTAACAAGGTGAAGGGAGAATACATAGACTCTAAAAAAAGAGAGTTATATGCCCAACACCAACCCACAGATTTTGATTTCTTATTAATTAGAGAAGAAATTTCAAAGGGAACCTCCCCTTGATGAGAGGAGAGATTAATTTCTCAACATAGTTGTGTGTGAAACATATATTTTGTCATTAGTACGCTGGTGAGAAAATATTCACCCAATAATCTGCAAACTTTGATCATCAACATTTTGAACAAACCAACTCACTAAACTCACTGCATCATTGACACAGACAAAGAAATATGTTGACATCAATGACAACACATCTCTCAAGATATCACTCAAGCACATATTTGCAGAAGACTAGCAACAATCTGTCCATACATCCAACAAATCCTACGTTGTAAAGAATAGAGCTTTTTATTAGTATTCATTAAATGCTATCAGAAAGATAAATATTGCTTGATCTTTGTTGGGTGAAAAATTTGTAAACTCGAGAGAGCTTACAAAATGTGGGTTTCACCATCATATGTGAGACAATATCTCTCTGAAGGCAAGATATGGTCCCTCCTACTTGTAAGGGAAGGCTCCCCCTTGGTACTAAAAACTTCTCTAATATTATCCTATCTGCTAACTTTACACTAATCCAGGATGATACAAGTTCTTTACTCTCTTTTTTAGAGTAATTGTTTACCCTAATAATCAACCCATTGAGACCAAGGTTGGTTACTCTCCTATAAAATAAACTCTCCTAGTAAATATTTTGATAGATCAGTCTCCACCAAGACACATGCAAAGGATATATGAGAAAAATTTATAGTAGCTAGGTTCACTTTCAAAAATCAACTAAGGCAATTTCTTATTGCCTCATAGGCTACTTTACACGTAAAAATTTAAGGTTTAATAAGGAAATCTCACCTAAATAGATGTTATGTTGATAGAATCTTTTATGAGGTTAAAAGAGGGAGACCAAGGAGGAATTGTAAGTGGTTTCAAATCACACCTAGAGAAAGTGGTAGGTTGTGAAAAAGGGGAGAAGGTAAAAATTAGGTTGATTTTTGGAAGATACAAAGAGACAAAGGGCTCTAGAAGCAAGTTGAATGAGATTGTACTATGTTATCTTCTATAAGGGATTGCATTCTCTATTTCATGTCATATTCTCTTTTATATAATTAGTTCCTTTTTAATAAAAGAATTCACATTTCATTGTGTCAAATTTGTGTTGTTGTGTGTTTCATGAGATAACTCATATAGATTAAAATAATTATGAAATTACCTTTGTGTTGAATCTATGTATCTAAAGGTCAATATTGAACTACTTAAGAATGTCCTAAAATATGTTACTATCTCGTAGCTCACAATATTGATCTAGCTAATTGTATACTTCTACACAAATTTCATCTTAATTATTGATACCTAAAATATTAAAAGAACAAAAAATATTTAAAAATATATTTAGGAAGTTATCAAATTGTGAGGGTCAAGTTATTGTTGGCTAATCCTTAGATAGATTATCTTTGTGACCTTGGGCTACTGATCATGATAGCAGTCTCAAACATGCAATTTTTCCTTTATTTTGATGTAAATTATGGTTTTGTTTAATGCTCCAATTTGAAGCGTTTCTATGATGAATTCCCTTTGTAATATGAATTTCATATTTTTTTTATCAATAAATATTGTATGTATTATTAATAGTATCATAAAATTACATCCTTAAAACATCTAAATGAATCAAAAAATAGAACCCAGATATCAACAATGAGGCACATATCAGGAATCAAATAAATCCCATCAACAACAACCCTGAGTACCCTTAACCATCTCTTGGATTTACAAACTTTACAAAAATTACAGCCATCCATAATAATCAACATGTCCCCTTTAACAATGAATAAAATTCATAAAGAAACAATCAAAAACTATAGATTCCACCGTGCAGAGCACACACTCACAAGAACAAAACACAACCACCCATAACTATTTCTTGTTGGACGTTGCGCTAAGCTTAATTGTGATCCCCTATGGACCTCGATTGGTACACTCCCCAACCATCACCTCTGTCCTAGGTCTCTTGGAGTTCTTAGACCCCACTGAATGCTCATATTTTCACTTCAACTCCTCCTTCTTCTGACCCTTTCTCTGCAACTCAAGCTCCATCTCCCCCCAACAAGATCTAGCTTCCCTTTCTCTGAGGTAGTCTTTGATTCCACTCAATCCAATTTGGGTTGCAACCTTAATCACTTCCTTGTCATCCTCAACACCCCATAAGAAGAACTATCAAAGAGGATGAGTGAATTCTCCCACATGAAGCCAATCACCACCTAGGACCACAAAGCCTTCCCCTAGCATGGCAATAGCGATGATGAATTCTAGACCCCAATACCATTCTTCCTGCACACATTCATTCACCAACCAGTGGGCATTTTCCTTGGTACCCAACTCAAGGAACCAAGCCTAAAACATGGAAGAATGGTATTGGGGTCTAATCAAGCAAATGTAGTTCTACTCAAACAGATCAAGAAAACCTGTTGTTTTCTAACAATTACAGCAGAAGTAAAATCCCTTAACCGGGTAAGCTCTAACAAGCTTAGTTACTCATTAAATCCTCTAACAAGTTGGTCCATTAGCTTGGATTCTTAAATCCTCCAGTGAGGTTACTCCTAATAGGGTATTGTGCTTCTAACAAGGCATATTTGTAAATCCCTTAACCGGGTGAATCCTAACCGGAATTAGTTCTTAACGGGACTTATTGTAAAGCTCTAATAGGCTTTGGCTCCTAACAGGGTGAACTTTGAAAGAGTTCAGATAGCTATCCTTGTGAGTCCCATCTCACTATGGTTTTTACCTATTTGGGTTTTCCACGTATAAACATTTGTGTCAAGT
Source organism: Cryptomeria japonica (assembly GCF_030272615.1). Classification (NCBI taxonomy): domain Eukaryota; kingdom Viridiplantae; phylum Streptophyta; class Pinopsida; order Cupressales; family Cupressaceae; genus Cryptomeria; species Cryptomeria japonica. Next base: position 774,081,870 of record NC_081409.1, on the reverse strand, counting down.
GGTGAATGCTTTTGTGGTTGTGATCTTTTTTGTTGATTTGGTTAACTTCTAATAAGGCATGTTAAGTAGAAGCATTGAGAGATGAATATGTTGAGTTAAGATTAAGCATTGTTGATGTTTACAAGATTGAAGGTGTTTACTATTAAAAGTTGTCATAACAGTTAAACCGGTAATGTTAAGTATTCCTAAGAATAAATATACTGATTCACCCCCCCCCCCCTCCTCTCAGTATTCTACTAGATACTTTATTTCATCATACCATCAATTGGTATCAGAGTTATCCAAGTCCTCTTAATCTAAAAGCCTAAAAGCTTGAGGAAAAGATCTTGTAGATCATGATGAAGAAAGAAGGTTTGAAGTTTAACAAAGATAACTATAGAATATGGAGTGACAGAATGAAGATTTACATTAAGAGTCTTCGTAGTCAATATTGGGATCATATAGAACATAAGTATACTACACCTACTGGACCCCTAATTGATGATTAGAAGAAAGAACAGCAAGAAAATCACTAGGCATTAGAAACTTGAAGATATCTATAGAGGTGATGAGCATGTCAAGATTGCTAAAGAAGAGAGTTTAAGAGGTAAGTTTGACAACATGAGAATGTCTGAAGGTGAGAACATCCATCAGTATGGTCAAAGGATCAAAGAGATAGTCGGAGAGATAAAGAGTGCAAGACGGAAAGTGGAAGATACCACAGTAATCAGTAAGGTACTGAGAACCTTGCTATCGGTCTATGCTATCCGAGTTGCATCTATTCAGGAGCTAAAATCCATTGACAATACAAAGGTAACTCTTGACTCTATTATTGGCAAACTTATTGCTTTTGAACTAAATGGCTATGATGGTAGTGTACAGAAATTAGAATCTACATTCAGAGCTTGTCTCTAACCCATCTGTCAGAAGAAGAAGAAATACCGACAATAGCTATGAATCTAGATCCAGTAGAGATGTTGATGATGAAGACAACTTAGTGGAACTTGAAGCATTGTTGGCAAAACAACTACTTAGAGGCACTCGTAAATATAGAGGTAAGCTACCTTTAAAATGTTTTGCATGCAACAAGATTGGTCATATAGCAGCAAACTGCCCTAATGGTGAAAATGATTACAAGAGAGACAAATTTAAGAAGTAAAAGGGTAAAGGCAAGAGAGATTGTCTTGTACCTATTGACAGTGGTAGTACTAATGATGAATCGGATGATGATGCTAGTGAATATATTGTGTTTGTAGCAATTAAGGAAGAAGTATTAGATCAAAAGGCACTAGTATCCAGAATGGATAACTCTGATGATTGGATTGTTGATAGTGGTTGTTCACATCACATAACCGGTGATCAGAGAAAATTTATTTCCCTGAAGGAATTTGATGGTGGTGTTGTCAGATTTGGCAATGACTCACCTTGTATGGTAAAAGGTAAGGGAGTTATTTCTCTTAATGGGAAGAGCAGTGCTGATGATGTCTATTGGGTTGAAGGCCTAAAGCACAATCTATTAAGTGTGGCACAACTTAATGACAAAGGTTACCCGGTGGAGTTTACAAATGGTATATGAAAAATCTTTGACAACAAAGGTGAATTGATTGCAACCGGGAAACAGACCAGAGGTAATCTATTTCATCTCAATCCTAAAGTTAGCAACTGTTTGATTGCAAAAATAGATGATAGCTGGCTTTGGTATAGGAGATTTTGTCATATAAATTTTGACAATATTATTAGAGTAAGCAAGTCTAAGATAGTAAGAGGTTTGCCTCAACTAGACAAACCGGTTAATGCTCTTTGTAAAGAATGTCAACTAGGAAATATGTCTTCTTCAACTTTCAAGAGCAAGTCCTTCTCTGCAAAGCACTTGTTAGATTTGGTTCATACAGACCTATGTGGACCAATAAGAACAAGATGCATTCAAAGTGAAAGATACTTCATGATCTTCACTGGTGATTGTACAAGGATGATGTGGGTCACATTCTTGAAGGATAAGAATGAAGCTTTTGGCAAATTCAAGGCATTTAGAGCCTTAGCTGAGAAAAAGAGTGGCACAAAGATAAAATATCTAAGAACAAATCAAGGCAGTGAATTCACTTCTACAGAGTTCACTAAATATTGTGATGATAATGGTATCAAGTGACAACTTTCTGCACCAAGGACACCACAGCAAAATGGTATAGCAGAGAGAAACAATCAGTCAGTGGTTGAAGCTGCTAGAACTATGTTGATACAAGGAGGTGTATCAAAAATGTTTTGGAAAGAAGCTGTAAGTACAACTATCTACACAATGAACCGAGTTCTCAAAAAAAGAGGTAAGGACAAGACCCCATATGAGTACTGGTGTGGGAGATCATCTGATGTTAGCTATTTTAAAATATTTGGTAGCAAATGTTTTATGAAAAGAGGTGACTATATAAGCAAGTTTGGAGCTAAGAGTGATGAAGGCATATTTCTTGGCTATTCCACTAAGAGTAAGGCCTATAAATGCTTCAACAACCGGACACAAAAAATTGTTGAGAGTGTTGATGTATGTGTAGATGAATGTCCTAAAATATCAGAAGGAACCAATTCTGAGAAGAAGGATGAAGATCTTTGCATTTTGCTATTAGAACCTAAAACGGTTAAATCAAAAACCGTAAAACAAATCCTGGTGTACTTGTTCAACTGGAATAAATAAATTCAGAGGAAGATGACAATGAAGAAGCTGATTCTGAAGAGAATGATCATGTCATTCCTAGGTATGTGAGACTAAATCACTGTCCTGAACAGATAATTGGGGATAAGGATGTTGGAGTACTAACTAGAAGGAGAATAAGAGAGAACTCTTGCATGATATCCACCTTTGAACCCAAAAATGCTAAGGAGGCATTTGGTGATGATCATTGGGTGAAAGCTATGGAGGAGGAGTTGGAACAAATTGAGAAGAATGACACTTGGACCCTGGTACCTTGACTGGTAAACAAGAATGTTATAGGTACTGAATGGGTATTCAGAAACAAGTTAAATAAAGATGGTGTTGTAGTTCGCAATAAGGCAAGATTAGTATGCAAAGGTTATGCGCAAGAAGAAGGAGAAGACTATGGAGAAAATTTTGCACCAGTAGCAAGACTGGAAGGTGTCAGAACACTACTTGCATTTGCAGCTCATAAGAATTTCAAAGTATACGAGATGGATGTCAAGCCTGCATTCTTGAATGGGATACTAGAAGAAGAGGTTTTTATAGAGCAGCCCGATGATTATGCATTGACAGATAAGGAAGACATGGTATGCAAGCTACATAAAGCTTTGTATGGATTAAAGAAGGCACCCAGAGCATGGTATGAATGACTTCATACTCATCTGATGAAGATAGGCTTTGCTAGAACTAGTGATGACAACAACATTTATCTCAAGTCTGAAGGAGATGATATACTAGTCAGTGAAGTATTTGTAGATGACATTGTATTTGGAGGAAATGATGACATGAGTAATTGTTTTGTAGATGAAATGAAGAATGAATTTGAGATGTCATTAGTAGGGGAAATAAAAAAATTCATAGGCTTACAGATACAACAAATGAAGAATGGTATTTTCATTACTCAATCCAAGTATGTGAAGGAGGTTTTGAAGAATTTTGGTATGAGTGTCTGTAAACCAGTTGGAACCCCAATGGTTACAGGTTGTAAATTGTCCAAGGAAGATGCATCTAAGTCTATAGATGAAAAGGAATTCAAGTCAATGACTAGCAAACTGCACTATGTTGTTCATAGTCAACCGCATATTGCCCATGCAGTTGGTATTATGGCTAGATTTTAGAAGAATCTAAAGGAGGCACATCTGATGGCAACTAAGAGAATCTTTAGATATCTGAAAGGTACTGTTGACTATGGATTATGGTATCCATATGGTGGAGATTTTGACTTGCAAGCATACACAGATGCTGATTGGGCAAGAAATATTGATGACCGGAAGAGTACTACCAGTGGAGAATTCTTTCTAAGAGGAAGGCTAGCCTCATGGAGTAGTAAAAAGAAGAGTTGCACTTCATAATTTACCATTGAAGCTGAATATGTAGCAGCTTATATGAATTGCACACAAGCTATGTGGATGAGGCACATTTTGGAAGGTTTGAAGATGAAAATCTCAGAACCTATAAAGATTTTGTGTGATAATACAAGTGCAATAAACATTTCTAAAAATCCTATTGTGCACGCAAGGAATAAGCACATTGAATTGAAATATCACTTCTTGAGGGAAAAAGTTCAATGTAAAGATGTTATCTTGGATCATGTTTCTACCAAGGAGCAACTTGCAGATATCTTTACCAAACCTCTGCCTAAGACCACTTTTGAGTATCTTAGAAGTCAATTGGGGGCTGTACCTCTTCATGAAGTTAGTTGAACATGATGCTGATTGCATCAGTCCCTAAATTACTTGTAGAATTTTATATGGATTGATGAAGGAGTGGATGTATTCCACAGGGGGAGCATCAAGTTGCAGAATGATGCTGATGCATAGTGAGAGCAAAATTACATGTTTTACTTTCACTTTGGCATTGTTGTCAAATGGGGAGAAGAATTATGTGTCTGATAAGGTGAATACTTGGTAATGTAAACCAGGATTCCTATTCACCAGTAGCAAGCTGAAGACACACAGAGTAAGGTGAATACTTGGTAATGTAAACCAAGATTCCTATTCACCAATCTTAGTAGCAATCAGAGGCATTGATATTTGTATTGCCATCAATGCCAAAGGGGGAGATTGTTAGAATTTTGAGTTTATTGGCATTTTGCATAGAGATTGCATTAATAATATGTTGTCATTGATGTCAATTGAACTAGTAAACGGTATTCATGTTATTGCTGATATTGTTGTTTTTGATATTGTCTAGTAACCGGTAAAGAAGAGAGTTGTAGAAGATATTGTAACCAGTATGTAAAGTTTGTGAGTTGAACCGGTGAACCAGTGTAAAGGGTCAAACCTTTCTATGTAATGTAACTGGTAAACCCTATCAGTTGTTAAACCCTAACCGATCAAGTTTGTTGGTTTATTATCTGATGAGCGGTAATGATGGAGACATGTGTGATCATTGTATGGGGATAAATTCAAATTATTTTGGCACATTTGCTTATTTTCTAGGGAAGGAGAAAAGTGGATTGCATTTAATGCACAACGTGTGATGAGTTACAAATTCCAATGGAGCGGTTGGAATTGTCTTGAAGAATGTGAAGAGATTGTCATGATTTCTAATTGTTAAGATTGAACCGACTTGTTTGTAATCTCAATGATGAGAATTAGGTGTTTGTTGTCTTACCGGCCTAATTGATTTGTATTTAAGGTCGATGAAGTTGTTTGTAAAGGTTGTTGGAAAGATTGGTAGAAAACCTATTGAGTGTGTGGTTGCCCAACCAGTGAATGGATCTGCACTTTGAGTGAAGGCAGATTGAATCTTAGAAGGATCTGATCAAGCAAATGTAGTGCTACTTAGACAGATCAAGAAAACCTGTTGTTTTCTAACAATTACAACATAAGTAAAATCCCTTAACCGGGTAAGCTCTAACAAGCTTGGTTACTCATTAAATCCTCTAACAAGGTGGTCCATTAGCTTGGATTCTTAAATCCTCTAGCGAGGTTACTCCTAACAGGGTATTGTGCTTCTAACAAGGCATATTTGTAAATCCCTTAACCGGGTGATTCCTAACCAAAATCCGTTCTTAACAGGATTTATTGTAAATCTCTAACAGGCTTTGGCTCCTAATAGGGTGAACTTCGAAAGAGTTCAGATAGCTATCCTTGTGAGTCCCATCTCACTGTGGTTTTTACCTATTTGGGTTTTCCACGTATAAACATTTGTGTCAAGTTGTGAATGCTTTTGTGGCTGTGATCTTATTTGTTAATTTGGTTAACTTTCGATAAGGCATGTTAAGTAGAAGCATTGAGAGATAAATATGTTGAGTTAAGATTAAGCATTGTTGATGTTTACAAGATTGAAGGTGTTTACTGTTAAAAGTTGTCATAACAGATAAATCGGTTAATGTCAAGTATTCCTAAGAACATTGATCTTGACTGAGATATGTTTACTTTGTTTGACTGAGTTTGAGCTTGGGAACTTTGTATCAGTTTTTCAATATACTGATTCACCCCCCCCCCCCTCTCAGTATTCTACCGGATACTTGTTCTTTCATCATACCATCATGGAGCTATCATTGTGACTGGGGTGGCTGATCAGCATCTCGCTTGTACTCTTTTTCACATTTTGGTCCTATTGATGAGGTGTCTTCTTCCTATGTTGATTTTGAGGAGAACTTTGGGTACTTGAACTTGGGTGTTCTCACATGTGACCCCGTTCTTGAGCCTTGCATTTCATCTCCTCCTATTGATGTCACATCACCTACTGCATCTGATGATTTAGCTAGTGCGACAGTTTTGCCTTCTTGTGATTCAATGCAACAAGATATTTCATGTCTTCCAGCTTCAGATGATTGGGATGCCTACTTGACAGACATTGCAGGTTTGTTTGTGGAGTCCTACATTGCAGATTTGGGAGACATCATTGTTGACATTCATATTCTCTTTGATGAAGATGATCCTTCTTTAATTATTGCGAGGGAACACTCTAACCCTTTTGTGCATTCTCTACATGATCATTCTTTAGAGGTTGACATGATTGTGGATACTTTTGTACAACAGTTGGAGGAGGTCTCTTTATGTTTAGAGGAGACATGTGAGTCTTTGGATATTGTTTACATTCTTCTCCACTATATCTTGGAGTGCCTTTTTCAGCAGTGTGGATAAGTTTACCACCTTTGGAGGGGGTATCCTTCAACATCGACATGGGGACACTTGAGCAATTTTCAAAGATTCCATTCATCATGGATTTTTTTCCTACATCTTCCCTTCATGATTGGGGAGACTTCATGGATACACCTTTGGTTTTGTTTCTTCCTAAGGGGAGGAATGTTGTTCGATGTTCATGGAGCTATTTCTTCATTCATCTTTGAGCTTCTATCATTGGTGCAAATTTTACATTGGTGGGGGGCTACCTAGCTTCTCTTCTTCTCTCATATGGGGGAGACTTTTTCCTCACATGGGATTTTGTCCTTCACATGCTTCTATGAGAGTTCTTTGTATCTAGTTTTCATCTCTCTTTTGGGGGAGGGTTTTTTCCCATTGGGTTTTTCTCTCTTTCCCTGCTTTGTGAGAGATTTCAGTGCATTGGCTTGCATGCATTTGCATTTGTACATGGGTACCTAACATGGCCTAGTAGTCGGGACCCATCTTGCATTGCTTAGTTGCATTGTAGACTTAAGTGCATTCCCCTAAGTTGCACTTAAGGGGGGGTGTTGGTGTAATTAATTATTCATGTCGAATATTATTACACATTACTTAAGTTTACTTAGGTACATGCATTTCATAGTAGTTTGGGTATGAGACACTTGGGTATTTGTGCCAAATTGGGATAGTGTGTGTAGGAGAATTTCCACCTTTTGTGATCTTATCTTGTTGTTACATTCCACATTCGGTGGGTGATCCACCTCTTGTGGAATACTATATTGTTTCTCCTACCTACCACACCTATTTCCTACCTACCCTTGTTTCTCATTAAGCCACATGTCATGTTTGTCTGCTCACATATCCATATAACCTTGCCTATATAAGCAGGTGCATATTCATTGTATTTAACGATTGATGATCCAGTTGATTGGTATTTTCATATTGGTAGAATACAGTTTATTCCTATCATCTATTTTGTCTCTCTATTGTACTTTTCATTGAGCTCTTGATCTTGGCAAAATCTCACAGTACCTAAACCAATTTTTTGCATACTCCACGCCAAGGTGTTCCCTATCCAGTCATGAGCAACACAACCAACACCCCATGGCTCTAGGTTCCCCTTAGATGCACCATCATGGTTAATTTTAATCCAACATTGTTCGGGAGCCTTCCACTCCTGTGGAATGTTGCTTGAAGTTGATGGATTAACCTAGTTTGACCCATTAATAGGCCTTAATCTAAGTCAATACTTTCCACTATAGGGTTTAATCTAGGCCTACCATATCATAAGTGTTTTGGAGGCTATCAAATCAAGCAGCCAATAACCCCATTTACTATTTGTACACATAACCATGTCATTCTCATCAAGAAATCATTCCAACACACTGACTTAATTGTGCACAGAACATTCAACATCCAACATTATAGGAGATCACAGAAAAAGAAAAGGTTTTACCTTCAAAATCTACAGGCTAAGACTCTTTGACACAAAGGTTTACTCATGAATGTCATATGTTATTCCTACTTGTTATAGATGACAAAATAGACAAAAGATTGTATTTAAATACTACGACATGATAGATAGCCACACAAACATATTCCAAGTCAACTCCCAAGAACTAATGATAAGAGTTAGAGTACAATAATAAAGGTATGAAATGAATGTACAAATACATGTATAATAATCGGCTCGATAAAATCTAATAATGGTGAATTTGTGAGAGTATATACAAATAAAGATAGGATGAGGTCAAATGTATGGAAGAATGTTTAAATGTAAATGGAGAAATGATTAGAGAAGAAGCTAAACTTAGCATAAGACTACAATAATTTTCACTACATTATTTTTTATTGATTTATTATCCCAAAATACACTCAAATCTAAATCAGAATTTATGTGAGTTTATATAAAGTTGAATGTAATGAAGTATGTGTAAATGGGGGATGGATAAAGGCTTGAGGAAGTATCTAAACTCAATTTAAGAGTACACCACTTTTTCTTGTGTAAATATTTAAATAATTTATCCTAACAAAAACATTGAAATCTAAATGGGGATTCATGTATGTATACAAAATTTAATATTATATTTATTATTCAATTATGATGGATAAATATTTATAGTAAATTAAAACTCTACTATAGCTTAAAAAATAGCTAAAATGTTCATAGAGTTCATCTAATAAGATTAAATGTTAGACATGTGAATTTATTAAAAAATAACTAGAAGTAAAATACTTAAAGTAATTATTTCAATTGGCAATTCCTTATTGAGATGTAGATAAAGAAGTACAACTACAATTTTATTTGAATAAGCAAGATTGAAATGACTACTATTGAATCATTCTTTTTTGTAGATTTTATAAAGTGATTTTGGTCATTTGATATTGTTTTTTACCTATGTTCTTATGTAGTTTAGGTGTCTTTTGAAATGACTGCCATTGAATTAATCTTATCTTTAGATTTTAGAACATGGTCTTAGTCATTTCACATTGATTTTTACATATGTCCTTGTCTAGTTTAGGTGTCCTTTCTCCTTGAATTTCAATAACTATGTATCTTACTATTTATGATTTACTATCAATTATAGCAATTTTTTAAAAGTTTGTGACATAAAAACACATTTTAATTTTCTATTGACAGTTTTCACTATATGTGAACAAACTTTACTTTTCTATTTAATTTTATTATTTAAATAGATTGTTTTCATTGTATCTTGAATATTTTTTTTATTTATTTCTTGGGTCAAATAATTTTTAATACTCAATGTACACCTATGATATTTTCACTCATGTTTCCTCTATTGATGGCATGAGTAGTAGTAGATGGATACCACATTAAGGTAAATATGGTTTTAGTGTCGTTGCTATAAAAAAATGAAATGAATTATGGTCATGTGGTTTAATAATAAAAATGAAGTATAACATGAGCAATAGTAGATAAACAACACATCAAGGTAAATGTGGTCTCAATATCATTGCTCTAAAAATATCAAATAATAGAATAAATATCAATTGAATTATGATCATGTGATTTAATAATAAAAATGGAGTAATTCATTTATAACATAACTTTAATAAAAGGGAATAAGAAATACTTTCTTAAAAGAAATGAAAATCTCACTTAAGAAAAGCTTTTTTTTTCTTAAATTATATTCATTTTCTAAAGTTAAATTAAAAAATTTTATTCCACATAAATGTTTTGAAACACATAAAACTGTAAAAGTAGATCTTTTTAAGTGTTCATTAAGAAAATTGCCACCACATAGGTAAATAGAATTATAAAATCTTGATCATTAAAAAAATCACATATTTATGCATTCACAAATGTGGTTCCTTGTGTAGGAAGTAAAGGGTGATTGACCAAGCAAACAACCAAAATAACATTCCATCTACAATTTAATAGAATAATAGTTTATTTAAATATTTGAAGAAAAATATAAGTTAACCACAAATATAGACAATGTTTACAATGATGTCTAATTTATAAATCTTATATTCTCATTTTAATGGAAATAGAAGGAGGGGCATTTCTAAACAAGATCAAAACACGATTTCTTAAAAAGTATTTGGTTTTCCGTATATGTAATATGCAAATATTATTTATTTTACCAAGATAAATCTTGTAAACTTTCACGTGTTATTTTTCTCGAATATTGTTAGTATCAAAATCTTATGAACCTTCCACATCTCTTTTAAAACATATAACCTTTATAATACAACTATAAAGAAAACATTCCTTCTACAATTTCTAAAAAAAAATTCAAACTTATTAAATGACCATCGAATCTTTGAATACAGCTACTCGTATATCAAAATCAATATATTAAATATTAAAAATATAAATTTTTTAACTAAAAAATATAAATTAAACCTAAAAACTAAAAACATATAATCAAATCATACAAACAAAACTAGAGTCAAAATGAGCAAGTAGCCCAAACAAACTATCTGATACTGATACTGTAGAGGGATTAAGAGACCATGAGATATATTATTGGACCCATTTGAAAGCCATCCCAATCGAATTTGGCAAAATGAATAACATATTGGAAGATAAAGTAAAACATAATCTTTAGACATATATTCCCCATAACTAATGTCCAAAAAAGCCTACTAAATTGAAAGATACCTAAAATAATAGGGAGGGAACGTGCCTTAAAAAATAATATATCTCTATCAACATTGTCTTTTGGGGGGGCCTTAGATTTGAATGGATCCTTAGCGTACAAATCATATTCCTACAATTGAAGGGCTTTTCCGACCATGGAAAAAAAGACAAGGACATGAAGTTACAACACTTAGAATTCTATTCCCCCCCTTTTGATTTTATCTTTGACTAATTGCTAACTCTATTCCCCTACATTTTGATTAGGTGCCCCTTGGGCCACTGGGGCTTTTGCTAGATATGCCATGAATGTCACTGTAGACTTTTGATTAGTTTGACTAGCTTTTTTCTAAAGAAATAAATGGCAAAATATCTGTAGAATTTTTTATCTGGGTTGATTAAATAAATGAGTTAAAAGAGCTAGAAATTGAATATGGATTGTGATATTTAATTTGAAATTTGATGAGCGGAAATAATACAATATATTGTGGAAGTTGATTTGTTAATATTAATTTGAGAGTCGATTTGTTAATATTAATTTAGAAGTTGATTCATTAATAATATAAGAATTTATGACTATTTCTATGAAGATTTCAAATTATATCAAATGAATGTTTTTTTCTTGGATTGCTTTCATGAGAAGATAATTGATCTGTACGGGTGAAAATTTGCACTTCATTATAGACTTGATTTGAAACTCATAGATATGATTTGGTTGAGCGCCTATTATTAGGATTCACAAGTACCTTGATTTAGGTTGTCTAAGTATGCATAATGACAAGTGGTGTTTAAGAACACTTGATGAATTTGTTGGATTGTGAGTGCTAGATACTCCATAATCAAACCCTTAATTTTCTAACTTTAAGTCCAAGAGAGAATTATGAAAGAAAATATGAATGAGATGCTTTAATGCAAAATGCTTTGATACTTCTACTATTATTCTCTCATAAATTCTTTATGACATATTCGTGCACAAGTCCTAGGTGATCTCTAACATAATGTTAAAATGTGAATATTTTTTCTTAAATACAATAACTAAACACATAAATGTGCACTAGATTAGCTCACCCTAGCTAATATGGGAGTCTTAATGAGATGAGTTTAAATTATAATTTTAAAAGGTTAGGTTCATGTCTTGTACATCTTAAAATAAGACACATGTGACTTCTCAAAGCAATGTTGAGTCAAATTGTTCTAGTGAATGATAAGTATATGTTTATGGTTGAAGTGGGATTTGTTGAATATTGTTCATAATGTTTTGTCATATTAAAGGTATTAAATGTTTGAAAGATGTTCAAATTCTTTTATTTGTATTTTTGTTTTTTTAAATGTTTTTGGTGTTTACTGTTTAATATGCAAATTAAACTACTAAGAAGAGTAAATCAATTTAATTTATTTGTGAGAAATATATAAATTAATCTATTCAATTCCTCTAAATGCTCATACAATTCTTTGTTTGATACATAAATCAAATTATATGAAACTAATTAATTAAAAATAAATAGCTAATTAAACATATTAAATCAAATTAAAATGATTTTAATTGATATAGTGTGAATACTTAAACAAATTGAAAGAAAGTTGAGTATGTGGAAGTATCTTCCTAAACCAAACTTACATAAGAGACGGTTGCGAAAAAAATTCAAAATCTTGTTCAATTACAAAAGAAAATAGATGCACATATAAATCATATTCAAACAATTAAAATCAACAAACTATAACACAATGATTTTACATGGGGAAACCCTTTCAGATAAAAAAACCACACCCCAAAACACCTAGCTCAATTGTATTATTCACTAAAACATATATTACAATATAATTTATCAAAGCTTGTGCTCTTCAGAAGTCTTCTAGAACTTAGAATTATTTCAGCAGCATTATGGTAGCGCAAAATTCATCAGCTTGTCATATAATAATGAATTGCATAATAAGTATATAATGTTATACAAGCTAGGCAACCAAAAGAAGTTCTTTCCATCTTCACCTCCAGCTTCAACCTACTAATCCAAACAAAGCACATCTTATCCCTAAGCATCCACCCTTGATAAAATCACCCTCATTGATTACTTGGGCACTAGGGAAATATAAAAGCAAAAAAATTGTTAGGAAAGCAAAGTGCAGAAAATGCCTTCCAAATGTTAATTTTTAGAGGAAAGAAGCAGTAATGTGTTTCAATTCAAATAACACCAATTCAACACAGAATAAAATAAAGCAACATGAAAAACACAATCACATAAATGTACATCATATTTCACGTGGGAAAACCCTTACGAGTGAAAACCCCACACACCAAAGCAACTATCTCTTGTATTATAGTAATTAACAATTTACATACAAGATACAAATACATGCTTTGATCCAATCTCAATTCAGGCAGCATTCCACAAGATTAACTTCACAATCGGTTTCACAATTCCTTTGTTACAGAATCACCAATCAATTTCCTTGACTTCTTTTCACAATGACAAGAACAAGTCTCTCATCACACAAGTCTAAAATCTTTTGAAAACCCAACATCATCATCTTCAACTATCTTTCAGACATTAAAAATGTCTCTATGTAAAAATGGTTTGTTTTAGTTACTAACTGTCGAACTTCCTTAGATTATCAATAACATGTCATGTTATTCACTAACAATTCAGCTTCCTCTGAGTCATTCTAGTTTTCCTCAGATCGTCTGCATATAGCTCAACAAGTCAATATCCACATATGGTCATGGTCCCCATCTCAATCATTTTCATCTTAGTTTATCGGCAAAGTCACTTTGACACTATGCCAATTAGCTTGCATCGCCTCTCAGGAACCATTGTTCATCATGCAAGTTAGCGAGGAGAGCAAGTTCCCTTGCTTCCTTGTTATCCCACAACATTACCGAATGATCGTTGTATATCACGTGGGACAAAAAGAATGATCTTCGCTTCACCCTTTATCCTTATCCCACACTATGCCCACATTCACTAGACAACCCTCGCAAGGTAGTAAAACAGTATCACACAATCTATTTACCGTTATCTCACAGGATTTTGCTGTGAGTTCTCAACATCACACGAGGTAAAGAGAAAGACTATTCCTTCATCTTTGCCAAGACTTTGTCAAAGATAGAATGAACTCGGGCCTGTCGGTATAGCAATACTTCGGTTAGCCTCTTATGCATCAAAGTGAATTTTGATGTTACACCGAACCACTCCATGTTGTCAAGAGTATAACAAGGTCTTACCAACAAAATCTTATCACTCAGACATCAAGACTTCTACAAGCTTCTGGAGTATCTTATTGAAACCAAATGTTACAAAGATAACCCTACTTCTTATGGCAAACAAATAATACACAAGTTATCAACTTCAAAGATAATCAATAACACAAAAGTTATTGACACTGAACTTTTGATTCAGAAACTAAAGGCCATCTGTTCGAGATGTCTACCAGTAAGTTTGAGACACCCATTCTTAAAATTCTCCCACTTGACAAAGAACTTACTAGTATCTCTAGAATACTTAGAGACTTTTGAGAAACATGATCTCCAAGGCCCGTAGAGTTTACAGACCATTTGAACTTAGTTGTGCTCATAGATTATGTCAACGCATCTGCAACATTCTTCAAAGTATCCACCTTTTCTAGATTAACCTTTCCATCTTCCACCATGTCTCGAACAAAGTGATATTGCACATCAACATGTTTTGTCCTGACATGGTAAGTGGTATTTTTTGCCAAACAAATTTGCATTCTGACTATCACAACAAATAGTAATTTGTCATGTATTAAACCCAATATCAAAACACAAACGCTTAAGCCAAACAGCCTCTTGACAGGCTTGAGTTTCTACCATGTACTCTCCCTCTGTAGTGGACAAAGAAACTATAGCTTGTCGCATGCTCATCCAACTAATTGCACCACCATTCAACCTGAATACATACCCACGGGTGGATCTTCTATTGTCAATGTCCCCGACCTAATTAGAATCCACATATCCCTGAATGTCGATAGCCCTCTGAGATCCAACCAAATTTCCATGATAACACAGAGCATACTAAGAAGTACCTCTCAGATATCTAAACACTCTCTTCACAGCATCCCAATGTGGTCTTCCTCGTTTTTCCATAAACCGGCTTAATACTCCCACTTCTTGGGCAATGTATGGTCTTGTACAAACCATTGCATACATTAGACTGCAAACAACACTTGTGTATGGTACCTTAGCCATGTTCTCCATCTTAGAAGAAGATTTTGGACAATCACCAACAGAAAGTTTTGTTCCAATCTATCATATTAAATCTCTCAAGGATAGTACTAATGTACTTACTCTGACTGAGCCAAAGCTTTCTATTTTTCCTATCCCTACTAATTTCCATCCCTAGAATATACCTAGCTACACCTAAGTCTTTCATTTCAAAACATGTAGATAACTAAGATTTTAGATCAGAAGTCATTCCCTAGTTATCATTTCCAATGAACAACATGTCATCCACATATAGAACAATGATAAGTAACTGATCATTCTCAATCTTATAATACACACAATGTGTTGGCAATATGGAGGAATTGATTATGTGTTGCATTGATGTTTTGTCATTGATGTCAACACTAGCTATTATGGTTGGTTACCGATAGATAGGTTTTGGTTACCAGTAGAAGATCTTGTGTTACTGGTAAGGGTTTAAGGTTTAACCGGTAGAGCTTTTACTGAGATTCTCTGACAGAATACATAAGTGGTGTTGGTGCAGCTTCTAGATGGAATTCAGGATGTAGAAGGTGATCCTTGATCGTGGCTCAATTGACTGAAGACATCGCTTTAGTGTGGTGGACCCACATTAGGTCTGATACCTATCTAGGTTATGGATCAGTATCATGTTAACGTGTTTTGTACATATTACAAGGATGGTTTATGGATTGGTTATTGTTGTTTTGGTCTTAAGCCGACATGTCATATAATTGTAATATGGATGTTTGTAATGATCTTATTGTAATATCTTTATGTGACCGACCTAATTGGTTTAGGCCTTAGGGTTTGTATAAATTGATGTAAGATCTCATTGTAGATCATGGCATGGGTATGGGAATGAAATATGTTCATGGTTGTCGAATGAAATATCATATGCGAAGGAGATTTGGTCGATCATAGGTGATCGAATGGGGTTTAAATAAGAGGTCAAAGGCCTCTAGTATTGAGCTTAACCGAGACTATAATTAGGCATGGTAGATGTTATCTCTGCCAGTTCATTCTTCTAGATTGTTGTCCAATTATCTTGAGGTGGTTATAACCTCTCTATAGTCAGTGAGACTCCTTTGTAATGAGCAGTATGCTCTAGGTAGTGTGCCTTCCTGCATGTGCAGGCCCCTCATTGTATCACATACTTTTTGTAGAAGTATCATCTGACTATGGGTAGGCTTCCCACCGTGGTTTTTCCCTTTATCGGGTTTTCCACGTACAAATCATGGTGTTATGTGGTATGCTTGCATTGTGTTAATTCTCTATTTCATTCTTAAGTTTTGTTGCTTACCTGTATTTGTTTCTGCTATTCTGGCATTCATTGTTTACGTGCTCCGGTTATAGGTTATAAAGTGGTTTGATTGATATAATCTATTGACAACTGATTCACCCCCCCCCTCTCAGTTGTCCACCAGTTATCCTAACAATTGGTATCAGAGCTTTGGTCCTCTTTTGCATAAGCTTAACCACTTGAGGTAGATCCTATGGTAGCTAATACTTCAAATCCACTGACAACTATTTTCAAAAGAGAAATCCCTAAGCTTGATGCAACAAATTATGGGATATGGAAAATCCAAATGGAGACTCATCTTAGATGTCTTGGCAAGGATATTTGGGAGATCACTGAGAAAGGATATACACCTTATGATCCAGCATCTAGCAATATTGCTCCTACAGACTTGGACAAGAATATTAAAAATGATTGCAGAGCTAGAGAAGCCCTCTTGTGTGCACTTACTGATCAACAAATCATGGGATTGACTGATAAATCATCTGCAAAGGTTATGTGGGATAAATTACAAACTCTGAATGAAGGTGATCTTATTGTCAAAATTGCTAAACTGGATGGTTACCAAGTAAGATATGAGAACTTGAAGATGTAAGATAATCAAAGAATTGCTACATTTATGGAAAGAGTAAATGAGATTGTCATGGGAATTAAATGTTGTGGAGGATCTCTAAGTGAAGATGAAATAGTTTCCAAAGTCTTGAGAGCCCTTCCAGCGGCTTACAAGATGAAGGCAACTACAATTAATGAATTGAGAACAATAGAAAACACTTCAATTAATAGAGACATTCTGATTGGTAAATTATTTGCTTTTGAGCTTGAAGAATTTGGACCCTCTGGAGCTGCAAAGTCTGAACCTGATTTTCATGCATCATCATCCACCAGCCAAACTAATTGGAAAGCCCTATATGCAAAGGAATGGGAAGATATGAGGAAAGAGGATGAAGAATTTGAGCAACTTGAAACCTTATTTTCTAGAAGAGTACCTAAAGGACCAACAAGAAGTAAGTATGAAGGAAAAGCACCTTTTAAATAATTTGCATGTAATAAGATAGGTCATTTTGCATCTAGATGTCTTGAAAGGAATGCAAGATTTGAAGAAAGAGTTAAGAAATCATTTAAGCCTAATCAGAACAGATATAGATTCAAGAAAAGAAAACAATGCTACATAGCGGATGAGGAAGGAGTAAGTGATGACTCTAAGGATGAACTGGCAACAAACTCTATTAGGTCCCGGAGACAACTGATAGGGGTGGGGTGAATCAGTTGTCAAATAAATTCAAACCAAAAACAACTTTACCAACTTAATGCTTGATACTAGTAAACCAGTCTAATATGTCGGTAGACAGTTTTAACAGTTAATTGCAATACCGGTAAGGGTTAATGCATGAAACAAAAAGATAAAGTCCTCCACAACACATAACACCAATATTTGTGTGTGGAAACCCTGTAAGGGTAAAAACCATGGTGGGAAACCTTACCCACAATCAGATGATACTACTGCAGATAGTAAGTGTATACAAATGGGGTCTGCACATGTAGAAAGGCCAAGTGCCTAGAGCTCACTGCTCAATCACAAATGGGAGTCACACTAACTACAATTGGATGGTTAAATCCAATAAGGATGTACTGTTCAAAATAGCTTCTTCATATGCTGGATTCAATACCAGTGTAGTTCTGATATGCTTTCACAAAAACCTTTCAAAAGATGTCTGTGTGTATAGCTCTGCTCAATCTCGCATATACCTTCACACAATTCCTTTTCGCATTCCACATTTGATCTTACAAATAAGATCTTACATTTATACCATACCCTAAGACCAATTTTAGTAGGTCGGCTCTAAAGGATAATATAATAAAATCAATTTATAAAAAAATTAATGCCCGATGCAATAACCGATTCAACATGTCATCTTAATGCATTTACAATAATAATAAGTCATCTCCATAGCGTGCCATGTTGATCTGGAAAAGATAAACCTGTCGATGTGTAACCTGGACCTATTTGTCAATAACAACAAATATGCAAATACGAATATGCCAATTAACAAACCTTCAAGACAAAGTGTCTAAATGATGTCTTTGACATAACCATGTGATTTCCATTCCATTCCAAGTGTCAGTGATCATTATATCCTGCCACTGTACCAAATATCGGTGACTGTTCATAAGTCATTTGCGTGCCGGTGAATGTTGCTGATTCTCCAAAGTGCCAGAGTTGATAATTGTTAGCTAGTGGATTTGGCAATGGAAAGGATTTGGTGTTCTATGCTTTAAAGGAAGATGAACCAGAACTAACTATCAAGAGTAAAGAAAAGGCCCTGGAAGCAAAAGTTGAAGACAAGGATGAATGGGTAATTGATAGTGGATGCTTGCATCAAATGATTGGAGATAAAAGAAAAAATTTGTCCTACAAGAATACAATGGTGGTCAAGTCAGATTTAGGGATGACAAAGCATGTATGATCAAAGGTAGAGGTATTATTTCTCTGGATGGCAAGCATAATACTGATAATGTCTATTATGTAGAATTTTTAAAGCTTAATCTTTTAAGTGTTGGTCAATTGGTGGACAAGGGTTTCCAACTTTAGTTTAAAGATAGGAAATGCAAAATCATTAACAAAACTAGTTTAGAGATTGCAACCAATACTCAGACTGGATGTAATATCTTTCACTTGAACACTGGTAATAAGACATGTTTGATTGCTCATATTGATGAGAGTCGGTTAAGGCAGATAGAGATATACCTAAGATTATGAAGCCTCATATTCCGGTATGTAAGGAATGTCAATTGGGAAAGAAAGTTAGAACTTCTTTCAAGAGCATACATGATAACCCTAATGATGTTCTTGATTTTATTCATGCTGACTTATGTGGTCCAGCAAGGACTAGAAGATCTCAAGGTGATAGGTATTTCATGCTGATAATTGATGATTATTCTAGAATGATGTGGGTGACTTTTCTTAGGGAGAAGTCTAAAGCTTTTGAGAAATTCAAGATCTTTAAAGCAAAAGTGGAAATAGAAACTGGATTGAAAATCAAATGTCTACGATCAAATCAAGGTGGTGAGTTCACTTCTCATGAATTTAATAGTTATTGTGAGACAAATGGAATTAGGAGACAGTTATCTACCCATGGACTCTTTAGTAGAATGAAGTGGTGGAAAGGAAGAATAGAATCATTTTGAATGTAGCAAGAAACATGATGATGGAAACCAAATTGCCTCACATCTACTGGAGAGAAGCAGTGAGTACAATAGTTTACATATTCAACAGAGTTCACATCAAACATGAAACTGGTAAGACCCCTTATGAATTATGGTTTGGACATACACCTACTATTAAATATTTCAGAATTTTTGGAAGTAAATGCTATATCAAAAGGGATGATTCAATTGGGAAGTTTGATCCTAGATGTGATGAAGGGATATTTCTTGTATATTCAATTCAAAGCAAAGCATATAGATGTTATACCAAAAGATTGCAGAAAATTGTGGAGAGCACAAATGTGAAAGTAGATGAGCAATACAGAAATCAATCTATATCATATATAGGGAACCGGCAGTGGAAATGATCATAACTGATCTAGCAATGCCTCAACCGGTACAAGACACTGAGACAGTTACATTGGCACAATAAAAAAATTCAATTGTGATTGATGATCATAACAGTGAACATGAAGTTCAGAAGACACCAAGGTATGTAAGGTTAAATCATTTTGAAGATCAAATCATTGGAGATAGGAACAAGGGAGTTATGAGAAGAAGAAGACTGGAAACTAAAGAGGTATGTCTTATTTCTCAAATTCAACCGACATCTTTTATTTAAGCTTGTAAAGATAAACATTGGTTAAAGGCTATGGAAGATGAATTAGATCAGATAGAAAAGAATGACACTTGGACTTCAATTCCCCAGCCTAAAAATAAGAATGTTATTGGAACTAAATGGGTTTTTAGTAATAAACTAAATGATGATGGTCAAGTTGTAAGAAACAAGGCTAGATTGGTTTGTACAAGATATTCTCAAATGGAAAGAATTTATTATAGTGAGATATTTGCACCTGTAGCTAGAATTGAAGCTGTTAGACTATTTCATGCCTATGCAGCTTATAAGAACTATAAGGTCTATCAAATGGATGTTAAATGTGCATTTTTGAATGGTGAACTTGAGAAAGAGGTATGCATTGAGAAGCTTGATGGATTTTCACTGACAAATGATAAAGATATGGTTTACATGTTAAGGAAAGCATTATATGGATTGAAACAAGCTCCTAGAGCTTCATATGCAAGGTTGGATAAATATCTTTTGAAGCTTGGTTTTACTAAAGGCAGTATTGATAGTAATTTATATTATAAGAACACTGATGATAATATTATGATTATTGAAGTATTTGTTGATGATACCATTTTTGGAGGTGAAGATAAATTGTGCATGGAATTCTCTAATAATATGAAGAATGAATTTGAAATGTCCATGATTGGTGAGATGAGATTTTTCTTAGGGTTGCAGATTACTCAAACTAACAAAGGCATCTTTATCTATCAAACTAAGTATCTAAGGGAATTGTTGAATAAGTTTGGTATGGATAATTCCAACTGGTAAGTATTCCTATGGTGACAAGTGAGAAATTATCTATCAAAGATACATCTACACCGGTAAATACGACAAGGTATAAGTCTATGATTGGTGGCTTGTTATATCTAACTTAGAATAGACCAGATGTTATGAATGCAGTAAGTATTGTTTCAAAATATCAAATTAATCCTAAAGAAATTCATGAATGTGCAGTAAAGAGGATATTTAGGTATTTGCAAGCAACAACAGAATATGGCTTATGGTATTCTAGAGATGATAACTTTACTTTATGTGCATATACTGATTCAGATTGGGTAGGAGATACTGATGATAGGAATAGAACTTTTGGTGGAGTTTTCTTTCTTGGAAAGAAATTGGTTTCCTACATCAGCAAAAAATAGTCAAGTATTTCTTTATCTACTACAGAAGCTGAATATGTTGCAGCAACAACTAATTGCACTCAAGTCTTGTGGATGAAGCAAATGTTGAAGGATATCAAGGTAAATTGTAGTGAACCAATAGTTATCTACTGTGATAACTCTAAATCTATTGACATGTCTAAGAATCCGGTATTTCACTCTAAGACTAAGCACATATCAATAAAATATAACTTTCTGAAGGACAAGGTGGAAGAAAAGGAAGTCAAATTGGTTTATGTGAACACTAAAGAATAGATTGCAAATATATTCACTAAACCACTATTTAAGGAATCATTTGAGTATTTGAGAGACAAGTTAGGGGTATCTACCCCTCTCGTAGAGACTTAAGTAATGTAGGTTGGCATTAGTCTGGTATGCATCATTAGTCTTATCCTTTGCTCTAGGTTGATGTAGTGGTGCTACTACTCAGGGGGAGTAGTCAGCTTTGAGATTCACAAAATTTTTATATCTATGTCATATCTTTGGCATTGATGCCAAAGGGGGAGAGTTACATGTGAAAAATAATGTTTATGGGAAAAATTCAGACCAGTTTCAAATTAGACTACACTCCTCAGGGGGAGTTGCTTGGATTGTTTAGTTTTTCATTGTTATATCTTCTATGAGAAATGTTTGGCACTTCTTGACACTTAGATGTTTCTTTTTCACATCTAGTGTTGCCATCAATACCAAAGGGGGATATTGTTGGCAATATGGAGGAATTGATTATGTGTTGCATTGATGTTTTATCATTAATGTCAACTCTAGCTATTATGGTTGGTTACCAGTAGAAGATCTTGTGTTACCGGTAAGAGTTTAAGGTTTAACCGACAGAGCTTTTACTAAGAATCTCTGACATAATGCATAAGTGGTGTTGGTGTGGCTTCTAGATGGAATTCAGGATGTAGAAGGTGATCCTTGATCATGGTTCGATTGATTGAAGACATCGCTTTAGCGTGGTGGACCCATGGTGGACCCATATTAGGTCTGGTACCTATCTAGGTTATGGACCGGTATCATGTTAACATGTTATCTACACATTACCTGGATGGTTTATGGATTGTTTTGGTCTTAAGCCAACATGGCATATCATTGTAATATGGATGCATGTAATGATCTTATTATAATATCTTTAGGTGGCCGACCTAATTGGTTTACACCTTAGGGTTTGTATAAATTGATGTAAGAACTCATTGTAGATCATGACATGGGTATGGGAATGAAATATCATATGCAAAGGAGATTTGGTCGATCATAGGTGATCGAATTGGGTTTAAGTAAGAGGTCAAAGGCCTCCGGTATTGAGATTAACCAAGAATGTAATCAAGCATGGTAGATGCTATCTTTGGCAGTTCATTCTTTTGGATTCTTGTCCAATTATCTTGAGGTGGTTCTAACCTCTCTGTAGTCAGTGAGACTCCTTTGTAATGAGCAGTACGCTCTAGGAAGTGTGCTTTCCTGTATGTGTAGCCCCCTCATTGTATCACACTTTTTTTAGAAGTATCATCTAACTGTGGGTAGGCTTCCCACTGTGGTTTTTCCCTTTACTGGGCTTTCCATGTACAAATCATGATGTTATGTGGTATGGTTGCATTGTGTTAATTCTCTGTTTCATTCTTAATTTTTTTTTCTTATCGGTATTTGTTTCTTCTATTCCGGCATTCAATGTTTATGTGCTTCAGTTAAAGGTTATAAAGCAGTTTGATTGATATAATTTGTTGACAACTGATTCACCCTCCCCCCCTCTCAGTTGTCCACCGATTATCCTAAAATAATGATCATATTTTGATCTTACAAATCTTAAAGATAACACAAAAGTGTCAAACTTCTGGTACCATATTCTAGGTGATTGTTTAAATAAACCATAAAGAGACTTTCTCAACTTGCAAACCAAGGATTCTTTACCTTTTGCAACAAAGTGCTTAGGATGGGACATATAAATCTCTTCCTCCAAGTCACCATGAAGGAACGCTATCTTCACATCCATCTACTCGATCTCAAAATCATACACTATTACAAGCGACAAGAGAAATTTGATAGACGTCAGCTTCGCTATAGGAGAAAAAATGTCTCCATAGTCAATTCCCTTAACTTGGGAATAACCCTTCGCAACCAATCTAGCTTTATACTTCTCCACACTATCATCCAGATCAATTTTATTCTTAAATGCCCATTTTCAGCCAACTGGTTTTCTACCTTCAGGCAAGGGCACTAGATCCCAGGTTTCATTCTTCTTTAGTGAAGCCATTTCTTCATTGATGGCCTCCAACCAGGAATTTGAATCAAGCATTTGTATTTCCTCTTTCATGGTCCTAATATCATCAGTGTTAGTAATCAAAGCATAGGCACAGTTTGAATCTAACATTGAGAAACCATACCTATCAAGTTGTCGTCTCTCTCATGTGGACCTCCTCAACTGCTAAGGTGGAGGTTCTCCTTCTTCTTCTTTATCAAAACTATCAGAGCTACTTGATCTCTCCTCAAGTTTAGGTACACTTGGAGTTTGAAGTTCCTCCTTTTCTAGAGTTAGAGGAATTTCAACTTTTTCTTCCTCTTTCTCCATCTTTTTAGATTGCAGATCAACTAAGGTAGTCTTCATCTCACGCAAGATTACACTCCTATTGTACAACACCTTCTCAGTTATAGGATTCCAAAGCTCGTATCCTTTCACACCCAAGTCATAGCCAATGAAGATACACGTAACAACTTTGTTATCCAGCTTTGATCTATTTATATCAGGCACATACACATATGCCTAACAACCAAAGATATGAACATGTATTAGAGAGGGCTTCTTTCCAAACCACACTTCCATAGGCTTCTTGTCAACCAATGTTGAAGTGGGAGATCTATTTTGCAAATAACATGTTGTAGACACAACCTTGGCCCAGAACTTCTACTCTAGACCAGCACTACTCAACATGCTTCTTGCCTTTTCCATCAATGTTCTATTCAACCTTTCAACAACTCCATTTTGCTTTGGAGTATAAGGTGTAGTCTTATGCCTTTTAATCCCATGGTCTTTGCAAAATTGATCAAATTCTATGGAACAAAACTCACCTCCATTATCAATCCTTAGACACTTAATTGTTCTACCAGTTTGATTTTCAACCAAGGTTTTGAATTCTTTAAACTGACTGAACACTTCTGACTTGTTTTTTAGAAAATACACAAATGTCCTTCTCAAATAATCATCTATAAAAGAAACATAATATCCATAATTTGAGAACGAAGGTACACTAACTAGACCAAATACATCAAATTGAATATAATCCAACAAACTAGAACATTTATGAGGACTAGAATAAAATGAAATACAGTGTTGTTTTCCATAGATACAGTGTTCACAAAATTCAAATTCAAAGTTACAATCATCAAGCCCTTCAACCAGGCTTTAATTCTTTAGAGATTTCAATCATTTTTCTCCTATGTGACTAATTCTATGATGTCAAAGCATTTTTTTCTCAATAGGAAGTTTAACCTCCATTGAACTTGCAATGTTCTTCTTTCAGGTAGTCTTGTCTAAATTTCTAGAAGCATTGTTACATTGAACATATTGTGCATCTATCTTGAACAAAGTACCAATCTGTGCACACTTAGCTAGCACTATGGAGCCTCTAGACATCTTACAACCACCACCCAAGAATAAAAATTGTATGCCAACATCATTCAGCTTACTAACAGAAAGCAAGTTTTGAGCCAAACCTAGTATGTGCATTATGCCATCAATTCCCTTAGTTCTTCCATTAGGGAACTAAATTTTGACTCTTCCTTAGCCATCAATTTCAAGTGATGAATCACTAGCTAGGTAAACCTTTCCACCATCATATTCCTCATACTTCAAGAACCATTCTCTATGATATGTCATGTGGAAAGATTCACCCGAATCGATCAATCGACCATTATCAGTTGTGTTAGTTTCCAAGGAAGCAATGAAGGCATCTGCATCATTATGAGAAGATTTGGTATCAGAATAATAATTCTTTTTCTCCCCTT
Source organism: Cryptomeria japonica (assembly GCF_030272615.1). Lineage (NCBI taxonomy): Eukaryota > Viridiplantae > Streptophyta > Pinopsida > Cupressales > Cupressaceae > Cryptomeria > Cryptomeria japonica. The sequence goes on along the minus strand of NC_081409.1, from coordinate 774,056,544 downwards.
TTCAATCCTTTCGGATATGGCAAGTCTTCCTACAATTCCAACATTTTACCTTGGACTTCTTGCCAGGACATTTTGATCTCTCCTTCGATTTGGACTTGGACTTCTTGTCCTTCTCTTTGCCTTTTTCCTTCGATCTACCTTGAACAACAAGGTCTCCTTGGCCAGTTCAGTAGACTTCCTTCATGCCTCTTCTGAAAGCAACAAAAAACCACATCCTCCATTTTGAAGGTGGTTGTTGTACTCCCAATAGCCATCACCAAGTGGTCCCATGTATCCGACAAGGAACACACCAGAAGCATACAATGATCCTCATCCTTAATCGTATCTCCCATAAAAGTTAACTATGATCGTATCTCCCATAAAAGTTAACTATGCAATGATCATGTTAAACACATTTAAATAGTCAGCTATAGATGTCCCTTCACTCATTTTCAAGGAGTATAACTTCTTCCTTAGGAACGACTTGTTTACTAGAGACTTTCCTTGATAAATATCACCAAGTTTCTTCCATAAAGAAGTTGTTGTCTTCTCCTCATGAACATTCAAGAGAACAGAATCTGCAAGGCATAATCTAATTATCCCTTTGTCCTTCCTATTTGTGAGATCTCAATCTTCTTGTTTCATACCTATTGGTTTTTATCCAAACAGTGCAACCGAAAGGTCTCTATCTACTGGTAGGTCTTCCATCTTGAGTTTCCATAACTCATAGTTGCCACCATTGAATTTCTCAATGTCCACTCTTCCTGATGTGCTCGCCATCTCAATCTATAATTTTACAAAATCCATTGCAAAACTCCCACTGTAGAATTAATAGAAAAAACATGTCCTACCCAGAGGGATAACACAACTAGCCAGGCTCTGATACCAATTGTTAGGAAGGCAGAGTGCTTAAAACGCCTTCCAAATGTTATTTTTTAGAGGAGAGAATCATTAATGTGTTTCAATTCAAATTACACCAATTCAACACAGAATAAAACAAAGCAACATGAAAAACACAATCACAAAAATGTACATTATATTTCACGTGGGAAACCCTTACAAGTGGAGAACCCACACACCAAAGTAACTATCTCTTATATTATAGTAATAAACAATTTACATACAAGTTACAAATACATGCTCTAATCCAGTCTCAATTCAGGCAGCATTCCAGAAGATTAACTTCACAATCGGTTTCACGATTCCTTTGTTATAGAATCACCAATAAATTTCCTTGACTTATTTTCATAATGATAAGAAAAATTCTCTCATCACACAAGTCTACAATATTTTCAAAACCCAACATCATCATCTTCAACTGTCTTTCGAACATAAAAAATGTCTATGCAAAAATGGTTCATTTCAGTTACTAACTGTCGAACTTCCTCAGATTATCAATAACACATCATGTTACAGACAATTCAGCTTCCTATGAGTCATTCTAGTTTTCCTCAAATCATCCATAGATAGCTCAGCAAATCAATATCCACATACGGTCATGGTCCCCACCTCAATCACTTTTGGCTTAGTTTATCGACAAAGTACATTACGCCAATTAGCCTGCACTACCTCTCAGGAACTATTGTTCATCATCCAAGGTAGCGAGGAGAGAAATTTTCCTTGCTTCCTTGTTATCTCACAACATCACCAAATGATTGTTGTATATCGTGTGGAGCAACAAGAATGATCTCCACTTTTTGCCCTTTATCCTTATCCTACACTATGCACAACCATTGCGGGGTAGTGAAAAAGTGTCACACGGTCTATTTACCATTATCTCGTAGGCTTCCGCTATGAGTTCTCAACACCACGCAAGGTAAAGAGAAATATTGTTCCTTCATCTTTGCCAAGACTTTGTCAAAGATATAATGAACTCAGACTCGTTGGTATAGCAACACAACTTCCGTTAGCCGCTTATGCATCATAGAAAATTTTGATGTTACACCGAACTACTCCATGCCATCAAGACTATAATAAGGTCTTACCAACAAAATCTTATCACTCGAGCATCAAGACTTTTAAAAGTTGCTGGAGTATCTTATCAAAACAAAATGTTACACTGATAACCCTAATTTTTCCGGTAAACGAATAATGCACAGGTTATCAACTTCGAAGATGATCAATAACACAAAAGTTACTGACATTGAACTTCTGATTTAGAAACCAAAAGCCATCCATTCAAGATTTCTAACAATAAGTTGGAGACACCCATTCTCAACAAAAATACATTTTTGATTTTCTCATTGAAGAATAGAAACCGAACAAGTTTCTCTTCTCAAGATAGAAGATTATCAAATCTATTTTTCTCTTCATCTTAAAAAATGTTGACTTCAACCTCCTAAATTATATGGTCTCCAAAGTGGGCACTCATTTCCTAAAATATACGAAGTGCACCATATCTCCTTGTAGAAAAGAAGAAACATGCCACACACATCACCTGCCATGTAGGATGCCACCTCTCCGAAAGGGCCCACAAACTAAATGGTAGACTTAGGAAAAAATCAACTTAGGATAAATAATTATGCACCAAGTAATTAAATAGGAGTCAAAGGTTGAAACACATTAATCCCAACATTTTCCCACTTGACATGGATCTATCAAGTGTCTAATGTAATTAACGCTGCTTGGGGATTAAGGCACATTGAACTAGCACACTAAATTAACTTCTCTATGCTTGCTAGCTTCATTAGCACATATACAATATTTAACAAAGTGTCAACTTTAACCAGCTTCACCTTTCCATCTTTTACCATATCACAAAAAAATGAAACTAAACATTAGTGTGCTTTGTTCAATCATGAAAAGTGGGATTCATAGCTCAGCTAATAACACTTTAACTATCACAAAAAAAAAAAATGTCCTACACCAAAACCAATATCAAAAAACAATCTCTTAAGCCAAATGGCTTCCTTACAAGCATGAGTAGCTTCCATGTACTCTGATTCTAGAGTGGAAAAAGTGACTACAACATACTGCTTACTCATTCAGCTAATAGCACCACCAAACATCATGAAAATATATCCACTGGTGGATATTCTACTATCAATGCCACCTATCCAATCTAAATCCATATATCCATTTATACTAATATAATTTTGAGGTCTAGTAGGATAACCATGAAAAAAGAAGGAATACTTAGAAGTACTCCACAAATATCTGAACACCTCCCTGACGTTCCAATGTACCCATCTAGTATTAGACATATAATAACTAAGGACTCTCACTTATTTAGAAATGGATGGTCTTGTACAAACTATAGCATAAATAAGACTTCCAACAATAGTCACATATGGTACTCTAGTAATGTTCTCCATCTTGGTAGGATATTTTGGATAATCCTCTATCGAAAGCTTCATCTCTTGTATCACTAGAAAAACTAATTATCTACAAGTTGTCATGCTAAATATTTCCAACACTGAGTTTCAATACATACTCTATCTTAATAAAATATTTTTTTAGCTCTATATCTTTTGATCTCAATCCCAACAATGTACCTCTCTACACCTAAATCCTTCATCTCGAACTATGCTAACAACTAAAACTTCAAATGTAAAATCAAAATTATACCATTTTGAATAAACAACATAACATCTACATAAAGAACTAAGATAAGAATGTGACCATTATCATATTTGAAACACACATAATGGTTTGATTTAGATCTCAAAAACCCCAAAGACAACACCTAGGTGTCAATTTGTTTTGGTACCATATTCTAGGATATTATTTCAGACCATATAAAGAATTCTTCAACTTGCAAGGAAAATTTTCTTTACCTTTCTCAATGAAATTCTCTAGGTATGACATATAAATCTCTTCCTCAAAATCATCATGAAAGAATTTTGTCTTCACATCCATCTATTCCACTTCTAAATCATATGAAGTTGCAAGTGCTAACAAGGACTAAATATATTTCATCTTCACATGAGAGAAAATCTCACCATAATCAATTTCCTTCATTTGAGAGTATCCCCTAGTAACCAACTATGCCTTGTACTTATGAATATTTACATTTGGACCAAATTTTCTTTTGAACACTCATTTACAACTAACAAGTTTTTGTCCTTCAAGCAAGGGCACAAAATTTCAATTATCATTTTTCTTCAATGTAGCCATCTCCTCATTCATGGATTTCATCAAGATTCTACATCACTATGTTGGCAATATGTATTGTCATTGATGTCAACTTGGTATCTAACAATATGTGTTGTCCTTGACAATGGGTAGTTGTTGTGTCATCATGGTTTGTTGAGGAATATGTCATTCAGTATGATGTGTTGATGGTAACAATGATAGCATAATGATGATAACTTGTGGATTTATAGCATGATGATGATGATTAAGATGCATTTTCCTTCGCCTTGGTACTCTTTTCTAGGCTAATATTATTTCTAAAATGTTTGTAGTATGATGAGATGTGATATGCATAAAAGAGTATTTAAATTTTGGTTGGAATAATGCTCCACATTTCTCCACATTTGAGGTTTTATTCTTGAAAATTTGAACATGATGTTTATGCTTTGTGGACATTGCACTGGTGTCTTTTTTTGTTTTTGGTGTTGTAGCTAAAGTGGCTAGTGATTGTTGTTTGTTGATAGTCTAGCTTTTTATCAAAAGTGGATTCAAGATTAGTCTAAAAAAGACTCCACATTTCTCTTTGTTCATGTTTCAAATATTGTGAACTGGAGTACATGCTTGTAGTGTTTGTGTGTTGTCTTAGTTCCAATTTCAGGCATTGAGGTGTTCTACAAGAATATTTATTGATGTTTTATTTAGGATTGTATTTCCTAGCATTTTGACAATGAAGTGTTCTATATCTATTTCTATTGTGTCAACATTTATAGATGTTATAGTAAAAAATAAGTATTTGTGAATGTTGTTGGATATTCTAGGAATGTCTCCAAGTGCTTTGTATGGTGTTGAATTATTAGTCTGGTGCTGCATTGTGTTTGATGTTGTCTTTCTGGGTAATTATTGCGGTTTGGTCAAAAGAGCTTTATTTTCTATCTTGTGCTATGATCTTAATGATATGTTCCAACTTTGAGAGTGTGTTAAGTTGTATCTAGGTCCTACCTTTGGTGTGTGGGGTTTTGCATTAAGTTAATATATTTGTATAATATGTTTTTGGGTTGACTAGTTATGTAATTCATTATTTATCTACATGTTATGTTGTTGTCGATCTTGCATGATATGTGTCGGAGTGTGTATTATTTGGAACCACTTAGAAAAGTGTAATATATGATTTAGGTCCTCTTTATCTCCTAGATTGGACCACATTCATCATAATTGTGTTTGGCATTCGACTTGATAGGTGTTATGCATGTTCCCTATTTTGGCCAACCTAATTGATGTTTAGAGACGTAAAGGTTGACTTACATTCAAAATATCAAATCAGTATGGATTGCATGATATGATGAGGTATGGTTGTGATGTGAATGTGTGAGTTAGAATATATGTGACTATGCCTTCATGATTATATCATTTTCTGAGTTTTATGATCCAAAGTTGGTGAGAGTGTGGTGGTGATTGTTGTTGAAGTTGGTTGCTTGTAATAGTGGTTAAAGTACAGCTTCATATTTGGAGAAGACTTTATCTTATTGATTTAGATGTTCATGTACCTTTCTCAAACATAGTTGATCTTCTCAACATGTCTTTTTATCTTTCCTTGGTGCAATGATCTTGAACCTACAAGTCCTTATGTATCTTTCCTTGGGGTAGTGAGCTTTGACTTGGAAGTTCTTATGTATCTTTCATTGAGATAGTGCATCTTAGCCTATAATTTTTTTTAGGTGGTAATGTGTTTCCTTGGCAATGAGCCTAAAATATATTTGTAATCATTTCATATATTGTGAGTTGACTCTCACCATATTTTTTACCTATTTGGATTTTATATGTAAATTTGGTGGTATCTTATCCATTGTGTTTCATTGTTCTATTTCTCATCACTACTAATAAGGTTATTTAGATAAGTTGATAGTGTTTTGGGAAAATAACGTTTTAGTGTTTTAACATCTAAACTAAGTCACAAATTGGTATTAGAGCCAAGTTCCTCTAGATGAAGCTTAACCACTTGAGGTAGATCCACGATGGCACAAGATGGATCTTACAAGATTCCCAAGTTTGATTGCACAAGCTACTATTTTTGGAAGGTGATCATTGAATCATATCTAAACTCTATGGAATTTGGAACTTTGTTGTAGATGGTTATACTACTCCCTCTACTCTGCTTACTACTCTAGATGAGATTAGGGATCATTTGAACAATGGAAAGACAAGGAAAAAATTATAAGTGGACTTTCTGATACTAAACTCTTGAAGGTGATGGATTGCAAATTTTCCAAGGATGTATACCATAAACTTAGTAGTACTAATGAAGGAGATGAGAAGATAAAGCAAGTCGGGTTGCAAAATCTCAAAAGAAAATTTGAAAGCTTAAGAATGACAGAAGATGAAAGTATTGATAGTGTAGACACCTAAAAATGGTCAACGCTTGCGGAGTCACACTTTAACATTTGCGCATTGCCTCATTTTAGGTTTTTGCGTCGCATTAACATTTCTCCTATGATTCGTACTTGGTTTTTATCATTTGCAAACATCGAGTCATTCTTCTACATTCTTCATTTATCTCGCTCTCAAATTTGGTCTTGTCGACAACACTATCCAGTCATGATTTTAATCGATCTTATCCTATTGCATCAATGTGCCTGCTTATTTGTCATCATTTTGGACATTGTCAATCCTAATTAGGGTTTTGTCCTCCTGTCATTTTGCAATCTATTTATCATCAACTCTTGTCATCTTGTTCGATCTTGTCATTTTGTGATTGATTTGTCATCGATCATTGTTTGTCTCAAATATGTCAATTTGGATCAATTTGTCATTGTTCCTCGTCAATTGGCACATTTTCTCAATCAAATCATTTATCACATTGGTCATTTATCAATCCAAAATCAAATCATGATTGAGTCAATTATCTTTCATCAAGACCTAATTCATCCTCTAGGGTTTTATGATTTAATCATTTAACCTTGTGTGTCATTTCCTCCTTTAGGATTAATAAATTATTTATTTATCCTAAGTCTTCTCATTGCAATTAAATGTTAATTTAATTGGCTAATTATTCCTCTTTGTGAATTAATTAATAAATGAAAGATTATTAATTAATTTACCTAATTTCCTAATTCCTCATTTTCTAATTTCTTAATTTTCTAATTCCTAATTTCAATTTCCTCCTATTTCTCTCCTAAGTTCATGGAAATGACATGTCAATTTGTCATAAATTTGTCATAATTGACAATCAATCAATTTTGACATAGAAGTTGTCATAATTTGTCATAAATTATCAATCAACAAATTTTGCATAGAAAGTGCATAATTTGTCATAATTGATTTGCAATTTCCATTTGAATTGAATCATGTTAATCTTGTCATCTCTCCAATTCTTCTATAAATTGGATGAATTTCTTCAATCAAATAACCCTTAATTAATAATCCTTAATCAGACTATCGAATTTAAGCTTCTAGTACTCTTGATCAAAAATCCTGTCTACTTGCTTTCAATTGTGTGTGCACTTGTAGGTGAGATCCACAACCAAACCATTTGAAGAGGAAAGAAGAACAATGGAGCCACATGGAGGAGCATTCAAATCATGTCTATGGTTTGCATAATTTCTTTGCTTTTGAATGTTTTTATTTCATGTCTCTATTGAATGTGTCTTAGGATAGATCATTGCAATGACTTCTTGTGATTGAGATAATGATTAGTTTTTATATGTCTTGTGATGATTTCCTATTTCCTAATGTACATTAATTGGTGAACCCGACGTGAACACTAACCTTCTAACCTCTTTATGGTGTTTTGAGTGCTCTCAAGTTGATTTGCAGGCCAAAAAACCCAAAAATAGGATCGTGCAGGGTTTTCTGGAGACTTCTGCGCCTGTGTCCTGAATCCTGCACCTGTGTTGAGCATTTTGTGCCTGTGTTGAAGACATTCTGTGCTTGTGTCCTGCATTCTGCACCTGTGTCATGGGTTCTGTGCCTATGTAAAGTCCAGAACAAGGGTAAAAATGCAGTGTTTTATTTGAAATTTGTTTAGTTTTTGCATTCTGTTTTTTGTGCTTTGGATTTTGGTACTAATTATCTGTGCAGAATCTTGGCATACGCATGGCAAAGACAATGAATCAAACTACTAACATGTGCTATGCAGAATCGATAGCCAAAGACAACAAATCAAACTTCTAACTCGGGTTTTTGTAGGTTGCCTTGGAGAAACAACCAAACTTTGTGTTTGTGTTTTTTAATTAGGCACTTAGTGATTTTTAAATAGGTTGGAATGAATGTGTTTGTGCTTTGATTGTTGAGTGTGACATTGGAGTAGGAGAGTATGCTCTCATCCTTCTTAGGGTGATCAGAAATCCAGATCTTCGATACCATGCTCATGTCTTTGATTGTTTGTCTCCTTTACAGGGTCTGTCTTCCCGACCACTTTGCTTTTGCAAGCAAGTGATAATCGTGAGAAGGGGATGACCCAAAGTGAGTACGGCTAGAATTCCTTGGAATTCTAACTCACTATAAAAAAATACCCGATGAGCGAAAGCTTTGAAGGAAGTATTACGTGGGAATTGCAGTTACTTGGGAAGTGATGACCCTTGGACTCTTTCTCATATCAACATCTAAGTAGGGCCTCTTGGTCTAAATCATGCTTGCGCGACTACATTTGTTTGGTATCTTGATGGGCTTAATGTCTCAATCACGCTTGTGTGACATCAAGGAGTAATGCTTAACAGAAATCCTTACTAAACACCTTGTTTTTAGAGGCCAAAAACCCTTCTAGTTGCTTGAGAAGGACAAATTCGGATACTTGGAAGAGATACTAAGTTCACCATGGGGAGATTTCCATGGGGACTGATGCTTGGCTGCCCTGAGAAGTGAGTGCCATGGAGGGGAGCCCGTGGGGTCAAGCATCTATGTATTCTCCTTGAATCCCATAATGAGTCTACCTCTCAAGTACCTAATGTCCTTTCCTACCATAAGAAATGTGGGAATGAGCATGATTGTCTTGAGTCTATGTTGAAATATCTTGTCTTCTTTACTTGTCAAAAGTTGAATTGCATCTCATTTCAAAAACAAGACAAATTGATTCAAAACAGGGCTAAACACAAGAGACATTCATCCAACAAAAGTTCAACAAGATTCAAAACTCATCTTCAAACATGGTTAGCAAACATTTTTCAAAATCTTATCTCAACATTCATGTCACTTACATTTAGGTTCATCCTAGGTTGCATTTTGCAAAGTTCATTGTCAAGTACCAAGGTTAGGTTTCACCTAAGTCATACTCCTTTGCATATTAATAAGGGTCATCCATTTGCATGTGTCCTCTTGCATTAAAGTCATAACATTGTCATACATTCGTATTTGCATACCCTAGGTCTCTTCATTAAGCTTAGGTCATTATCATATCATATTAGGGTCACTTGCATAGAAATTGTCCTTTTGCATATAGTCTCAAAACTAGGTTTTGTCATACTTGAGTAATCCAAATCTTTGATAAACCTTAAGTCATTGTTAGGAAGTCTAGACCTTATTAAATCTTTTGTCCTTTTGTCATCCATATCATTTCGTCAAACCTAGCTTAGTATCCAAGCATATAGGGGAGACATTGTCATTTTGTCCTTTTGTTACTTGGTCCTTTTGTCCTTTGAGGTCTAGACATCATTTCAATTTCCTAAGGGTCTCTTTTTTAGATTTGCATTCCAAAAGTTTGTCAAAATCTTGAAAAACAACAAAAACATAGATTGCATTCTTGCCATAGATTGCATCTTCATTTATATAGTTTGCATTTAGTTGCATATCATATATTATCTTTGAAAATTCCAAAAATATTGCATTTGCATAGTGACATGTCTATTGAAACAAGGTTTCAAGCACCAATGATGCAACAAAGTTTGACATATCAACCGACAATGCAATCACAATTCTATCCAACCCAACAACAAGGCAATATCGATCAAACTCTTTATGATGAAACAAGTCTCCAAATACAAAAACTAGAGGAGAAACTAGCTCAAGAAGAAGAGTTATTGGAACAAAGAGTGAAAAACATTGAGAAGAATAGATCACAAATGTCCAAAGTGTTTCAAAAATTTTCAGGTCGAAATCCAAAGATTGAGCCAATTGATGTAAGATCTCTTCTTGAACGATCAGACATACCAGCTCCAAATAGAGATGATGAAACAATTTCAAGAAAAGAGACAACATCAATTTCAACATTATGTGCCTCCACAACAAGAACAAGAAGGTTTTTACTATCAATCAGATTTTCAACCATCACAACCAATGGTCCAACATATACAACCAATACAACCAATGGTCCAATTTCAACAATATGTCCAACCAACTATACAATGTCCACAAATGGTTCAACCAATGGTGGAATATCAATGTCAACAACCACCACCAAACATTCAAAAACAAAACTTGCAACATGCACCAAGCCAAATTTTGAACATGTCAAACCAATTTGATCAACATCTAGTTCGAAATCAAAACATGACATCAAACCAGAACCAAATTCTTTCCAAACAAGTTCAAATTCCAGCTACAACTATGTCAAAACCTCGAAAGAAAGGTGGCTTTATTGCAATGCTCTTAAGGAAACTACCAAGTGAGTTCTTTGAGGAAGATCAAAATAATACAATTCTGTCTAGCAATGCCTCATCCCCTCGCAAGCAAATTGACTCTCCAGTGGCATCTATCCCTACACCTCTAGAAGTTTCACAAGAACCTTCTATATTGTCCTCATCAAACAATATACCCAAGGATGAAATTATCCAAGAGCTATCCATAATTGATTTCCAAGATAATCCAATTCATAATGCACATCCTTGTCATGTTTCAGAAATACAAGACCCAATGCCACCATGCACTTTATTCCCATTACCTGTTTTAGAGGACCCCATTCGAAGTCCCTCTTCCTCATGTTCAAGCATTGATTCCTTGCCAGAATCCATCACAAATGTTCAAAGTGCATTTCCTTCATGCCAAAACATTGGTTCCTTGTCAGAATCCCCCATGCATATCCAAAGTCTAACCCCATGTCAAGAGGATAGTTTAGAGCATGAAGAAACGTGTCTTGAAATAGATCAAGATCAAGATCCTGAAACCTTATCATCCCATCCAATTGTTGACTAGGACTCCATGTTCCCAGACACTCATGATGATTCCCATATTCTTGTCCATCCTATCCAAAGTCCTATTGACACTCCATTCCCCGAGCAAGATCAAGATATCCCAGTTCATCCAATCCCAAAAGATCCCCTTCCATTTCATGAACATAATGTCCTTTCAAATCCCATTGACATTCCACTTCCTGAGAAAGATCAAGATATCCTTTCCATCCTTTATGATGATCCCATTGAAAGTCAAGAGCAAAGAAACTTTAAAGAGGATTCCAATGATATTCCTCCTTGTCAAGATCAAATTATTCCTTTAAATCCTCCACAAGATCCATTTGTTCCTCCATCTCCTTGTCTTAATCCAACATATCCACTCCAAGATCATATTTCTTGTGATGATCCCATTATTCCTCCCATTCCATCTCTTGAAGAGCCTATCATTGAATCATGTCCCCCTCATGATCCTAATCACCTTCATGATTCTAATGTGTTAGTGCAAGATGTTCATGAACCCTCGACATGCATAATGGGTTCTTCCACTTTGGTGCAATCCGATCCACTTCAAGATCTCATTATTTCTCTCATATCATATCCACCTCATAATGGACTCGCGTCTTCTTCCCAAAGAAAAGAGTATCCTACAAGTCAAGATATTCATAAAGGCAAAGGAGTAGACCTTCATGATCAAGAACCCCTCTATATCAAAGAATATGCTAATGGTCATGGCTACAGAGCTCACACTCAAGGCACTGGTATCCCTTCAAAGTCAAAATCCAAATGTCCACCTTCATCTCTTCCATCCATCTTAGGTCCTTATATCCCTTCCTCCTTTATGCAAGGTCAACAAAGGCACACATCCTTGAGTAAATTTCATCAATCCAAAAGAACTCCACTTCATTCCTATCCATCCATGCATTCATTTCCCCCTCCAAGCAATTTGGATGCCAAGTATAAAAGTCATAAGTCTAGCAATCCACATGTATTCAAGGATCAACATGTCCAATATAATCGGCATGTCAAAACAAAGAGCAATATGATCTATAAAGAAAAAGAAATATCCAAAAGGCCACAAAGGCCCACTGAGCAAAATAAAGCAAAGTCAAAATATATATGGGTTCCTAAATCCCTTGTGCAAGCAATGCACTCCAAGGAATCACAAAAGCATGAAAAATAAAAAACCATGTGGATCCCTAAGCGGCTCCTTGAAGCACAAAAGCCTAAAGAAACATCCAACTTGGCATCCAAAATTGCTATTACTCCATCCATAAGTGTTAGATTGCATGAGGAGATAAGTGTCAACCGGTTTATGCTTGTCTCAGTTATTCTGGGTTTTGCCGGTTGTACTCTGTTTAAAGATTGGTGTTACTATTTGTCTGTCAATCCATAGTGTCTGCTAACAAACCGGTTTAAGATTGTGTTTTTCCCTTTACTGATTCACCCCCCCTCTTAGTACCAGTTTGGTACTATTCGTTCATCATTGAGTTATCAACCAGATCATGCTAGATCCAAATCAACTAGAAATCACTCAACCTACCGGGACCAGAAGGGTGTCGGTAAAGCATCCAAATAGCTAGTGTTGGTATCAATGACAAAACATCAATGCAACACATAATCAATTCCTCCAAATGGCCAACAATATCCTTCTTTGGCATTGATGGCAACAATAGATGTGAAAAACATCTAAGTACCCAAAAATGCCAAACAAATCTACCCTAATGGAAGACAACCAACAATCTCCCACATGCAGATGTAGCAATGAGGTTCTGAAACAAAGACCAAACTCCCCCTGTGAATGATATTTTTGTAAAGATCTAAAGTATACATATATCTCTCCCCTTATCAATATCTCTCCCCTTTTCTTTTTCTTTTTCATATAAATATCTCTCCCCTTTTGACATCAATGTCAGAAGTCTGACAAAAATATCAAAGCAAAAAGATAAATCACAAAGCTGACTACTCCCCTTGAGAAGTAGCATCCCCACATCAATGCTAGAATGAATAGTATATTTGATAATGCATACCAGACTGATGCCAAACCACATCAATCAAGTCTCTATCGGAGGGGTAGAAACTTCCAATCTGTCTCTCAGGTACTCAAACAATTCCTTAGGCAAAGGTTTAGTGAAAATATCTGCAATCTACTCTTTAGTGTTCACATAAACCAGTCTAACTTCATTTGCTTCCACCTTTTCCTTCAAAAAGTTATACTTGATAGATATGTTCTTTATTTTAGAATGAAATATTGGATCACTTGATATATCAACAACAACAGACTTATCACAGTGAATAACTATTAGTGCATCACAATCCACCTTTATATCCTTCAACATTTGCTTCATTCATAAAACCTATGCATAGTTAGTAGCAACAATAACATACTCAGCTTCAGTAGTAGATAAAGAAGTACATGACTATTTCTTGTTGATCCATGAGCCCAATTTCTTTCCAAGAAAGAAAGCTCCATTGGAAGTACTTTTCCAGTCATCAACATCTCCAGCCCAATCAGCATCTATATATGCACATAAAGTAAAGTCATCATCCTTAGGGTACCACAAACCATATTCTGATGTACCTTGTAAGTATCTAAAAATCCTTTTTACTATACTCTCATGATTTTCTCTAGGATCACTTTGAAATCTTGAAACAATACAAACAAAATTCATTATGTCAGGCCTAGTCTGATTCAAGTAAAGCAGACCTCCAATCATAGATTTGTATCTTGTAGGATTTACCAGTGAAGAAACATTTTTTCTTGTCAATTTCTCACTTGTAACCATAGGAGTACTTACCGGTTTAGAATCTCCCATACCAAATGTCTTCAACAATTCCCTACCATACTTAGTTTGACAAATGAAAATACCTTTATAAGTCTGAGTAATCTGCAAACCTAAGAAAAATTTCATCTCACCAATCATAGACATCTCAAATTATTTTTCCATATTCTTAGAAAATTCTATGCACAACTTATCTTCACCTCCAAAAATAATGTCATCAATAAATACTTCAATAATCAGTATATTATCATCAGTGATTTTATAATATAAATTACTATCAGCATTACCCTTAGTAAAATAAAGATTCAAAAAATATTTATCCAACCTTGCATACCAAGCTCTAGGTACTTATTTCAATCCATATAAATATTTCCTTAACCTACAAACCATATTTGTATCATCTGATAGTGAAAAACCATCAAGTTGCTCAATATAAACTTCCTCATCAAGATCCCCATTCAAAATTGCACATTTAACATCCATTTGATAAACCTTGTAGTTTTTATAAGCAGCATAGGCAAGAAATAATCTTACAGCTTCAATCCTAGCTACAAGTGCAAAAGTCTCTCCATAATCAATTCCTTCCTTCTGAGAATATCCTTTTAAATCAATCTAGCCTTATTCCTTATAACTTGACCACCCTCATTCAATTTATTCCTAAAACCCCATTTAGTTCCAATAACATTCTTATTTTTTAGGTCGGGGAACCAAAGTCCATGTATTATTTTTCTCAATCTGATATAATTCTTCTTCCATAGCTTTCAACCAATATTCATCTTTACATGCCTCAATTACTAATACCGGTTCAACTTGTGAAATTAAACATGCCTCATTAGTTTCCGGTCTTATTCTTGTCATGACTCCATTGTTCTTATCCCCAATGATCTGATCTTTTGAATGATTCAATCTCACATACCTAGGAGTCTTCTGACTCTCTATTTCTCTTCCCTATTCTTCAGTTACTGTAGAATTCTCTAATACTACTGAAGTAATTGGTTCAACACTTTTTTCCAGTAAAGGTACTACCAGTTCAGATATAATCATTTCCAGTGCCGGTTCCTTTTCATAAACTCTAATCTGATTTTTGTTCAACTCGTCTACTTTGACATTAGCACTCTCCACAATTCTCTAGAATCTCTTGTTATAACATCTATATGCCTTTCTTTCATTAGAATAACCAAGAAATATGCCTTCATCACATCTAGGATCAAATTTTCCAATAATATCATCTCTCCTAATATAACATTTACTACCAAAAATTCTAAAATACTTAACTGTAGGTGTATTGCCAAACCATAATTCATAAGGTGTCTTACTGGTTTCTCCTTTGATATGTACTATATTGAATGTATAAACCATTGTGCTTATTGCTTCTCTCTAGTAGATATCAGGTAGACTACCTTCCATCATCATTGTTCTAGCAACAACCAAGATAGTTATGTTCTTCCTTTCCACAACTCCATTATGCTGAGGTGTTCAGGGAGCAGAAAATAGTCTTCTTATACCATGCTTCTCACAAAAGTTATTAAACTCACCGGATGTGAATTCTCCACCATGATCTGACCTCAAACATTTAATCTTCAATCCTCTCTCAATTTCCACTTTAGCCTTAAAGATTTTTAACTTTTCAAACGCCTCATATTTTTCCTTCAGAAAAGTAACCCACATCATTCTACAATAATCATCAATGATTAGCATGAAATATCTATCACCTTGAAAACTTTTAACTCTAGTAGGTCCACACAAATTAGTATGAATAATATCAAGAACATCATTAGATGTATCTTGTATACTCTTGAAAGAGGTTCTAACCTATCTACCCATTTGACATTCTTTACATACCGGATTATAGGGCTTCATAATCTTAGGTATATCCCTAACTGTCTTAGTTGAACTAATCTTCACAATGCAATTAAAATTCACATGACATAGCCTTTTATGCCATATCCAACTCTCATCAATTTGTGTAATCAAACATATCCTCTCACTGGAGTTCAAATGAAATATATTACCTTTTGTCTATGTACCAGTTGCAATCTCCAAACCAATTCTGTTAATGATTTTGCATTTTTCATCCTTGAACTCTAATTGAAATCTCTTATCCACTAATTGTCCAACACTCAAAAGATTGCCTTAGACCTTCAACATAATAAACATTGTCAGTATTGTTCTTACCATTCAATGATATAGCTTATTTTCCTTTGATAATACATGCTTTGTCATCTCCAAATCTAACTAGACCGCCATCAAATTCTTGCAAAGATAGAAACTTCCCTTTAACTCCAATCATATGATGTGAACAACCGTTGTCAATTACCCATTCATCCTTGTCTTCAATTTTAGCAGCAAGTGCCTTCTCTTCAGGTACATTCTCTTCTAGTGCCAAATCATCTTTCTTGATAGCCAGGAACACCCATTCCTTCCCATTGTTGGAACCATTAGCAGTCTTCTACCGATTCATCATCAGAATTAGTAATGCCTTCCTCATCCACTATGTAGCATGATTTGTCTTTGTTATTCTTGTACTTATAATTGTTCTGATATCCAAGGTTAGTCTTAAAATAACTTTTAACTCTTTCTTCAAATCTTGAATTCCTTTCGAGACATCTAGAGGCAAAATGACCAATCTTATTACATGCAAAACATTTAAAAGGTGTTTTTCCTTCATACTTACTTCCTACCGGTCCTTTAGGTACTCTTTTAGCAAATAGTGCTTCAAGTTTCTCAAACTCGTCATCCTCTCTCTTCATATCTTCCAATTCCTTTTCATATAAAGCTTACCAATCTTGCTTACCGATTCTAGATGTAGATGCATGAAAAGTAGGTTCAGTCTTCACAGTTCCAAAAGGTCCAAATTCTTGAAGCTCAAAAGCAGGTAGTTTCCCAACCAAGGTATCTCTATTCATAGATGTATTAGCCATTGTTTTCAACTCGTTAATAGCAATAGCCTTCATTTTGTAAGCCGGTGGTAGGGCTCTCAGAACTTTAGAAACAATTTCATCTTTGCTCAGAGTTCCACCACAACATTGAATTCCCATAACAATCTCATTTACCCTTTCTATGAATGCAGTAATCCTTTCATCTTCTTCCATCTTCAGGTTTTTATATCTCACCCGGTAACCATCAAGTTTAGAAATCTTCATTATAGGGTCAGCTTCATTAAGAGTCTCCAACTTATCCCATATAGCCTTTCCAAATGATTTGTCAGTTAATCCCATTATTTGTTGATCAGAAAGTGCACACAAGAGGGCTTCTCTTTCTCTACAATCATTCTCAAGCTCCTTATCCAAGTTTGTTAGAGGAGGATTTCCAGATGTCGGATTATGAGGTGTGACACCATTATATGTGATCTCCCAAATTTCCTTTCCAAGATAGCTCAAATGAGTCTCCATTTGAATCTTCCATACTGTGTAATTTGTTCCATCGAGCCTAGGAATATCTCTCTAAAACATAGCTACAGATGAATTGGATGAACTTGAATTGTTAGTCGCCATAGGATATTCCTCAAGCAGTTAAGCTTTCTGTAGAGAGGACCAATGCTCTGATACCAATTTTTAGATAGTTCAAATAACCAGAAGACAACTGAGAGGGGAGGGTGAATCAGTTGTCACAGATTAACAAAACCATTAGCAATTAAAACTTTAATACCAGAACCCAAAACATTAATATTGGAATACTTAAACCAAATACCAAAATAGCAGTTAAACCAATTAAGCATAAACAACAATCACATAATAAATACCATCCACATGAAACCAATATTTGTACGTGGAAAACCTAGTAAAGGGAAAAACCACAGTGGGAAGCTTACCCATAATCAGATAATACTTCTGCAGTAAGTATGTGATTACAATTGAGAGACATGCACTTGCAAGAAGACCAACAACCTAGAGCACACTTCTCATCACAAAAGGAGTCTCATTGACTACATAGAAATCCAGACTACAATCCGAAGAAGTGTTGAACTGCAAAATATAGCATCTCCTATGCCTGAGTATAGTTCTGGTTAAGATCAATACCAGAGGACTATATCCTCTTACATAAACCCAATTCAATCTCCAATGATTGACCAAATCCTCTGCCTGAATGATATTACATTATTCACACATTACATCCATTTCCCATGAACATGAACATGATGACCTACAATGAGATCTTACATCTATATATACAAACCCTCGACCATAAAAAATCAGGTCGGCCATGAGACAATAAACCAATTACATAATTACAAAACATGTCGACCTTAGACCAAACAAATAAAATCCAACACATAAGGCATCCCGGAAACATATTGAGAAGTCCAATCCACACGCTTCATTAAACCGGTCCATAACCTAGACCAACCGGGACCTAGTATCAGTCCACATGCTACAACAATGATCTCCATCTGCCAAGTCTTGAACATAATCACCAACAGCATATTGAAACTCCACTGAAAGCTACACCAACACCACTTATACAATTCATCAAATATCTTCATCAAAAGTTCTACCGGTGAAACCCTCGCTGGAACCAAAAACCAAGCTTCTAAACAAACATGATAGCATCTGATCACTAGACCAAAACCAACTTACTAAATATGAGCATGAGTATCATGAACAAGCTAATTCCATAACCAAATCATACTAGAGCATACTAGATCATTCTGAATCCAAATCAACCAGAAGGGTGCCGGTAAAGCATCCAAACAGCTAGTGTTCTCATAAATGACAAAATATCAATGCAACATGTAGCTAGGAAATTCGGAAATCATCAAAGCAAACCAATATTAGTCTAGCTCAATCACAAAAGCTCAATTGCAATGACAAATTCTAATTACACTCAATAAAGACATGAAAACAAGGCATCAATTCAAACGCAAACCATTGCAAACTTGGATGTCTCCTTCATGTGGCTCCATTGTCCTTCTTTCTCCTTCAAATAGATTTGTTTGTGGATCTCACCTACTAGTGCATAAGCATGATATGAAAGCAAGTAGACAAGATTGTAGCGCAAGAATACTCGAAGCATGATTGATTCGACCAGGTAGGGATTCGAAAAAGTGATTAGTTGGGATTGAAGAAAATCATCCAATTTATAGACAAATTGGAGAAAAGATCAAATTAGCATGAAGAGATTCGAATGGAAATTGCAAATCAAGAATGTCAATTATGACAAATTATGACAAATTTGCACTTTCTATGCAAGATTGATTGATTGATAATTATGACAAAATTATGACAAATTTCTATGTCAAAATTGATTGATTGTCAATTATGACAAATTATGACAACTTGAAATGTCATTCCCATGAAATTAGGAGAAAAATAGGAGAGAATTGAAATTAGATGAATTAGAAATTACGAAATTAGAAAATGAGGAAATTAGGAATTAAGTGAATTAATTAACAATTTTTCATTTATTAATTAATTCACAAAGAGGGAGGAATTAGTTAGCCAATTAAATAAACATTTAATTGTGACAAGAAGACTTAGAATAAATAAATAATTTATTAATCCTAGAGGGGGAAATGACAAACAGGGTTAAATGAATAAAACCATGAAACCCTAAAAGATGAATTAGAAATGCAAGGATGACAATTAGGTCCTGACAAAAGATAATTGACGTCGATTCGATTTGATCATGATTCTGACTTGATAAATGACCAATGTTGATAAGTGATTTGATTGATAAATGTGCCAATTGATGAGGAACAATGACTAATTGATCCAAATTGACATAATTGAGAAAGACGACGATCGATGACAAATCGATTGCAAAATGACAAAATTGACAAGAAGACAAGGATCGATGACAAAAATAGATTGCAAAATGGCAAGATTGAAAATTTCAACGATCGATGACAAATCGATCACAAGACAACAAGATTGATGACAAATTGATCAAAAGACAAGGATAGGTGACAAATCGATCGCAAGATAATAAGATTGAAAATGACAACGATCAATGACAAATTGATAAGAGGACAAAACCCTAATTAGGATTGATGATGTCCAAAATGATGACAAATGAATATGCACATTGATGCGACAGGATAAGATTGACCAAAATCATGACTGAAGTTTGTTATCGACAAGACCAAAATCGAAAGCGAGATAAATGAAGAAATGCAGAAGAAAGACTCGATGCTCGCAAATGATAAAGACCAAGTGCGAATCATAGGAGAAATGTTAATGCGATGCAAAAACCCTAAAATAAGGCAATGCACAAATGTTAAAGTATGACTCCACAAGCGTTGACCATTTTTAGACGTCTACACAACACATAACCAATTCCTTTAAATGGCCAACAATTGTTTCTTAAGTTTTGAGAGCCCTACCCCCTACTTACAAGATGAAGTCTACTCCTATTAATGAGTTGAGAACAATGGCTAATACATCTATCAATAGAGATACTTTGGTTGGGAAATTATCTTCTTTTGAGCTTGAAGAATTTGGACCCTCTTGAGTTGTCAAGACTGAACCTGATTTTCATGCATCTGCATCAGCAAACAGTAAGAAAGATTGGAAATATTTGTATGCAAAAGAATTGGATGATATGAAGAGAGAAGATGAAGAATTTGAGCAACTTGAAGTCATATTTCCTAGAAGAGTACCTAAAGGACCGGTCGAAAGAAAGTATGAAGGAAAAGCACATTTTAAATATTTTGCATGTAATAAGATTGGTCATTTTGCATCTAGATGTCCTGAAAGGAATTCAAGATTTGAGGAAAGAGCTAGAGGATATTTTAAGCCTCACCCTAGATATCAAAACAAGTATAAGTATAGGAAAAACAGAGACAAATCATGCTCCATAGTGGATGAGGAAGGCATTACTGATTCTAATGATGAACCGACAAAAGACTCTGCTAGTGGTTCAGATAATGGGAAGGAATGGATGTTCCTGGCTATTATGGAAGATGTTTTGGCACTAGAAGAGAATGTGCCTAAAGAGAAGGCACTTGCTACTAAAATTGAAGACAAGGATGAATGGGTAATTGACAGTGGTTGCTCACATCATATGACTAGAGATAATGGTAAGTTTCTATCTTTGCAAGAATTTAATGGCGGTCTAGTTAGATTTGGAGATGACAAAGCATGTATGATCAAAGGAAAAGGAACTATATTATTGGATGGTAAGAAAAATACTGATAATGTTTATTAAGTTGAAGGTTTAAGACATAATCTTTTGAGTGTAGGAGAATTGGTGGATAAGGGATTTCAATTACAGTTCAAGGATAGACAATGCAAAATCATTTTCAGGTCTTGTTTGGAGATTGCAATCAGTACACAGACAAAAGGTAATATATTTCATTTGAATTCCGATGAGAAGACATGTTTGATTGCACAAATTGATGAGAGTTGGCTATGGCATAAAAGGTTGTGTCATGTGAATTTTGATTGCATTGTGAAGATCAGTTCAACTAAGGCAATCAGAGATATACCTAAGATTGTGAAGACCTAAAATTTGGTATGTAAAGAATGACAAATGGATAAATAGGTCATAACCTCTTTTAGGAGTATACAAGATAAATCTAATGATGTTCTTGATCTTATTCATATTGATTTGTGTGGCCCTGCTAGAGTTAAAAGTTTTCAAGGTGATAGATATTTCATGCTAATCATTGATGATTATTCTAGAATGATGTGGGATACTTTTCTAAGGGAGAAATCTGAGGCATTTGAAAAGTTTAAAATCTTTAAGGCTAAAGTGAAAACTAAGAGAGGATTGAAGTTTAAATGTTTGAGGTCAGATCATGGTGGAGAATTCACATCCGGTGAGTTTAATAACTTTTGTGAGAAGCATGGTATAAGAAGACAATTTTCTACTCCCCAAACACCTCAGTAGAATGGAGTTGTGGAAAGGAAGAACATAACTATCTTGGATGTTTCTAGAATAATGATGATGGAAGATAGTCTACCTTATATCTACTGGAGAGAAGTAGTGAGCACAATGGTTTATACATTCAACAAAGCACATATCAAAGGAGAAACTGGTAAGACACCCTATGAAATATGGTTTGGCAATACACCTACAGTTAAGTATTGCAGAATCTTTGGTAGTAAAAGTTATATCAGGAGAGATGATATCATTGGCAAATTTGATCCTAGATGTGATGAAGGCATATTTCTTAGTTATTCTAATGAAAACAAGGCATATAGATGTTATAACAAGAGATTGAAGAGAATTGTGGAAAGTGCTAATGTCAAAGTGGATGAGCTGAATAGAGATCAAATTAGAGTTTATGAGAAGGAACTAGTGGTGGAAATGATTATATCTAAACTAGTAGCACCTTTACCAGAACAGAGTGTTGAACCAGTTACTCTAGCAATATCAGAAAATTCTACAGTAACTAAAGAACCATGAAGAGGAACAAAGAGTCAGAAGACTCCTAGGTAAGTGAGATTGAATTATTCAGAAGATCATGTCATTGGGGATAAGAACAATGGAGTAATAACAAGAAGAAGACTGACAACTAATTAGGTATATTTAATTTCTCAAGTTGAACTAGTATCAGTAATTGAGGTATGTAAAGATGAATATTGGTTGAAAGATATGAAAGAAGAATTAGATCAGATTGAGAAAAATAACACATGGATTTTGGTTCCCCGTCCTAAAAATAAGAATGTTATTGGAACTAAATGGGTTTTTAGGAATAAATTGAATGAGGATGGTCAAGTTGTAAGGAATAAGGATAGATTGGTTTGTGAAGAATATTCTCAAAAGGAAGGAATTGATTATGGAGAAACCTTTGCACCATTAGCTAGGATTGAAGTTGTAAGATTATTTCTTGCCTATGCAGCCCACAAAAACTACAAGGTTTATCAGATGGATGTTAAGTGTGCATTTTTTAATGGAGATCTTGATGAGTAAGTTCATATTGAGCAACCTGATGGTTTTTCACTATCAAAAGATACAAATATGGTTTGCAGGTTAAGGAAAGCTTTATATAGATTGAAACAAGCACCTAGAGCTTGGTATGCAAGGTTGGATAAATATATTTTGAACCTTGGTTTTACCAAGGGTAATGCTGATAGTGCATTATATTATAAGGTCACTGATGATGATATATTGATTATTGAAGTGTTTGTTGATGATATTATTTTTGGAGGTGAAGATTGTTAGGTCTCGGAGACAATTGAGATGGGGGGTGAATCAGTTGTCAAATAAATTCAAACCAAAAACAACTTAACCAACTTAATGCATAATACCGGTAAACCAGTTAAGTATGTCAGTAGACAGTTTTAATAGTTAATTTCTATACTAGTAAAGATTAATGCATGAAACATAAACACAAAGTCATCCACAACATTTAATACTCAAAACAATTTCATTTACTCTTTCCATAAAAGTAGAAACCCTTTCATCTTCTTCCATTTTCAAATGTTCATACCTGACTCGGAAGCTTTCAAGTTTTGCAATTTTGACTGTGGAATCTCCTTCATTCAGTTTTTCCAAATGATCCCAAATAGCTTTAGCAGTAGACCTATCTGATAGTCCCATGATTTGTTGATCTAATAATGCGCTCAAAAGTGCTTCTCTTGCTTTGCAATCATTCTCCTCATCTTTTGTCAAGTTAGCTGGACTAGGCTAACTAGGTACAACAACAGTATAAACATTCTTTGTAACTTTCCAAATGTCTTTCCCAATGTAATTTAGATGTGTCTCCATTCTGATCTTCCATATGCCATAGTTGGTTCCATCAAGTTTAGGATTGTCCTTCCTGAAATAGTTAGTAGACATTGGATCTCCTCAAGCTGTTAAACTTCTGCAAAAGAGGACTAGGCTCTGATACCAATTGTTAGGTCTCGGAGACAACTTAGACGGGGGGTGAATCAGTTGTCAAATAAATTCAAACCAAAAACAACTTAACCAACTTAATGCATAATATCGATAAACCAGTTAAGTATGCTAGTAGACAGTTTTAACAGTTAATTGCTATACCGGTAAAGATTAATGCATGAAACATAAACACAAAGTCATCCATAACACATAACACTAATATTTGTACGTGGAAACCCTGTAAGGGGAAAAACCACGGTGGGAAACCTTACCCACAATTAGATGATACTACTGCAGATAGTAAGTGTACATAATGGGGTCTGCACATGCAGAAAGGCTAACAGCCTAGAGCTCACTGCTCAATCACAAAATGGGAGTCACACTGACTACAGTTGGATAGTTAAATCCAATAATAATGTACTGCACAAAATAGCATCTTCATATGCTGGATTTAGTACCGGTGTAATGCTGATATGCTTCCACAAAACCTAGCTTCACCTTCAAATGATGTCTTCCTATATAGCTCTACTTAAACTCACATATACCTTCACACAATCCTTTTTTGCATTCCACATTTGATCTTACAAATAAGATCTTACATTTATACCATAACCTAAGACCAATTTTAGTAGGTCGGCTCTACAAGATATTACAATAAAAACATTTTACAAACAATATAATATCCGATGTAATAACCAATTGAACATGTCAGCTTAATGCATTTACAACAATAATTAATCATCTCCATAGTGTGCCATGCTGATCTGGAAAAGATAAACCTGTCGGTATAACCCTAGACCTATTTGTCGGTAACAACAAATATGCAACTATGAATATACCAATGAACAAAACTCCAGGACAAGATGTCCAGATGATGTCTTTGACATTACCAAGTGTCGGTGATCATTATATCTTACCGGTGAACCATATACCATTAAATGTGCAATAGTTACCTACTTGCCAGTAAATGTTGCTCGATCTCCAAAGTGATAGTGTTTTAGTAGGTGTTGACATCAATGACAAAACCATACCAAAATACCAACAATCTCCCCCTTTGGCATTAATGGTAACACAAGATAGAAAAACCATCAAAGTGCCAAAACAGAAATGTCAAGTATCAAAAACCAACAATCTCCAAAAAGATCATAACCAGAAAATAATTTCTTCTAAACAACAATCTCTCCCCCTGGGAGCAACATGTGTTTTCCAAAGCTTTTCAATACCAATCTCTCCAAAAGATAATGTGTTTTTCCATATATATATCTCTCCCTTTGACATCAAATTCCAAAGTTATAATAAAACCAAGTTCATATACAAAATACCAATCAATTCAATATACCAACTACTCCCCCTAAGAAGTAGCTTCCTCATCAAATTTTGGAATAAAAGATTTCTCTATTAATTCTATCGATTGATGACAATCATCAACTGTCTAAGTCTCTACTGGTGGTGGTATGACTCCAAGCTGATCTTTGAGATATTCAAAAGTCTCCTTAGGCAAAGGTTTTGTAAAAATATCTGCAAGCTACTCTTTAGTATTCACATAAACCAGTTTTATCTCCTTTTCTTCAACTTTTTCCCTTAGAAAATTCAGTTTGATAGAAACATGTTTGGTTTTAGAATGTAATACCAGATTCTTCGATATATCAATTGCTGTAGTGTTATCACAATAGATAGTAATAGGTTCTTTGTATTTTACCTTTATGTCTTTCAACATTTGCTTAAGCCATAGTACTTGTGTACAGTTAGTTGTTGCTGCAACATATTCTGATTCTGCTATTGATAAAGATGTACAACTCTGTTTCTTACTCAGCCAAGAAACTAGTCTGTTTCCAAGAAAGAATGCTCCATCGGTGGTGCCTTTCCTATCATCCACATCTCCTGCCCAATTTACATCTGTGTATGCACATAATTCAAAGCTCTCATCTCTAGGATACCATAATCCAAGATTTATAGTGCCTTGTAAGTACCAGAAAATCCTTTTTACTGTTGATTCATGATTTTCTCTAGGATTACTTTGAAATCTTGAAATAATACATACTGCATTCATAATATCAGGTCTGGTTTGTGTCAAGTACAGTAAAATGTTGGCATTTCAATAAGGATATTGAGAAGGTTGTTGATGATTATGGATGTTTACTGTAATAATATTATTATTTTGTCATTGATGTCAAGAAATTGATTTTCTAATTCAGTATGATGTTGTCATATCTTAAGAAGTATGATTTGGTGAGTATAAAGATGTCGGTAAAAGACATAGAAAGAATGTGATGAATAAGGGGAGGAATAATTTATTCAATGGGCAACTATTACCGAGTTAGACAATGATGAGATCATAATGTTTAGATTGTTTTGATATCCTAAATATGTTGTTGATTGTAAGGTTGATACTATACTATGTTACCGAGCAAAGAACCTAGTCGGTATCAGTTAATGAAGGCAGAATGTCAACCGAGTGAAGTTTAGTATTAACCAAGTTGCAACCTAGTAATAACAGAATGTATTGAATGAATAAAAGCATTATTTAATGAAGGAAGCTGATGAGCTAGAATTGATTAAATGATTGGTATGTCATGCATAGAGTTTGTTAAAGAATCTATGGCAAAAGAAAATCGGCAGGAAGATCTATAGTGCAGATTGAACCGCAATAACCTTGTGCAAGTTCCAAGAAATGTATGCAAGTCCTGAAGCAAGGGAAAATGTTCTCAGATCAAAGGATACATTGAACCTGGTCAAGTTTTGAAGATCTAATGGCTATGATTGATCATGGGAAATATGATCAAGGAGATTAAGTGGTTGGCAAATTGTTTATAAATAAGGAACTATTGATAAACAATGCATATGGGCAAGTGTATGCACAGGGATGCTATATAGTGATTACCAAGCACAGAAGCTTGAAGACCTATTTGAATAATAGAGTATAGAGCCCAACAGATGGACAAGATAAGTCCTATTGTATTGACCAAATAAGAATCTGCTTTAGCATTTTAGATGTGAAGTTGCAGATAGATTTTTATTACTGTTATTTTGTGAAGTGATAGAAAATCTCTTAACCAAGTGGACTTAACAGTCTTATTTGTAAAACCCTCTAGCAAGGTGACATTCTGATTAAGTGTTTGAAATCCTTTAACAAGGTCACTTCTAACAAGGTGAAGATCCTAACAGATCTGAGGGAAATCCCTTAACTGGGTCACATCTAGCAATGTGTTTGTAATCTTTAACAGGATTTGCCTTTAACCGAGCATACTCTAGAAGAGTATATTTCTTAGTGGGTCCGAAATCCCATAGTGGTTTTTCCCTTTTTGGGTTTCCACGTTAAATCTAGTGTTATGAGTGTTATGATGTTTATATGCTTTTGAGTTTGCATGTTTAGCAATTTTGGTAATATTACTGAAGTATATGTTACCGAGGTTGAATCTGTTGTTTTTATGGAAGATTAAGTTTGTATGATTCACCCCCCCCCCCACCTCTCATCTTGTTAGCTTGGCATCTATACTTAACATTAAGTATTACAACTATCAATTGGTATCAGAGCTTGTGACTCTAGAAGAAAAAGTTTAAAGGTACTTGAGGCAAAGATCCAAAGATGTATAAGAGAGATGCACCGAAGCTGAACAAGTCAATTTTCTCTACATGGTAGAAAAGGATGAAGCTGCACCTATCAAGAGTTGGAGACTATGCTGTATATTATCTGGAGAATGATTTCATTACACCGAGCACCTATCCACTAATAATGGAAGAGATAAAGGCAAAGCAAGAATATATTCAAGCAATGATTGAAATAACATCCGCATTGACTGACTCAGAGTTTAATGATCTAGAAGGCTGCAATGATACAAAGGCAATGTGGGACAAGCTCATATTTTTGTATGGCGATGATGAACATGTTCAAAGAGAAAAAGTGGACATTCTAAGAGGACAACTTGAATCTATGAGGATGAATGAAGGTGAGAACATAACCCAGTATAGTACAAGACTAAAGGAGAATGTCAATCAAATAAAAGGAGCAGGTGGAACTATTGAAGAAAAGGATATAACAAGTAAGTTGTTAAGAACCCTTTTACCAGCTTATGCAATTCGAGCCTCTGCAATCAATGAATTAAGGTATGTACCCAATATGCCAGTTTATTTAGATACTACTATTGGTAAGCTACATGTATTTAAGTAACTTTGATAACAGTAGGTCATCGATAAATAAAGTTGAATCTACATTTAGTTCTTTTCATATTGGTGAATCTGATGATTACAATGATAGAATGAGTAAGTACACTAAAGGGGATCACAGTGGAGTAAGTGAAAGATTTCGCAAAAACATGGAAGAAGTACACAAACTATATGAGGAAATCAAAAAGCAAGAAGAGTTTGAAGCACTATTAGCCAGAAGGTTACAGAGAGGCAAAGGTAAGTATAAAGGAAAACTACCTTTGAAATGTTTCAATTGTGATAAGATAGGACATATGGCTTCTAGCTATCCTGACAAAGATTCTACTAAAAAGAGAGATTACTAAGATGACAGACATAAAGATAATCATTACAGAGGACACTGAGACTTCAGAAGAAGAGATAGAAAGTCATGCCTAATAGCTGATGAGGAATCTAATGATGACAAATCAGATAAAATTGATATAGAGGAAGTAGTTTATGTGGCTATCAAAGATGGATCAGATGAAGAAAGGTATGAAGAAAAAGCCCTAATATCTCACATAAATACTAATGATTCTTGGATCATAGATAGTGGATGCTCACATCACATGATAGGTGATAAACACAAATTTTTTACATTAGAAGATTATGATGGAGGCTATGTAAGATTTGGTAATGATGCACCATGTCCAGTAAAAGGTAAAGGATCCATAACACTTCTTGACAATGCTAAATGTAATGATGTTTATTGGGTTGAAGGTTTGAAATACAATTTGTTGAGTGTAGCACAGCTAAACAATACAGGTTACCAAATAGAATTTCAGAAAGGAATTGTCAAAGTTCATGACAAGCATAGAAAGTTAACTGCTACCAGGACTCAAACAAAAGGTACCACATTTCACCTTGACTTAACTCAAAACAAGTGTCTGTATGCAAAGATAGATGATACCTAGTTATGGCATAAAAAGTTTTGTCATGTAAATTTTGATAATCTGATCAAAATAAGCAAGAAGCACCAAGTAAGAGGTCTACCGAGTCTTGAAAAACCTGAGAATGCTATGTGTCGAGGATGCCAGATGGGTAAATTGACAAGATCAAGCTTTACAAGTAAGTCCTACACTTCTAAGGGAATTTTAGATCTTGTGCACACTGATCTTTGTGGTCCTATGAAAGTTCAAAGTTATTATGGTGATAAATATTTCATATTATTTGTGGATGATTATTCAAGCATGATGTCAATTGTGTTTTTAAAAGAAAAATCATAAGCTTTTCAAATGTTTAAATGGTACAAGGCAAGAGTTGAAAATGAAACAGGAAGACAACTGAAATGTCTTACATCAGACAGAGGAGGAGAGTTCACATCTGATGAGTTCAACTCATTCTGCAATGATCATGGTATAAAAAGACAAGTCTTTGCACCGAGAACTCCACAACAAAATGGAATTGCTGAGAGAAGAAACAGATCTATTATGGATTGTGTCAGAACCCTAATGATTGAAAAGAAAGTGCCACAAACATTTTGGAGAGAAGCAATAAGCACAACAGTTTACACCCTGAACCGAGTACAACTGAAGAAAGAAACTTTGAAGACACCATATGAAATCTAGTATGACAAGAAACCTAATGTAAGTTATTTCAAAATCTTTGGAAGTAGATGCTATGTACACAAAGATGATAGAAATGGCAAGTTTGATCATAAAAGTGAAGAAGGAACGTTTCTTGGTTATTCTTCTAGAAGTAAAGCATTTAAATGTCTAATCAAATCATCTAACAAAACAGTAGAAAGTGAAAATGTGAAAATTGATGAATTTGCATAAAGAAATGATGAAGGAAACTCCAAAGAACCAAAAGATTATGATAAATTTGTCTATGTTCAACTGACAAGTCCTACCAAGAAAATTGCAGAAGGAAATGAAGAGAATATTCAGTTATCGAGTGATGAAGAAGATCATACAGAGCCTACCGAGCCTGTATTAGCCAAGTATGTCATAAGACATCATGCATCAAGTCAAATTATAGGAGATAAGGATGATCCAGTGATGACAAGGAACAAACTGAGACAGAACACATGTCTGATATCTGAATTTGAACCAAGGATAGTGAAAGAGGCATTTAACAGTGAAGATTGGATAAATGCTATGACAGAGGAGATTGATCAAATTAAGAAGAATGACACATGGACACTGGTCCCAAGAACGAAGGACAAAAATGTAATCGGTACAAAGTGGATTTTTAGAAACAAGCTGAATGAAAAAGGTGAGGTCATTGGAAATAAAGCAAGACTAGTTTGCAAAGGTTATGCCCAAGAAGAAGGAATTGATTATGGTGAGACTTTTGCACCTGTGGCAAGACTTGAAGGAGTAAGAACATTGTTGGCATATGCTACTTACAAAAATTTCAAGATCAAATGGATGTCAAATCTGCATTTCTAAATGGTATATTAGAGGAAGAAGTTTTTATTGAACAACCGAAAGGATTTGTTGAAGACAAGAATAATGATCAGGTATGTAAATTGAACAAAGCTTTATATGGTTTGAAACAAGCACCTAGAGCATGGTATGACAGATTGCACTCTTATCTGATCAAGATTGGTTTTATAAGAACAAGTGAAAACAACAGTATGTACATGAAGAATGATGAAAATGGAATATTGATCTTAGCCATATTTGTTGATGATGTTATGTTTTGTGGAAATGACTCTCTATGCAAGAACTTTGGAAATGAAATGAGTAAAGAATTTGAGATATCATTAATCGGTGAGATAAAGTATTTTATAGGTCTACAAATACTGCAATTGAAAGATGAGATTTTCATTACTCAATCCAAGTGCATAAAGGAAATCTTGAAGAAATTTGGAATGGAGGATTCAAAACCAGTAAGTACTCCTATGACTACCAACTATAAATTATCAAAGAATGATGAATCTACATCTATTGATGAGACACTTTACCGATCCATGATTGGAAAACTACAATATTTTGTTCACAGTAGGTCAGATATAGCACATGCAGTAGGTATAGTTGCACGATTCTCTATAGATTCCAAGGAAACACACATGACAGCAATCAAGAGAATTTTCAGATACTTGAAAGACACTAAAGATTATGGCTTAGTATATCAGAAAGGAAATGTTTTTGATTTAAAAGTTTATACTGATGCTGATTGGGCAGGCGACATTGATGATAGGAAAAGCACAAGTGGAGGAGCTTTCTTTTTAGGAGAAAGACTAGTGAGTTGGCTTAGCAAGAAACAAGGATGTGTTTCACAGTCAACAACAGAAGTTGAATATGTTGCTGCAACATTGAATTGTACCAATATAGCATGGATCAAACAACTGTTGGAAGGTATAAATGAGAAAGTTACCGAGCCAGTAACTATATTCTGTGACAATACTAGTGCCATCAACATTTCAAAGAATCCTGTTATGCACTCTAAGACAAAGCACATCTCTATCAAATATCATTATCTTAGAGAAGAAGCTCAAGAGAAGAAAGTGGTGTTGGAGTATGTTAGCACAAAGGAACAAATAGCAGATATCTTCACGAAGCCACTGCCAAGGGACACTTTTAAGTATATCAGAAGTAAGTTAGGGGTCCTACCCCTATCTTCCATTCACTGACCCAGTTCGGTGAAAGCATCAGTTCAACGACTCTACAAAATATCTTTTAGAAGTTGATATTGAGTTACACACTTTAGGAGTGTGCAAGAAACAATAACAGGAAACAGGAATTGGAGACAAAATGCTTTGACCAAGACTAAGTTGACACATAAGAGCTGGAAATCACTTCATACAGGAAGAAATTATATTTTTGTTCTTTACTCTTTTGGCATTGTTGTCAAAGGGGGAGAAGACTGAAGAAAAGGGGAGAAAACTAATGACAAGGGGAGAGCATTTTAGCATTTCAGCAATCTAAATCCGAATCAATTGGTTTTGCCATCAATGCCAAAGGGGGAGATTGTTGGCATTATAACAAACAAAGGGAGATTGGTTGCATTTCAAGAAGGATATTGAGAAGGTTGTTGATGATTATGGATATAACTGATTATGGATGTTTACTATTTTAATATTATTATTTTGTCATTGATGTCAAGAAATTGATTTTCTAATTCTATATGTTGTTACCATATCTTAAGAAGTATGATTTGGTGAGTATAAAGATGTCGGAAAAAGACATAGAAAGAATGTGATGGATAAGGGGAGGAATAAGTTATTCAATGGGCAACTATTACCGAGTTAGACAATGATGAAATCATGATGTTTAGATTGTTTTGATATCCTAAATATGTTGTTGATTGTAAGGTTGATACTATACTATGTTACTGAGCAAAGAACCTAGTTGATAAACCCTAAGGAACCTAGTCGATAAACCCTAAGGTTATCGCTATCGATTAATGAAGGCAGAATGTCTACCGAGTGAAGTTTAGGATTTACCGAGTTTCAACTGAGTAATAACAGAATGTATTGAATTAATAAAAGCATTATTTAATGAAGGAAGCTGATGAGCTGGAATTGATTAAATGATTGGTATGTCATGCATGAAGTTTGTTAAAGAATTTATGGCAAAGGAAAATCAGCAAGAAGATCTACAGCACAGATTGAACCGCAATAACCTTGTGCAAGTTCCAAGAAATGTATGCAAGTCCCAAGGCAAGGTAAAACATTTTCAGATTGAAGGATACATTGAACCTGGTCAAGTTTGATGATCTGATGGCTATGATTGATCATGAGAAATGTGATCAAGGAGATTAAGCGGTTGGCAAATTGTTTATAAATAAGGAACTATTGATAAACAATGCATGCGGGCAAGTGTATGCACAGGGATGCTACATAGTGATTACCGAGCACAAAAGATTGAAGACATATTTGAATAATAGAGTATAGAGCCCAGCAGATGGACAAGATAAGTCCTATTGTATTGAGAAAATAAGAATCTGCTTTAGCATTTTAGATGTGAAGTTGCAGATAGATTTTTATTACTATTATTTTGTGAAGTGACAGAAAATCTCTTAACCGAGTGGACTTAACAGTCTTATTTGTAAAACCCTCTAGCAAGGTGACATTCTGATTGAGTGTTTGAAATCCTTTAACAAGGTCACTTCTAACAAGGTGAAGATCCTAACAGATCTGAGGGAAATCCCTTAACCGGGTCACATCTAGCAATGTGTTTGTAATCTTTAACAGGATTTGCTTTTAACCGAGCATACTCTAGAAGAGTATATTTCTTAGTGGGTCTGAAATCCCACAGTAGTTTTTCCCTATTTGGGTTTCCATGTTAAATCTGGTGTTATGAGTGTTATGATGTTTATATGTTTTTGAGTTTGCATGTTTAGCAGTTTTGGTAATATTACTGAAGTATATGTTACCGAGGTTGAATTTGTTGTTTTTATGGAAGATTAAGTTTTTATGATTCACCCCCCCCCCCCCCCCCCTCTCTCATCTTGGCATCTTGGCATCTGTACTTAACATTAAGTATTAGAACTATCATAAACCCCATATCATAGATTTGTATCTAGTTGGATTAACAGGTGTAGATTCATCCCTTTGTGATAATTTGTCATTTTTTGTCATAGGTGTGCTTACTGATTTAGAGTTCTCCATCCCATATTTCTTTAGTAACTCTTTTAAGTATTTGGATTGACTCAAGAATATACCTTTAATAGTCTGTGAAATCTGCAATCCTAAAAAGAATTTTATTTCTCCAATCATAGACATTTCAAATTCTTGTTACATTTTAATAGAAAATTCTTTACATAAACCATCTTCTCCACCAAAGATTATATCATCAACAAATACTTCT
This sequence comes from Cryptomeria japonica, assembly GCF_030272615.1. Lineage (NCBI taxonomy): Eukaryota > Viridiplantae > Streptophyta > Pinopsida > Cupressales > Cupressaceae > Cryptomeria > Cryptomeria japonica. The sequence goes on along the minus strand of NC_081409.1, from coordinate 774,022,908 downwards.
ATAATCAAGATATCATCATTAGTTATTTTGTCATATAAATTGTTGTTTGCATTTCCTTTAGTAAAACCAATCTTTAAGAGATACTTATCCAATCTTGCATACCAAGCTCTTGGAGCTTGTTTTAGTCCATACAGAGCTTTTCTTAACCTACATACCATATCATTGTCATATGTCAAAGAAAATCTATCAAGTTGTTCAATGTATACTTCTTCTTCAAGATCTCCATTCAAAAATGCACATTTAATATCCATTTGATAAACTTTGTAGTTCTTGTGTACTGCAAAAGCCAAAAATAATTTGACTGCCTCAATTCTAGCTACCGGTGCAAAGGTTTCATTGTAATCAACTCCTTCTTTCTAAGAATATCCCTTACACACTAGTCTTTCTTTATTTTTGACAACCTTACCATCTTCATTAAGTTTGTTTCTAAATACCCATTTGGTTCCAATTACATTTTTATCTTTAGGTTGGGAAACTAATGTCCAAGTGTTGTTTTTCTCAATTTGTTCTAATTCTTCTTCCATAGCTTTAATCCAAAATTTATCTTCACATGCCTCATTAATAGATGATGGTTCAATTTGAGAAATAAGACATACCTCTTCATTTGTCAATCTTCCTCTTGTCATAACTCCTTTAAACTTGTTTCCAATTATCTGATCTTCAGAATGATTCAGTCTTACATACCGGGGTGTCTTAGTTTGTTGTTATTCCTCAATTACTGTGGAATCCTCAGATGGTACAGGGATAACTGGATCTTCATTCTGTACCAGTGGATTTAGAGTAGGTTCATTTGTCAAAATTTATGTTACCGGTTTAGAGTCTATATACCTTGAAGTTCCTCTGAATTGTTCATCAATCTTTACATTTGTACTCTCAAAAATTTTCTGCAATCTCTTGTTAAAACATCTATATGCTTTGCTCTTAGATGAATAACTAAGAAATATTCCTTCATCACTTCTAGGATCAAATTTTCCAATATACTCATCTCTTCTGATATAACATTTACTTCCAAAAATTCTGAAATACTTAAGAGTAGGAGTATTACCAAACCATAGTTCATGAGGGGTCTTACTGGTTTCACCTTTGATGTGAACTTTGTTAAATGTATAGACCGTTGTGTTGACTACTTCTCTCCAATACACATGTGGTAGGTTTGCTTCTGATAACATAATTCTTATTGCATCCAAGATAGTTTTGTTTTTCCTTTCAACAACTCCATTCTGTTGTGGTGTCCAAGGTGTTGATAGTTGTCTTCTGATTCCATTCACTTCACAAAATGAATTAAAGTCCCTAGATGTAAATTCACCTCCTTGATCTGATCTTAAACATTTGATTTTTCTTACCGGTTTCATTTTCTACCATTGCTTTGAATAGTTTAAACTTTCCAAGTGCTTCTGATTTTTCTCTGAGAAAAGTAACCCAACACATTCTAGAATAGTCATCAATAATTAGCATGAAATATCTATCACCTTGTAAGCTTTTAGTTCTAGTTGGACCACATAAATCAGTGTGAATCAAATCAAGAGCATTATTTGATTTTTCTAGAATACTTTTGAAACTAACTCTAACTTGTTTTCCAAATTGACATTCCTTACATACTGTATTCTGGGTTTGACAATTTTAGGTAGATCTCTAACTGCCTTAGAAGTACTGATCTTTATCATGCAATCAAAGTTTACATGATAGAGTCTCTTATGCCATAGCCAACTTTCATCTATATGTGCAATTAAGCATGTCTTTTTATTGTTATTCAAATGAAAGATATTACCTCTAGTCTGATTACCTGTTGCAATTTCCAAACCAGTTCTATTCATGATTTTGCATTTTGCATTTTTAAATTGTAACTGAAATCCTTTCTCAACTAATTGACCAACACTCAAGAGATTATGCTTTAATCCTTCAATATAGTAAACATTGTTAGTGTTAATGCTTACCATCAAGAGATATTATACCCTTACCTTTGATTGAACAAGCTTTATCATCTCTAAATCTTACTAAACCACCATTGAATTCTTGAAAGTTCAAGAATTTACCTTTGTCTCCTGTCATATGATGTGAGCATCCTGAATCAATGATTCATTCATCCTTTACTTCAACTTTAGCTGCCAAGGCCTGTACTACTGGTTGAGCAGTAGGTTCTGGTTGATCTTCTATTATAGCAACAAAAACCCATCCATTATCTGTCGGATCCTCATCAGCAATGTAACAAGATTTGTCTTTATTCTTCTTAAATCTGTATCTTTGATATTCAGGGTTACGCTTGTATGTTCTTCTAGCTTCTTCTCTTAGTCTAGCATGTCTATCAGGGCATCTCGAAGCCATATGACTAATCTTATTGCAGTTAAAACATTTAAAGGGTGCTTTACCTTCATACATACTTCCAACTTGACCTTTAGGCATTTTCCTTGCAAATAGTGCTTCAAGTTCTTCAAGTTCTTCATTCTATTTCCTACTTTCTTCAAGTTATCTTGCATAAGCTTTCCAATCATATTTGTCAAATGATGGAGCAGATGATGTTGATGCTTTAAAGGCCAAATCTGCCTTTATAGTAGCAATAGGACCAAATTCTTCAATTTCAAAAGCTGAAAGTTTTCCAATCAATGTATCCCTAGTAACTGATGTATTAGGCATTGTTCTCAACTCATTTATAGCAGTAACCTTCATTTTGTATGCCGGTGGCAATCCTCTTAAAATTTTTGAAACAATTTCATCCTCACTTAAGGTTCCTCCACAACATTTAATACTCAAAACAATTTCATTTACTCTTTCCATAAAAGTAGAAATCCTTTCATCTTCTTCCATTTTCAAATGTTCATACCTAACTCGGAAGCTTTCAAGTTTTGCAATTTTGACTGTGGAATCTCCTTCATTCAGTTTTTCCAAATGATCCCAAATAGCTTTAGCAGTAGACCTATCTAATAGTCCCATGATTTGATGATCTAATAATGCACTCAAAAGTGCTTCTCTTGCTTTGCAATCATTCTCCTCATCTTTTGTCAAGTTAGCTGGACTAGGCTGACTAGGTACAACAGCAGTATAAACATTCTTTGTAACTTCCCAAATGTCTTTCCCAATGCAATTTAGATGTGTCTCCATTCTGATCTTCCATACGCCATAGTTGGTTCCATCAAGTTTAGGATTGTCCTTCCTGAAATAGTTAGTAGACATTGGATCTCCTCAAGCTGTTAAACTTCTGCAAAAGAGGACTAGGCTCTGATACCAATTGTTAGGTCCCGGAGACAACTTAGACCGGGGGTGAATCAGTTGTCAAATAAATTCAAACCAAAAACAACTTAACCAACTTAATGCATAATATCGATAAACCAGTTAAGTATGCTAGTAGACAGTTTTAATAGTTAATTGCTATATCGGTAAAGATTAATGCATGAAACATAAACACAAAGTCATCCATAACACATAACACTAATATTTGTACGTGGAAACCCTGTAAGGAGAAAAACCACGGTGGGAAACCTTACCCACAATTAGATGATACTACTGCAGATAGTAAGTGTACATAAATGGGGTCTGCACATGCAGAAAGGCCAACAACCTAGAGCTCGCTGCTCAATCACAAAATGGGAGTCACATTGACTACACTTGGATGGTTAAATCCAATAATAATGTACTGCACAAAAGAACATCTTCATATGCTAGATTTAGTACCGGTGTAATGCTGATATGCTTCCACAAAAACCTAGCTTCACCTTCAAATGATGTCTTCGTGTATAGCTCTACTTAAACTCGCATATACCTTCACACAATCCTTTTTCGCATTCCACATTTGATCTTACAAATAAGATCTTACATTTATACCATAACCTAAGACCAATTTTAATAGGTCGGCTCTACAAGATATTACAATAAAAATATTTTACAAACAATATAATATCCGATGCAATAACCTATTGAACATGTCATCTTAATGCATTTACAACAATAATTAATCATCTCCATAGCGTGCCATGCTGATCTAGAAAAGATAAACCTGTCGGTGTAACCCTAGACCTATTTGTCGGTAACAACAAATATGCAACTATGAATATACCAATGAACAAAACTCTAGGACAAGATGTCCAGACGATGTCTTCGACATTACCAAGTGTTTTCCATATCATTCCAAGTTCCGGTGATCATTATATCTTGCCGATGAACCATATACTAGTAACTGTGCAATAGTTACCTGCTTGCCGGTAAATGTTGCTAGATCTCCAAAGTGCTAGTGTTTTAGTAGGTGCTGACATCAATGACAAAACCATATCAAAATACCAACAATAAGTTGTGTAAGGAATTTGCTAACAATAAGGAGATTTAATTTGAGATGTCTATGATTGGGGAAATGAAATTTTTCTTAGGTTTGCAGATTACTCAAACTGATAAAGGTATTTTCATCTGTCAAACTAAGTATGCTAGGGTATTGTTGAAGAAATTTGGTATGGGATATTCTGAACCGGTAAGTACTCCTATGATTACAAGTGATAAATTGAGAAGAAAAGATGTTTCTACACCAGTAAATCCTACAAGATACAAATCTATGATTGGAGGTCTTCTTTATTTGACTCAGACTAGGCCTAACATAATGAATGTTGTTTGTATTGTATCAAGATTTCAGAGTGATCCTAGAGAAAATTATGAGTGTGGTGAAGAGGATTTCAAGGTATTTGTAGGGAACAACTGAATATGGTTTGTGGTACCCTAAGGATGATGACTTTACTTTATGTGCATATATAGATGTTGATTGGGTTGGAGATGTTGATGACCAGAAAAGTAATTCCGGTGGAGCTTTCTTTCTTAGAAAGAAGTTGGTTTCATGGACCAACAAGAAACAATCATGTACTTATTTATCTATTGCTGAAGCTAAGTGTATTTTTGCTGCTACTAACTGTACACAGGTTCTATGGATGAAGAAAATGTTGAAGGATATAAAGGTGGATTGTAATGAACTAGTAGTTATTCACTGTGATAACTCTGCTTCTATTGATATATCAAAGAATCTGGTATTTCATTCTAAGATAAAGCACATATCTATCAAGTATAACTTTTTGAAGGAGAAGGTGGAAGAAAATGAAGTCAGACTGGTTTATGTGAACACTAAAGAGAATATTGTAGATATTTTCACTAGACCTTTGCCTAAAGAATCATTTGAATACTTCAGAGACAGATTGGGAGTTTTGGCCCCTCCGATAGAGACTTGATTAATGTGGTTTGGCATCGATTCGGTATGTATTATCATAGATATTTTTCATTCTAGCACTAATGTGGGGATGCTACTACTCAGGGGGAGTAGTCAGCTTTGTGATTCAGTGGTTTATGTTTTTACTTTGATATTTTTGTCAGATTTCTGGTATTGATGTCAAAGGGGGGGAGATATTAATGTGAAAAAGAAAAACTTAAGGAGTTGTATATATTAGGGGGAGAGATATATGTATAATTCAAATCTTTACAAAGATATCATTCACAAGGGGATTTTGGTCTTTGTTTCAGAACTTCATTTCTATATCTTTTAGTGGGATATTGTTGGTTGTCTTCCATTGGGGGAGACTTGTTTGGCATTTCTTGATACTTAGATGTTTTTCACATCTAGTGTTGCCATCAATTCCAAAGGGGAAGATTGTTGGCCATTTGGAGGAATTTATTATGTGTTGCACTGATGTTTTGTCATTGATGTCAACACTAGTTGTTTTGGATGCTTTACTGCCACCCTTATGGTCTTGGTAGGTTGAGTGGTTTCTGGTTGGTTTGGATCTGGCATGATCTAGTGTGGTTTTATGAAATTGACTTATTCATGATACTCATGTTCATATTTAGTAAGTTGGTTTTGGTCTGGTGATCAGATGCTATCCTGCTCACTTGGAATCTTGGCTTGTGGTTCCGACGAGGGTTTCACCGATAGAGCTTTTGATGAAGATCTTTGATGATATGCATAAGTGGTGTTGGTGTAGCTTTTGGTGGAGTTTCAAGATGTTGATGGTGATCTTGTTCGAAACTTGGCAGATGGAGATCATTTCTTTAGCATGTGGACCTATATTGGGTCTCGGTTTATCTAGGTTATAGATTGGTCCTCTTGATGTGTTTCTGGGATGTCTTATTTGTTGAATATTATTTGTTTGGTCTAAGACCAACATGTTTTGTAATTATGTAATTGTTTTATTGTCTGGTGGTCAACCTAATTATTTATGATCGAGGGTTTGTATATATATGTTATAAGATCTCATTGTATATCATCATGGTATATGGTCAGGAAATGGGATATGGATATGTAATGTGTCAATAATGTTATATCATTCAGGCAGAGGATTTGGTTGATCATTAGAGATCGATTTGGGTTTATGTAAGAGGATTTAGTCCTCCAGTATTGAGCTTAATCAAAACTATACTCAAGCATAGGAGATGCTATCATTGCAGTTCATTCATTCTGCCAGATTGTAGTCTAGATTTCTATGTAGTCAATGGGACTCCTTTTGTGATGAGCAATGCACTCTAGGCTGTTGGCCTTCCTGCAAGTGTAGGCCCCTCAATTGTAATTCACATAGTTACTGTAGAAGTATTATTTGACTATGGGTAGGCTTCCCACCATGGTTTTTCCCTTTACCAGGTTTTCCATGTATAAATATTGGTGTCATGTGGATGGTATTTATTTTGTGATTGTTGTTTATGCTTAATTGGTTTAACTGCTATTCTGGTATTTTGTTTAATCATTTTGGTATTAATGTTTTAGGTTATGGTATTAAAGTTTTAATTGCTAAATTCTCCGGTAATCTGTGACAACTGATTCACCCCCCCCCCTCTCAGTTGTCTTCCGGTTATTTGAACTATCTAATATCAAATACATTATACAATGAATCTCAGATGGAAAAGTAGAGAAGACAAGGTTTAAGAACAAGGAGTTTTCTACTTCAGAACCTTTGGAACTGATACATACTGACAAATGCAAACATACCAAGACAAGAGCACTTAAATGGTGAATGGTACTTTATGTTACTTGATGATCATTCTAGAATGACAAGGGTTAATTTTATAAAAGATAAATCAGAAGCTTTAGATAGATTTAAGGTTTTTAAATCTATGGTTGAAAATGAAATGGATGCTAAGATCAAATTCTTAAAGCTTGATAGAGGATGTGAATTTACATCAAATGAGTTTGAAACTTTTTGTAAAGACCATGGTATTAGGAGATATTTCTCCACTCCTAAGATACCACAATAGAATGGGATTGTTGAAATGAAGAATAGGACTATTCAAGAGATGGCTAGAACAATGTTGAAAGATGCTAATCTACCAGATGTTTATTCAAAGTAAGTTGTACATATTGCGGCATGCATTCTTAACAAAGTGAAGGTGAGAGTTAATCATCCTAAGACCCCTTATGAACTTCGGTCAAGAAGACCTACTACTATCAAGTATTTCAAAATCTTTGGGAAATGTTATATTAGAAGAGATGAAGATGATCTTGGAAAGTTTGATTCAAGAGTTGATGAAAGTTATATTAGAAGAGATGAAGATGATCTTAGAAAGTTTGATTCAAGAGTTGATGAAAGAATCTTTCTTGATTACTCAACAAGAAGCAAGGCCTAAAAATTTCTTAACAAAAGACTCAATAAGATAGTTGAAAGTACAAATGTTAGAGTAGATGAAGATTGGGATCAAAATGCACTAATACCTGAGGATTGCCGACTTGATGTTATTCCTTGTATTGAAGAGGAAGAAGAATAAAAGAAAATAGGAGAAAATGAATGAAGAAAAGACCCCTAAGACTCTGATGAGATATGTTCAAAAGAATCACTCTGAAGATCAGATTATTGGTGACAAAAATGAAGAAGTGAAAACTAAGAGGAGACTTTCTAGGGCAAGTGAACAGGCAAATATTTGTCTTCTATCAGAAGTTGAACCTAAAACCTTTTTTGATGCATGCAAGGATGAAGGATAGATAAAAGCTATGGAAGAACTTGATTAGACTGAGAAGAATTAGACAAGGGAGCTTGTTCATAGACCTACTAACAAGAATGCTATTAGAACCAAGTAGGTTGCTCAAGAGAGGAAACACTTTGGTCGGTTTCTTTAGCCTCTAATGTAGCCTTTGTTGTGTCCTTTGGTGCTTCTGTGCTTGGGGTCTCAGATGTAACATTTTAAATGCTAGAAGGAGCTTGTGAAGACAGTTCCCTGGTGGCCTGAGAAGCAGTTTCTCCTTCTGTAGATTTCTGACCTTCTGTCCCTTGTTCAGTATCTTGAGGGGCCTCGGTTGAAGTAGACTGAGTGACAGGAGGATAGGGCTAAACTTGTTCCAAAATTGACTCACTAGATACCAGTTTGGCAAATGCATTCCCTTCTATCATTTCCTATTCTGGTGCCTCGGTGTCCATGATATCCACATCTACTTGTATAGCGTCAGCAAGGTCTTGCTTGGTGATATCAGGATCTTTCTCGGTGACATCAACTATTCCAACTTCAGCTTGTTCACTAGCATTCTTGATGCAAAATATATCCTGCCATTTTTCCTTGGTCTCATTCTCTACATCCAAGTAAAGGCCATTCATCAATTTCAAGGCTCTTTGCTTGACTAGGAATTTTGTGTGGTAGTTTTTCAGATGTTTGGTGATCTCATCTATCGACATGTCTAGGAAAAGATGTACCAGACTTCTTTCTCTCATCTGTTTCTCTAAGTCCATGGCATACTTCCACCTATTGTCAATATGCAAATATAATTCATTTGGAAGAGATTTAGATAATTCCAATGGGGCCAATCAGAATTTCAATAGTGTGCAGATGACAACTTCTTCTATTTGTCTCTTTTCATCATCAGATCTGGATTCATATTTAACATATCTGAATGCTCCAAATCCACCATACTGCTTCAGATTAGCACAAAAAATTTCAACACTATGTACATTTACCTTTTTTCTCTTGACAATCTGAAATTTGCTTGCATCCTCAGATTCTGTGTCACTAGACTCTTTGGTCAAAATGAGTCTCCAAGTAGATTTCTTGTAAGTTTTTGTTACCTTGGGTGCGGCAACACTCTTTGTTTTCTTACTTGGTGATGTTGCAGATGCTCTTGTGTTAGGTCTCTTTGTTGGAGGAGTCGGTGATACTTTTGATGTATCTTGTTTCTTTCTTTTCAACACTTTTCCCTTAGGCAATTCGGTGCTTAGTGTTATAGTTACCTCTTAGGCTTCAGATTCCTCTTCGGTGATTACTATAGTGCCCTTGATAGGTGTGGAGGAAGAAACTTCTCTAAATTTCTTTGTTAATGTCTTAATCATCTTTGTTGCCTTCCTTGTGGCTTTCGGTACAACAATGCTCATTTTTACTTTTTCCTTCACTTCTTCATATGTTCCATACCTCAGCTCAGTAGCATGCCTTGGTAATGTCAGAAAAGCATCTATCTGCTGTTGTGTGATGTCAAAATCAATCTCATAACCTATAGGTGGTAAAGATTGGGTTCTCGGTTCCACAACATTAACATAGCAGTAATTGGTGTCCACTTCAAAACATATGTCATCCTTGTATTTCTCCACTAGCTTGGGTAGAATTCTATATCTGTTATGCATCTTCTCTTGAAACTTGCTGAAATAATCATCCATAATATCATTAAAATTATCACCTGGCTTCTTGATGAACTCATTGATTTGATGGGTGATTGGTTGGTGTAGCTCCCAAACAACTTTACCGACTGATGGAAATAATTTCTCAAAATAGAAAAACATGCATATTAACAATGATCCAAACTTTAGTGTATTAGCCGAATTGTTTTTCTTTGGCTTCCTTATGGTATTGAGATTCTCAAATAGGTTTTTCAACAATACCTCACATAAATAAATTTTCATGCCTTTCTTCACAATTTTATAAGCTAAGTCTACTGCTACATAGGGTACACTATTTTCCCTTGCTGATTGGAAGAAACAATAACCTATTACTCTAATGGCAAACTTTAGCTATACATCTATGACATTGTTTAGTTTCAGTCCTCTGCAATTAGATTCTACTCCAATTAAACTGATAATTTCCTTTTGCGATATCATTTTCTGAGCTCGGGTGTGATCATTAATAGGGTAACCGGTGATCAAATGAATGATTTCCTTGTGATATTAAACGGTTGCTCTTCTAACCACATGAAGTCATCATGAACTCTTCTTAGAAAAAACTTGACCCATTGGGGTTTGGATACATGGGGATAGGTTAGGGCTTCAGTTAATCCCTTGATTTTGATGTGTTCATATTTGCTATCCATTTTACCATCGGTACACAATTCATCATATGTGTCTTTGATCTCAACATGACCTAGTTCTTCAACTCGACACTTAGTGAAGAATCTCACATCCTCAACTAATAAAACTCTATCCAGAATGAGTGAAAATGCAGTTTTGTCATCTGGTTCAGATGCAATTTTGGGAGTTGAAGCGTATTTCAGTGAGGGCTTTTTGATGTTCACAACAACAATGGGATTCTGGATCTTAGGTGCTATGGCAGATTTCAGATAAATACTAGCAAAAGATCCTTAGGGTTTGAAGACTTTCAAACGGCAAATGCTTTCTACTTAGAAAATAATAACAACTTGATATGATCAGTAAACTATCTTGATAATGCGTTGTGATTGATGTAAATACCTTTGAATTTGCTCGGGAGGTGGTTTGATCGCCTTTGAATCGCTTTGCTTTGCTCTCTTGAAAACTTGGTGAGTGAAAAAATGACCGTGCAATAGCTTTAAGTATCCATTGTACCTCATCGGGCTTCGTGCAATTAGGTCAAAAGACATTAAATGCACTCGATTCCCTTAAACCAATTTTTGCTTTTACCGAGTAGCCAGTCTTCCTGTATTTACCGACTAGATAGACTTCTTGTTTTTACCGACTTGACTATTGCTTAAAAAGACTTGATAAAATTTCAAATTTCCTAATGCATCTTTAATTATGCAGATTTTGAATTAAGTACAGGATGAAATAGGAATTGTTAAGATTTGACCTTTGAAAGAATGTAGTCCCTTCATACCTTTACCGATTAATTTTGAATAGGTGCACCTAACTCGGTAGATAAGGTGCTTTCTTCATTTGACACAATTTCCTTCTTTTTCCAAATCATCTGTAGTTTGCCTTTTATTTCTTCAATATCTCCTGTAGGTTGATCTTTGCAATCTCTAGCCAAGTGTCCAATTTTGTGACAATGAAAACATGCCATACCAGGATTTCTCCATGATCTTCGATTGTTCATTCCAAACCTTATAAAGCAGTTGGCACTTATATGTCCATATCTTCCACAACATTCACACCATATCCTTCTATTGTAATCCCATGGTACTATAGAATACTGTCGGTAAGGATCTGTGTGAGTTCTATAACCTCTAGTATTTGCTCGGTGTGCAGACCACATATAGTTCTTTTTCTTAAACCAACACTTCTCGGTACTATGTCCATATCTATTGTAGTTTTTACAAAACCCTTTGAATTTTCTCTTCTGATAATTGTTAACAATCTTTATCCTACATTGATTAGATGTGTGACCATATTTATTGCAATTGTAACAATAACCATTAGACTTAGTGACATTCGGTTGCTTAACTTTTCTGATTTGGCACAAGTTAGCAGTATGACCTTGATTTCCACAATAGTTCCAAATAGGCTTCTTTCCTTTGATATTCTTCTTATTTCCAACTTGCTTTGATGATTCTCCTCTCTCGGTTGTATGAATTCCCTTCTCAGTAGAGTCTTTTCCTTTGTAACCGAGTCCTGCATCTTTGTTGGGTCTTCTTGTATTCAGTTGCTCATCCAACATCTTTGATGCTTCATAAATCCTTTTTAGTGTTTCCTTGGATTTCTTTTCTATTTCAAGTTCATCGGTCAACCTTGATACTTCAAGTTTCAATGCTTGATTCTCATCATCTTTCAGATTTGCTTGATGATGTGCATAGCCCAATTGATCTAACAGATTACTTTGTATTCCAGTCATCCTAGTGATTTCATCATTCTTTTTAGATACTAATGTTTCAAGCAATTGTTTTTCTCTTTCTAGATCTCTTACTTTATCCTTGGCTATCCTGAATGCATCAAGATTTTCAGTCATCTGTGTGTGGAAATGTTCATGTCCTCTTTTGATTGCTTTTAGCTGATCAGTCAGTTCTTTGTTCTTTTCTTTCAATTGTCCAATCATCTCTTCAGTCTCTTTAGATATACTATTCTCAGATGATGTTTCAATTTGTTCCACTAGCTCTTGAGAATCTTGTAAATCATCAGATAATCTTCTTCTCACTTTTAATGATTTTTGCATTTGTCTTTGCATGTCTGCAATTACTTGATTAGCATGATCCAACTCTTCTTGTAGATACACAATTCTCTGAGATTGTTTATAGCCTTCCACGGATAAGATCTTTCTCTTTAGGCTGTTAAACCCTTTTCCAAGGTTCAAGCTCTGATACCAATTGTTAGGCCCAATATGGAAAGCTAACATACTGAGAGGGGAGGGGTGAATCAGAACTTCAAAACCTTTTAACAACAATATCGTTATTGTTATGCATAAACCAAAAATTACTGCAACATAACATAAAGCTAAAATAAATAAATAAATAACAATCATACATGATTCACTCGATAACACATATATTTTGGTTATGCAGAAACTCTTGGCTAGAGAGAAAAACTACGGTGGGGATGGCACCCACAACTTCACTACTGCAATAATAAAGAGTGCTTAGTTAGAGCTACATGTTTAGCTATTTCTGATAGCTTACCCTGTTAGGAGTATCAAGATCATTAGATCTACCTTGCTAAAGGATTTTACAACACCTATTCTAAATGTTGCACCTAGTTAAATTCTTTACAATTTATAGACTTTGTTAGAGTCTTTTACCCTTTTAAAGGTTTCACTTACAACTCAAATTATTACAATAAAATCTTTACAAATATCTACAACTTTACATTTGAAATGTTATAGCAGATTCTATGTGCTCAAAATGAGATTACCTTTGCTTATAGCATACCTCGGTAACCCATGAAGTAACTCAGTAAACCCTTCTGTTTACTTTGTTCTTTGACTGTTCTCTGAAATCTTTCTCAGTGACCTCTGTGTCTCTGTAATAGTCATAACACTCAGTGCTTTCTTATGTATTACGCATGTCTTGCTTCATACACCTCTATATCTCTCTCTCTGTCACACTTTTATCCTTAATCCATGTTGTATAAATAGATCTCTTATGTCGGTGATCTAATTCATTGCTTCGATCTTACAAACATGATTTATCGAATGAATAACCATACAAAATATTTCATTGGTTAGATGACCTCAAAATCATACACAATCCTTAAGTGCAATTTCCAATGTGATAACGGTTCTCTTGCTCCTCGATCTTTGTAACACGTTTCCACATGTGTGTCTAGGTTCAATGAATCTGGTAAAACATTTCACTCAGTGTATATCAACTCGGTGTATCATTACTATTGCTCAGTAGACATGGAATGTTACTCGGTAGACAACTCAGTGTATACTGGGCTCTGTGAATACTTTCTTCTATAATGACTGTTCTATGCATACTGACTAAATGTTTCGGTAGTAGTAACCGACTAGAGTATATAGAATGACTTTGGATATAAAACTAATGGCAACTATAATAAGTAGTAACAATCTCCCCTTTTGACATTAGTTGAGATGTTTGACAAAACTACTTTCAAAGTCATAACTCAAAAATCTATATACTTACAAAATTTGACAAAACTGACAGCATATACTTTTGTCAATGAAATAGTATATTCAGATATACTCCCCTTATCAATATATTGTACAAAACTCTGATTTTGCATGCTCGGTGATCAATGTTTTGTGTTAACTGCTTGGTTCACTGCTCTGTTCTCTGTTCCCTATCAAAATTGACTCTGCATTTGAATACTCTATTTTGCTTGGTATATACTCCCCCTATATACTACATTCCCTTGTATACTTTGAAGCTATACTCAGTCCCCCTTTTTGACAAACATCAAAACTTAGTTACCATTCGGTGGTGGCAACTGGTCAAAAATGGATTTGTACTTTGTCTTTGCATCGGTAAGGGCGATAGAGAGGGCATCCTTAACAATGTCCATAAGTGAATTCTGAGTTGTAATGTCAGCTAACAGTGAGATTAGTCCATCTAGGGTGCTTCCCTCTTGCTGAGTGGATAGGGAGGTAGCTTTGTTGATCTGCTCTTGGACAGATGAAAGATGAGGAAGGAATAATGTTTAAAGTGTCACTATGTCCATCCTTATCTTTTGTTCTTCATTCCTTAGTTCCAATTGTTGAGCCATGAGCTGTTGTAGCTTGGTATAAAAATTTTGAATGGAATGTGGCTCAGTGGTCAACTTATTTGAGAGATCGGTGATCTCTTTCTCAATTACTTTTGTTTTATTTTTTATATCCTTAATGAATAGAGAGAATGTATAGAGTTTCTGAAATAAATAAAGAATGTGCTTGAGTTGAGGGGTCAACCCAACAATAAATTTGACAAGTTTAACTTTGCCAATGGCAATAGCTTTCTATACCTCTTCAATCATTTTTGCAGTGAGCTCCTTGTCTTTTAACTTGCTCAAATATTCAGATGCATCTACTCTAGATGTCTCTATCTTGGTTAGGAGTTCATCCAGTTGAATGTGGATGGTTGCATCTTTGGTTACTATACCTTCAGGTAGCATATCAGTTAAGAGTGCTTTCACCTTTTGAAGTACTTTATTTTTCTTTTAAATAGCCATTTGCTTCTCCTATTTGGCTTTGGCTTTGCATAGTTCACCAAATTCAATGAGTTCTTGCCCTTTTAATTTGGATATATCAACATTGGGAAACGCTATTGGTTCTGACAAATCTAATTTGAAACTATGCTTTTTCATCTTCTTTTATTTACCTTTCATCAGTTGAACTAGAACAATTGCTTGTGAGGCTTGATGATCCTCGGTAGGTTGCTCGGGAGAGGAAACACTTTGGTATCTTTCTTTAGCCTCTAATGTAGCCTTTGTTGTGTCCTATGGTGCTTCAGTGCTTGGGGTCTCGGATGTAACATTTTCAGTGCTAGAAGGAGCTTATGAAGACTATTCCCCAGTGGTCTGAGAAGCAGTTTCTCCTTCTGTAGATTTCTGACCTTCTGTCCCTTGTTCAGTGTCTTGAGGGGCCTCGGTTGAAGTAGACTGAGTGACCGAAGGATAGGGCTGAACTTATTCCAAAACTGACTAACTGGATACCAATTTGGCATATGCATTCCCTTCTATCATTTACTGTTTCGGTGCCTCGGTGTCCATGATATCCTCATCTACTTGTATAGTGTCAGCAAGGTCTTGCTTGGTGGTATCAGGATCTTGCTCAGTGACATCAACTATTTTAACTTCAGCTTGTTCACTAGCATTCTTGATGCGAAATATTTCTTTTCATTTTTCCTTGGTCTCATTCTCTACATTCAAGTAAAGGCCATTCATCAATTTCAAGGCTCTTTGCTTGACTAATTTTGTGTGGCAGCTTTTTAGATGTTCGATGATCTCATCTACCGACATGTCTGCGAAAAGATGTACTAGACTTCTTTCTCTCATCTGTTTCTCTAAGTCAATGGCATACTTCCACCTGTTGTCAATATGCAAATATAATTCATTTGGAAGAAATTTAGATAATTCCAATGGGGGCAATCAGAATTTCAATAGTGTGCAGATGACAACTTCTTCTATTTGTCTCTTTTCATCATCAGATCTGGATTCATATTTAACATATCTGAATGCTCCAAATCCACCATATTGCTTCTGATTAGCACAAAAAATTTCAACACTATGTACATTTACCTTTTTACTCTTGACAATCTGAAATTTGCATGCATCTTTAGATTCGGTGTCACTAGACTCTTTGGTCAAAATGAGTTTTCAAGTAGATTTCTTGTAAGTTTTTGTTACCTTGGGTGTGGCAACACTCTTTGTTTTCTTACTCAGTGATGCTGCCGATGCTCTTGTGTTAGGTCACTTTGCTGAAGGAGTCAGTGATACTTTTGATGTATCTTCTTTCTTTCTTTTCAACACTTTTCCCTTAGGCAATTCGGTGCTCAGTGTTATAGCTGCCTCTTGGGCTTCAGATTCCTCTTTGGTGATTACTATAGTGCCCTTGATAGGTGTGGAGGAAGAACCTTCTCCAAATTTCTCCGTTAATGTCTTAATCATCTCTGTTGCTTTCCTTGTAGCTTTGGGTACTACAATGCTCATTTTTACTTTTTCCTTCACTTCTTCATATGTTCCATACCTCAGCTCAATAGCATGCCTTGGTAATGTCAGAGAAGCATCTATCGATTGTTGTGTGATGTCAAAATCAATCTTATAACCCATAGGTGGTAAAGATTGAGTTCTCAGTTCCATAGCATTAACATAGCAGTAATCGGTGTCCACTTCAAAACCTATGTCATCCTTGTATTTCTCCACTAGCTTGGGTGGAATTCTATATCTATTATGCATCTTCTCTTGAAACTTGCTGAAATAATCATCCATAATATCATTAAAATTATCACCTGGCTTCTTGATGAAGTCATTGATTTGATGGGTGATTGGTCGGTGTAGCTCCCAAACAACTTTACTGACTAATGGAAATAATTTCTCAAAATAGAAAAACATGCATATTAACAATGATCCAAACTTTAGTGTATTAGCCGAATTGTTCTTCTTTGGCTTCCTTATGGTATTGAGATTCTCAAATAGGTTTTTCAACAATACCTCACACAAATCATTTTTCATGCCTTTCTTCACAATTTTATAAGCTAAGTCTACTGCTGCACAAGGTACACTGTTTTCCCTTGCTGATTGGAAGAAACAATAAGCTATTACTCTAATGGCAAAATTTAGCTCTGCATCTATGACATTGTTCAGTTTTAGTCCTCTGCAATCAGATTATACTCTGGTTAAATTGATCAATTCCTTATGTGATATCATTTTCTGAGCTCGAGCATGATCATAAATAGGGTAACTAGTGATCAAATGAATGATTTCCTTGGTGATCTTAAATGGTTGCTCTTCTAACCACATGAAGTCATCATGAACTCTGCTTAGAACAAACTTGACCCATTGGGGTTTGCATACACGGGGATAGGTTAGGGCTTCGGTTAATCCCTTGATTTTGATGTGCTCATATTTGCTATCCATTTTACCATTGCTACACAATTCATCATACGTGTCTTTGATCTCAACATGACCTAGTTCTTCAGCTCGACACTTAGTGAAGAATCTCACATCCTCGACTAATAAAACTCTATCCGGAATGAGTGAAAATGTAGTTTTGTCATCTGGTTCAGATGCAATTTTGGGAGTTGAAGAGTATTTTAGTGACGGCTTTTCGATGTTCTCAACAACAATGGGATTCTATATCTTAGGTGCCATTGCAAATTTCAGATAAATACTAGCAAAAGATCCTTAGGGTTTGAAGACTTTCAAATGGCAGACGCTTTCTACTTAACAAATAATAACAACTTGATATGATCAATAAACTATCTTGATAATGCATTGTGATTGATGTAAATACCTTTGAATTTGCTCGGGAGGTGGTTTGATCACCTTTGAATTGCTTTGCTCTCTCTCTTGAAAACTTGGTGAGTGAAAAAATGACCACACAATATCTTTAAGTATCCATTGTACCTCATCGAGCTTTGTGCAGTTAGGTCAAAAGACATTAAATGCACTCAGTTCCCTTAAACCAATTTTTGCTTTTACTGAGTAGCCAGTCTTCCTGTATTTACCGACTAGATAGACTTCTTGTTTTTACCAACTTGACTATTGCTTAAAAAGACTTGATAAAATTTCAAATTTCCTAATGCATCTTTAATTATGCAGCTTTTGAAATAAGTACACGATGAAATAGGAACTGTTAAGATTTGACCTTTGAAAGAATGTAGTCCCTTCATACCTTTACCAATTAATTTGGAATAGGTGCACCTAACTCGGTAGATAAGATGCTTTCTTCATTTGACACAATTTCCTTCTTTTTCCAAATCATCTGTAATTTGCCTTTTATTTCTTCAATATCTCCTGTAGTTTGATCTCTACAATCTCTAGCCAAGTGTCCAATTTTGTGACAATGAAAACATGCCATACTAGGATTTCTCCATGATCTTCGATTGTTCATTCCAAACCTTATAAAGCAGTTGGCACTTATATGTCCATATCTTCCACAAAATTCACACCATATCCTTCTATTGTAATCCCATGGTACTATAGAATACTGTCGGTAAGGATCTGTGTGAGTTCGGTAACCTCTAGTATTTGCTCGGTGTGGAGACCACATATAGTTCTTTTTCTTAAACCAACACTTCTCGGTTCTATGTCCATATCTATTGTAGTTTTTACAAAACCCTTTGAATTTTCTCTTCTGATAATTGTTAACAGTCTTTATCCTACATTGATTAGATGTGTGACCATATTTATTGCAATTGTAACAATAACCATTAGACTTAGTGACATTCGGTTGCTTAACTTTTCTGATTTGGCACAAGTTAGCAGTATGACCTTGATTTCCACAATAGTTCCAAATAGGCTTCTTTCCTTTGATATTCTTCTTATTTCCAACTTGCTTTGATGATTCTCCTCTCTCGGTTGTATGAATTCCCTTCTCGGTAGAGTCTTTTCCTTTGTAACCGAGTCCTGCATCTTTGTTGGGTCTTCTTGTATTCAGTTGCTCATCCAACATCTTTGATGCTTCATAACTCCTTTTTAGTGTTTCCTTGGATTTCTTTTCTATTTCAAGTTCATTGGTCAACCTTGATACTTCAAGTTTCAATGCTTGATTCTCATCATCTTTCAGATTTGCTTCATGATGTGCATAGCCCAATTGATCTGACAGATTACTTTGTATTCCAGTCATCCTAGTGATTTCATCATTCTTTTCAAATACTAATGCTTCAAGTAGTTGTTTTTCTCTTTCTAGATCTCTTACTTTATCCTCAACTGTCCTCAATGCATCAAGATTTTCAGTCATCTGTGTGCTGAAATTTTCATGTCCTCTTTTCATTGCTTTTAGCTTATCAGTCAATGCTTTGTTCTTTTCTTTCAGTTGTCCAATCATCTCTTCTGTCTCTTCAGATATACTATTCTCAGATGATGTTTCAGTTTATTCCACTAGCTCTTAAGAGTCCTATAAATCATCAGATAATCTTCTTCTCACTTTTAAATATTTTTGCATTTGTCTTTGCATGTCTGCAATTACTTGATTAGCATGATCCAACTCATCTTGTAGATACACAATTCTCCGAGATTGTTTATAGCCTTCCATGGATAAGATCTTTCTCTTTAGGCTGTTAAACCCTTTTCCAAGGTTCAAGCTCTGATACCAATTGTTAGGCCCAATATGGAAAGCTAATGTACTAAGAGGGTAGGGGTGAATCAGTACTTCAAAACCTTTTAACAACAATATATTTACTGTTATGCATAAACCAGAAACTGTTGTAACATAACATAAAGCTAAAAAAAAAATAACAATCATACATGATTCACTCCATAACACATATATTTTGGTTATGCAGAAACTCTTGGTTAGAGAGAAAAACTACGGTGGGGATGGCACCCACAACTTCACTACTACAATAATAAAGAGTGCTTGGTTAGAGCTACATGTTTATCTATTTCTGATAGCTTACCCTGTTAGGAGTATCAAGATTGTTAGATCTACCTTGCTAAAGGATTTTACAACACTTATTCTAAATGTTGCACCTGGTTAAAGGCTTTACAATTTATAGACTTTGTTAGAATCTTTTGCCCTGTTAAAGGTTTCACTTACAACTCAAATTATTACAATAAAATCTTTACAAATATCTTCAACTTTACATCTGAATTGTTATAGCAGATTCTATGTGCTCAAAATGAGATTACCTTGCTTATAGCATACCTCGATAACCCATGAAGTAACTCGGTAAACCCTTCTGTTTACTTTGTTCTTTGAAATCTTTCTCGGTGACCTCTGTGTCTCTGTAATAGTCATAACACTCAAGGCTTTCTTATGTATCACGCATTTCTTGCTTCATACACCTCTATATATCTCTCTTTGTCACACTTTTATCCTTAATGCATGTTGTATAAATAGATCTCTTATGTCGGTGATCTAATTCATTGCTTTGATCTTACAAACATGATTTATCGAATGAATAACCATACACAATATTTCATTGGTTAGATGACCTCAAAATCATACACAATCCTTAAGTGCAATTTCCAATGTGACAACGGTTCTCTTGCTCCTCAATCTTTGTAACACGTTTCCACATGTGTGTCTAGGTTCAATAAATCTAGTAAAACATTTCACTCGGTGTATCATTATTGCTATTCTTCTATAGTTTGATACCTTCTTTCATTCCAAATAAGCATTTAATTATTCCAAGCTTTATCATGCTATGAATCATATTGCACATATAAATGGTGTATGAGGATTGAATGGTATTGTGAAACGTTTATTTTTTATGAATCTTTTTGTGTTGCATGTAAAATCAATGATCTTTCATGTTGATAGGAAATAGTGCTCAATGGTGTTTTGAATGATATTGATCGTATCATATTACGTGGTATATCTATTTCACAAGTTACATGTTTATTTAAGTTCCTTTACTGTGTTCCTTGCAGCCTTGATCTATCTTTTTAATTTATTTGCTTAGTATAAACTTGATTTGTATACTCAATTTGTAAAAATAGCAAACCCCTTGATTGAAACAAGCCATGTGAACATTGAACTACCCATCACTATTGTGACCCAACAAAAGAGACCTTGGAAGGCTAGAAGTTCCCACTCCCTTACCTTTTTCAGGAGAAGCTTAGTTTCATGAAGCTTGCATGTTAGGTGTGTCAAAAGGCCCATCAACAAGTGTAATCTTCACAACCAAATACTCTAAGATGTCTCATTGAAGGTTGTAAAGGGGACAATTAGGTGACTTGGAAATTTGCAACATAGAAGGAGAAATCACCAAATCAATTATTTTCGCTTGGATTGGGGAGATTCCTTTACATTCAAAATAGGGGGGAAATCCACTAGATTCAATCATTAATCAAATTAGGACTCAATACTAAGTAGATTGATTGAAATCAAATGTGTTTGACCCTCTTTTGTAAGTTGACTAGTTGAATTAAGACTAAGTGCTAGAAATGAAGACAAATATGAGAAAACAATGAGTTATAAATTTGAGATTGTGTCATGCATCTAGATCTGAGAAGTATGAGATGATTCAAAACTGCTCTGTGAAACCGCCAAAAATAGCAAGGACCAGGATGCCCTCCTCTTGGTCCTCCAAAATTTATGATGACTGAAAAAGGTTTTTCTATCTCTATGTTTGAAGCTTATCCTAAGAGTTACAACTACACACCTATTTTTTACACATAGAAGGAAAGGAAAATGTGTCGGGGATAAGGGCTTACCCTTAGGTCAAACCCCAGTTTTGGAATTAACCAAGTAGTTGAAATAATGTAATTGAAATGACTGAAAGTAAAAATCCTCCTCTTTGAGGGGATTTTGAATTGACTGAAAATGAAATGCTTATACCTCCTTGTGAAATTTTGTTTTTTCTCCACATGAAATTAGGACTTCATGAATTAGGATGATGATCTCCTCTTCAATGCTTGAAATCTTGACTCTATTGCTGCTCCAAAGCTTGAAGGAAGACTGAAAAATGCTCAATTTCTCTTCAATGCTTGATCTCTTGAATGATCAATGCTTTCTCATGAATGTAAATGATTCATGTCCCCCCTTCAAATGAGAGGGGAGATCCTCTTATATACTTTCCTGAAGGGAAAATGAATTAATTTTCCAACATGAGCCGACATGGAGGGGGTTTCTCCCGCTCAAATTTGAGATAGGCCAGGGGGTCCAAAATAGGTCCCCGTTAGGGAGGACCAGGGCGCCACACCTTGGTTCTGCCCTATTTTGGGGCAGGATCAAGGTGGAAATGAGGTACAGCTTTGAGCTAGATGATATTTATGACATGTATGAGCATAATCAGGTCTCCAACCAAGCCAAGGGGTGCAAACACTAAGGCGAAGACCCAAATGTGACCAAAATTTGCAAGGGGTGCAATTTTAGGATGCTACAAAGGCTTTTTACCATACCACACCTCCATGGATTTCTTTTCAATAAGTGTGGATGTAGGAGATCTGATGATCAAATAACATGTAATGTCTATAACTTTATCCCAGTACTTTTGTTCAAGTTCAACACCACTCAACATACTCCTATTCATCCTCCTCATAACTCTATTTTTATATGGGGTGTATGGATTTTTCCTATGTATCTTGATCACATGGTCTTCATCAAACCTGTCAAATTATTCCAAACAAACTCACCACCATTCTTAGTCAAACATTTTATCTTTCTACAAGTTTGATTTTCAACAAGTGTCTTAGACTAGCATTAAATCAACTAAAGACTTCAAATTTACTTTTGAGAAAATACACAAATGTCATTCTGTTATGGCCATCTGTGAATGAGACAAAGTACATAGATCTAGATAATTAAGGAACTTTCATAGAACCAAATATATTTACATGCAAGGTATGGGCAGGATCTTGGTGTGCCAAAACAGGCCCTTAAGTGGCAATGAAATTTCAAAAAATCTAAGTTATGCAACTTGACATGAAAAATTGAATAAGTTATGAACATTATTTTTAAAATATGTAAGAAGAGAATCTATAGAAAATTGAATTTAGTTTCTAAGCTACTAGTTGTTTTTTGAAAAAAAAAAATCATATTTGATGAAAATTTCAAATTTCAATGCAGTGGTACCAAACTTTCAGGAAAAGATACGAAGTAGGTGTATGTCTGACCACCCTAATCACAATCAAATCATAATACTTTTTTATAAGATTTATAATATAAGTACTAGACTCATGTGCGGATGTGACATATATTTTTTTATAATTTTTTATAAATTAAATAATTATTTATGATTTTTTTACTACAGCTTTTCACAAATTCAGAAACTCCTACGTCTGACCACCTTAACTTGGTCAAAACCTTATGAAATTCTTTTTTTTTAATTTTTCCCTATATTAGACGAAGCATAGGATGTGATGCATGTTTCAGATTCAAAAAATGTTATGTGGTTTGAAAGTTATGAGTATTTTTCAATCAGTCTATCAATCAGGACTTTTGTCAGAATTCAATTAGAAAATAAATAATAATTATTTATTAAAGTCAAAATAAGACAAGCCTTATATTGTTGGAAAGCTGAGAACATCCTTAAAAAACCCTTTTCGTTTTATCAATTTTGGCTATAAAAAAAGTCATCAGCCACTAGTGTAAAGTCTGGAAAATCAAGGAATACTGAAAAACACGTTTTTTCAGTTGACTTTCCAGGCTTGTCACTTCCAAGCCAAATCCCAAAAGCAAACCTAAACCAAAATGTGGAGGGAAAAATTTATGTTTTAAAATCGAATATCCGATTTTTGAAAAAATAAAAATATATATTTTAGTAAATTAGGCATAACTTTTGTATTTTTATCGAAATTTTGAATTTTTACAGGCGCTGGAAAGGTAATTAAGAGCTCTATGATATGGAATAGGTATATTTTCAATTATTTGTTTTAAAAAATAATTAAAATTTGTAGTCACATAAATCTGTCCACTTAAAATAAATGAATACTTAGTATTTATTTGATTATTTAACCATCAATTAATGAATTAATTAAATTAATATTTAATTAATTCATCTTAACCCTCTTCTCCTATTAATTAAATAAATTATTCAATTTATTTGATTTAATTCACTTAACCAAATTCAGACCATTAATTAAATAAATAAATCATATTTATTTAATTAAATACTCTCTCACATTTAAATAAATTAATATTTATTTAAATCCCCCAAAATCCCACCTCTCACATTTAAATAAATTAACATTTATTTAAATCACCTTTATCCTCTACCCACTTGCATTTTCCTACAAATGCAAGTTGCACAACTATTTTAAATAAATCATTTATTTAAATCACCTTTATCCTCCACCCACTTGCATTTTCCTACAAAAGCAAGTTGCACAACTATTTTAAATAAATTATTTATTTAAAATCCTATTTATCCTCACCCACTTGAAACCTTTAATGGTTTCCCTTAAAGTATTCAAACTTGATGGCTTTAAAGTCTTCAAACTTGATGGCTTCCTTCTATAGTCTTCTTAAGACTTTAATGGTTTTCCTTAAAGTCTTCAAGCCTTTAATGGTTTCCCTCAAAGTCTTCAAGCATTTTAATGCTTTATCTTCATTTTTTTCTCATTTAAATAAATTAATATTTATTTGAATATTTATCCAAATGCAAATTACACCATTTAATTGAAATAAATGATTTTATTTTAATTGAAAATACCAAAATTTCTCCCACTTGCATTTTCCTACAAAATCCACTTGCATGCCTAAACCCCTTCTAGAATTTTCTAATCACTTCTAAATAACCTAACCCCTTCTCTAAACTTTGTCACATTCCTAAGCAAAAGGGAAGTCACTTCTCAAACCCTCAAAGTCTTTGATAACCATTAAAGGCTTTCAACCTTCAACCACTAAATGGCTCAAAGTCTTTGATAACCATTGAAGGCTTTCAACCTTCAACCACTTAATCCCCAAAGTCTCCAATAACCATTAATGGTTACCTCAAACCCTCCCACATGGTTAAAACATTTGTTTTGACTCAACCTCTACCCAACCCAAAGGTCTCATCAGGCCATTAATGATTTGACCATGATTATCTCTTAAACATTTGCACAAAGGTTTATCCTTGGATTAACTCTTAATCCAGTGGGTAATCTTAATTTGGACTTGACCCTTAGCCTCTAGATAACCATGAGGTCTTCTCAGGCCTTTAATGCCTCCAACCTCTTCTCTCAACCCAATCCTATGTTGACACTTGTCACCATTTTATTGGTGCCAATTGTGCACATGGATCCCCAACTTTCAAACTTGGCCCTTGATTAAACCATTCAATCTTAACCCTTCATTTCCCCATTTCTTCTATAAATAGAACCCTTCTCCTCAAGCAAAAAAAGGAAGCATTTTAGAGTATTGTTGTTATACGGGCATTAGCATAGAGCTTTCTCATAGCATCATTGTCTACACTTGCATAGCATTTGCTTATCATATTCAACCATCTTGAATCTCCATATGGCATCCATGGATAGTGCTAAAAGCTGAGAGCTACACTCATTTGGGACTTGGAGAGGAGAGGAACAAGGGAGGAGCAACTATGAGCATCTTGATTAGCTATTTTATTCTATGTTTATATGCTTTCTATTTCATGCTTAATATCTCTCTTGATATGCCTGTTTAGGATAATCTTTTGTTGCTAACACTAACGTTTGTTTCTTGTGCTCTTGTGTGTGTTGCCATCAAACAGATTTTCTAATCCTTTTTGCAGAGCATCAAAATTCATTTAAATTTATCCTTCATTTTAAAACATAAAAAACTCATGACTTTTTCATATGATTTCCCTATTGCATGAATTTTTGTAACAATCATCTCAAAATAAACTAAATAACTAATTAATTAATAATAGAAAATTTATGAATTTTATTGAATTCGATAAATTTTGATAAAACCATGTTATCTATGTTTGTTCCTTTCTCTACCTCTATCTCCTAAACCTATCACTCCACCTATTTGTTTCTTCCTCCCTCTCTTTTGTCCATATTTATACATCTCTCTCTAGACCTATATCGCTAACTATCAATGAATACATCATTAAATCTCTAAAGCTCTACAAGGTACTTATATTTCTACCTCTTCATAATTTCCTCCTCTATGTCACTCTCTCTTCCCTAAGATCTAGACTAGTCTCTCTGCATTTCCTTCTCATCTCTAGCAATAAAATTCAGAGGGGACAAGGAGAGGCGTAGGGAAGTATCAAAAAAAGGAGAGGGGGAGAGAGGTGAGAAAGAGAGATTAATTGGGGGGGGGAGAGAGTGTGAAAGAGAGAGCTATAGGTAATTAGGTGGAAGGCGAAGAGAGAGAGGGAGGGGGTGATTGGGGTGAAGAGAGAATGAGAGGGAGAGTTTGAGATTATTAGGGGGTAGGAGGAGAGGGGGAGAGGGGAAAGTATCAACAAAGAGAGAAGAGAGATGGGGACAGAGGTGAAGAGAGACATAGAGAGTAATTAGGGGGTGGGTAGAGGGGGGGAGGGAAGTACCTATAAACCCATAAGAGGAGAGAGGTGATCGAGGGTAATTGAGGAAAAGAAATAATTTGAGAGAGAATATGGTGTCCTAAAGGGTCATATGGTGTCTCATGAACCTTTAGGATACCATATGACACCTTAGGACACCATATGATGTTGTTATAAGTCTTATGGTGTCCTAAGGGGTCATATGGTGTTCTATGAGCCTTTAGGACACCATATGGTGTCATTAGGGGTTGTATGGTGTGTTAAGGGGTCATATGGTATCCTATGACCCATTAGGACACCATATGACCCCTTAGGTATTGTTAGGGGTCATATTGTGTCTGAACAGGTCATATGGTGTCATTGGGGGTTGTATGGTGTGCTAAGGGGTCATATTGTGTCCTAAGGGGTCACAAGACATCGTATGACCCCTTAGACACCATATGATCCATTAGGTTTTGTTAGGGCTCATGCTATGTCCTAAGAGGTCATATGGTGTCCCGTGACCCTTTAAGGCACCATATGACCCCTTAGGACATCATATGGTGTTGTTATGGGTCTTATGGTGTCCTAAGGGGTCATATGGTGTTCTATAACCCCTTAGGACACCATATGACCCCTTAAGACATTATATGACCCCTTAGGATACCATACGATACCTTGGGACACCATACGATGTCACAAGGAGTCATATGGTGTCCTAAGGGGTCATATGGTGTCCTATGAACCCTTAGGACACTATATGACCGATTAGGTGTCATCAGGGGTCTTATTGTGTCCTAATGGGCCATATGGTGTCGTATGACCCCTTAGGACACCATATGCTTGGGAGACTATATGGTGCTATGGGTTGTATGGTGTCCTATGACACCTTAGGACACCATATGACCCCTTAGGATACCATTTGGTGTTTTTATGTGTCGTATGGTTTCCTATGACCCCTTAGGTGTCATTAGGGTTTATTTTATGTCCTAAGGGGTCGTATTGTGCCCTAAGGGGTCATACTATGTCCTATGACCCCTTAGGACACTATATGATGTCAGTAGGGGTCATATTATGTTCTAAGGGGTCATATTGTGTCTTATGACCCCTTAGGACACCACATGGTGTTGTTATGGGTCATATGGTGTTCTAAGGGGTCATATGGTGTTCTATGACCCCTTAGGACACCATTTTTATGTTTTTATGGGTCGTATGGTCTCCTAAGGGGTCATATGGTGTCCTATGACCCCTTAGGACACCATATGGTTTCATTATGCATCGTATGGTCTCCTAAGGGGTCATATGGTGTTCTATGACCCCTTAGGACACCATATGGTATCATTAAGGGTCATATGGTGTGCTAAGGGGTCATATGGTGTCCTATGACCCTTTATAACACCATATGACCCCTTAGGTATCGTTAGGCATCATTTTGTGTCATTAGGGGTCATATGATGTCCTATGACCCCTTAGGACACAATATGACCCCTTAGGTGTTGTTAGGGGTCATATTGTGTCCTAACAGGTCATATAGTGTCCTACGATCCTTTAGGACACCATATGGTGTCGTTTGGGATTGTATGGTGTGCTAAGGGGTCATATTGTTTCCTAAAGATTCCTAGGACATCATATAACCTCTCAGGACACTATATGACCCCTTAGATATCGTTAGGGATCATATTGTGTCCTAAGAGGTCATATGGTATCTCATGACACCATATGACCCCTTAGGACACCATATTGTGTTGTTATGGGTCTTCTTGTCTTCTAAGGGGTCATATGGTGTTCTAAGGGATCATATGGTTTTATATGACCCCTTAGGATACCATATGGTGCCTTAGGACACCATATGGTGTTGTAAAGGGTCGTATGGTGTTCTAAGGGGTCATATGGTGTTCTATGGGGTCATATGGTTTTGTATGACCCCTTAGGACACTATATAACATCATTAGGGGTCATATTATGTCCTAAGGGGTCCTATTGTGTCTTATGACCCCTTAGGACACCACATGGTGTCATTATGGGTCGTATGGTGTTCTAAGGGGTCATATGGTGTTCTATGTGGTCATATGGTTTTGTTTTACCCTTTAGGACACTATATAATGTCGTTAGGGGTCAAATTGTGTCTTATGACCCCTTAGGACACCACATGGTGTCGTTATGAGTTGTATGGTGTTCTAAGGGGTCATATGGTGTTCTATTACCCTCTAGGACATCATATTATGTTGTTATGGGTCGTATGGTCTCCTAAGGGGTCATATAGTGTCCTATGACCCCTTAGGACACCATATGGTGGCATTATGCATCGTATGGTGTCCTAAGGGGTCGTATGGTGTTATATGACCCCTTAGGACACCATATGATCCCTTAGGACACTATATGGTATCGTTAGGGGTCGTATGGAGTGCTAAGGGGTCATATGGTGTCCTATGATCCCTTAGCACACAATATGACCCCTTAGTACACCATACAGTGTCCTTAGGGGTCATATGGTGTCCTATAACCCCTTAGGACATAATATGACCCCTTAGGTGTTGTTAGGGGTCATATTATGTCCTAACAGGTTATATGGTGTCCTACAACCCCTTAGGACACCATATGGTGTCATTAGGGGTTGTATGGTGTGCTAAGGGGTCATATTGTGTTCTAAAGGTTCCTAGGACATCATATAACCCTTTAGGACACCATATGACCCCTTAGGTATCATTAGGGGTCATATTGTGTCCTAAGGAGTCATATGGTGTCTCATGACACCATATGACCCCTTAGGACACGATATCGTGTGGTTATGGGTCTTGTTGTGTTCTAAGGGGTCATATAGTGTTATATGACCTGTTAGGATATCGTATGACTCCTTAGGAAACCATATGGTGTCGTAAAGGGTGGTATGGTGTTGCAAGGGCTCATATGGTGTCCTATGGCCCCTTAGGACACTATATGACGTTGTTAGGGGTCATATTATGTCCTAAGGGGTAATATTGTCTTATAACCCCTTAAGACACCACATGGTGTCGTTATGGGTCGTATGGTGTTCTATTACCCTCTAAGACACCATATTATGTTGTTATAGGTTGTATAGTCCTCTAAGGGGTCATATGGTGTCCTATGACCCCTTAGGACACCATATAGTGTCATTATGCATCATATGGTGTCCTAAGGGGTCATATGGTGTTCTATGACTCCTTAGGATACCATATGACTCCTTAGGACACCATATGGTGTCATTAGGGGTCATATGGTGTGCTAAGGGGTCAAATGGTGTCCTATGACCCCTTAAGACACCACATGGTGTCGTTATGGGTCGTATGGTGTTCTAAGGGGTCATATGGTGTTCTATGACCCTCTACGACACCCTATTATGGTGTTATGGGTTGTATGGTCCTCTAAGGGGTCATATGGTGTCCTATGACCCCTTAGGACACCATATAGTGTCATTATGCATCATATGGTGTCCTAAGGGGTCATATGGTGTTCTATGACCCCTTAGGACACTATATGACTCCTTAGGACACCATATGGTGTCATTAGGGGTCATATGGTGTGCTAAGGGGTCAAATGGTATCCTATGACCCCTTAGGTATTGTTAGGTGTCATTTTGTGTCGTTAGGGGTCATATGGTGTCCTATGACCCCTTAGGACACAATATAACCCCTTAAGACACCATATAGTGTTGTTAGGGGTCATATGGTGTCCTATGACCCCTTACGAAATAATATGACCCCTTAGGTGTTGTTAGGGGTCATATTGTGTCCTAACAGATCATATGGTGTCGTTAGGGGTTGTATGGTGTGCTAAGGGGTCATATTGTGTCCTAAAGGTTCTTAGGAGATCATATAACCCCTTAGGACACAATATGACCCCTTAGGTATTGTTAGGGGTCATATTGTGTCCTAAGGGGTCATATGGTGTCTCATAACACTATATGACCCCTTAGGACACCATATCATGTTGTTGTGGGTCTTCTTGTAATATAAGGCACCATATAGTGTTATATGACCCCTTAGGATACAATATGACCCCTTAGGTGTTGTTAGGGGTCATATTGTGTCCTAACAGGTTATATGGTGCCCGCCAACCCCTTAAGACACCATATGGTGTCATTAGGGGTTGCATAGTGTGCTAAGGGGTCATATTGTGTCCTAAAGGTTCCTAGGACATCATATAACCCCTTAGGACACAATATGACCCCTTAGGTATCGTTAGGGGTCACATTGTTTCCTAAGGGGTCATATGGTGTCTCATGACACCATATGACCCCTTAGGACACCATATCATGTTGTTATGGGTCTTCTTGTGTTCTAAGGGGTCATATGGTATTATATGACCCCTTAGGATACCATATGATCCCTTAGGATACCATTTGACCCCTTAGGACACCATATGGTGTCGTAAAGGGTGGTATGATGTCGTATGGTGTCCTAAGGGGTCATATGGTGTCCTATGACCCATTGGGACACTATATGATGTCATTAGGGGTCATATCATGTCCTAAGGGGTAATATTGTGTCTTATGACCCCGTAAGACACTAGATGGCATCGTTATGGGTCGTATGGTGTTCTAAGGGGTCATATGGTGTTCTATGACCCTCTAGGACACCATATTATGTTGTTATGGGTCATATGGTCTCCTAAGGGGTCATATGGTGTCCTATGACCCCTTAGGACACCATATAGTATCAATATGCATCATATGGTGTTCTAAGGGGTCATATGGTGTTCTATGACCCCTTATGACACCATATGGTGTCATTAGGGGTCGTATTGTGTGCTAAGGGGTCATATGGTGTCCTATGACCCCTTAGAACACCATATGACCCCTTAGGTATCGTTAGGTGTCATTTTGTGTCATTACGGGTCATATGGTCTCCTATGAACCCTTCACACACAATATGACCCCTTAAGACACCATATAGTGTCATTAGGGGTCATATAGTGTCCTATGACCCCTTAGGACACACTATGACCCCTTAGGTGTTGTTAGGGATCATATTGTGTCCTAACAGGTCATATGGTGTCCTACGACCCCTTTGGATACCATATGGTGTGATTAAGGGTTGTATGGTGTGCTAAGGGGTCATATTATGTCTTAAAGGTTCTTAGGATATCATATAACCCTTTAGGACACCATATGACCCCTTAGGTATCGTTAGGGAACATATTGTGTCCTAAGGGGTCATATGGTGTCAGGAGACACCATATGACCCCTAAGGACACCATATCATGTTGTTATGGGTCTTCTTGTGTTATAAGGGGTCATATGGTGTTATATGACCCCTTAGGACACCATATGGTGTCGTAAGGGATCGTATGGTGTTATAAGGGGTCATATGGTGTCCTATGACCCCTTATGACACTATATGACCCCTTAGGTGTTGTCATGGGTCATATTGTGTCCTAATTGGTCATATGACGTTCTTTGACCCCTTAAGACACCGTATGACCCCTTGGGACACTATATGGTGCTATGGGTCGTATGGTGTCCTAAGGGGTCATATGGTGTCCTATGACCCCTTAGGACACCATATGACCCTTTAGGACGCCACATTGTGTCATTAGGGGTTGTATGGTGTCCTAAGGGGTCATTTGGTGTCTTATGACCCCTTAGGACACCATATGGTGTCATTAGGGGTCTTATTGTGTCTTAAGGGGTCACATGGTGTTTTATGACCCCTTATGACACCATATGACCCCTTAGGAGACCATATGGTGTCGTTAGGGGTCATATTGTGTCCTAAGGGGTCATATGATGTTGACCCCTTAGGAGACCATATGGTGTCGTTAGGGGTCATATTGTGTCCTAAGGGTTCATATGATGTTCTATGACCCCTTAGGACATGATATAACCCCTTAGGAGACCATATATACTAATTTTCAAATAAGGAGAGATATAAGGGTGAAGAGAGATGAAGAACTAAAGAGAGGGAACAAAACTAAAGGACACGGACATAAATAGAGATATAGATATTAAGGAGTATGAAGTGAGAGGGAGAAAAACTAAAGGACAAGTATGGATAGAAAGAGGTAGACATATCTAGATATTGAAAAGGAGAGAGGAAGATAGAGATAAAAAATGAAGATAAAGGGAGAGGGAGGTGAATAGATATAGAGAAAGAGAGAGGTAAAGACAAAGATAAATATACGAAGAGATGGAGAAAAAAGGATAGAGAGGGGTAAAGAGAGAGATTAAAAAAGGAAGAGATAGAGAGATATAAAGGAAGAGAAATATCAATAGATAGAGATATATAGATAGTGCAAGAGAGTGAGAAAGAGAGATAGAGATTATAGATAGGGATAGATAGAGAGGGAGAGAGAAAAAGAGGAATATATAGAGATATATAAAGGCACTATAGAGAAGGATGTGGGGAGAGAGCAAAAGATATATAAAGATGGAGTAAATAAAGAGATAAAAGTAGAGAAAGGGAAAGATACTTCAAGAGGGCGATAGAGGAAGAGACAAAGAAGTAGATTAATCATGTATAAAGGAATATATATAAGGATAGAGGAACATATAAAAAGAGAGATTTATAGGGAAAGAGATGGAGATGTGAAGATGGAGATAGAGATAGATATGGATAGAACGTGATAGAGAGAATAAGACAAATGGAGGGAGAGATGGAGTGAATAAGTGAGATTTAGAGATAATGAGATATAAATATACACGAAGATATATCTATAGGGATATATAGAGAGAGGGGACAAGATAGGGAGAGAAAGGAGGTGATAGAGACAATTAATATATAAGTATAGGTAGGATAAGGTAAAGGAGGGAGATAAATAGAGAGAAGAGATATTATTAGAGAGAAATATAGAAATAAGGAGTGACAATGATGGAGTGGGAGAGGGAGAGATATGAATAGAAAGATGGAGATATATGTAGAGATGCATGTAACTTGGGAGTTTATTTATCTACATGGAATGAGAAAATAAGTGACATAAGTAGAGAAGAAAGAGATATATAAAATATATTATATAAGTATAGATAGACAAGTGATAGATAAAGGAGGTGATAGGAAAAAAAAATGAGACTTTGTATGCAAAATTTGTATTTAAAGTTTTAAAATTGAAGGAATAACTTCAAATGATTATAATTAATTTTTGGTCTATAATATCATCAAACTAAATCATCTATTTGATAGGTCTGTGAATTACCTTTCCAACGCCTGTAAAAAATCAAAATTTCGATAAGAAACCCAAAAGTTATGCCTGATTTAATCGGATATCCTATTTGAAAAGTATGATATAACAATAGTGACATCACAATGGTGACATCACAATAGTGACATCACAAATCGGATATCCGATAATATCAGATATTCAATATTATCGGATATCCGATTTGGTTTGCTATTATCAAACCAAATTCGAATTTCTCCCGACCCAAACAAAAAGTCAAAGTGGATTTTGGCGTGTTTGGAAAGGTTGAAAACGCATTTTTTTCTCCATTGCTACTTTTTGGCCCCCCATGATCTTGCACATACCCTGCACATATTCTATAACCGAATAGACTTATGAGAACTATAATAAAAAAAACACAATGTTATTTTCCATACACACAATGTTTGCAAAATTTGAGCTCAAGATTACAATCGAACTTCAACAAGGCTCTTATTTTTCAGGGCTCTAAGACCCTTCTCACCATTCTGACCAATTCTTGGTGCCATAACATGTTTTTCTTTGTTGCAGGTTTCATCCCCAAGTTATGAGAACCCTTAGATACCCAAAAATCATGACCATCAAATGTAGCTCCTACAAACTTCTCTTCTGCTCAATCATATAGTTAGGATAAAGAATCCAAAGATTTATTATTTAAAATGTTAAAGAAGAACTATTTCATTGAAATGTCCATGCGTCCAAATTGTAAAAGGTGCTAATCCTAACACCCTTAGCCAACACCATAGATCCTCTAGTCATCTTGCATCCTCCATTCAAGAAACCAACATGCATACCCAAACTATTCAATTTACTCACTAAAAGCATGTTTTATTCCAAACTCAAGATATGTTATACACAATCAATCCCCTTCACTCTAGCATCAAGGAATCTAGTCTAGACTCTTCGATGGTCAACAATATTAAGATGAGAATCATCACCCACAAACACCTCCCCACCATCATACTCTTCATATAATAGGAACCAACCCCTATGAGGGTCATGTGGAAAGAAGCACTTGAGTTTGACAACCACACACCTTCTAATGCATGTACTTACAAGGCTATGACAAATGTATTTTCATCATCATGAGAGGATATTTCAAAGTCAAAATTAGAGAAATTATTTTCACCTTTCTTTTTCTTTTCCTCCTTGCACCCTTTGTGGATATGACCAAATTTTTCACAGTTCCAACATTTTACCTTGGACTTTCCATGAGACTTAGATATCCCTAAAGATTTGGATCTTATTTATGTCTTTTTAATTGACTTTCTTTTTATATCTACCATGTAAATAGAAAGGGATTCATTGGTCATCTCAAAATATCTTCTTTGCATCTCTTCAAACAAAAGTGATGCAACCACATCATACATCTTGAACTTGGTTTTAGTATTCCCAATAGCCATTACCAAGTTATCCCATGAGTTTGGAAAATAACATAACATGATCCTAGTTGGTTCTATACTCAACTATAGAGACTTGACCTAGTGCCACTTATTGCCATAGTAGGGGGAACCTTTCTCGATTCTATACATAACATGCCCTCCCAAAACGCATAGATTGGAGCGAGCGTATGTGATAGAGAGTGCTTGTTTGTTTCCCCCTAATGAATTCCATTTTACCAACAACATCTCATCCCCCTACCATTCGACTAGGCCAGCTTGATTCCCCTACTATTCTATGGGGCCATTGAACTTTAGTTCTTTCAGTCCCCATCTTCAATCTTATCATGAATAAAACCCAATTGTTCAAAAATCATATTAAATATATTCAAGTGATCCATAATAGATCCTCCATATTCCATATTTAGAGAATTAAACTTCTTTCTTAGGAATAACTTGTTTACTAGTAATTTTTCTTGATAAACATCTCCAAGAATTTTCCAAAGATCCTTTGCACTCTTCTCTTCATGGACATTCAGGAGCATTGAATTAGCAAAATAGAATCTTATCAAACCCTTGGATTTTTTATGCATTAAATACCAATATTATTGGGTTGTACTTGCTAGTTTGTACTAGATATTGTAACCCATAAATCTTTATCTATGATCATATTTTCCATATTGAGTTTCCACAACTCAAAATTATTGTTATTAAACTTTCTAATTTCAATTCTTGTCTCTAGATGTGCTTGCCATCTTTTGCCTACAATAAGGCTATAGAATCTTCCTTTGCAAAAAAACCCACTAATATTAAGATCAATACAAAAAACCAAAAAACTCACAACTAAGATCAAAATTGCTCAAGCTCTTATATCAATTGAAAGGAAGTTGAGTATGTGGAAGTAGCTTCCTACACCAAACTTACATAGGAGAGGGTTGCAAAATTATTTCAAAACATTGTTCATTGACAAAAGAAAATTGATGCACATATAAATTTTAGATTTAAACAATTAAAATCAGAAAATCATAACACAATGATTTATATAAGAAAACCCTTTTTCAACTCAATTTTATTATTCAGTAAAATAGCAACATAATAGTGGCTCAAAATTCATCAACCTATCACACAATAATAACTAGGCATCCAAAAAAGCATTCTCCAACTTCATTTTAAAAAAAGAGTTTAAAAAGTTCAATATGTATAGCTCCAACTTCAACCTCCTAATCCGAACAAAGCACATCTTATCCTTAGTCATATACCCTTGAGAAAATAATCCTCATCCATTACTTGGGGTCAGGGAAAGATAAAAGCAAAAAAAAAATGTCTTTCTTGATTTTACCATCCTAGAATAGAAAATGTACACTAAGTTTCTATACTTAGTACAAAATATTTTCAAATCTATTTTGCTCTTCATTATGGAAACTTCTAACTTCAATATCCTAAATTATAGGACTTCAAGGTGGAATGCCCATTTCTCAAAAAATAGGGATCCTTCTATATCTCATCTCCTTAAAAATACGAAATACCATCATTTACCGACCCACAAACCCACAAAGTGAATGGAAAACTTAGCAAACAATAAAATTAGGATGATTCAAAGTTTGAGACAACTTAATCCAAACATAAATAAAGAAGATAACCTTTTATAATAAAACATGGAAAGATTCAATTTTTTTTTCTTAATAATTATGTGTTAGAGAATTATTAGTTAATAAAAAAAA
This sequence comes from Cryptomeria japonica, assembly GCF_030272615.1. Lineage (NCBI taxonomy): Eukaryota > Viridiplantae > Streptophyta > Pinopsida > Cupressales > Cupressaceae > Cryptomeria > Cryptomeria japonica. Next base: position 773,986,597 of record NC_081409.1, on the reverse strand, counting down.
TGAATCATTCTCTAAGCAAAATTTAATTACAAGTAATAATTTTTTTCAAAAAGAGTGCACGTGTTGACAACTTTTTTTATTGTCTTAAATAAATTAAATTTTTTATATAATTTAAATCAACTAAATATCTTCCATCTAAGGTGTTGAGCTTAATTAGTTGAAGCATTGAGTTCTCATTTGGAGACATAAATTCAAATCCCAAAGAAACATCTAATATGGAATTCTAAGTTGTGACTCTTAAAAATATCAATAAAATTTCTTATATAATATAAATCAACTAAATATCTTTCATCTAAGGCGTTGAGCTTAATTGGTTAAAGCATTCAGTTCTCATCAGGATCCCAAAGAAACATCTAATATGGAATTCTAAATTGCGACTCTTAAAAATATTAATATCTAACGTATTGAGATATATAATTATACCACAAATAACACTCTCTTTATAAAGAAGACTACAAATAAACAAAATAATAAAAATTACCAAATTATTAAGAATATGATACCATGATTCGTCTAGCCATCCCTATGTGATTTATGTAATGGAGCATATGTTCATATATTTCTCTTTTGACACATCACATTATATCTATATGATTATTGTTTTTTTAATAATATAAAAGGGATTCAAAAGTTGAAGATAGAATTTGTTGATTTTAATGTTTAATATTTTTAACAATATAAGAATCTAGTTGTGGTTTGATTTAGTTATTAGTATTGATAATAAGTACTAATATTTGTCCAAGGGGTTGAGCTTAACTAGTTAAAATTCTCACTGTGGAGACCCAAGTTCAATTCCCAATAGGGACATCTGAAGTGGAATTCTAAGCTGTGACTAATATTTAAATGAAATGTATTTCTTAGATCTAAAACTAACAAATTATGTGATATTACATTGATAGACCAATAAAATATGATTTAATGCACAACTACTATAACTTAATAAGGGAGTTTTTGGACACCTCAACAAAAAGTATTGCTGATGTGGCATCATATTTGATGGTATGAACATAAAAATTTAATTATAAGCAGGGAACTTGCCAAATAATCCACTACAAAAAATTAGAGATGATTTGAAATCTTCAATTTAATGGACTATGAAATTAATAAGCAGTCAGAACAACAGTTATAAATATTTAAGTGGCATACAAAGACAACCAAAAATAATATCCAAATCTAATAAATGTCTACCAATTCACTTTTTAAAGTTACAATTGAAAAATTGACCTTACTAAATTCTTCTCCACCTGCAATTAGTTCGCCATCAACCATTGGAAATGGAAGTTATTTTATGCCTTTGAACATTAATGTTGATTTCAACTGCACCACGTGAAATCTTCCATCACAGAAGCCATTATTTCAAAACCCACTATCCAATGAAATAATGTTGAGAGTTAGAAGAAGCATTAGATTCATACAGTCCATTATAACAGTGTTCAGAACTCCTGGCCATTCATTACCTAGAACTGTTGAGAATATCTCAAAAGATATTAATACTTGTACTTGTGTTGAAAATGTTTCTTATGTCAGAAGCCTGCATCTGACCATGGCAGTTCGAATTATTCAAGTGTTTATGAGGCTCAGCTGGCAAATGGGTAGTGCCCACTAAATGCCAGTATTTGGTATTAGATAAGATTTGAAGAGCAGGAACAAGATGATGATGATAGTGATATGTGTTCTGTTTACTGTTTTGATTTGAATGTTTGTCTTCTTAAATGTAGTTGATTGTCTAGTCAATTAGGGGAGAGGAATTATTAGTTGTGCACCCTAACTTGGCGTTTCTTAAAATCTTGTGGAAATTTCAAATCATTCCGAATTTTTTACAGTAGCTTACTTGGCAAATCTCTTGCTTATAACTAAGGTTTCAAGGCCGCATCATCAAATATGATGCCGCATCAGCATGCTTTTTGCCAAGGTGTCCAAAACAGCCCACCAAAAAAGTGAGACCAATAGATGTGCAAAAGGGTCCCAATACTTGTGCAGCTGATGTGGCATCACATGATTGGTTACTTTTCACAACAAATAGTATATTTCATTCAATTATTGGTACTTATCATACAACTATTGACTACTCGGTCCTTTCCCCTAGGTAACAGGGAATTCATATGAAAGAGAGTTTTAAAAAAAAATTAATGGTTCTTCTTTCTATGAGTTGCAAACTTTATGAGAAGATAATCTAGAGCCAAAACTACCAAGCCCGTATTAGAGATTTTTTACAATGAGAATACTAGTAAATTTATCAGTCATTTATACATCAAAATATCTATATTAATTTCCTAAATAAGCAGCACTTAATATTATCATTTTTATTAGAAATTTAAAGATATTGTTTGATTTTTATTGAAGTCATTATTTATTTTTATATTTTTGTAAAATTATTATTATTTGTATTTTTTTATTTATTTTTTGTTATAAAGGGATATTGGTTATAATTAATTGTTTCTTCTAAAGTGTTTGATTCTGATACTCAATACCATCATTGCTTCATCCAACATCATCACAGTTTGAATTGTCTATGTAGCATCAAAAGGGAGCATGACAAGACAGTTTTTCTTATTTAATAATTAATTTAAAAATTAGAGTATAATTATATTCTAATTTTTATATTAATTATTAAATAAGAAAAATTGTCTTGTTCAGGCTACCTTTTGATGTCTACATAGATAGCTCCATTGTAATCTATTGGTCTCTTGGTCTCTGATTCTCCAAACACCTGCTCCTCCCTCTTCCAATAAAGTATCATCATTGCTTCATCCAACATCATCACACTCTACTAGGTCTCTAATTCTGGAAGCATCCACTCCTCCCTCTTCTAATAAAGTACCGTTATTGCTTCATCCAATATCATCACAGTCTACAAGGTCTCTAATTTTTGGAAGCATCCACTCCTCACTCTTTTAATACAGTACCATTATTGTTTTGTCCAGTATCATCAGTCTATTGGGTCTCTAATTCCATAAGCATCCATTCCTCCCTCTTCTAATAAAGTCCAATTGAAAGGATGGAGACCCTGAGAAGAATGGAATTCAAACTATTATCATCGAACTGACAAGCACCCAATGGCTGCCAATCAATTTACTGAGACTTTCCTCATCAAAATTTCTAATTGAAGCCCTGTACCAATATATTTTCAAACCTCTACTTTATAAAGATCAAGACATTCTATTAATAGAAATTAGAACTTCATCTATTTTTTATACTGTCCTCTACTTACATTCTATGTCATAAGTTTCTTTGTATGTATGCAAGGCAATATTTTGACCTCTAAATGACAAGCACTCAATAGCTGTCAATTAATTTACTGATCATGTCCTCATCAATATTTCTAATTGAAGACCTGTATTTCTATTAAGATATATTTTCAAACCTCTATTTTATAAAGATCAAGACATTCTATTAATAAAAATCAGAATTTTTTATTTTTACTCTTTTCCACCTATATTTACTGTCATATGTTTCTTGTACATATGTTCGTCATAATTTTAACTATTGTTTATTTTTACTCTCCTCTGCCTACATTTACTGTCATAAGTTTGTTGTACATATGCGGGTCATATTTTAAATATTTTTTTATTTTTACTCTCCTCTGTCTACATTTGCTGTCATGGGTTTCTTGTACATAAGATTAAGCAATAAGCTCAACAGAACACCTAACAATAGTCGCAAAACAACTATGAAACAACAAGAAACACAACACTCAAGATTCAAACTATTAACCTTTTAACTGACCACACCTTTAACAGTGTATACAATTAAAACTTCTATTTCTTTATAAGTATAGAGGTTTACTTCTATTTCTTTATAACTGTAGACTTAAACCTCTGCTTTATATATTCTATTAATAAAAATTAGACTTCCATCCCCTTTTTTCTCTCCTCTGCTTGCTTTCTCTGTCAAAGAACTTTTGTGCATATTGAAGGCCATATTTTAAATATTTTCTTTTCAATAAATCCTCAGCAGGGATGCCTTATGTATTGGATTGAATTCATTTTTTTAATATTAGACATATTTTGATCTTTTCTTAAACATAATTATGACATGCATAAATTTTTGAATCAATATTTCAAAACACTCCTAATCCATCATCAAAATGAAAGAAAATTTAAAGAAACATAAAATATACAATAAATTCCAAAACAATTTTTTTTTTTTTTTATGGAGGTCCAGACCAGCCAACACGACAGCCCAGCAAGGGCATGAAGCCCACCAGCTGCCAGTCCAGCGAGGGCCTTCACACAGAAATTTTTGCCACCTGATACGGGGCACGAGAGCACGAGCCAATAGGCTGAACCTCTTCGGTTAAAAGCCAAGGACTGAGGGGTATCCAAAATTCACAGAAATATAAAAGATAAAATAAATTTCAAAACAATTTCATCTAAACTTCAATATACATAATAAATGTACCAAAATTATATTGCAAGAAACTAGAATATATTAATTTATAATACTTGTCTTTAAAGAAAAGCAAACTCCTCATGTTCTGTGCAAATCCAAAAGACAAATGGAGAAAAGAAACCCACTGAGCATTGATTGTCTCTTTCGTTGTCTTCTGAATATCAATCACTAAAGTTGAATTTGTCTTCTACTCTGATAAAAAAATACCTTTAAATGTATATACAAACAGTTGCCCTACATCCAGCTTGCACAATGTCCTTTTCGTGGTGAACAATTCTTTGACACACAAAAATACAAAAAGAAAGTAACAACATGGTACAGAGAAAAGACCTTTCTGCATGATTTGCCTACAACAGCTCCACTTTCTGTGTCCTTATCCAGAAAAGCAAACCTGATTCAGAAAAGCTTTATGTGAACTCGCTTATAAATTTCAATCAATGTTGCTTTTTTAAAGTTTGGATGCACGTTGTAATTCATTTTATATCATTATAAAGTGGCAGGCACTCTTCACACTGGGCAGCATGGTTAACATTATCACTGTGGATAACATCAAGAACAGTATATCATTCATTATCATACCATTCATTTCCATTTTTACAAATTGAAAAATATCAAACTGGGTTGTTCAGTCAACAGCTTACCTGTTTAAAGATCATAATTATATCAGAAAAAGTCAGCTTATGACCAAGCATATGACATATTTTTTAATTTTAAAAAATTTGAAAATAAAGCATGTTTGATAAGGTCTTTATATTTTCAAATTAAAAAAATTGTCTATGCTATCAATCCATTAGGGAAGAGGTCTCAGTAGTTAAGCACCTTAACTTGCACTTCTTACAATTCTCAAAATCCTACACGAAAATTTCAAATCACTCCCAATATTTTACAACAGTTTATTTGGCAACTCACCTGCTTATAACTAAAGTTTCAAGGCCACACCATCAAAGATGATACCACATCAGCATACTTTTTGCTAAGGTGTCTAATAAGGCCCCTCAAAAATAGTGAAACCAATATTTGTAAAGTCATGTTTTATTGGTATGTTGATATGGCATCACTTGATTTGTTGCTTTTTAGATCTAAGGAATACATTTCATTCAATTATGAGTAGTCATCATCAACACTAATAACTTTTTAGTGCAATATTGTAAAAAATATTGGGCATTAAATCAACAATTGTTCTAACAACTATTGGAGTATGCTCACTACTCTGTCCTCCCTAATATGAGTAGTAGTAAAAAGTGTGAAAATAACACTTTTTAACACTTTTTGAACCTCTAGCCTATGATAGTCATTTGTCACATACCATCCTCAAATTTTCTTTAACCTCTAGCCTATGATAGTTAAGTGTCACATCCCATCCTTAAAATTTTCTTTAACATCTAGCCTATGATATTCAACTATCACATCCTGTCCTCATATTTTCTTTAACCTCTAGCCTATGATAGTCATGTGTCATATCCTCGAATTTTCTTAAACCTCTAGGGTATGATATAAGTCAATTGTCACATCCCATCCTTAGTTAATTTTCACATCCCATTCGAATTTAGGGATATCCATTCTGCCAAAATTTTCCGGGCACATTCCCAACCTCATCCCTTATGATGTTGGAGCCTTGCACTTACAAAGACTTGATTCCTGATGGACTCATTAACAACCATTCAACTTAACCAGCAGACCAAGGGCCTACTGACAAAAGTGGTAATTTTGAGTTGACATCCCAAAAATATTTCCTATTGCCTGTTGCCCCTTAACGGTTCCCTCTGACCACCACAAATTGACACAATTGATCCAATACTTATGCACAAATGTTCCAATGATCATGAACTAAAGTTGTACAATTGATCTAATTACTAACTTCTTTTTCCCAACAACTAGATATACTAGATGATTTTTTAATAGACTTTTAATTAGTGAAATCCAAAGAATGACCCTTTTTTTTTTAATTTAATTTTAATTTGACACTGTTTAATATCCTAAGTCCATTTTGGGCCATTTGGGTCAGACATATGACATTAAATCTTTTTGAGTACAGTCCTGCAATGTTTTTTTCCCTCTCAGATTGAAGTACTGAGAATCAAAATTCACTGTCAAGAGCAAAATGCAAGAAACGTGATTCTCTGCAGAAGTAATTATTATGTTTCCCACCATGGTTCGACAAGAGCCATTTGCAGTGTAAGGTTTTCTGCAGCTTTTTAACAGATATTAGATTCAAAATTTCTGGACAATATAAAGGCCATATATTTCGCAGTCATTTATTCTGACAGTAGCTGAGAAAGTGATGCAGAAAAAAGTCACACCAGAACTTTTTTATTCATGGCTGCTTCCCCCAATAAAAGTTAAAACATATAACTATTCAAAGTACCATTAAGCCTGTTTTCGAAGTCTCACAAGTATAGTAACTGTCACATTACAGTGCCTCATTTTCTATGATAGAGTGTAAGCTCTCTGTGTGTCTGATATACAACAGGAATCTGTGTCTACTTGGATGGCCCCATCTCTTTTAAGGAAAAAGCAGACTAGATGGGACCATCTCTTTTATGAATAAAACAGAGCAGATGGTGCCCTCATTAATACTCATTAAATTAAATTATTCTTTTCAGTAACTTGTATTGAAAAATGATAAATTGTATGATGGTGTAATTTTGGTTTTTTTAATGTTTTTTTTAATTTTTTTAAAGTTTTAATTAAAAAACAGTTCATTTACTTTTTAAGAGATGAGATTGGGATTGTGCATAAGACAAATTTGACAATGGAAATTTCACATGTAGAGTAACATAGACTACTAAAGTTAAGTGACCAAGGTCACAATTAAATGGTTAAGAGTCATGAGAATTACTGACTAAGGGCTTTGCATGCTCACAGAGTAACAATCCTTCCATGATGAATGCTTAGTGTGTGACAACATGGAGATTAAAGTTTAGATGTGGTGAAGTAGTAGATAATTCTAGGTCGAATTACTCAAGACAAGGAAGTAACCTTATGGGAAGAGCACGTAGTGCCCCACCCTAACTCATTCTTCTCCTTGTACATGTATAGACCTTATTGGCGTAGCTTAGTTTACTTTATGATAATCTTCGATGGTATTATACTATGAGCTGACTCTATTTATACTCAGATGTTTATGATGATACTTGTTATTGATGATCATGATATGATGGATTTATATTAACGGTCTCTATACGCACTTGCTATGTTAGATGGATTATATGAATTATGGATTTGATAGCATTATGATTATGCTAACCCTACTTCCTGATTATATGTGATTAGTTGGTGTTATGTTGTATCTGGTTATTGTGTGATTGTTTTCGTGAGTAGAGACGATGTCATATCACTCATTGTAAGCTTGACATGTCGTCGCGATTTTTTACCACTTGCCTATTCATTATGATGTACCAAGCATCAACTCCACTTGGCTTCACAGGTGTGAGCGTGTCTTTAAATCTCAATGGCAAGTTGTCGGAGATGACATGAGTTCCCTTCATATACTCTAGGCTTAAGTTGTCTACCTTGGTTGTCAGTTGTCTTGGTGTGATTCACCATGTTAGTAAGTTGAGTTGTGGTCTTTTGGTGGTTTGTGAGCATGTGATTATTTATATAATTAATTAATGTTTGATTTGTATAGTTTATTAATGATTAAATAAATTGGTGGATTATTATTATAGTTTAATTTGATTAATTATTATTTGATCGATTTATTGTTTAATTGGTAGTTATTGTTGTTGTTTATTTGATGTTGTTTATTTGATATTGTTTTAATTAATATTTATTTATTTATTGTTTAATAGTGCTTTTATATTTTAATGTTGATTTATATTTATTGGTGGCTTTAATTTATTTATTGAGCCTTGGCTATTTAATATTTATTTATTTGGCTTTTATTTTATTAGCCTTGACAATTTGTATTTAATTGTTCAATTGTTTTATTTGGCTTTATTTTAATTATTAGTCCATTATATTTAATAGGGCATGGTTATTATTATTCGTGCATTGCTAAATAATAATTTATGATATTTTATTACATTAAATGAGTTTTATTATTATTCCTACCCACCGTTAAATGCTATTGGTTGTATGTGTACTAGGGAAATAAAATATGTTGTAATGTTGGGTAGGTAAGTTTTATATTATTTTGGATTATTTTTTATTGGTCGGTTTTGAGGCTAGGGTTTTGGTTTGAATTTCTTTTATTCGACAGCCTGTGCTTTGTGTCAAGTTACCATTCTTGAGGATTTTTCTTCTGCAACTTGTTTTGGGAGCTTGGATTCTTGTTTGGAGTTTGTTTGGATTGGTTTCGGTGCTTCTTCGGATTGCATTTTCCATCACATCAATATCCAGGTTGGAGGATCTTACCTATGTATTTTATTTTTGGAAGTTGTTTGCATCGTGTCTGCAGAAAAGATTATCTTCGGGCTATTGGGAAAAATATATTTTCTATAGTTTTAGATAGTTTTGGGTTAAATATTATTTCATATGAATTCATATTATATGGTTTGGCTATAGTTTGGAAATTTAATATTTTGCACACGACTATGCGATGTCGTGAATGGCCGGCAGTGGGATTTCTGGCTCTGTGGTTTTGGGTTTCTTGTATGTTGTTGTGTTTGGGATTTGGTTTGTAGTTTGCATTAAGATCTTCCATTTTGTTTTTGGTGGTTGTCGGGAGCTTTATCAGTTCTCTGTGAAATTTTGTTGTCGGACATTGCCGATAGTGTATTGTTTTTCAGAGGTTGGTTTGAGCCATATGAGAGCATTTTTGGATTGGAGTTTAACCCATCAATCCTGTTTGAGGTTATGATTATTTAGAGAGTGTTTTAGAGCCTTGTGCTTGTCTCTGAGTTTGTCTGAATTTTACCTTCTCAGAAGCCATGATGAAATGTTTTGTGAAATCTTGTCTTAAAGTCTATAGTTTAATAGTATGCTTATTTCATTTACTTTCTTAGGTCTGGGCGTTTCTTTTGAGCCCTTACTTGGGTGTTTTCGTAGTCCCTTGGATTTAATTTTCTTCCGGAAAGTTTTCTGGGTCCGTGCCTTAATTTTTGCAAACATGCTTAAAAAAAACATATGTGCGAAAACTATTAACAAATGTGCTAAAACTATTGGCATATGTGTGAAAACTATTGGCATATACACTGCAAGATTTGGCATAGGTGTCATGACTTATTTGGGTGAATGCGCTAAAAAGAAAACATATGCACAAAAACTATTAATGTATGTGTGAAAACTATTACCAAATATGCGAAAACTATTGACATATGTGCAAAAGCTATTGACATATATGTTGCAGGAATGTGCAAATGCGCTAAACTGCCTTGTTTTTGTGTTTTGTTAAGTTTTGCTTATATGAGATCAATTTTCCAGATCTGTCTTTGTACCAGAGGCTTGAATTGAGGCTTTTGATATTTTCCCAGCTTTGAGACGTTTCAGATTTGATGATTTTATGTAGTTTTATGCTCTGGTAAGTTGATAACTCTTACCATTGAGAGTTTGTGCCTCTCCAACATGTTGATGAGCCGTGTTGTGAGAATTGTTTTATTGCTTTTGATCCAATGAGTTGACGTTGTCAGACAGTTCAAATAACCGGAAGACAACTGAGAGGGGGGAGAGGGGGGGGTGAATCAGTTGTCTCAGATTACCGAAACATTTAGCAATTAAAACTTTAATACCGGAACCCAAAAGATCAATACCAGAATGCATAAACCAAATATCGAAATAGCAGATATACCAATTAAGTATAAACAATAATCAGAGAAAAAATACCATCCACATGACACCAAGATTTATATGTGGAAAACCTCATAAAGGGAAAAACCACGGTGGGAAGCCTACCCACGGTCAGATAATACTTCTATAGTAAGTATGTGAATTACAATTGAGGGGCAGGTACTTGCAGAAAGGCCAACAACCTAGAGCACACCGCTCATCACAAAAGGAGTCTCACTGACTACATAGAAATCCATACTACAATTTGGAAGAATGAATGAACTACAAAGATAGCATCGCCTATGCCTAAGTACAGTTTTGGTTAAGCTCAATACCAAAGGACTAAATCCTCTTACATAAACCCAACTCGATCACCAATGATCGACCAAATCCTCTGCCTGAATGATTATTATATTATTCTCTCATACACATCCTCACTTATATTCTCATATGATCTACAATGAGATCTTGCATCATATATATACAAACCCTCAACCATAAACAATAAGGTCAACCACCATACAATAAAACAATTACATGATTACAAAACATGTCGCCTTAAGACCAAACAAATAATATCCAACCCATAAGACATCCTGGAAACACATTGAGAAGTCCAATTCACACGTTACATTAAGTCGCTCCATAACCTAGATAATATCGGGACCTAATATAGGTCCATACACGCCAAGGCAATAATCCCAATCAACTAAGTCTCAAACACAATCACCATCAACATCCTAAATCTCCACTAGAAGTCGCACCGACACCACTTATGCATAACATCAAAGATCTTCAATAAAGCTTTGTCGGTGAAACCCTCGCCAGAACAACAAACCAAGCTTTCTAGCAAACATGATAGCATTTGATCACCAAATCCAAAACCAATTGACTGAACATGAATCTAAGTAGTATGAATAAGCCAATTACAGAACCAAGACATATCGGAGCATATTGTACCATGATGATCCAATCCAACCAAAAACCAAACAACCTACCGGGACCAGAAAGATACGTATAAACAACCAAAACAATTAGTGTTGACATCAGTGACAAAACATCAATGCAACACATAATCAATTCCTCCAAATGGCCAACAATCTCCCCCTTTGGCATTGATGGCAACACTAGATGTGAAAAACATCCAAATGCCAAGAAAATGTCAAACAAGTCTCCCCCAATGGAAGACAACCAACAATCTTCCATATAAAGATATAGCAATGAAGTTTTGAAACAAAGATCAAACTCCCCCTGTGAATGATATCTCTATAAAGCTCTGTTTTTCACATATATCTCTCCCCCTTTGACATCAATGCCAAAAATCTGACAAAAAAATATCAAAGAAAAAACAAAAACCACTGAAACACAAGGCTGATTACTCCCCCTAAGTAGTAGCATCCCCACATCATTCTGGAATAAATGATATCTCTGATAATGCATACTGGACTGATGCCAAATAACATCAATCAGGTCTTTTTCGGAGGGGCAAAAACCCCTAACCTGTCTCTCAGGTACTCAAATGATTCTTTAGGCAAAGGTTTAGTGGAAATATCTGCAATCTACTCTCTAGTGTTCACATAAACCAGTCTAACTTATACATATACACATATATATACTTATATATATGTGTGTGTGTGTGTGTGTGTGTGTGTGTGTGTGTGTGTGTGCATATATATGTATATATATCTATGTGTGTGTATATGCATATATATACATATACATGTATATATGTATATATATACATACACACAGACACACACACATATATATATACATATATATACATATATATATATACATATGTATATATATATGTATGTATGTATATATATACATATGTATATATATATGTATATATGTATATATATACATATATATATACACACACAAATATATACATACATATACATATATATGTATGTATATATGTATATATGTATGTGTATGTATATATGTATGTATATATGTATGTGTATGTGTATATATATACATATATGTATGTATATGTATATATGTATATATATATGTATGTATATGTATATATATATATATGTATATATATATATATACATATATATATATATAATACATATATGTAATATGTATATGTATATACATATGTATATACATATATATATATATATATATATATATTTATGTATATACATATGTATATATATATCTATATATATATATATATATATATATATGTGTGTGTGTGTGTGTGTGTGTGTGTGTGTGTGTGTGTACACGTATTTAATGAAACCCAAAAGATTAGGGGGGTCATTCTTAATGCTATTTTATAGTTTAGTGATAAGAACAAGAGCACTTTGTATGGTTTAAGAGTTTGACCTTATTAACTAGTTTAAAAAATTTAGTAATATATAAGTTCTATATTCAAAAACTAGTTTTTATATTCTTGTCTTATCTTCAAATTTCAAGTAAAGGCATGCCTCAAATTACTTATTGAAGTTGAGTTTTCATTGATTTTAGGAAAATGTGGCCACTTAAGAATCCCTTGTCACCCCTCATTTCCTTACACTTACCTTAATTCCTTATGTAATATACAATATTAGAGATTACAACAAACCAAATTACAAACTTCACACTTCAAAGATAATTTTGCATTGCTTGAGATGAACCTTGAACCACTCAACATTGACCTATAAAATATTTTGTCTAAGTAGAGTCCAGGACAATGAACATATCCAAAGTATCAATATTTTTCGTAATCTAGTGAATATGTTCTACTTATCTTAGCTGTAAAGCGGAAAAATCGAACCCTAGTTGTTCTCCCCTCCCCAACTCCAAGGAGAGAGAAGGGAGAGTCACTAGGGTTGATGGTTTTCACTTAGGAGAGACTTTACATTCAAAAGAGGGGTTGAAACCCACAAGATCCAATCCCACACAATGCAAGATTGGATTCTATATGAGTTTCAAGGGTTGTGATAGCAAGGATACCCTCTTTTGTAAAGAATGTAGATGGAAAGATTGAACTAGGAATGCATAGAAAGTGAGAAAGATTCGCTTATAAACTGAGTTAGGGATATAGGATGAAGCTGCGGACCTGGAATTAGCAGTAAAATGTCGAGACGGTGCTGTCCTGCAAATTTGAGCAAAAGTTGACAGGACGATGGCGCCCGGCGTGCACACAGTCCTCCGCAAAATCCGCGAAACGAAGGGGGATCTGTTCGTCTCTGCACAAGGATTCCAGATCTTCAATTTCAGCCGCGTACCTGCAACCTACACACAGAAAAGCAAAGATGATTGGGGGGTTAGGGATTAGGGGTTTGCCCTTAGGTCAAACCCCGGTTTTGGAATTAACCAAGAAATGAGAAATGCTGTAAATGTAATGTAAAACAAGTACTAATACCTTGTTCTAAGGATGTTTGTATCCTTATATGCGAAGGTATAGATGTTGTTGTATGTTGTATGTTGTATGTTGTAGCATGTAATGTGTTGTAAGTGATCTCCTCTTCAATGGTTGAATCCTTGTCTTGAATGCAACACTTAGCTTTGAATGGAGACTTAGAATGATCAATTGCTTGAAGGAATGCTTGAATGCTTGAATGTTTGAATGTTTGAATATCGTTTCCACATCTTGTACACATATCTCCTTCCTCCCTCAAATGGGAGAGGAAATGTAGTTTATATACTTGCCAATTAGGGTTAAAAGACTGATTTTCCCGACCTTAGGCCGACCAGGAAATGTTATTTTCCAAATTGCAAACAAAAAGACCCGAAGTCCCATAGGAGACCGGGCCCAAAATAGGGCCAGGGACCAGGGCGCTGGGCGCTCTGGTCCCACCTCCCGGGACAGCAGGGTGCAAGGAGGATCAGGCCAGGGTGCTGGAAAAATGCAGTTTTTGATGTCATGAGCAAGTTTCAAGGTCTCCATTCAGGTTTAGTGTTGCGTCGCCATCGTGAAGACCCAAATGCGGTCGAAATTGCAAGTGTCGCAATTTTAGGACGCTACATTAGCATACACTCCCCATTAACAATTTGAGATCTAATATACACCTATCTCTTGGATTTAATTTCAAAATGTAATACAACAATTTATAAAAACCTTAAAACTCCTCAATTAAATCTACATTAAATTGTGCTTGATTATGTATAATTATTTAATTTTCTTGATCTATGTAAAATAAATGTATTTCATTTGAATTTTGATCCAAAATCTTTGACATCCCTTGATATTTAACCTTAGTGTTTATACCTTTATTTCTATTAAGGTTTCAAACCTATTTTTCAATTGCTTTATCACCTTTTAGATCTTATTATGGTTTATGTTTCTACATTTTTTGGTATGTGCTAATATATATATTATTCTAGCATTGTTTCATTATGTGATATACCCACCCTTATGTTTGTCTTTGGGTTTTAATTTTCAAATATGATGTATCATAGATTTTTCTTATTTTTTAAATCTAAGAGTGATTTATATTATCTTTATCTTCATGTCGCAAAGTAAAATCACTGTCTTTATGTCATATGCTACTCACAATACTAATATTCCTTTGAGGAGAGCTTATCTTAACCCCACAATAGTTATGGTCCACTCTGATAATAGTAAAATTATTTTTGGGCACTCATTTTGAGATTCATTTGACATTTGATCAACATGATTATGATCATAATTCCCATGTGGATAACTGATATTTTACACAATAACTTGATACTTTAGCTAATGGTGAGAGTACTAAATGATTAGTGGATATATTTTATTTTTTTATCACCAAGCCATAATGGTTGGACATCATATAATATATTGATTTTAAGATTCATTCATCCTTTTTCAAGTAGTGTACCTACCTCCTCCCCCTCCTCAACTATGCCTACTTCCACCCTTATTTCATCACATACCATTACCCTTCCACTATTGTAACATCTCATAGCATTCATCCTTCCTCCACATTTTCTCCTTCCTATGGACTACCTCTTAATTTCATCCATTACTACTCAATGTGTATTGTATCCACCACTCCTATCACTTGTCCACCCTTACCATGTTCATTCTTTGTTTCATTCCCCTATCCATGTTCAAGAGCACACTTCGTTAAATGTGTTTTGTCATCCCTATTTCCCAACTCATTACCTCTTACATTTCTTCTACTAACCACACTCATGTTGATACTCATGCTACTAGTCCTCAACCTTCTATTATCACATTTACTTCCTCTAACCAAAATGTACTATGCAAAAGATGGATCAAGTAAGTGCAAGAATTGGAGTCCACTTTTCATGGAAGAAATGTGGCTAAAAAAGTTATCACTATGAACATGTATGCATTTCAAAATAATTCATACTCATTTAGGAGAGAAAGCTTAAACTTAATGGGTACATGTTTAGGTTTAGGTATTAATTGCTAAATGGGTATGCATTATAAATGTGTAACCATTCCAAAAAGCTTTGAATTTTATTTTTTTTTCTCTCAATGATGACACCAAAGGGAAGTAGGAGCTCAAAATGTAGACCCGTGTTTAGCAATCTCACACAGGCCTTCATTCTACATCCTCCCTCTACAAGAAATGACTCATTTTGAGGTAGGTGGCTCTCCAATATTATCCCTTTTTTTGTAGTTATTTTGCTTTTTAAAATATAAATTCATTTAGATGAAACCTAAAACCTTGAACTTAACGCATTCGCCTTAAAGCATAAACCCTAGGCCTTAAACCCTAAATTTAGGTTTTAGGGCTTGTAATATTTTAACATTAAAAATTAATATGTATAAAATAAGGTATCTTGATCTAGTTTATTAATTTCTTTTATGACTATTATTTCTCCTCAATTGACTTGCTCAAGTCAACTTGTAAAAAATCTCCTAAGATGGTATAGATTTGATATGACAAGTTATCATGATGTACTGGTCTATGATAGCCATGTATTTGATCATTTATCTCAAAAAACTTTATTTGTTTCACCTGTGATGACTTTTTAGTTTTTTCTATTCATAAATTTTCTCCACTAGTTAGATTGATTGCTTCTTGTTTTATTACTAAATTAGGTTGATCCTATTGTTTCTCACACTTAATTTTAGTTTTAATATCAATAGTGTTAGAGTAATTAGGATAATCACCTAATTGATTATCTAACTAGGTCATTTATTAATTTATAACACTTAAGCTAAACTTATGAGTGAATTTATTTTATCAGATTAGACTAATAATAGATCATGATGTCTATTAATTATGATGTGGATACTTGACAGGAGCTAATTTAATCTTCCTCTAGGGTTTATATATAGGGTTGCATTATCCTTTCTATAAGGATTAATTATTTCATTGTAATCAATTAATATTTTGTGCATCAATACAATTATTAGGTTGTTGAGAAAATATGTGTTTCTTGATCTCCATTTGTGATAGGTGCTTTTCTTGCAAGTGATTGTTGGGCTTGTGGGGTTGAATCGATAACTCCAACATAGTATTAGAGCTCAAAATCTACAATTTCCTGTTCAAATTTTGAGGGATCCAGCCTTGAGAAAAAAATTTAGTGTGCTTTGAGCTCAATTTGACCTCACCATTGTGTTCAAAGTGGTAAAAAACATAAAGATCATTTAACAATTTGCAAAAGTATGAGAAGTTGAAAAAAGAAGAAAAATTAGTACCAAGACTCTTACGCAACAATCTGTGATATCTTGGTGGCGCTCCCCTTGGGAACTCGGTCTAACCACCTAGTTGAAGCCATTGGGGGTTTTCAAGGCCTGAATTTTTCCAAGCGACATAATTTCAAGAATGGGATTGAGGGTGATTCTAAAAATATAATACAATATCTTAAAGGTATATCTAAGCCCTCTTGAGATGTGGAATTATGGATTAATAAAAGGAGGGATATTATTTGCTCTTTTGATAATTACATTATATCTCATATCTATAGGGATTCTAATGATGTTGTTGAATACCTTGCTAACAAAGGGTTTAGTAGTGATTGTTGGAATATGATGAATTGGTATGATGATAATGTATGTTGTCATTGATGTCAATAAGTGCAGGTGAACCGGTATGAAGATTGGAAGAAGTTGTTATTGATGATCAAGTAGGAGAACTGGTATGAAGGGATGAAGTGGACTGGTGTTAGGGTTTCACTAAGTGTGACTACCAGTTGGTAGTCTCGACTCTAGGGTTTCTGGTTTGACGATCTAGCTTGTGTGATGCAACCGATGACATTCTGTGATGAGTTAGCTAAGAGATGTGGATGAGCTCGAGATGTCACATCAGTTTTGTGCATGTGAAGGATTTCCTTGAGGATCTTGCATGTGAAGTTCGATTGCATTAAATGTCTACCTCGGGAATGAACATTCTTCTTAGCGGTATGTGAAGAGAGCGTGATGGGTTACTGATTCCCATATGCGGTGAAGAATGGACAATGCAAAATGACTTGTGATCTGTTTGAGATTGTCTTATTCTATGCAAAGTGTTTGAACAGTCAGGATTGGACCGCTTGTAATTGTAAACCTAAAATATTTAGGGTTTAGGGTTTATGCTACCGACCTAATTGTTGTCTATAAGGTCGATGATGGTTGTTATTGTTTGTATTGGCAAATGTTTTGTTTGTATCTAAGTGATGAGATACTTGCCATACCAATGAGTGGAAAATCGCAGAGTGTGATTGCAAAGTAGAGGAGCTGAAAAGGATCTGCCTTAGCATGTGCTGTTGTTATCAGATCAGATCTTTACTTGTTGTCTTCTAACTATTTCAACAGTAGGAAAATCCCTTTACCAGGTAGCTTTAACGGGCTTGTTACAAATCCTCTAACCAGGTGACTCAAGATCATTGAGTTCTTCAAATCCTCTAGCAAAGTAACCTTTAACAGGGTATATAGCCATCCCTTAACCAGGTGATCTTTAACAGGATTGGTTCTTAACAGAACATTATTGTAAAGTCTTTAACCAAACTAGGCTCCTAATAGAGCGATCTTCAAAAGAGTTCAAAAAAAAGCTTGTGGGTATTCATCCCCACCGTGGTTTTTCCCATTTGGGTTTCCATGTGAAAAATCCATGTCATGAGTTGTGCATTTTTCATGTGATGATTGAGTAGACTTTGTTTAGGTGAATATGCATGCAAAGCTAATGGTTATAGTATTACTGATACAAAACATGCATGAGTATATTGGTGAAGTAGTTATCAAGTGTTGAATGTTATTTGAAGTATTCAGTTTTACTAGTTTTGATGTCTGAAGTCTTACTGTGTTTAACCAGTATTGCCATGGTTAAGTTCAATGATGAAGACAATCGGTTAGCATTGTTTTAACTTGATAAGTTGTGGAGAATTTTTGTATGTACTGATTCACCCCCCTCTCAGTATCAGTTAGGGTATTTGTTGTTCATCATTATTCATCAATGAATTTCAAGTCACGTGGACCAATAAGGATAAGGTGGAGACTGAACTCTACATGGTAATTCTTCATGGCAGAACTCAAGGCAGTATGGATAGTGAGTAAGATTGCTTTTATTACTTGTAGTGATTCTAGAAAGATTGCCTTTGTTATCATTATGAGTTGTGTTGGTCACTAGTCACAGGGAATGTAATTATAGTGTTATTATTATGCATGCTTTGTGGGTGGTTTTCCCTTCTGCCTATTATTTTTCCTATAGGGTTATTGCAATGTTTTATGTTTTGTCTTTGAGCATCATGGGGGGAGCTAGGAAGCAAGTTGAGCCTCCAAGCTGTGAGCAGTTGAAGAAGAACCATAAGATATGGAAGTTGTTGGTGAAAGGCAATTTTATCTCTTACATTGAGAAGTTGCAGGGGGTTAACAAGGATGTCCCTTCTTATTTTGATAAGCACTAGAAGGATGGCACCATTGTTTTACATGGACAGAAAATTATTGTGGATGAGAATTGATAGCTGAGGTCACTGGCCTTTCCTTTGAAGACATGAAATATTATAGAGATAGGACTTATATGAACATTGCAGTGCAGAAATTTCTGAAATTAGACAAGGAAAAGGGTAAGATGGTGAAGAAGACGGCCAGTTATTATGACATCAGTGTTCCCAAGGACATCTGGGCCCAACTCCTTAAGGTAATTATGGAATACTTCACTCTTTATGGGTGTTTCACTAGGTTTATGGCCACCATTTTGTATTATTAAATCACTTCCACCATAATGTTAGGGTTTCTCTTCCATTTTTCTTGATATCTTCCCTTCAAGCTAGCTTCAGAGATCATTGGAAGAACCCTGTTAAATACCCTATTCTTCGGGAAGGTTTGCTGGTGTTAATTGATAAGTTTTCTCAGGCCCTTCCTATCCCTTCTCCTATATCCCTACCTCATCTGATGATAATACCAATGCTAGGGAGTCTGAGTATGGTGATTCTTCCTCGGAGTCAGAGGATGAGACTTTCTCTCCTCCCAAAAAAGATAAGACTGAGATTTCCCCTAAAGCTAAATCTGTTAAGGGCAAGGACAAGAAGGGTTTGAAACAGGTTGTTATTTCCTCCTCCTCTACCTCTATGTCTGATGCTCATAGAGGGAATTTTGAGGATAATAATACCAAACAGAGAGTTAGTCTAGAGCCTGGTAGCCACAACTTTGAAATCCCCCCCCCCTGTTTCCTAATTTGAAGGCTAATACAACGAAGATTGCTACTCAGAAGAATCTTCATCCTAAGAGCATTGAGTTGATTGATAAGAGGGAAGACTATGAGAATATCCCACACTTGGCTAGAGATCATGCTATTAATTCTTTCAGCCTTTTCAAGTGGCTCTTCCATGAACTCAAAGAGGTCAAACTTAACCAAAGGACTTAGGGGAGCAAGCTGGAAGCTATGCCTATTCCTACCTGTCAAGATAAACAACATGGTGATGGTCAGTGGACTGAAGAAGAGAAGAAATATGTGGTGGACTGTGTTAACAGAGTTGTTGCTGGCATTGATCACGTGAAAAAAGGGTTTGAGGATCAATTCTCCATTGTTGAGGAGAATTACAAGAAAATCCAAGTTACTCTCAGGACCATTATGGCCAATAGTCACAAAATTGTCAAGCGGACTGTGGAGTCCATGAATATAATGGTTAATAGTCTTGATGATCAGGATAAGGTGTTAATCAGTGTAGATGAGGACAAAGATAATACACAAGTGGAATTTGGTCCTTACAAGTGGACTAGAGGGAACCTGAAGAAGAAAGTTGTTGCTCAAACTTTGGACTACAAAGAACTTAGGTCTATTGCTGACAATATGAATCTTCTGGAGGCTGAGGTCACTGAGACCCTTAAGAGCCTCATGTAATTCATGTTCTTTGTTTTTTCTGTTTTGTTGGTATGTGGATCTCTATTGGTTTTTTGTAGTTAGTTTGGTTTTTTGCCGGCTCTTTGGCTTCTTTATGGATTGATTTATCCTTTGCAGCCTATTTGGTTTTGGTATCAGTTTGGTTGTGTTGATTCTAAACCTTTTAGAATCTTCATTGTAAAGGGTTTTAGGGTCCCTTCAAAACATGTTTTTGCCTTAATCCAAAACAATCTGTGATATCTTGTTGCCACTTCTTGTTCTTCATGCACAAGTACAATGGTTTTTCAGTATTGGGTTTTTTATTTTTTTCTCAAAATTAAAAATTAAAAAAATTAGTTTTTAATCATATTATGTTCCAAAAAAAAAAAAAAATACAAGCACGTAGCTTTAAAAAAAAATTAAAACACCCTTCTTTGAATTTTTCAACCTAGTTTAAAAAAAATGAAAATTGCAACAAAAGGGGGGCCATACCTACACATGCAAGTGTCCTTTTTAATGTGTTCATCACCTTTACCCTCAATCTTAGGTGCCAATTTGCTTGACTTTGCATGCCCTTCCTAAGGGAATATTCCTTGTCACATGCAAACCCCTCAACTTTTTTTCTATGCCCTTAAGGAATATTCTAGCAAGATATAGCATATTCTAGTGACCACTTTCTAGTCAATTTTCCTTTTCAAGTGTCTGGAACATATTTTCACAATTTTCCTTTGATGATGTCAACATCCACATGGCCCCTAGTAACCTCATTCGTGCTTAAAGGGGGATTTTTTTATTTTGGCCGTAACTTTTGCATATGATGTAAAAATTTGGCAAACAAGATATCGTCAAAAAGATGGTTTCAAGCACTTTCCACTAGTGGAGTTTTGTCTTCAAATTTGATTCCAAGTTCCTTTTATTCTCAGTCAAAGTTAGATCTTCATTTTTTGCTTTCAAGCTCACATTTTTTTACCACGATCTTTGATTTTCATTATTCTTGTAGCATTGAAAAGGTATTTCAAATCTCTTCAAATACATTTATGCACTTTTTCTAGAATCTACCCCAAGTATATTTTATTCATTTTTTGTGTTTTCACATTTTGGTCAATTACTTAGACTTTTTGGAACTTGGAAAAGATTTGTTTGTGGGAGATGAAATCATTTGATCTGATTTATGTGTAATGAGGTTATTGGTGTCTTTTTTTTTTTATTTGGGGAGGTATCATTGGTTTTTATATTCATCTTATGATTGTTATTTTGGTTGATGGTAATTATGAGTCTTGGCAAAAGGCTTCTTGACACATCTCAAGTAGCTTGATTTTTTCCCTTATCTATATGTAATCATCCCTAACTAGCCACATGGAGGGGTAGGCATGCTTATTAGATCATCATTGATCATATTGTAGGATTTATTTTTTCTACTATTGATCTTGACACTATGTGTGCTTTATCAAATGTTGATTGTCTCCACACACTTTGGACTCGCCTTTGGAAGATCTATTGAGACCCACATATCTCTCCATTTTTAGAGGATCTTGTAGTTGATCACATGTCTTACACATTTTGATAGATCAGATACTTGTCTCTCAATTATCACTCATATTGAAACCCCATCTACATCTTTTATTGTTCCCAATCATCTTGACATTGGCACATACATGTCCCCCATTGATTCAGTGTAGCAGGAGATTGTTCTTCCAAACATGGATAATTGGGATTCTTTTCTTGTAGGCATACCATATTTGTTTGTAGAGTCTCAAATTGTAGATTTGGAGGATTATCTTGGGTATATTCATTTCCTCTTTGTTGGCATTCACATCACTGGTGCTTTTAGTTCACCATCTTCATCACTTCCAAACATGGTTTCTTAGGATTCATATCTTGTAGACATATCATCTTTGTATGTGGAGTCTCATATTGTAGACATGGAGTTTTATCTTGAGGAAATTCACATCCTCTTTGTTAATAACCATATTAGTATTTTCAACCCATCTTCATTGCCTATGGATCTTGATCCACATCAATATTCACTAGTTTTTAGATTGGCATTATCTTATTATAATATGAGAACATTTGAGTAGTTTCTCGAGGCACACATTAGTTGGATTTAGATTCCCGATTCTTCTAGTTTATGTGAATGACTTCTCCAATATCCAGTGGATTTATTTCTTCATAAGGTTAAAAATTTTGTTTGTCGGAAGTGGATATTGATCTATATCTAGCCTTTCATCATTGGCACATGAGTTACTTCTTAATGGGGGGACTCCTATGCTCTCTCTCTCTCTCTCTCTCTCTCTCTCTCTCTCTCTCTCTCTCTCTCTCTCTCTCTCTGAGGAAATCTATTTGTTAGGCCCAATATGGAAAGCTAATGTACTGAGAGGGGAGGGGTGAATCAGTACTCCGAAACTTTTCTTCAATAATAACTTTACTGTTATGCATAAACCGAATAGTGCAATAACATAATATAAAGTTAAAACAAATAGATAACAATCATACATGATTCACTTGTTAGGCCCAATATGGAAAGCTAATGTACTGAGAGAGGAGGGGTGAATCAGTACTCCAAAACTTTTCTTCAATAATAACTTTACTGTTATGCATAAACTGAATAGTGCAGTAACATAATATAAAGCTAAAACAAATAGATAACAATCATACATGATTCACTCCATAACAAATATATTTTGGTTACGCAGAAACTCTTGGTTAGAGAGAAAAACTGCAGTGGGGATGGCACCCACAACTTCACTACTGCAATAATAAAGAGTGCTCGGTTAGAGATACATGTTTAACTATTTCTGATAGATTACCCTGTTAGGAGTAACAAGATCTGTTAGATCTACCTTGCTAAAGGATTTCACAACACTTCATCTAAATGTTGCACCTGGTTAGAGGCTTTACAATTTATAGACTTGATTAGAGTCTTTTACCCTATTAAAGGTTTCTCTTACAACTTCAAAATATTACAATAAAATCATTACAAATATCTGCAACTTTACATCTGGAATGTTATAGCAGATTCTATGTGCTCAGAATAAGTTACCTTGCTTATAGCATACCTCGGTAACCCATATAGTAACTCGGTAAACCCTTCTGTTTACTCTGTGTATATGGTGAAATGGATACAACAATAATAATGTTGAAAGACTAAAATAGATTCAACCACAAAACCCTAGCCTAACAACAACAAAGATCCACCATAACATATGAAGATTACCTAAGACAATGCAAATCAAATGAAATCACAAAGATTATACCATCACATGTCCAATAGGGTTTGAATCTCCATTCTTCCTATCTCCATTGATCTTGCTTGATATATTTTCTCTCAGATTTTATGTGCACAAGAGCTCAACAAAGAACGGAAATGTGGTTGCAAGTAGTCTTGATTATATATGAAAGATCAAATGCTAGGTTGCTTCAATAGAATGCATAGGATGTCCGTAGATTGATTGATTAGGATGCATAGATTGATTAGGGTTGATAATGAAGGAAGTATCCTCTTATATAGAAGACACTATATGAAATGGAGGGATAAGATTGAGAGGTGTAAAAAGAGGTCGGCTATGATTAGAGGGTAGGTAGAGAAAATAATAAAATAATGAGAGGGTAGGTAGTGTATGAATTAAGAGATGAATGACACATGTCATAGGTAGAAAAGGTTAATGAATTAATTAAATAAATAAAGATTTATTTAATTAATAGAAGAAGTGGGATTAATTAAATAAATAAAATATTTATTTAGTTTAAGAAAAGGATAATTTAAATAAATAAATGTATTTATTTAAATGAGAAATAAGGCTAGAAGAAGATAAATGAATTAATTAAATAAATAAAGATTTATTTAATTAATAGATGAATTAGGCTAAAATAATTAAATAAATAAAAATATTTATTTAATTAGACTGGACAATTTTAGGTGTCTACACTCTGTTCTTCGACTGTTCTCTGAAAACCTTCTCGGTGACCTCTGTGTCTCTGTAACAGTCTTCTTACAGTCATGCACACACACACTTTTTAATTCTTAACTCATGTTGTATAAATAGATCTCTTATAACGGTGATCCATTCATTGCTTTGATCTTACAAATATGATTTATCGAATGAATAACCATGCAAATTATTTCATTAGTCAGATGACCTCAAAATCATACACAATCTTTAAGTGCAATTTCCAATGTGATAATGGTTAGATGTGCCTTGATCTTGTAACACGTTTTCATATGTATGTCCAGGTTCAATGAATCTGGTAACACGTTTCACTCGGTGTATATCAACTCAGTGTGTCATCTTTGCTGCTCGGTAGACATGAAATGATACTCAGTAGACATCTCGGTGTATACTACGTTTTGAGACTACTTTCTGCAATTTCCAATGTGATAACGGTTAGATGTGCCTTGATCTTGTAACACGTTTTCATATGTATGTCCAGGTTCAATGAATCTGGTAACACATTTCACTCGGTGTATATCAACTCAGTGTGTCATCTTTGCTGCTCGGTAGACATGAAATGATACTCGGTAGACATCTCGGTGTATACTACATTTTGAGACTACTTTCTTCAATAACCGACTAGACTGTGCATACCGACTAAATATCTCAGTAGAGATAACCGACTAGAGTATATAGAATAACTTTGACATGAAACTAATGGCAACTTGATAATTAGTAACAATCTCCCCTTTTGACATTAGTTGAGATGTTTACAAAAACTACTTTCAAAGTTATAACTGAATAATCTATATACTTGCAAAATTTGACTATGCTAATAGTATATATAATAGTCAATAATATAATATATCCAGATATACTCCCCTTATCGATATACTATACAAAAGTCTAATTTTGCATGCTTGGTGATTTGTTCTGTGTGCTTTGCTTACTGTACTGTATACTGCTCGGTGCATTGCTCTTGGATACTCTGCTTGCTCTGCTCAGTATACTCCCCCTGTATACTATACTCCTTTTGTTTGATTTATGCTACACTCCCCCAATAATGTATCACTCCTCTAATACTATAGCATATTACTCCCCCTTTTTGACAAACATCAAAACTTAATTACCATTCGGGGGTGGTAACTGGTCAAAAATGGATTTGTACTTGGTCTGGGCTTTGGTGAGAGCGACAGAGAGGGCATTCTTTACACTATTCATTAAAGAATTTTGTGCTTGAATATCAGCCAATAATGATATTAAGCCATCTAGAGTGCTTCCTTCTTGTGTAGTAGATAAGGAGGTGGCTTGGTTGATCTATTCTTGGATGGATGAAAGATGACGAAGGAATAATGTCTGAAGTGTCATTATGTCCATTCGGATCTTCTGTTCTTCATTTCTTAGGTCCAATTGTTGAGCCATGAGCCATTGTAGCTTTGTATAAAAATTTTGAACTGAATTTGGCTCTGTGGTCAACTTGCTTGAGAGATCGGTGATCTCTTTCTCAATTGCCTCTGTTTTAGTCTTGATGTCTTTAATGAATAAAGAAAATGTGCAGAGTTTCTGAAATAAATAAAGAATGTGCTTGAGTTGAGGAGTCAACTTAGCAATAAATTTGACAAGTTTAACTTTGCCAATAGCTATAGTTTTCTATACCTCTTCTATCATTTTTGTAGTGAGCTCTTTGTCTTTTAGCTTGCCCAAATACTCCGATGCATCTACTCCAGATGTCTCTATCTTTGTTAGGAGTTCATCCAGTTGAATGTGGATGGTTGCATCTGTTGATAATGTAGCTTCAGGTAGCATATCTATTAAGAGTGCTTTCACCTTCTGAAGTACTTTATTTTTCTTTTGAATCGCCATTTGCTTCTCTTGTTTGGCCTTTGCTTTGCATAGTTCATCGAAATCAATGAGTGCTTGCCCCTTCAATTTTGATATGTCTACATTGGGCAACACTATTGGTTTTTACAAATCAACTTTAAAACTATGCTTTTTCATCTTCTTTTCTTTACCTTTCACCGATGGAACTAAGACAACGGCATGTGAGGCTTGATGACCCTTGGTAGGTTGCTTGGTAGAGGTAACACTTTGATCGGTTTCTTTAGCCTTTGTAGAGTCCTTTGGTGTCTCGGTACTCGGTGTCTCAGTTTCAACATTCTCAATGTTAGAAGGTGCTTGAGATATTTGTTCTTGAGTAGTACCTTCTCCTGTTGTAGACTTGTGACCTTCGGTGCCTTGCTCCATGTCAAGAGGGGTTTCAGTTGAGACAGGTTGCTTGGCCGGTGGATAAGGCTAAACTTGTTCCAAGACTGATTCACTAGATACAAGTTTTGCATATGCATTGCCTTCTATCATTTCTTGTTCCGGTGCCTCTGTATCCATGACATCTTCATCTATTTGAATGGTGTCAGCAGGGTCTTTCTCGGTAACATCAGGATCTTGCTCGGTGACATCAACAATTTCAATTGTAGCTTGCTCACTGACATCCTTGATTTTAAAGATTTCCCACCACTTTGCTTTTGTCTCATTTTCAACTTCAATATATAGCCCATTCATCAGTTTTAAAGCTCTTTGTTTGACAAGAAACTTTGAATTGTAGGTTGTCAGATGTTCCTTTATTTCAGCTACTGACATGTCAGGAAAGAGATGAACCAGAATTCTCTCTCTGATTTGTTTCTCCGAGTCCATTGCATACTTCCACCTATTATCAATATGCAAGTAAAGTTCATTCGGAAGTGACTTAGCTAGTTCCAATGGACCTAACCAGAATTTTAGAAGTGTGCAGATGAAAGCTTCTTCAATTTGTCTCTTCTCATCATTATTCCTGGTTTCACACTTGACATATCTAAATGATCCAAATCCTCCATATTCTTTCAGATTAGCACAGAAGTTTTCAACACTATGTATATTTACCTTCTTGCTCTTGACAATCTGGAATTTGCTTGCATCCTCTGATTCGGTATCACTAGACTCTTTTGCCAAAATGAGTCTCCGAGTAGATTTCTTGTATGTCTTTGTTGCCTTGGGAGCAGTAACACTTTTTGTTTTCTTACTCGGTGAGGTTGCAGATGCTCTTGTGTTAGGTCGCTTCGGAGGTGGAGTCGGTGAGGCCTTTGATGTGTCCTGTTTCTTTCTCTTCAACACTTTTCCCTTAGGCAATTCAGTGCTTAGTGTTATTGTTGCCTCTTGGGCTTCAGATTCCTCTTCGGTAATGGTAATGGTGCCTTTGATAGGTGTAGAGGAAGAGTCTTCTCTGAATTTCTCTGACAATGCCTTTATCATTTTTGTTGCCTTTCTTGTAGCTTTGGGTACTATAATGCTCATTTTTACCTTTTCCTTTACTTCCTCATAGGTTCCATACCTTAGCTCAGTAGCATGCCTCAGTAATGTAAGAAATGCATCAATTTGCTGTTGTGTGATCTCAAAGTCAATCTCGTAACCCATCAGTGACAAAGATTGAGTCCTCGGTTCCACAACATTCACATAACAGTAATCGGTGTCAACTTCAAAACATATATCATTTTTGTATTTCTCCACTAGCTGGGGTGGAATCCTATATCTGTTATTCATTTTCTCCTAAAATTTACTGAAGTAGTCATACATAATATCATTGAAATTATCACCTAACTTCTTGATGAAGTCATTTATCTGATGGGTGATTGGTAGGTGTAGTTCCCAAACAACTTTAACGACTGATGGAAAGAATTTTTGAAAATAGAAAAACATGCATACTAGTAATGATCCAAAATTTAGTGTATTAGCCGAGTTATTTTTCTTCGGCTTCCTAATGGTGTTCAGATTTTCAAATAGGTTCTTTAGCAACACCTCACATAGGTCGATTTTCATTCCCTTTTTCACAATTTTGTAGGCCAGGTCTACTGCTGCACAGGGTACACTATTTTCCCTTGCCGATTGGAAGAAACAGTAGCCCATTAATCTAATGGCAAATTTTAGTTCTTCATCTGTGACATTATTCAGTTTCAATCCTCAGCAATCTGATTCCACTTTGGTTAAACTGATCAATTCCTTCTGTGATATCATCTTTTGGGCTCGAGCATGATCATAAATGGGGTAACCGGTAATTAGATGAATGATTTCCTTGGTAATCTTAAATGGTTTCTCTTCTAGCCACATGAAATCATCATGAACTTTGCTTAGAACAAACTTAACCCACCGGGGTTTGAACACACAGGGATAGGTTAGGGCTTCATTTAATCCCTTGATCTTGATGTGTTCATAGTTGCTATTCAATTTACCATCTGTGCACAACTCATCATAGGTGTCTCTGATTTCAACATGACCGAGTTCTTCAACATGACATTTGGTGAAGAATCTCACATCCTCGACTAACAACACTCTATCCAGGATGAGTGAAAAGGCAGTTTTGTCATCCGGTTCAGATGCAACTTTGGGAGTCAAAGAGTGTTTTAGTGAGGGCTTCTCTACATTCTTGACAACTATCAGATCTTGGATCTCGGGCGCCATTGTAGATTTCAAATAAAAGCTAACAAAGAATCCTTAGGGTTTCAGGATTTTCAAACGGCTGATGCTTTATACTTAGTAGATAATGGCAACTAGATAAGATTGGTAAACCAACCTAACAATGCATTGAGATTGATGTAAATACCTTGAATTTGCTTTGTAGGAGGTTTGATCGCTTTGCTCTGCTCTCTCGAAAACTTGGTAAGTGTAAATGACCATGAAAATGCTTTTAAGTACACCATATACCTTATCAGGCTCTGTGTGGGTTAGGTCAAAAACATTAAATGCACTCGGTTCCTCTTTAACCAATTTACTCTCCTTTTTCCATTTTAACCGACTAACCAAACTTCCTTCATTTACCGACTAGACAAGTTTCCTGTATTCACCGACTTGACAGTTTTCCTGTATAGTGCTTCAAAAGACATTGATATAATTTCAAACTTACTATTACATCTTAATTATGTAGATTTTAATTAAGTACATGATAAAATACGAACTGTTAAGATTTTAACCTTGAGAGAATGCAGTCCCTTCATACCTTTACCGATTAATTTGGAATAGGTGCACCTAACTCAGTAGGTAAGGTGCTTTCTTCATTTGACACAATTTCCTTCTTTTTCCAAATCATTTTTAATTTGTCTTTTATTTCTTCAGTGTCTTTTCTAGGTTGATCTTTGCAATCTCCAGCTAAGTGTCCAACTTTGTGACAATGAAAACATGCAATACCAGGATTTCTCCATGATCTTCGGTTGTTCATTCCAAACCTTATAAAATAGTTGGCACTTATATGTCCATATCTTCCACAACATTCACACCATATCCTTGTATTGTAATCCCATGGTACTGCAGAATACTGCCGGTAAGGATGTGTGTGAGTTCGGTAACCTCTAGCATTTGCTCGGTGTGTAGACCACATATAGTTCTTTTGCTTAAGCCAGCACTTCTTGGTACTATGTCCATATCTATTGCAGTTTTTACAAAACCCTTTGAATTTTTCCTTCTAATAATTGTTAACAGACTTTGTCCTATTGATTAGATGTGTGACCATATTTATTGCAATTGTAACAATAACCTTTGGACTTAGTGACATTCGGTTGCTTACCTTTTCTCATTTGGCACATGTTGGCAGTGTGACCTTGATTTCCACAGTAGTTGCAAATAGGATTCTTTCTTTTGATGTTATTCTTGTTTCCAGCTTGCTTTGATGATTCTCTTCTCTCGGTAGTATAAATTCCCTTCTCGGAAGAGTCTTTTCCTTTGTAACCGAGTCCTACATCTTTGTTGGGTCTTCTTGTATTCAGTTGCTCATCCAACATCTTTGATGCTTCATAACTCATCTTGAGTGTTTCTTTGGATTTCTTCTCTGTTTCAAGTTTCAATGTCTGATTCTCATCATTTTTCAAAATTGCTTCATGATGTGCATAACCTAGTTGATCTGACAGGTTTTGTTGAATTCCAGTCAACCTTGTGATTTCATCATTCTTATTAGATACTAAGACTTCAAGTTGTTGTTTCTCTCTTTCTAGATCTCCTACTTTATCCTCGGTTGTCCTCAATGCATCAAGATTTTCAGTCATCTGTGTGCTGAAATGTTCATGTTCTCTTTTCATTGCTTTCAGTTGATCAGCCAGTGCTTTTTTCTTTTCTTTCAATACTCCAATCATTTCTTCAGTTTCTTCAGATATACTGTTCTCAGATGATGTCTCAATTTATTCCACTAACTCTTGAGAGTCCTGCAAATCATCAGATCATCTTCTTCTTACTTTCAAATATTTTTGCATTTGTCTTTGCATCTCTGTAATTACTTGATTAGCATGATCCAGTTCTTCTTGCAGATATACAATCCTTTGAGATTGTTTATAGCCTTCCATTGATAAGATCTTTCTCTTTAGCCAATTAAACCCTTTTCCAAGATTCAAGCTCTCATACCAATTGTTAGTCCCAATATGGAAAGCTAATGTAATGAGAGGGGAGGGGTGAATCAGTACTCCAAAACTTTTCTTCAATAATAATTTTACTGTTATGCATAAACCGAATAGTGTAGTAACATAATATAAAGCTAAAACAAATAGATAATAATCATACATGGTTCACTCCATAACACATATATTTTGGTTACGCAGAAACTCTTGGTTAGAGAAAAAAACCTCGGTGGGGATAGCACCCACAACTTCACTACTGCAATAATAAAGAGTGCTCGGTTAGAGCTACATGTTTAGCTATTTTTGATAGCTTACCCTGTTAGGAGTAACAAGATCTGTTAGATCTACCAAGTGCTAAAGGATTTCACAACACTTCATCTAAATGTTGCACCTGGTTAGAGGTTTTACAATTTATAGACTTGATTAGAGTCTTTTACCCTATTAAAGGTTTCTCTTACAACTTCAAAATATTACAATAAAATCATTACAAATATCTACAACTTTACATTTGGAATGTTATAGCAGATTCTATGTGCTCAGAATAAGTTACCTTGCTTATAGCATACATCGGTAACCCATATAGTAACTCAATAAACCCTTCTATTTGCTCTGTTCTTCGACTGTTCTCTGAAAACCTTCTCGGTGACCTCTGTGTCTCTATAACAGTCTTCTTACACTCATGCACACACACACTTTTTAATTCTTAACTCATGTTGTATAAATAGATCTCTTATAACAATGATCCATTCATTGCTTCGATCTTACAAATATGATTTATTGAATGAATAACCATGCAAATTATTTCATTGGTCAGATGACCTCAAAATGATACACAATGTTTAAGTGCAATTTCCAATGTGATAACGGTTAGATGTGTCTCGATCTTGTAACACGTTTTCATATGTATGTCCAGGTTCAATGAATCTAGTAACACGTTTCACTCGGTGTATATCAACTCAGTGTGTCATCTTTGCTACTCGGTAGACATGAAATGATACTCAGTAGACAGCTCGGTGTATACTATGTTTTGAGACTACTTTCTTCAATAACCGACTAGACTGTGCATACCGACTGAATATCTCGGTAGAGATAACAGACTAGAGTATATAGAATAACTTTGACATGAAACTAATGGTGACTTGATAAGTAGTAACATCACTCCATAGCACATATATTTTGGTTATGTAGAAACTCTTGGTTAGAGAGAAAAACTGAGGTGGGGATGGCACCCACAACTTCACTACTGCAATAATAAAGGTTGGTCAGTTAGAGCTACATGTTTAGCTATTTCTGATAGCTTACCCTATTAGGAGTATCAAGATCTATTAGATCTACCTTGCTAAAGGATTTTACAACACTTAAACTAAATGTTGCACCTGGTTAGAGGCTTTACAATTTATAGACTTGATTAGAGTCTTTTACCCTGTTAAGGGTTTCTCTTACAACTTCAAAATATTACAATAAAATCATTACAAATATCTGTAACTTTACATCTGGAATGTTATAGCAGATTCTATGTGCTCAAAATAGATTACCTTGCTTATAGCATACCTCGGTAACCCATATAGTAACTTGGTAAACCCTTCTGTTTACTCTGTTCTTTGACTGTCCTCTGAAATCCTTCTCGGTGACCTTTGTGTCTCTGTAACAGTCATAACACTTAGTGCTTTTACATGTCTTGCTTCATATATCTCCATATCTTCCTTTCTGTCATGCTACATGTATATTTCTGATCTTAATCCATGTTGTATAAATAGATCTCTTATGTCGGTGATCCATTCATTGCTTCGATCTTACAAACATGTTTTATCGAATGAATAACCATGCAAATTATTTCATTGGTTAGATGACCTCAAAATCATACACAATCTTTAAGTGCAATTTTCAATGTGATAACAGTTAGATGTTCCTCGATCTTGTAACACATTTTCATATGTATGTCCAGGTTCAATGAATCTGGTAACATGTTTCACTCGGTGTGTCATCTTTGCTACTCGGTAGACAGCTCGGTGTATACTGTGCTCTGAGACTACTTCCTTTTATAACCGACTAGACTGTGCATATCGACTGAATATTTCGGTAGAGATAACTGACTAGAGTATATAGAATAACTTTGAACATAAAACTAATGGCAACTTGATAAGTAGTAACAATCTCCCCTTTTGACATTAGTTGAGATGTTTGACAAAAACTACTTTCAAATTTATAACTCAATAATCTATATACTTGCAAAATTTGACTATACTGACAGTATATACAATAGTCAATAAAATAATATATCCAGATATACTCCCCTTATCAATATACTGTACAAAACTCTGATTTTGCATGATGTTCTATTCACTGCTCTTGGATACTCTGCTCACTCTGCTCGATATACTCCCCTTGTATACTATACTCCTGTTGTTTGATATTATACTTTGATGCTTTGAATACTATATTACTCCTCTAATACTATATCACTCCCCTTTTTTTGACAAACATCAAGACTTAGTTACCATTGGGTGGAGGTAACTGGTCAAAAATGGATTTGTACTTGGTCCGTGCTTCAGTGAGAGCGACAGCGAGGGCATCCTTTACACTGTCCATTAAAGAATTATGTGCTTGAATATCAGCCAATAATGATATTAAGCCATCTAGAGTGCTTCCCTCTTGTGTAGTAGATAAGGAGGTGGCTCGGTTAATCTGTTCTTGGATGGATGAAAGATGAGGAAGGAATAATGTCTGAAGTGTCATTATGTCCATCCTAATCTTGTGTTCTTCATTTCTTAGGTCCAACTGTTGAGCCATGAGCTGTTGTAGCTTTGTATAAAAATTCTGAACTGAATTTGGCTCTATGGTCAACTTATTTGAGAGATCGGTGATCTCTTTCTCAATTGCTTCTATTTTATTTTTGATGTCTTTAATGAATAAAGAAAATGTGCAGAGCTTTTGAAATAAATAATGAATGTGCTTGAGTTGAGGAGTCAACTCAACAATAAATTTGACAAGTTTAACTTTGCCAATAGCTATAGCTTTCTGTACGTCTTCTATCATTTTTGCAGTGAGCTCCTTGTCTTTTAGCTTGCTCAAATATTCTGATGCATCTACTCCAGATGTCTCTATCTTTGTTAGGAGTTCATCCAATTGAATGTGGATGGCTACATCTGTTGACACTGTAGCTTCAGGTAGCATATCTATTAAGAGTGTTTTCACCTTCTGAAGTACTTTATTTTTCTTTTGAATCGCCATTTGCTTCTCTTGTTCGACCTTTGCTTTGCATAGTTCACCGAAATCAATGAGTGCTTGCCCCTTTAATTTTGATATGTCTACATTGGGCAACACTATTGGTTTTGACAAATCAACTTTAAAACTATGCTTTTTCATCTTCTTTTCTTTACCTTTCACCGATGGAACTAAGACAATGGCTTGTGAGGCTTGATGACCCTTGGTAGGTTGCTCGGTAGAGGCAACACTTTGGTCAGTTTCCTTAGCCTCTGTAGGGTCCTTTGATGTCTCGGTACTCGGTGTCTTCGTTGCAACATTTTCAGTGCTAGAAGGTGCCTGAGACGTCTGTTCTTGAGTAGTACCTTCTCCTGCTATAGACTTGTGACCTTCGATGCCTTGATCCGTATCCTGAGGGGTTTCGGTTGAGACAGGTTGATTAACCGATGGATAAGGCTGAACTTGTTCCAAGACTGATTCACTGGATACAAGTTTTGCATATGCATTTCCTTCTATCATTTGTTGTTCTGGTGCCTATGTATCCATGACATCTTCATCTATTTGAATGGTGTCAGCAGGGTCTTGCTTGGTAACATCAGGATCTTGCTCGGTGACATGAACAATTTCAACTGTAGCTTGCTCACCGGCATCCTTGACTTAAATATTTCCCACCACTTTGCTTTTGTCTCATTTTCTACCTCGATATACAGACCATTCATAAGTTTTAAGGCTCTCTATTTGACAAGAAACTTTGAGTTATAGGTTGTCAGATGTTCTTTTATTTCAGCTACTGACATGTCAGGAAAAAGATGTACCAGACTTCATTCTCTGATCTGTTTCTCTGAGTCCATTGCATACTTCCACCTATTATCAATATGTAAATATAGTTCATTTGGAAGTGACTTAGATAGTTCAAATGGAGCTAACCAGAATTTTAGAAGTGTGCAGATGACAACTTCTTCAATTTGTCTCTTTTCATCATTATTTCTGGTTTCATACTTGACATATCTGAATGATCCAAATCCACCATATTCTTTCAGATTAGAACAAAAGTTTTCAACACTATTTAAATTTACCTTCTTGCTCTTGACAATCTGAAATTTGCTTGCATCCTCAAATTCGGTGTCACTAGACTCTTTTGCCAAAATGAGTCTTCGAGTAGATTTCTTGTATGTCTTTGTGACCTTGGGAATAGTAACACTCTTTGTTTTCTTACTTAGTGAAGCTGCAAATGCTCTTGTGTTAGGTCGCTTTACTGGAGGAGTCGATGAGGCCTTTGATGTATCCTATTTCTTTCTTTTCAACACTTTAGCCTTAGGCAATTCAGTGCTCAGTGTTATAGCTGCCTCTTGGGCTTCAGATTCTTCTTCGGTAATAGCTAAAGTGCCTTTGATAGGTGTGGAGGAAGCATCTTCTCTGAATTTCTCCGATAATGCCTTTGTCATCTTTGTTGCCTTTCTTGTAGCTTTGGGTACTACAATGCTCATCTTTACCTTTTCCTTCACTTCCTCATAGGTTCCATACCTTAGCTCGGTAGCATGCCTCAGTAATGTGAGAAATGCATCAAATTTGTTGTTGTGTGATGTCAAAATCAATCTCATATCCCATAGGTGACAAAGATTGAGTTCTCAGTTCCACAATATTCACATAACAGTAATCAGTGTCTGCTTCAAAACATATGTCATTTTTGTATTTCTCCACTAGCTGGGGTGGAATTCTATACCTATTATGCATTTTCTCTTGGAACTTAGTGAAGTAATCATCCATAATATCATTGAAATTATCTCCTAACTTCTTAATGAAGTCATTGATCTGATGGGTGATTGGTCGGTGTAGTTCCCAAACAACTTTACCGACTGATGGAAAGAATTTTTCAAAATAGAAAAACATGCATACAAGTAATGATCCAAACTTTAGTGTATTAGCCGACTTGTTCTTCTTTGGCTTCCTAATGGTGTTTAGATTCTCAAATAGGTTCTTTAGCAACACCTCACATAGATCAATTTTCATTCCCTTTTTCACAATTTTGTATGCTGGGTCTACTGTTGCACAGGGTACACTATTTTCCCTTGCCGATTGGAAGAAACAGTAACCTATAACTCTAATGGAAAATTTTAGTTCTTCATTTGTGACATTGCTCAATTTCAATCCTCTACAATCTGATTCCACTCTGATTAAACTGATCAATTCCTTCTATGATATCATCTTTTGGGCTCGGACATGATCATAAATGGGGTAACCGGTAATCAGATGAATGATTTCCTTGGTAATCTTAAATGGTTTCTCTTCTAGCCGCATGAAATCATCGTGAACTCTAATCAGAACAAACTTGACCCACTGGGGTTTGAACACATGGGGATAGGTTAGGGCTTCAGTTAATCCCTTGATCTTAATGTCCTCATACTTTCTATTCAATTTACCATCTGTGCACAATTCATCATAGGTGTCTTTAATTTCAACATGACCGAGTTCTTCAACACGACATTTGGTGAAGATTCTCACATCCTCGACTAACAACACTCTATCCAGGATGAGTGAAAAGGTGGTTTTGTCATCCGGTTTAGATGCAACTTTGGGGGTTAGAGAGTATTTTAGTGAGGGCTTCTCTACATTCTTAACAACGGTGGGATCTTGGATCTTAGATGCCATTTTAGATTTAAGATAAAAGCTAACAAAGGATCCTTAGGGTTTCAGGATTTTCAAATGACTGACGCTTCACACTAGCAAATAATAATAACTTGATAAGATCGATAAACCAGCTTAACAATGTGTTGAGATTGATGTAAATACCTTGAATTTGCTTTGTAGGAGGTTTGATCACCTTAGATTCGCTTTGCTCTGCTCTCTCAAAAACTTGGTAAGTAAAAATGACCGTGAAAATGCTTTAAGTACACAATATGCCTTATCGAGCTCTGTGCAGGTTACGTCAAAAACATTAAATGCACTCGGTTCCACTAAACCTTCTTTCCTTTTTTTGCTTTAACCGAGTAACCAAACTTCCTTTATTTACCGACTAGATAGGTTTCCTGTGTACACCGACTTGACAGGTTTCCTGTATAGTTCTTCAAAAGACTTTGATAGAATTTCAAACTTACTAATACATCTTAATTATGCAGATTTTGAATTAAGTACATAATAAACTAGGAACTGTTAAGATTTACCCTTGAGAGAATGCAGTCCCTTCATACCTTTACCAATTAATTTGGAATAGGTGCACCTAACTCGGTAGGTAAGGTGCATTCTTCATTTGACACAATTTTTTTCTTTTTCCAAATCATTTTTAATTTGTCTTTAATTTCTTCAGTGTCTTTTCTAGGTTGATCTCTGCAATCTCCAGCCAAGTGTCCAACTTTGTGACAATGAAAACATGCCATACCAGGATTTCTCCATGATCTTCGGTTGTTCATCCCAAACCTTATAAAACAGTTGGCACTTATATGTCCATATCTTCCACAACATTCACACCATATCCTTGCATTGTAATCCCATGGTACTGTAGAATACTGCCGGTAAGGATGTGTGTGAGTTCGGTAACCTCTAGCATTTGCTCGGTGTGTAGACCACATATAGTTCTTTTGCTTAAGCCAGCACTTCTTGGTACTATGTCCATATCTATTGCAGTTTTTACAAAACCCTTTGAATTTTTCCTTCTAATAATTGTTAACAGACTTTGTCCTACATTGATTAGATGTGTGACCATATTTATTGCAATTGTAACAATAACCTTTGGACTTAGTGACATTCGGTTGCTTACCTTTTCTCATTTGGCACATGTTGGCAGTGTGACCTTGATTTCCACAGTAGTTGCAAATAGGCTTCTTTCTTTTGATGTTATTCTTGTTTCCAGCTTGCTTTGATGATTCTCCTCTCTCGGTAGTATGAATTCCCTTTTTGGTAGAGTCTTTTCCTTTGTAATCGAGTCCTGCATCTTTGTTGGGTCTTCTTGTATTCAGTTGCTCATCCAACATCTTTGATGCTTCATAACTCTTCTTGAGTGTTTCTTTGGATTTATTCTTTGTTTCAAGTTCATCGATCAACCTTGATACTTCAAGTTTCAATGCTTGATTCTCATCATTTTTCAGATTTGTTTCATGATGTGCATAACCTAGTTGATCTGACAAGTTTTGTTGAATTCTAGTCATCCTTGTGATTTCATCATTCTTATCAGATACTAAGACTTCAAGTTGTTGTTTCTCTCTTTCTAGATCTCTTACTTTATCCTCGGCCGTCCTCAATGCATCAAGATTTTCAGTCATCTATGTGTTGAAATGTTCATGTTCTCTTTTCATTGCTTTTAGTTGATCAGCCAGTGCTTTGTTCTTTTCTTTCAATACTCCAATCATTTCTTCAGTCTCTTCAGATATACTATTCTCAGATGATGTCTCAATTTGTTCCACTAACTCTTGAGAGTCCTGCAAATCATCAAATAATCTTCTTCTTACTTTCAGAGATTTTTGCATTTGTCTTTGCATGTCTGCAATCACTTGATTAGCATGATCTAGCTCTTCATGCAAATATACAATCCTCTGAGATTGTTTATAGCCTTCCATTTATAAGATCTTTCTCTTTAGGTAGTTAAACCCTTTTCCAAGATTGAAGCTCTTATACCAATTGTTAGGCCCAATATGGAAAGCCAATGTACTGAGAGGGGAGGGTTGAATCAGCACTCCAAAACTTTTCTTCAATAATAACTTTACTGTTATGCATAAACCGAATAGTGCAGTAACATAATATAAAGTTAAAACAAATAGATAACAATCATACATGATTCACTCCATAACACATATATTTTGGTTACACAGAAACTCTTGGTTAGAGAGAAAAACTATGGTGGGGATGGCACCCACAACTTCACTACTGCAATAATACAGGTTGCTCAGTTAGAGCTAGATGTTTAGCTATTTCTGATAGCTTGCCCTGTTAGGAGTATCAAGATCTATTAGATCTACCTTGCTAAAGGATTTACAACACTTAAACTAAATGTTGCACCTAGTTAGAGGCTTTACAATTTATAGACTTGATTAGAGTCTTTTACCCTATTAAAGGTTTCTCTTACAACTTCAAAATATTACAATAAAATCATTACAAATATCTACAACTTTACATCTGGAATGTTATAGCAGATTCTATGTGCTCAGAGTAGATTACCTTGCTTATAGCATACCTCGGTAACCCATATAGTAACTCGATAAACCCTTCTGTTTACTCTGTTCTTTGACTATCCTCTGAAATCCTTCTCGATGACCTTTGTGTCTCCATAACAGTCATAACACTTAGTGCTTTTACATGTATTGCTTCATATATCTCTATATCTTCCTTTTTGTCATGCTACATGTATATTTCTGATCTTAATCCATGTTGTATAAATAGATCTCTTATGTCAGTGATCCATTCATTGCTTCGATCTTACAAACATGTTTTATTGAATGAATAACCATACAAAATATTTCATTGGTTAGATGACCTCAAAATCATACACAATCTTTAAGTGCAATTTCCAATGTGATAACAATTAGATGTTCCTCGATCTTGTAACACGTTTTCATATGTATGTCTAGGTTCAATGATTCTGGTAACACGTTTCACTCGGTGTGTCATCTTTGCTGCTTGGTAGACATGAAATGATACTCAGTAGACAGCTCAGTGTATACTGCGCTCTGAGACTAGTTCCTTCTATAACCGACTAGACTGTGCATACCGACTGAATATTTCGGTAGAGATAACTGACTAGAGTATATAGAATAACTTTGAAAATAAAACTAATGGCAACTTGATAAGTAGTAACACTATTGTACTTGGGGAGAAATCTATTGTACTTGGGGAGATCCCTTTCAAATATCCCCCCCCACTTCCCATTCTCTATCCCATTTATTTCTAGTCTCCTCTCACAAGGGTGACACCAAGGAGATAGTGCCACAACTGTTAAGAACATTCTCATCTCCTTTTCTTATCTTTTTGCTCAAATAAGAATTTAGATTTTCTCCTTAATATCCTCTATACTACCTTCTCAATAATGGAACTAGTATTAAAAATAAAAATGGGCATATATAGACCAAATTCCTAAGCCCCACTTTTCTATATGAGATATTTATACCCCAGACTCAATACTAATAGAGGGATGGGATATCAACATACAATAAGGAGTAGATAAAAACATACTAACATGTTAACTAAAATTAAATAACCTTTTATCGCAACACAAATAGTAACCAACTCTAGTTTATTTATATACACATCAACATTGATTCACCATAAAAATTATCTGTATAATTATCCTATCTATTATATTTCCTTTCTTTCATATCCTTATCTTGCATCTTTAATATTTTATATGTGTATTTCTTGTCTTCTTGTTACATATTATTCTACCTTGCATGTGTGTGTGTGCCTATTGGGGTGCATCCCTTACAATCTAGAACGTATCTAAGGGGTGTATATTTGGCCAAGAGTACTGCAACCTCCTTGTGCTGGTTTGCAGTAAGATATTTGCCTCTCCTCTACCAATGGTTTATACCATACTAGTAATATTACATGTGTAAATAAAAAAAATCATCCATAAATACTATTCATTAAGGTAAAATGATGTATACTTACAAATGATACCAATCTAAATATGATATGTATACTTAAAAATCATACAAATTTTAAATTAAGCTACAAATTATATCTCACTGACATACATGCAGAGAGGAAGAAATTTTCCTCTTTCCTAACACTAGCTCTTACAATCTCCTACTATTCTAGAGTGCATAGCTAGGACTAGGTTTACTACACTAGCGAGGACAAGGGATTAGAGATACTCGATGCCCAAGGAATCAATTAGAGATAATTTCATAGGATAAAAAGGAAAAAAAATTGAAATATTAGTAGTTAGGATCTAAAGATGCCAATTACCAAAGGGATGTTGGAAGAACATCATTTGGATGTTCATAGGAGGTAAGAGAGTAAGAAAGAAAGGATGTATAGATAAGAATATTGAGATGTCAAAGAAGACAGGTAGGATAAATTGAAAAGGCATAAAAGAGATAGAATGATAGTGTAGAGTTATGGAGAAATAAGATTTGGGATGTAGATGCACTAATTAATATACATTGTGAAAGGGATTTTCAAAAAGTGAAAACCTAAAAGTGCAAGTTGGGACTTGGGGATGAGGGGTTTTAGAATTTTAAATACTCAATGTAGGAAATAAAAATGCATGAAATATACTAGAGGCCAAAAAGATAAAAGAAGATAAGGATTAGAAATATCACTTTCCACCAAGCCAAAATAAGTGTACAAGAAATTTTTTTGGTTACCTAATATGCATATTGTTGGAATCTAAGAACATTGAGAGCGGGGG
The DNA here is from genome assembly GCF_030272615.1 of Cryptomeria japonica. Taxonomy (NCBI): domain Eukaryota; kingdom Viridiplantae; phylum Streptophyta; class Pinopsida; order Cupressales; family Cupressaceae; genus Cryptomeria; species Cryptomeria japonica. The sequence continues at coordinate 773,945,415 of NC_081409.1, read as the reverse complement.
GGGTGAATCAATTTTCTACCTAAATGATTAATTTTAACCTTTTAAAACATGCATACACCAACCGGTATATCAGTACATATAGAATCGAAAGAAGTAAAGCAACCAATAAGCCAATCACATAAATGAATACCATAACACACAAAATTATACATGGAAAACCTCAAAGAGGAAAAACCACAATGGGATTTGTGACCCACAATATCAATCCACTAGCCATATGAAGAGATATTACAAAATCTAGGGGTCTGCACTTGCAAGAAGGCTTATGAACTAGAGCACATTGCTCAATCACAAAAAGAGCCTCACTGACTACATACAAATCCAGACTAAAATCCAGAGAATTGATTGAGTTGCAAAGATAGCATCTTCTATGCCTGAATACAGTTCCAGTTAAGCTATGTTTGTTCTAGTCTGAAACACTAAACCCTTTACCGGAATACCCCTTACATAAATATCCTCACATTCATGATCTATCCCATATGTTTCGCATCTCTTTCACTATTTCCTTCCTAATACATATTTGCATAATATCATATCCTATCACATATCAAAATGATCTAACCAACTAACCTATATACCCTTCACAATTTATCATGCCTTATGTCGGCTTACAAAGATAAATACAATATCAATATACATGTCGACTAGATAACATAAATACATGAATATCAAAAACAATTGTCGATGTCGGATCCAAAAGATGTCCACCTCCAATACTGATAACCTGATTCTAAACCATGTCGGCCTACATTGTCGGTAACCAAAGAATTCCTTTCAACCTACCGGTGTCGGTGTCAGTGCCGGTGTAGTGTCTATGAAGTGCCTGTCGGTATACAATTAACCCAAAATATGAAGCCAGAATAAATTGCCATGGTTCCATCAATGACAACATAATGAAACCAACCAATTGAGTGTCAATTGCCAACAATCTCCCCCTTTGGCATTGATGACAACACTCATGTGAAAAATGGTCATGGTTTCCAACTGTCGGTTTCATCTTGAACCTGCTCCCCCTAAGCTAAATATTCATCTATGATCATAATAAAAAATACTCCATATCTCCATATCTCCCCCTAATCTAGACAACTCCATTTTTTCTTTTTCACATCTATAGCACTCCCCCTTTGACATCAATGCCATCAATATTTCCAAAAAGAATACCAAAAATCCAAAACCGAGACGAAGAATGAAAGATACTGTACAATGAATATCCCAAAAATACCTTACCAAAGCTTAATATATTTGAAAATTTCTAGATAGGCCTTCTCCAAAATCTCTAGATAAGTATCCCAACCAGATTTGAAAGTGCTAGAAATAGATACAAGTCCATTTAGCATATGGGAAAATGACTCTTTCTCATTTAACTTTGCCAGTGTGGGCCTACCAACCAGATCTATACACTCCTTATGTACACCAAGTGAATCCAACTAGGGACTCACCAAACCTCTAAGACTTTTGACTCTTCTTATAATTTTTTCTTTTTCCTTTTCAAGAGCAGAAACTCAGGCTTCCAAAACCAAAATCTGACCATCAACGAATGTAGTCAATGAATTCAATCCATCAAAAGAATTTGCTATACCTATAATTTTCTCCTGATATTCCTTAATCCTCTTATCCAAATTAACTGTAAGTAAATCTGTGTTACAACATACTCTGTAAATATTTGTACACTACTTTAAATAATTTTCTATCAATTTCAACTTATCATTTATCTTCTTCCTCTCAGACTCAATCACTTGATCAAATACTTTGAAATATGTTCAGTGATTATCTTAAGCTTGCCGGATGGGCTCGCTTCATTATCAAACCTACACTTCAGGACTAGTCTATGCAAAATAGTGATAGACTGATCAATAATCCCTTTATCCATAGATCCCTCCTTCATCATTTTCTATGCAGCCATCATCATGAGTTTAGTAGAGCTCATCTCGGTTATGCTTTCTTTTCAACCTGTGAGGTGTCAATTGACAACAATGATGGACTCACTATCGGTTCCCTGTCGGATTCCTCTTTCTTCTCCTCTGACGATTTAACATTTATAGTTTCCTCACTTGCATCGGTGGCTTCACCACTTCGTGCAGTCTTAGTAACTATTGGTTCCTCCCTAGGAACAATAACCTCATTCTATACATCTATATCTGGAGGATTGTTCTCCTCAACATTAGTATCATGTACATTATCAACCTTTAAACTCTCTGTATCTGTCGGTATCTCAACATTTTTCTATACATTTTTATCTACCGAGGGCTCAATTTCCACTATCTTAATGTTTTTCAAAATTGAGGGTGAAGTACCCATAATACCCTTTCCTTTCCCTTCAACCAGGATATCTGCAGTATCTGTCATAGTTTTCGGTGAAGTATAAAAACCATGGTTCTCTTCAAAAAACTTAACCCATGCCTTGTGGGTCTCCTTGATTATCTCATTTACCCTTCTTAACATAAGACTGATTATTCTACATTTTCTATTAAAGATTTTCCTTTCAGCAACCTCAAGTGTCCTATCCATTTCCTTTGGAGCAATAGAAACACAAACAGATAAATGCTTGTCCTCTTGTATTGTTGATAGTCTTCTAGCATCTAACATATCATAAAATTATGTTGGTATTTGGTTTTCAATTTCTATCAAGGCTTTCTTATAAGTGTCCAAATATAAAAGAACCACTTCCTCTACTTCTCTTTATTCATCATCCTCTAAATGTTCATAATAAAACTGTACATTCTTTAACATGCCATCTTTAGTAATCTCATCAACTAACTCTGCATAAGTCTTTGGTGGAATAATAGTTACATTACCAGATTCAAGTGCAAGATCAATGTCATCCATCTTCTTCCTTCTTCCAGTACCAGATGGGGCTGAAGATGTTTCTTTTGGTGCTTTCTTTTGTGCCAGTACCCTGATAGTAACTTTCTTAACCGGTTGCTTCTTAGCCTCTACCTTGGTCTCTTCAGTTTTCTTCCTTATTATCCTTTTGAATGTCAGAGGTGTGTCATCTTCAAATGTATACTTTGATGTAATAGGTTCAATGAACATTTCTGGTTCTTTTCTCTTCTTGCCTTTCTCCGGGATAGCATCAATCAATGCTTTGATATCCTATGAAACCTTTTCAACAAACTTAATTGCCTTTCCTTCCTACTTCTCTCTCTCTTCTTTCGGTTGAACTTAGTTTCAACCTCTTGTATCTTCTTCTTAGCAGTGCCAAAGGTTTTTACAGTTTCATCTACCAATGCATCAATTAACATCTGTGCATAAGCATCAAGAATCTGAGCATCCACTTCGTAACCCATCTCCTCAATCCAGATCTTCTGGGGCATAACAACTTCCATGAGTGTTTCATCTTTCTTAACCATGAAGCATATGTCAGTTGAGTATTTCTCGACAATGTGCTTAGGAACCCTCATCCTAGAATTCATAGCCTTTTGAAATGCTTTAAAATATCCCCATACTTTGTCATATATTTGACTACCTAATGTAGCAATAGACTATTTTAATTGCCTCCCTACTAGGATATCAAATGCCCATTGTCTCTTCCCAAACCAAGAGTCTCATTGATGAAAAATAGCATTAAATAGACAATTAAGTTACCATACCAAAATGTCCATTTCTTTACTCCTTTAATCTTTTCTAGGTTAATCAATAATTCATCTAACATCCAACCACATAGATCTATCTCCTCATTCTCCCTCATCATTTTATAAGCTGCATAAATGCAGGAGCTAGAAACAAAATTCAGTCGATTTGATTGTGTTACCTTGTAACCGATGACCATGCTACCAAATTGATGTCTATATCTATGATAGTGCTAACCCTTATTGATCTCCAGTCTGAAGTTGCATCAATGAGTTTGTTGACCTGATCATTTGAAAATTTATTCTCTGAACGCTGACCAATCAATGGTAAACCGGTGATTTCCCTAATGGCCTCCTTTGTAATCTTATATGGTCTATCCAACTAGATGAACTCTCCATGCACTCTACTCAAAACATACCTAACAATTTCATCTTCAAATTCTGGAATATCTAGAATGTCGCTAAACCCTAGATCAACAATATGCTGGTATTCAGTTTTAATCTTTCCAAAATCTCCCATTAGATCATTCATGTACATGCTCTTGATATCAGTTGTTCCCAAATCCTCAATATTACAATGGATGTAAGCTCTTACATCTTCTACATACATGACTCCTTCCAGAAAATGGGAAAAAGCACCAACTGAATAGTCCAGGGCAGCCACATGCGGATATCGCTTGAAAATCGGCCTGGAAAGGTCCTTGACCTCATCTACAGTCAAATTCGCAACAAAGATAGGTACAAATGATGATCCTGCTTCTATTCTTGAAGATAAATACATCTGAATCACTGCTAGTGAAAAACCCTAAAGACCTCTTCCAATCATTGGTGAAATCGCTCAAGAAAATATCTAATCGCACTGAATTGCCCTTAATCGCTCAGATTCACTCTGAATGCAAGGTGATAAAAAATGAAGTAGATTCAACCTTTAACCTCCAAGAAAAACCCTAATCTTTCATTGACATCAATGACTTCTGGTGAAAGATATCGGATCTTCGAACAAAAATTTCTATGCCGAATAAGCATCTCCAATGTCCGGAACATCTTCCAAAAACTCTTCCCGGGGTATATGCGGTATTATCATGAATTTTTCCTACCCCTAAGGCATCTGCCTTAGTTATCGGATGAGCTACCTGATGGTGCAGGAGTAACCTCCTCTGTCAGATAAGTAATCGATGCATTACCATCTACAGATTGATCTTCTGACTTCCTGACCCATCTCTGGGTATGATCTTATCGGATTTCATTAACCTTTTCTTTTCCTTTCTCATTTGATCCTCCATTACCAACCAGTGGATTTTTGCTTTTACAAAATTTATCAATTTGTCCAACCTCATTACATGCATAACATGTAACATTGTTCTTTTGAATTGCTTTTCTAAAATCAGTATAATTTCTTGACTTGCACTAATTAGCCATATGTCCAAATTTTCCACAAGCATAACATTTTACATTCATTCTGCAATCTTTTGTCTTATGACCATACTTATTACATTTAGAACATTGACCAAGAGCAGAATCAGGGTTCTAATTTGCTCTGTATCTACATTGCCTAACCATGTGACCAAATTTATTACAAACAAAACATCTACCATTAAATGTATAAGCATTAAAATGCCTTATCGGTGCCTTATGGTTTTGTTCTTCATTTGCAGTATCGGAACTCTATCTTTGTTGAAATCCAAGTCCAACGGAATCTCCATTCTGCCTTTGTCTCTTCAATAACTCATCTAGTTGTGCTGAACTAATCTTGAATTTTTCTTTATACTCACTTGTAATAGTCAGATCATCTCTCAGAATTATCATTTGTCTCTCAAGTTCTTGTTCATTACTCTGGGATTGTACTAAATTAGTTCTCAATATATCATTCTCATGAACCAACCTACCACATTCTTCAAATTTGTTCTTCAGAGATACAGCAAGATTTTCTTCGAGTCTTCAATCTCCTTAGACATTCTCATAGTTATAGCTTGTATTTCATCTCTCATTACCATGTTCTCCTGACTCAGCTTCTAACACTATTCCTTAAGTGTATCTTTCTCATCATCATCCTGATTTTGCAAAAGTTCCTTCCTCCTAGCTTGAACAAATGACAACCTCTCTTGTAGGACAAGAATGAATTCCTTATAAAAATTCAATTCATCTTGTAGCTTTGAGTTCTTCATCCTTTCAGTATCATAATCTTCAAGTGCCACCTCAAGTTGATTCTCCAAACTCATATCCATGGATTCCGGATTCAGGATCTCCCTCAAGTTGTTAAACTTCCTCTGAGGCACAAAGCTCTGATACCAATTGTTGGAATCCAAGAACACTAAAAGGAGGGGGGGGTGAATTTGTGTTCTACCAAAATGATCAATTTTAACTTATTAAAACATGCATACACCAACTAGTATACCATTACATATAGAATTGAAAGAAGTAAAGCAACCAATAAGACAATCACATAAATGAATACTATAACACACAAAATTATACATGGAAAACCTCAAAGAGGAAAAACCACGGTGGGATTTGTGACCCACAATATCAATCCACTAGCCATATGAAGAGATATTACAAAATCTAGGGGCCTACACTTGCAAGAAGACTTACAACCTAGAGCACATTGCTCAATCACAAAAGGAGACTCACTGACTACATAAAAATCCAGACTACAATCCAGAGAAGTGATTGAACTGCAAAGATAGCATCTTCTATGCCTGAATACAGTTTCAGTTAAGCTCTGTTTGTTCCGGTCTGAAACCCTAAACCCTTTAGCGGAATACCCCTTACATAAATATCCTCACATACATGATCTCTCCCATATGTTTCGCATCTCCTTCACTATTTCCTTCCTAATACATATTCACATAATATCATATCCTATCACATATCAAAATGATCTAACCAACTGACCTATATACCCTTTACAATTTATCATGCCTTATACCGGCTTACAAAGATAAATACATGAATATCAAAAAAAATTGTCGATGTTGGATCCAAAAGATGTATGCCTCCAATACCGATAACCTGATTCTAAACCATGTCAGCCTGCATTGCCAATAACCAAAGAACTTTCAACCTATCAGTGTTGGTGTAGTGTCTGTGAAGTGTCTGTCGGTATACAATTAACCCAAAATATGAAGCTGGAATAAATTTCCATGTTGCCATAAATGATAACATAGTGAAACCAACCAATTGAGTGTCAATTGCCAACACATATATGAATGGGGCATGGAGATACTAAATCCTCTAGTCATGAAGAAAAGAGGGGAGGATAAATAATAAGTTTTATAGAAAAATGAGTGAAAACACTAGAAATTGGGACTTGGTATGTCAACATGTTGAGGGTACATAAGAAGAATCTATGAGAGGAATTCCTAAAATCCCAAGATTGAGACTCAAGGATTGGGGATAGATAATACCATTTCTCTCAATGGAATCTAGTAAGAAAAATTATGAGATCCAATACATAGTAAATATTGGGACTTTAGGAAGTTCAAATCACAAGTATCAAGGGAAAAAAAATTCTAATAAACTAGAAGGGACATGGAAGAAAAAAGATATCAATGATCAAATATCAAGACCACTTATGCAGTAAATAATTAGTCAAATTTCTAGAGGTTGAAAATTGATTGCATCAAAGAGAATTAGGTTTTAGAGATTGGACTTACCTCGTGATATAATACCTAAAGGGATGGAAGAAAGGGATGATATAAATTAGGCACCCAAAATATTGGTGGGGAAGGAAATGTGGGGCCTAGGGGTTCATGAGACTTCATGCAAAGGAATGTAGGTAACGAAATTTACGAAAAAACTAAGGAGTGTGAGTAATCAAGGATTAGAGGAAAAGTATGCCAAGAGATAAAAGTATAAAAACCTACCCAAGGTTATAAATTGACACAAACACACTCACACTAATTTTTTTTTGAAGATTTAACAATTTGGTCACATTACCAAGACATGAGGGGATATAAAGAATGAATCTAAGATTTTTTTTACCAAGAATCCTATTGAATGATATCTTTAATAAGATATAATGATGGGCACCCAATGTAACCATGATAACAAAAATAACATAAGATAAAAGGGGTTCCCTAATTTCACCATATTTTAGGGATGGTGATGTGGGGAATATAAGGGTAGTTCACTAAACTTATTGATAAACGTATAAGGCACTGAGAGGGGGGGTGAATCGGTGCAAACAAAAACTACAACACAATTCTGATAGCCTCTTTAAATAACTTAGAGCTTAATAAACATAAAAGAAATATCACCACATAAGTTAAAACCCAATATAGAAAGCTCAACATAACACAAAGATTTATACGTGGAAACCCAAAAGGGAAAAACCACGGTGGGAGTTAGTACCCACAAGATTCACTATCTGTAGAATAGAAATCTTTGACCGGTTAAGGTCATACAAATATTCTCGGTTAGGAGCAAACCCTGTTAAGAGTCACCCAATTAAGGGATTTACCTCAGCCCTGTTAAAAGCTTTGCCCTATTAGGAGAAACCTCACAAGAGGATTTAGACTCAAGTTAATGAGCTACCCTGTTAGGGGATTTACAGTTTCAAGCCTGTTAGGACCTACCCGGCTAAGCGATTTGACTACTGCAACTATTAGGAAAACAACAGTAAAGTGATCTGCATGTAGCACCTTTGTGCTTGATAAAATATTCTTCAGTTTCCTTCAACAACACATCAATACAGAGCTTCTCAGATTACCGCAAAATCAAAACCTCAATATTCCCCTTCGATCTCATACCTCATCTCATAACTCATCACACTTTTTATAGACATCAACTTAGGCGACTAACAACCTTGGAACAATTTCCTAGGTTCAATGAATCTAGTCAATCTTGCACTTCACATTTTACTTATGTCATCCACCGACATAACAACTTAAAAATAAAACATAATCATTACCGGTTTACTGATTTAAGTGACTCTGCTTCTATCGGTCAATTGTTCTTCATGATTGACTGCTCTGTAGATCATAACTCGCTCATTCTATTGAATCTGCCGCTGCGGTGTGAAACATAGCTACAAGTACCTATCTCCAACATTCCTGCAAAACCACATCACCTAACTCTTCATTGGTCGCTCATACTGGCTGCTTGAATACAACTATGTTCTTGTTTACCAATTGAAGTCCTATCTACCGATTCACTGGTAAACTGTCTCCTCTACCAGTTATGCTTTACTAGTTGGCCTAAAAGACTTAGATGACTATCAAAACATAGTTGCCATCAATGACAACATAAAACAAGTCACCAATCAACCTATCACATCAAAACATCATCATCAAGCCAACACATAATAACTTATTAGATTCAATTCTATATCTTCCTCTCATAATAGTTATTATTTAGTTCCTTTAGCTTTCTATTGTCACTATCCCATCCTCTATTGGGCATATATCCACCATTTGTTGATTACATCCAATTCAATATCCTTTTCTTTTTGGAATTAAATTTTACACCCTTATTCTACCCTCTCTAATTTATTTATAGTGTTCTCAAACTTATATAAGTGTTATTAAACATTGTGTCAACGTCGTTTCATCTAGAATCTTGGGTTCATTAAATTTGTCTTATTTCCTCCACTTGGTAAATTCCAATTAAGAAACTTGACTATTTAAAATTGTTCATTTGATTTCATATTTTGAACTACATCCTTGAATTTTACTCTCAAATCAATCAACACCTCATCTTTAAAACCAACCATCATCACTACCTAATCCAAGGATTTCACATAATCCTTCATATTCACTATTATTGTTAGAAAAATATTATTTTTTCTCATACCTTCTCTAAGGAATATCTATTTCCATAGCTACAATCATTTGCATCATCGTAATATCCTATATTCCCTCAACACTACTACACAGACAAATATCAACTATCTTCACCTTAATGCGACCTATATCAAGCCACAATGCTTCATGTCCTCTTCCACTAAGGCTACTCCAATTATCAATTTGATTGCAAGGTAACCATTTATTCCTCAAGTGTGTCATGACTAGCTATACTTCTATTTAATATTTTTCTCTATCAAACTACAATATAGTAGCTTTGTACTTGGCACTTCTCACCATTAAATACTTTTGAGTGAAGTCTTCACATTCTACAACAATACACTCACCCTATAAAATCCTCAATAGAATATCAACATCCTTAGAAATTGTTTGAGACAACAACTACATGTTGGAATCAAGGAACACTGAGAGGGGGGTGAATCAATGTTCTGCAATCTTTTACTTTATTTAGTTGTTCATTCAACCACTTAATGCATATGAACAAAATAAAAATGCAAGAACATAAAGCAAATAACCACAACACCATAACACCAAATTTTTTGTACATGGAAACTGGGTTAAGGGAAAAACCATAGTGGGGATGAACCCACAATATAAATATTACAATGGGGAATGCACATGCATTCAGGCACCCTACCTAGAGCTCACTGCTCAAACAAAGAAGGCTCATTGCCTAAAAATATATTGGAATATATTATTGAAGTATATGAACTAAAAAGTAGCATCTACAAATGATTGATAATAGCTCCAGTTAAGCTCAATAATCACACTTTTCATACTTATCTCATTCTGCTTTGTTCCACGATTTTGTCATAAATCCGGAGCATAGATCTCTGCCCTATGCATGTGAAATTGCACACAATCAATTGCTAATATTTTTTCCATACTCAAAATGGTCAATTAAATAGATCTTATATATCCGCAACATGAAATCATATCCATCACTAGTTGACTCATCAAGACTTAACACATTTTCTAAACGAGTACACCCTGTCGGAAAAATCTGATCTCAAATACTAATGGAGACCAAAAATAATTGCCCACACACTTCCTAAATGTCAGCTAAAAATCCTCAATCAAAACAAGAACCACCAAAACTTCTCCATCAAATCCACACAACAATCAACTACGCAAGTCGGCCATACTTCACTGTACAACCCAAAAACCGGTACACCGGATCTTCTAACTTGAACAACAATTATCATTGAATACCAACATTATATAAATAAGATGTTCTAGATATCCAAATACCTTCCCTTAGATCTACAACAATTAACCTAAAAAGTAATTCGGACCAAAATATTGAACTCTGCTAGATGCTCTGTTCAAGCTTGTCAGACTTAACCAAATCTTCACTCAGTCTTCCAATATAAGAAAATCATGTACTGTGGATGGGATCACTGACTTGGGTTTCCATCAATGAAAATATTGGATGACCTATGCAATGTCTCTTGCCAACAATCTTCCCCTTTGGCATAGATGGCAAGACTTAGTGAAAAATGACCATGTCGGAATCATTACCAACATATGAGCATTGCAAAACTCAAAAATTCAAAAACTCCAAAACTCCAGAACTCCCCCTATGATGAACATAACATTTTTCAGTTCTCTTCACTCCCCCTTTGACATCAATGGCAAAGGTAGGGATCTGCAAGCCAAAAATTTACACAAAACTCTATATATAGTAGCATATGTACACACAGACCTTACTAACTTACATAAGCTTGAAGATATTTGTAAAAATGTTTTTCAATGAGCTCAAATGGCTGTCCCAACCTTCCTTGAGACACTCTAAGACTAAGATGAGACCACTGAAAAGGAATTCTCGCATCTCTACTAACTAAAGATTTGAAGGTTTATTTGTGGCTACAACATCCTCATCTTCCTTCAAAGCACTGAGTATTGTGTCCATCTTGGGAGAAATTAGACTCCGAAGTTCACTAACTTTGCCAACAACCTTATCCCTATCATGGCTCAAGTTCTTAATTTTGTGTAGCAATGATATGACATGAGCTTCCTGACTAGCCACAAAGAGAGATAATGGATCAAAAGACTGAGAAATCCCTACCAATTGCTTCTCACTTTTCTTTATTTTCTTCTCAATGTCTTCAACAAATTTGGAATATGACAAACAAGACTTGTAGACATCTTGAATTCCTTTTACACAAGTGTCTAACAAAATTCTATCATGAGCAATCATTTTCTTTTATTCACCAAATATCTTGTCATTGAATTCATTTTAGACCTTTACTTCAGCTAACTTCTCTAAAGATTCAAAATGAGTACTTACAGAGTTAATGAGGCTCTTCAATTGTCTAGAGGGAGAATCTGATGTGTCCTTCACAAATGTAGGCATTATATTTTCTACGACACTAGAAGCAAGATTCAACAGTTCACTATCCTCAATGTGAGACTTCAATATATCCTCTCTTTAAATTCTAGCTTCAATTTCTGAATGGGAGAGAGAGTATCCAGTTTGATTGGTCCTTGGGACAGTGTTGGATCATCGAAGATCAGTTTATCTTTTTCAAGAAAGTCCTTTACATCCTTAGTAGTATCTCTTGCCTCAGAGACAACACCAATTATTTCAACCTTTCTATCCTCTATGTTATTTTCTATCTTGACCTCTTTTGGACCTTCATTATCAATCGGATCTTGAGTCTCCACAGATGGCATGGTGTCCATTGGCTGATCTGGAGGATTCTAAGTATCCTCACTCGACTCTCCTTTTCCTGTCACTTTTCCACCCTTATTCATCACATCTTACTTATCTTTATCTACACCTTCCTCTTCCAGAAAAGAGGATACACTTACTTCAACTTCATCAACTTTTGATTGTACTTTTTGCACTTTCAGAACAGATGAGACAACATCATATTGATTCTTTTCCAAAATTGGCTTCAAAATCTTCTCAGTATCTTTAATTACTTCATCTATTTTCCCAATCATGAGCTTATTGATTATGGTTTTGCTTCTAAAATGATTTTGGGATTCTTTAAGTATTCTATTTACTTCCTCTATTGCTATTATTGGGAATAGATTGACTATTACATATTATTTAAACCTATCATCTTCTACCTTGGCACTACCTCTTCTCATTTCCAAGAGGTTATACAAGCTTTTAGGGATCTCAAACATAACTTCTACAAGTATCCTATTGAAAATGGTCAAATATTTTACTATGGCTTCTTCTAGAGTCATTTTACTAGCATCATCAAATTTGTCATAAAATTCAAAAAGTGGTTTTAAGTTACCTTGCATTGTTATGGCCTCTTCAACCTCTTTAACTAACATGTCAGGCTTGTCTACATCCAACTTCACTTTCTTGTTGGCTTTCTCTTCACCAGAGGGCTTGACCTTATAAAATTTTGATGCTTTAGTTCCCTTGGTCTTTATTTCCTTTACTTCCTCATTAGACTCAATTTTCCTCATCATCCTTAACAGTTACATACACCTTAGAGGTTTTATCCTTCTTTCTCTTTTCACCTTTTCCGGATAGCTTGGCTTGTGATTTAACTGTCTTGGCAGAACCGGAGGAGGGTGTACTGTTTATAGGTTTTCTTGGCATGGGAGAAAAGGCTTCCAGACCAGTAGATTCAACTTCCATTGGCTTCTCATCTTGTTGAGTTCTTTTTCTAGCCTCCTAGACCACTTTCTTTGTAATCCCAACACTCTTCGCATACTCCTCTATGTGTTTCCTCACCTTCTTCACAATTTTTCTCTTCTTAAATTGAGAATATAGTTGCAAGTCATTCTCTGTAAATGTGCCAAATATTTCTTCAAAGGGGTCTGTAGGCTTGCTCAAGAGATGTTGAGCATACAGTTCAAGAATTTGTTCATCAACTTCATACCCCATGGGCATTATCCACTATCCTTGGCTCCACTGCTTCCATTAGAAATTGATCAGTGTGAACCATGAAGTATATTGTGTCTGTATACTTCTCAACTATTGACTTAGAGATTATCTCCCTATCCTACATTGCACTTTGAAAGTTCTTGAAGTATTCCCAAAGAGTAGCTTTTCGGGCCTTCTTGTCACCAATGTTGTATAACAGCTCTCTGATCTTAACAACTGCCAGTCTATCATATGCCCATTTGACTTGACCTATTCTTGGAACCTCATTCATGAAATAGAAGAATATGCATAGGATCAAAGTACCATATTTGAATGTATTCTTCTTATCCTTCTTAATCTTTGTCAGATTCTTCATCAGCTCACTCCGAAGGAACTCACATAGACCATATTTCTTGTTTTCCTTGACCATCTCATATGATGCATAAATTGCAGTACCAGATACTGAATTTTCCCTATTGGAGTGGTAGATTTTGTAACCAATCGCCATGGAAGAAAATATCACATCATGCTCCAATATGTCATTGATTGTAATTTCCCTCTTGTCAAATTTTGAACCAGTTGTATATGTGAATATCTAGTTCTTCACGGACTTCAATGTGGGGAGATCAACGAATGAGCATAGACCAATTATGGTCCTAATGGCATTCTTGGTGATCTTAAATAGCTTGTTCAATCACATAAATTCATCATGCATTCGGTTAAGCACATACCGGACCCACTCATTTTCATCAAACATCAATTTTTTGACAAACTAAGCAAAACTCTTTTCTTCCAACACTTTATATTTCGGCTTTAGCATAAAATTTTCATCTAACATCTGCTTGGTGTAGATATTTTACAGATGCAAACTTACTAATTCCTCAAGATTGGCATGATTATAAACCCTAATATCTTCAACACGCAAAACACCATATGGAATTGATGAAAATGCACCTTGTGGGTCTACTTTAATACATATGAATGGATGTTTCTTTAAATTCAGACGGGCTCTTTCAATGATATCAACAACTAGTGGTGTCACCATTTCAAAAATTTCCAACTTGAAAATTTTGCAGATAAATACCTTTTCACTGGATTAGGGTTTCACACGGGAATCTCCATGATGATTCGATCTCTCAAAAAATATTCTTTCAAAGCGCTTTCCTTCTCTTTTATTCAAATGAAAAGTGACAAACGAAGAGGCAACGTTGCTTTTTATCACTCGCATATCCATCTTTTAGGGTGCAATAAATGTGCTTTTCCCTAAACCTTCCTGATGCTCTGCAAAAAGGTTTTGAAAATCTATTTGATGGAAACACACACAAGAGCACAAGAAACAAAAGATTATCCTAAACAGGCATATCAAGAGAGATATTAAGCATGAAATAGAAAGCATACAAATATAGAATAGGTAAACTATACTCCTTCAAATGCTAATCAAGATGCTCATAGTTGCTCCTCCCTTGTTACTCTCCTCTCCAAGTTCCATATGAGTGTAGCTCTCAGCTTTAAGCACTAGCCATGGATACCATATGGAGATTCAAGATGGTTGAAAATTATAAACAAATGCTATGCAAGTGTAGATAGTGATGCTATGAAAAAACTCTATGCTAATACCAGTATAACAACAATACTCTAATGCTTCCTCCTTTGCTTGAGGAGAAGGGTTCTATTTATAGAAGAAATGGGGAAATGAAGGGTTACGATTGAGCAATCTTAACAAGGGTTGGGATTGAAAGATATTCAATCCATGTGAGACTTTCAACCCAATCTCATGTTGACAAGTGTCACCATGAGGAGTCTTGAGAGGAGAGATAAGGAGCATTAAATGCTTGAGGGGACATGATGGTTACCCTGGGGGGTTGGGTTAGGGTTAGGTTAATGGATATTCCTTTTATCCAAGGGATAAATGAATGTGCAAGGGTTAAATGGTTACCTTAGTCAAAGAAATAAATGATTTGAAGAGACCCATGAGTCAAAAGGATGGTTAAGTTAGAGGAAAGTCTCTAACCAAAGGTAAAAGGTGAGTTAACCATAAATGGTTATGTAAGAGCCTTTAATGGTTTGGAAGACTTTAGAGGTTAACCATTTGCAGACGTAAAGCCTTAAATGGTTATTGAAGACTTTGGAGGTTTTTGAGAAGTGACTTCCTTTTATTTAGGAATGTGACAATGATTAGGATAAGATTAGGCTAATTAGAAGGAGTTAGAAGAATCTAGAAGGGATTTAGGCATGCAAGTGGATTTTGTAGGAGAATGCAAGTGGGAGGAATTTTGGGATTTTCAATTGAAATAAAATCATTTATTTCAATTAAATGGTGTAATTTGTATTTGGATAGATATTTAAATAAATATTAATTTATTTAACCATAAATGTGAATTTTGGATTTAAATAAATCTTAATTTATTTACATGAGAAAAAGGAAGATAAAGCATTAAATGCTTGAAGACTTTGAGGGAAACCATTAAAGGTTTAAGAAGACTCTAGAAGGAAGCCATTAAGTTTGAAGACTTTAAGGGAAACCATTAAAGGCTTAAGAAGACTCTAGAAGGAAGCCATTAAATTTGAAGACTTTAAGGGAAACCATTAAAGGCTTGAGAAGACTCTAGAAGGAAGCCATTAAGTTTGAAGACTTTAAGGGAAACCATTACAGGTTTCAAGTGGGTGAGGATAAATAGGATTTTAAATAAATAATTTATTTAAAATAGTTGTGCAACTTGCATTTGTAGGAAAATGCAAGTGGGTGGAGGATAAAGGTGATTTAAATAAATGTTAATTTATTTAAATGTGAGAGATGGGATTTTGGGGGATTTAAATAAATATTAATTTATTTAAATGTGAGAGACAATTTAATTAAACAAATATGATTTATTTATTTAATTAATGATCTGAATTTGGTTAAGTGAATTAAATCAAATAAATTGAATAATTTATTTAATTAATAGGAGAAGAGGGTTAAGATGAATTAATTAAATATTAATTTAATTAATTATTGATTGATGGTTAAATAATCAAATAAATACTAAATATTCATTTAATTAAGTGGACAAGTTTATGTGACTACATTTGCCCCTCTTTGAGACGGTGCAATTTTATCGCGTCGTTTCAAAGAAAGAAAAATAGGTGTGAAGAAATTTGCCCCAGAAATGTTAATTTAGTGGGTGGTATGCCCCCTCGAGAGATGGGCCGAAATTTTTTGAAAAATCGGGCGATCTCTCGAAAAAGAGAAAGAAGTGGAGGGGAGGTAGAATAAAAGAAATTAGTAATAATGGTGAAAGAATGGAAGAAAATAGGGTGAATATGGAGAAATGGCAAGCCAGTGAGTACCTGTAGGTTATGCAAGAGATACTGTGCAAATGTGGTGTTGTGCTTTTGATTGATACTGTACAATTGATCAAAATTAGTTGGACAATCCGGTGCAATTAGTTTAATTGCCCCAGTCGAGTCAAAGCATGACAGTTGATGTCAGTTGTTCTCTTGGACATGATAAAGTCTGAGTAAGTGAATTAAAGTGACCTTATGGTGACTTAGACAATTGATGTAATTGCCCGATGAAGTCAAGGTATTTGAAGCAAAATACTCGTTGAGACTTAGACAATTGATGTAACTGTCCATTATGATTGTGTTTGATTGGTTGATCAATTGATAATGTGTGTGTGTGATGGATGGTTGTGGTGAATCGTAGCAGCCCCATTGAGACTAGGTCATTATGATAAATGTATGTTGTAGTAATCAATTATCTGTTGAGACCCGAAGATATTTGATCAGAGTATCTGTTGATAGTCTAGGTGTGTGTGAGTTGATGTGCCTGTGTAGACAGAGTAATTGGGTTGATGGGAGATGATGTAGGGTATGTGATGCTGATTACCAAGATGGGGAGGGTGAGAGTGGTGTTCGATGCTAGATAGAAGAAATGGAGGACCTATGACGCATTCCTATGGAAGAAGAGGAAAATAGAGTATCCATTGTCATTACTATGTATGCATGATATGCATCTATTATGAATGTATGGATGGATGGAATGCAACAGAATGCAATATATACAGATGAGATGGAATGACGATCCATAATGCTTTATTTTTCATCATTGAGCTTTAAAATGTTGTAAGAAAAATACAAGCAACTTGACATAATGATTCAAGATGACCTGAGTATTCCTTACATGGATTTTGATATAGCAAGTTAATACAAGCAACTTGATATAATGGATCAAGTTGACCTAAGTATTGCTTGCAGAATAGACAAGGATTATCTCCTTTCATGCATGACTTGGAATGTCCTCCTTGATCTTTTGTTGGTCATATCCTGAGACAAGTTCATATCGTAGTAAGAGATAAGTCATCATCGAGCATGGATGAGGCAGTAGGAACAAAAGATGGAGCATTGTACCTGTAAGCAAACAACATATATAAAGAATAAAGAATATGGATCCTCGATAATGGTTCATGCTCATATGGTCGAGGTATATGTTGTAGTTAGCAAGTCGTAGTGATCTATGATTGTATTTTTGCATAAGATCACGTAACTTAGTGAACTTCCCACGTAGACACCATTAGTACATGCCCCAGAACTTCATCGAAATAATTTGCAGAAGACATACAAACAATGCCACAGGAACCATCTCGGCTACTCTTAATCACTTGCGGATATCCCAGAGTAGCGTAGGAACCTGATATATTTAAATGAATGCATAACCTATAAATCAATCAAGTATTTTGATAGCTTAAGCAGAATTTTCTTGTCAAAGAAAATGTCATCTTGTCTTTGTTTTGGTAAGGAAGGATGCATCCTTCTTAAGATAGTTTGTGTGTTGATGTCGATTGTTTGGTCAATTTGATAAGTGATCATCATTTTGAGTATTTCACAATGTTTGTTTGGTATCAGCTCCTATGAGTATGTACAAGGTGTTGCCATGTTTTTGTTTGATGTTTTCTGATGTTTTTGGATTTTTGTGATTTTGAATGTTTTTGGTATTTTGTGATTGTTTTTGAATGTTTTTGATATTTTGTGAGACAGTTTTGAATGAAGAACCCAACGAATCACAAGTAATGCAGAATCCACTTCCATCAATAGGTTAAGGGCATTGCCCCCAATTTAGACATGACTATGAAAAAGTGGGATGCAAGATGGATGAAGTACTATCTTGGATTGCAGATCAATAAGAAGCCATGGTTTTGGACTGATGGATGTGTGTATGAAATGAATGTGACCGCAAAAATCCTGAATGACAATGGAGCCATAGCCTTTACGAGTGGCGCCTATTTTCTAGGTTTTCACCATCGCACTTACCCAAGGTACCACCGAAGTGGTTGTTCACCATTTGGATACATGATTTTTCTTTACTATTTTGATTTTTTTGTATTTTCTTCAAGACATTTTTCTGACTTTTTTTGGTGTTTTTCTGGTATGTATGGGAGCTTGATGCTTTGTACAAATTTTTAGGTATAAAACCATTTGAGGTACATGTTGTTGATTAGATCTGCTAGCGGTTCTCCTTCTGAAGTAGCCAACTGATATGCCCCGGACCCAAATACAACAGTGATAACATATGGACCCAGCCAGTTTGATTCAAACTTTCCCTGATGTTATTAGTTGGGTTGGTTATGAGGATTTCTCATAGAACAAGATCACCTACCTCAAATGTACGAGGTCTAACTCGGTGATTGTAGCTTCTGCTCATATGCTGCTGATAGGCTTTGAAGTGATTGTATGTAGCTTGTTGTTTCTCATCAAGTAGCTCTAAGTCCTGAAGACGTGAGACCCTATAGGCCTCATCATCTATAATATTATGCAAGGAAGCCCGTAGTGATGGTATCTCAACCTCAATAGGTAAAATAGCTTATGCACCATAGACCAATGAGTAGGGAGTTGCGCCTGTAGGGGTTCGAATGCTAGTTTGATACGCCCATAGTGCTGGATTCAATTGAACATGCCAATCACGACCGGCATCATTGAATGTCTTCTTTAGGATTCTCAATATATTCTTGTTTGATGCTTCAGCCTGACCATTGCCTTGTGGGTAATAGAGAGTGGAAAAGCGGTGTTGGATGTGAAATTTCTCACAGAGTTCATGGACATCGTGATTTTTGAAAGGAAGACCGTTATCTATGATGATGGACATGGGTACACCATACTGCCAGATGATGTAATTGAAGATGAATGAGGCGATCTGCTTGTCGGTGACTTGGGTAAGTGGAACAACTTCGATCAACTTTGTGAAGTATTTGGTGGCAGTAATAATGAATTTGTGGCTGTTGGATGAAGATGGATGGATTTTACCCACAAGGTCAAGTCCCCATTGACAAAAGGGCCATGGTGTTGTGATTGGTTGTAATTCTTGTGCTGGTACATGTATCAGGTCTCCATGAACTTGGCATTTTTTGCACTTTCTGACAAAATAGTAGGAGTCTTTTTCCATTAATGGCCAATAGTATCCAGCTCGTATGATCTTCTTAGCTAGTGACGGGCCACTTGCATGAGTTCCACAAATTCCTTCATGTACCTCTTCCAAGGCCTTTGTTATCTCATCATGTTCCAGACATCAAAGGAGAGTACCATCAAGACTGCGTCAGTATAGGGTTTCAACAATAATGGTATATTGAGCAGTTTGGCAAATGAAGGTTTTACATTGGTTATTCGATTGATTAGGAAGAAGTGTGTGATTGTGGAGGTAGGTGTAAAACTCACCGTACCATGGGGATTCCGAACCAACAAGATGACATATCATCTCAGATTTGGGGATATCATAAGAAGGAATCCAAAGCTGTTCGACCAAGAACTTATAGTGTGTTGAATTTTTTGAAAGATCTAGAAGAGATGCAATAGTAGCCATAGCGCCAGTAGCTCGATTCTGATCTCTTGGTATCTACTCAAAGGTGATAGTTGTAAATGATGCCTTTAGACTATCCACCATTTTCTTGTATGGCATGAGTTTGTCATCCTTGGTTTGATATTCATATGTTACATGTCAGATCACCAGTTGGGAGTCGCCATATATCTGTAACTCTTTCAATTTCCTATGGCTAGTTTGACTCCTGTGATCAAGGCCTTATATTCTGCTATGTTGTTTGTGCATGGAAATGTGAGCCTGTAAGACTTTAGGATGTTGTCACCTTGAGGTGTGATAAACAGAATGCCTACCCTCGAGCCATGCCTAGTGTATAAACCATCAGAGTAGAGTTTCTATGGTTGTGTTGTTGTGATCATGAATATCTCTTCATCTGGAAAATTGGAAATGAGGGGATGATCGCCTATGAGTGGTGCATCGACCAACTAATCTACAATAACTTGTCCTTTGATAGCCTTATGGTCCACATACTCGATATCAAATTCATTGAGAATCATTACCCATTTGGCCAAGCGGCCTGTCAATGATGCTTTGTTGAGTAAGCACTTAAGTGGATCAATCTTTGCAATGAGTTATACTTTGTGTGTTAACAGATAGTGCCTCAGTTTAGTGGCTGCCAAGATTACTGCGAGGCAAGCTTGCTCAATAGGGGTGTAATTGAGTTCATAGCCAACCAGTGTGCAAGAGATGTAGTAAACAGAACACTCTTTCCCTTCTACATTGTGTTGTGCCAATAGTACACCCAATGTTGTACTTGTTGCTGAAATATAGAGCAATAGAGGCTTATTGGGATCTGGTGGGATCAACAATGGCATATTCATGAGATAATCTTTAAGCATCTGGAATGCTTGCTGGCATCTAGCATCCCACTAAAAGTGGATATTTTTGTGTAGCAGGTGTGTAAATGGGTGACAATTATCTTCCAGTTGTGCAATGAATCTTCGGATAGATTGAAGTCGCCCTTGTAATGTCCTTAGCTAACTGATGTTATTTGAAGGTGGCATGTCCATGATTGCTTTGACCTTTGCTGGATCGACCTCAATGTCGTTGCTTGAGATAATGTATCCTAGAAGTTTCTCTGAGGTTACTCTAAAGACACATTTCTTTTGGTTGAGTCGCACATGATATTGTTCCAGTCTGTCAAAGATCTTCTCTAATATTTCTAGATGACCTTCTCTTGTGAGTGATTTTGCCAGTAAGTCATCAACATAATCTTCCATTATGGTATGCATCATCTCATGGAAGATAGTGGTCATTGCTCATTGATAGGTCGCTCCTGCATTCTTTAGACTGAAAGGCATTACATTCCAGCAGTATGTTCCCCATGGACATGTGAAGGCTGTCTTATGTTGATCCTCAGGTGCGATCTTTATCTGATTGTATCCTAAAAAACCATCCATGAGTGAAAGCATGGCATGTCCTACTGTTAGGTCTACTATGATGTCGATATTTGGTAGGGGGAAGTCATCTTTAGGACATGCCTTGTTCAGATCTCTGAAGTCAGTACAAATACGGATGCCCCCATTTGGTTTGCCGATAGGCACAATATTGGAGATCCAATCTACATAATCAATTGGTCGAATAAAACCAACATCTAGGAGTTTCTTAAGTTCTGCTTTGGCTAGTACTGCAATCTGAGGATGCATCTTGCAAAGCTTCTGCTTGACAAGCTTAGATCCCTCTGCTATGGTGAGGTGATGCATGACTAAATCTGGATCAAGACTAGGCATGTCTGCATATGACCATGCAAAGTTAATCTGGCACTTCAAGAAGAAGTCAAAAAACTTAGGTTGTTCCTCTGGAGTCAAAAGAGATGGCAGATGTATGTGGTGAGGAGTTTCAGGAGTCCCCACATTGTATTATTTGGTTTCTTCAATGAGAATTGTTGATCGTTCCTGCTATGTACTAGAGGGGAGAATGTCAAACCTTACATCCTCAGGTGCCTCAGAGAGGTTTTCACCATTGGATACGCTCTTTCTTTTTACTTTTGTGGGATCAAACAGTACCACAGTGTGGTTTTCACTGGAAAATCCATGTTTTATTGTTATATTTTTGTAGCTAAAAGGTTTGGTATCCGCCCCGAAGTATGTTGTGCTATTAAGTTCTATGGAAAATCTAGCTTTGTGATCCCTGCTTGGTATGTTATCCCGTAGTCCCAAAAAGTAAATGATCACCTCATCATTTTGGAAATGGTCAAGACATGGGGGATTAGGGTGGTTCCATTCAATGAGTTCAAGATGGATAATGGGCATTACCTCATCGATTAGGTTAAGTTTGTGAGATGTGTCAGTGAGGGTTAAGACGTTGTGGTGAAGGTCATTGATGGTACTCTCCCTGTCAGAATTAGGCGTAGGATGTGATTTAGGATCTGGGGAAGAAGTTTCCAGTTCAGGAACCCAAGAGGTCTTCATCTGTGCTTCTCTATAAACATGGATGTCTTTGTGGGGTGGAGGTGGTGATGTGTATTTCTTATCTGAAGTGTTAAGCTACACTGAATCAAATTCCCACTCATGTGAGTAGGTTCCTGAGTCACTTTCCAAGAGCCAATTACTATACCATACTGGGATATCTTTTGAGTTAAATACTGCAGGTGTGATTGGTTGATGTACTTTTGTAGATGAAATGATCGGTGTTGTAGGAAGAATTACAGGGATCAATGAATCTTATACAGGAAGTATTGGTAGCGATGAATCTGTTGCTTCTACTGGAACTGCCAGTGTTGTCAATACTGCTAGGAATTCTGATATAGTTGTTGCTGCTAAGGGGACCATTGATGTTATTGCCATTGCTGATAGTGTTGTTGGTTCGATTGATGGGATGATTGGCATTGTAGATGGTTTTGCTAGGATTTTTAGCCTTAATGGGGCAATTTCTATGGTTTTGGGTGATGCTTTTATAATCAAAGGTGGCCTCTTTCTAGTAGGTTGATATAGTGGTTTTTTAGGTTTCCCTTTAAATCTAAGCTTAGGAAGGATCTCCTTTTGAAATCCTAAGCCTGTGTTATCTTTAAGTTTTAATTCCGACTGCAGTGGCTCATGTCACCCTTACTTACAATGCCCCAAAGCACTTTGAGCATCATATCCCATTATTTGCATAATGAGAAGACCTTTGCCATATTGATCTGTGGGAAGCTTAGCTTGTGGAATGTCGGTGGTGATAGGATCTTTATAGATCCATTCTGCTAAGTCTTCATCTCTGGTTTCCTCTTCTTGACTCTTTCCAAGGATGAAAGGTGTCAAAGTACATGCTGGTTGGACCAGTGACGTTTGTAGTACCTATTGAGGTTTTCCATGTGTTTTAGGAGAAGTAGGCATTTGCCCAACACAAAAGAGTTGTCTTAGATTGTATTCTCCAGGACCTTCCTCTGTTATTTTCATCTTGAGCTTCTCTTTCTTGGGTATAGCTATGTTTGAACTAGAAAGAGAGGTTGGACTTACGTATGATGTGGAGGAGATGGCTTCTCTATTGTTGGGAACGGTAATCTCTAGTTGATGACTTATGTTATGACAATATGCAAAGGGGTTTGCATCGCCCAGGATCATGATTTCTACACCATTATGCGGGAACTTGATACACTGATGGTAAGTGGATGGGACGGCTTGCATGGCGTGTATCCAAGGTCTTCCCAACAACAAATTGTATGGTAGAGGAAGGTTCAGAACCTGACATATGATGTGTTTCACCATGGGGCCCACTCAGATTTGTAGTACAATAGCTCCTTTTGATGAACGCTCTGCATCATCATAAGCTTTGATTGTGATCTTCTTGCGGGGATCCACTAATTCAATTGCATATCCCAATGCAGTGACTAATTGTAGTATACAAATATTCAAGCCTGCTCCATTATCGATCAAGACTCGCTTGATCCTATGTTGGTTGATAAACCCTTCAATCTGGAGTGAGGCATTATGAGGTTGCTGGAAGGATGTGTTGTCACTTTCAGAGAAAGTGAGACAAGGTGATGACCTTAGATTTCTGACAATGGCTTGGAACTGATCTGTATTTAGGTTTGCAGGAACTGATGCCTCTTGGAGAGCTTGATCCAAGATTGTTTTATGAGATGGAGATAGGTGCAATAGCTCTAAGATAGATATCAGTGTGGGCATTTTGTCTAACTGTTCCACAAGGTTATACTGCTTTGGGATAGATGGGGTGCCTTGTGGAGCTGCTTTTATGCTAATCTTGTCACGACGTGTAACAACATTGCAAGTGGAGCTGGGATTTTTTATGGTAATAGTTGTAATTTGTTCACTGGCATCATATAGGTGATTCAAAATGTAATTATATGCGGCTTGCGTACAATTGGTGGTATCCGTGTTTCACCCTGAAGTGGAAGGACCCCTTTGATCTTGTGATGGAAGTGGACTTTTAAACATGAGATGATCATTGTTTGTTGTCTTTGGGTCATGTCCTTCTATTTCGATTTCACCTTGGTCAATAAGATCCTGAATAAGATCTTTCAATCTGTGGCAATTTCTTGTCTTATGCCCCTTCCCTTGATGGAAGTCACAATGTTCAGTATCCCTCCACCATGA
The DNA here is from genome assembly GCF_030272615.1 of Cryptomeria japonica. Taxonomy (NCBI): domain Eukaryota; kingdom Viridiplantae; phylum Streptophyta; class Pinopsida; order Cupressales; family Cupressaceae; genus Cryptomeria; species Cryptomeria japonica. The sequence goes on along the minus strand of NC_081409.1, from coordinate 773,920,825 downwards.
AGGTTTGACTTGAGCTTCATAATTTGATGTTTTGGGTAAGGTCACCAAATTTTGAGAAACCAACTGACGTAACACTGTTTCGATGGGTTCCCCTAAGGGAGTGTATGTTTGTTTTGGTTTAAAATTTTGTTGATGTTGTCTGGGTTTCTCTTGAGATGTATTGCATCCTTGACTTGGAGGAGCAACTGTGTTATTCTTGGGTGGGGGGTTCTGTCCTACAAATCATACCACAGGTTGTGCACTTTTGATAGTTCTTGCATCCACAACCCCGTCATTGATGACATTTTTGTTTTTGTTCCAGAAGTTAGGCTTGTCACTATTGAAGTGTGGGTGAGGGCCATCCTTTGGTTCATTATATATTTTGATAAGCCCTTTTTTTATGAGAGCCCGCTCATATTTTAAGCCTTTTGTGATCATGTCATTGAAAGAGTCTGTGTCTTTTACGTCTAGGTGAAATTCCATTTCATCATTTAAGTTAGAAATAAATATTTCCACTAGTTCTTGTTTAGGTAACTGAAGAGAACGTCTACTAGACATTTGACGCCTTCATTGCAGAAAGACTGAAAATAGCTCACCTGGTTTTTGTTTAGTGTTACATAGATCAGTGATTGTGGTATCACATTCAATGTTGTGTGAGTAATGTGCCAGGAATTTCTAGATGAGTTCTTCAAATGTCCTAATGCCACTCGGTAATCAGGAAAACCATGATGTGGTTGTTCCTCCCAAGCTTTGGGGAAAAAGTTGCATTAGGTACGTATCCTCATATGCCACTTCAAGGCAAGCTAAATGGAATTCTCTAACATGATCACAAGGATCTCCTTTTCCTCGGTACTTTTCAAACTTGGGTGTTTCAAACCCTCATGGAAAAGGTGGCATATGAAGATTCCTATCAAAGGGATAGGGACAAATGTCATTAAGTGAAAACTAATTAGTTTTCACACCACTATGAAGTTGTTGGGTGAGATTCTCAACTTGTTGCCGCAACATTTCTATTTTATTTGGAGTAGGAGGTGGGGGATTACCTTGATGAAGGTTGTATCTGATATGTTCTCAACCTCTTTCATCCTCATTACAACTTTGGCGTTTTGATGCTTGTCTTAGTTGTGCAACATCAAAGTCAAAGGGCAGTTTAGCCCCCTCTTGAGCAAGTCTTAAAAAGTGAGCATCGATGTTGCTCTTGAGTATTTCATCAAAAATTCTATTAAAGAGAGGGTTGTGTTGTGCCCTTTCTATTGCCGTCAAAGTAGGAGTGCCTAGATTTTTATCATTTATATTTCCTCCTAGGGCTTCTTGGAACTCATTGATATTTTCTTCCTCTTCCTCTTCAATTTCTTGTTGTCTAGATCTTGATCTGGTATGAGACATTTTGTTTATAAGTTTTTGTTGAAGTTTGATGAAAATGATGATGAGTTGGTGATGAAATGAAAGATTGATGTTTGGTGAAGTGTTTCACATATGAATCTCTAGCACTAAAGGTAGATGGTACCAAAGTTCTTTCTTGAATTGCTTGTTGTGTTTGATTGACAAAGTTTGATGTGATAAGGTTTAGAGAAATATGAGATGTATTACAGACTCAACTACCTAGTAATGAGAGGATTGCACTCATAGACTAGTTTTAACCTGCATAGAAATGTCTCTGAGGATGAGTTTATCCCAGATGTAGAGACACTCTAAAAAGTGATTTTTTTGTGTTTGATTCAAGAAATGTCGAAATACAACTTAGGAAAAGAACCTCTTAATGTTTTGAGAGTTGGAATGGAGTAATGATGTGAACGGGGTAATGGATGAAATGTTAACTTCAATAAAAGCTTTGTGTCACATATGGGACAAATTATTCTTCTTCTCTTTCGGGAGTTGGTGGTTCTTCCCGAGCTACGTTATATGTGATGCAAATATCTAGAAAGAAGTCAGGATTGATCTTGCCTCCTTTGTTTTTGTGATAACTCAAAGCGCGATATTGCATAAAAGCTCGGTGATTTAATGACTCTTGATCAAACTCGTTTGATTTTCCTTGAAGATAGAGACGCATGTGATGTAGAAAAGCTCTATTAGAGACAAAGATTTGTCTATTAAGATAGAAGAATTTCCTCTTTTTGATAAGAGCCTTTGAGCTCAATGGTCTTTTCTTCAAGTTGATGTGTTGATGAAGATTCTTCTTTCTCAAGATGTGAAGAATGGTCATATAGTTTGATACTTTTGTTGTTTGATTTTGATCCTTTGTTGGTTTTTGAAAACTGTTTGTGTTGGATGAATGCTTGTTTTGGAATTGATTTTTTTATTTTTCTTTGACAAGAAAACAAAGCAAGCACACAAACACAAGAATGTCACCTAAAAAAGGCACAAATAAGTGTGGGTCTAGATCAACCCAATCCTTGGACTTTTATGACCATTTAGTTCAAATGTATTTTAGGTGTTTTCCAAAGCCTAAAGTCGGCTCAATTTGCACTGGTCTTGACTCAAAACGAAAACACTTCAAATATTATTTATCCCTAAGGTCAAATGGCCAGTTGCGATAAGTTCAGCCCACATCTTGATATTTCTTCAACTTTGGTACTACATACCTTATGAATCTTGTCGTGGCAGGTAAGGATGTGATATACTAAGTCTTGCACGAGCATAACAAATAGATGATCCCTATGATGGGGGAGTCACCACTTTTATCGAGTTACAAGTAACCTTTCAAAAAGCTATGTTTCTACTCAAGGAAATATGTATGGTGAGTATCTTGGGAGCAAAACCTTCTATGCTCTTGCACTGAATTTATCACAAATATCCTCAATCAATAGAACGGGTGGGCTACTACTTAAAGGTGTTAAGTAATGTTCGATGTTTTTGGACATAAGTTCATTCTGCAGTGACTCACTTAAGAGCCTTGTAACTTGTGGTGGGGCCCATTTGTCCTTTCGACAAGTTACACTGTAGGAATAGCTATACCCAAGGCTATAGTTTTCACTCTCACCTGATTTCTATAGCGGATCGAAGGATTTACCGTGCGAGGTCGTTCCCAAGAGTGATGTGTCTCTTGGCAGGCCTCTCTTAAAAATATAAACTTTGAGTTTTACTAACACTTTTCTCTTGCACCTAGGACCACGAAAGCCAAGGGAGAGGATAGTGTGTGTTAGAAGTAGGACCACTCGACAAACTTTGCACAAGTGTGCCAAACACAAAAGATACTTGTTCTTTTTAACTCATCATTTGCAATGTGATCTAACTATTTGGAGATGTTGCTCCAACAGTCATGGTGTTCTTTTTATCCTTCAATGGAAAAATGTGTTGTAATCTAGGAATTGGAAATCCTGGTCAACTGAATTAAGAGCACATTTTGCTTGAAGTAAATCGATTTGAGAACAACTTTGACAAATTGGGGATTCTTTTTAACTTGCACAAAATGAAGTGTTGATTGTGAATTTTAGTTTAATACAAGAAATAAAATTTGCCTTGTTGATTTTAAGCACCAAAATAATTTGTACCTAACTTTGCAAAAAAATAATTTTGTGTGCTTGTTTTTGTGATTCTTTTTAACTTTGAACAAGTGTGATTCTTTTTTAGAGCTCCAAACGAAAGATGTGGTTCTTTTTATAACTCCAAATGAAAGTGTAGTTGATTTTAACCCAAAAGGAAAATGAATTTATTTATCCTAACTTGAAAGACAAAGTTAGCAATATGAACAAATTTATTTCCTAAGCTAAAATTGTTAAAAAAAAAAATCCTATTGTAGGGGTTAGTTAAAACGTGCACAAAAGATAATTATTTAGAAAAATCCGCATGTTTTGGTGGGCTTCTACAAGCCTAAAAATTTTGGTTTTCGGTTACAAGGAATTTTCTTACAACTCTCTATTACAATAGCTCTACTCTGTGTGAAAACAGAAGCGCTATTTAACACAAAAGAGAAACAGTATAGGCAATAGCGCTAAAGTATCAATTTGTGAAGTCGCTAAACTGAGAACAAAAGTGCAAGAGCATGACCTGTGTGTCAACTAAAACATTCAAAAGTTAGTAGTTTTCAAAATGGTTGCTCTTTGATTCACGTCGGGTTCACCAAATGATTCTCTGCAAAAAGGATTAGAAAATCTATTTGATGGCAGCACACACAAGAGCACAAGAAACAAACGTTAGTGTTAGCAACAAAAGATTATCCTAAATAGGCATGTCAAGAGAGATATTAAGCATGAAATAGAAAGCATACAAATATAGAATAGATAAACTATACTCCTTCAAATGCTAATCAAGATGCTCATAGTTGCTCCTCTGTTGTTCCTCTCCTCTCCAAGTTCCACATGAGTGTAGCTCTCAGCTTTAAGCACTAGCCATGGATGCCATATGGAGATTCAAGATGGTTGAAAATGATAAACAAATGCTATGAAAGTGTAGATAGTGATGCTATGAAAAAGCTCTATGCTAATACCAATATAACAACAATACTCTAATGCTTCCTCCTTTGCTTGAGGAGAAGGGTTCTATGTATAGAAGAAATAGGGAAATGAAGGGTTAAGATTGAGCAATCTTAACAAGGGTTGGGATTGAAAGATATTCAATCCATGTGAGACTTTCAACCCAATCTCATATTGACAAGTGTCACCTTGAGGAGTCTTGAGAGGAGAGATAAGGAGCATTAAATGCTTGAGGGGACATGATGGTTACCCTGGGGGGTTGGGTTAGGGTTAGGTTAATGGATATTCCTTTTATCCAAGGGATAAATGAATGTGCAAGGGTTAAATGGTTACCTTAGTCAAAGAAATAAATGATTTGAAGAGACCCATGAGTCAAAAGGATGGTTAAGTTAGAGGAAAGTCTCTAACCAAAGGTAAAAGGTGAGTTAACCATAAATGGTTATGTAAGAGCCTTTAATGGTTTGGAAGACTTTAGAGGTTAATCATTTGAAGACTTAAAGCCTTAAATGGTTATTGAAGACTTTGGAGGTTTTTGAGAAGTGACTTCCTTTTATTTAGGAATGTGACAATGATTAGGATAAGATTAGGCTAATTAGAAGGAGTTAGAAGAATCTAGAAGGGATTTAGGCATGCAAGTGGATTTTGTAGGAGAATGCAAGTGGGAGGAATTTTGAGATTTTCAATTGAAATAAAATCATTTATTTCAATTAAATGGTGTAATTTGTATTTGGATAGATATTTAAATAAATATTAATTTATTTAAATGTGAATGTGAATTTTGGATTTAAATAAATCTTAATTTATTTACATGAGAAAAAGGAAGATAAAGCATTAAATGCTTGAAGACTTTGAGGGAAACCATTAAAGGTTTAAGAAGACTCTAGAAGGAAGCCATTAAGTTTGAAGACTTTAAGGGAAACCATTAAAGGCTTAAGAAGACTCAAGAAGGAAGCCATTAAGTTTGAAGACTTTAAGGGAAACCATTAAAGGTTTCAAGTGGGTGAGGATAAATAGGATTTTAAATAAATAATTTATTTATTTAAAATAGTTGTGCAACTTGCATTTGTAGGAAAATGCAAGTGGGTGGAGGATAAAGGTGATTTAAATGAATGTTAATTTATTTAAATGTGAGAGATGGGATTTTGGGGGATTTAAATAAATATTAATTTATTTAAATGTGAGAGAAGATTTAATTAAACAAATATGATTTATTTATCTAATTAATGGTCTGAATTTGGTTAAGTAAATTAAATCAAATAAATTGAATAATTTATTTAATTAATAGGAGAAGAGGGTTAAATTGAATTAATTTAATATTAATTTAATTAATTATTGATTGATGGTTAAATAATCAAATAAATACTAAATATTCATTTAATTAAGTGGATAAATTTATGTGACTACACTTCCAAATACCCTACTTTTCAGACTGCTCCACAAAATTCATCTATGGATCTTCAATGTCGTCCAATATCTTTCAGAAACCAATCCCAATCATCTACAATGCCTTAATATAACATGTGTCAACCTGTTAGATTCAAATATCATCTTCTACAAAGGGGTTATAGGATTTTCATGAAAAATCCCCTAGGCCAGAGGCCTTAAATCAATTCTTGAAGGAATTTCTAGCATCAGATTCAGGTGTGGACCCATTTCTTGCATCAATGTCACTCTTCTTCACCCATGACTTCTTCATTTGATTCCTAATTTCATCCATTTTTTCTTTCCCTTTATCATCTATTTGCACATTCTTTTTCTGGTCTATCGGACCATTCCTATTCAAATTCTTGCTTTTGCAAAATCTTGCAATGTGATCGGATTTGTTGCAATTGTAGCACACAACATTTCCTTAACCAAACTTGTGATTCCCTTGATTTACTATTGATCTACACTAATTAGCAATGTGTCCAAACCTACAGCATGCATAACATCTAACATTCCTTCTATTGAAAGAGTTATTCATCATACTTATTGCACTCAATTGATTTATGTCCATATTTATTGCATTTGAAACATTGACCTAAGAAGGATGAACCATTATGATTGATTCTATTTATGCATTGAATAGCTTTATGACCAAATTTAATGCAAACAATTTTGAGCATTAGGTTGTCTTATCGGAGACCCTTGGTTTGTTCTTTTGATTTGTTGGCTTAGGATTGCTTTGACCAGATCCAAAGCTTTCAACCTTTCTCAAATCCAAGACTTCTCTTGTCATATGCATCCTTCTGGAATTCAAGCATTGCCTCAAGCTTAGATAAGCTAATCTTGAACTTCTCTTTGTACTCATTTGCAATCATAAGTTCATCCCTAAGAATGACAATCTGCCTTTCAAACTCTTCCTCATGATGTTTCAATTTTTGGAGGTCAAGCTTCAGTTGGCCAATCTCACAATCAAGTCTACAACATTCTTCAAATTTATCTTTCAATAACTGAGTAAGATTCTCTTCACTCTTATTCCTTCTTTCAATCTCCTTGGTCAACCCTATCACAATAGATTCTGTCTCATTTTTTAGGGCTGCATTTTCTCTTGCAAGCTTCTCACACTCTTCTATCTTATCTTTCAAGGCTTCACTCAGGTGACCATCTTCCATTCTCTTGGATTCTTTCTCTTTCATCTTTTCACAAAGTTCCTTTCTCTTTTCCCTGGACTTGTTCATTGTTAATCTTTCAATGATTGAATGAATTTTTCAACATCCTTAAGACTTCCTTGCAATTCTCGAACTTCAACTTTCGACTAATCAAGATCATCTAGTGCAACTAGGATGTAATGTTGAAGACCACCAAAATCCATTGAATCCCCTTCCCATATTTTCCTCACGTTGTTAAACTTCCTCTAAGGAACCAAGCTCTGATACCAATTATTATAATCAAGGAGCACTGAGAGGGGGGGTGAATCAGTGTTCTACAATATTTTACTTTATATAACTATTTATTCAACCACTTAATGTATATGAATAAAAGAAAAATCCAAGAACATAAAGAAAATAATCACAACACCATAACACCAATATTTTTGTACGTGGAAACCTGGTTAAGGGAAAAAACACGGTGAGGATGAACCCACAATATAAATATACTCTATATAAGTATAGAAATATTACAATGGGGAATGCACATGCATTCAGGCACACTACCTAGAGCTCACTGCTCAAACAAAGAAGGCTCACAACCTAAAGATCTATTACAATAGATTACTGAAGTATATGAACTAAAAAGTAGCATCTACAAATGCCAGATAATATTTTTGATTAAGCTCAATAATAACAATTTTCATGCTTATCTCATTCTACTCTGTTCCGCTCTTCTGTCACAAATCTGGAGCATAGATCTCTACCCTACACACGTTAAACTATGCACAATCAATCACTAACACTTTTTCCATACTCAAAATGATCAATTAAATTGATCTTATATATCCACAATATGAAATCATATCCATCACTAATCAGCTCATCAAGACAACACATTTTCCAAACGAATACACCCTGTCGGAAAAATACGATCTCAAATACTAATGCAGACCAAAAATAATTGTCCACATGCTTCCCAAATGTCATCTAAACATCCTTGATCATAAAACTAATCACCAAAATTGCTCCATCAAATCCACACAATGATCAACTACACAAGTCGGCCATAATTCATTGTTCAACCCAAAAACTGGTACACCGGATCTTCTAACTTGCGCAATAATTATCACCAGATACCAACAGTGTGGAAATAAGATGTTGCAAACATCCAAATACCTTCCCTTAGATCCATAACACTAAATATTAACTAAAAAATTAATTTGGACCAAAATACTGAACTCTGTCAGACGCTATGTTCAAGCTTGTTGGGCTTAACCAAATATTCACTCAGACTTCTGGTATAAGAAAATCATGTACTGCAGATGGGATCATTGACTTTGGTTGCCATCAATGACAACACTAGATGACATGTGCAGTGTCTCTTGCCAACACTATATTGTTGTTTTATCTCTAAATCCTTCTCTACAAATTCAATTTGTGTTTTACTAGAAACCTACCATGTAGATCCATCTCTCACATGCGTGCCAAAAACGACATGGGAACTCAGTATCTCCACCTAAAATACCACTCTATGGGAACTCATGAAACATGTCTTCTTTAGTTGTTGAGGCATCTGCTATCCCCCTTAACTACTTTTGGTGTGGCTTCCTCTAGCCTTAAGGCTTTTGCTCTTGTTTCTCATGTTCTACAGCAACAGTCTACTCCTAGTGAGTCTGCTCTAGGTGTTGCTCTACAAGAATAGTCTGCTCTAGATGTAGACAAAAACTCTGAGGGGATTTACCCACTTGAAATGATGTTTATGATAGGACTATTAATTTTATGTCCTCCTTAGGTTGGTTTATCCATGATAAACCAGCCAAGTGTAAAAAAAATGAAAAATTTGGCTAAGTGTCTAAGCCCCGGTTACCTTTGGTCGGCTCTTCTTTTATTTTGTTGTTGACCTTCTAAGATAGTTTTATCTTTAAAGGGGATCTCTTTTGTTTGTTTTATGTCCATGTTGTAGTTTCCCTAGAATGCTTTTATTGATTGGCTAGGTTTGTCCCTAAGGCCTTACTTTATTTTCTTAAGCTTGGATCACATGGCCCCTTGACCCTTTTTTATGGTTTGATTTTCCTACATGGTCAGTGATCTGCTTCATAAGTTTACCCTACTTCCCTGTAGTATTCCTTAGTGATTCCAATGTTGCGATGCAGGTGCACGAGGTTAAGTTTTAAGACATAAAGGGTGGTTCCCCGCACCCCACATCGTTTATGAATGTTTTCTATGTTACTATGTGGGTATGCGGGGAGGAAAGGGGAGAAGATACCGAAGATAACACTAACCTTGCATTCTCATGGTATAATGATATAACATCATGAACAGTTCACAGGTATGCAGGAGTAACATAAAGGAGATATAGTACCAGACATTGACCCCGTATTCCCACATGAGTCACATAAAAGAGATAGAGAAATTTGTGGACATACGAAGGTGGTAAAGGTTGACACAGGGTGGTCCTCACTAAATGATTTAGCACATGTGTGGACTAAGAAGGAGCTCCAAATTAGATTATAGGGAAGATTTGAAGGGTTAAATGAGTAGTCTACTATCATATGGTGTCATGTTGCATAATGGATTGTTAATGAAGACAAGTTGAGATTTTTGACTCTGCCAAATAAAGACGAAGATTGACAGAAAAGATGTAAAGTAAGAAACATGCAAAAGGCATCGAAAAAGTAATAGGTTGGGAATACAAATATTATAGCCTGAAAAAAAGAAGATGAATCACCTTTTTGAAGATCATCACCAGTTAGGATAATTAGAAGACCTAATGTGTGATAAGCTTGAGAGAGAATTGCAGTTACATTGAAAGTTGCATGAGTACGAATGTTGGCTTATTCTTTAAGAATGAAATGAATTGGTGGTTAGACAATCATAGCAGATAGGTCTTGATCTTTTAAAAAGACAAAATCATAAAGGATGCCTTATATGTATGATACAATCATCTTGGCTATATTTAGAGATTTTGAATTTAGAGCTTCAAGTTTTTTCTAAGTCAGTGACTATTACATTGGTCAAGAAGTATTATATAAATTTTTCCTTTTGTGCTTGTTTGAGAATACTTTCAAAAATAGATTGTGTGTTAGCAATGTGCAAGTTACATGACATCAGTGGAGAATACTTCAATAAACTGCCTTGTAGCTAAAGGGATATTGAAAGGCAGTTACAGTTGCAAAAGGACTTTCAAAAGATACCTATCATGATCCCTTCATCATCTGATGACTAAGAGGCAAGGGGAGTGGGGGGGAAAACAATGAGGATAGGGAAGAGTCGGCTCTAGCAAAGAGCCTATTTAACTAAAATTGATAGCTAAAGATAGACCCGTTGTTATGCTTACAATATTTCTCTATGATTTTCTCTTCTAGTTTCATGACTTTCTCTTCTAGTTCGACTAGATTTTCTTCTAGTTCTTCTAGTGAGAACCTTGCACCCCATGTATCATCAACAATGTGATGGTGGCGCAGCTCAAGCAGTTGGAGTTTAACAATATTTTATTCTTCATCGGGATAGCTTCTAATGCACATAGTTTAATATTTTGTCCTTTTGTGGTTTTGTAGAGGGAATATTACTTTTCATGCATAAACAAATATATGTCGAATGAGGAGAGGCTAGTTGTAAAAAACCTAAAGCTTGTTGCATTCCTTACTCATATAAAAGGAATCCCAAGGCTATAAGAAGAGGATTCTGGACCGCACAGAATTTTGGAGGATAAAATAGCAGCAATTTCTAGGGTAGGGAAGAGATCTTCAAATAGCAAAAATGTACATATATCTTCAGTAATGTTAGTTAGTTTATGGATTTTATGAGAATTTTGCAAAAATGATCTCTAAATTATACTTTTCATCTTATATGAATAATAATACCAAGGGTTTTGTTATTTATCTTTGCAAAGTCTTGTGAATGTGTAATTATGTTAGTGGGTTCTCTTCAAGGAAGAGATTAAATTCATGCATGCATATTACAATAAGTTTAGGAGTATATTGGGGATCGATAAGGTTTTTTTTTGTAATAATAGAAAGGTTTGTGTTAATGTCAGGCATTTATGCTATAAAATATCACTAACTAGAATAAGTTATTGTTTGGTGTATGCATTTGGTTGTGGGTTTGACTCTGTACCCAATTTTAGGCACTGATCTATAAAATTCTTAAAAGACCCAACTCAAAAAAATGATGTAGAGAAGGCCACCGACCTCACAAAACAAGCTAAATCAAACACCTACAAGGGTACATGTGACTCTTTAATGAAGATCTTTCTCTAAATGAGAACCTATCTCCCTCACTAGGGTCTCTTAGATATAGACCGATTTGGCTCAAACTTGGTGTAGACTCCCAGATAGACTCAATTATTCAAGGGAAGACTTGTGAGACATCTTAGGGCATAAAAAAAAATCTTCCATGCATTGATTAGGGTCTCTAAAAATTATTTAGTGTTGGAATCAAGGAACACTGAGAGGGGGGGGGGGAATCAGTGTTCTACCCGTTATCTTATTTTCAGATATAACTTTAAACCACCAGAAGCAAATACAAGAAACTGCAATGAAGAAACTCAAAACAACTAACTACAAAATCATAACACAGATTTTTACATGGAAACCCAAATGGGAAAAACCACGGTGGGATTTGAACCCATGATATTATTCCATTGTGGCCAGTAGCAAAACAATATTACATGAGGGGGAATGCACAAGCATTCAGGAACACTGCCTAGAGCTCACTGCTCAATTACAATAAGGGCTACAACCCCGAAAGGCTCACTGCCTTACTAATCAATTATAGTAATGAAATATAGTGAAATAAATCCAAAATAACATCTAACAATTTCTGGATGAGTTTTGGTTAAGTGCCATTCTATGTTTCCTGTCTCAGTTAGCTACTGGATCAAGAATGCACAAGTGAAACTCTGGTACAAAGGATTCTCGATCACCACTCGCTCACATATTAACCATACCACACACCAAAAAGATCTTTTGTACCAGTCTTATATATCCACAATCACAAAATAGATCATTCACCAAGTCGGCCTGCTATTGTAACATGTAGTCATATGTTGGCTTGACTAGATCATCAAATAATGATGTCTCTATGTCAGCCCAATCATCCTACACACGATTCATATCACCACAATCACCAGAAAGCTTTTGGACCTAAACTGCTCTGCTCAACCTAAAATACTAGTTAACTAGCTACCTATAATACCCTAAAAATGGTCATCTAAACCATGAGCCCCTAATCTCGACAACATCACCAAGGTCCTAACCAAAGGCAATTAAATAAATCTTGAGCACACAATTAATTATTTAATCATCAAATGTCACATGGCAAAATCAATCACTCAATATTAATTAAATATTTATTTAATTAATTAAATCACTCCAAGTAAATCATTTTAAACAATTATCTTATTTATTTTAATTGAATATCCTTGCATATTTAATTAAATAAATCAATTTGCCATTAAATCATCAAAAAGAGGAATTAATTCAATTAAATAAATCAATTGAGCACAAATCTTCAAAAATGAAAATAAATTTAAAAAAAAGGAATTAATTGACCAAGAAAGAATTAAAATTTGAGAAAAGAAATCAATTGGAGATAATCTTGAAAAAATCAAATTAAAAATTGATGAATAATCTCAAAGAAAGCAATTAAAACAATTAAATATTAAAATTGAATGAAATAGAGAATAAATCAATTTTTTCTTGATTTTATCTTAATTTTAGTTCAATTTCCTTTAAAACTAAGAAAAGAATCCAATCACATCAATTCACCTGGATTGTACTTCCTCTTGGAAAATCTTGACCGCTCATCATCATTTGATCTCAGCCTTTGGTTTCTTTCTAAATTTTCTATAAATCCAGGCTCATCTCTCATTCAAAAAATCATGGAGAATATATTGTTACCATGCTATTTTTTCTCTAGGTTCAATATTATTGTGCATTTAGATATTCACATATTAGTTATTGCATACATATTTAGATCATTTATCTCATTTATTGTTTAAATCTTGTTAGATTAATCTTGCATCCATCTAGCATTAATATCATGCTCATATAGATTAAAATCCTTCATCTTGGTGTTGTCTAGTCACTGGATTGCTTATACAAATATGAGAGCAATCTTATACTCGCATCTTTTAGAAGGCAATGGGTCGATTTGTTATGGTTTTCATATTCATGTTTATATCTGTCTAACCATGCATGTAATGACTTGATTGAAGTGTTGTGCTTACAGATACAGATCCACTTTTCACACACACATTTCTGGCACCCACCGTGGGGCTGAAAACATCTTTTTTTGGCCTCAAAATCATTTGTGTTTATCTGCAAGTTTCATCTGTATAGCCTCTGCAAAATATCCTACAAGCAGTTTCACTGCATCGTACGACATTATATTGACGTCTGCAATTTCTCGTATGAAACAAGATCATATCCTTTACATTGTCGTACGAATCATAATATCCACTCGTACGACATACTGATTCTTTTATACTCTGTCATTCTATGATGATTTCTAACTCGTACGACACACTGCTTATGCTATGTTTTGTCATTCTGTATTGATTTCTAACTCGTACGATAAAAGCATTATGTTGTTCTGTTTTATGAAGATTGTTGTACGATTTTGTGTTCTGATAGATTAAAAACAGATTACCTTTCAGGATTTTTTTTCTTAAATTTTGATTATGCTAACACTAACCCTGAATTATCTTCTGTCTGCCTGAGATTTTTATAGCCTGACCAATTTCTTGCACGATGCTTGTCAAAGAATTTATCAATCAAACATACGCATGTCAAAGAATGAAAACAACATGACTACTGATACGTTGTTTTTGCAGGTTGCCTAAAGAGAATCAACCAAATATCGTGTATTCTTTAAATTCATATTTTAGGCACTTAAATTCCTATCTGGTTAATGAACAAAACTGTCTTTCGTGTTTTCAAAAAAATCTAAGAGGTAGGAGAGTATGCTCTTGTCTTTTACAGACAATCAGAAATCTAGACCCTTGAAGCTTTTTCTAAGTTTTGAGATTTGTGTACCTTTAGTGGGCCTGTCACAGTGGGAAAAAGTAATCACCCTATGAGAATGACCCAAGTGAGTACAGTTGGACTTGAGCATTCCAACTCACTATAATAAATAGGTCTCTGGTGATTAAAGTCTCAGAGGATGGGATTATTTGATTTTTCTCTTTGAGATCTCTCATATCGAGCATTTTGTAGGGCCTCACGGTCTCAATCACGTTTTCGTGACTACAGCTTGTTTCGATACCTTGTCGAGCTATAGGCCTCAATCATGCTTGCATGACTTCAAGGGGTAATTTCAAACGGAATTCCTTACTAAGAACTATAAGATAGAAGCTACCTGATTCACCTCCAAAAGGTTGATAATCGTTGTCCAAGAGAGATAGTAACTCTCCCAAGACACTTGTCATATCGTGCCCCCATTAGCGTTTGGAGTCGGCTAATACAGCATTGAGAATCCATTGCATGAGACTCAGCGGTCGTATTCTAATTAGCTATTGGGTGTGTACCTAAGTCAGCAAGCAAAGTTTTTCTTCTCTAAGCCAACTTCCATAGGGTTAGCGTGTTGTGATTGAATTATTATATATCTTGCATGTTTTATGTGTTTTCATCCCTCAAATTAAAACTGGAATATTGAAACTGAAGAAAACAAGATCAAACAAACTCGGTGATAAACTCTATCTGTGTCACAAACTAGTCTATCCTTGTCAAAAATTAGTCTATCTCAGAATTGGTCATACTCAGTTGTCATACTCAGCCATTTGAAAACTCAGAATTTTTAGTCTCTGCTCTGTGAAGAGTCGTACGAGTCTGGTAAATTGTCATCCTACACCATATCCTGTGTCATACGAGTCTAGTAAATTGTCGTCTTAAGGTCAATCCTCTATCATACGAAACCCAGCAGTCTGTTGTTTCAAGCCAAATCTTGTGTCGTACGAGACAGAACTGAACATAATCATTTGTCATTTGAGACCTACCCATTTGTTGTATGATACTAGGCAGCAACTCGTACAAAACAGAACTGTTGTCATCCTAAAACTGTTATACTATCATACGGTCTCAGATATACAATCGTACGAGTCTCTGATTTTGCCAGTCTAGAACAGTCAAACCTGTCCAAAACAGTCTACAGTGAGCCTAAAACTGGTTATCATCCTCATAAGCATAAACAACCTTGATAGTGTACCTCTGTCGTTGTGTTACACGATTTTGTCGATCATTTCTCAGCTAGTTCAAACAAACATCTTATCAAACCTAAAGTTAACTTGGATAACGTCTTACATAGGATAGATCATTCCTGAAACCAGACCAGATCTTAAGTTACTTCTCTCAATCACTACGTTAAACAAACTACTAGCTACAATTTGATCTTGACTTCTGCAAAACATTTGGCTCTCGGTCTTGTCGGTTACAAATGCCTGTTCAAACCAGAAATTCTCACAGCAAAAGAGACAAAGAAAAAGAAATGCCTTTTTTTTCAAAACACAATCCATTCTTCAAAGAAAACCCCTTTTACAATAAGCCCTCCTCGACACGGATACCAGTTTACGATTTACCAATCTTTGGTCAACCGTTATCTCCCACCATGTCTGGAGAAAGGCAAGAAAGAGAAGCTAGTAAACGAAACACTCATGAAGATTTCAGCAATCATGCCACCAACAACAATTCCTCATCAACTGAATCTGAGCTTCCTGAACCTCCTGAAGACGAAGTACATAGATGTCAAAATGATAAAGAATTCTGGAAAATGATGAAGGTCATCATGGCTAGGGAAAAAGAAGACTATTTCCTAGAATTAGCAAAACAAGGTGCCAAACTCCCTACTAGTTATAATGTGGAGGCCCTCGTCGCTAAAGAGGAAGAGACACCATGGGGAAAAATGAGCAAACAAATGCAAGCATTACGAACTGCAGTCACAAGAATAGAAAACAAAGATAAAACGTCAAAACAATATTCTCTAGACACAATATGCCCATTCCCATTTGACAAAAATCTTTACAGGTCTCCATTTCCTTCACAAGTTGAGATCCCAAAGTTTGACAAATATGATGGTACCTCAGATCCTCAAGATCATGTCAGAGAGTTTTATGCCACTTGTATGGAGTTCATGCATGATCAAATGTACCTCATGCGCCTTTTCCCAAGGAGTTTAGGGGGTCAAGCAATGGAATGGTTCGCAAGCCTACCCAAAGGGATAAAAACGTTTGAAGAAATAATCCAACTATTTTTACAACATTCGTCACCCAGTCACTATGATAAAGCTTTGCAATACCAGACAAAAGACAGGAGAACCCTTTCTCACCTTCCTCCAATGATGGAGAAAGATGTTCTCTAGATATTCACGAACTATCCCAGATCTTGAGAAAATGGATATCTTTGTCAACAACTTAGTCCCTGAATTGAAGTACAGTGTCCAGATGCAAGTACACCCTTCATTCAACAAAGTGGTAGATAACACCCTAAGAATGGAAGACGTGCTTATCAAAAAGGGAGATATATCACTTTGGAAAGAAACATCGCAAGGTTCTAACTCTGAAGAAAAGAGAAAATACTGGAAATATGGTAAAGACAGCAACAAGAACGTCGTTAGTGATGGAGTGGTAGATACTATCCAAGCAAAAACAAAATCCACAATATTTAACTTGGCTAGTGGCACACAAGCACTCAAGACAGCTGAAACTACAACAGAAAATCCTCCAAAGAAAACAAGGGAGTGGTTTAAAGACAAACCTTGGGTCTCAAAGCCTAAACGTGATTTTACTCCTCTAGATGAATCATATGAATCGACTTTTAAAACTTTATTGGCAAATAATCTGATAACATTACCAGACAATTCTAGACCATATGATCCAGAAATTAGACCCAAATGGTGGAGAGAAAACGAATACTATGACTACCATCAAAACAAGGGACATAACATAAACCACTGCAGGAAACTCCGACATGAAATTCAAGATCTCATTGACACAGGAAAGATCATTTTTGGAAGTCACACGACTAATGTTGATCATAAGGCTTTTAAAGATCCCTTACCCAATTATGAACAAGGAGAATCCTCAAAATCCAAGGGAGGAGCTAGAGTCAATTATACTTACACTAATCATGATAATGTGATCAAAATGATTGAATCTGTTCAACCTTAATATTGCAATGTGATCATAGTCCAAGATCATCAAAGTCAAACACAAACTGCTAATGTCATGACTCACGCTCAAAGGAAGATTTCTCTCCCAGGAACTAGTCCCCCAACTTTTGATCAAACGACATCAAAACTGCCAAATAGACAAACAGATACAATCATGGCTAAATCGAAACAACCAACTTCATCGTCTTCTCCTGGTTATAGTATTGTCGAACAATTGAAGAGAACCAATGCTCAAATCTCCATTTTAGAACTGCTTAAGATCTCTTCTGCTCATAAAGAGGTCTTGGACAAGGCTCTACCTACCACCAGTGTCCCTAAAGATTTAGACATAGATCGGTTTCAATCTATGGTAGGTCACCTGACCTCACCTCATTACCTCACATTCTCTAAAGAAGATGACAATTCATTGAGTCACCCACATAACCAGCCATTACACATTGAAGCTATGATTCATAAACACCGCGTTAAACATGTTTTGATAGATGGAGGGACTGGGTTGAATATTTGTACCTACAATCTATTTTCACAGCTGGGATTTTCTGAGAATGTCATTGATCCAACAAAGAAGATAACAATCAAGGCTTATGATGAAGAGGAAAGAACTTCTAAGGGACTGGTATCATTACCAATCAAAGTAGGACCTGTGGAAAGATATGTCATTTTTCAAGTCCTGGATCTTCATCTTTCATACAACATCTTACTGGGTAGGCCATGCATTCATGAAATGAAAGCACTACCATCTACGTATCATCAATGCTTGAAATTTCCTTATAATGGAGTTGAAGTCAGTATTCCTGCCGATACAAGTTATACCTGTAATGCATTAACACAGGGTGTTGATGCTTTTGTTCCTAATAATAGAGCAGCTTTTGCAGCTAAAAGTTCAAAATCTTTGTTGAAATATTTGGAAAAAAAATTGAGAATCACAAACACTGGCATGGATGGTGTCATTCCCAAACTTTTGGGCAAAACATAGACGACAAATTTTTTTTTTAAATTTTTTTTAAACACTTAAATATAAGTAACCCTAGCTTAATTAATGGTGTCAACTTAACAAGATGTTCCAAAATGAATTCTTAATTGATATTAAAATGAGTTACTAAAGTGAGCGATGAAATCAAATCTAACAAGAATCCATAGGACTCGATAGGATTAAGAAAATTACTATCATGACAAATATGGTAACTCCCATTATCAAGTGGAACGAATAATTTTTATAAGGGTAATATTAATTTCACTCAAAAGTATCTTTCATTTCAGTTGCGTTTATTAGTTCATAATTAGATCTATTTCTACTAAATAGACATTAATAAAATTACTTGGTCCGATACCAATTGTTTAATAAATATCAAGTTCCCATCATCTTGTTAATACATCATTTCTTAATAATTTAATTTAAATGTGGAATACTAAATTAATTAATTAATTACCTCACCAAATTTAGTCAATAGATTGATTTAATCAAAATTCTCTAAAATAATTAACGGAGATATAATTAATCTCCAATAATCCTTAATTGCTTTTAGGAACTAATTAATTTAGTCCTAGCACTTAGATTTAATTGTCTAAAAATTTTATTTTAATCAATAATAAAATTGTGCCCTAAATTAAATCGTCTAAAGGGTCATTTAATTTCATAAATAAATTTTATTTATTTATTTTTTTAAAGTTTAAATATCTCCCCATCGCCAAAATAATCTTACCCAATTTATTATAAATTTTCTAAAAGATTAGATTAAACATATATATCTACATATTCTTTTTTAAATATCCTTATGTTTGTCAACCGAATAATCGCCATATGTTTATTTAATCCAATATTATTATATACACTAAAATAATCATTAAATCTAAAGTTTTCCCTATCTAATCATATTTTCAATCTCTATATATATATTTATATATATATAGAAATATTAACATGAATCCAACAGATGAATCAAGCCGCACAAGTCAATATGAGCCTACTCAACCTCAGATAAATATCGCACTAATGCCATGGTAGGAGGATACACACATTTGAACAGCACAGGAGGTAATCAAACCTGCAAAAAAAACCCAACAACGAAGCATCAGAAAACATTCCAAATGAGCCTACAAGAGAAGCAAAACATCACGCAAATCCAACTAAGTTAAATGCAAAATCAAAATTTCATGTTTACACCCTCAAAAATGCTTACTGTCTCTCAAACGACAAAACACAGAAAAGAAGCATTTCGTATGAGCCAGGAATAGCCCTAGTACGACAAACCAAGTTCAAACAATAAACTTTTGGACCCCGCACAACAAAATGGTCTTTTTACAGACATGTCGTAGGACACATGGGTGGCCCTAGAATGACAAAACTAATGGGCTCAAACGACGAAAGAAAATTTACCAGTTTCTCATACGAGACAGGATCCTGTCTCGCATGATAAAACATGATGCCCGACCCCAAACATGCGGAAAACTTGAAAATTGAACAAAAAAATTCAAAATTGGAAACACAAACAGGCTTAAAATTGATCACTTACCGTTGGCTCATAATTTCGGGGTTGATTATATCTTCTCTTGCGCTCGAATCGATGTTGATGAGTAGGGACCACCATTTTCTTCGCAGAAGGCTTTTTGAATTTTAAAACTTGGAGGGTTAAAATGAATTGAAAATGACACTTTTGTCCCATATATAGCCAAAAAACCTAATTTTTCAACTTGCTCCGATGGACACGAAAATTGTACCCTTAGCTAATTTGACTGTTCTGATTTCATTTTCAGGATCGAAATCAAAATTCAAGATCATTTTGCTAGTTAATTTCAGAATTTGGACCACTTAGCACTCTTTTCATCAAATGATCATTCTTTCTTCAATTTGCGCTCAATTTCTCACAAATCAACGCTGACTCTCACTTTAATTCCTCTAAATCAACTTTGCACTCAATTTTTTATCAATCAACGCAAAATTTTCAAAAATTCCTTTGAATCAATTTATGCTCAAAACAACTTATCATCACTAACGAAATTGCCTATCATCATGTACCCTCGCTATTTTTTGATTTTGCTCCCAAGGGGGCATACTAGTGACCTTATGACCTCACATTCTTCAATGTCGAGAAAATTTTCAAATCTTCATCGAAAGTCGAGCAAAAAATCTTTTTCAACTAAAGAAAATCAATCAAATAAGACCTCATCGCTAGGGGCATCTCAACTTCATTGCTTTATATCAAGTTAAGATTTCTCAATCATCTGAATCGAATCAATCGCTAGGGGCATATCAGTTTCATATCTTCAAATCAAGCTGAAATTTGTCTTCATCTGAATCAATCTCTTAACGTTAATCAGTTTCATCACTTTTCATCAAGCTGATTATTTGTTTAAACTCAATCAAGGGCTTAAAGAGTTTCTTTGATCACACTAAATCTAAGCAGGTGTTCAGTATTCATTTCTTGATCAAGTTGAATATTTTATCTTCATCGTGTCTTGATCAATCAAGTTCAAGATCAATTTTTATCATCACTCACTGTGTCTAGATCAATCAAGTTCTAGATCAGTAAGATCCGCTTCTTGATCAACCAAGTTCAAGTTCGGTATCTTTTGTTTTCTATCGTTCCTAGTTCAATCAAGTTCAAGATCGGTATCGCTTTAATCAGACTTCATTCAACTTTGTCACTTCGAATAAGCTAAACACCTCGCTTTCATCTAGTTCGTGATCAATCAAGTTCAGAACTGGCATCTCCTAGACATCAACTATTCTTTTAACCAACGTGTTGCTTGCACATTAATTCAAAGAGGGGCAAATGTAATACCCTAAAAATGGTCATCTAAACCATGAGCCCCTAATCTTGACAACATCACCAAGGTCCTAACCAAAGGCAATTAAATAAATCTTGAGCACACAATTAATTCTTTAATCATCAAATGTCACATGGCAAAATCAATCACTCAATATTAATTAAATATTTATTTAATTAATTAAATCACTCCAAGTAAATCATTTTAAACAATTATCTTCAAAAATGGAAATAAATCAACTGAGCACAAATCTTCAAAAATGGAAATAAATCAAAAAAAAGGAATTAAGTGACCAAGAAAGAATTAAAATTTGAGAAAAGAAATCAATTGGAGATAATCTTGAAAAAAACAAATTAAAAATTGATGAATAATCTCAAAGAAATCAATTAAAACAATTAAATATTAAAATTGAATGAAATAGAGAATAAATCAGTTTTTTCTTGATTTTATCTTAATTTTAGTTCAATTTCCTTTAAAACTGAAAAAAGCATCCAATCATATCAATTCACCTGGATTGTGCTTCTTCTTAGAAAATCTTGACTGCTCATCATCATTTGATCTCAGCCTTTGGTTTCTTTCTAAATTTTCTATAAATTCAGGCTTATCTCTCATTCAAAAAATCCTGGAGAATATATTGTTACCATGCTATTTTTGCTCTAGGCTCAATAATATTTGTGCATTTAGATATTCACATATTAGTTATTGCATACATATTTAGATCATTTATCTCATTTATTTCTTAAATCTTGTTAGATTAATCTTGCATCCATCTAGCATTAATATCATGCTCATATAGATTAAAATCCTTCGTCTTGGTGTTGTCTAGTCACTAGATTGCTTATACAAATCTGAGAGCAATCTTATACTCGCATCTTTTAGAAGGCAATGGGTCGATTTGTTATGGTTTTCATATTCATGGTTATATCTGTCTAACCATGCATGTAATGACTTGATTGAAGTGTTGTGCTTACAACAGGTCCACTTTTCACACACACACTACCAATTCACATTTGTTTCAGGATATCAAGATCCATGATTACCGGATAGGAATATCATGAAGATTTTCCATCAATGACAACCCTAAACCATTAATCAAGCATCAACAGCCACCGAATGAGTGTCAATTGCCAACAATCTCCCCCTTTGGCATTGATGGCAAAACTTGAGAAAATGGCTAAGCATTGAAAACATGTATACCGGATCAAAATTTTCTAAGGCTCCCCCTTAGACAAAGAGTTATGAAACCTGTGACATGCTATGTACATTACACTCTTCTACTGTACATTATTCACTTTTCTCTCCCCCTTTGACAACAATACCAAATATGGGGTGTTGTCCAAAACTTTTATACAGATATATCTACCGAAGATTTTACAAGAATTTGAAGATATCAGCAAAAAATGGTCTTCAGAAATCCTAGGTGAGTATCCCACCCACTCTTCAAGTTATCCAAAATTGTGATGAATGCACTAAATGTATATACGTCAATCTCCCCCTCCTTCTGTTAAGAAGAAACATGTTGTCCCATAACCCTTATACAATCTACCTTATTACTCAACATGGTGTCCAATCAGGGGGAAATCAAATTTCGGAGTTCACCAACTCTCCTCAAAATTCTATCCTTATCTATATTAAGGCTTGGGATTTGATCATTGATAGCCATTATTTGTCCTTCTATACTACCGGTTAGGGATACATTAGGATCAAAGGACTATGAAATACCAGCAAGTTTACCCTGGCAAACACTTATTTGCTTGTCTATGTCTATTGTGAACTTTGGCAAAATAAGACAAGACTTAAATAGTTTACCACCTTCTGATAATGCATCTAAAATAGTCTGCAAACTTTCATTCAATCTGACTTTGTCATTTTCTATCATTTTTTGAAATGTCTACATTCTTACCTCCTTGAATCTATCTAATAGTCGCTTATTAGTAGACTTCTCCAAAGAGTCAAAAGTGGTATTTATATTATTAATCAATTGCAGTAATTTACCAGAGGGGCAGGAATTGGGATCTAGCTGCAAATCTGGAACCACCTTCTATAAAACATCAATAGACATCAAAATAAGTTGTTTTTCTTCGAACTCTGATTTGACCAAATGCTGACTGATCTGAGCTTGCATAGCTGCTGCAATCATCAACTTCTCAGTAGGAGACATTTGTCCAAGATCTAGAGGACCATCAAGATTGATAGAGATTTGGGGTATGGTCCTTGTGACTGGAGGAGTGTCAATTGTCAGATCAGCAACTCCCTTCCCTTTATCTACCTCTGCATCTTTCACTTCAATCTTCTCAGGCTCCTTCCCCTTAGCACCATCCCCTTTATCCTATGCACTGGTGTTGCCACTTGGTGCAGTATCATCCTTTTGAATCTCAAGGACTGCTTCAGTACTCTCAACCACCAAAGGATTAGCATCAATCTCGGCATCAGTGGTTACATTGCCTTGGTCTTCTAGATGCTCCTTGGTCTAACTTTCATCCTTTTGATCACCAGAGACACCTTCTTTTACTTCTGGATGGGAAGTCTAAACTGTATCATTGTACAAGGGGTTGTTCTTCATGATTTTTCTCCAAATATCCTCAATCTCCTTCCTTACCTCTTCAACCCTTCCAATCATCAACTTGTTCACCCCATTTTTGCTTCTAAATTCCTTTTTGTTAGCTTCCTCAATGAGCCTTTTGGCTTCATCTTAGGATACACAGGTGAAAACATTAATCAATTCTCTTTCTTTCATTTCCTTTTAAATTTTGTTGGCAGTCAATATTCTTGCATTAATAATATTGTATAAATCTTTACGGATACTATGCTCTAGCTCAATCAAAGTCTTACAAAAGTAAAGAAAATATAGAATAATAGCTTCTTCAACTTTTCTCTAACCTGCCTCATTCATATTATCATGATATACTCCAATATTTTTCAAATTTCCATCAACAATTATCTCATCAATCAATTGATCTATTATCAATGGAGGAACAAATGTATATTTACCTTGTTGATCACCAGATTCGAAATCTTTTTCAAGTTGGGTTCTAACCTTCTTTCCCCTGGGTCTTCTGCTAAGAGCAGGTTGAGATTTAGCTTTCTTGCTCTACTCCGCACCACCAGATTGTGGTTTTCTCAAAACTCTAACAAACTCTCCTTTCTTCTTGGCCTTAACTGCTTCTTCATCTAACTCTGTTTCAAAGGCCACCAGAGATACAACAACATAGGTTCGCTTGGGCTTCTCCTTTTTCTTTGAAATTCCCTTTCAAGATGAGGTTTGTCCTATAGATGGTGCTACCGAAGCAGGGGCAAACTTAGTCTCTTTTGGTTTAGCTTTAGAGGGAACCAGTTCAGCCTTAGGCTTTTTGGTTTCCTCCTTAGCTTCCATTTGTGCATGTTTCTCTCTAGCTTGCTTCACCTCCTCCTAGGTAAATCACGTCTACACTACCACTTCCTTAGCCATCTTTGAAACTTTCCTCTTCCTAGCAGGAGTTGTGAATTGTTTGTGCAACTCTAAGTCTTTCCCCTTAAATGTACCAAATCTCTCTTCTTTTTCATCAACCGGTTGACTCAACATATGTTGAGCATAGGCATCAAGGGTAACAACATCAAATTCATAACCCATTGGAAGAATCAACCCAACCCTTGTCTCAACTGCTTCCATTAGACATTGGTCCTTATCAACCATGAAGAAGATTGTTTTCTCATACTTCTCCACTATCTCCTTTGGGATTATTTCTCTTCTCTTCATTGTGGCTTGAAGAGTTTTGAAATAACCCCACAGAGTAGATATCCTCATCGTGGCATAGCAACCAGATTTTCATAGGCCCATTGGATCTTTCCTTGAACACTGAGGATTTCATTCATGAAATATAGAGACAAACAGATAATAAGGGTGCCAAAATTAAAGGTGTGCTTCTTGTCTTGTTTAATTTTCTTCAAATTTCTTAGCAACTCATTCAAGAAACCTGTACATAAGTCATGCCTCTTATCTTCCTTCAACATCAGATAGGCAGAGTATATTGTTGTACCAGAGATAGAGTTTTGTCTTCTTGACTGGCATACTTTATAACCAACCACCATTGATGCAAACTTGACGTCATTCTCCACAATGTCATTGATTGTCATTGCTTTGTTGTCAAATTGAGAACCAGTGGCCGCAATCATAGTGTTGTTTGATAGTTTCCTTAGGTTAGGAACTTCATTGGATGCACTCAGACAAGTCATGACCTAGATTGCTTGCTTAGTGATCTTGTATGGTTTATCCAGCCACATAAATTCATCATGAATTCTACTGAGTACAAACCGGATCCATTATTTCTCATCAAATGTCAAAAAGTGTATGAATTGGGAGACACCCCTGGATTGCAAATGGTGATATTCTGGCTTGAGATTCCCCAAGCTATCTGCCAAATGATTGTTGAACAGGGTTAACATGTCAGCACTGTCAAGTTCATCAAGATCACAATGGATATATGTCCTGATGTCCTCATTATGAATAACGTTGTAGGGTACAGAGGAAAATACTCCTTTTGGATCATCCTTGATTGATTTGAAAGGATGTTTCATGAAAACAGGTCAAGCCTTGTCCTTGATTTCCACAACCAGAGGGGTAGAAATTCTAGATATTGATGCCATTGAGAACTTAGGGTTTTCAAAAATTGATAGCTTGAAATGGATAAATGCCTCAATTCGCAATTGGAGACAAAAAATCGCTTTAGGATCGTTGCGATCACTATTTGGATCACCAAATTACTTTGCTCTACTACTTTGCACATTCTCTTGATCGCTTTGTGACAAATGAAGCTTTCAAATGCCTTTTTATCCTTCGAAGACCTAATTCTTCATTGTAATAAATGTTGCAACCAGTTACCTTGATTTTCATGGAGTCGCTTACCAGAGCATCAATTCTTCACTAAATATTCTAGATAACATCTGCATATATGATTTAAGCCTTATGCAACCTTCTGGAATTGATTATAGATCACCGGAGAGGGGGTTCTTATAATCTACATGAAAAGTTCCCCCTAAGGCAAAAAGCCCTAGTTACCGGATGAAGATCCTACACCGGATTCTGGTGCAAATCCATTGTCTGCCTTAGATTCATCTTTTCTTACCCACATCTTCTCATGTTGGTCTCTGATCTCTTCTACCTTTGCCTTGCCCTTCTCATCTTATTTGTTCTTATCTACTAAAGCACTATTCTTTCATTTGTAGTATTTTGCAATGTGACTGGTTTTATTGCATGCATGGCAAACAACATTCTGCATCGATCAAAAGTTCATTTGATTTCATGTCATCTTGCATTGGTTAGAGATATGCCCAAACATCCCACAAGAATAACATCTTTTGTTTTGAAATTTATTCATTACTGCTTTGCACATGTTTGACTTGTGACCAAAGTTATTGCATATGAAACATTGACCGATAAAGGTAGGACCATTATTCATATTGTCCATTCTATTAGTCATCCTACTTTTGCATTGATTCATCATATGACCAAATTTATTGCAAGTAAAGCATCTACCATTGAATTTATGAGCATTAGGTTGCCTTACTAGAGGATTCTTGCTCTTCTTTTGATTAGGTTTTGCATTGCTTTGTTCAAATATGGAGGATTATCCTTTCTCAAATCCAAGTCCTCACATATCCTTTCCATGTCTCTGACTTTCTAGCATCTCATCAACACTTGCTAAGCTAGCATTGAATTTATCTTTATATTCATTTGCAGTAGCAAGTTCATCTCTTTGGGAAACAATTTGTCTTTCAAGTTCTTGACCATTATTCCTTGATTATGTCAACTCAAGCTTTAACTGATCATTCTCATAGGTAAGCCTGAAGCATTCATCTGCTCTTTCCTTCAATGATTGAGTCAAATTTTCTTCATTCTTCTTCCGGCCCTCAATCTCCTTAGTCAGCCTCATCACAATGGATTGCATCTCATTCTTCAATGCAGCATTCTCTCTTTCAAGCTTGTCAATTTTGCCCTGATTATCCATGCATTGATCTTCTTTCTCTTTCAGCTTGTCCATCAGCTCTTTCCTCTTGTCTCTTGAAGTGTTCACTTGATCCTTCAAGTCATTAATGAAGTCTTCAGCAGCATTCAGGTTTCTCTTTAAGGAATTGATCTCATTTCTTGATGTACCAAGATCCTCAAGTGCCACACTAAGTTGTCTCTAAAAATTGGAATCCATCAAGATTCAATCTCCCAAACCTTCCTCAAGCGATTGGGCTTCCTCAAAGGAACTAGGCTCTAATGCCAATTGTTGGAATCAAGGAACACTGAGAGGGGGGGTGAATCAGTGTTCTACCGGTTATCTTATTTTCAAATCTAACTTTAAACCACCAGAAGCAAATGCATGAAACTGAAATGCAGAAACTCAAACCAACTAACCACAAAATCATAACACCAAGATTATGTGGAAACCCAAATGGGAAAAACCACGATGGGATTTGAACCCACAATATTATTCCACTATGGGCAGTAGAAAAACAATATTATATGAGGGGGAATGCACAAGCATTCAGGCACACTACCTAGACCTCATTACTCAATTACAATAAGGACTACAACCCTGGAAGGCTCACTGCCTTACTGATCAAGTACAGTAATGAGATACAATGAAAGAACTCCAAAATAGCATCTAACAATGCCTAGATGAGTTTCGGTTAAGTGCCAAATCTCTGATTGTATCTGTTCTACAACTCTACTCTCTTTCTTGTCTTAGTCAATGACCAGATCAAGAATGTGCATGTGAAACTATGCTACAAAGGATTCTTGATCACCACTCACTTGCATATTAACCATACCACACACCAAAAATATCTTTTGTACCGGTCTTATATATCTGCAATCACATAATAGATCATTCACCAAATCGACATGCTAATGTAACGTGTAGTCATCTGTCAGCTTGACCGGATCACTAAAGATAAATGTGGATCACCAAATAGGTGATAAAATGATGTCTCTATGTCAGCCCAATCATGCTACACACGATTCATAGCACCGCAATCACTGGAAAGCTTCTGGACCAAAAACTGCTCTGCTCAACCCGAAATACCAGTTAATTAGCTACCAGTTCACATTTGTTTCAGGATATCAAGATTCGTGATTACCGGATAGGAATATCATGAAGATTTTCCATCAATGACAACCCTAAACCGTTAATCAATCATCAACAACCACCAAATGAGTGTCAATTTCCAACATTTAGATCAGTTGCCTCACAATCGACCTAACCTCCTAGTAGCCCTACTCAAAGGGTTTTCAAGGCATAAATTTTAGTACGGATGGGATCAAGACAAAACAAAGCCATTTATGGATACCCATTTGGTTTTTTACAGCATATCCACTTGGATCTAGGAGTTGTTTCAAAAAGTAACCCTCTATTTTGACTGGTAATCCGCCAAGTAGGCCTAATTAGGCCACTTTCACAAAGTAAGTGCCAACAATTCAATTACCAAAATCAAAAACTCAACTCCAAAGGTTGAGACACATCTCATAGGGTCCAAAATTGTAGATTAAAATGCCTACTTACACCACCCAAGTATCAAACACCAAACCCTCACCTCTGCCTATGTTCACTAGGCCTACCACATGGAGATGTTAATCTAATATTGCCTCAAAAGTGCTCCAAACCCCACTTCCTACCCATCTGCAGCATCCCTAGCCCTTCCATTCCACTAATTTTGGCAATTCACAAAGGTGGAATGGGGGATTTATTTACATTTTTGTTTTTTAACCCTTGGAGCTAGGGTTTTAGGACAGTTTTCAAAAAAACACTTATAAAATGCTCAAAACCTAATGAAAATGAATGAAACCACTACCAAATGAAAGTAGAATCAAAGAAATTTCAATTGCATCTGGTATGAGAATGCAAATCATCCGTACAGGCACTTGGTTGACACTGCAACAGTGAGAAAACAAGGAAAAGTGCAGGAAATGAACTTTTTTTTATTGCTTATCACCACCAATTAAACCAACAACAATCTCCTCGAGTTTTTGGAGGTATATTTATATGTTTTGTCCCTCAACTACCTTGGGGACCAACATTCATAACCACTTTTTAAAAATATGACAGTTGGATCTCCCAATTACATCATAAAGACATAAAATCACATGGCAACATTTGACATCTTTTTTGACAATATGGACAACCTAGACCAAATGGACCCTATATGACTCCAATCTATACAAATAGGTGAAAATAGGCCAAATATACCTTGATACAATGATTAAACACCATTGGAAGCATATTGACAACTTTGGCTTCCTCGTGACAACATTCACAATAACTTAACAATTTTGCACAATGGACCCACAAAGGCTACCTACTACATTGATGGACTCCAAATCATTACAAAATGGTCCATATGAAAAGCATTAGGTGCCCCTACACCAAAGAACCTCAAAATATTCAAAGTCTTGGTTATTTCATGTCTCTTTGTTTCTCATTTCAATTATTTAAATCTTCAAGTGTAGTATGCACCTATTTTATGCGAATATAGAGTGGCGATGTTTATTTAATTGTTCTCAATGATTATCCAAGAGAAATGGGATTAATGCTAGATAATGGTAAATCATAAATACCCATTGTTTGTAAACCTGAGAATTGCCCACCATTAACAACCTGCGATTGCAGTTTAAGGATGAGTGTGTGATGTTGCACAAACCTTTGAGTTGGGAATACCCTCCTAATTTTGGTGGGGCTCGAAGTGAAGAAAGCTAGTTAGCACCCTTGTTTTGTTGCCCTTCTTTTATGCCACCTACGGGTTGTTTGTATACAGGGCTAGCACCCTTGTTTCGTAGCTTATTTTAATCAAAAATATGTCTTCTTGATTGAAAAATAAGTTTATAATCCTATACTCATCAGTCAATGCTTGACAAGGAATGAAATGCCTTTTTTTGTAAATGTGTCTTCAATTATAAGGTAAGAATTATTACCTTTCTAGTTTCACTATAATCCATGGATACAATTTATGAAAAGTTCTCATTTCATCATTACGAATCCATTTGCAAGAACAATCTAGAAATTATAATCCTCTAATACATCTCCTTCTTCAAGCATCACTTTGATCACCTATACTCATGATCCTCAATTGTGAATGTCACTCCTTTTGACCTTGCACGACTTCTCTATATTTATTCAGTCCTTGGAAAATCTACTTAATTTCTAGATGGAACGTCGTCTACTTTACCTCACGCTTTACCTCATGATGGTAGTTGTCTTATTACACATTCTTATAGAAGACTCTTCATTGTATTTTGCCTAGATGTTTTCCTTATTGCACTAATATTTTTAATCAAAGAAACCATTCTTCTCACTAGGTTCTACCAGTTATCTTTAATATTCTCCACCAAATCAAAAAATATATCTAATTTATATTCAATATTAACAACATTAGAAATGTATTTCTCTACTTGATTATTAGAAAATGCTCATAGGGCATCAAATTCTTTACATGACCTATTAAACATTTCATTACACCTCCATTGTACCTTGGAACAATCACTTCTTCCCTATAAGAAACCACTTCTCTTCATCTAATATAAATGATATCACTACACACCTACCAACACATTCTATGCTATCACTTCCTTTGTAAACTACCTCAAACTCAATTATTCAATCTGCACAAGCATAAATCTTCCTTCTACTTTTTGAAGCAATCATATTTGGGTGCTATGTTCCTCATAATGTCTAATTATATTTCCCTACTCTTTTCGCTTTGCTTCTCTAGGATTCTCACCAAACTAAAAACTACAACTCTACATTCCAAAATCAACCCACTTGTTTTCATCTTATCAAAAAAACCTTAGATATAATTTCTTAGTTCAAATCACCCTTTATAGATAATTCACAACTCTTGAAGATTTCCACATACTCAACACTTCTATCTATTCACCTACAATGTTGTTAATTTAAAAGACACATTTCAATATATTTTCATCTTTTTGAATGATACATATCTAAATCTTTCACTCGACCATTTTCTCAAATTTATTAATCACATTTTTATCAAAAACAAATCAATGCAATACCTAAAATTACAGCCACCCAATGAAAAATTGGAAAGATAAATTCATCCATCATAAAATACAATCTATTCCATAAACACTAAAAAAAGAAATGTTAATCCTGATAAAACATCATAAGTAATTAAGGTGTTAATTTTAATTTTGTGCAGAAGTCAATACATAGTAATTGCAATGCACGATCACTATATTCTTGGGCAATAACTAATCCTTTGTTATTAAATATTAAATAAAATTCAAACGAAACACTGTAATATTTACAATATAATATTCAATGAACATTGAAAACCAGATCTTACAAAGGCAATACATTCATTCAACTTCTGTGTGGGATCCTGTTGAAACTTTCTGTTAAATAATCTTATGCAAAATATTCCAAAAGTAAGCATATGGTATTATAGAGTTATTTTTCTATTATAAGAATGATAATATATGTTTTACTAAAATATAAATTTATAAATATTTCAGATATAATTAGCATTGTTTTTGGATTCAATTATATGAGTTTCTTCAACTTTCTTTTTTTATTGTGATGATGAATTACAGAATGTGATCCACTTTATGCAAAAGAATATCACACAATTGAATCCAGAATAAGTACTTATTATCTGTCTGAATTGTGAAAATTTAATCTCAGATTCCAAATATAATCAATTTTCTTCCTATTGATATAAAATATAACAAAATGAACTCTCCAATGCCAAATATTTCAACGACAAGGGTGATGGTATTAGAGAGTTGTTCTTCCATTATAAGAATGATAATATATATGTTTTCTTCACTGATAAAACTACAAACAGAAACTTCGTTTTTGAATGGATTGATAAACATTATAAATATTCAAAATATATAATATCAACATACATTATGAATTCGTAAATAATATAAAATCCTCCGTCAAAAAATATATACAATCCATTTCTACGGATAATAAAATTGAAAAACCAAAACATATACAATCATAAATATTTCACAAAACAGCAGCTCTGAAACTACCTAATTCATTGGGTATGATTGTGTCATATATTTGTTTCTCTGTACAATTTTCAAATGAAATCTTGATTTTGTCTTTCATAATCTGATATCTAAAATATTAATTTGACTAATGTGTATGCAAACAGTCTACTTGAACATTTGCTGATCTAATGTGCTCGAGGATTTGAGGCTCAGCTTTGACAATTGAGGATGAGGTCTTCCATTTGTGACCTCACAGGTTCATAACTCTGAGTTAAAAGTGTTTCATGTGAGACCCCAAAATGTGTCATGCCAACATCAACATTAAAAAATTTACAAAATTATACAAAAGAAAAAACAATCTACATGTGACAAAACTAATTCAAAACAACATATCAATTAAAAAAAGGTATGAATATTTTTCCCTACCTTCTACACTTAATCTCTGCACTGATATCTAAAATATTAATTTGACTAATGTGTATGCAAACAGTCTACTTGTACATTTGCTGATCTAATGTGCTCGAGGGTTTGAGGCCCAGCTTTGACAATTGAAAATGAGGTCTTCAATTTGTGACGTCACAGATTCATAGCTCTGAGTCAAAAGTGTTTCACTTAAGACCAAAAGATACGTTGTGCCAACATCAACGCCAGATTTTTTAAAAGAAAGACAATCTGCATATGACAAAACTAATTCAAAACAGTATATTAATGAAAAAGACATGTATGAATATCTCTCCCTACCTTCTATACTTAAATCTCTGCACTGACATCGCCATTATGGAATTCAACAGGCATTTTATACCCACTCCAAAACAGTATTCAATCAGAGCCTATAATAGAACAAAACATAGGCTTCCATTATAGATTTTCAATCATGTTCTCAAGTCTATTTCAGTTGAAAAAAACAAGAGTACTTGTGAAATTCTAGTGCCCCAATATAACTAAAGTGGAATCTGTCTTGTCTGAGTGATGTGTAAGGAGATTTTATTTTATGCAAGTGGGCATGAAAGATTGAACCAGAAGACTGCTTATGGATTCATGCACAAGATTCAACAATGTAAACTATCATATACATCATCTGAAAATTCAAATACTTACTTTCATGTATAGATATGGAAATTTTGTCCAGGTTTTATGAAGTTTGTATAGTTTATAAGATATTTTTCTCATTCAACCTTTCTATTATTGTGGTGCTTACGTAGCTTTTATCATAGTATTCAGAATTAGATATTTGTGAATTTGGTAAAATATTTATATATTTGATTTATATAAAAAATAAATTGAATTTTCTACTAAAGAATTTATTGTTTTTGAAATGTATCAAATAGGTTTGCATGAATCTGAAATCTCTAATATCTTCATGATTTTTTTTTTATTACAAATGGAAAAAGTTTCCTAACTTTTCTTATGTTTCTAATGAAAGATTATTTGTTTTATGTTAAACCTTAGTTGTTTATATCTACAATATTAAGACCTAATGACTAATTTTTTAAAGTTTTTTAATTATTAGTGTTATATTAATAAGTGTAGTTTAATTAGGTAACTTTGGGAGGGTTTGGTTATTGGTATTGTCATATGGATCTATTGTTATTGAGTGTCTTATTTGTTTGGAAAAAGTGTGATGTTGGCTTTGCATAATATGTTTAGCATGGGTTAGACATTCTTGAGACCACTTGTTAGATTAATTAGGACAATTATCTAATTATTAAGTAATTAGGTCTTTTAATTACTTTATTCACTTAAGCTAAACATAGATGCTTTTTAGCTTTTATTAAATTACACTAATATTAGTTTCACTTAAGTTTGGCTATAGTTGAGATTTATTTAACTACGCATGCTTTTTCTTTAGTTACCCTAAATTTAGTTTAGGGCATCCTTGTGCTCTCTATATAAGCACACTATTATGCATTGTAATTTCATCTTGCAATCTTTTCTTTTGAGGAATATATGACATATTTTTCTTGCTACTATCATTTGTGGAAGGCGTTCTAGTTTGAATTTTGATCTTGAAAGCTTGTTTTGCAAACTTTTGTGTTTCAAAATTCAACACCACTTTGTATGTTGTATGTAACATTGGGAAAAATATTGAATGTGAGTTGCACATTGAAAAAAACTTTAATATTGAGAAAACTTAAAACCAAAAAGTAAATGAGTGAGACTTGATCCTGTAAGCTCTTGGTATAGGCGCAAAGTTTATCTAATACCACTTGTTGGTTTTGTGTAAACTTATTTTTATAAAATCAAGCACACAAGTGACTATTGAGGTTGCCTAATCATAACCTTTGGCTTGCTGGTTAAGGTTGGGTTGAGCATCTCTTGTAAGTTACATACATGAGTATAGGAAGCATGGAATGGGATGTGTAGTTACATTATTTTTCTTTTCTTTTTCATATAGGGTGCAATTAAGGAATTTAATGTTTCAAAAGTCTTGCATGGGAAATTGCAATTGTATTGTAATCTTTGCTCAAGAGATATTTTATTGAATGTGTGAGTACTTTTAGGCCCTATGATTTTACTTTTGAGATTGTTTATAGGTACATCTCATTTCATTTTGATGGTATATTTGTATTTTTTATATTATGGATTCCAAATACATGTTTGAATATTTTTCTCTCACAGAGTTATGTGGAAATAGTTTATTACAACTAAAAATTTATTTTCATTTGGTATCACAACATGGTTGTCATGTTGTGGGATGAGATCTCCATGGTATTGTTAGCCCTTGAAAGGAGTAGATTCTTATGCACACTTGAGTTCATGGTCTTGTAGGAAAATAATGAAGATAATTTCAAGGTTATATATATCTTTGTAGACTTGGATTATGATAGCTCTGAAAATTGATTGCATGAAATTTTCAATTTTGAGCTCAAATGTTGATTTTCTAGTTTAATTTAGGGTTTAGGGTTTATCAAAGTTTCTTACGTTTTATGAAGAAAACCCTAGCAATGATATATTTTTTTGTTACTTTTTCCCACTTAAAGCCAAGGGTTGTTTACCGTGAGCGAGGCCATTTCATTTCCTAAGTATTAAGTGGTGGTCAACCGATTTATGAAATATGATTTTCCTAAGTCATGCGCATAAAATTTCCCTATGACTGGTCTCCCTTTAAATATTTGTGCCCGTGCTTATGTTTTCCTAAGCCCGAAAGTCCTAAGTATTTTGACCGTTTGCTAAAGACAATGATTCCAACGGTTCACGCTTCCCCGTGATCAAAGATGCGAGGATGATAAAGACCGTGGCACCGCGAGATTGTGCCATGTGTTTTCAGCAGAAACCAACAAGGTTGGCAGTATAACTGGTCGAAGCATTGTGTTACCGGTACTCAGGCGATAAAGGTCGGTCTACTAACAGTCGCATCAATTTGCACGTGTTCAAAATGAACGGAGATGTTTTATCTTGAGGTAAAAGGTGCTCAATTTCTAAATTCTGGAGGAATAAACGGCCTTTGTGCAAAACAGTAAAGTTTCAACAGATCTATCGGCCCCCGTATCCCCACGATAGAAGTTGCAAGGATGTTACAGATTGCAGTATCACGAGATGATGCCATGTGTCCCGGGATGACCAGGAATACCTACGGTGGGGCTGCTGACGAAGTTTGATTGAAAGATGATATGGTGTTGTTTAGTCAGGATTTGGTGGGTCCGTGAATACAGATGGAAGAACAAATGTTGAGTCAATAAACAATGACTGTTAGATTTGCCATGTTGGGTGAGATATGCGGTTGAGTTTCAAATGTGAAACTGGGAGGGATTTTGGAGGCATCGGTCATAGCCCGTGGGGAAGAAGTAAGATGAACATGGATACAGAATTGTTGACTCGGGATTGATTAGACAATCAAAGATGATAACTCATAGATATGAAAGGATCAAGAAAAGCTTCTGGTTTTGATATGATGGATTACGATTTTTCTGATAAACTCAGAGATTTTCCTGTTGCCAGGAATCCTGAAGCAAGGGACTGTACACTAAGAAAGGAATAAGATCGAAATAAAATCATTCACGTGAGGTGAACACATGCAGGTGGCAATGGAGTGATGGCCTAGAAAATGGTGGTGTCTTGAGTTGTAGGCATGATTGCTGAAATCCATAGCTGACAAGGTGAGAAGAAGATATCAGGATGATGATTCTTCACATGGATAAGCACTGCCACATTGAAAGGAATTCTGATTATAAATTCACTAGGTAGATGATAGAATGGGTAGAAATAAATACAAGCTTCTTCATTTTTCTGAGAACAGTTCTTCATTAGTGAGAGGATGGTGTTTGAACATAATTATGAATGGAGTCATTCCATATTTTGTGACACTAGATGGATGTTTTTTCTCTGGTACGAGGTTGCTCATTATCAGAGGGGGCGTGAAAGCCTTTTCTTATCAGGAAAAGCCACCCAGGGCATATCCTTTGCTCTTACTCTGCATTTTGTTGGCAGAGTGTTCCAAGAAGGAGCTCACAACGAGCTAAAAGAAGGATTTGTTCGAGGGAGAATTGGCAGCCAGTCATCTCTGCAGCAACATGGAAGATGCAATGCCTCTCAACAAATCATGTTTACCCCCAAGCTCTTCTTTCTATTTTCTCTGATCCCGGGAATAAAGGCTAGAGATTTTCCTCTATTTTGGTGAGAAAGTCTTGTTTCATGTCGGGATCTGTTTTCCTTTTCAGGAAAAGAAGTGCTATGGAGCAGACTGAGCATCTAAGGGTCCATCTAGAAGTGTCTGGGTGATATCGGTGAGGCTCAAGTGTTTTTGTTTTTATCAATAATCAGTTGAAGATTTTGGTACCACCTCATCACGGGTACCAACATGTGGATAAGGAATATTTTGTAACAGAATTGTGTATAGCCTCTGAGGCATGGTTTTGATGACAAGTGTCTTTTGGCCTGAAGCTTGTCGCTCCCTTGTTTTCTATAAAAGGGAAATCAAGGCCATTAGTTAGTTTTTCAAATTTTTTGAGAAGGACCTCTGTAAAGATAGGTCTATTCTGCAGGGTTAGGTTCCATATAGTTCTTGAGAGTCATAGGAAATAGTAGTGTAATGTCATTTTGCTGAGCAAAAAGTAATAGAAAAGTTGCGAGTTTCCTTTTTGAGTGGGTTAATCTGTACTCAAATTTGTTGACTGTTATCTGATAAAAGATAGCTTATGATATTGATGCAAATATATTTCTTAATCTTTACTCTCATGTATGTGATTTAATCTTCTTTTAAGCAAATGGGATCAAGGGTTTCGTTTGTTTGTTACATTGTTATGATGTATGTAATTTTTCTTTCAATGCTTTAGTCCAAGGGGTTAATTAAAATTCTTGAATGAGATTACAGAGAAGACTTGTAACAGGATTTGATAAGCAGTTTAGGTGGAGTACTGTAAGCAAAACAATATTGTAAGGTAGTATTGTTCTACACTAGACCAGTTGTTAGACGAGTTTTTATCAAATTTCAGTAACGCTTTTCAAAGAATATGTAACCCAAATGAATAAGACATTGGTATTTGCTAGCGAATGTCATTAGGTTTTCGGTTTCTGGTTTATCTTCTTTATGATTTATGAGAACAAATCTTCTAAAATATCATAATATCATTTGTTAATTTTTATGTATTTTCTAAAAGTTGTCCCACCCTTTCTCATACTCCGGCTTAAGGTTGAGGATCACTGAAGGACTTGCCATCCTTGAGCATTCTCCCTTTCTGTTGAGTCCTTTCATGAGATAATCTGCTTTGTTTTTAGTTAATTCCTAAGTATCATTGTAGAGAGCAGGAGATTCACTGAAGGGATCACCCTCCCAGGTCCTGCAGAGCCCGAAGTGTAGAAGGATTTTGCATCCTTGTTAATGTTGGTCCAAGTCTGACAAATATTGATAGTTGGAGGTGGCTCTCCATAGATATTTGGAGGAATCATCTTGGTCTTTGTCCAGTGGCAGTATAAACCCGTCCATTTTTGGGAACCAACAAAAATGGCGACTCTGTTGGGAAAAAATATGAATTATAAAGAATCTCAGGTAAAATGATTTGCCTAAATATATAGTCAAGATTATCCCATCTGAGTCACCAATAAAAATGTCGACTGTTGGGGCATGTTGCATAAAGTTGTCTAGGTCTTTTGTGATTTGATGGTTGAGCATTGCTCCCGCGTCGCAAGACTAAAATTTTTGCCCACAGAGTGAAAAGCTTCTTAACCTGTCCCTTGTCGGTTTGAGTCAACTCTCATAAATATTGTTGGAAAATCAGCGGTAGTTTATTTTCTATAAAGAGTTTGGTCCAGATCTATCCGTTTTTCAAGATTATATGTAATACCTCACAAGTTGTGAGTGGCGACTCTGAGATCTATGCACCAATGTGCATTTGCTTGAAGAAGAACCAAGAAATTTGCAGAAAAGATGAAGCAGATTTGAGCTCTTATGATGAAGTACCCTGACAAGTTGAGGATGGAATTTATATAATGCCATTTGATGATAAGGAAGTGTTGCAGTGTTGTGTTGAAACAAATTTGACCTGTGAAGGAATTCCAGTTGTTTGAGTATTTATCCTCTGCAAGGAGGTGACGACTCTGTCAAAAGATCAGTGTTAAATATTTTTAGGATTGAAGTTGATTTTGCAAGTCCCAGGTTAAAGAAGGCAGCAATAGCTTCAGTATTTCTAGGTATTTACGTTTACATGAGTCAAGTGTGTTTTCATGAAAATTGTGTGTAAAAAATGTTCCCTAAAGAGTGAAAGAAGCACTAAGGAAGGGAATGGTAGTGATTATTTTACAGACTCCTATTATTCAGTTTCCATTTTCTGTATGAGATTGATGGAGTATGTTTTGATCCTTTGCAATATAATAGTTTAAGATTTGTGGAAAAAGGAAAGAAATATGGAAATGAATGAAAACATGTGTCATGTCCCTGTGCTTCCCTATGAAATGTTAAATGCAAATGTGCAACCTCTGCTGAATCACCATAGAGATTTTTTTATGGAAAGATATAAGCTATTGAATTTTGATGGTATCCAAGGTTTCCCAAATCCTATTTCTACAAGGGTTAGGGAACAATTACTAGGATTCAGTGGGAAAAGGTCAGAATCAGCACGACAACATTTGCAGGAGTTTTCAAAATTAATGGAAGATTTTGAAATAAATCAAGAAGATGTTTTCATGAAGTTGTTTGTTCAGTCTTTGAAGGAAAATGCCAAAGACTGGTTTTCTTATATGTCAGTATGTTCTATCTCATCATGGGATGAGTTGAAGGTAGCATTCATGGAATAGTTTGGTGAAATAATTAATCCAAGCTTAGTTATGAAAACATTCATGGGTATCCAGAAAGAAGAAGATGAGTTAGTACCTGCTTTTAATCTTAGGTTTTCTAGGGCATTGGATGACATTCCTAGTAGTTATAGACCAAATTATGCAGTATGCTTAGTTTTTTATTTGGTTGCATTTGAGGAGGAAGAGAGTCATTTGCTGAGAGATAAGGATCCTAAAACCTTGCATCAGGCTTATAGGATAGCAATGGATATTGAGAACAACTTGAAATATTGAATCCCTAAGGGTTATCTATCTGCAAGGGTATGTTATCCTGAGATATTAGAGGTTGAAGTAAATCATAAATCTGAACATAAAGAAACATATCAAGATCCTTATATCCCTATTGATCATATTAGCCTTGTTATTGATTATGATTTGAACAAAAATATGAGTGAAGAGAACTTGTCCTAGACAATGGTTATTCCTCATATTGATGAAGAAGAGGTTAATGAGAAATTATCTGACATATTAGATGTAGAGATGAATATGGTGTCAATCACTTTACTAAATGACAGCAACAGTAATTGCTCCAGGAAGAGAATCTCACAAGAAATTTATTTGCAGTCTTGTGTTTCAGATAGATCTGACAATGAATATGAAGAATTGGAAAGTTTTATGTACGGGATTTTGATAATATTAATTCAGTCTCTTAGGAAGTAGTTGTATATGATAATGAAAATTCAGATAATGAGATGCCATGAACTTTAGTTGCTAAGATCAGTGAGATAGACAATTGTGTGGTATGTTCAAATAATGAGGAAACCATATTAAACCAGTTTAGGGATCAGCCTTATAATGGATTGGTTTTATGCAAGGAGTTTACTTCATTTGAAGAGTGCGAGTTTGAAGAAGATGAAAAATATTATGCTAAACCCGATTGTCCCGATCTTCTGGGGGATTTCTATAAAATTGATCTGGAAACATTTATGACTAGTAAATGTGAGGATGATTTCCTCTTTGATGTCATGAATACTGACATTGAATATGAGAGTGTGGAGTTTGTTGATATTGACCAGTGTTCTGAAATAGATGAAGGACATTGTTGTTTTGTTGCTCCACATGACATTTTGAAGCCAGAATGGGAGAGTTTTATGTTACATGAAGATATCATTGTTGAAAGGGTAAAGGATGATGTTTTTTCATCATGCAGTGATCTAATTATACACGCAGTTGATCAAGACACACTAGCCACAATAATAAAAAATGGAAGTGAATTAGAATGGTTTTCAGGTATGGATGTTTGTAAAACAGTTACCATATTGGATGAGCCAGCATATGAGAGATTTCCCTTTGACCTTTGTAATGAGTTTGCACTGTGTTTGCAAAAATGCTTTAGTGATAAGCATGTTATAGGGGTGCAAATAGATGAAGAAAGCAATTTTCATGATGACAGTTGCATAACAGAGTATGAATTTTTTAACTTATCTTCTCATCTTGATGAGGCAGACATGAAACCTGTTGAGTGTTATTATCAACTCATCTCCATTTCGGATAGTGATTTTGGGTTATGTTTATGTCATGCAAAGCTAGATGGAAAGGTTCAGATGAATGGACATTGCATTCAGATAAAGGTATTTTATAACATGCTAAGGGGGGGAAAATTATATTGTTATGATATCTTTAGATTGTTCAAGATACAACATGATCATAACTATATTTTTGACAGGGGAAAGTATTGGTTGACATTGGCAGATGGCATTGGGCCATCATATGTGGTTTGACCCTCCAGGCCACAAACAATTTGGGGTGGAGTAAGTTTTTCTGACTCTATGCCCAATGGAGTTATGAATAAATTCCCTCTTAAATTGCTTGTTCATGGACAGTTTTTGAGGTTCTACTTTTTTTGAAGTAGTTGTTATCCATGAGCATTAGATAGGTTTGCTTTGGTAGTGTAGCTTCCTTTCTGTTGAAGTTACCCTATCCAGGTAATTTAATTTTGGTTTGCTTCAACCAAAGATTCTGGTCTCTCGCCTCATTCCTATGAAATGAGCGTCCCCAACTAGAGCCACTGATAGCTCTGAAAATTGATTGCATGAAATTTTCAATTTTGAGCTCAAATGTTGATTTTCTGGTTTTATTTGTATCCTCTGTAAATGATCCAAGGTCTAGGGTTTAGGGTTTATCAAAGTTTCTTACATTTTATGAAGAAAAACCTAGCAATGATATATTTTGTTGTTACTTTTTCCCACTTAAAGCCAAGGGTTGTTTACCATGAGCGGGGCCTTTTCATTTCCTAAGTATTAAGTGGTGGTCAACCGGTTTATGAAATATGATTTTCCTAAGTCATGCACATAAAATTTCCCTATGACTGGTCTCCCTTTAAATATTTGTCTTTGCGCTTATGTTTTCCTAAGCCCAAAAGTCCTAAGTATTTCAATAGTTTGCTAAAGACAAAATGAATCCAAAGGTTCACACTTCCCCGTGATCAAAGATGCAAGGATGATAAAAACCGTGGTACTGCGAGATTGTGCCACGTGTTTTCAGCGGCAACCGATAAGGTTGGTAGTATAACCAGTTGAACCATTGTGTTACTAGTTCTCAAGCGGTAAAGGTCGGTCTACTAACAGTCCCATCAATTTACACATGTTCAAAATGAACGGAGATGTTTTATCCTGAGGTAAAAGGTGCTCGATTTTTAAATTCTAGAGCAATTAATGGGCATTGTGCAAAGCAGTAAAGTTTGAACAGATTTGACGGCCCTCGTATCCCTTCAATAGAAGTTGAAAGGATGTTACAGACCATAGTATCACGAGATGATGCCATGTGTTCCGGGATGACTAGGAAGACCTACGGTGGGGCCGCTGACGGGGTTTGATTGAAAGATGATATGGCATTGTTTGGTCAGGATTTGGTGGGTCTGCGAATATAGATGGAAGGGTAAATGTTGAGTCGATAAACAATGACCGTTAGATTTTCCATGTTGGGTGAGATTTGCGGTTGAGTTTCAAGTGAAATTAGGAGGGATTTTGGAGGCATCGGTCGTAGACTGTGGGGAAGAAGTAAGATGAACATGGATACAGACTTGTCGACTCAGGATTGATTAGACAGTCAAAGATGATAGCTCAGAGATATGAAAGGATCAACAAAAATCTTCAGGTTTTGATATGATGGATTACGAGTTTTTTGATAAACTCAGAGATTTTCCTGTTGACAGGAATCCTGAAGCAGGGGATTGTACACTAAGAAAAGAATAAGATCAGAATAAAATCACTCACATGAGGTGAACACATGCAGGTGGCAATGGAGTGATGGCCTAGAAAATGGCGTTGTCTTGAGTTGTAGGCATGATTGTTGAAATCCATAGCTGACAAGGTGAGCAGAAGATATCAGGATGATGATTCTTCACATGGATTAGCACTACCACATTGAAAGGAATTTTGATTATAAATTCACTAGGCAGATGATAGAATGCGTAGAAATAAATACAAGCTTCTTCAGTTTTTTGAGAACAGTTCTTCATCAGAGAGAGGATGGTGTTCGAACATAATTATGAATGGAGTTGTTGCATATTTTGTGACACCGGATGGATGTTTTTTCTCTGGTATGAGGTTACTCATTGTCTGAAGGGTTCAGAGGATTGTCAGAGGGGGCCTGAAAGCTTTTTCTTATCAGGAAAAGACACCCAGGGCATATCCTTTGCTCTTACTCTGCATTTTGTTGGCAGAGTGTTCCAAGAAGGAGCTCACATGGAGCTGAAAGAAGGATTTGTTCGAGGGAGGATTAGCAGCCAGTCATCTCTATAGCAACATGGAATTTGCAATCCCTTCTCAACAAATCATGTTGACCCCCAAGCTCTTTCCATTTTCTTTGATCCAGGGCATAAAGGTTGGAGATTTTCCTCTATTTTAGTGGGAAAGTCTTGTTTCATGTAGGGATATGTTTTCCTTTTCAGGAAAGAAATGCTATGGAGCAAACTGGGCATCTAAGGGTCCATCTGGAAG
The DNA here is from genome assembly GCF_030272615.1 of Cryptomeria japonica. Taxonomy (NCBI): domain Eukaryota; kingdom Viridiplantae; phylum Streptophyta; class Pinopsida; order Cupressales; family Cupressaceae; genus Cryptomeria; species Cryptomeria japonica. Next base: position 773,877,738 of record NC_081409.1, on the reverse strand, counting down.
TGTCTGGGTGATATCGGCGTGGCTCAAGTGTTTTTGTTTCTACCAATAATCGGTTGAAGATTTTGGTTCCACCTCATCATGGGCACCAGCATGTGGATAAGGAATATTTTATAACAGAATTGTGTACAGCCTCTAAGGCTGGGTTTTGATGACAAGTGTCTTTTGGCCTGAAGCTTTTCGCTCCCTTGTTTTCTATATAAGGGAAATCAAGGCCATTAGTTAGGGTTTCAAATTTTCTGAGAAGGATCTTAGTAAAGATAGGTCTATTTTGTTGGGTTAGGTTCCATATAGTTCTTGAGAGTCATAGGAAATAGTAGGGACTGTAATGTCATTTTGCAGAGAAAAATGTAATAGAACAGTTGTGAGTTTCCTTTTCAAGTGGGTTATTCTGTACTCGAATTTGTTGACTGTTATCTGATAAAAGATAGCTTATTATATTAATGCAAATATATTTCCTAATCTTTACTCTCCTGTATATGATTTTATATTCATTTAAGCAAATGGGATCAAGGTTTTTGTTTGTTTGTTGCATTGTTATGATGTATGTAATTTTCCATTCAATTCTTTAGTCCAAGGGGTTAATTAAAATGCTTGAATGATATTACAAAGAAATAAGACTTGTAACAGGATTTGATAAGTAGTTCAAGTGGAGGACTGTAAGAAGAACAATATTGTAAGGCAATATTGTTCTAGGCTATACCAGCTGTTAAATGACTTTTTATTAGATTTCAGTAACACTTTTCAAAGACTTTGTAACCCAAATGTATAAGGCATTGGTATTTGCTAGCGAATGTCGTTAGTTTTTTGGTTTCTGGTTTATCTTCTTTATGATTTCTCAGAAAAAATCTTCTAAAATATCAGAATATCATTTGTTAAGTTTTATGTATTTTCTGAAAGTTGTCTCGCCCTTTCTCATACTCCAGCTTAAGGTCAAGGATCACTGAAGGACTTTCCATCCTTTAGCATTCTCCCTTTCTGTTGAGTCCTTTCATGAGACAATTTGCTTTGTTTTTAGTTAATTCTTGAGTATCGTTGCAGAGAGTGGGAGATTCACTAAAGGGATCACCCTCCCGAGTCCTGCAGAGCCCGAAGTGTAGAAGGATTTTGCATCCTTGTTAATGTTGGTCCAATCATGATGAATATTGATAGTTGGAGGTGGATCTCCATAGATATTTGGAGGAATCAGCTTGGTCTTTGCCCAGTGCCAGTATAAACCCGTCCATTTTTTGGAACCAACAGATTATTCTACATCTAGGGTTTAATGGATGAGTTTTTTGTTTGGTCTTTGTGTGAGGTATCATTGGAGACCTTATATAAAATAGACCTCACCATTAAGTCTAAAAGGACAAACCTATGGATCCATACAAAACATTCCTATATTTGGGGTAAAAAAAAAACCATTTTTTTATGTCCTTAGAGGAATCTATGAAAGTTGTTAAAGTCTATACATTTATATAGAATCCATATGTTTGTGTAATATGTATGATGTTGCAATCATCAATAGAGCAATACATGATATACATCGTAGAATATTCACCTACCAACATATACCTAGTGTCGTCAAATATACTCTATGAATAAATATTAAAAACAAATATTGGTTGGTCAATGGTTCACAATTTGAAATAGTCGATATCATTCATTAGGAGCTTATTTAAAACATTTATACAAATGTTTTTGTCAAAACTCAATAGTCACATGGAAAACTATCAAACTAAACTTATGGGACACACCACTTGTCACTGAAGGTCTTGGCCCCTAGTCACCCTCAATAAAAGTCAATGCATGAACATACTCCTATTCTAGAACACATCTTTGAGCATCTAGAAAAGTATCAATTGAGACTCAACCCCAAGAAATGTGTATTTGGGTTCACATCAAGAAAGCTCTTTGGATTCTTTTTTCTAAGAGAAGCATCGAAAATGATCTTGCTAAGGTTAAGGAAGTTATAAAAATGCCTCCTCCTAAGATCCTCAAGAAGTTGTGAATTATACAAGGAAAGCTTTATTCGATTAGAAGATTCATGGATCATATTATGAACAAGTGTCTGAAACCGTTCACCTACTTACTTTGCAAGTAAATATCTTTCAAATGGGATTCTTCATGCCAACAAGGCTTTGACAAATGTAGGAGTATTTGGCCAACCCACCCATTCTTATGACTTTATTATTGGGAAGACTATGATACTCTACATATTCACTACATTAGTTTGGATCGGTGCACTTCTTGCCCAATATGATGAAAATGGAAAAGAATGGGTCAGCTATTTTATCAACCTCACATTAGTAGGCTATGAGCTCAACTATACACCAATGGAAAAAGTGTGCCTTGTAGTTATTTTTAGCTCTCAAAAACTAAGGTACTACATGCTCAATCATATTGTCAAGCTGATTTCCAAAGTGGGTCCACTTAAGCGTTTTATATCAAGAACAACTCTAACTAGTCATCTAGCTAAATGGGTTATGCTACTAATTGAATTTCACATGAAGTATTTGGATCAAAAAGTTGTTAAAGGTCAAATAATTGTAGATTAGTTGGTGGATGCTCCTTTAGTTCAAGCCTATCCATTGGTCACTGACTTCCCTAATGAGAAAATATTCACCATCACTAAACAACTATCATGAAAATTATACTTTGATGGTTCCTTCACATTACACAATTGAGGAGTTGGCATCCTATTTCTCACCCTCCAAGAGAACTTTATTCCAAAGGCATTTAGATTGGCCTTCCCATGCACCAACAATGTAGAAAAGTATGAAGCTCTCATTATTGGTTTGATAATCACAATTCAATGGAACATATCTGAGAGCTACAAGCCTATGGTGATTCCCAACTCATTATCATATAGGTTAACAATGAGTTTCAAACCAAGGTGGCAAACTCCTTCCTTACAGGTTCATGGTTGATGATTTCAAGAAGTATTTTGATTCCATCCAATTTGATCAAGTCCCTCAACTCTAAAACAAACTATTTGATACAATGGCCACCATCAAGGCTCTCTTTTGAAAGCCTTAAGATAGTCATAAATATGAATTTATAGTTGAACAACTTCTTGTCGCTACATATGTAGTTCTAAATATCGAGATGGTGTGTGAAATTGTGAAATGCATTGTCAGCAACATCGATACTTGATACATGTCTCATCACAAGATTTTCATCCTATTTCCATGCTATGGACTTTCTCTTAATGGGACCTCAACGTCATCGATAAGATCCATCCATCCTCCTCCAATGGACATGATTTTCTCATAATGAACACTAAATATTTTACTAAGTGGGTGGAAACCATTCCCCTCACTCTTATCACAAGTGTACAAATATCCAAATTCATCATCTATCATATCGTTTGATTCTATGACATTCCATCCACCATCATCAATGATAATGGTAGGCCCTTCAAAAACTAACATTTTAGGAATCTATGTGAAACCTTTCACATCCAACATTATTAGTCCACTCCATATTACTACCAAGGTAATGGCCAAGTTGAGGAAACTAATAAAATATTGCTCAAAATCCTCAAAAGAGTGTCAATAAAATTGGTCATGATTGGCATCTCCATCTTAATCCCACCCTTTGGACATACCACACAATAATTCATACGCCCACTGGTACCACTCCATACTCTCTTTTGTATGGCATCAAATCCATCTTACCAATAGAGGTTGAATCCCCATAAATATACATCTCATTGCAAAATATTATCAATTATGAGGAGTAACATGTGACACATTTAAATTAGTTAGATATCCTTGATGAATGAAATTAAATGGCTTATTATCATCCCCAAGTGTATCAAAATAGGCTCATAAGTTATTATAATAAGAAGATCAGGCCCCACCAATTCTAAGTTAGTGGTCTTTTCCTTAAATAAAATGTCAAAAATCAACAAGATCAAGAAAGGAAAGGTAAGCTTGATCTGAACTAGATTAGTCCTTATGTTGTCATGATCAAATATGGTTCAAGAGCTTATTAGCTATCTACTCTAGAATAACCTCTAAATAACCCTCTTAATATAATTCATCTTAAAAGGTCATATGCCTAAATCAATCGAGTATATCCTGCTTTCAAAAAAAAATTAAATTTAAAAATAATCCAAAAAAATAGTAAAGAGAAATCAATCGTCCTATGGTGAAAATCATCCTTGATAGTGCCTTGGATTATTACATATGGTGAAAACCTATAAATAGGCACCATGTGTAGTGGCGGTTCCATTATCCTACTTGTCCTCACCTAAAATTTGAGTTCCCCCATCATCCCTTAGTTCATCAATTTATTTCCTATCGTCCCATCCTAGTATCTCCATATCCATCCATCCTAATACATCTATAGTTCAGCATTAGATGAGTTGGATTACTATCCAAAATCTTGAGCTTCATACACTTGTTTTGGATATGTCTTGAACATCCTACAATATAATCATAATTAAAACATCTTTCAAGCTTGGCTTATATGAGAGCCATCCTTGTAAATTGGGTCTTGTACATAGTGTTAGTCATGTGTCTCCATCTAGGTTCATTTGTATATGTTTGTCTTCAGGTCTCATCCTTTTTGTTATTCATTGTGTGTTATCAATACTTTGTCCCTATCTAGCTGGTGTGTCAGCAATCATCTTTTGGTCTCATTGAGGCTTTAGGTGTCTCACTTGTCCTTTTTCATACCAGCCTTCATCAATCTTCACAAGATGTATCCTTACTCATATAAGACCACATCAACCCCATCTACCACATATCCTTATGGAAAAATATACTCAAGGTTCTTATTATTTCATTCACACTTTTTTATCTTTATTAATATTTATCTTGATCTTCCTAATTTGCCTACTCATGGTCATCGCGATGCTTTATAACATGATGTGTTGTGAATGGTGAAACTAGGGGCACAACCTTCATTTTTGTTTTCTTTTGTCTTTTTTTATGGCCCACATTGTTCCCACATAGGTCCTATTGACGAGTGTTTTGACACACTCACCAACAGTCAGGTAGTTTATGTGAACACTCACCACCTCTCCTGAAAAGAAGTTGTTAGGAACTGGAAGGCAACTGAAAGGGGGGTTGAATCAGTTGTCTATGAATTTCAACCCAATTATAACTTAATCAAACTTGATACTTAATACTGGTAAACCAAACTTAAGGTCGGTTAACAGATTAACAGTTAATATCAATACCGGTGAAACTTAATGCATGAAACAGAAAGAGAAACAATATCCACAACACAGAGATTTAAACATGGAAACCCTATAAGGGGAAAAACCACGGTGGGAAACCTTACCCACAATCAGATGATACTACTATAGATAGTATGTGTATACCAATGGGGTCTGAACATGCAGAAAGGCCAACCGCCTAGAGCACACTGCTCAAATGGGAGTCGCAATGACTACAGTAGGATGGTTAAATCCTAGAATAATGTACTGCTCAAGATAGCATCTCGAATGTTGGATTCAGTACCGGTTAAGCTCTGATAATCACCTTCAAACCTTCCTTGAACCTTCTCTATGGTATGCTCATATGATCTTCAATATTCGCACATACCATGTTACAATACCATACCATAACCTTACATACCATATCCCATGTTTCATCTCACAAATGAAATCTTACATATATACAAAACCTAAGACCAAATGTGTAGGTCGTCTCACTAAGAATATTACAATTAAATCAATTAAAAATAAGTCTTGATGCGATCCAATATGTCAGCTCAATACATTTACAACAATATCCAATCAATAAATCATCTCTATAACGTGTCCTGCTGATCTGGAATAGATAACGCATAACGGTCCATAACCTAGACCAATCTGCCGGTAACAGCAAATATGTCAACCTGATTAGACCAATAACCAAAACACCAAAACCAAGTATCCAAACCATGTCTTCAACATAATCAAGTGATCTCTAGATGATAACAAGTCATCATCAGTGTCAGTGAACCATATAACCTGCCGGTGAACAATATACCGGTGACTATGCATAAGTCACTGAACTTGCCGGTATACAATCGACTTGATTGAGTTACCTTGTAGCCAATGATCATGTTGGAAAATTTCACATCTATGTTGGCCATTTGGTGGAATTGATTATGTGTCGCATTGATGTTTTGTCATGATATAATTCAATTTGTTCTGCATTACCTCCATCATGTCCCTATGTTTTTGTTGTGTTTTCTCTTGTTGATCAGTCTATACTAATCTCTTTGATGTCCCTCCTATTCGGTGACTGCTTCACCCGATCATCTACAACCACAGAAGTTACATGTGGAAGTTTTGATACCTTTTGCACAACAGGCTCCTTTCATTTATCTGCACTAGAAGGAGTCATTCTTTTTCTCTTTTTAGGTTGTACCTTCCTTGGTGTTGGATCAGCCTCCTCTTAGTCTGAGTCTAACTCCACATTATGAATAATTATTATCTCAGTTGTAGGAGTCTTTGCAAGTGCAAGCATCTGTGAAGCAACAGAAGATGGAGTAACAGTTGTTATTGCCAAGGGTGGAGGTGGTGTTGAAATAGCCATTGCAAAAGACGTGATCAATGTGGTGGTAGTGGTAGCGGTGGTAGTTGGGGTGGTAGTTGTAGTAGGAGTAGTGGAGGCACTAGAAGGTTGAGCCTCTTGAGAAGTTTGTTTTGTCGTTTCTGCAATACCCTCAATGACGGGCCTAAAAGGATGAATCTCTGCTTGTGATTTGACCCCTAGGCCCACTGTAATCCCCAAACTTGCCTATTTTGCCAGATATTATGCTTCTTTCATTTTCTCATTTAATTTCTTCTTCAAATCTTTTCTAGTCAAAGGAGTTTCAACTTCCTCCTCCAGATCTGTAGAGGTATTCTTCCTCGACTCTGACTGGGTTCTCTGATTCGTATACTCCTTATGCACCCTGGATTGAAGATTGTCAGTCGGGATATTCTTTTGTTTACCTTTGGAGCTAGCTAGTTTAATCCTCAGACATAACCACTTTATGGTTCTATCTATCACTACTTGAGAAATTGTATCAATATCTACCACTTCCTGATGTGACCATCTGATTGGAGGAAGTGACCTCTTATCTATCCATGTCTCCTTATATATTGGATCGAGCAAAATGTCATCATCATGTAATTGCTTGGGGATGTTAGTCTCAATACCAAAATCTCTTATTTGCGGAACAGTGAGGCGGTGGTAATATTTCTCCCTTGCCTCAAAGCTATCCTGAAGATTGGCCCAAAAATCCTCCAGGGCAGGTTGATGCCTTTCATATACTTTTGGCATTAGTCCTTTTAATTTATTGTATGAATAATAAAATTGTCTAGTATAATTAAAAGGCTTCAGTTGTAGGTCTTGCAGTTCTTGCTCAGCAGCCTTTGCCACATGAATTTTCTGACATGGAAAGAATGATAAATTCAAGGGGAACTCTTCACCTGTAACCCTTGTCTTATGTCTTGACGATAGAAAATTTTTCAAGTGCACAATCTGCCTTGCGTACTCTAACAAAATTATTATATCTATACATTACCCAGGCAACAAAAATGATTCTCCAGTAAATCCACTTACTCTCAGATAAGTAGATCGGGAGTTTTGTATGAACCAACACCCCCACTTCTTTACTAGCTCCATTGCCTCCTTGCTCATCCTGAACCCAGTCACACTTGTGTTGTCCATTTGGTGGAATTGATTATGTGTTGCATTGATGTTTTGTCATTGATGTCAACACTAGTTGTTTGGATGCTTTAATGGCACGCTTCTGGTCCCAGTAGGTTGAGTAGTTTTTGGTTAACTTGGATCCGGCATGATCTGGTTGACTCCGGTATAATCTGGTGATGGAATTGACTAGTTCAATAATGCTTATACTCATATTTGGTTAGTTGATTTTGGTATGGTGTTTGGATGCTATTCTGCTTACTCAAAAGATTGGTTTTCAGTTTCGGCGAGGGTTTCACTGGCAGAGCTTTTGGTGGAGATCTTTGATGCATTGCATAATTGGTGTTGGTGCAACTTCTGATGGAGTTTCAGGATTTTGTTAGTGATTATGTTTGAGACTTGGCGTTTGGAGATCATTACTAAAGCGTGTGGACCTATACTTGGTCCCGGTTGATCTAGGTTATGGACTAGCATTGATGTAACGTGTGGATAGGACCTATTGTTGTATTTTTGGGATATCTTATGAATTAGATATTATTTATTTTGGTCTAAGGCTGACATGGTTTATAATTATGTAATTGATTTATTGTTTGGTGGTCGACCTGATTGTTTATGGTCGAGGGTTTGTATAAATAAGATATAAGATCTCATTATAGATTATCATGGTTATTGCAAGAAGTCATGGTCAAGGAATGTAATGTACGAATAATTTAATATCATTCAAGCAGAGGAGTTGGTCGATCATTGGAGATCAAATTGGGTTTGTGTAAGAGGATTTAGTCCTCCGCTATTGAGCTTAACCAGAGCTATACTCAGGCATAGGAGATGCTATCTTTTGTAGTTCAACACTTCTTCAGATTATAGTCTAGATTTGTATGTAGCCAATGAGACTCCTTTTGTGATGAGCAGTGTGATCTAGGTTGTTGGTGTTAGAATACAATGAATCCAAGAACACTGAGAGGGGGGGATGGATCAGTGTTATGTTGGTAACACAAGAATTTACCTTATTATAACATACACATATAAACCAATAAATGAAGAAACATATAACATGAACCAAATAAACCAGCCACATGAATGAACACCATAACACAGAGAATTTATACGTGGAAAACCTCAAAGAGGAAAAACCACGGTGGGATTTGTGACCCACAATATCAATTCACTGGCCATATGAAAGATATTGCATACCATGGGGGCTTGCACATGCAGGAAGACACACTACCTAGAGCACACTGCTCAACACAAAAGAGTCTCACTGACTACAAGCTTCTGCTGAAACAAAACAGTACTGGTGAACTCACAAAATGCATCTGCAATGCCAAAAAGAGTTTCGGTTAATGCTTTATCCTATACCGGTTCATAAACCTTGAATCCTTCTACCGGTATCTCCTTTCCTCCAAGAATGTTCAACAAACCATCTACTGATCATAGAATGATATTACATTTGCATACAGATGACCTTCACACATATCCTTCGCATCACATAGTTCTACTACCTTTTTCATATACATGTCCTATATCAAAATGACCTAACAGACTAACTTATATACCCTTTACAAACAATATGCCTTATGTCGGCTTACAATATAAAAGACATCCAATGTCGGCCCTTATGCAATAATTACAAAATGATTTTACAAATAAAACCTATCGGATCTCAAACTGATGTCGATTTCACTGAAGTGTTGGATGTTGATGTCAGTGATGACCCTAAATATCCCAATGTCAGTATCCGCCAGTGTATGCCTCCAAATGTCGGTATATGCCTTCGATAGAATCTTGTTGCCATCACTGACAACATATGATTCCAATGAGTGTCAATTGCCAACAATCTCCCCCTTTGGCATTGATGGCAACACTCATGTAAAAAATAGATTCCCTGTCGGTTCAACATAAAACATGAACTATGAACATGCTCCCCCTGAGCTGATTGACTCTATCGATATCCTCCTCCTAGGATTACATACATATTTTTCACATAATATACACTCCCCCTTTGGCATCAATGTCAAAGACCGATGAATGATTTGAAATAATGTTACAGATTACTTTACCGAAGCTTGACCAATCTCAAAATTTCCGGATAATTTTTCTCTAGCAACTGTACATAGGTATCCTAGCCAGTTTTGAGTGTTCCAGATATGGATACAAGTCCACTCAGTAAATGTGCTAGTGTTTCTTTCTCAGTGATTTCTGTCGTGTGGGATTTGCAATCATATCCATACATTCTCTCTTATGTACACCAAGTGAATCCAATCTTGGACTCACCAAAACTCTAAGACTCCTTGCTCTCTGAATAATCTTGTCTCTTTCCTTTTCAAAAGCAAAAACTTGGTTCTCCAAAGTCAAAATTTGTCCATCAATGGAAGTTGTGAGTGAATTTAGTCCATCAAAAGAATTAGCAATATTAGCAATCTTTTCATGTAATTCCTTTAACCTTTGATCTACATTTGTTGTAAGAATTTTTATATTACAACAGACCCTGTAGATGTTAGTACACCATTTCAAAGATTTTTCAATGAGTACAAGTGTCTCTTCAACCTTCCTCTTCTCTGTTTCAATAATCTGTTCAAAAGTGTCTTTCTTGGCTAGATTAAATCTTTAAAGTGCTTTCTTGTCAAAAATCTGTTGCAATGATTGAAAGTTTTTAGATGTGTTATGTCAATACCTTAAGCTTGTCGGAAGGGCTCGCTTCATTTTCAATCATACAATCAGGAATCAATCTATGTAAAACTATTATTGACTGATCTATTATCCCTTTGTCAATAGATCCCTCCTTCATTACCTTTTGAGTAGTCATCATCATTACCTTTGTGGGACTCATCTTTTTGATTGATTTCTTCTCAACTTCAAAAGTGTCAATTGCCAAAAATTTTGTTGGGGAATCAATTGTCAGTTCAGTCTCCTTTTCCTTATCTTCCTTATCCTCTCCCGGTGTATCTCTTTTCACTTCCTCTATTGCATCGGTAAAACTATTATTGACTGATCTATTATCCCTTTGTCAATATATCCCTCCTTCATTACCTTTTGAGTAGTCATCATCATTACCTTTGTGGGACTCATCTTTTTGATTGATTTCTTCTCAACTTCAGAAGTGTCAATTGCCAAAATTTTTGTTGGGGAATCAATTGTCAGTTCAGTCTCCTTTTCCTTATCTTCCTTATCCTCTCTCGGTGTATCTCTTTTCACTTCCTCTATTGCACCGGTGGCTTCACCACTTGGTGCAATATTTGTTACTGTCGGTGGAGTATTATCCACAATATTATCTGTAACCTGTACATTATATATATTACATTGCCCAGACTGTACAAATGTAGTCTCTGTCGGTTTAGTCTGTGCACTCTCATCAGTTTTGGGACTATCTACCGGCTCATTCAAAATTTGAACTAAACTTCCCAAAATTCCTTTCCCTTTAGATTTGTCCGAAATGGTGGGAGTAGTTGCGTTAGCAAATTCTTCTTGAGAAGTGAGAAAATCTGGATTCTTTTGGAAGAATTTGGTCCAACCATCTCTGGTCTCATTTACTATCTCATTAACTCTACCCATCATTAGACCTATTTGTCGGGTTTTGCTGCTAAAGATTGTTCTATTAGCAACATCTATACACCTTTTCATTTCCTCATTATTTATAGAGCCACACATATTCAAAAGTTCAACTTATTTAATCTCTTTGTCCCTCCTTATTGCATCTAATCTCCTTGCATCTAACTTATTGTACAATGATAAGGGAATTTCCTTCAAAATCTCTACCAAAGCCTTCTTATATATGTCTAAATATAACAAGATTGCTTCTTCTATTTCATTTTGCTCATTATCATCTAAATCTTTATAAAAATTTGACACATTCTTCAAAATTCCATCTTTAGTTACCTCATCAATTAACTCAGCACAAGTCATTTTACCAGATTCAGTTGCTTCATCACTCTTTTTCTTTTTGTTGGGGGTTGCAGGAGCAGATGGAGCAGGCTGCCTCTTCTGAGTAGGTTTCCTTGCCGAAGGTGTAGTTGCAGTTTTTACCTTTCTAATTAGCTTCCTCCTTGGTTCCACCTTCTTCTCCTCTACCGAAGGCTTGTCAGCTTTCTTCCTATGTACCCTTCTGAATGCAAGAGGTTGACTATCCTCAGGATCAGAGTCGGAAGTGATAGAAGAAATGAAATTTTCAGGCCTCTTCACCTTAGGAGCACTAACCGCTATCAGTTGATCTACCGGTTTAGATCCAGATGCTAGTTTTGTATCTATCCTATGAATTACATTCTGAAAAAATGCAGACAATTTTTCTATCTTCTTCTCTCTTCTTTTCTTGTTGAAACTAGTTTTAACTTCAAAAGCCTTGTCCTTTGCAGTGCCAAAGTGTTCAGCCTTATCATCCAAAGGAGCATCAATCAACATTTTAGCATATAGCTCCAAAATACTGTCATCAACCTCATAACCCAGTTCAATGACCCATATAGTTATATGTTCCACTGCTTCCATCAATGTCTCATCTATTTTTACCATGAAGCAAATATCAGTGGAGTATTTCTCCACAATGTGTTTGGAAATTCTCTCCCTTAGTTTCATGTTCTCTTGAAAAATTTTGAAGTAGCCCCAAAGCTTCTCATCCATGTTACTACCAAGACTGGTGATTGCTTCTTTGATCTGCATACCTACCGGTATATCATGAGCCCAACGCTTCTTTCCCAAACCTGGTAGCTCATTCATGAAGTACAGCATCAAACAGACAATAAGATTGCCAAACCTAAAAGTTCCTTTCTTAACGCTTTTTATCTTGCCAATATTAATCATTAATTCACTCCTTAACCATTCACACAAGTTGTACTTTTCATTATTCTTTATCATCTGATATGCAACATGGATACAAGAACTGGCAACAGAGTTCAATCCACTTGATTGAGTTACCTTGTATCCAATGATCATGCTGGAAAATTTCACATCTGTGTCTTTGATGGTGCTAAGCCTCATAGATCTTCCATCATGGGTTGCATCGGTGACCTTCTCAACCGCAGTGTTGGAGATCTTCTTTCCCAGTTCCTGTCCAACTTTAGGTAAGTTGGTGACCGCCTGAATAGCTTCTTTGGTGATATGTGGGGTCGGTCCAGCCAGATGAATTCATTGTGGACCCTGCTTAGAACATATATGATCACTTCATCCTTGAATTCTGGTATGTATAGGATTTCGGTTAACCCTAGATCCTCAATGACTTGATATTTCGGCTTGATTGTACCGGAGTTGCCTAGTATCAAAGATTGATACATTCCCTTGATTTCCTCGGTGCCTAAATCCTCCAAGGTGCAGTGAATATAGGCTCTAACATCTTCTACATAAACCACGCCATCGAGAACTCTTGAAAACGCGCCAGTAGAGTCTTCATAGCAATTTGGGAAACTTCCTTGAAAACAGGCCTTAACTTATCCTTGACCTCAACAATGGTGGGATTCGCAATGAAAGTAGGAGCAGATGATGATATGGATGTCATTTCAAATAAATACCTGGATAACAGTCGTTGGTTGAAGGGTTTTGATTACTTCTCAGATGACTGCTGGAAATCCTTCAAAATACCTTTGCTCACTCTTGATCGCCTATGATTCGCCTTTGCTTTTCTCTCGTTTGGTCAAGTGTTGGGTGAGTGAAAATGAGTCCATTTTCCCTTTTTATCGGCGAGTAAACTCTAATTCATCGCTGTCATAAATGCTTAGCAATGTACCCTATCGGATGTCAGTTTCACAATTTTATGCCAGGTAAACCTCCATCAATGATTAATACCACTCTCCGGATCTCTTTCAAATCTCTTCCAGTGAATATGCAAGATTTGCAATGAATTTTCCAACCCCTAAGGCATATGCCTCAGTTACCAAATGAATTTCCTGTCGATGCAGGAATGCTTTGTTCTACCGGTGTAGTTGCATCTCCACTTAGTTCTTCAGATTTTCTAACCCACCTCTTGGTGTGATCTTGATGTATTTAATCTACCTTCTTCTTTCCTTTCTCATTTGTTTTATCATGGTTAACTGGTGTAGTCTTACTTCTGCAGTACTTAGCAATATTACCTATTTCGTTGCATGCATAACATGTAACATTGTTCTTTTGAATTGCTTTAACATATCCGGTGTCATTCCTTGACCTACATTGATTAGCCAAATGACCAAAATTTCCACATGCATGACATTTAACATTCATTCTACAATCTTTTGACTTAAGACCATTTTTCTTGCACTTTGTACGTTGACCAGGAATAGAATTGTAGTTTTGATTTTCTCTATTTCTATATTGTCTAGCCATGTGCCCAACTTTATTACAAACAAAACATCTACCATTGAATTTGTAAACATTAGATTTCCTTACCGGTTTCCTCTAGTCTGATGAATTCTGCATATCGGTTGTCTGATCTTCATTTGTAGTACTAGAGCTTTCACCTTGTACAAATCCAAGCCCTCTAGAATCTTCACTATGCCTTTGTCTTTTCAATAAATCATCCAACTATGCAGCACTAATCCTGAATTTTTCTTCATACTCACTTGCAGTAGTCAGATCATCTCTCAGAGTTGTTATTTGTCTTTCAAGCTCTTGTTCATTATTCCGGGAGTGTGCCAAATCAGTTCTCAACAGATTATTCTCATGAGTCAATCTTCCACATTCATCAAATTTGTTCTTTAGATATATAACAAGATTTTCTTCCTTCTTCTTTTTGTCCTCAATATCTTTTGATTACCTCATAGTCAGGTCTTGCATTTCATTCTTCATGAGCATGTTAGCTTGACTCAGTTTCTGACATTGTTCCTTAAGTGCATTTTTCTCTTCATCATCCTAGTTTTGCAAAAGTTCCTTTCTCTTAGCTTGAGATGATGATAGTCTTTCTTGCAGAACAAGAATGAGTTCATTAGAATAATTCAATTCATCTTGCAATTTAAGGTTCTTCATCCTTTTAGCATCATAATCCTCAAGTGTCATCTCAAGTTGCTTCTCCATAGCCATGTTCAATGATTCTGGTTTCAGGATATTCCTCAAGTTGTTAAACTTCCTCCGAGGTACCAGGCTCCGATGCCAATTGTTGGAATATAGTGAATCCAAGAACATTGAGAGGGGGGGTCAATTAGTGTTCTGTCGATAACACAAGATTTTACCTTATTATAACATACACATATAAACTGATAAATGAAGAAACATATAACATGAACCAAAAAAACCAGCCACATGAATGAACATCATAACACACAGAATTTATACATGGAAAACCTCAAAGAGGAAAAACCACGGTGGGATTTGTGACCCACAATATCAATTCACTAGCCATATGAAAGATATTACATAGCATGGGGGCCTACACATGCAAGAAGGCACACTGCCTAGAGCACACTGCTCAACACAAAAGAGTCTCACTGAATACAAGCTTCTGCTGAAATTAAAAAGTACTGGTGAACTCACAAATTGCATCTTCAATGCCAAAAAGAGTTCCGGTTAAAGCTTTGTTCTGTACTGGTTCATAAATCCTGAATTCTTCTACCGGTATCTCCTTTCCTCCAAGAATGTTCAAAAAACCATCTCCTGATCATAAAATGATATTACATTCACATACAAATGACCTTCAAACATATCCTACACATCACACAGTTCTACTACCTTTTTCACATGCATGTCCTATATCAAAATGACCTAACAGACTGACTTATATACCCATTACAAACAATATGCCTTATGTCGTCTTACAATACAAAAGACATCCAATGTCGGCCCTTATTCAATAATTACAAAATAATTTTACAAATAAAACCTATCAGATCTCAAACTGATGTCGGCTTCACTGAAGTGCTAGATGTCGGTACCGGTGATGACACTAAATATCCCAATGTCGGTATTCGTCGGTGTATGCCTCAAAAGGTCGGTATATGCCTTCAATAGAATCTTGTTGCCATCAATGACAGCATATGATTCCAATGAGTGTCAATTGCCAACAGTTGGCCTTCCTGCAAGTGCAAGCCCCTTCATTGTAAATTCACATACTTATTGCAGAAGTATTATCTAACTATGGGTAGGCTTACCACCGTGGTTTTTCCCTTTACCGGGTTTTCCACGTACAAATCTTGGTGTTGTGTGGATGGCTTTTATTCTGTGATTATTGTTTATGCTTAATTGGATTAACTGTTATTCTGGTATTATTGTTTTGGGTTCTGGTATTATTGTTTTAAATTGCTAATGCTTCGGGTAATTTGTGACAAATCATTCACTCCCCACCCCCTCTCAGTTGTCTTTCGATTATCTGAACTGTCTAACAACTTGTTAACTTTATAATGATAGGAAACAAAAATGTGTCATTGATTCTCTTATAGTGCAACCTAGATTCTTTCACTGGCAACTGGGTATAATATTCCCATATGACTTTCTGTCCTTCTTCTTCCCCTAGTTTGCCCTCAATCTACAGCCCTGTAAATTGACCTGATCTAGCTTCAACCCAAATAACATTATATGTAAAGATAAATTTCTTCGTGTTGTGCACTTCTTTGAGCTGGTCTCTGATGTTATCTGACAAAATTTGAGCCCAGTCGTAATATTGTCGTCCATCCAAAATTGTCAACGTGAATGAGAACATTCATGGCTGAAAGTATCTGCATGCAGGTTTGTCGAAGGCCTTGTTAAGCATTACAATCAAATCCATTTTTCATTCTTTGAAATCCTACCTTAAAATTTCATTTTCTTTTAGGCCTGTCTTTCTTTCCTCCTCAATCCATTCCTCATTCATTCTCTTCTTGCATTGGCTCATATTCTGGTTCCATTCTCTTTCACCGTCTTCTTCTCCTTCAACCAATACCTGCCTCCTAGTGGAAATCTAGAACACCAGGGCTAACATATTCGACGATAAATCAATTACCGGTTTCCCATCAACATCGACACATTGCCTAGTGTCAAAGTTATAAAATTGTGCAACTTGCATTATAAACCTCGGCGCCTGTACTAATTGTGGGAAAATTGTCGCCTCTACTAGACTGGATATTTTGATCCTCCTATATTTTGCACTCAATCCTAGTTTCTCTAATTGTCTTTCTATATCTTTGAGCTCTATGTGCCTGATCTTTGTGTTTGTTACCCATTGGATGGCATCCTCCAGCTTGGAGGCGTATGTTTTCCCCTGGTATTGATATTTCATTGTGATTGGTAGCTTCTCAAGATCTTTTTTTTTCGGAAAGATTCCATTAAACACAACTAACCCTGGAAAACAAACATCAAACACTACTCAAAGAGAAAACACTGCAAAAACAGCTCACATCGGGACTCCGGGTTCCTGGGGTTCCGAGGTGAGAAAACACAAAAATCATGAAGAAAACTCAGGACTCCAGAAGTCCAGGATCCTGAGCTAAGACTACTAACAGAAGTAACAAACTCAGAACCCCGAGGACCCGAGATACCAAATGCACCAAAAGCACAAAAGAAGACCACTTCGAGAACTCAGGAACCCGGGTTTCTGAAGTGGTGAGACCCTTGACTATGAAAACCAACTCGGGACTTTGGGGTACCGAAGTTCCAGGGTGGGACACGAAAATGCAAAGCGGAACTCTGGAAAACTAAAGTCCCGATAAACTACAAAGATGGAGCAGAAAGAGAGCTCGGGACTACGGAATTCCAAGTTGATCAGACATGCAAAAAGAAACTGATTAGGGAACTCGGGGTTCTAAGTTTCCAAGTTTCCAAACTAGTTGGACCTAAGACCTAAGACCCAAGACCACCATCTCGGGAACTCGAAAATCCAAGTTTCCGAAGTGGTGGGAAATAAACAAACAAACAACAAAAGAAACCCTACGACCATTATTTGGGGAACTCAGGAATCCGAGTTTCCAAAATAACACGAAAACAAGCAACAAACTCAAAAGAATGTCATTTCGATAACTCGGGAACCCGAGTTTCTGAAATGACATGACAGTGAAAAAAAAACCCTAACCCGGAACTTCGAGATCTCGAGATTCCGAGGTTAGGGCACAACAGAAAACTAAAAGAAAAAATCAAACAAAATAATCAAAATTTAAGAAAAAAATAAAATCTAACCTAAAACACACGCAAATCTGAATGAGGAAGGCGAGAAATCCACCTACCTGGCACGAAAAAAGAAGACAGTTCTTGATCGAGCGCCTGGGAATGCAAAATTGTGAGGTCAGAGCTCTGAATTCGGACAAGTGAGTGCACAAATGAGATCCACAATGACCTCCAACCATATTTATAGCCCCGACCAGGCACCACATTAAATGCGACTTCGGGAACCCGTGAACTCGAGTTTTCGAAGTGCAACACAGGCAACAAGCTCGGAACCCCGGGGTTACGAGATATCGAACAAACAAAATAGAAAACGAACCTGAGAGTTCGAGAACTCGAACCTCTGGGGTGATAACTCCAAAGACAAACAAACACTTCGGGAGTCTGGGAACCCAGGTTTTTGAGGTGTTGCTCCGAAACAAAAAAGAAGCGAACTTGGGAGTTTGGGAACCCAAACTTCCGAACAAGGAACCAAAAACAACAAAAGGTCACCTAGGGACTTAGGGAACCCAAACTCTCAAGGTGGCCAAAGCAAAATCTAATAAAAAAAGGAAATCTAACATAAAAAAAGAAAAAAGGGGGGGACCCATATTTTCATGGGAATGAAAATAATGGGACTAGATATGCAGGGCATAACAGGTCCTTGTGGTCTCATGATATGTTGGGGTAGATCTTCTACTTTTGTTTATCTAGCATCATGCCAACCAAATTTTCCTACAACTTTGTGAGATGTTGGTCTATCCTTTTTGTTTTTTGTGTTAGTCTTATGCATTTGATATGAATTCACCTTGGTTCCTCATACCATGATGCATAATATCTCATGTCAAATCAAAATGAGTTCTCATTACAAGAAAACTTTTATATGGCGCTCAACATTCTCCCCATCCATTATCCTACATGTTTCTAACATGTTCATCCTATATTTATATCCCCCGTCTATCTATCCCATTTATCTTCCTCGTTTCCACCTTAATAATGCTCCCTCATCCATCTTTATTCTTTTGTCTTCCCATCTTTCATTTCTTTCTCACATCACATTCATCATTATCATCTCACTTAATTTTGCTTAATATATATTAGTCTATCCATTATCATTTCCATTCTTTTTATTGTTAGTTGAATCATCTTACATAATATAGAATTGTTAGTCTATCCATAAATCATTTTCAACCTTTCACCACCATTAGGCATATGCATCGACATCACAATTATCCATATATCGTGCATTCATCATCTCATCCATTTCGAGAGAACAATTGTGTTCTCTTCAACCACAAGTCCTCTCAAGGGGGCATCCTCATCCTCATTTCCACTCATTTGTTTTCCTCCTAGTCACTCCTTTGAGTGATTGGAGCATCTTAGTCTAACCATCTTCTTTAATGTTTAATGTGTTAGTCTTCTTTGAAACGATGCTACTTTGTCACACCATCTCAAAGAGGGGCAAAACATAGACAACTAAAATTGACCACATGGGGTCAAGTTACCCCTATTTTATTTAATTCCCTATCATCTATATTAATTAAATAATATTCTATTATTTAATCAATATTATCTAATCTCTTCTAGTTTTCCCAAGTCCTAACCTAAAGCAAATAATTACCTTTAATAATTCACCCTAACCCTTACCTCTTTTATACCAGAAATTAAATAAATAAATCCTATTTATTTAATTTGCCTCCCCAAATGTCACTTCCACCATCCTTTCCACTTGCCTCTAATCTTAATCTTAATCTCTCACCTAATCCTCCCTTACTTTCACATTCCTAATCCCTTGGATTAGGAAGGGGTCAACTCCATGTCATAAATAACTACCCTCCAAGCCCACTCAACCTTAAATGTCTTCTCCTTTTGGGAAGAAAGCCCACATGTGCCCTCTCGCAATGGTCACATCCAAGGAAGATAAAATTCTTGTATTCCTCTCATCCTCATACCTTTGGAGTGTGAGGACAAGACATATATTTATGAAAAGATCTTCCTTACACCCCAAGGGTACAATCTTCCTCTAAAGCTCTCCCATGTTGTCACCTGGCAACATATCATCGCTTGAGAGGACAAAATCATTCTCCACCCTTGATTTCCATCAAGAAATCCTAGCCCTCCATTCATCTCTAAATTCATTCATATTAACACTATACCATTTTTCTCATATCTTGCATTGAAATCAATTGAGTGTCGTTATGTTGTCAAATTTTCATGAACACGCATTGAAATGGAGTGCATTGGCAAATCTACACAACAAGGAGCACACCATACTTCATTTTTATGGATTTCACTATGGTTTGACCCCTCTTTTGTCTAATATAGAGTGTTGTTTGATTTTTTGCTTTTGAATCGTTTTAATTTCTATTTTGGTTCCATTTGAAACCACATTTCCTTGCACACAAAGTTTTGATCTTAGATTTAGGACCAAGCTATGGTTCCTCTGGTGTAGCATGCAAAATAAGATCAACATGCTTTTATAAGCCTATGTACGCATTTCTTGATTTAATACCTCAATCAATTACTTTATCTTGGTTTATATTGATGCAAAATTAAACTATAGTGTTAGAATTTTCTCTAATCCAACTAATAGAGTATTTTTTCGTTCAAACCTAGAACATACCTTATATTTTATACTTTAAAGTTTGATGTCATTGTGGATTGAAATTTTAACTTCACCTATCTCTTTGACTCTATGTGACTTGTTGTCATGAAGTGAAATAGGATCCTTGTGACTATCATTAGTAATAAATATGGCATGCTAATTCTAAGAACATGAAGTTCTAAAAACACTCGAATCAAAAGAGACCAACTACTTTTATCACTATTTGAAATAGTTATCAATGCAAAATCCTCAACATGGTTTGACTCATCAATATTGGTCAAATTGGCTTCACTATGTTCCTTGGGGATAGATTAAATTATCTTTTTCTCCAATTACTTAGATTTTCACAATAGAAGCATTGCACTTTTCTCTATTATTGTGAAGTGGTAAACAAATTCTAGTTTGTACCTTGTAACTATGTAGCAAGTGAACTTTCTAAACTCCCAAAAGAAACTTCACTTAGTTGTCTTTGTTATCATTCCTTCTACAACAAACATAAACTAACATTGTCAAAGATCAAATACTAATTTTCTTCTAATAGGTTCAATAACTCAACAAATCCTCACAAGAGGATAATAAATGGTTTGTGATTAAAGCAACCATATCCATCTTATCCACTCAATTATTGACCAAAAGTTGATCTTAAGATATTTTATTTTTAGAAGATACTCTAATAAACACCCACCCTCATACAATTTACTAGAAAATAACAAAGTCCCACCCTCATGCAACTAAGTTATAAACAACAAAGTATTAAAATATAAGGTTACTTTTTTCAAAGACTTGACATTTTTTTTAAATTATTCCATATTGCATACACAAATGTAGCATTTCAATCTTCAACAATTAAATAATCTAATATTAACAACTTTACAATCATCGAGGATTATGTATGATGTGTATAATAGTCACTTAGGAAATTGATAGACCTAGTTTCTTTGCCTAAATAAGATTATGTTGCATTCTTAATACTCAATAATATTTAGCATCTTGTGAATCCATATGTTTTAGTTTTATTTCTCAATTTCTATGTCTTCGACAGTACTAAGTTTAGAATCATGTCCATTTACTCAACAACCCAAAAAATAAACTTTTCTCTAAAAAATTTAAATATAATCCAAAAAAATCAAGACTTGTAAGGTTTTGGATAAACTGAATAAATACCTAAAACTACTGAAAATTGCAACTAGTAAAGAATTATGTGTTGTAGCTACCTACACCTATCTATCTATTGACCACAATCATTTTCCTTCCACTGTGAATAGAACTTTACAAATGCTCTCAGTTGCAAAATCTAAATCAAGGCAACCATATCCTATTGCTACACACAACCCTTTATGCAACTTGCAACCCTTCTAAAAACCCTCAATACAATCATGTAAAGTGTTTCTCATGACTTTTTTTCATATCGATCCTCCCACAATGTTAGACTAATATTTCTAGTGATTGCTTCCCTCGTGTCCTTCAAGCTTCTAATATGTGAATCTAAAACTACAAGCTTCATAAATTGCTTGAATGTTGACTTTTCTTTTTTTTTAGAAATAAATTCTTGTGATCTCTATGAACTTCATAAACTTTTAGAACATGCATTTTTTAGGTGACTTTCAATACGATCAACCTTCTCTTCTCGTCTTCTTTTGAAGCTAGACTTGCATCAAATACTATTGTTGGTATGACCAAAAGAATAAGATGAAAAAAGAGGTTTCTCTGTCTCAAAGCAAAGATAGCAACCTTGTAGAATTTAAAAATAAAATAGTTAATAAGGAATCGTTGAAAACAATAAAGATCACCCAACAACTAATAAAGTGCATATATTTTAAAAATTAGAAAAAGCGATGTAGAATTTAAGTTAAAATCTTCAATAAAAATTATATCAATATAAAAGACAAATCCAAGCGTGATCCAACAAACTTAGTAGAATATAATTTACTCGCAAATCTATCATTCTTCTCTTACTACTTAGTGTTTTCCTTGTATGAGGATTATAGTGAAAAAAATCATGATGGTGAAAAATTCCTCAAATATTATTATAATGAAAAGAATTATAATTTGTTGATGCTTACACATATTGAAGAGCATGGAACTTCCACAATTCTTTCTTCTCTTTCATAATGATCTAGCATAAAGCCTATATTTAGTGTCCCAGCAAATATTAAATTATTCACCATAGTCAATTCTCTATATTTTATCTAATAATAAGAATTCCTAAAAATATAAGATCAAAAGACAATCAAACTCATTTGAATGTTTATCGGAACCTTTTTATAAGACATTAATAATTAAATAATAAATCAAGTAATAATTAAAAATATTTTTATATTAATTAATTGAATATTTTATAATATACATTTTTATATTATAAAGTGGATAGCCTTATAGTTAAATTAAAATGTATGTCTGCTTATATGTGGACTCCTTAATAAGCATTATGCTATCATAGTTTAGTTTTTCTTTTGATCATATTTCAAAAGCATATAAAACTATTATTAGCATTGTCATTATTATCTAACATCTACTTCTATGTTGAAGGTTTAATGTCGTTTGATACATATATTGATTTATTTTAATTTTTTATATACTAAAGAAAAAATCTTGTCATAATCATTATAACTTCATATTTTTGATAGCATAATGTGTCATAATGATAGCATAATGTGTCATAATGATAGCATAATGTGTCATAATGATAGCATAATGTGTCATAATGATAGCATAATGTTTATTAAGGAGTCCACATCATTATGCTTCCACATATTGATCTAGCATCTATATCAATCTTAATATTTTTCAACTATATTTTGAAATTGATTCAATTCTACCCTAAAGATTTTCAAATTCATAATAAAATTAATTTAATAAAAGAAAAAATAAAATATATTAAAAAATAATTTAAAAATTATAACATTGAAATATCAACATACCAATAATGATGCATTCAAATATTAATAGATAGATTTGACATTCCAAATTTTAATATAATTAAAAATTAAAATTGAAAAAATCATTCATATGTTTGATTTGAATATGACATTGTTGTGTAGAATGTATTTATCTTTGGCTTAACATTTGTTGAGACCATTCAAATGCTATTTGTTCAGACAGTTAACAAGGACCCATGCATGCTTCTTCCAAATCCATGCCTACCAAAAGTAGTTTGTCCTTAACCGAATTTCAAATGTTCTCCTCAGGGCAAACATTTTTGCTCACTTTGGTTGTTGGCTTTTTTTATTTCAAAAAGTATTTGGGTTAGTGTTGACGTGTATTTTATACACAATCATACACAGAATAAAATACCGACAGGCATCTTATCCTCTCTTGAGAAAATAGTCTCTAACTGCTGAAGATCTGCAAAAAGGATCAGTTAGATGGACTCCAAGGTTCTTTTAGTGGGGTCTCCACGTGTGGACAAGCTTTTTAGTGGTATGATGTGATTTGTTGTTTCCTCCAAGGCGTCTTACGGATTCCAAAGGCTCGAAGATTCTACTAAACTAAAAGAACTTTCAAAAAAAAAAGCAAAAGAACAGGGTTTAAGGAAGTCTAATCTAGCCTAACCCTATGAGCGACTTAGCATGAATGAGATTTGGCAAGACTCAACCAACTTCAATTTTGCCATAAGATAACAACTCAATTGAAATTAGTGCGATCTTCTAAGGTAATAATGATGTTCAATGCATCAAAGACCAAGGACACTACTACGAAGGTACATATCCTAGATACGAAAATGCTTGAAGGTTAAGGACTCAAAATGTTCTCCAGTCGACCACGCAAGGCGTTCCTACAATCAGCGAGAAGCTAGTGGTTTGGATTGCGAATCCTACCAAATATCAAATCTCACACTTAGTCTTTCAAATTAACAAACTACTTTGATTGAGCGTGATTCAAGTACATCCAACAACCATGAAGATAACTTAAGAAATTTGCAACAAAACACCATAACTTCAATATTTTATTGATTTCCAAGTCATCATATACAACAATTGCTTGAATCTCTCTCTTCAAGACTCAATCTTGCTACAAAATAAGAATTGCTTCTAACTCTAATCTCTCTATTTCACTCTTATCTGACTATTCGACTATTAACTATCACACTATTACTAAATGAAATGAAAAATGGGGGTATAAATAGCATCCCCAGTTACAATGAAAGGTCCAGATTGAAAGTAAATCAACGGACAAGATCATGACACCTAAACCCTAATTAGGGTTTGTTACAAATGACCTCCTTTTTACTGAACAATATTAAATACATAGCCAAATATTAAATTTGGCACAAAAATCTAGGAGGTATCAACCAATGAGAAATAAGATGTCATGTCATCTGCAACAACCTTTCATCTAGAATCTTATTCCCTTTCCAATTCTCTTTCTTAGCATATGCAATGAATTTTGTCACGATTCCTTCGATTTCTGTGATTGGAATCTCGGGAAGATTCTTGATACTCTCTTCTAAGTGGATGACCTGATCGAATGCATCTAGAAGAGCTGCGTCCCAAGTAGGTTCAAGTTCCTTTGTTCTATCATCTTTCTGCTTCATTGATCGATTGAAGGGGCAATGCCTGCACTGGTGATCTAACTGGATCCTGACGTCCCAAAGGTTCATTGATGTGACTGAAATATGTCCTCCATGCACCGACCTCTCTCTCAAGCTTTCTATTCTTTTCTACTTCTTCTCTAAACTTGTCCTTCAATGCCTCAAATGTGTCGGTGGCATCATCTAAAGTCTGCTCTGCTATGGATGGTCCTAACTCAATAGTCTGTATATGATAGTCTTCTGCTAGGATCTCACCCTCATATTTGTCTACTGCCGGTGTAGCTATCTGCAGTTTTCTAGATCCAGTCTCATCTCGAATCATCTTGGACATCTTTGTAGCCTTCTTCTTCTCTGTTGTCATATGTGAACGTCCCACAAGGCTCTCTAAATCAACTGCACTGTCCTCGTCCTCAATTACGATCACCTTAGTCAATCTTTCCTTCAACCAATCTGGGATATTCGATCTTGTCTCTTGAACTTGAATTTCTTTATGTACTATTTCTTCCTGTCTGGGAGGAGATGTTACTTCATTATCTTCTTCTAACTCATAATCTTGGAGAGATCCATCGGATGAAACATGTTGTGCCTGTCCTTCCTCCTGTCTGTCATTCTGTACCATCGACTCCATGGACTCTTCCACTCGAACTGTTCTATTTTCCGGTCTGGAAGAAGTACCTGGTGTTTGATCTTTGTTAGCACCTAACTTTTCTTGGAAGGCTCTTTCTTTTCTGATCCTTCCTTTCTCTTCGAACCTCTCGAATGGAGATTGCCCTCACTGACACATCGAAGGTTACCTTCACCTGAATTCCTAGGATTAGGATTGCCTTCACTCACACTTGCTCCACCTTCGGCTGGTTTCTCTTCCAAAGTAAAAGACATAGCTATGCCTTGTTCTCTCAATTTCTGATGCTGAACGTCTACCCATCTGCGAGTACAAGACAAGACTGGTGCCATCAAATCATCTAAATCCACGGCCTCGGGCTCATTCCAATTCAAACTAATTGTTTTGCTTTCTCTATCATATGAAGATTGGATGTGCCTGCCGTTGTCCTGAGCTTGGTCGGCTACTCTGTAAATCTTACATTTCCTGATGAAATCCAAAGGCAATCTAGAATGTATCTTACGTTTCACTTCAAGATCATCTAGGAGGTTCATCATAAAATCTTCAATTTGGTGCTCATGTCTAAATCTTCTACCGACCGTCTCCTCTAAATGTCCATGTGGATCAAAGCTATTCCTCCAAGCAAAAGATGAAAAAGAATACAAAGCTAACTCCTTCTCTGCGTCATCCATGGCTAAGACATTAGGACATACCTCAACTGAATTACCCAAAATAATAGGTACCTGAACTCCATTCTGATGTCTGTGTCTGAATGGCTTCACATATGCTGCCAACTGCCTTGTTACTTCAAGTAACACAATTCTGTCTGTCGGGTACCTCGGCAACATGTATGGAGGTAAAGGACATCCATGCACTCTAATGTAAGTGAACTTGGGAAACTGAATGAACCAAGCACCGTACCTCTTGATGAATTCTTGGGCATCCTGAGATAATCTGTTGTGGATCCCTCCTTGCAACGTCCTTGTGATGTTCATCGTGAAAGTATCATTGACTAATTTGTAGTTTTTCCCTGGCGGATGATGCAAGTAGGTATAGGATTCACAAGCTCTGACCTTGCCGGGTCCTCTTCCAATCACTCCTCTGTGAGGTAGTCCTGCGTACTCAACACTCCTGATTAAGGCATAGATGACGTATGAACTCATGTGGAAGGACTTAGTAGCCCTGAGTCTCCTTAACTGTACGTCTAAGCAATGGCTAATTATCCTAGCCCAATGTATTGTACCCTTTCCTTGAACAATCACCTGGATGAAGTAAAACATCCACTTCTCAAAATAGAAGGCATGAGGTGCTCCTGTAACTCTGTTGAGCATGGTAATCAAATCTCTGTACTCCTCCTGGAAATCAATCCTGTGTGGTGTGTTCGGTACTTTGCTTAGACGGGGACGACTCTTGAGTAGCCAATTCTTGTTGATTATGCTTAGGCAAGCATCTGGATCATCATCGTACACTGATCTGGCTCCTTCAACACTCTTATATATCATGTCCCTGTGCTCTGGAAGATGGAAAGCTTCACTTATGGCTTCCTCTGAAAGGTACGCCAAAGTGTTTCCCTCATTGGACACAATTGTCCTGGACTGTGGATTGTAGTGACGGGCACACTCGATCATCAACTCGTGGCACTGAATAGCTGGAGGAAAACCGGCCGCCTTGATGATGCCACTCTCTATTATTCTCCGGGCGACAGGTGATGGCTTGCCAATGTAAGGGACCTCTCGAAACTTCTTCGTGCTAAAGTTTCCCAGGTTTGTATCTCCAATGTTGCTCCACTTCGACACGATCCTGGTCTCCACTTCTTCGGTCTTCTGATCTTCTTTCATGAGAGCCGAGCAGCTGGTGGATGCTCCCGCCTTTGGGGTCGCCATACCTACACAACATTTCATTATAAGAAATAGATTTTGCAATAAATAGCGTAAATAAGAGAGATAAATTTTTAGGAAACATCATGATAAGTCTCTAGAGTTATCATTTCCTAAAATAAACGATTGAGCTAAGAGAAATTCAAAAATCAAAATTTCAAAACTTGAAATACGACGATGAATGAATAAAGCAATAATAATTAAATCGCCATACCTCGATAGAGAGCTAATCTCTAGAATGCAAAAACAAAATTCGCCTAGGCAAAAATTGAGGTATAAAATAATCTTCAATATGATCTCCTCAAAATTGACTTCGCCACCTCTGGAGAGAACGTGATCTTCAAGTATCGCCTTAGACGTGGTCTTAAATGATCTTCAAATTCGCCTTTGGCGTGGTCTTAGATGGATCTCCAAGTTCGCCTTTGGTGTGGTCTTCAAATTCGCACCACCTTTTGATAACTAAGCGCCACCCTTGGATGAATGAAACTCGCACCACCTTTGGTCTTCAACGCAATTCGTACTCCACACTTAATGATATACTTCGCATCACCTTCGCTTCTCCTCAAGATCGCATATGAAGGATAAAAATAATGATGTGAAAATGAACATTTCACTCCCCTTATAAATAGCGCGCTCATCCTTTCACCCCTTAGGCCGACTTGACAAATAAAACCATTTTTTAAATGATTTGCAATAAAATAACAAGGCCGACTTGCTTAATTGGGCGTTTCAAATCGATTTTATATTAATTAAATAATTAATTATTAATGCCTTGCGTTTTTTAAATGAGAATTTTGATTTTTAATAAAGGCAAAAAATAATTAATAAAAGATAACGCCATATTAAATGCTAAATAAAAATGGATTTTCAATTTTTTAATCGATTTAGCATTTGAGGAAAATTTGAATTGTTTAATTTGGCGCCAAAACTAGAAAACAAAGGGACGTACCTCATCGCTCTGGTCCCTTGGAGAGGGACAGGAGCGATCCATGATTTTGGTCTTGATTTTGCATTTCTTACGTCCAACTCCTTCATCTTCGTGTTGAAAATCGATCATCATGATGAGTCCTTTGAATTTGATCATCTTGCATGCGTACTTAAAGGCCTCTTGAATGTTCATCGCCCTTGTCCCTTGGAGAGGGACAGGAGCGATCTCCAAATTTCTACGTCCATCTTGCATCTTTTAACTTCGATCTTTATTGTTGGCGAATAACATCCTTTGTTCGTGTCTTTTGCGCTTATTCCATTTGTCTTCATTATGTGTTTGGACGCTTTGAGGGATCATCACCCTTGTCCCCTGGAGAGGGACAGGAGCGATCCACATTTTCCCCTTGGCCTTGGCAACTTTAAACTTCAATCTTCGTTGTGATGTCCTCCAAACGATGTCCCTTGCCTTGCTTATCCTCGCCTAGCTTTGATCTTGAAGGAATATGCGTGTTTTTGATGATATCGCCCTGGTCCTTGTCCAAAGGACAGGAGCGATGTGAGCTTTTACCTTGATTGGCAATGTTTGGACGTTCAAAACCCTTGCGAATTATCTTCAAACGATGCCTTGGACCATATGCTATCTTATGACGTCTTGACTTAGCTTGAACTTGAAGCAAAACGAGGAATCCAAAGCAAATCGCCCTGGTCCCTTGGAGAGGGACAGGAGCGATATAGTCTCCATGCTCAAAATGATGATCATTTTACGTTCAAAACTCTTGTATATCATCTTTTTATCATACCATGGACCCTCTAAAACATTGCAACGTCTTGTCCCTACGTAAATTTTGCATGAAATGGCCAATGCATCTAACATCGCCCTGGTCCCTTCCTGAGGGACAGGAGCGATCTATGTTATAGGGTGTCAATCTCTTCATTTTAACGTCCTTTGAGTGTTTGCGCATGATGAAGACGCCTTGAAATTTCCCTCACCACCTTGTCTTGACTTGTGTCGACCTTGAACTTTGGAGGAACGACCTTGAACTTGCGTAGGAAGTATCATCACCATTGTATCGCCCTGGTCCCTTGGAGAGGGACAGGAGCGATCCTTCCCTTGTGGCCTCTATCTCACTTTGCCAGGTTCCAAATTTATATTCAACGGACTCGTCCTTCTTCACTCTATTCGTCCATGCCTTGACATCATCTGTAACTTTGCAAGAAAAGCAATTATATCAAAAATCGCTCTGGTCCCTTCCTAAGGGACAGGAGCGAACTAGGCATTTAACACTGTTATGGACGTCCCAAAAATCTTCAATTTATATTCAACGCATTCATCTCATGTTTCCCCTTGTTTTTGAACGTAAACTTGCCTTGACCTCTGTCTGGATTTTGCATAATGAAGGAAATCGCTCTGGTCCCTGGGAGAGGGACGAGAGCTTCAAGGTACCTCGCCCTGGTCCCTTGGAGAGGGACAGGAGCGATTTGGTCAATATAGGTCATTCTCCTTCGTTTTTGCATATCAAATTATATTCATTTGGCAAAGCATCTTCCCTTGGACGTCCTCAAATCATTAAGTTTTCGAAATCTTGCAAGGACAAGGCGAAATTTGAATTGTAGCTCCGGTCCTTCACTGAGGGACAGGAGCGATTTTCCTCCTGGAGGCATTTCTATGCTCATGAAAATCTTCAATTTATATTCAATGGAAAGATATCGCCGTTCTCCATCACTTCCAACTTGAAATTTGTCTGGACTCTGCAGGGATGATGAGATATTTGAAAATGAGCTCTCGTCCTTCACTGAGGGACAGGAGCGATTTTGCTCCTACAGGCCAAAATAACATGATTTTTCACATTTTAACACTTCACGAGGCGAAAACAAATCAATCCCAATGCCCAGGATCAAAATCAAAAAAAGGTCAAAATTTGGTCAAAATATTCAATTGGACAAAAATTCACATTGACTGTCAACACTTAGACAAATTTAAGCTCTGCATCAACATTCCAACTGAAAATTAGACCATTTTGGCGAATCCATTGCATTCAAAACTTGCATCCTAGAAAAGGAAGCTCAAAAGCACTCAAAAACGACTGGATTTTGGCCTGAAAAGGCAAAATTTAAAACCCTAAGGCTTGGCCCTAAATCCAGACGACCAACTAACTAACAAAACCCTAAAAACGAAAGCGAAAACGAGCGAAAAACAAGCAAAAAGAGGGGGTCCCCATTTGCGATGGGGCGATGTGTGAAATGGTCACAACAGTTAGAAAATCAATTCTTCAAATTTGGGCTGAGCTTTTTTACTTTTGGAAATTTTGAATTTTTTATTTTTTTTAATTTTATCAATTGGCAATTAGATGGCTGTTGTCAAAAGTGTTTGATGCAATAAAATACTTAAAAATTCGATTCTTTGATCAGCTTTAGACACCTTTTGATGCTACATTGATGGTCTAGTTTTAATGGCTTTCAATTCATTGTCTTCATGTAAAGACTAGACTATACAAAAAGAGTGTGATTTCGAATTGTTCCCTTTAAAATTATTACTAGTCTATAAGGCTTTTCTTTTATAATTAAATAGGTGCTCCTCTTTTAAAAGTTTAACTAAAAGTCGTTTGGAACTTGAGAGATTGTAGCAGGTTAGCTCTTTGGATAGTTTGTCTAATCTTGTGGTTTGTGTGTAAGAAAAAATCAAAAGAAGAAATTTGTATGGTTTATTGGTTGCTCCCTTCCAATCCCTCCCATCTCTACCGTAGGGTTTGGCAATGTTTTATCGCATAATTAATTATCCTAGCTTGATAATTCAATTAATCACTCCTCCAATTGTTAGGTCAATTTTTGCTACCTAATTACCTTAATCCAAACATTACAAATGCTTGGAAGATTTTGTGGACTTAAAGACAATTGACCAATGCTTTATGAGAAAACAATTGTCAAATTACATATTTGACATCATAGAATATGTACAAATGTTTAAAGTTTCAAATACATTTGCACCCTAACATTCAAAAGGCTTGAGTCTCTAAAAAGAAACAATGGATCTAAAATAAAGAAAAACTTTCTTTGGGCAATCAAAGTTCATCTTCATTTTAAAAAATTTCATGTGATAGGCTTCTGTTTCTAAGGTAAGAGCCACTTTTCTTCATGAAAACAAAATGCTTCATAATCTTCTTATAGGCATAGGATTTCAATTTCAAACTACATGCCATTTTCCTTCTTGGAAAAGTAGAAAGCCTAAAATCTCCATATGAACATGTGTTTCAATTCCAAGGTAATAGCCATTTTCATTAATAATTTGGAACTAAGGATATGGAATAGGTCTTACAACTTCAATGATCTCAAGAGGACTTATAAAGTGAGGTTCTACTCTTCCAAATTTAACAAAGCTAATTTACTCTAAACTATCACAATGTTCACCACATATCAACCATTAAATTTGAAATTTGATCATTGCTATTCCCAGAATCATTTCAATTTCACATATTTGTCCATACGAGTGCATAAGGGATCCTCGAGTATGTTGCACCCCTACTACCTACTAGAAACCATTGATTTATGTGGTTTTTCTAGCCACCATCATCAATTGAATGTTGTGCTATCACCCCTTGAGCAATGACAATAGGTTACAATAGCAAAATGCTCCTCCTAGATTTGAGTTTTTAAACTCATGTTCCATTTAATTTTTTGAACACATTTTTCACATTGACAACCAATTCTTTCTAAGTAGATCCACTCTTTGGATTTATTAATTAAATGAACATCACCATAGACCCCCAAATAATAATGCTCAACATTTTTTTATCATATGATTCAAAATAAGTTTTAGAGAGGGGTCCAAACCCTTTACAACAAACAACTACCAACACAATAGCTAGAAAATAATGGAACTTCAACCAAGCTACCTCACATTGCTCAAATAGAACATAAAACCTATATACCACAAGACAAAACACCAAACACAACACAACTTGAGCCCAATGAAAACATAGACAATGCCTAACATCTTCCTTGCAATCCTTATACCCTAACCCATGGATGGGATTTTGAAAAAAAAAATTGAAAAGACCTCTCTTCATTATTTAAACAATCATCTAACATACATCGTTTTCCAACTGAACAGAACATGAAGAGAAGACATCCACCACCACCACCTCATCCTGGGTCACTCCATGCCATGAGGAAAAGGGTTTATCCACGTAAGATGAATGCAACACAAACTCCAATTGTTCAACAATGAGAGTCCCCATTAACAATTGCCTAAGTAATGAGGTCAAATAGTGTCAAAGAAACTAAGTCATTTCAAGGGTCAACTAAAGCAATATCATCCCTAAGGAAGCCACCACAAGAGGAACATCCATTATAACATGAGCCTCATCCACCAAAGAGGATGAAACAAGGACATCCATTGCCAAATGATCAAGAACAATCCTACCAAGGATGCAAACACTCAAAAGCAAGATGTTGAGTAACAAAGCAACTCCTGCAATGGAATAAAAACCTCTTATAATCAAATGGCTGAATCATCTACCTAACCTTGATCATCAAGACTAGCTCTTTATGAAGAGGCTTGAAGATATCAATCTCCACCAAAATATGAATAAAGGTGGAGTGGCCAATGTTAGACATGGTAGAATCCACCTTTAAAAAATGACCAATAGCATTACCAATATTATCAAAGTAAGTATTTTTCTACAATTGAAGAGGGGGGTAAGGCAACCTTATCCAAACAAGTACAATACTAAGAGATTTGATCATAGGGTTGAAAGATGGAAACCACAACATGAGAAAGAGGGAGTGCACACCACACATCCACAACCAATTATTTGGCACTACCTCCATGTCCTCCAGAGAAAAAATTGCAATAAACCCTTAACACAAGGAAAAAGACAAATGCCATCAATTTGACGCCTCCAAGACTCCAAAGCCCACCCATGCAAGTTTGAGAGAGAAGGCCAAAAGATGTTAAATTTGCAAATCTTACAAGTGTAAAATCTTTTATTTTCCACCACTTCCTACCCACATACCACACTCGATGGGGACTAAGAACAACAAAGAGGTCAAGCCATTCCATGAAAAGAATGGTAAGTTAAACCAAAAGTCCCAATGAGCTGACTTTGGGCACAAAAGATCTCAGCTAGGCCTCCCCAACCACCAAACCAAGGAAAAGGCAACCAATATCACCTATATATCCCAAGATGGTCACTACATCAATCACAATAACACTATAATCATCAAGTGCAAACCCAATGACTCCAAGCAAAAACATCCCATAACCCTTAAAAAGGTCATTTGCAAAGGAACTAACCCAAATCCAATGACTTGTAGGGCTCTAGATATGCATGGGAGGGTATCGTTTGAAATGCCAAAACAAGATACATGTGCATGGGAGGGTATCGTTACCAATTTTTTATATAAAGTTATCCTAAAACTATAAACTAAATAAACATCACCATAGGTGCAAGAGTATCAATGCTTTATAATCTTATTATGTTGTTATCTTGAAATTATGATATAACAACTTAATATATAATACAACACTGTACAAAATCAAGAACTCAAACATTATATTATATTATTTTTAATAATTATAATTGTAATTTAAAAATTGCAAACTTATATTGCTGCAATTTAATCACAATTATTTTTTTTCAATTTTATCTGTCAATTTAATCAAAATTTTATCTATCTTCTAAAATATTGGAATCCATCTATAATGATAATTCAGGGTGAAATGATTGTGTAGTCCAAATGGATAATTCCTCCACAACCCTGCTTACCCCTATAATACTTGCCAACACAGGTTTTTTCGATCTTCCTTTTGTTTCCTCCTCACTGATGAATGAATCATATAAAATGTACTAGACACTCTGTTATGTACCATGTCTGTTATGTACCATGTAATTCCACATTGTATGAAAAAAAGAGTCAAATTGAAACCCGTTTGAAACAGTAATGTACATGCATCATTCTGTATAATTCTATAAAGAGATGACTGGATTATATATGTAAAATTGATATGAAAATGCAAAATAAAGATGTAAGAACAGCATAAACCAATAGCCCTTGAAATGACCTGCATGTAAAAATTGGTACCAATTCCAATTATCATGTCTAAAAGGCCTCAAAGCTTCATACACTACAAAATTTGTGCAGGTTGTACCAACACTGCCTTCTCACTCTTGCAACAAATTAATTCCACATAAGAAATTTTATCAATATCACGCAAGATTTATTAAATGAACATCTTTCTATCAAAATTTGAAAGTTTTAAATTTTCTGATTATCAATTTCCCTATGAGCAAGATCCGGATGCTGGCATCCACCAGTATTAGTTAAAATTATATGCCTGCATACTGATGGACAGTGTCATGACGAATAGAAGCTCATAGTCCTTTCCAATCAGTACAGTATCCTGTCCACATCATGTCATGCAAGTTCACAAAGTGATATCTTGATTGTTGCCGAAAATTTGAAATAGAACTCATCTTTCACGAAACTTGTCTTCATGATATTTGAAAGCCACCAGTTGAGCACTCCATAAGAAATTTCTTCTTCCATCTCTATTGACATTCTGATCGAATCCAAAGCAAAATGTGTATGCATTGAAGTGAAGTCAAATGTCAAAATCCTTTTCTAACCACTACCGTCTCTGGCCCCAAGCTCTTATAAATCTTGCAGAGCATGTGTAGGGATTTCACTTGCAAATAAATTTCATTTGAATGTCCTAGATGTGCAGAAAAACAAATTTGTTATAAAAGACAAAAATGATGGGGAGAAACATTCACAAGAAAAGTCAAGAAGATGCAAAGCAGATTATTCAAAATGGATTACAGGTTGCAAGCATATATTAGTTTGTAGGAAACAAACCTCAGAATATCCACTACGCTAAATTAGCTCCACTAGAATTTCGTCGGGGACTTCTATTCGAAACACGGTATAGTGATGGTTAAGGCTTTTTATTCCATGCAATCTATAAGCACTACCTAATGCACCATTTTTTTGATTTGAGAATGCATAGAATACCCGACGGACTCTTTCATGAACAAGAGCCATTGCACACCTATGTCATAATAAGAGAATACATCTATCAAAAGAAAATCATGCATTTTCCCCCTTTAAGCATATATTTCAAAGCAACCAAAATAATCCTAACAGTTATAATTCCATTTAGAAAGGCAGCCAAAATAACGTACATAGCACATGGTTCCCGTGTAACATAAACATCAAATCCTGTGCAGAGGTAAGGTCGTGGAATATCTTCAGATGCAAAAGGCAGTTTATATTCTATTGATGGAATATCCTGTGCTCCGTCTGTGTTTTCCTGCACCAACACAATTTTTACTACGAACTTTTCTACAGAAAAGCAATTTAATTTGAAAAATGGCAGAATTATGCAAGCCCAGTATATCCTGTTTTTCTGACTCAAAGCACAAAACAAAAATTTAGATTCCGATTAAATAGGTTGCCAACTTAGTAATTACATCTTTCAGATGCCATAAGATTTCAGGTAGGAATAGTAGAGCACTCATAAAAGAACGTTAATATCAGCTTTCAGAATTAAAAAATGTAGGGCCTGATTAAACATTAGTTTATATTTCTGGAATTTATAGAAAAGCAAATTAAATTTGTTACCAGAGAAACAGATTTAACTGTTTAATGTACAAAAAGACGACCAGAAAGCATTAATCACATCAGGGATTGAGAAAATAGAAATATTTACAGGCAGTCAGCTTAAACATGAAAATCAGAAAAAGTTGCCTTAAACACCTCATCCAAAATCAGAAAAATTGGAAAAAGAGACCCGACAAATAGTACAACCAAAGATTCCCAATAGGTCTTAATCACGGTGGCCAGACAGACTCAGACAAAGGAGTGTAATTGATAGGTAAAAGTGTCAATGTAGGTTTGGACATATCTCTGGTCAAGACTTTCGAAGTATTGAGTGAAAAAGATATTCACTGAAAATAAAAAGTAATTATGTATTTAATTTATTGAGTGAATCACTAAAACAATTCACATAACCAACATCACTAGGACTTTATCTCCCCCTTTTTGAGCTCTAGTTGCCCCAATGATTGGTTGAGTAAAATTGAAGTTTGGACATCTCTATCACCTGAACAAGAGAATTCATTCTCTTTTCTGCTTTATCAATTACTGTATCCCCATAGTATGAGGGGGAATTTATTTTAATGAAGGTAAGTTTTTACCTTTTAGTTTGCCTTATTGAAATAATGTAATATCCCCCTGATTTTATTTTGTGTTGAAGTTGCTTACAATTATTTTGTGAAATGATATACCATGTGTAACATAAGCTTGCTGGTTGGTTTCATTTTCAGATTCAATTCATTTTGTTTTTCATGATCATTGGTAAACAACAAGTAATAGAACTAGTCATATCAAATAAGCAAATTTTGAAGCAATGATAGCATTAGTTATAACTACCGGAAGCCAACATAAGACCTTCACAGCCACACAAATCTTCATGGTGCACATCGTTTTCATGATTTTGTAAGAGGCAAAAAGCAGTGCTAACAAAGTCAAATAATAGAGATTTTGGAGTATTTAGCCAACATATGATGTCAAACTGGAATTAAATTGCTCGTCGTACTCTCTCCCCAAGATGACATGCGGTGTGATTGACCAATTGTGAGCACTGTCGTACCTCATGATGAAGGATTGTAGTTGCTTGACAATACCACCAAGCTATACTATGTAGGAAGAGTATGGTGAATGATCTCGTAGTATGAAGAAAGGATGTCACTAAGTTGTGAGGGAAAGCCCCTATTGCCAGAGGATGGAAAAATACCAGTGTTCAACGGGGACGCGTCCCCCCCCCTTTTTTTGGCGCGTCCCCCCGTCAGAGACGTCTCGGGGACGGGGGGACGGGGGCGCGACGTCCCCCGCCGTCCCGCCACCGCCACCCAAACGCCACCGGGACGTGGAGACGTCCCCACATCTCTGTGTCTCCCAGGGAGACATGGAGACATGGAGACGTCTCCGTGGAAGACGCCTAGGCGTCTCCCCGTCCCTCGAGGTAACTAAAGATGGAATTTTGAAGAATGTGTCAATTTTTTATAAAGATTTAGATGATAATGAGCAAAATGAAATAGAAGAAGCAATCTTGTTATATTTAGACATATATAAGAAGGCTTTGGTAGAGATTTTGAAGGAAATTCCCTTATCATTGTACAATAAGTTAGATGCAAGGAGATTAGATGCAATAAGGAGGGACAAAGAGATTAAATAAGTTGAACTTTTGAATATGTGTGGCTCTATAAATAATGAGGAAATGAAAAGGTGTATAGATGTTGCTAATAGAACAATCTTTAGCAGCAAAACCCGACAAATAGGTCTAATGATGGGTAGAGTTAATGAGATAGTAAATGAGACCAGAGATGGTTGGACCAAATTCTTCCAAAAGAATCCAGATTTTCTCACTTCTCAAGAAGAATTTGCTAACGCAACTACTCCCAAAATTTGAAATGAATTTGCTAATGCAACTAATCAAAGTGTACCAAGTCTGAATACTCCCTCTAAAAGTCTGA
Source organism: Cryptomeria japonica (assembly GCF_030272615.1). Classification (NCBI taxonomy): domain Eukaryota; kingdom Viridiplantae; phylum Streptophyta; class Pinopsida; order Cupressales; family Cupressaceae; genus Cryptomeria; species Cryptomeria japonica. The sequence goes on along the minus strand of NC_081409.1, from coordinate 773,840,049 downwards.
AAATGGCTCCAAAAAGTCTAAAGACACTCAGAAAATGATCAATATTAATGGCTGGAAGTGGTCACAGTCGTGTCACATGCTTGCATTTGAATTATTTTGCCCCTCAAAACTCAGAAATGGTCACATCTAGGCACAACTATGTGGCTGGAAATGAAGTTTCAGTCTGAAGACAACCTAGTATACTCAGTAAAATGTCAAAAATGGGGTCCGAAAGTATACCACAAGCCTAGAAATACTTGGAAAGGAGTGTAGATAAGTCTAATTTTCAAATTTCAAAGTTTGAATACACCTTCCAAGTCAACAATGGTTGCCCAAAAGTCTGAAGACAACCTACAACTAACATTAATCAGCATTTTGAAGTAGTTGCAGCCATATGAAATGCTTGCTTTTGATGTATTTTACCTCTCCAAGGTCAAAATGGCCAAATCTGGGCGTAAGTATAGGGCTGGTAATAAAAATTTAAGTCTGAATAAAAATGGAGTTCCAGACTTATACTAACAATGGAAGCTTCACCAAATGTCTCCAAAACTTGTCAAAATGAGTGCACAAGTGAAATCGCCCAAGTGTGGAGGAGCTGGAAATGGAAGTTAGTTTGAGGACAGCCTGCAACAATGGAGTTTCAGACTTATAGCAGCAATGGTAAACCTCAGAAAACGCTCCAAAATGACCCTTCAATCAAATCGCCTAAGTATGGAATGGTTGGTAAGTTGAAAATGAAGTCTAAAAATGGAGTTTCCAGCCAACCATGAGGTCAAAGTAACTGTTGTCATTTTATGACACCCTTGGTCCATCAATGAGAACCAATCAGAGATACGATACATGGACCAGCGCTGCCCCAGTTGATCAAGGAGAAGAGCAATGGAATTATGAAGTGTGAAGTGTTGTCTTGTCAGGAGGAAGTCCCTTAGTCCTCAACCCCGGAACTTTGGACCCCCGAAGTTCCCAGGTTGCTAAGCCTCCTTCTCTCTTCCTTGGAACTCCGGAACCTCGAGGTTCCGAAGTTTCTTTCCTTTGCCTACTTCCCTCTTTCCCAGAACTCCGGAACCCCGAGATTCCGAAGTTCCTTTCCTTTGCCTCCTTCCCTCTTCCCCAGAACTCCGGAACCCTGAGGTTCCGAAGTTCCTTTCCTAAGCCTCCTTCCCTCTTCCCCGGAACTCCGGAACACCGAGGTTCCGAAGTTCCTTTGCTAGGCCTCCTTCTCTCTTCCTCGGAACTCCGGAACCTCGAGGTTCTGAAGTTCCTTCTCTTTGCCTCATCATCTGTTCTCCGGAACTCCGGAACCCCGAGGTTCCGAAGTTCCTCCCTTTCCTTCCCCCTCCCCTTCAGTTCTTTGGAACTTCGGAACCCCGAGGTTCCGAAGTTCCCTTTCCTTGCCTTCTTCGGAACTCCGAAACCCCGAGGTTCCGAAGTTCTTTCCCTCCTTGCCGTTTCTCTATTCTCTGGAACTCCGAAACCCCAAGGTTCCGAAGACCCACCCTTGTTGCCTTTCCCTCTTCTCCGGAACCCCGAGGTTCCGAAGTTCCTTCCTTAGCCTTTTTTCAGTTCCTTGGAACTCCGGAACCCCGAGATTCCAAAGTTCCTTTGCTAGATCTCCCCTTTTCCTTTTGCTTAGTCTCTTCTTCCCTTTCCTGGAACTCCGGAACCCCGAGGTTCCGAAGTTCTCCTTCCCCTTCCCCAAAACTCCGAAACCTCGAGGTTCCGAAGTTCCTTCCTTTGTCCCCCCAACTTCAGCAACCTGTGTTTCCGAAGTACTCGAACTTCTTTCTGGCTTGCAACACTTCCAGATGGCATGATCAACACTCAAAGCTTTAAATGCTCCGACGACTTTTGTGACTTGTGCACCTTCTTTTGTGGAGCTACAGAGGTGCATTTAATGATTTTGGTAGGATTTTCATCAAGAGAGGTACGGGACCATGCTTGTTGTGGTAACTTATGTCATGTCTGCATGCTCTGACTTTGGAAGGTCAATCAATCCACCCTTCTCAGGGTTGCCTTTTCAGGGTATGGCTAGGTTGCTTGCATGTACAGAAAGTCAAGTGCATGCACTTCCCTGCACTCCCAAACTAACATTTCCTTGCACACACAAGGTTCATGATCACTCTTCTAACCAATTTTCTATATAAAGGTTGTTAAGCATCATTGTAAAGGGTTCTCTCCCTGCTGGCTTGAGCTATTCTATGCTCTTTCACTTCTCTTAAAGACTTGTATATCTTGCATTTCTGCAACTGTAAGTTTGGCCATTGGCCTTTGAATGAATTGAAATTATCGTTCTTGCCTTCCTTCAACTTATGCATGTTGTGTATGTTTTGTGGCTCTTCTCTCATATATGTTGTGTTAATTTATTTATGAGTGTGACTTGTGGGAAACCTTCTCCCCTCTTGACATTCAGTGAATTCTAACCTCCATACATGCATTGGGGTCACTCATACAACTGAAGTTTGTGCATCTCCTGGGTATTTCAATTGATTCTTTGTGTCATTTCGAGTAGGGAGAGAAACAATCTCTTCTTGGTGCATCACCTCCTTTTATTTTGAACATTTTCCTATTCCCTTTTCTTCTGCGAGTTGTTAGGATAGGCTTAGGAGTAAGTTTTGAAGTGTTGAGTTGGTTCAACACCTGCACCTGGATTGAAAAGGAAGTCGGCCTTCTCCAGAGATTCAACCCCCTTGCGCAAGGTCCCACACTTCGGGGTTGTTTCCATGTTTCACGAGGTTGTTGAGTTGATAGCTCAGCAAGGGTGCAAGCTTTTGTGATAACAGTTTTTGGCACGCCAGGTGGGACAAGTTCTTTGTCAAGCTAAAGATTGGTGCCTTCTTCAGTACACTCATCCTTCAAGAGGCACGTTTCAAGCACCTGGCGACTCTGTGGTTCAATCAATTTGGTGACCCTGCTAGTATGGGCCCAGCTCTCTGGTTAGGGCAGACCTGTTACTCTTATTTGCAACATCTTCTAAATAGGCTTTGGCCTTCTCTATGCTACTGTCATGGAAGGATATTATGAGCAACGCCCTTTTCCCCTTCCATTTCATGAATATGCAAGTTATTATCCGCCTCCTTGCCAACAACATCAAACTAGGACTGCCCCTAGTTTCGACCTAAGCAGCTCCACTTCAGTAGCAGGTGGGTACTTTCCTGGTTCTTACCTGTTGACGTGTATTTTGTACACAATCATACACAGAATAAAATACCGACAGGCATCTTATCCTCTCTTGAGAAAATAGTCTCTAACTGCTGAAGATCTGCAAAAAGGATCAGTTAGATGGACTCCAAGGTTCTTTTAGTGGGGTCTCCACGTGTGGACAAGCTTTTTTAGTGGTATGATGTGATTTGCTGTTTCCTCCAAGGCGTCTTACGGATTCCAAAGGCTCGAAGATTCTACTAAACTAAAAGGAGCTTTCAAAAAATAGCAAAAGGACAGGGTTTAAGGAAGTCTAATCTAGCCTAACCCTATGAACGACTTAGCATGAATGAGATTTGGCAAGACTCAACCAACTTCAATTTTGCCATAAGATAACAACTCAATTGAAATTAGTGCGATCTTCTAAGGTAATAATGATGTTCAATGCATCAAAGACCAAGGACACTACTACGAAGGTACATATCCTAGATACGAAAATGCTTGAAGGTTAAGGACTCAAAATGTTCTCCAGTCGACCACGCAAGGCGTTCCTACAATCAGCAAGAAGCTAGTGGTTTGGATTGCGAATCCTACCAAATATCAAATCCCACACTTAGTCTTTCAAATTAACAAACTATTTTGATTGAGCGTGATTCAAGTACATCCAACAACCATGAAGATAACTTAAGAAATTTGCAACAAAACACCATAACTTCAATATTTTATTGATTTCCAAGTCATCATATACAACAATTGCTTGAATTTCTCTCTTCAAGACTCAATCTTGCTACAAAAATAAAATTTGCTTCTAACTCTAATCTCTCTATTTCACTCTTATCTGACTATTCGACTATTAACTATTCACTATTACCAAATGAAATAAAAAATGGGGGTATAAATAGCATCCCCAGTTACAATGAAAGGTCCAGATTGAAAGTAAATCAACGGACAAAATCATGACACCTAAACCCTAATTAGGGTTTGTTACAAATGACCTCCTTTTTACTGAACAATATTAAATACATAGCCAAATATTAAATTCGGCACAAAAATCTAGGAGGTATCAACCAATGAGAAATAAGATGTCATGTCATCTGTAACAACCTTTCATCTAGAATCTTATTCCCTTTCCAATTCTCTTTCTTAGCATATGCAATGAATTTTGTCACGATTCCTTCGATTTCTGTGATTGGAATCTCGAGAAGATTCTTGATACTCTCTTCTAAGTGGATGACCTGATCGAATGCATCTAGAAGAGCTGCGTCCCAAGTAGGTTCAAGTTCCTTCGTTCTATCAATCAGGAGCATGGTGGCATACATCTGATCATACTGCTCATCTGTAACATCTGCGTCCTTGCGAAAGATGATCTTGATTCTATCCTCAAATTCTTGTATATCCACATCTGTCTCGACCTCGATCCTTCTGCCAAGAATGGTACGAAGTACCTCAAATACTCTGTCCTGGATCGGATTGATCACCTCCTCAACTTGACCACATCTAACACTGATGTCCTCGAAGAGAACACTCTTTATATGGTGTAAGGTTGACCACTGAAACAAACTGTGAGAATCACCCTCTAAGATCCTCTCCTGCGTTAAAATTCTTCTGGATGTGTGTCTTATTACTTTCAAGACAGGGATGACAACGTCCTTGGTATGGGCAAATGCAGCTACTGTTGCCATCAATCTGTGGATTATCTCAAGGACTTGGATAGCCTGATGAATGATCTTCGACATCCTCGAAACAAATTCTATGGCCACTGCATGAGATCTATCCATCCAACTACATGTACGCTGGACCAGGTTCCTGAATCTTTCTGCTTCATTGATCGATTGAAGGGGCAATGCCTGCACTGGTGATCTAACTGGATCCTGACGTCCCAAAGGTTCATTGATGTGACTGAAATATGTCCTCCATGCACCGACCTCTCTCTCCAGCTTTCTATTCTTTTCTACTTCTTCTCTAAACTTGTCCTTCAATGCCTCAAATGTGTCGGTGGCATCATCTAAAGTCTGCTCTGCTGTGGATGGTCCTAACTCAAAAGTCTGTATATCATAATCCTCTGCTAGGATCTCACCCTCATATTTATCTGCTGCCGGTGTAGCTATCTGCAGTTTTCTAGATCCAGTCTCATCTCGAATCATCTTGGACATCTTTGTAGCCTTCTTCTTCTCTGTTGTCATATGTGAACGTCCAACAAGGCTCTCTAAATCAATTGCACTGTCCTCGTCCTCAATTACGATCACCTTGGTCAATCTTTCCTTCAACCAATCTGGGATATTCGATCTTGTCTCTTGAACTTGAATTTCTTTATGTACTATTTCTTCTTGTCTGGGAGGAGATGTTACTTCATTATCATTATCCAAATCATAGTCTTGGAGAGATCCATCTGACGAAACATGTTGTGCCTGTCCTTCCTCCTGTCTGTCATTCTGTACCATCGACTCCATGGACTCTTCTACTCGAATTGTTCTATTCTCTGGTCTAGAAGAAGTACCTGGCGCTTGATCTTTGTTGGCACCTTGCTTTTTCTTGGAAGACTCTTTCTTTTCTGATCTTTCCTTTCTCTTTGAACCTCTCGAATGAAGATTGCCCTCACTGGCACATCGAAGGTTACCTTCACCTGAATTCCTAGGATTAGGATTGCCTTCACTAACACTTGCTCCACCTTCGGCTGGTTTATCTTCCAAAGTAAAAGACATAGCTATGCCTTGTTCTCTCAACTTCTGATGCTGAACGTCTACCCATCTGCGAGTACAAGACAAAACTGGTGCCATCAAATCATCTAAATCCACGACCTCGGGCTCATTCCAATTCAAACTAATTGTTTTGCTTTCTCTATCATATGAAGATTGGATGTGCCTGCCATTGTCCTGAGCTTGGTCGGCCACTCTGTAAATCCTACATTTCCTGATGAAATCCAAAGGCAATCTAGAATGTATCTTACGTTTCACTTCAAGATCATCTAGGAGGTTCATCATAAAATCTTCAATTTGGTGCTCATGTCTAAATCTTCTACCGACTGTCTCCTCTAAATGTCCATGTGGATCAAAACTATTTCTCCAAGCAAAAGATGAAAAAGAATACAAGGCTAACTCCTTCTCTGCGTCATCCATGGCTAAGACATTAGGACATACCTCAACTGAATTACCCAAAATAATAGGTACCTGAACTCCATTCTGATGTCTGTGTCTGAATGCCTTCACATATGCTGCCAACTGCCTTGTTACTTCAAGTAACACAATTCTGTCTGTCGGATACCTCGGCAACATGTATGGGGGTAAAGGACATCCATGCACTCTAATGTAAGTGAACTTGGGAAACTGAATGAACCAAGCACGGTACCTCTTGATGAATTCCTGGGCATCCTGAGATAATCTGTTGTGAATCCCACCTTGCAACGTCCTTGTGATGTTCATCGTGAAAGTGTCATTGACTAGCTTGTAGTTCTTTCCTGGTGGATGATGCAAGTAGGTATAGGATTCACAAGCTCTGACCTCGCCGGGTCCTCTTCCAATCACTCCTCTGTGAGGTAGTCCTGCGTACTCAACGCTCCTGATTAAGGCATAGATGACGTATGAACTCATGTGGAAGGACTTAGTAGCCCTGAGTCTCCTCAACTGAACGTCTAAGCAACGGCTAATTATCCTAGCCCAATGTATTGTACCCTTTCCTTGAACAATCACCTGGATGAAGTAAAACATCCATTTCTCAAAATAGAAGGCATGAGGTGCTCCTGTAACTCTGTTGAGCATGGTAATCAAATCTCTGTACTCCTCTTGGAAATCAATCCTGTGTGGTGTGTTCGGTACTTTGCTTAGACGGGGACGACTCTTGAGTAGCCAATTCTTGTTGATTATGCTTAGGCAAGCATCTGGATCATCATCGTACACTGATCTGGCTCCTTCAATGCTCTTGTATATCATGTCCCTGTGCTCTGGAAGATGGAAGGCTTCACTTATGGCTTCCTCTGAAAGGTACGCCAAAGTGTTTCCCTCATTGGACACAATTGTCCTGGACTGTGGATTGTAGTGACGGGCACACTCGATCATCAACTCGTGGCACTGAATAGCTGGAGGAAAACCGGCCGCCTTGATGATGCCACTCTCTATTATTCTCCGGGCGACAAGTGATGGCTTGCCAATGTAAGGGACCTCTCGAAACTTCTTCGTGCTAAAGTTCCCCAAGTTGGTATCTCCAATGTTGCTCCATTTAGACACGATCTTGGTCTCCACTTCTTCGGTCTTCTGATCTTCTTTCATGAGAGCCGAGCGACTGGTGGATGCTCCCGCCTTCGGGGTCGCCATACCTACACAACATTTCATTATAAGAACTAGATTTTGCAATAAATAGCGTAAATAAGAGAGAAAAGCTTTTAGGAAACCTCATGATAAGTCTCTAGAGTTATCATTTCCTAAAAACAACGATTGAGCTAAGAGAAATTCAAAAAAATCAAAATTTCAAAATTCAAAATATGACGACGAATGAATAAAGCAATAATAATTAAAATCGCCATACCTCGGTAGAGAGCTAATCTCTAGAATGCAAAAACAAAATTCGCCTAGGCAAAAATTGAGGTATAAAATAATCCTCAATATGATCTCCTCAAAATTGACTTTGCCACCCTTGGAGTGAACGTGATCTTCAAGTATCGCCTTAGACGTGGTCTTAAATGATCTTCAAATTTGTCCTTGACAAATCGCTCAAACAAATCCTCCAAGTCTTTAGCAAATTCGCCTTAATGTATCCTCAAGTTCGCATTTGGTGTGGTCTTCAAATTCGCACCACCCTTGATAACTAAGCGCCACCCTTGGTTTGAATTCGCACCACCTTTGAACATACTTCGCACTATATTCGCCTCTTCTTAATTCGCATGAAGAAAGGTAAAAATGATTATGTGAAAATGAAATCTCTCACCCTTCATATATAGCGCCCTCATCCTTTCACCCCTTAGGCCGACTTGCTTAATAAAACCATTTTTTAAATGATTTGCAATAAAATAACAAGGCCGACTTGCTTAATTGGGCGCTTCAAATCGATTTTTATTAATTAATTAATTAATTATTAATGCCTTGCGTTTTTTAAATGTGAACTTCGATTTTTAAATAAAGGCAAAAAATAATTAATAAAAGATAACGCCATATTAAATGCTAAATAAAATGGATTTTCAATTTTTTAATCGATTTAGCATTTAAGGAAATTTCGAATTGTTTACTTGGCGCCAAATTTGGAAAAAAGGAAGGGACGTACCTCATCGCTCTGGTCCCTTGGAGAGGGACAGGAGCGATCCATGATTTTGGTCTTGATTTTGCATTTCTTACGTCCAACTCCTTCATCTCCATGTTGAAAATCGATCATCTCGATGGGTTCTTCGCATTTGATCATCTTGCATGTGTGTTTAAGTGCCTTTTGAGTGTTCATCGCCCTTGTCCCTTGGAGAGGGACAGGAGCGATCTCCTTGTTTCCACGTCCATCTTGCATCTTTTAACTTCGATCTTTCATTGTTGGCGAATAACATCCTTTGTTCGTGTCTTTTGCGCTTATTCCATTTGTTCGCATGAAGTTTTGGGTGTATTAAAGGGATCATCGCCCTTGTCCCTTGGAGAGGGACAGGAGCGATCCATGTTTTCTCCTTAACCTTGGCAACTTTACACTTTGATCTCCTTTGCAATGTCTTCTAGACGCCGTCCTTGACCTTACCTAACTTCGCTTTGCTTTGGTCTTGAAGGAACGTAAGTGTTTTGATAAGATCGCCCTGGTCCTTGTCCAAAGGACAGGAGCGATGGGAGCTTTTCACCTTGATTGGCAATGTTTGGACGTTGAAAACTCTTGCGAATTATCCTCAAACGATGCCTTGGACCATATGCTATCTCATGACGTCTTGACTTAGCTTGAACTTGAAGCAAAACGATGAATCCAAAGCAAATCGCCCCGGTCCCTTGGAGAGGGACAGGAGCGATATAGTCTCCATGCTCAAAATGATGATCATTTTACGTTCAAAACCCTTGTATATCATCTTTTTATCATACCATGGACCCTCTAAAACATTGCAACATCTTGTCCTTACGTAAATTTTGCATGAAATGACTAATATATTCAACATCGCCCTGGTCCCTTCCTGAGAGACAGGAGCGAACTAGGCTATGGGGTGCGAATTTCATCATTGCGACGACCTTTGAATGTTTGTGCTTGCTAAAAAAGTCTTGAAGTGTCCCTCGCTACCTTGTCTTGACTTGTATCGACCTTGAACTTGCATAGGAAGTAACATCACCATTGTATCGCCCTGGTCCCTTGGAGAGGGACAGGAGCGATCCTCCTTTTGTAGCCTTTACCTCACTTTGCCAGGTTCCAAGTTTATATTCAACGGACTCGTCCCTCTTCACTCCATTCGTCCATGCCTTGACATCATCTGTAACTTTGCAAGAAAATCATTTATATCAAAAATCGCTCTGGTCCCTTGGAGAGGGACAGGAGCGAACTAGGCATTTAGCACTGTTATGGACGTCCCAAAAATCTTCAATTTATATTCAACGCATTTATCTCATGTTTTTCCTTGTTTTCGAACGTAAACTTGCCTTGACCTTTGTCTGGATTTTGCATAATGAAGGAAATCGCTCTGGTCCCTTGGAGAGGGACAGGAGCTATAAGGTATTTCGCCCTGGTCCCTTGGAGAGGGACAGGAGCGATTTGGTCAATATAGGTCATTTTCCTTCGTTTCAGCATCTCAAATTATATTCATTTGGCAAAGCATCTTCCTTTGGACGTCCTCAAATCATTAAGTCATCGAAATCTTGCAAGGACAAGGCGAAATTTGATTCGTAGCTCCGGTCCTTCACTGAGGGACAGGAGCGATTTTCCTCCTGGAGGCATTTCTGTGCTCATGAAAATCTTCAATTTATATTCAATGGAAAGATATCGCCGTTCTCCATCACTTCCAACTTGAAATTTGTCTCGACTCTGCAGGGACAGTAAGATATTTGAAAATGAGCTCCCGTCCTTCACTGAGGGACAGGAGCGATTTTGCTCCTACAGGCCAAAATAACATGATTTTTCACATTTTAACACTTCACGAGGCGAAAACAAATCAATTCCAATGCCCAGGATCAAAAATCAGAAAAGTCAAAATTTGGTCAAAATATTCAATTGGACAAAAATTCACATTTCACTTTCGACACTTAGACAAATTTAAGCTCTGCATTAACATTCCAATTGAAAATTAGACCATTTTGGCGAATTCATTGCATTCAAAATTTGCATCCTAGAAAAAGAAGCTCAAAAGCTCTCAAAACAACTGGATTTTGGCTTGAAAAGACAAAATTTAAAACCCTAAGGCTTGACCCTAAATCCAGACGACGAACTAACTAGCAAAATCCTAAAAACGGAAGCGAAAACGAGCGAAAAACAAGCAAAAAGAGGGGGTCCCCATTTGCGATGGGGCGATGTGTGAAATGGTCACAACATTACCACCCACCCACCCCTGCTCAACCTCCTCGGCTCTCTGTAGGTTGAAGATTAGAAGGTGGTGGAGGGAGCTTCGTTCCTTGAGATCCTTTCTTTAACAAATGATGCTTTGATTTGCGTCCTGCTATTTGATATGTTTTCTCTTTCTCATTAATATATGCCATGACTTATGCTTCTAGAATGGGTACACCTTTTTTGCCAAGGCATGCTTTAATCCCTAGTACAGGGATGTGCCACGAACAACCTTATACTCGAGTGTATGAGCCTGAATACCTATGAATATCTAACATCACATCCACTACAAATCCAAACATAACCTGCACCACCTAGAAGCTATTGTACATTTCAATATATTTCTGAAGGGGAGAATTTGAATTTGTTTTAAAATGGGGTCGGCCCACAAAGCTAGAACCGGATGCCAATGTAATAGCCATGACAACAAGTTTAATAAACATTAAAATAATTTAAGCATATGTTATAGATACATAGAAGAATAAAATCTGGCAAAGCTGGCAACCATGTTGGATGTGCTAGATTTCAAAAAAAGGACAGCAAGCCTTGATTAAGCCTGCCCAGACCAAAACCTAGGAGACTTGCCAATTCTAGTAACTACAAAATTTCCACATAACCTTTTTATTTACCTGCTATGATTCCATGCTAAATCACACTTTTCCTGGACCATTTCTGTTTTTGTAAACTATTGAGCTTTCTGGTTACATAATTTCTTTTCTTTTCTTTTAGGGAAAGGAATAAAGGCTTGAAGAAACAAAAAACCTTTTAAAAATGATAAACTGAATACCTAAAAAAACACATAGGAATTCATATAAGAATTTTACGAACCAAATAAAAATGGTCTCCCATTCCCAAAATCGAAATCAAGGAAAAGAAAAAGAAGGAAAAAGCTGTAGACCCTATAACCAATGGAAATTGGGAAAAAAGAAACTGAAAATCAAGTCTCTGTGCTAGAAAATATGTAATTCTGAATTTGTACAAGGTGAAATTGGCTGATAAATTCACCAGCATGTTAATCCATATTTTTCAGTCAATATCCTTTCTTTCCCTGTAAATTGACTGAGTCTGGCTAACATAGCCATTTGGAGTTTGAACTTCCCCTAGCTCAGACTTGGTTTGCACTTGCAACTTTGAGCCAATTCCACTCTATCCTATCATTGCTCTCAATTGTCGGTTACCATCAAGGAAAAAGTAGGCCAGAAATCACAAGCAACAGATTGAGGTCAGAACTAAGAAAAATGTTCAGACATGGATGATTGTGTACAAGAAGGTTATGATAAACTAGCTGGAAACCATTTTTCTCTCTGTTTTGTCCCCAGTTTCCAGTGAAAATAGAATGCTTTGTAAGTACAGGAACAATACATGGCATTAGCACATCTACAAAGTTAATGAAAAATTTAGAACAAAGTAAGTGAACTGAAAGGAACAAAGTAAGTGAACTGAAAGGTAGAAAAGCAGGGAATACTTCAGTAGCAGCAGATCTATGCAGACCAGAATAGGCAAATAAGAACTGAAATGCAGGGAGATGAGGAGACAGGTACATCAATTGCAGCTTACGCTGGTATCAGAAGATTAAATTAAGAGACATTGTATCTCTGAAATGATTACTGTAATTGTTTTGTTGAGAGACAAAATAAAATTTCATATTATATCAAAAAACATCATAGTACAATATTTGAGGACAGCCTTAAAAAAGGCAAACCCACCATAAGGAACTTTGTTACAAAAGAAAGCACGAGTCCCAGTTAAAACAAAAAATTATGTAGATATAGAAGCCTGGAACATCAAAGCTAGTAAGTTGGAACACCAGTTAACCAATAGAAAGTCAAAAAGATATGTTATAAAGCATTTCAGAGCACTCCTTGGTAAGGATAGACGGGTCACATAAATTCTACTCTTCAAGTGGAGGAACAATCAGGGACCAAGAATGCAGTAAAGTGGGTTCCCACATCTTTCACATGAGGAAGTTGATTACATTGAAGAGTAGCATTCAGACGCCTAGGTTTGTATAGTCATAGCAGTAATATGTGTCACTTGCTTTTATAAACCCTTAAGCCAATATTTTGTGTGAACAAAGAAAGAGAAAATAAAAATCTTGATCAAGTTAATTTTCCTAGCTCTAATAAGAAAATAGTCAACACATAATGGAATAAATGATTTTAAACTCTATCAAGGTAACTTCAGTGAAGCCTAGAAAAATTTAGAATAAGTACAAAGATACACAAGCTTAAAAGTTAATCACCTTTTTGCCTTTTATAAGAGAGCTACCAGGTTAAACAGAGCAATTTGAGAACCACTTGAAGAGACTGAAAATTTAAAGTTTAAACCCTCCGTTAGTATTCAAAGTTTAAACAATCAAATGGTTTCTAAGAACTTACCTTGCACATTGTCATCTTTTGCCGTTTTATACTAAACCCTGACAAGTCAGATTTTGAGCCATCTTTATAAGGCAAAAATCTTTGATCTGGAAATAATTCATTATCTCTCTTAGCTGCCATTTCAATAGCGACAAGGACTGCATGTTTTAATGGATGCCATTCACCATCTTTTGCAAATACATCTAGTGAATCACTTGCTTTCAAATTTATGTTCTCATCTCTTTCATGTTCTGCATCCTTAACACCCACATGTTCTGATTGAATCTCAACATTATGACAAGGCAGAGAAACAGTCCCTTCAAGTTTGTTTTCTATATTTGAATCACATTCTTGAGTGAGGCATTTGTTATGGCTAACCTGCCAAGAACCAGTTTGATCATGGCCACAAGCAATTATCTCTCTAAGTGAAGGATCAACAATGACTGCTCCATTGGCCAACTGCACAATACAAAAACATGCAAACAGTATAATATAGCTTCAGAGATCTTATGAATTTAAGGAAATTTCCTCAAATGGAATAGCTTTTGTGTGCACACTTGGACATGTATCATTCTTTTGGGGAGCAAAAATGGTCCTATTCTAATCAGTGAATCTTCAGGAGGGCAACAAATTTTGATAATATAATAGCACAATCTACTAGATGTTTGTTTATTCTATTATCATTACAGATACATTAAGGTCTATGAGTAAACAAAATCGGTTAATCAAATACATCATGTAAGAGAGCCCAGAGTAGCCCTTAAGAAATCTTCAGTAAAAAGTATGTGATAGAAAGCTACAGCCTACAGTAGTAAATGTTCAATGATAATATGTTTCTCTTCTACACCACCAGAGAAAACATTACATTAAAAACCTAAGTATAATGCAAAAAAAGTAAAAACACTAAATCTCAAAGATATCTAGGAAGGGTAACTGTAAACTAAAATTATGTTTCGATTTATGATCAGATTTTTTAACTGTTAAGTGTAATTTTTGTACCTGAAATCAGAAATTATCCAACAAAACATTTTGATAATTGTACCTGACCACACTTCTGCGCAAGCTTTGCATTTTCTATTGCAGCTTTCATAAAGAAGCATGCTAGGCTAGCCTCCTCTCCACTAAGTTCCTCAAGAGCTTGGCTATCACTGATTTTACACCACACAAGTAACAACTTCCCAATCTTAGCCACAGAACACTGGTCATAAAAACATCTATTCCACTGATAGAGAGATGTGTGGCTGGCAAATGACAAAAATTTACTACATGAACGATGAACATCAAAAATTGCAATGGCAACCTACACTAGCAACCAAGACAATCTGTGTCTGATAAATCCAGGCATACAGTACACAAGTAATGATGTCTGAATTAGTATGTCTAAAAAACATATTCTTTCAAGAGATTTAATAATAAACATTATAGAGAAGGAACATCACATTCTGGAAACAGATATACTTTGCTGAGAGATTTCCAATATTTTATTAGTTGTTTTCCAAAATGCCACCATATTAAAACCCCCCAAAACACTCACCTGAAAAAGATTATTTATGTGCTATACTGCCACAAGTAACTACAATGCGAAGCAAAATCACTCAGAACTACAAGACTAAGAGAAAGGTTCTCCTAACAAGGTGGATTTCTGGACCATAAAATATTGGCTTGAAGAGCAGAGGTACAACCATGATTGGCCTGATAAGTCTGGGTCTACATTACAAGTGAAGAAATTAAAAATTCCCCCAATAAAAGTTTGAATATACTTGTTTGACCCATAAAAAGTTGAAAGGGTCAACTTCCCCAACGAATGTTGCAAATCTCTGTTGTGCTTATTTGTCTAGGATTTTGGTCCAGATCTAGGTCCATTCCTTGTCTTCTTCAAACTAGTGAAATTTGTAAGACACATTTCTGCTTGAATCTCTGCAGGAATAGCCCTACACTCAGCACAAGAAACCATAGTATCATACTATCATGTAACATTAAAGTCTACACTTCCACTTTTGGTCCTTCTTCTTCCCTATGCAGGAAAGTAGGTTGAAAGGGTCAGGTAGCGCAACCAATAATGGTTCTATTGTTGTTGTTATAGTTATTGTTTGCTAAATAACTCCCTTTACCATTTTGATTTTGCGAAGACATAAGAAAATTCAAGTTCTACATTATCTATATCAACTGGGCCATCATATTTGTCCTTTGTTGTTGCCCTTGGATAAGAGAATTAAACCATGCATCTTCTTTTTCTTTGTCTATCATGACTCTCTTATCTCTTCCCTCTACCATAAACTATTCTATTTCTAAACCCTAGCTCTCACATTGATGTTCTAGTGATTGAGCATTTCTTCTCTCTCTAATAGTGTCTACCTCTGTTGCTGTCATACATGAGGTATTCTCTACATCAAACAATTAACTCTCTATAGGATGACAATATCATCAGCTCTAATGCCATTGCAATGTCCTGATCTAATATTTTTCTAATTTTTCACTTTCACCATGAACAAGCATGAAACCTTAATACCTTTTGATCACCAAAATCCCAATGCGAGCAAAATGAGACCATACAGTGAAAGAGTCAGAATGATATTATAATAAACGTTTGATGGTGGCAAGCCACACAACTAAAAATTCCAACTGTTACAAAATCCAGGAATAATGAAATTCTTATTATTGGAGCTAGTTTTAGCAACAAGCCTTCCACCATTTATAGATCTACATAAAGGGTTTCAGTTGGTAGGAAGGGAACAAGAGCAGACACAGTCGAGGGAAAACTTAGCACACTTGACCGCAAAGAGCTTGCGGAGCTTGAGATTGAAAAGACATCATCTAGAATGGGATAGAATAGATGGGTCACAGCCCATCCGCTAGATATATGTACACCGAAAGATATATGTAACAAAGTATGTAGGAATTGTTAATTTTATCAGATTTGAGAATGCTAAGGGTTATTTTATTTATCAAAGTACTTCTTTTATCATATATTGATTTGATCTCTTTTGAATATAAGCAAGTAAGAAACAGAAATCAGAATTTATGATTTGTATTTCAATGAATATGTAACGGCAATGTTCATGTTTTTTTGTGCAGACCGGCTGGTTCAATATTTCCGATTTCTATATTGTCCCTTAACCGCAGCTATACACCATATATACAATGGTGTGGAGACGTGCCTACATAGAGGCATGCCTCTACGTGGAATAGCATCCACGTAGAGACATGTAGACAATACGCTAAGATGCAAGATGGTATAATTAACCAATTCGACTTTAAGTCGACTAATGTTTGTCAAGCGATTAAATGTAACAAGTCGATTATATTGACTATTGGTTTTAATAAACATATTTAATAATCCGCTTTTCTTTATTACAAAAACATATGTATATATTATATATACATATATATCAATAATGTAAATCACAAACATTATTGTATATATAGATATATAGATACATATATACATTTGTAATATATATTAATATATGAGTATTAAATCCAATCATCAATTACAAATGCTTCGGTGACAATACATGCAAGCTAATTTAACATAACTTGCAAGGATAAAGCAACAATCAAATGCTTAAGGCCAATTGGCCACTTAAACATTTGATTACGACGATCAGAATTATCTGACCGAAGCTACACAACATTAACACTCCCTCTTAGCTAGGGAGGATTAATTATATCCCAAACAAATGACATCACCTTCTCGTGATATCAAAGAATCATGACATAACCACAAATATCATGTCTCGTGATATTTTGTCATGGTTCTCAAAGAGTATCCAAGATCCCTGATATGTGCATTGGTATCAAGTCGCATGATACCTATCATGGGGATATAAATCATGGCCTATCCATGAATATTACGTCTCATAATATTCGCCATGATCATCTCAATCATTATGATTTCTCAAGATATCAAGTCTCATGATATCAATCATAATGCCTGCAGAGATGCAAACTATCATGACAAAGTTGCAGATATCAAGTCTCATGATATCTATTCATGATAGTGAGGTTAGAGTACTGTGAAGTCGTCACTCTACAATATTAATCAAAATAAATGAAACTTTGAAAAATCGTCATCTTTCAAAGTCACACAAAGATTGAATAGTCCTATAGTTTCACACATGACAAATAAGAAATAGTACAACAGATCAAAAATTACATTCTCAATTTAACTTACATTTTCAACCATGCCAAGTTTCTTACAAAAGTACTCAACCTTTGCTTTAGACAAAGGTTTGGTGAGAATGTCTGCAATCTGCTTGCCTGTACTCACATATTTTACCTGGATAGCATTCCTTTCAACCATGTCTCTAACATAGTGATAAGGAATCTCAATATGTTTGAATCTATCATGAAATACTGAATTAACAGATAGCTTTATACAGCTCTGGTGGTCACAATGAATAAGAGTAGGATTCAGTGGTTGACCAAACAGGCTCACAAGGAGTTTCCTTAACCATAATGCTTCTCTGGTCCCCATAGAAGCTGCAATGTACTCGGCTTCTGTAGAACTCTGAGCCACTAAAGATTGCTTCCTACTTATCCAGGATATCATAGCTGATCCTAGACTGAAACAGCACCCTGATGTGTTTTTCCTATCAACCACACTTCCAGCCCAATCTGAATCTGTGAACATTAGCATATTTGAGTCCATAACCAATAGTGCCTCGAATATATCTCAGAATATGTTTTGCAGCCATCAAATGTATCTCCTTTGGTTCACACGTGAACTGACTAAGTGCATTAACTGAGTAACATATGTCTTTTGCTTCTTGAATCATTTTTCTGGCCTAAAGAGGCCTTTTACGATTCTCGAGGGGGACAAGATTTCGAGGATCTGAGTTATTCTCATTATCATCATTGTTTATAGTTTCTGGAGTCTCCCTTTGAATCCCAGGAACTAGATCTTCTTCCATGTTTTGAGGAGGATGAGGGTCTTCTAAATCTCAAGAGCTTTTAGATTTCATGAAGGCAATATCTTCTTCAAATATCACATCTCTACTTAGTTCAATTTGCTTTTGACCTGGAATATAAATCCTATAAGCTTTGGAGGTTTCACTATAACCTACAAAAATGCCTTATCTGCCTGAGGGATCTAGCTTGGTCCTCTTTTCTTTTGGTATATGAATATATAAAGGACAACCAAAGATTCTTAGATGGCTTATGTCAGGCTTAACTACAGAGAAGGCTTCTTCCAGGGTTTTATTATCTAGGAGAGAGTGAGGGCTCCTGTTTTGAATGTATACAACAATGCTAGATGCTTCTGCCCAGAAGAAGGTGTTTAAATTTTGGTCATACATCATGGCTCTAGCAGCTTCTACAATAGACCTATTTTTCCTTTCTGCTACCCCATTTTGTTGGGGGTTGTAGGGAACAGTGTACTCCCTCTTAATCCTAGCATTTTTACAAAAAATCTTAAATATTTCTGAAGTGTATTCCCCCCCATTGTCTATCCTTAAGATTTTTATTTTCTTACAAGATAGATTTTCTATTAGGGCTTTGAATTCCTTAAATCTCATAAGGATTTCTTCTAGCCCTTTACATTTTAGGAAATAGATCCATGTCTTCCTAAAATAGTCATCAACAAAAATAATGTAATATAAAAATCCTCCTAAGGAGGTTACAGATATTGGTCCACATAAATCAGAATGAACAATTTCTAATATATTTGTAGTTTTGCTAGTGCTGGAGTGAAACATACCTTTTGTGTTCTTTCCAAGAGCACATCATTTGCACGTACCATCATGATTTTGTTTTCATTTGGGTAGACCAATCACCAACTTTTCAATTGTGGGAAGAGCTCCGAAATGTAGATGCCCTAACCTCCTGTGCCAAATTTCATTTGAGTCTGGTGATTCATGTAACAAAAATTGAGGGAGAGACGTGCATAGTTTGTAAAGGCATCTGTGCCTTACTCCAATTGTGTAGGCTTTCTTTATGGTTGAATTCTTTGCCCAAGCCAAGACTTTTCCTTCCATGAAGGTGACTCTAGAACCCTTGTCTTCAAGTACTGAAATGGAGAGTAGATTTATTTTTATCCCTGGTACATATACTCCTGAGAGTTGAAGAGAAATCCCTGATTTCAGATTTATGGTGCAGGTCCCAATCCCTTTCACAGGGTAGCTTGAATCATCCCCAATGGTTACTTCTTCATTTGAATTTTCTTTTAAGTCATCAAGATGTTCTTTGAGTCCAATAAGATGCCTGGATGCTCCACTGTCAATTACCCAAGTATTAGGGTTTGCTGAAACTTGACTTGAAAGGGCATAGTAGAATACAAGCTTTTCTGATTTTTCATCTTCCCTTGATTTTCCAACTTCTGCAATGGAGACTTGAGTCTTTAATCTGTCTGGGCACTTAATGGCATAGTGTCCATATTCATCACTTCTAAAACATTGGACTTTGGTCATATCTCGTTTCCTTTTGTGAGAGTATTTTCTTTTGTTTCCTTTAGGTTCTTTGTCCTTCTTCCCTTTAAAATTTCTTTTCTTTCCCTTTTCGTGTGAAGAAGAATTTAGAACACAAATGTCTTCATTTGAAGTGGTTTGATTATCTCCCCACACAATAAGTCTTGATTCCTCCAGGATGCAATCAGTCTTTAATCTATCAAAATCAAGTAGTTCGGCACGAGCACTGATTCCTTGTATGAATCCCTCCCATGATCCTGGTAGTCCATTTAGTGCTAACAGGGTTAGCTCCTTACTATCTGCGGTATGACCAATTGTAGAGAGTTGGTCTTTTAATTCCGTAATTCTCATGAAATATGAGGTGATAGATTCACCCTTATGTATCTTTATATGATGAAGTTTTTGTTTTAAGGATAGTACCCTGCTGGTGTTGTTAATTTCATACATGTTTTCCAATGTTGAAAACATTTTGCTTGTTGTATCCAATTTGGAGATGATAGGCACTATGTGATCTTTCACTGCATCTACCAATATCTTCATAGTTTTGTTATTGTTTTTAATCCATAGTCTTTGCTCATCTTCATCTTCTAGCATGGATGAATCTTTGTGCACGAGGGTTTCTAATTCCTGTTCTCTTAGTGTAGTCATGATTCTAAATTTCCATGAAACGAAATTTGATGCCCCTTCAAGGCGGTCCTCAAATCTAACCCCATTTGCCATTTTGAGGTAAGTAAGAGATAGGGGAGTTTATGTGTGATTTCAATTTAATTTCTATTCTTGATTTAAATCTGATATGATCTTCCTTAGACTGGCTCTGATACCATGTTAATTTTATCAGATTTGAGAATGCTAAGGGTTATTTTATTTATCAAAGTACTTCTTTTATCATATATTGTTTTGATATCTTTTGAATATAAGTAAGTAAGAAACAGCAATCAGAATTTATGATTTGTATTTCAATGAATATGTAACAGCAATATTCGGTTTTTTTTGTGCAAGCCGGCTGGTTCAATATTTCCGATTTCTATATTGTCCCTTAACCGCAGCTAAACATCATATATACAATGGTGTGGAGACGTGCCTACGTAGAGGCATGCCTCTTCGTGGAATAGCATCCACGTAGAGACATCATGTCTCCACAAACCCGTGAGGGTTAGACCGATAAACATTAAAGACGATATGCTAAGATGCAAGATGGTATAATTAACCAATTCGACTTTAAGTCGACTAATGTTTGTCAAGCGATTAAATGTAAAAAGTCGATTATATCAACTATTGGTTTTAATAAACATATTTAATAATCAGCTTTTCTTTATTACAAAAACATATGTATATATTATATATACATATATATCAATAATGTAAATCACAAACATTATTGTATATATAGATATATAGATTACATATATACATTTGTAATATATATTAATATATGAGTATTAAATCCAATCATCAATTACAAATACTTCGGCGACAATACATATAAGCTAATTTAGCATAACTTGCAAGGATAAAGCAACTATCAAATGCTTAAGGCCAATTGGCCACTTAAGCATTTGATTTCGACGATCAGAATTATCTGACCGAAGCTACACAACATTAACAGGAATATGGCCACTTAAGCATTTGATTTCGACGATCAGAATTATCTGACCGAAGCTACACAACATTAACAGGAATATGGATGAGTATGTATGAAAGATAGGAATAAGAAGAGATACATATAGACTAAGTCATAGAGTTCGGCGAATTTCATGGTAGAAATATGAATTTCAGCGAATTTTAAACTTTTTTATCAAATTCATTGAAATTCGACTTCATGTTCGTATGGAAAATGTGCACCGTTTTTTCATTTGTTTTTTTTTGAAATGCTTGTTAGGGTTTTAGGGCCCATTAAACCACACAGTAATCGCAATCTATAAAAAACATTTCTTTTGCGAAGCACAACGCCATGCAACACCTCCAGTTCTGTTGGGTGACTGCAACAGTATGGTGAGACACCTCCTCTCTATCAGGCGACATCTTCTGCGACTCCATTTCAGTGCAATGCTTTCAACCTCAATAGTTAAATGCAACTCCATTTCCATGCGACGCTTTTGACCTCTGCAATTCACTCCATCGCAACGCTGTTTGCCGTGATTTTTTCACTGCATTTGATTTTTTTATAAGTTTAATTTTAGGTTATTGAAATGGTTTTTCAATGTTTAACATTAATATTTAATAATATAAGCTCTTAAACTGTTATATAATTAAATGTAATTAAACTGTTATAATATTCAGTTTAGTTTCATTTAATTATATAATGTTTTAAAAATTTATATTATTAAACTGAAACATATAAATTTATTATAAATATAAGTTTATAAATTTATTTTGTTAAACTGTTAAATATATATTGATATATGATATAATATTATAATAATATAATTAAGGAATTGTTATAAATTTATAAATTTTATGACACTTTAAAATTTAATATTATAAATTTATATATTTATTAAATATATTGAATATATTATCTATATTTTTTTTTAAAAGATTGTATAAGGCGAATTTAATGCCGAATTTTTTTCTGAATTTTTACCCTTATTGAACTTCATCCAAATTTTATGGTTGTTGAATTCGAATTCGAATTCAAATGTTGTAACTTACCAAATAGAAGACAAAAAGAATAAACATATATGACGTAATAAGAGATATATAGAGGAAATGAATGTACTTGATTGATCTTCATCAAGATAATATCAATATATTGGAATTGTATATATGTTATGTTATGCTTTTATGTTCAATTCACTAGTTAGTGCTTTGTCAAAATTAACTCCTTGCTCCCTTTGTATAGCTGAATTTGGGGTATAAATAAAACACATAGAAACTACTTGGGGCTCAAAATTTCAGTTTCTATTCCCCATTTTTCTTGCTAACATTGGTTCCATTGTCAAGACCCTGGTTAGGTTGTATAAAAGACAGCAGGGATATACTCAAATTTTAAAATTGCTAAACTGTATATAAAAGGAGAAAGAAGGATGAAAGTTTTTTGTTGATCGGCACTATCTCGTTGGTGTCTGCCTCGTGGGAGGGGGTTAGGCACCAAAGTGATGGAGAATGTGTTGATGTGTTTTTCATGCACATGCGAACACAAAATAAAATACCTAAATGTACCTTACCCTCTCTTGAATAAAGTCTCTGAATGCTGAAGATGTCGCGAAAAGGATCAATCGGGATGACTTCAAGGTTCTTTGATGTAGGATCTCTACGTGTGGATAAGCTCTCTGTGGTATGATGTGATTTTGCTGGAATCACAAGGGGACTTACACTTAATGACTAAACGTCTGATTTGCTTTGAATGTTGCTGGAACACAGGATTTTACTGGCTTAGACTTTGAAAAGAAAGGAAAAAGGACGAAGGCGAGGAAAGGATCTAATTCCGATACTAAGGAATGTAAGAGCAATGAATGATCTTTGATGAAATTCTAACTAAGTCTTGTTTTGACATCCCAGGACCATCTCCACAAGGTTAGTGCGATCTTCGAAGGAAAGTTTTATGATGTTCAGATCATCACTACAGGCATAGACACCATCAGGCTGATGCATATCAATGAAGAAGCGACAATTGAAGTTAAGCTTAAGCTGAATGATTCCAGTTGACTACACAAGGCAAGTCTGCAATCAACAAACTGCTAGTAGTATGGATATACGAATTTCACCATCAATCAAACACATTTCTTCCACTCATCTAATAACATGAAATCAAAACTGAGAAGTATAGAGACCATGCAAATTGTTGAATCGACCCATAGATTTCACCATTTTTTCAATGAAGTTTTACAAGTCTTTTACAACATCTTGGCAACAATCTTTGCCTTCTCCCTCTACTCTACTCTAATTGCTATACTATTAACTGACTATTCACTAACTATTTACCCACTATTTTCCACTATTCACTAACCACTTTCTATTAGCCTTTACAAAATGAAGAGTCGGGGCTTATATAGTGCCCTTAATACAATTCAATGGCTAAGATCAATTTGAGATCAATGGCCAAGATTCTACAATGAAAACCCTAATTAGGGTTTGTTACAACAAACTCAATTCTGACCAATGAAATAATTGTATTAATTGGACACATGTCTTCTCTGGAATATTCGACCAATGGATAGCTGGGGTAGGTACATCAAAGTTTGTGCCACCTTTCATGAGTCAGGTACATTGAATCTGGACATGCTGAGGTGGACCAATCCGACTGGAGGAGTGATGACTAGGATGCCACCTTGTCTGATACTTGCAACTTGGTAGATATCCAATTCGATGATGCTGAGAAGCTAGCTTTAATTAATTCATCTGAAACTATCTGCTTCTTCAACAAACCCTTGCTCTGACTTCTTTTGTCTTTGATGTGCAGGATGATGATGTACCTCGCCTTGGAATGCTGGATTGGAAGAGGTTATTCCTGATGATGCTTGACCGAAGAAGGCCGTCCTTGTCGATGCTAGACGGGAGGAGGTCGTCCTTGTCCTGACTTGATCTTCTTTGATGAGGGTCCGCCAAGTAGTTGATCTTCCGACTCCGGGGTCGCCATTCGATGCCTACACAAAAAGATTAAAGTTAGTCTTTGAGCATCAAACCTTAAGGCATAGAATTCCAGACCTTCCAAAGGAATAGTTCAAAACATTAATTTGAAAATGACATGATAAATCCAGAAATTCTAAATTTCCAAATTAATTATGAATGAAAATTGGATTTTCAAGACTTAGACCTATGAAAATCAAAACAAATCTTGAATAAGAACTCCAAACAATTTGATTCTTCATACCTTCCCTTGAATGCTTAACTATAAAACCTTGGAAAATGAAGAAAGAAGACCGGATTTTGCTGGACAAGGGTTGAATTGTGGCCTTCCTTTGGATGAATTACGCCTCCACTAGCCTCCAAAAGAGCTTCTCCTTCTTTAGCCTCCAACACTTAGCAAAATTCTTGAAATTATCCTCCAACTTATCAAGAAATTCGCCTCCAACTCAGCTAGGATTCGCTCTTCAAATTGCTCCTCAATTTCGCATAAGGAGTGAAAGAATGATTTGCATTTGCTACAACACTCCCCCATTATATAGAGCGCTCACCCTACTTAACCATGAGGCCGACCTAGGTTTTTTGATAATAAAATAAGATAAAATCCCACCTAAAAGGAGGCTGACTTGCTTGTAAAAGCAAATAAATGCTCTTGAGTGCTCACCTTTTATTTTTTTTATTTTCAAAATTAATTTAAATGCCTCCAAGGTGGATTTTTTAAATATTTCAAGGCCTAAAAATTAATTTATTAAACTGACAATGCCTTAATTAATGCGCATTTAATTCAACCTCCCAAATGTCTTGAGTTTAGGAAATTTAGTGCAAATTGGGGAATATCAAGGTTTATTTGAGGCTTAGTGAAGTTTCTTCAAAATTTCGCCCTGGACCCTTTGGAAGGGTCAGGAGCGATTTTCAATTTTAGGCCAAAATTTCACCTTAGTTTGATCATTAAACTCCTTCAAGGCGATCTCCAGGGTTCATTCACCTCCATCACCGGGCTAGCTCATCAGAAATTTGAAGGAAACATTGCATTTTTGGGAATTTCGCTCTGGACCCTTTGGAAGGGTCAGGAGCGAAATGCTCTCCTGTGCTCAAAATTCTCATTTTTCAAAGTTCACAACCCCTTCAAGGCATCCCAAATAGGCTTCTTCACTGTAGTCTAGGCTTAGTCTCATTCAAAACTTGGAGAAAAAGGTGGATTTAGGATTTTTCGCCCTGGACCCTTTGGAAGGGTCAGGAGCGATTTTCCTTGGTTGGGCTTACTCCTTCATCAACTTTTCTTGAATCCACCCCTCAAGGCTAGGCAAAGGTCTTCTTCTTTCACTCCATCCAGGCTTGGTTCGTTCCTACAAGGCAAAATAGGGGATTTTGAGATTTTCGCCCTGGACCCTTTGGAAGGGTCAGGAGCGATTTTTAGGTTTTAGGCCTATTTTCCAATCCTTTCATCTTCAAATCACTTCCATGGCATAAAACATCTTGCCTTACTCCCCTTCAAGTCATAAAAACCAAAATCTCATCTTGAAATGCAAGGAAAATTGGAGGATTTGGAAATTTCGCCCTGACCCTCTAGAAGGGTCAGGAGCAAATTTCCCTTTGGGCATCAAAATTTGCATCTTTAGCAATCCAACCCAACTTCAAGGCAATTCAAATGTCATTTTACACCCATGTCTAAGCTTGGCCTTGCTCAAACTTTGGAGGAAAAGATAGGTTTTAGGATTTTCGCCCTGGACCCTCTGGAAGGGTCAGGAGCGATTTTCAAGTTTTGAGCATGTTCCTCTATCCTTTCAACTTCAATTCACCTTCAAGGCTAAAAACACACTTCTCCTTGCATGTTCAACCCAAGTTTCATTTGATTTCGCCAGAGAAAATAGGTGTTTGAAGAATTTTCGCCCTGGACCCTCTGGAAGGGTCAGGAGCGAATTTTCTCATTTGGGCTCAATTCCTTCTATTTTCACCTTGTCCCATACTTGCCTTAGCAAAACTTGATAGCAAAGAGTGATTTTGAGAAAATTCGCTCTGGACCCTTTGGAAGGGTCAGGAGCGAAATTTTCATTCTTGACCAAAAATCATCATTTTTCCAACTTGAAACTTCTTTGCAAGGTAGGTTTTCATCTTTCATCATGCTAGGAATAAAGTCTCATGTCCAAGGAAGGCCAAAAATGTGGTTATGAGGAATTTCGCTCTAGACCCTCTGGAAGGGTCAGGAGCGAAATTGCCTTCCTTGTCCAAAATTCATCACTTTGCATGCTTCCAAATCTTTAAATGATGTCCAATCTTCACTCCAAGAGACCCTGCATATCACAATTTAGCCAAAATTAGTGAAAAATGAGCATCAAATAAGATTTTCGCTCTGGACCCTCTAGAAGGGTCAGGAGCGAAATCTTCATTCTAGGCTAAACTGCTCAATTCTTTAGTTTCAAACCATTTCACAGGGCAAGGTTAGATCATTTTCAAGGCCAGGAACAAGGTTTCAAGCTCAAACAAGGTGGCAAATGAAGTTTATGATGAATTTCGCTATGGACACTCTGGAAGGGTCAGGAGCGAAATTCCTCTTCC
The DNA here is from genome assembly GCF_030272615.1 of Cryptomeria japonica. Lineage (NCBI taxonomy): Eukaryota > Viridiplantae > Streptophyta > Pinopsida > Cupressales > Cupressaceae > Cryptomeria > Cryptomeria japonica. The sequence goes on along the minus strand of NC_081409.1, from coordinate 773,813,576 downwards.
AGGCTAGAATCCATCATTTTCTTCAAGGTTTTCAATCATTTCCAATTTTCCCTTCAAAATGCCTTGCAAATCAAAATTTGGTCAAATAAGGCAAGAAATGAGTCCTAGGTTGATTTTCCCCTTGGACCCTCTGGAAGGGTCAGGAGCGAAATTCGCTTTGGACCCTTTGGAAGGGTCAGGAGCGAAATTTGACTTTTTGAACTCTCCGTCAGGATCATTTTATGGAATATAACATTTAAGTATATACTTTCAGGATGTTTGAGAGTGGTTTCAGACCTCCAGGAGTTATATTGCAAAATCTAGTTTTTGGAGGTTTCTTCAGTTTTCCAGACTTAGTCAAATTTCAAGATCAGGACATTCCAGACTTCATCTCAGGATCAGGACATTCCAGACTTCATCACTCATCAACTTGACCTCACTCAAGCAGAACCTGCTATCCAGGTGATCCCCTTGGCGACACTCAAAATGCAAAGGCTAACAGACAAAACCCTAAAAAACAAACCCTAGAAAGCAAAAAAAGCAGGGGTCCCCATTTGGAATGGGGCGATGTGTGAATACGTCACAACAGAATGTAAAGGGGAAGGAATTCTGAAAGGAATCCTTGAAAAGATGTGAACAATAGAAAAATATACCAAATAATTACCACGGGAAAAGAACAAACATACCCATGGTCAAAGGAGATAAGAAGAATTCAAGAGAGATTAGAGAATAGATTGAACTAAAAAAGAAAGTGAAAAGGGCAAGCCCAAATGGAGAAGGAAGGAGGCAAAGATAGAATGCTGAGAGAGAAGAAAGACACCACAAGAGATTGGACAATGCGGAGAAGATAATGAATGAGCGTGCCTAAGAGTGTTGTTGAGCGTGCTAAAGTGGTGATTGCCGAAGAAGATAAAGAAAAAGAAAACAGAGAAGAATGGAAGAGCCTGGAAAAATCAAATTCATGGTGGGAAAAGATAGGGCAACTTTTAAATGGTTTGGAGAAGAGCAAAATAACTATAGAAGATCTAAAAAGTTGTTAGGAGATTAGGATGGCACAGAGGCTCCATTCCTACCACAACTCTCCAAAAGTTTGAAAACCAAATTGAATACTTGGAGTAATTAGTTAATAGAAGTATAAACAAATTAAGGAAAGAACAACTAGACAACAAAAAGAAGATTAAATATAATTTGGGAGAAGAATTATGTTCACTAACTAATGAAATGACATTAACAAATAAAAGGATGATGAGATGATATAAAGAGTAACAACCCCAGACTTAGACTCATCCCCCATGTTGTATAAGAGTAGGAGAATTTTACTTGAGAAAGTACTGCAAAGAGAATAGACAAGCACATAGTGAAAAGTAAAAAGAAAGAGAAAATAAACAGTTTGTCAATTTGCAAACTAAAAACAAACGGGAAAGAAACAAAAATGGAGTCATCTATTAAGCTACCAATGTTTGGTGACACCACAGAGCCCACAGAGCATATTTTCCTATTAGAATCACGTTGGGCAGACAAGTTATAGACTTTGTAGCTTCCATGCAAGAGGATACACTAGAATGGTATAAAAAGACATACCCTGAGCATAAGAAAAACTAGGAAGAGGTGGCAAAGGACTTCCTAGTAATTTTTGATATTAGATATCTCCATAGTAAGTATAAGCAAAATGAGGAACCTAGTTCAAAAAAAGCATAAGTCCATTATATTACAAAAGATTTAAGGAGTGCTGAAAACTAGAATCTTTGACTAAATGACAAAAGATTGAATGGTTCATCTATAGGCTACAGAAAGATATCCGACCCACATTAGATGGAAGAATTTTTCATACCTATATGGATGTTGTAAAAATAAATCCCAAGTAGATTCATATTTTGCTCCACGCACAACTCTAGGTTTCCAACAATCACTTGAGAGCATGAATTGAAATAACGAGAAGCATGATCCTACAAAAAGTGCAATTGGAGATTTATGGTTCTACTGCACCATTCCATTCCATGCAACCAAGTAGTCATTATTATTTTTATTTTAAAATACATAATTTAATTTCTCTGTCTATTGATTTTTTTTTCTTTTAAGAGTATGTAACATTGAAGATTTTAATTTTTAAAGTTAATACTTATTTTATTTACTTAATTTGTTTAGGTCTACTTATTGGCAAAATATAATAGACTCTATTATTGTTTGTGGTGCGAGGTTCAACCCCCCTAATGATGAGAAGATAAAAGGCACTATTTTGTCTTAGAAGGTGGCTAATGCCAAAGCCACAAATGATGAGCAACGTGAGATATGAAGGAATAAGGGTTGCACCATCATGACTAATGACCAATAGAAGTAGAACATTGTTGAATTTTCTTGTTTCTTCCTATTGATGTGTTTTTTATGCACATGCGAACACAAAATAAAATACCAAGGTATCTTATCCTCTCTTGAACAAAGTCTCTCATATGCTATGCTTCGCAATCAAATGAGACAACTCCAAGGTTACGAAATGTTAGGTCTTGACGTGTGGATAAGTTTAGTGGTTTGATGTGATAATGATGGAATCACAAGGGGACTTACGTTGTACATGAATGCTCAATCTTATCATGGATCAGGATAAATATGCCGATAACTTAGGATTTGGCAATGAAGCTCTGGACTTAATTCTTACTAAAAAAATGAGCAAAAGGAATAGGGTTCAGGAAATCTATTCTAAGCCTGGGAATTTAGGAAATGATGAATGGATCTAGTGGAATCAAACCAGGCAAGGTCTCACAATCAGGTATTGACACAAGCTTAGTGCAATCGTCAAAGGTATACTTAAAGATTTTCAGGCCATCACCATCAAACGTTGACACCATCCAAGTTGATGCTTGTCAAGGGATGCGTAATAGTTGAAGTTAAGCTTACTTAAATTTCTAGTTGACCACACAAGGCGCACTTACCAACGGCAAGAGGCTAGTGGTATGGATTAAGGATTCCACACAAATGAATTCAACAAATCTTTCACTCAATCTAACATACATGAAAATAAATTATAATCTAACTTGGAGGAATTGAGAACCATGAATGCAAATACAACACTTGAAGAGCAAAATCACCAACAATTGAACAATGATTATGATTCAAATAGCTGCAGCATATACCAACAATTCTACAAAAACTCTCTTACAAATGAGAGACAAGGAGGCATATATAGAGTCTCTTACAAAATGGATGGCCAAGATTGATCCAAGATAGATTGATCCAAGATCAACGGGCGAGATTACAAGATAAAACCCTAATTAGGGTTTGTACAACCACCATTACATTGGCCAATAAGAAACGAGGGTAGGTAAGATAAATAATATTTGATGTAGCCCCATGTGTCACCTATTCCCTCCTTGAATGAATGTTGACTTGGTACCCTTTGATTGAACGAGTGGTGACTAGGATGCCACCTCAGCATGCCTTATACACTTAACCAATTTGCCTCGTACATTCTTCATCTTCACAATGTTTGGAATCCCTTATGATAATTTACATTACACCCTTATGTTAAGGAATTCCATGAATTGTACCCTCCTTATGTTTGGAAAATTTCCCAATCTTGGAATCCTGAAATATTTCCTTCCTTGACGCTCTTTGATGTTGGAATTCCTTGATGTAGTTCTGGATTTCTTGGTGTAAAATCCTTTGTGTTGATTTCTTGAACTTGCTTTCCTTCATTTGTTCACCATCAAAGTGAAGTCTTCTTCATGATTGACCTAGTCCTCATCTTCACCTCAAGCCCTGATCATCGTACTTCCTTTCCTCATAACAGTCCTGCAAAATAAATAAGCATTGAATCAAACACCAGTATGATAAACTTAACTTCAACCTTGGTGGGAAATTCATCCGCATATGGACTGATCATTCCTCAAAACCATCCGCATTATCCTTGTCCATTCTTCACTTGGTGGAAATTTGATGCCTATCTGGACAACTTCCTTCCTTTGTAATTCCGCCCTGCAGTGGAAATCCAACCCTCATCCAGACTCACTGTCCTTGAAAATCTTGTGTTGACTGGATCACCATTCCATGGAGTGGAAATCTGGACACCATCAGGACTTTGTTCCTGACATTTGTCCCAACATGTGATAGGTAGTCTTAGAAAATTTTAACACCAACTTTGGAAAATATGAAGGTCAGGATTGAAATCTGGAAAATTCTCCTCAAGAAAACCAATTTTCAAACTTAGGATAAGTCTGATCATAATTGCTAAGTCTGAAGACATCCATGTAAACTTAGAAAATCAAGTATTTGGAGCCCAAAAATGAATGTCCAGGTTTGGAAATATCACTTGGAGGTCTGAAAACACTCAAAAAGTGACTGATTTTTTATATCAAAGTTGTAATAAAAGTCTGATTTTCTGAGGACAAATTCTGAATACGCCCTCCAATGTCTGAAATTACTCAGAAAATGGTGTATTGAAGTCTGATTTTCTGATTCTTAAGTCTGAATACACCCTCTGAAAGTCTAAAAATGGCTCCAAAAAGTCTGAAGACACACTGAAAATAATGAATATCAATGGCTGGAAGTGGTCACAGCAATGTCACATGCTTGCATTTGAATCATTTTGACCTTCAAAACTCAGAAATGGTCACATCTGGGCACAACTATGTGGCTGGAAATGAAGTTTCAGTCTGAAGACAACCTGGTATACTCAGAAAATGTCAAAAATGGTGCCCGGAAGTATACCACAATTTTGAAAATGCTTGGAAAAGGGTGTGGAAAAGTCTGATTTTTAGTTCTTAAAGTCTGAAGACACCCTTCCAAGGTCCAAAAATGGCTGCCCAATGTCCGAAGACAACCTGCAACTCTAATAAATCAGTCATTTAAACTTGTCGCAGTCATAGGAAACCCCTGTATTTGATGGATTTCACCTTCTGAAAGTGAAGTTTGTCAAATATGGGCACAAACAAAGGGCAGGTAAAAAATATCTAAGTCTGAAGACAAATCTGAAAATGGAGTTTCAGACTTAGATCAGCAATGGAAGCTCCACCAAATGCCCAAAAAAACTCATAAGAAATGACGCCCAAGTAAAATTTTCCAAGTTGGCAAGTGGCTGGAAATGAAAATCAGTCTGAAGACAACCTGCAACTATGGAGTTTCAGACTGTAACAACAATGGCAGCCCTTGAAAATGCACTGAAAACTCCTCCAAACAGCCCTTAACCAAAATCGCCTTAGTGTGGATGAGCTAGGCAATGAAGAATAATTCTGAAAATGTGTTCCCAGCCAACAATGGAGGTCAAATTACTCCTAGCAATGGCGCCCAGCAAGGTCTGAAAATAATGGCAGCCCCCAAGCATGAAGAAAATCACCCCAAACAACGGCACAAAGCACTCCCAAATAAAAAATCGAAATTTTCCCAGCTATGGCGCCATTCCAAAATTCTGAAAATGTCTTCAATGGCAGCTCGGATCTACAAAATGGAGGTTGGAACAGCCAAATTGGAAAAAAATGGAGAAAGAATCCTCAACCCAACACTTCACTTCAGAACTTTGCCAAAATTCGCTAATAAGGGAGAAAAATCACCTTTCATGGAGACACCTGGCAGATTTAATAATAAAATAATGTTGGAGACTCCTCTCATATACTTGCTTTTACCTTTCACTTTCACCACACAAGCAATGTGGGATAAAACACTTGCATATATACTTGCTTGGTAAAAACCTAACTTGCTTCTAGAAGGTTAAAATATTAAATGTTTATTGCAAGTTATTAAATTTTTCTTTTAAAATTTTAAATAATCGTTAATAATTATTTAAAAGCAATTAAAAATGGGGCTCATTTATTAAATATTGCAATTTAAATCCAAATTAAGCCTCCAGGAGAAATCGACTTGGGTTGGGATTGAAAAATCCCTTTAAAAATCATTAAAATTGTCAAAAATTCCCCATAAGGGAAAATCGACCTTAGCTTGGATAAAAATCCATGCTCAAATGCACACAAAACTTCCTAGGGGAAAATCGATGGCAGTCTGGATTGAAAATCCACACTCCAAACTCACTTCACTTGCAAAAAAACACTCCCTGGTGGAAATTTGACCTCTGTCTGGATGAAAATCCGAACTCAAAACTCATTAAAATGCACCCAGTGGAAAATCGACCTTTGTCTGGATGAAAATCCAGACAAAAATCCGCAGTCACTTGTCACAAATATCCTGGTGGAAAATCGACCCAGGCATGGAATCATCATCAATGTTGTCCGCACTATAGTCCACACTCCAGTCCGCACTCCTGGTGGAAAATCGATGGCAGTCTGGATAAATCCTGACACTTAGCCAAATTTTAGCACTTCCAGGGGAAAAACGACCCAGGTATGGATAAACAGTGGTGGAAAATAATAGCCAGTATGGATTTCAGGGGAAACCCATGTGTAGTGTGGATTTTGAGTGGGGGAATGGGTTGGGTAGTCTGGAATGTGAGGGGAAAAATGCATGGAATTTGACCCTCTAACCCTTGGAATATGGATTTCCCTTAGGATTTTAACATTTTAACCACTCAAAATCACTTAGAAACTTTAAATTTAGACTGGACTTAGGCAAATTTTCCAAAATATTGAGCAAAACACTAAGAAATAATGGGATAAAGTGCGAAATCAATTTAAATAATACTGTAGGAGCGAGAAACAACTCCAAAAGGTCTGTGAATACCTTGGCACTTTAAAATCATCGATGCGCATGTTTAAAAACACGTTAACGCTCAAAAAGTCAACACTTAGACAAAATTTAGGATCGTTAAAACATCAACGTTTGCAACTTGATCCTATTCAAAATTCAAAAACCCTCTCATCGACAAAGGCAAACACTAGGAAACTAGGCAAAACTTCTACTCTAAAAAGCGAAAAGTGGGGCAATTGGGTGATGTGTGAAGACGTCACAACACTTCCTCAGGTAATTGTACTTTATAAATTCCATTGATTAAAGATTTAGTAATTGAAATTTTATTTTTTTATTTTACTAAATCGCCGATTTTTTTCTTTCTCAGGTGGCACAGTGTTCTTGAAGTCAATTGATGCTTCAAAAAACACAAAAAATGTTGAGTTTCTTTGTGAGACCTTGGAGGAAGTGTTGGTTGAGGTGGGTGAGGGGAATGTGGTACAATAGTCATAATCCAGCAAATTATGTTGCTATAGGTAGAATTCTTATGGAGAAGCACTCCACCTTGTTTTCGACAACTTGTGTAGGGTGCCTCTCCATAAGAAGTCTACCTACAACAACATGATTTGCTCCATTATTTGTGACTATTTGTACCATGTTCTCCTCACCCACCTCGGCCAACACTTTCTCCAAGGCCTCGGAGAAACTCGACAAAATTTTGTGTTTCTGAAGCATCAATTGACTTCAAGAACACTATGCCACTTGACAAAGAGAATATTCAGCAATTTAGTAAAATAAAATTAAAAAATCTCAATCACTAATTCTTTGATCAATGGACTTTACAAAGTACAATTGCTTGAAGAAGAAACAAGAAAATTCAGCAGTGTTCTACTTCTTCTGTTGGTCCAACCATCAGCCATGAGGGTGTAGCCCTTTTTCCCCCATATCTCATGTTGCTCATCAATTGTGCCTTTGACATCAGCCACCTTTTGAGACAAAATAACGTCTTTTATCTCCTCAGCATTAGGGGCTTTGAACCCTGCACCACAACCAGTAATGGCTTCTAGCATATTTTGCCAATAAGGAGACCTAAAACAAATTAAAAAAAAAAATAAGTATTAACTTTAAAAATTAAAATCTTCAATGTCATATACTCTTAAGAGCAAGAAAATCAATAGTGATGCAGAGCAGGAGCTTAAGGTCTCTCTACTAACTCAATCAAGCACTCACAATAGATCTTTGGCATGGTTCAATGGTAGGTTGTTCACAACTAGGCCTCTTTCCTAGTAGCCCTTTAAATAGGATTTTCCCACCATAACTTCCAGTGTAGGCATGATATCAAAAATATAAAAACAGTTTCAGATACCCATTTGGCTCTTACAAAACACACTTCAAAATCAGGTAGCGTTTTGTGCAATGGGTTTTGCCTTTATGGTAACCTTGGTACCATACCTTGTTCAAAATAGCATATGAGACCAATCAGAAGACATGTATCCACCTATCTTGGTGGTGAAGTCTCTTGACAGACAAATGGCAAAGAAGGCAGGGAGGTCAATGACTAATATGTCTTGTAAGACAGTGCAACCAGGGCATGCATGCAAGGTTAACTTCAAGTTTTTAACCACTCCTACTGTCTTAATAGAAGTGCCATCCAATTGGACAACCCCCTTAGTCACAGGTTCATATTTTATACCAAGAAGGTCAACTACCTTCCTAGGCATGACTAAGTAGCTAGCTCCTGAATCTATCATGCAATTGTGGACTAAGTTATCTCCTATGATTAAAGAGAGATAGAATGGGGGAGGCTTACTGATTTTGCTTGAATCTTCTTCCTCCTTGGGTTGTACCAAACTGGTGGAGACTGCCTTCTTGCTGATTGTTACCTCATCACTTGATTGGTTGATGTCCTTCAAAGCCTCCTTAAGCAAATCCCTTTGAGATGGGATGGAAAGGGGCTCCCACATAGTGACATTGAGATTGGTCTTCTTCATTTGGTCAACTATATTGAAAGAAACACCAGCTGATTTTGGAGGCCCCTTTGAAGTTACAAGGTCTACCTTTATTCTTGGGGTGACCTAGACCCTCCTCCTACCTCATGCTCCATTGCATGGTGTTTTGACTTGTATCTTGGACAGCTACTTTGGGTGTTGGAGCTTGGGTGGATGCCGAAGGTGAGGTACCCTCTACCGCTTTCCTTTTTGACCTTGTGTATTGCAGCATAGTCTCGCCATTTGTTTGGTTTACACCACAATATTCTACCTCCTGCCAATTGACAAAGGTAGAATCTCCTCGCATGTGAGTCCGATTGCCAACACTTGGCTAATTTGGATCATATTGTTGGCCAGAGGTGGTTGGCTCATTCTACACTACTAGAGCTTCAGCAAACTCTCCATTCTGGCATGCACCTTAGTTGTGTGGCTAATTGCATGGTTGACACCAATCTTGCTCTTAAGCGAGATTGTTTTGCATTGGGACTATTGCCTTTGAGTTACTTGCAGCTGTGGGGTTCGCACTATTCAAGGGTCATGCATTACTCCATTGGTTTTGCCCTTGAAAAGGTGGCCTATTCTGCTGATAATTTTGATTTTATGTTTGATAAGGCCTGCTATGCTGAGCCCGTTGCCTCTTTAGTGTCACCAACTCACTGCCAAAGTTTTGCAATAGAATCTTGACCTCATGGAGCTCATTTGAGGATGAAGTGGATGTAGATGGATAGCTTGTGGATGCCATGGGGATAAGAGCCAAGTTGGGCATTTGAGCAGGAGCTTCTGGGAATAGAGGCATTGGCGGCCTTGGAGCTACCTTCCCAGCATGTATCAAACAATTTTCTGCCCATTGATTGTATCATGACAGCTACATCACTATTGAGAGCTCTTAGATAATAAAGGAAGGCATGACTGGGAGATGGCTTTACAAAGGCAAGGATCATATTCCATGTTTTTTGGAATCTGAAATTGAAGTCTCCCATGAACTCATGAGGTGCCCTCTTGATAGTGGTCAACTACTCCACAAGTGATAGGTGATCACTTTTGTCTTCGAAATGGTTACACAATTTCTCCCCTAATTCATCCCAATTGTGAATGGAGTTAGGCAGCATCCCTCTATACCACTGCAAAGCTTTTCCTTTCAAGGATGTGGCTAAGACCCTGACAGCAACATCATCCTCAGTGGCATTATGGACGAAGCGGATGTTTGCAATGTCTTGAATGTGCTCTATAGGAGTAGTAGTCGTTTCACCAGTGAAATATGGTATACTCTTTAATGCAGCCACTGGTATATCGTTCCATTGGGTCAAAATAAGAGGACTCCCCCCATGGAAGGTAGCAAAAACCTGATTTCTAGCCATGTGAAACAATTGTCTATCGATATGAGTGGTGGGATGTAATGTCCCTACTATTTAGAGATCACTATCCTGCAAAACAGACTGTTAGAATGCAACAAATATATATGTAACTAATCTAATTTGCAATTAAACTTCAATTATTTAATTAAAACTAATCTCAATTCTTAAAAAAAGGATACGAGTGCAGTACTAGGACATGTCCTTAGGCGGTCATGAAGCTCGCCTTCTTGGAACCCATCTTGGTTCCAAGCCATACCAGGAAATCGATGGATAATTCGATTCCTGTCTTGGATGTAACATCTTACATCCAAACCTACCAAGGAAGACCATCATATATGATCCATTCCTTGCCTTGGATGATGCATCTCATCATCCAAGTCTACCAGAGAGGACCGGCTAGATCCGTCTCTTCTTGAGTGAGCTTTTGACACCCAAGTCATCACATATATGCATAGTAATACTCAGTATATACTGCCTACCAGGGATTATCATAATCCCTGAATTAGGCTTAGGGGATTTCCTCCCAATAGCCTCCATCATATAGCCACATTATTCATATAACATTCTACATTTCATTATCATTTTTCAATCCATAATTTATGCCTATATTTACATATTCCTTGATTCCCATTATTGATCCTATATACATATAAATATTCTACATACATCCATATATCTATACTGCATACATACATATATAAATACCGCATACATACATATATATACATACTGCATACATACATACATATATATATATATATATATATATTTAAGTTCAGGTAGTATTACACTTTACTATATAATAGTTCTTAACTTCTTTATAAAATATTAGTTGACTAATCAACCTTTGTATATACACATATAAAATAAAGGAATCAGATTATATTCCCTATAATATAAATTACTATCACTACCCATTTACTAAGTCACTAATCATTATTCCACTTAGTAACTGTAGTGGCAGACAGATCTGATGTGCATGAGATCTGGTCTGCCACAGTATGTGAAATTGTTAAGTATGAATGCCTTAGTATTAGTATCATTGTAGTTTATGTTAATATTATTAATATTACATTCTGCATACAACATTATCGGGCTACGTATATTAAGAATTCATATTAGGCACATCACTACCCTCAAGAACAAATATGTTACTGCATGTAATAACAACTCTATTCTCCTCTAAGGTTTTTTCCTTTTTCCCCTTCCCCGTCTTTCTATCTTAAATGACATATATATATTATTTCCTACCCTTACGTAAGGGCCACATCTCTTTGCATTGTTCACATATCACACCCCTACGTGAATGGTCATGTGCATCATATTGTAATTATCGATTGGCATTGGTCAACCAATTCAAACCCAATCATTGAATACTACCGATTAGTTAATAACTATCGGTTAGACTAAATATCATTGTGTTAATTATAAAGCGATTTAATACTGCTGATTGCTAATGGCTATTAATTAGACGAAATACAAATATGTGAAATAACTTAATACCACCGATTAGTTAATGACTATCGGATGTGATGAATTGTTTTATAAGTATCGGTCCATTATGGTTTTAAATTTCTTTAATACGTGTTACCTAGTCTCTTCGATACTTGTTACATATTATCATTTAGTTTTCTGATCTCATCATAACATCTTCACAATGTCAATAAAGAGGAATCGGGCTGTATTGTCTTCAACCAATAAGCTATGATAGACGTCTTGGTCTGCCGTCTTCACTATCCTTGTATAATCATAGTATATAGTGTTGTTTCTATCTATCTATCTATATATATATAATGATCAAGGAGGGGTCAAGACATGGGAGCCCTAAACCGTAATGGTCTTGTGAATGGAGGGGTAGAACGAGACCTGGGTGATGGAGTGCTTACAACCTTGACACCCCTAACTGGTGACAATGAAGGTCTACCTCTTCGCCTTCTAGCACTTGAAAATGAGAGTTCTACAAATTGGAAACTACCTCTAGAAGACGCCCTTGTATGAGTTTTGGGCATGAAATCAGCAACAGGTCATGAACAAGAATTGGGTTTGTGAGCAGAGTCGCCAAGTGCTTTAATGATGACTACCTCCAAAGGCTGAGATACTAAGAACACCACTGAATCCTTAGCATGTAAGTTGAAAGTCACTCCCACCGAGCGTGCCAAAAACTGTTGTCACAAAAGTTTGCACCCTTGCTAAGCTATCAACTCAACAACCTTGTAAACATGGAAACAACCCCAAAGTGTGGGACCTTGCACAAGGGGGTTGAATCTTCGAAGAAGGTCGGCTTCCTTCTCAATGTTAGTGTAGGTTTTTTGTTTCCTAGATAGGTTATTTATTTTCCTATAGTCCTAGGTTTTTCCTACACTTTACTTAAGCTTGCTTAGGTTAATAAAGCATTTTACTTGAGACAAGTGGGTATTGAGGTGTCACCATGCTATGAGAAGGTGCATTTACTATGTTTAGACCATCATGGTGGTCTCTCCTCATAGTCGGTATTGCCACCTCCACCCCTCACTTGATTCTATATAATCATGCTACCTTGCTTGTATTTTGACATAGTTGGAGATAGTAATCTGATGCTATTTTGCCTTAGAGCACTTCACATCGGTTTTCTCTCAGTATCACTGTTATGCTGTTTATTTCATTTGCATTTACAATTTATTTGATCTATCTCTTTCAATTCAATTCTAGGTTGTAATCTATTTCTCATATTTAACATGGTATCAGAGCTTGTTTTGGAAGATTAGATCTTTGTAGTGATCTTGTAAAACTCTGTTGTTTTTTCTCTTGCATTGCGTACGATATGGAGAACAACAAGGGTTTATGAAGATCCAATAATCTTTGTTATTGTATGTTTGTCTTTCTCTTAATTTGGGTGATTGTAGCATTCTGGGAGGATTTATTTCTATTCCATTGCATTCAGAAGGCTCAAGAAAGTCAAGTTTGATTTTCGTTTCACCAAAATCGGAGATCATTTGTTGCAGCTGCGAAACCTAGGTTTGTAGCTTAGATCTGGAAGACGGCTTTCAAATGAGGCATTTTGAGGCCAAATAGACCTTTCCATTGTGTCTGAAAGGCCCAAAAACCCCCATTTTCGTATAAAGATTGTCCATATTTGAACACTAGAGCCTCTGGAAAAAATTTATTTTCTGGAGGGGCATTTTTCTTTTCACAACATTATTTTTCAGCAATTTTGTGGTGTATTCTTGCTGTTTGCGGCCTTAAATGGTTGCCCCATAGCCCTACTATGGCTTAGGGATCATTTTGCCAATATTATTGATCAGTTTTGGCTGATATAAGGCTCTAAAATCTGGATATTTTTGTCTAGGCGTGAATATTGGAGGTTTTATTTGTCTTTTTTTAACCTGTCAAAGACAAAGAGTGATACGCGGGCTGACAAGAGGCCAATTTCCCCTCGCAAATCACATCATTGGATTCTATATTCTCCCCAAATTCCATATTGGCAAAGTGCAATTTTTTATTATTTAAAGTGTTGATATATTAAAATAGGCCATTTAACGGGAATTTGTTTTAGCTATAACTTTTGATCGGTAGCTCGAAATTGAGTGCCATTTTTTGCAAAAGTGCATATTTTTTCATTTCCCATCTAATGGTCCTATTTTTAATTGTAAATGCACTAAATTATAAAGTGCCAATTTTTTTTTTTGTGGGGGGGGGGGGCGCTTTTTGATTGAGTGAAAAGAGGGGGTGTCTAGTGTGTTGCGTTGATCTTTGCTCTCTCTTTTTCCGCACAACAAACAATATTACTTTCTGCATTAAAATGGATCAAACTACAGTCCCAATAATCACACCCTAACTACTATGAGTGGAAGTCAAAAATGACAATCTATCTTAAGAAGTTGGGGTTGTTTAGAGTAACTATGGGTCTTGAAACTGAACCATCACTACTTAAAGAAAAGCCAAAATGGTTTAACAAATGTGATGAAGCTTATGGTACTCTATGCATGTCTGTATCTCCTGATCTTCTTTTCCATGTTGAATCTGCTACAACTCCAAATGATGTCTAGACAACTTTAGAAGGGTTGTTTGGTAAACAAAATGAATTAAAGGGACACCAATTGGAGAATGAGCTAATAGGGTTAAATCCATGCAATTTTGATACAATTCAAGACTTCTTCACAAAACTTAAGGCTGTAAAATTGCAATTGAAGGCGTGTGGGATAAACAAGAAAGATTCACAATTGATTCTACGCATTCTTTCCAAACTTGGTCCAAACTATTCAGTTTTTGTTTCTACATTCTATGCCACAAAAAGTGCCTTAGCAACCAGCTATAAAATGCCTTATCTTGATGATTTTGCAAATGAAATCACAAATGAACAAGATAAGCTGATTCAAATGGGCACAATTAAGCCCTCTAAATCTCATGCCTTGGCTGCAAATCAGGGCACAAAAGATCAAATAGGGCCTTCTAAGAAGAAAAAGAAACAAAGGAACCAAGGAGAAAAGAAGCAAGAACAGAAACCAGCTGCACCAAAAACAGCTAATGATGCATCTTCTTCAAAAGGTGATAAGCCCAAGAAGGAGAAAACTAAGTGTTCCTATTGTAAGAAGAATGGTCATGATGAACATAAATGTCTAAAGAAGCAAATTGATCACTTGTCTCATCTTCTTGAAAAGAACAACATCAAGGTGCCTGATTCTATCATATCAAGATCATCTCAGGAATCTTCAAAGGACACGAAGGGAAAGCAAAGGGCAAGGCCCTAGATGCTATTGTTTCACAACCTAATTCCTAGATTATTGACTCAGGTGCTTCGCACCACATGGCTTCATCAAAGGATAGTTTTTCCTCCTTGGAATCATGTTCTATGCCATCTATTCTACTGGGTGATGACACTCCTGCTGAAGTGCATGGGAGAGGGTCTGTTGACGTGGGTGAAGGAACATTTCAGGATGTCCTTTGTGTTCCATCTTTGTCAACTAATCTCCTATTTGTCTATGACTCTATCATATCACTCACACTGGCTCTGGCAAGCGGGTTGAGTTCACTCCAAACACAGTGGTAATCAAAGAGATGCACAATGGGTCTACAATTAAAGTGGGAAAGGTAGATCATCATTCCAGACTATATCAATTTTCTCACTTTGTTCCTGATTCTCCTTCACTTGCATTGCTCACTCACTCCAATGAGATGAGTCATTTGTGGCATCAACGGTTTGGCCACTTGAACTACCGGTACTTGCAACAACTTAGTCAAAATGACATGGTTATAGGGCTGCCTTCTATTAGATTTTCTGATGGAGTTTGTCAAGGATGCATTCTTGGCAAGCATCCTAAAGAAAAATTTGATAAAGGCAAAGCATGGAGAGCCATACAGCTTTTGGAGCTAGTACACAATGATTTGGCAAGACCATTTCCATATCCTTCTTTCAGCAAGGCCAAATATGTCTTGACACTCATTGATGATTTTTCCCGGTACACCTTTGTATATTTTCTCAAACAAAAGTCTGAAGTGTTTGAGTCTTTTCAAGAATTTAAAGCTTTTGCAGACAAACAATCAGCAAAAACCATCAAGTTTTGCGCACCGATGATGGGAGGGGAATATGTCAACCAGAGATTTGAGCAATTATGTATCTCAGAAGGCATTGGTCTTCAACACACAGTTCCCTACACTCCATAGCAAAATGGGGTTGTAGAATGTAAGAATCGGTCCTTGAAAGAAATGGCTAATTGTATGATTCACTCCAAATCATTGGCACCTCAGTATTGGGCAGAGGCCATCAACTGTGCATGTTATATCCAAAATCGGGTTCCTCATCGAGCTATGAAGGGGGTAACTCCTTTCAGAAACCCACAGTCAAACACTTTCGAGTGTTTGGGTCTACTGCATGGGCCCACATTCCAACAGAGAAACGCAAGGCTATGGATCCGCATATTTGTTGGGTATCCAGATGGTGTCAAAGGCTACAAGCTTCTCCATCCTACCACACATGAGCTTTCCATTGAGTGTTTGTTTTGAGGAGGATTCTTTCAGTTCTTCTTCTGCCACTTCTCCATCTTTCATTTCTATGGAGACATTGCAACTTCATGATGATAGTTCTTCCGAGGATTTTAATCCTTCTGAGGAGTCTTCTTCCTCCACTTCAGATGAAGATGATGAGGATTTATCTTCCTCCTCTCTTAGTCATCATTCAAAGGGTGATGATTCTCCTCCAGATTCTCCTCATTCTCCAGCTACAGGGCCTCTTTGGGCTCGTCAAACATTGGAGTCAGCAGGTGATTGGGTTGAGAGAAGAACAAGGTCTCAATTTGAGCATGCTCCACATCTCTTCTTTGCTACAGCTTCAAATCCACAGTCCTTTCGAGAAGCTTCAAGTGTCCCCGAGTGGGATGCTGCTATGCAAGAGGAGTTCAATTCCTTGGAGAGGAACCATACTTGGGATTTAGTCCCTCTTCCTAAGGGAAGGAAACTTGTTCGGTGCAAGTGGATCTACTGAACAAAATTTGTTGCAGATGGGTCAGTTGCTAAGCATAAGGCTCGCCTGGTCGCCAAAGGATTCTCCCAGGTTCCTGGGATTGACTACTCTGAGACTTTTGCACCAATTGCCAAGATGAATTCCATCCGACTTGTTCTTGCTATTGCTGCAGCCCATCACTGGGAAGTTCATCAAATGGATGTGAAGAGTGCTTTTCTTCACGGTGACCTTCAGGAGGAGATATATATGGAGCAGCCACAGGGGTTATTCCAGGATCCTTCACTTCTTTGCCACCTTCGAAAGTCTCTCTATGGCCTTAAACAGGTCCCTCGAGCCTAGTATGCCAAGATGGACTCCTTCCTTCTGTCAGTTGGGTTCACTCGGTGCCATTTTGATCCGAACATCTACATTTTGCAGCAGGATGATACTCTCACTTTCCTTGTTCTCTATGTTGACTTGTTGATCACAAGGAGTCACTCATCCCGCATCAAGGCAGTCAAAACTGCCCTTTATGATCGTTTCTCGATGTCTAACTTAGGCTTACTCCACTACTTCTTAGGGATTGAGATCACTCAGTCACCTTCTGGTATCTTCATTGGACAGCCTAAGTATGCTCTTGATATGCTCTCCAAATTTCGCATGGTTGATTGTAAGCCTGCACCGACTCCATTTCTGTCAGGGGTCAAACTTGAGGCTTCTTGTTCTTCACCCTTGGTGGATGCTACCTTGTATCACCAGTTGGTTGGAAGCCTCATATATTTGACTCACATGAGGCCGGATATTTCCTATGTTGTGGGCCCGATCTCCAGGTTCGTGCAGGAGCCACATGAGCTGCATTGGAAGGCAGCTAAGCAGATTCTTCACTCACAGTTATGGGATTCACTATGCAACGAGCGTGGATATTGACTTGGTAGGATATACAGATTCAGATTGGGCAAGCAATTCTCAAGATCGCAAGTCTACTTCAGGGTATTACACTATATAAGCTAAAAATAGAAATAAAAATAAAATATAAAAACAAGTAAAACTTATAACAAAGTAATCAAAAAAACAAAAAACCACATACCATACATTTGGATGATATGATGTTGGCCAATGTTGACATTGTGCCTCCCATTCTTCTCTTGAAGATGCAGTGTACTTGGGAACCTGAAAAAAATAGAAAGAAATAATAATTAACAAAGTGAATAAATACCTTTAATTTCTTAATTTGATCCTCACACTTATAACCAAAGTCTGGATATCTTTCTTAAACAAACTACAATAAACATGGCACAAAGATCCCTATCACAGGTATGCCAGCATGCAAAAATACAAATGCACATAGGCACCAATAAGCACATGCATCCTCACATGCACGTGAACCTACTCACACAACACACCCAAACATGTTACATGTAAGGACAAATGCACCCACACACACACCCCAACATATGCATACCCTCACACCACATTTGCACATGAACACACCCGAATGCACATACATGTGCATCAATAAATAAGAATGTACATCAAGCATACACACAAATGCACAAGCACCGGCATTCCATAGGACCTAGCAGAAGTGTTTTTTTGTGTCTAGAAGATTATTTCTAGTACAGTTTAGCTTGAAAAAAAACTACAGAAGCCTATGTAATTGTGCTTAATATCATTCTATAGTGGCCTCATTAAGATAAAATGCATTTAGTCTTCTATTTCACTAAAGTTGCATAAATTAGAACTTCTTTTTTCTCAATGTCTCTGGTAGGATCCATCTATTTCATTCAAACTCCATTCCTTAAAAATTCTCTACGCTCAAGACGTCTTTAGGAGGATCCATCTGCTGCTTTCACAACGTAGTTCATGTGAGTTGTTTCTTAGCTTCACAATAAAAAAATTCATTCTAAGACAAATACTCTTATGCTTGATTATATTTTTATCTTTGACTATTTTAGTTTGTTCCAAAGGTTGTAAATGATTTAGTTGAAATGCTAGAAGTATTGGACTTCGGAGCATCTTCAATTCGTACAAAACTATAAATGGCACATCATCAAGATACTCCGAAGTCCAATACTTCTAGCAAGTATTCCGATGCTTCCCGATGTATTTAGTCAGAGATTGGTTTAAATTTAAAACAATTGTTCAACAATTATAAGAAGTCTATCTTGACCCAAGTTTACCAAGCTAGTTCATATATGCAGCCCTGTTCTGCCTTGATTTTTTTGAATTTTGTTTAATGATTTGCAATTGTTTATAGAAGACAGAAGAGTGCAGAATAACTGTATCATACTAAAAAATACTTGCATCAATTCAATAACTCTGAAGTCTATACTTGGTTAAAATTTAAAAATAATTGTTCAACAATTATAAGAAGTCTATCTTGACCCAAGTTTAGCAAGCTAGTGCATATATGCAGCCCTGTTCTGCCTTGATTTTTTTGTGTTTTGTTTAATGATTTGAAATTGTTTATAGAAGAGAGAAGGGTGCAGAATAACTGTATGATAATAAAAATACTTGCATCAATTAAATAACTCAGAAATTGACAATATTCAAGGAAAACATAAGGCTGAAATAACTCAGATTTACTTTCAGAACTGTAGATACAAGATATCTCAAAAATATGAACAACCGAGTTCAGGAAATGACATTACAAATATATTTCAAGCATACCCATAAAATGCAGAAATGAAGAAGTCTGATCTGGAACATAAAATGCAAATTGGCTAAGTAGAAATGGGACACCACTTTCCAAGAACCCCTCCAAAGGCTCAGTGATGGATAGAAATGAAGAAGCAGGCCCAAACGCCTCCAAACAGCAACAAACACTTTCCCAAACCCTAGTCGTCTCTTCTCCCAATACACACGCCACTCCTAGGGTCGCACAGCCAGCAAGAGATAAAGTACAGCCTCCTCAAATGTCCTCAGAAACTGCAAACAGCACAAAATTCCTCCTCAATCTCCTTCTATGAATGATCTCTGATATTATGAAGCCTAAAAAACAGAAGAGGAAAGCTGAATCAAACCCCCATTAAGCTCTGCTGTGCGTTCTGCACACGCACCCCTTTGCTTCGCAGGGGACCCCCCCATTTTAGTTGCAGTCTGCCTGAGAGAAGTGAAAGGGCTTTTGTGATTCAATACCAAAATGAAGAGTGTCCTGGGCCTTCTAAAACCTGAGAAAACCCACGTCGCAGTATCTGAAATCACGCGAGTATTCACAGTACCAAAGGAATGCCGAGAGAAAGCAAGAGGTCGCGTTTTGACCCTAGACACCAAAAGTATCTTGAGTCGGCCAAGGGTGAATGACGAGGAGTGTCTCTAAAATCGCACATTTTCTCAGAAATGCCCGAAGTTAATCTCGAGCATAATGTCTCCGTATTTGCCAAGAAAAGCCCTCACATGAAGAACAAATGGGAACCATGATTTTCATGATGCCTTGCAATGCCGAAAATGATCCCGAAATTATAATGTCAGTGGCCGAAATATTTTAAGGCACGTGATAAGGTTCACATTTCCTCTAACTGAGCCGATTTTTGCAAAGGATGAAGTCGTGCAATTTCACAAAAAAATCGCGAAGTTTGCAAATCGGACAAAGTCGCGCGATTTGCAATGAGTGCCGAAGTTTCTAAAAACCAAAATTGCACAAAATATGTGAAAGGCCCGATTTTATCAGAGGACATTTAAAAGATTCGGTAATTTGGCCGAATTTGCAAATTTCAAAAATAAAACAAAATCGCGCAATATCACCTCTTGAGCCGAAAATGGCATAAGGCATAAAGTTTAAATCACACATTTCAACCAAAGCGCTCGAAAATCATCAATGAAGGGCGAAATGTGAATTTCATGGAGTTAGAATAAAGTCGTGCGATTCATTGTGACTTAGAATGCCCGAATTTCATTAGAAGAGGTCGTGCATTCTATGCAAAATGGCCGAGTTATGTGCTTAAGTTAAAGGGCATTCAAACAATGAATAAAATCGCATATTTTCCAAAGAAAGCCCGAATTTCATATGAAGTAAGAAAAGGGGCCGAATTTCACAAAATCACTCATTCCACACTAAAACCTGAAAATAGAAAGCAAGGCAAAGTCGTGCAATATGTCCCAAAATGCCGAGTTAAGTGAGAAGAGGACGTTTAATAAAATCACACACTTCATGGTAAATGCCCGAACTTTTCAAATCGAGTTAGGTGTTTAAACTTAGAAAAGACAATCGCCCAAGAGACTATAGATGGCCGAATTTCATAAACAAAGAGAGAAATCAAAAACAAAATCTCGCCAAAAGCTCAAATCGCTTGAAACAACAAAAGGCGAGTACAACATAAAAGTTTAAAATCTCTCAAAAATCACAAATTGCCCGAAATTTTAAGTGAAGAGCATGTTATCACTTAAAGAAATATCTCGCAAAAGGGTGAAATCGGCCGAAATTTAGTAAGAGGCATCCAAAAAGCCAAACCAAAAATCTCGTATTCCTCATGTTTGACCCAAAATTCTAAATGGAGGTCACTTAAAGCTTAAGACATCAAAATCTCATCCTGCGAGAGGGAAAATAGAGTCTCCACTTAAATCTTAAAACCCTAACTTCGCAAAAGGACATTTGAAAATTTAATATTTGTTGAATTAATTTATTTAATTTTTCAAAATGATTATTAATTCGAGGTTGAAATTGATTGTTCACAAATCGATGACATCGTTGAAAGAGCCAGGAGAGAACCTAAAAGGCTCAGATTGAAGACCTGATCGCGATCAAAGCCGAAAGCGAAGATGCAAAGCGCAGGATCAAAACGACGGTCCCAGGCGTTGCTAATGAAGAACGCACCATAGAGCGTAAAACAAAGCATGGGGAAGCGCGCCACCACTAAATCACAAGTTGAGATCCACCCTCAAGACCAAAGACGAAGAAGACGAAGAATGCAACGAATGTATGCATTCCCAAAAATGCACAGCTAGAATTAATTCCAAAAAATCAATTGCAAAACGGATTTGTTTAAATATAAAAGGACTGCCTATGGGCCCCATTCAAGATATTTTAAAACAAAGGAACACAAGACAGTTATGTCCAACTACCGGATTGACCCGAATTGATGCCAAACAATTGTAGGTAGTTGGAAATGTCGTTGGGAGAATAACTGAGGTTTGAATGGGCATGGGTTAAAGCTGCCAAGTTCTAAAAGGCAGATCAAGGATTGTTAGATGCAATCAATACTGACCCTTGATTCAAATTGTAAAATCTATAAAAGGCAGGAGCCTTTCTCTTGTGAAGGGTTAGATTTTTAGGGTTAGACTGTTAGAACAGGTTAGAGTTTTTGTAGAAGGTTGGAATTTAGTAGTTAAGAATAGAGTAGAACTGTTGCAGAAATTGTTGTAATGACAGCCAAAATCAATATATGGACAATGAAGTATGGTGTTTGCTATCTTGGTTTTCTTTTGTTTGCATGGTTTCCTTCAACAGGTTTAGATAGATCATTTTTGGTGTGCAGGTATTTGATGGATTCGGGTTCATACCATTGGGGATATGCTGATTGTGTATCCCTATGTATGGTTAATCTGAGCCTCTAAAATCATGCTTAGTTCAATTGCAAGCGTCCGTCTGAGCTGCGCCAAAATTGGGTGCTTAGGCATGCACCTACAGTCTGAAAATCTTCTAAGTCTCCCTTGAAGATTGCACCGTTCTTGTGAGGTTGTGAGTTATTCTAGCCAAGCAGGGATTGGCTATGTCGAATCCGTCTACTCGCACACCAGTCTTGTTAATTTTAGGTTTCCTAAACCCTTCTCCTTTGCTTTTATTTCCCAGCTTGAGAAACACAGCATCTTAGGATGCAGACCAACTTGTTGTAATCATAAGGCCCCTTGTGCTCCCAGCAAAACACATCAACCATTGAGTTATTCCGCAATCATGAACTGACATTTGGAACCTTATAGTTGTCCCCTTTGATCAACTAAAACAGCATTAGGGATTCCTTATACAAGAGAGGATAGGATACTCAGCGAACATTCTATTCTGTGTTGGCCAGATAGAGTTGTGGCAATACGATTTTAGCCACGTCAACAAGCTCCAATGTGATTCCTGAATGAAATCACCCCAAATCCTCCAAATTGGATCTCTCACCAATGTGGAAGATGTTGCTTGTAAGGGATTTTATCCTCACAAACCTTTAGGGAGAAACAAGTTACATCAAAATATCAACTTTAGCATAAGAAGTGAACTCCTCCATTTGCTTTTATATGTCTCCAAAAGACTACGTCCTCTCGCTTTTTTGCCCTTTTAATTAAATCAAAAATTACTTTATACTCCCAATGTGGCATCCAAGTCCCAAAAAGGCCCCACTCATTTAAATAAACACTTTCACTTATTACAGGCACCCACATAGTCCCTTGATTAAATAAATTAAAATAACGATAAAGTTACATCTTTAATTTAACTTTATTAATTAATAACTTATCATTATTTAATTTAAAACCACTTAACTATATCAAATATCGAGATATTGATATCAATTGCTTCCACCGACACATTTAAAAATAGTAACACTAACAATTGCCTCAGTTAGTGCCCAAAACTAACTTACTAAAAATAGTAAGTATTGGAGAACTCAACCAAATTCCCTCTTGGAAAGGGCATTATGCACATCATAACTGTCAGAGCTCAAATAAACATCTAATACTACCAACTTGTTGAATAAACTGTCTCATTAGCCTACAGAAACCCACTGAATAGGCTAACGGTCCACCATACTGATCTTATTAGGAAGGGGGCATTACATATATGCATATGTATATACATATATACACATATGAGTGTATATTTCTCTATGCGTGTATGTGTGTGGGGGTGTCAACAATAGCAAACTGCTTATTCAACTTCAAGCAACCCAAAGGATTCATGTTTGATCCAACATTCTCACTTCCACTTTGTCCACATATGTCCATGCAAGTTCTTTCCTATGAAGAGAAATAATATCGATAAATACATGCAAAGAAAAGAATGCTAACAAAATCTTATAATGCAAAAGAAAGAAATAATGGCCACTCAAAAAATGGCAATAGATTTGACATTGGGAACCTCATTTAGTAAGAAAAACTCATCAAAAACAACAGTCATTGTATTAACTTGACCATTTGCAATACAGTTAGATAAAAACATGGCACACCACCATAAGAAACTGCTAAGAAATACTACAATACAATGTATATAAAACCATGGGACTCTAAAAGCACCTATAACAGCCCAAAAATTTCATGCATGACTCCACATACCCCTAGTTGGGGCACAAACTCAAGGTCCACTAGGTATGGTGTGGTGTACACAAGTGGTGTAGAATATGCAAAGTATACAACACATATCCAACAAATCTCCCTCTCCTTGAAAATTTTGCATAAGGGCTGTGCATACAAAAATCAGCCACTAAGGGTAGCTATGCAGATGCCTATTGATTTCCCACACCAAGAAAATTTCTTAGTATTAATTGACTCCATCAATGAGTCAAATACATTCTCTGAGGCATCAACCTCCACCATTACATTCTTGTCTCCATCTGTCTCTAAAAAAATAACATCGCACATTAATATGATTTGTTCAAGCATGGTTAGTAGGGATCTTTACCAAACAGATTCCAGTTTTACTATTGCAGTATATCCCTACTGCTTTTCTAAGATGCTTTTCTAAGAAACAAACATCTGAACACAACCTCTCTAACTATACAGCTTCCTTACATGTATGACTAGTTGCCATGTACTCAAATTCTATAGTTGAAAATAAAACATTTGCTTGCCTCTTGCTCATCCAAATAATTGCCCCACTAGCAAAGTAAATACATAACCATTTGTAAACCTTCAACAATAAATATATCCCACGGATGGGCCCAATCAACATCAATAAAACCTAATCCATCCATCTCAAGTCTTCCTTGGTAACAAACTGCATAATTGGAAGGACTGCACGAATATTTGAAGACTTTATTGCAATCCAAAGCTTCTTCCCAAGATTTCACGTATATCTGTTCAAAACTCCACTACATGGGCAATGCTTGGTCTCTACAGACCATGGCATACATTAGACTTCCAACAACTCTTGCATAAGGAACATGGCACATGTCTTCAATATCATTTTATGTTTTGGGACACTATTCTATAGATAACTTCAAATCAACAGTAATAATAATATTATCAAGTTTGCATTGGTATTATAAAACTCTATGTTTTGGGACAGTATTCTATAGATAACTTCAAATCAACAGTAATAATAATATTATCAAGTTTGCGTTGGCATTATAAAACTTTATAATATATTATTAATATGTTACTTTACTTGTTATTCAACTAGAGTTTCCTATTTAAAATGATCCCTTTTAATTTCCATGCCCATAATAAAGTTTTGCAACACCAAGACCCTTCATATCAAACTTTAACAACAATAAAGATTTAACATCCTTCATCATTTCCTTGTTGTTTTCAATTAGCAACATATAACTACAATAACAAAATGGTCACCAGCCTATTTTATAATATCTGCATAAAGGGACTTCTTCAACCTACAAATTAATTCCTCTCTTTTAACTTGTAAATAATACTAGTTGTAACATATTTATTCTTCAAGAGCCCCATGTAGGAAAGTTGTTCTAACATCCATCTACTCTACTCGTGGAGCAAAATCAATAACAGAGAAAAGATATCTAAGTAAATTCAACTTAGAACCGAAGTGACAATATCACCAAAGTCAACTTTCTCTAGTTGGGAATATTTGCCACCAAACAAGCTTGGTATTTCTCTACTTTTCATCCCCTTCCTTTCCCTCCCAACTCCCAATTACTGTCCTGTTGACAATATCTCAATGTGAGCTAATATTTGGTAAACATACTGACTTTGTATGGATTTTTTGATAGAATGTTCATTTGAATTATACATTTCAACAGAGTATAAACCACTTAAGTCCAAAAGACACTAGAAGTCATCATCATCATTAGCTACTAGTATTATCGTATTAGAATGTAAAATGTTTAAAAATCACCTTCTTTATTTATTGGAATAAACACTCTAGTAAGAGGATTGTTCATTTTATGTTTGAAGATTTCTAATAAAGTCCTTAAAATAACAAATTTTGTGAATATTTTTTGCAGATAGCAAGTTTTGGAGGCACCTAGAATGTATAGATATGTCATAATGCAAGATATCAATGAATAAGTTATTCATAAGTCATTTGTCAATGAACATTAGCTGTTCAAGTCTCATACTTATACTAAGCTATGTTATTTCCAAGAAAACTATTATTCGACTCTGAGGAAAGTGGTGATCATTTGATCTGATTGTTATGTAAGTTCATGTCGCGATGATTACGAGTTTTTTGAATGTGTGCATTGTGTTGTAATTTATTGTTTATGTAATATGACTACAATGCAAAATTAGGCTACAGTGATCCTGAAGGTTTTTCCTCCTATATGACTTACTTAGCTTACATTAAGCATTATTTTCTTTTTGTGTTTCTAATCTGTAAGAAGGCTTGAATTCATACAGGATGGACTATTTTAATGTATCATTTTTATTTCTACTTTTGGATGAGGTATAAATATGCTCCCCTTATGGTACTCAAAGTACATGAATTTGTCTCCTATTATTTTGGACTTAAATTAATCTATTTATGTGACTTAAATAATTTATGTATGATTAGATGCCTACATTTTCTTATATACTTCAAATTTTATAATTTGATTATGTAGCTGGGCTTCTTTCAAACGAATTTAAGGGTTCGAATTGTATCACAAATTTAATTATCCAGATTCCATGTTTATGAGTTTACTGATTGTTAGAATATTTAATCTTTACTTAGCTTAGGTTTATTTGTATTTAGTTTAGGATATTCCTTTGGAATTCCTACATGTAATTTGTCCTCTAGTACATGTGTGAGGACAAGTCATTTCTTTTATTTTCCTTTATTAAGGAATATTAGATTTCCTCCATAAGAGGATGAGGACACATGGCACACACATTTTATGAATGGTGGCATTCATAGATTTGGGAGTTACTTTGTAACTCCTCTCCTCATCTCTATTTAAGAGATGTCTCCTCTCTCATTTCTTCTTAATGACAATATTGTAAAGAGCTTCTTGCTCTCTCTCTCTCTCTCTCTCTCTCTCTCTCTCTCTCTCATTTTAGGCATTGCCTCATTCATAATATCACAAGGGGTTTTTCTTTGCTTTTCCCCTTTCAAAAGTTCTTGTGCCTCCTTCTTCACATTTGGGTGATGCTCCAAGGTTTTTGCTTTTCTCTTGGTAACAATTACTTCATCATAAACTTTCTTGGATTTTATTTTCCTTTCCTTGCTCTTGTATTTCCTTTCATGGTATCAGAGCAGGTTTCTAATCCTTGTTTTAAGTTGACATTGATGAAGGTTACCATTCTGTGGAGTTCACCTTGTTGGAGGCATTCTTGAGAGGAGAAGTTCTTTTTCTAATATTTTCTATTGTGCAGGTTTTGGTTTCAGTTTTTAACTTTTTTTTCAAACTTGTTAACAAGTTTGCCTGCAGGTTTAATCTTCTATTCTAGTTTTTTTTATTAAAAAAAAGGGCTTTGGAAGGCTTGCCGCCAAAGTTTCTTCTTTCTAGTTTAAATTTGTGTCTTTGGAAGGCTTGCCGCCAAAGTTTCTGGTTTTTTTTAGTGTGCATAGTTTGGAAGGTTTACCGCCAAACTCAGTCTCCTTAATCTATTTGGTCGGCTTGCCACCAAATCTGATTTATTATTACATTGCATTAGTTCGCATAATTTGTTTCTTTGAGAGGAAAAATTTAAGTTTTTAATAGTTGTTCTTATCAGAACAACCATCATCTTTAGCTTTGATATCTGTGTATTCTTATATCTCTATTATATTTTGCCTCTTTTGTTTATATTTCAAATCTAATCTGTAACTTTCTGTTTATATTTTTTTTAGAGATACTTTATCTAAAACTTCTACGTCTCTTCACCAAAAGGATAAACTTTATCCCGTGGCTGTGAATAATATCTTCTGCCCTTTAAATCTCCGCTCCAGTTATAACCCAGTATAAATTATCGATTTGGTGTGGTGGTGTCTCTTATTCAACTGCTTTGAATCGATTGGTTTTGGCTTTGGGCGAAAGTTTGGTTAGAGGTCTTGTTCGTCTTCTTTACAGCAAGAGTTCTAAGGAAATTTGTTTTTATCTATTGGAAGATTTGAAGTTTCGAGAAAAAAAAAAAACCACTAGCATTTCCTCCATTAAACTGAGCTTTCGCTCAATTGGGACATCCATAGTTTTAATTTTTGACTCAAACTTTATACTACTCTTTATTTCAACTGAACTAATGGTACCTCAAACATAAAATATTTCTGATACATTCAAGTCATACACCATTCAATACATATATTATTTCTTAGCATTCTTATTCCCAGCATCTTTCGCTCCAACTTCTGCCGCTGCCTTTTTTGCAGTTTTTTCTTGAAGCGCTTTAGCATCTCTTTCCCTACGTTGCTCAGGTGTGAGGCCATCATCCTTATTCTTCCCAGCTTTGGCACCCCGGGCAGCAGCTCTCTCTCTGTCACGGTCTCTTTGGTTTCCCCGAGTCATGGTGAAGAAAGATTGAAATCTGGCTTCTGGATATCCTGAGGTGTTATTGTCGACTAGCCCAAAAGGGCTTTCTTGTCTGCCCTCAATCTATTCTGTTTTTCAACTCCAAATGCGTGAAAACATTCAGATTGTTAGCTTCCAGATTGTTAGTTTTAAGCTGCGTTATTGTATGAGGTGAAAACGTTCAACTTCCAACCTGCGTTAAGGTGCTCAAAGCTTGCAATCTGTTATTTTCTGTAAACCAACCTAGATTAGATTCTTCAGTTACACCCATTGAGTTTCTGCTCCTTTCTGTCACCTGTGCAGTAACGTCTCTGTTCTCTTCTACCGAATTCAGAATCAGACTGTAGAACACAGTGCATAACCGTTTCTTTCCTTTTCATTATCATTCATAGGAATCTTAAAACGTTTTTTATCAAGATTTGTCTATATTATAACATTTAAATAGTATTAAAGTTTATAAAGTTTTAATATATATGACAAATTTAAAAGTTTTTTTTAAAACTTATTTTATCTAAATAAAGTTTATCCTTTCTTTAAATTCTTTCGTATTTTAGTTTATTTTCAATAAAATTTAAAATAAAGTTTAGTTTAATATTAAATTTTATTAAACTTTTGTTATTTCTTTAAAAAAAAAAAGTTTTTTATTTAAATAGTTTTATTTTGTTATCATTACGATTTAAAGTTTTTTATATAAAGTTTGCTTAAATAAATTTAATTTTACTATTAAGGATTTGAAAATAATACTTTTTGTTAAATAGTTTTTTAAATTGTTATTTTTTAAAAACAAAAAAATTATTATTGAATTTTAGTTCAATTTTTTAATCAAGGAGGTTAAAAAAAAAATTTCATTTTTATCCAAGAGGGCATTTTTTTTCAATATTAAGCATAATTTGTTCATTATTTTGCTATTATGTCTACATTAATTCCGGAAATTAAATTAAATAGTTCCAATTATCATTCATGGAAAACACATATCTCGTTTATTTTTCGTTTCAAACACCTTTTGGATGTTGCGACTGATAAAACCTTTGAACCCGCTACAACTGCTCCTCAAGCCGACCTAGATAGATGGAAGGCTCAAAATGAGGAAGCACTTGGTTTAATTGGTATTTCAATGGTTCCTGATTTGTATGTTTTAATTGGAAATTGTACAAAAGCGCATGAAGCTTGGGAAATTTTAAAAACAACTTATGATAGCTCAAATGAATCCCGAAAAATTCAACTTCAAGATCAACTTGAAGATCTAAGGTATACGGATTTTAAAACTATGGATGAATTCTTATTAAAGTTTGATTCTGTTAATAGTCAATTAACTGGTTTAGGAGTTACTCTAGCTGATTTACGTTTAATTCATCTTATTCTTAAAAAATGTCTTCCTCGTCAATTTCAACAATTTATTACGAATATTCATGCTCAACTTGCTATTCCTAGCTTAGCTACTCAATTAACATGATATTTTTCGTAATTTATTGCGTCAAAAGGAAGCTAAATTAATTCAATTTGGTACTCTTAAAAGTAGTGAACATGCTTTTATGTCTAAAAATCAAAATCATAATAATACTTTTAGATCCAATAATAATAAACATAATCATAATCATAATAATAATAATAATAATAATCACAAATCTTCTAATTATCAATCTCATTCTAAATCCTATCATAACAATTCTCATAATAATAATCATAATAATACGTACAATAATCAAAGGAATAATTCTCAAACAAGACCCCATTGCACATATTGTGGGAAAGATGGACATATTACTAATAATTGTTTTAAGAAACAAAATGGTAAAAAGCCCATGAATCAAAATAATCAAAATAATCAACATAAACCTCATTATAAGAAAGGTAATAATAATGGTAATTCATCTCGTCATGCATTTACATGTACTTATAATGTTTCTCAACCACTTGAGTGGATTATTGATTCTGGTGCATCTCAACATGTTACTTCTCATAAAGAATGTTTTGAATCTTTGCATCTCGATACTTCTAATATTCCTGTTCAATTAGCTAATAATCATAGTTGTAAAGTTGAAGCTATTGGTGATGTGAATGTTCCTAATGGGAAATTACATGATGTTCTTTATGTTCCTGAATTAAAATCAAATTTGATTTCAGTTCCTAAACTTTGTCAAGATTATAAGATTAACTTTTATAGGGGCATATGTTATATCATTGATCCAAACACTAATCATGTTATTGCTACTGCTAAAATGGATAGTGATAACTTATTCAAGTTCTATGAATTTGCTCCTCCAAAGTATTCTTTGCTTACTACTGTTGATTTTACTATATGGCATGAAAGACTTGGCCATCTCAATTCTGATTATATTTCATTGATGCAAAAAGCAAATATGGTTGATGGATTGCCTAGTATTGTTCCTTCTCAAATTGTTTGCAATGGTTGCATGAGTGGTAAGATGCATAGGGAACCCTTTCCTCATGGTCAATCTTGGAGGGCATATACTAAATTGCATCTAGTTCATAGTGATCTCTTGGGTCCTATGGAGAATCCCTCCATCCAAGGTTCAAGGTATGCACTTACCTTTGTTGATGATTTTTCAAGGAGAACATGGATATATTTCCTTCATAGTAAGGATCAAGTGCTTGATGTGTTTACTGAATTTCATATGTTTGTAGAAAGGCAATCTGGTTCTAAAATTAAGATTCTTCGTACTGACAATGGAAGAGAATATGTCAATAATGCATTTAATGCTTATTTGAAATCTTTTGGAATTAAACATGAGCTTACCGTTCCTTATACACCACAACAAAATGGTGTGGCAGAACGGAAGCATAGGACAATTGTTGAAATGGCTAGATGTTTATTGCATGCTAAAAATATGGATTACAAGTTTTGGGCTGAAGCTATGGCTTGTGCAACATATTTAATTAATAGAACACCTACCAAAGCCTTAAAGGATAAAACTCCTGAAGAAGCTTGGTCTGGTAGAAAGCCTAATTTGCAGAATTTAAGAATTTTTGGTTCCATAGCTTATGTTCACAAACCTAAGGAGAAACGAAAAAAATTAGATGCTAAATCTTCTCCTTTTATTTTTGTTGGTTATGATGAAAATACTAAAGGTTATAGAGTTTACAATCCTATTACTAACAAGGTAAAAGTTGCAAGAGATGTTTGTATTGCAGAAAAAGGCATTCATGATTGTTCTAAAGTGGAGGATGATGAACTTGGTCAAACCAAAGTTGTGCTTGTGGAGGACCAACCTCCTTCTCTTAACCCTACTCCTAATGCATCTCTTTCTATTCCTTCTAGTGATAGTGATGATGATAATAATAACTCTACTCCTCATGACTCTTCTTCTAGTGATGAATCCATTACTTCTAAAAGAAGACCTAAATGGTTTAAATGTTTAATTCAAGATAGTGATGAATACTTAGCTAAAATGGATAAACTTCAACCTAGAAGAGTTAATTATTGTAATTATGCTTTAATGACTACTATTATGAATTCTAATGATCCTAAAACATTTGATCAAGCTAAAAATCAACCGCATTGGCAAAAAGCAATGAAGGAAGAATATGATACTTTAACTTCTAACCAAACTTGGGATTTAGTTCCCTTGCCTCATGGTAAAAATCTTGTTTCTTGCAAGTGGCTTTATAAAACTAAATTGAATGCTAATAATCACGTTAGTAAATTTAAAGCTAGATTAGTTGCTAGAGGTTTTTCTCAAATTGAAGGCTTAAATTATACAGAAACTTTTGCTCCTGTTGCTAAAATGCCTACAATTAAACTTGTGCTTGCTTTAGCTTCTAGAATGAATTGGCCTATTCACCAAATGGATGTTAAAAGTGCTTTTCTTAATGGTGATTTACATGAGGAAATTTATATGTCTCAACCTCCTGGTTTTATTAAAGAAGGTCATGCACACTTAGTTTGTAAATTAAAGAAATCAATTTATGGATTAAAGCAATCTCCTAGGGAGTGGTATTCAAAGATTAATGAATTCTTTCTTTCTCAAGGCTTTATTAGAAGTAAAAATGATCCTAACTTGTATATTAAACATAGTGAAGATGATATTATAATTATTATCTTGTATGTAGATGATTTGATTCTTACTTCAAGTTCCAATACTTTGATTTCTGATATTAAGTTTCAACTTAATCAAAAATTTCAAATGACTGATCTAGGTCTTCTACATTATTTCTTAGGAATGCAAATTTGGCAAACCTCTAAAGGAATTTTCTTATCTCAAAGTAAATATGCTCAAGATCTCATAGATAAGTTTAAAATGAATGATGCTCATCATGTTTCAATTCCTATTGAATTAGGCACTAAGTTAATGCTTGATATGCAAACTCCTCTTGTTGATCCTACTTTGTATAGACAATTAGTTGGAAGTTTAAATTATTTAACTCTTACTAGGCCAGATATTGCTTATAGTGTTGGTTTGGTTTCTAGATTCATGTCTAAACCTCAACAAACACACTTTAAAGTTGCTAAAAGAATTTTAAGATATATTAAAGGAACAATTAATGTAGGTTTGTTTTATGATGCAAATTCTGATTTTACTTTAAAAGGTTTTACTGATTCCGATCTAGGAGGAGATCCCAATGATGGGAAATCTACTTGTGGTTATTGTTTTTTTGTTGGTTCAGGAGCAATTTCTTGGAATAGTAAAAAGCAACAATCTACCTCTCTTGGATCCACTGAAGCTGAGTACAAAGGATGCACTAATGCTTCCAAAGAAATCTTGTGGCTTAGAAGACTACTTGAAGATTTGGGTCTACCTCAACACGAACCAACTCCATTGTATTGTGACAACCAAAGTGCCATTGCCTTGGCTAAAAATCCAGTTTTCCATGCAAGGACAAAACACATTGCTCTCCAACACCACTTTATTAGAGAACAAATTGAAGACAAGCAAGTTTCACTCCTCTATTGCAAGGGGGAAGACCAAGTTGCAGATATTTTGACCAAGCCACTTTGTAAAGAAAAGTTCCAATTTCATTGTAAAAATCTTGGATTACAACCCATTGAAGGGTTTGATGTAAGCTCCCCAAGTAAAGCTTAAGGGGGGGTGTTAGAATATTTAATCTTTACTTAGCTTAGGTTTATTTGTATTTAGTTTAGGATATTCCTTTGGAATTCCTACATGTAATTTGTCCTCTAGTACATGTGTGAGGACAAGTCATTTCTTTTATTTTCCTTTATTAAGGAATATTAGATTTCCTCCATAAGAGGATGAGGACACATGGCACACACATTTTATGAATGGTGGCATTCATAGATTTGGGAGTTACTTTGTAACTCCTCTCCTCATCTCTATTTAAGAGATGTCTCCTCTCTCATTTCTTCTTAATGACAATATTGTAAAGAGCTTCTTGCGCTCTCTCGCTCTCTCTCTCTCTCTCTCTCTCTCTCTCTCTCTCTCACATTTTAGGCATTGCCTCATTCATAATATCACAAGGGGTTTTTCTTTGCTTTTCCCCTTTCAAAAGTTCTTGTGCCTCCTTCTTCACATTTGGGTGATGCTCCAAGGTTTTTGCTTTTCTCTTGGTAACAATTACTTCATCATAAACTTTCTTGGATTTTATTTTCCTTTCCTTGCTCTTGTATTTCCTTTCACTGATCCCTGGAGTATGCCTCAGGTGGATTTATGATATTGCAACAAAAAAACGCTAGGAAAAAAAACATTCATAAGGAATATAACAAATAGTCAAATGTAGAAGATTAGAACATGTTTAACTCTTTTTACCATACAACCATCTTGAAAGACAGTATGTCAGAATGCTACGTGTATGCAAAGTCAATTAAGAACTGGGACAAAAGATATGACAATGAAAACTTTCCATCAATACATAAGTCCACAACAGAAATCAGTTTGCACTTTGCACCATGTTCCATGCAACGTTGTTTACAGAAAAAAGAAAAAGAAAATCAAGATTGGGCCGCCTGAGGCAAGGACAGCAAACTGAGGATACCCAGACTCCATAAAATCAAACATGCATGTACAATGTAAATGAACTATGATTATTTTCCTTGTGTTCTACAATAGAGATGTACATGTAAGCTTGATTAAAAAAGATCACATAACAACAGAGCTGACCAAATAAATTGAATGAGGGATAACCAAACTTGTAAATAAAGCGAAGCAATAGATTTAGCATAAAGATATGAACTCCACTTGCATGTCTAAGGATGCCAGAGATGAAGCATATCAGGGTTAATATATAAATATAGACTCCTTCATGGATGAAACCTATTCAGTGATTGCAATGTCAAGAATGATCAGATGGAGAAACAAAAAGAACACCACAGTGATATGTATGATGTAAATATTATCTACACGTAAGATGAGTCCACTAAGGGCATTAAAGCACAAACACTAACCAACATAAAATGCTATGTTAGCACAAGCATATATGATGAGGATAAATATTATGAAACCACTACATCTAAATGTTTCAGAATTAGATTATATTTGATATGGTTTAGCACTAATTGAATTTTGCAAAAGGAAAAATATTCTTAACTAATCCACATAAATTATTGCATCATTGACAATGAAGCTTCCATAGACAAAGCTCTTAATTGACCTATTTCAGTGTTATATACAAAGTGAAAAACAAATATACAAAAGAATATTGAATATCATGGAACTTACTCTTGCCATAAATGGTTCCAACTGGTATGCCTTTGTCAGTTCAATCACAGTCTGAGGTAGGTCTTTTTCTAGGTCACCCAAATGATCTCCAGCAACACAAAGAATAATGGAAAGTTCAAGCTTACCTAAAAGAGTCCAATAGTTTAACATATCAGAACCAAATGTTATTATTGATCGAAGTACAAAAAAGCATAAACAAATGAAACACCAACACAAAATATCACTAAATATATCCAAGATGGAGAATATCCATACCTACTAGTCTAAAACCTAACAACTAAATAAAGTTACTGTTGTCATTTTATGACACCCTTGGTCCATCAGTGAGAATCGATCAGAGATATGTTCTATAGACCAACGCTGCCTCGATTGATCAAAGAGAAAACAATGGGATCATGAAGTGTGAAGTTTTGTCTTGTCAGAAGGAGGTTCCTAAGTCCTCAACCCCAGAACCCCCAGGGTCCCAAGTTCCTAAGTCTTCTCTTCCTCAACCCCGGAACCCCCAGGTTCCCAAGTTCCTAAGTCCTCAACCCCGGAACTCCGGAAACCCCAGGTTCCCAAGCTCCTAGGTCCTCAACAACCCCGGAATCCCGGAATCCCGGAATCCCGAAATCCCAAAGCCTAAGTCTTCGGTCTTACCAACTTCGGGAACCCATGTTTCCGAAGTCTTCGGTCTTCCCAAACTTCAGAAACCCAAGTTTCCCAAGTCTTCCAACTTCCTTCCGGCTTGCAACACTTCCAAATGGTGTGATCAACACTCAAAGCTCTTAATGCTCCAACAACTCTTGCGACTTGTAAACCTTCTTTCATGGAGCTACAGGGGCGTATTTAACGATTTTTGCAGGTGGAGTACAAGGCCATGCGTATTTGTGGCTACTTATGTCATGCCTGCATGCTCTGACTTTGGAATGTCAGGCAATCCACCTTCTGGAAGTCTCTTTCTTCTTAGGATTGCGTTGTCAGGGTATGGCCAGGTTGCTTGCATGTACACAATGTCAGGTGCATGCACTTCCTTGCATTCCCTAACTAGCATTTCCCTGCACACACAAGGGTCGAGGCTTCTCTTCCTTGACCAATGGTCTCTCCTCTGCGACCAGTTTTCTATATAAACGTTGTTAGGCCTCATCGTAAGGGGTTCTCTCCCTATTGGCTTGAGCTATTCTATGCTCTTTCACTTCTCTTAAAGACTTGTAATTATCTTGCATTTCTGCAACTGTAAGTTTGGCCATTGGCCTTATAATGAATTGAAATCATCATTTTTGCCTTACTTCAACTTATGTATGTTGTGTATGTGTTCTTACCTTCATTGTAAGTGTATGATTGTGGCTTTCTTTCACATATATGTTGTGTTAACCTATTTCTGGGTGTGACTTGTGGGAAACCTTCTCCCCTCTTGACATTTAGCAAGTCCTAACCTTCATACGTGCGTTTATTTTATTCATGCAACTGAAGTTTGTGCATCTCCTGGGTATTTCAGTTGATTCTTTGTGCCATTTCGGTGGGGAGAGAAACATCTCTTATCTTGGTGCATCACCTCCTTTCATTTTAAGCATTTCTCTCTTCCCTTTTCCTCTGCAAGTTGTTAGGATAGGTTTAGAAGTAAGATTTGGTGTGTTGAGTTGGTTCAACACCTGCACTTGGATTGAGAAGGAAGTCGGCCTTCTTCGGAGATTCAACCCCCTTGCACAAGGTCCCACACTTCAGGGTTGTTTCCATGTTTCACAAGGTTGCTGAGTTGATAGCTCATCAAGGGTGCAAGCTTTTGTGATAACAGTTACTAACAAGAAACCTAACTTCTTAATTGTTAATTTGCTCATGTTTTATAAAACCTACTCCTATACAATATCTATTGTTACACATTACTATCCAACCGTCAATGTGATCCCTTGTATATTATGTTCCCTAGGGATGCATCCCCTACCCTCTTGGATGAATAGGTGTAGCAAGGATGTTCCAAGGATCTGAGAATGTCTCGAAACCATCTCCCTGTTGTTATCAAGAATTTTTCAACAAAAAAGTACTAGAAACAGCAGCATTACACGAGGATGGATGCAATAATGGCCAAAAAAAAAAAATTAAGCCCAGATTACATCATTTTTTTGTACTCTTTTGAGATTACCCACACCACACTCCACCCTCAACAACTAAAAAAAGCCTCCATCTTCCATTCCAAACCATTTGAGCAAGGTTTGGTGGTGCAGCTTGAGATAACAAAAGTAAGGCAACATTAGTGAGCAGTGAGGAGTGAGATAACAAAACCACTAGCAAAGGTAAGGTAAGTGCATCTTTCCTTTGTTTTTTCTATTTTTTTTCGAAGTTTAAAAGAAAAACAAAAAATCTTTTTTTTTTTCTATTTTCAATTTGCACTTGTGTTCTCTTTTTATAAAACAGTATGGGCAACAACAATGACAGCAGTGAACATAAAACGGAAGAAAGAAATGTAGGAGTTCTAACCTTAACTAGAGGTTCATTAGGGTGTGGGAGTGTTGTGGGTAACAGAGAATAGCCACATAACCCATTTGAGTGCCCTTCCACCATCTTGAAACCTTATGCAAAGGGCCCTTTCAAATTCAATAAACCTCTTCTCCAATTTGAGACAGAACTAGACAAAGACAGAAAATTCAGGGTTTTGAGTACAGTGTGGTTGTGTCATATCGCAACAAAAAATTTAGAGGAAGCTACACCAAGGTATATTGTCGTCTTGTGGGCATCATAGTACACATGGGCTAAGCTTTGTCCAAATAAATATAAAGGAGAATGAGAAGGTGACGGTCAATAGATAATTTATAGAGGCAAAGACAAGGTCTAGGGGTGTGCTAATGCCAATTCAATAAACACTATTAGTTATGCCATCCATGGTTGCTAGCAGTGGTGGTGGTGAAAGGCCTATCATGTTCAATATACAAGCAAATGATGTGGTAAAGTCTTCCTTTGCCAAATTTTTCTATGCCCATGCCATCCCATTTCATGTGGCACATTCTCCTTCAAACAAATGTTCAAAGATGCAATTATTGTCGATCCCTCGTTTACTCCCCTAGAGAAATTAACTAAACACTACCATCCTTGGTAAAAAGATATTCTAAGGTGAATTTGGTGATGAGGACATGAGGCAAACTTAGACTAGGATGGGTTGCTCTATTGTCATGGATGAGTTGACCGATATTAGACATCAACTAATCATCAACATTAGTCACATGTACAATTGGCTCTTATTTTCTTAGAGCTATTGATTGCTTAGGGAACTACAAAGATGCAAACTTCCAATATCAAATTTTGAAAGAGGCTATAGAGGATGTTGGGGCCTCAAATGTTTTTCAAGAGGTCACTAATTAGGTAGCATGATGGAGGTTGCTTACAAGCACATCTTTTGGACCCATGTTGTATCCATGCATTGGACAACACATTAATAGACATAAGCAAAATAGATTGTGTAAACTAAGTGTGGTAAAAGCTAGAAAAATCCAGATGTTCATTTGCAACCACCACAACTCTTTTGCTCTCTTCAAAAATTTTTTGAGGAAGGAATTGCTCAAACCCATGGAGACTACATATGCCAACCATTTCATTTTGTTAGAAAGGATACTTGAAGTGTTGGAGGCTCTACAATTGATGATGGTTAATCCAAAGTGGGGTGGATAGCCTAATGAAAATACCAATAAAGAAAAGGGTGTGAAACAAAAGATCCTTGATTACAATTGGTGGTCTATTGTGAGATAAGAGATTTGTGATTATTTTATTCAATTATTAAATTATTAATGTTAGTAACTTGATAATAATTTTTCATTTTTGTATTAACATTTACTCTTTGTAATTTGCGTCTTACCCATTTTGAAATTTGGTTTGTAGATTTATTTGTTCCTTCATCTCACCTATTATAGATGTCATTAGATATGTTGATATGGACTTAAATAGTCAAAGAGATTTATGAAACATTTGACAAAATGCTTGGACAGATGAAGCAAGCAATTTGTGATAGGGATCCTGATTTGGGATTATATGAGGAGCATATCAAGCCTATTGTAATGTGGTGGTAGAACACTACGAACACCCTACAAATAACTTATCTATGTACTCTTACTCCACACAAAACATCCATGTGACATGAGAGAACTTGATTGATTAAAGTAAAACAACAAAAAACAAAATAATATAATAGAATTAAACAAGAGCCACAATGAAATAATGTGCAAGTTTTCACTAGCTAATATACAAATGATAAGATGATTTTATGGAGGAGACAATGGTTTACCTTCAAGAAAAGACTTGCGAACCCGTTTCACATGACCAAGATTCTCCAATGGTGCTATTGTATTTAACTGCCTACAATTTAGTATTCAATTTCAAACAAGAGAAAAGTGTGAAAAATCTCTTACGGCATGCTTTTGTCTATCTGTGTTGTGTCACAAATGTTGCGCCCCTTTCTCATGTAATCTTTTGAGGCAAGCTTTCCAGCAATATGGAAGGAAGTACATCGGACTTAAGGTTGTAAAATTTGAATAATGACACAAAAAGAAATACATGTGCAACACATATGCATTGATGCACACATGCAAATTGATCTAAAACAAGTTAAGATAACATAGATTACATCAAAATTTCAGTACCTGACAAGTGTGCTGCCAAGTTTCGGTTCAAACTTTGAAGCAATAACATCAACTGCCACAAAAGGAACATGTTTAGGAAAATACACTAACAATAAATATATATATATATATATGCACTTAGCTTCATAGAAAATTTAATGGATGTGGATTGCAAAGAGCCTCAGTTTTCGTTAATAAACCAATATTTAAAGGCATAAATGATATTGGTTTATTATTAATTAAGGCTAATATCTTTTCCATAAAAACTACAAAACCACTTATCAACTGTGTAAAACCATGGACTTCAAGAAAACTTCCAAACTATTTTTGAGGCAGGTTTGTGCTTGCACACATTGGAGAAATTTCAGTACTAATGATAACATTAAACATAGGATGACTTTGATCCAGCACCTTGCATTGCATGATGACCATCCATGGAATTGGACTAATACAAAAGCATCTCAAGGGCCCTTCCTTGACTGCCTTAAAGCTTTATAAAAAGCATAAACAAAAAAGAGGACAAATATAAAGAGGTTAGCTCTCAAATTATTTAAGAATGACAAACAAAATCTTTCTGTAGATTGTCAGAGGATCACTATTTTAGGAATCCAACCTTGAGATTTCAATTATGCCTTTTAGCCTTTGGGCCTACGTCCTCTTGAGTAAATTTGGATAGTAAGAGCTTACATGCTTCTTCTTCAAATACTATGCATGGTTAACATCAAAATTGATTCAACTACAAGGCATGGTAAGCATCAGTCTTCAAGTTTTGCGTCTAGCTATTAATTGTTTTTGGTTTCTTGGAAATTGAGCACTTACCTTCTGCTCCTATGCACCATTGCACAGTAAACACAGATCTTAAATTTTTATCTCTAGAGCCCTTTCTATCCACGTTATATTTTAAACTGACATTTTTATTTTCATGTTTGAAACTGAAATTTTAATATGTACTTTTATAAGTATTTAGACCAGGCCTTTGGTGGAGACATCTGAACCCTTATTAATGGTTGTCTAATGGTCATCCAGTCACAGTAACAAATATATATTTATCCCATATGCAAAATTTGCAAGTAAATGTTCATAAAAGCAAGTACAAAAACTACTGCATCCATGCATAATAATAATTTTAGAATATACAGATATATATCAGCCTTTGTTGGAAGTTCATATATTATTTCATTACAATATATGATGCCTAATGAAAGCAAGAGAAAGGGTCTCCAAATGACAATTTCCAGATGGTGACATAACTAATTCATCTAGATAACATTAGTGATCAGTTGAAAGGTAGGGCACAAATCACACTTCTTCAATGGAGATGTGTGGCTATTGGGTTTACATTGTATGACTGAATGATGCTGGAGCATTTGGGGCTCTTGCAATCCAACATCCCAAAAGATGTTGTTCAATGATGCTTAAAGATTTCATCACCATCATACTATTTGAGGAAGCACTGAAGGACAATATAGAGGAAGCACTAAAGGAATCATTGCCAAAAAAATTTCAAGATAAACAAGCTATGGTGAGTGATGCGATCCATCATCAATTGCGACCTCCCGAGACATCGCTCGAGAATGAGACATCACCTGAGATTATCTTTGATCAACTAGAGGAAATGTTTGAGGCTCAATCCATCAGGGAATGCTTGGTTTTTGACGATATGCTCACAAAATTCCATGAAGATGCTTGGTTTATGCAAGATGCCTCAATGAAAACAAAGAATGTTGAGCTATTCGAAGGGGCACTGAGCTTGTTTCAAGAGGAACTTCCTAATCAAGATCAACACACTGGGAATGCTCGTGGAATGGTTCATCATCAATGGCGACCTCCTGAAGCAACAGGTGACCTCGCTCCCGACAATGCAGTTCCATCTGAGCCTGAAATATGCCAGGTTGTCTCTTTCCTTAATCCTAGCCTTGAAAGTTATTATGATTTTGATTATGGGGATTTTGGGAAAACAACTTGTATCTAGATTGATCATGGTCCTAACGAATTACCCCAGTTGATCATTTTAAGTGAAAACTTGCCTAAATATGAGAGATGCCTGATGAGAGCTTGCTTTTCTGTGTTTAAGGATGAATTTGCCCGATTGAGAACCATCACATTTGCCATGCTCCCGTTGCACAACCTGAGAAATCATGTAAAGTCATGTACATATTTCGCTTCCTTGAGTCGTGTTGAGTCTGGGAGTCTTGTATATAGGGTTAGAGTAGGTTTCCCTTTCGTGTGTTTTAGATTATAGGTCTTTTGAGCCTTGTTTTTAATCTGCTTTGAGTCATTTGACTCAGGATCCTGAGTGGCTCAGGTAGTTTAGTTGTTTGCTTTCTTTAGATAGTTTCCTTTTGGTGTGCGCTTTAGCTTAGTTTGCTTTGGGTCGGTCTGTTGGTCGGTTTGTTGTCGGTTGGTTTAGTTTAGGTGTCCTGAGTGGGAGCCTCCATCTTGTGAGAAAGGCGTCTGTGTTGTTGCTCACACACTGGCAATATCTTGGATCTTATGTTAGACTCATTTCTTAGATATCTATTCATAAAGTGCTTTGAATCCGAGGCTTTTCCTCTCCAATTTTATCATCTGATTAGGACCTGTATTTGACTTGGAAGGGAATCATTTTCTGTGTCTTGATGCCAACATCTGTTCATTACTATATCTTCACACATTAATAGACTCTGAGTCATTATGGTTTTCAGGCAAAGCTGTGATTAGTGAAAAATCTAAAATCTGGCTTCAGCGCCACCGCAGTCCTCAAACCCTAGTAAGCTTCACTGCTTACAAGCCAAAGGAATTGATAGAATGAAAAAGCAATATCAAAAAGAAAAAATGAGAAAATGAAAGAGAAAAATCTAGAAAAAACGAAATGAAATGAAATATAAAAATTGGCTAATGGGAATATGCGAGTAACTCCATCCAGGCTATGGACGCCCGGCTGGCAATGGAGCAATGTTCGTGAGATTGTGGCGATAACCTCGTCGGGACTATGGACGTCTGACTAGCAGCGAGGCTCTATCCAGGATGCTTATGAAGTTTAGACATACTACGTAGCCGATCACAGGAGAACCTGAAGGTCATAATTGTCTTGTCGAGAGGAATGAATACACTTGCACACACCTGGGTAATCAAAGACTAAGTGTCTTGATCTGATTAAGGAATCTCCTTCCATTTTGAGTACATTTTCTAATCTCTTGATACGTTGGGTTGAATTTCCCGGAGGTTCTAAGTGTCAATTGAGTCTTTATCTCTGAAATGTTCAGGAACATTTATTCAAGGTAGCGCTAGATGTTGTGATGTATTCACACATCGCCCCATTGCAAATGGGGACCCCTACTTTTTGCTTTCTGGGGTTTGTTTTTTTTTAGGTCTTTTAGGGTTTTGTCTGTTAGCCTTTGCATTCTGAGTGTTGTCAGAGGGATCACTAAGATAGCAGGCTCTGTTTTAGCTAAAGGTAAGTCAGTGGATGCTCCAAGTTAGGGTTTCTTTGAAAGTCTTCCTTAGGGCCTGGTTTTGCTCTTGTTGCTAATTGTGTCTTGCTTGGTGAGTGAATATCCTCTTTGAAGGTCTAAGTTAGGTCAAGTTGGTGAGTGATGAAGTCTGGAATGTCATCCTGATCTTCAAATGCCCTGAAATTTGGCTGTCTGGAATGTCTTCCTGATCCTGAAATTTGACTGTCTGGAAAATTGAAGAATCCTCCAAAAACTAGATTTCGCATTATAACTCCTCGAGCTCCGAAACCACTCTCAAACATCCTGGCAGTATATATGGAATATAACTTAAAGTATAAGAAAGAAGAAAGATATAAGGAAATGTCACTTATACTTAAATGTTATATTCCATATATGAATCCTGACGGAGAGATCAAAATGTCAAATTTCGCTCCTGACCCTCCCAAAGGGTCCAAAGCGAATTTCAATTTCGCTCCTGACCCTTCCAAAGGGTCCAGAGCGAAATTCTCCATAAGAGATTCTACTTTGATCCAAACTTAGAACTAACTCATTCCCAGGCATTATTAAGGGCAAAACACTTGTTTGGATTAAGAAATGTGAGAAATGAAGTCAAGATTTGAGCCTAAAGATGAATTTCGCTCCTGACCCTTCCAAAGGGTCCAGAGCGAAATTCTTGAATGACCTTATTTTCTCACTTAGGCCTTGAAATAAATGCCACTTTGAGAGCAATTTTACTTGATGATGGTAGGAGGAGGCCTAAGAAGTCATATTCAAGCCAAGAAAGGGAGGAAAAAGGTGAGAAATGAGCCCAAGTAGGAATTTCGCTCCTGACCCTTCCAAAGGGTCCAGAGCGAAATTCACATAACCTTCATTATCTTCCTTGATATGGCCAAGTTTTGGACTTCTAAGGCATGGTGGGAGTGACCTTGAGGTGTTCTAGCCTTTGAAAGAAGGTGAATTGAGGCAATGGAGAGTGAAATCAACCTAATTTATGAATTTCATTCCTGACCCTTCCAAAGGGTCCAGAGCGAAATTCTTAGAAGACACCCTTTCCTTCCTGGATTAGACCAAGGTCTTAGTTTCCAAGGCATGTTGTGAAGGTTTTGATATGTTCTTGCCTAAGGAAGTGATTGGAAGTATTGAAAAGTGAGGGTTTTGTCCAAGAATGGAAATTTTGCTCCTGACCCTTCCAAAGGGTCCAGAGCGAAATTACCCATAAATCTCATTTTCTTCCTTGTTTAGACCAACATTCTAGTTCCTTGGACATATTTGGAAGTGGATTAACATGTCTTTGCCTTTTGAAGTGATGGGATGTAAAAATGTGAAGGATTTTGTCCTAAAACAAGATTTTCGCTCCTGACCCTTCCAAAGGGTCCAAAGCGAAATTCTTGGAAACTCATATTTTCTTCTTGGAGATGGTCAAATTCTTGACTTTTGTGGCATGGTTGGAAAGACTTTGATGTGTTCTTGCCTTTGAAAATCGGATTGAGGCGATGGAGTAGTCTAAATCAACCCAAAGTGGGAATTTCGCTCCTGACCCTTCCAAAGGGTCCAAAGCAAAATTCTTGATAAACCTCTTTTTGCTTCCATGTTTAGGCCACAAACCTTATTCCTTGAGCGAAGAGTGGTGTATTTTTACCTTGCAAAGAAGATTGGAGTTGAAAAGATGAAGAGTCAAGCCTAGAGTTGAAATTTCGCTCCAGACCCTTCCAAAGGGTCCAGAGCGAAATTTCACAAAACCACTCTTTTCCCTCAATTTTATGCCAAGTCTAGGGTGGTTCAAGGTGAATTAGGATTGGAAGTGTCCTTAGGTGTGACTTTGACTTGCTGGTGATTATCAAATTTGAAGGAATTGAGCTAAATCATGAATTTCACTCCTGACCCTTC
Organism: Cryptomeria japonica; assembly: GCF_030272615.1. NCBI lineage: Eukaryota > Viridiplantae > Streptophyta > Pinopsida > Cupressales > Cupressaceae > Cryptomeria > Cryptomeria japonica. The sequence goes on along the minus strand of NC_081409.1, from coordinate 773,769,124 downwards.
CAAAGGGTCTAGAGCGAAATTCCTAAAATCACCTATTTTCCCTTCAAAGCAAGTCAAATCCTTGGTTTTTATGGCTTGGATGGGTGTGAAGTGGCGTGACCTTGCCTTTGAAGGTGGATGGAAGTGAGAGGAATGAAAGAATAAGCTCAAAATATGAATTTCGCTCTGGACCCTTTCCTTAAAACTACCTTTTCCTTTCATTTTTTATGCCAAGCTAAGCCTAGACCAAGGTGGGAGAAGTTGGGAGATGCCCCTAGGATTGCCCTTGAATGGATTGTCGCCTCCAGAAATGAAGATTTTAAGCTTGGACAAGGATTTCGCTCCTAACTCTTCCAAAGGGTCCAAAGCGAAATCCTAAATAGGTCCTGTCCCTGGCCATGGTTTTTGGCAAAATTCTCCTTATTAGCCATTTTTGAGGCCAAGTAAGTGTTGTCAAGTTGAGAAAAGGATTCAAATGGAGAATCAAGTAATAACAAAGTGAAAGAAATGGAATTGAGTGAGGGAAAACAAGCAAAGAGAGAAATTCGCTCCTGACCCTTCCAAAGGGTCCAGAGCGAAATTCTCCAAATCAACCATTTTCTCCTTGAGTGAAGCCAAAACATTGATTCCTATGGCATGGTTGAAGGTGGAGTGAGGTATTCTTGCCTTGCTAGGTGAATTGAAGAGAAGGAAGTCAAGAAATAAGTCTAAAGCTTGAATTTCGCTCCTGACCCTTCCAAAGGGTCCAGAGCGAAATTCTCAATTTCACCTAACTTGCCCATAACCAAGGTCAAGACATGGATCCCTAAGCTTTGGAGAAGAGAAAACTAAGCATATGCTTGCCTTGGGAGGAATTTTGAACCAATAAAATGATGGAATTTGAGCTTTAACAAGAATTTCACTCTTGACCCTTCCAGAGGGTTCAGGGCGAAAATCCCAAATAGGTCCTGTCCTTGGCCAGGGTCCAAGGCGAAATTTTATGGGGCTTGTCCCTGGGAAGGATTTCAAGCGAACTTCATTTTGATAACTCTTATTGATGATTTAAGGTAGAAAATGCTATGCTAAATGAATTTATTATGTATCCTTAATCATCTTTTGGTTTATTTTGCAGATAGAGGAAGACCAGGCCAGGGCAAGGACGACCTCTTCCAGTCCATCCTCATCAAGGACATTCCACAGACAATAAGGGAGCCTCATCAAGCAAAGGAAGTACATCAGTCATCACGTCAAAGACAGAAAAGAATCAACCAAGATGCAGACGTCAGACAAGGTGGCATCCCAGTCACTGCTCCTCCAGTTAGATTGGTCCACCTCAGCATGTCCAGATTCAATGTACCTGACTCATCGGAGGTGGCACAAACTTCAGTGTACCTACCCCTGCTTCCTATTGGTCCTCGCTCCAGGAATGTAATTTTCTCATTGGCTAAGGAAGTTTGTTATAAGAAAACCTAATTAGGATTTCTATCTGTAATCCTAGCCATTGATCCTAAGTCAATCAGAGTAGTCAATCTGTAAAGGGCTCTCTATATAAAGCCCTGGCTCCTCATTTGTAAAGGTTAATAGTGGGTTAATAGATAATAGTCAGAGATTGATTAATAGAGAATAGCAAATAGAATAGCAATTAGAGTAGATTAGGAAGAGAAGGCAAGAAATTGTTGCCTTGATTGTAAATGAACCCCCTTTTCATTGAAGATATGGTGAAATGTGTCGTTTCTTTGCAATATGCATGGTCTCTTGCTGAATCTTCATTGTAGATGATAAATCATTAGATTGAATGAAAGAAGTTAATGAATGCACTCGCATGGAATCCCCCTAGTCCAAACCACTAGCCTATTGCTCACTGTAAGTGCGCCTTGCGTGGTCAACTGCCATAGAATGAGCTTAATCTCAAGTTGTTACACGTCTATTGTTCATGCATTAACTTGAATGATGATCAGTATCTGATGGTATCTGATTTGAATATATTTGAAGCATCCCTCAAAAGATCGCACTGAGTTGGTGTCGGATTGTTCAAGCCTAATGGTGAGACCCAGCCCAGTAGGACTCCACCTGGTCATTCATCCATCTTCTCGCATTCTAGGTCTTAGAGTAGACTTCCTGAACCTTGTATCTTTTGCCATTTCTTTATCTTCCAGTTAGTAAATAGGACTTGTGATTCCAACAAATCAGACGTTCAGGTCGTCAAAAGTAAGTCCCCTTGTGATTCCAGCAAAATCACATCATACCGCAAGAGCTTATCCACACGTAGAGAGCCTACATATCAGAACCTTAAAGTTACTCCGACTGATCCTTCGGCGAGATCTTCAGCAGTCGGGAAACTTTGTTCAAGAGAGGATAAGGTACCTTTAGGTATTTTATTCTGTGTTTGGTCGTGTACAAAAGACACATCAACACCTCCCTTCAAAGAAAACCCCCAGTTCTAATATTAATCCTGAATCTTGGTATTCACGAGTTAATTCATTTGGATATTCTTATTGGCCTATCATTCATCTCTCTTCTCCCTCCCTATTTAGCCATCTATTTTCTTTCAGCCAATGTCAAGAGACCTATTCAAAAGGCATCTACCAACAGAGCAATTGACTGTGAGGAGCGTACCTCTTAGTTTATGGTGTTTTTTTGTACAACAATGAATCAGTAACTACACCATCTACTGCCCAGCATGGGATCAAATTCCACAAGCTGCCTCTATAAAAGCCTCCCCACTCTCATTCAAAGTATGGCAAACTCACTGGCAAACACTCATCTGTGACTAATTACCTATCCCACATGGATGGTTTTTGATGTACACAATTGCCTTCCCTAGCAGAATTATTCAATAAAGCTGTTTACTACATTTTCCTTCCTTTAAGTTGCATCGTATATCCCATCCCAAAGGTAGTTTCATCAGCACCATGCATGCATAATTGTGCATTTGAGTAGTCATTGCATCAAAGTATGTATCTATGAGCATAATTGTAAAAGTCTTCTTTGCCTCACCACTTCTTTTGTGTTTGATTTTCCATCCACCCTTTTATCTTGTACATTGTCATGGTTAACAAGTCGTGATGCAGTCAATAACAGGGAACGAAATTAATAGTGGCCTTATTCTAGCAGCCAAAACCCAGATTTAATATGCATATCTGTGATACACTATTAAGACACAGAATTCTATGGTTTTAACTCAGAATTAGAACACAAAGGAAATGAAGAACAAAAATATAGATTAGAAATTTTAGACATGTCTTTGAAGACTCGTCTTCATTCACTTGAATTCTCTTTGATATCTCTTTACAAAATCTAAACTGAGTTTTTCCTCCTCCTCTAAGAGTCTCACTCTACCAAAAAGAAAACCTCTCTTTCTTTTTCCTCTCCAAAAGCCCCATTTGCTCTTTTCCCTTCAAGAGCCCCCGCGCCCCTTCTTCATTATTATAAAAAAAAAATTATAGATTGGTTTTCCAACACTTTGTCTATTGTCTCTTCACAATTGGGCTAGCTCTTTGAAATCTTGTCTCTTCACTTCCATATGCTGACCCTTTGCTTCCATGTGATGACTCTTTGCCTTCATTCATGCTCAACATTACCTTTCATCAAAGAGGACTCACTTTATTTGCCTCCTTGTTCTAAGTAAGAGTTATAACATTGTGCTCACAAATTAAAACTAGACAACAGAACCATCCTTTTATCCTGCTGAGCAGGCCATTGTGTACCCTTCCACCATGTGAGATACCTTAAAAGCTTGTTACTTGTTTTATTTATTTTTTCCAGCCACATGTTGGACCATAACCATCTTCCTCTTTTTTCCTCTCCATTCCCATATCAGTTTTTGATCACCTATGTCGGTCCACCTCCACCAAGCTCTATTCTTCCTCTTGCTTTTCCAAGTTCTTATTTCTTTAACACTTCTCTTGTGCCTTGTGCTGATTGCTCCGATTTCTTTCCACCCTTCTTGGCTCCACTTGCATATCCTACTGCAACATGACTCTCCTCATCACTTAGCACTTTATCAAAGTCCTCATCAATTGCATTCACTTGCACTTCATTCACCTCCACTTTTGTATCCAGTAAAGAATATATTTGTGTTGTTTCGTCCTCTTCAAGTCTAACAACTAACACCTCCCTATCCTTCCCCATAAGGATTTCTTATTCTATGTGTTGCTCACAACCTTCCTTCTTCTCAACTGGAATTTACATATCGTCTTCAAGTAAGAGATGGTCATCTACTTCATCTGCTTGATCACGTATTGTTGTTACACTTAAACATTCCAAGTCTTCCTCCTTTTCTTCCACATTTTAGGCTGCACCTTTTGCCCCACTCTCCATTTCCTTCTCTTTTGCAGTCAAAGGTCCACTTCCTTCTCTTTTGTTCTCAAAGCATTCATGTTAATACCCATGGCAAGATCATTATGATGCTCATATTTGTCTTCTCTTGCATCTAACAATTGTTTATGTACTGGTCCCAATACTTTACTCTCAACTCTTTATCTTTTCTTTTATTCACACCAATTCTTCTCCCATAAACAATGTCGAACTTCACTCACACAATTCTTAACAAGTTCTTAACTTCACTTAGTCTTCTAGGCACATAAACAAATCTTTCTCTACCTCTTACAACTCCTCTTCTAAGAGGTATCTTGACTCGTGAATAGTCAGACTATACAACTTTTGCATAATCCAACTCTTGATATTAGACTAAATTTCAACTCTTCATTCTCTACCCAACTCCAAAAGATAGGGAACACTCTAAACACCCTCTACCCAGTATCAATCCAATAGATGATGTTTCACCTCTCTTTTTGCCTTCTATCCAACACACTCTGCTAGAAGATGGAGAGCACTATAAGCACCCTCTACCCACTATTCACTTAGTGTAGGATTTACCACTTTCTCTACACCTTATACCTATCTCTCTCTTGTTAGTTCAATGTGAAGAACTGAATGTTCCTCACTCTCAAAGCAACCCTTCAGAGGATCTTTCACCTCCTCAGTTATGCGGATCGAAGGGAGGTATCATTCCCTAAGATCAAATCTGTGAACAACCCTTGGCTCCACAACCACAATACAAAGAAGATAACAAACAACTGATGATCAAACATGTATTACCCTCTTCTATTTATTCTTTTCATAACCCATCATAAGATTCCTTCTAGAAGATTCGAGTAGGTACACTTTATTATTTTAATTGCACTTATAAAATATTATTTCATTATTATTAAAGTGCACACGTCTCATGATACGTGTTATCCCCTTATTTCTCCATAAAACCAAATAGAAATAAAATGTGAAGCCACCAATTTCCGCCAAGTTGATCCCCTAATCAACTCCTTGGCCTGCGAGGGTCAATTATAGGCCAACCTTGTGAATGTCCACATGCTAAGGAGAAGGGGACATTACATGCGCAACAGTAACATAGATTAAAAATTTGTGCCAAGCCTTCAAAGACTTGTATTAATTCACTTGATCTCTCTTTACAAGAATGAACAGGGTTTTTCCTCTCTCCAAGAGCCCCACTAGACCAAGAAGAAACCCCCCTTCTTTTCCCTCTCCAAGAGCACTTGCTATTTTCCCTTCAAGAGTTCCCCTTCTTCATTATTGAAAGACCAATTTAAAGATTGGTTTTCCGACATTATCTCTTTCTTCTTCACATTAGAGCTGACTATTTACATTCTTGCCTCTTTGCTTCATATGATGAATTTTCACTTTTGTTCATGCTCGACAATGTCGACATGACCTTTGATCAAAGAATACTCGCTTTATTTGCCTACCCATCCCTGCAAAACATATAATTAGTTTTGGTTGATGCAAGATTGCACTACCCCAAGATGCTTCTACCTCGTGTTGTTTTCCTTTAGTAACCTGCCTAGGTTATGTTTATTGTTGTCACCTTGTGTAGAAAAATTAAGTTGGAAATAGGAGCTGGTTTTATGCAGTGATGTGTGGAGAAAGTAATACCTAGGGTCACCTTACAAATAACAAAGCTTTCTTAATATCCAAAAACATGGTGTTTTGAATTTTATTCCTTCTTGTAAGGTAACTTTTGAATGCCAAAAGGTTAGGAAATGTAAGAGTAGGAAAGTGAGATAAGTGAGAGTTGAGCAGGAAGTCACTAAAAAATTTTAACCTTCAAATTCCCTCAAAACATGCATCATTGGACCTTTATTATTGTTCGGTAGGAAGTTCACCTGCTTGGAGCTGGTTATTGGTGGAACCCTCAAGTTCCATACACAATCATCAACCAAGTGGTAGTGGATAAAAGGGAGTTGACAGTTTACATTAAGGAGTAGACCCACATTTCATTTTGGATGCAAGGTACTCGTGTAATTAGTTTGAGCTTGTTTTAGCATTATTTTGAAGTTGGGAAAGTTTAGAAGCAATTGCTAGGGCAATATCTATGAACAAGGTATGATCTTTGCACCATTGTTTGTTCTCCTCTATTTTGGAACATGAGATATGAATGTTACTCTATTATTTGTTTGGAACATAAAGATGTGGCACTTGTATTAGAATGCTTATATTTCAATAGTTGTCCCTGCCCCATGTTTAAAGAGGTTATTGAGATGTCTATTTTATTTGATGAAAATCAATTCCATGCAAACCAGCCTAGGGTTAAAGACCGGGGCAAGTAAATCAATTTTAAGATACTGTTCTAATATAGTTAAGCCATATATCCAGTAACTAAGGGACTGAGAATGATCAAAGGTAAAAATAGACGATTTTATAGTTTTAATTGTTTGTTTTTGGAGGATCCTTACTCCTATTTGACCCAATAGTCTTGTTTTGAGCATGCATGATAACTGTTTGACAAAGTCCCTCCTTCTCTTCTAGAGTATATTACTGCTTGAATTTCCCATACAGACCATTGATAATAGCCTAACAAATTTCTTGACTGGGTTCCTTGGATGTATGAAGATTCGAAGTCAGTTCATCCCTCTCAAATAATTTGTAATGTGTGATGTTGTGCACCATAACTCATTTCATAGTGAAACATTCAACCTTAGTGTATTAGCTTGTGTGCTATCCTTTGTAAGAGGGATGTGCATTATGGGAGATCCCAATGCTCTATCAATGGTGGATAAATTAGCCTACAAAAGTCTAGACATGGAGAACCATGTGCCTACTGCAGAGCAACTGAACTTGAGTGGTGTTATAAATCCAGCAAATCCTTTTCCAATTCTTGTACTTAAGATTGTTTTTATGGGGAAGGTAAGCGTAACACTCATTTCTCCAAGGACTACTATACCAGTGTTTTCTGAATTTTTAAAAGAGCTCTTCCTAATAACAACCTATGCTGCTATAATTCTATGAGAATATGATTTAGAACTTTAAACCTTGTGAATAGACAATTTATGCTAGGGGAGGCAATGAGATGCACTCCCTACATGAGATTGTGAACCACAGTTATCATTCATTGATTTGAGAAATAAATAAATTGTAATTTCTTCCTTGACGCTTTAATGGTATTTGTTTTTTACGCAAAAACCCATTAATCTTTGGCTTTCTCCCTATGCATACACTGTGTGATGGTAAATGAATAAATATAAAGTTGATTTTGTGGAACATGTGAGTGTTGTTAAGATTTTCAGATTCGATGTGACGGATTGAGATGCTTACTGATATGGCAAAAGATTAGTTATAGATTTAAAACTTGAAATTTTGAATAGATTGTTATTGCTCGCCCCAATAAGAACTTGGACAAAATCCTGAAAGGCTATGAAATCAACTGGATTTAATGATGCTTATCTGCTAATGATTATATAACTACACAATTAAGATGTAATATACACCCCTAATTTGTAAAAATTGTCAATTGAAATAGAGATGCAAATCAACTTCCTTCCCGCTTTTTGATCACCCAGATCCCGATATGGGCAAGGTGAGAGCATACAATATTTCTGAATTACAATCAACTAAAATGCAGTGCTGAAAAGAAAGCACTAGGTGGAAATCCAGCCAATACCACTTATTCAGTGGGGTGCATATGCATTACAAGAAATGTAAATAAGCATCTTCTACTTAAATCAGTGGTGCGCATAAGGGCACATCTACTTATTCAGCAGGAAAGCTTATGGGCACATCCACTTATCCAGTGGAAAGGTTTATACAATTTTGAAAAGTAAAACAAGCTTCTTTCCACTTATCCAGTGGCAAGGAATTACAATAAAACCACTTATTCAGTGGGATAAGTACATCAGCAAATATCAAAGCAACTCACTAGCGATACTATCATCCAATGTTACACTATGGAATGCATTAAATAGTAGCCTTCGACGGCATGACCATCCAAAGCATTACAATGTTAATATATTTGCATCATAAAAATCATAATCAGAGGATTAGTTGCTGATAACAAGTGTTGATGTAAACTAGGAAAATTGTATCACCCCAAAATGAAGCCAAATCAGATGGATAATCATCTTAATCAAATGCCCAACACAGAAAGTACCTTGGATTAAGCAATTAGGAGCTTTTGCAGGTCTGGAACACTTTTTTTTGCTGGTAAGAGGGGCTGTATAGGGTCTGATGTGACTGTAGCAGTGCAACCACACTCATCAAAACACTGCTGTACTACTACCTTCAAACAGCACATCCACTGATAAAGACTTCTCCAATATTCAAAATATGATGAAATAACACCCCAGCAACCAAATCATTAACAATCCAAGGTATGCACTATTACATAAAACCCTCAGAAAACACCATACAGAAGAATGAAAATCAGCGAATTAAGTCGCAGATTTGAAAACAACAAGCAAACACTCCAAAAAAACTCATCAACTTTGATTTGCCATGCACAACAAGATCATAGACTGAAATTATCAACTCAAAAGGCATTCAAACTTCACCCAAACATTCTAGAAAGAGTATACATCATGCACTGAAATAGCAGGTTCGGCACCTTAAATGATCAATATAACACCTCAGAATTCAACCACGTTCAACGCCCAAAGACTTGGAATGGGCTCCGATGACCCAAACACCACCACACATGGAGAAACCAATCTAAAATGCCAACCACTTGCCCAAAAAATCCTCATGCCACACTTCCAGCCATAGTATAGCTAACCATGATAAGTACGGCCCAACAAGGAAATAGTGCAGTCAGCTCATGTTTAATAAAGGCATCCTGCAATGATTTATTCATGGCACCCAAACAACTGCAAATAAAATTCATAGCTACTACAAGTTGTACAACCTGACATGAATGGGATGGTACTGCAGGCAATATCTCCTCCAAACTGAGCAAAAACTCAAACAAAATCTTCTCATATCTGTAGCTCCAAATGACATCAGACACATCCATTTTGCAGCAACAAATCTGGAACTCCAAATTGTAACAATGGTGATCCCAGGATGGAATCACACCAATCTAGCTAGGGGGGTTTCATCCCCAAAACTAAAACTCTTGAGAGCGTTTTCGTCCTCAAAAAATTTGAAAGAACCCAAATTCATTCTAGCTGCATAACAATATCACATCCATCGGTCTCCCTCAAAATGAGCGCCCAACACCTCCTTGTATAGCTTTTTAGAGGGAAATAATCAAGGTTGCATGGGTACGGGGGTTCTTGGAGACGTCGGGTACTTGTACTGGTACTGGTACGGCTATTTTTTCAAAATAGGAGACGTGGGTACTTGGAGACGCCAATTTATTTTTTTTAATATAATTTAATAATTTATAGAAAATCTGAAAATCTGATGACATTGGACTTTCAAAACAAGAAATAACATTAAGTATTAACTATTAACTATGAAGTTTAGGATCAAAATGCCATACAATCATTGTGTCATAGTTTCAAACTGATTAGTGATACTGATTACATATTGAAGATAGCTTGATAAACAGCAAGCTGATACGCAAACCAAAAACTGAAAGCAAAAATCAGAAATTTTATATTTATAATCTACTCTTCTTCGCCATGATCATCCATATCAAGGTCATCAGCTATGAGGCTCTCCAAATAGTCATCACTCTCGAATTCGGGTTCCTCTGATGGTAGAATAACAGGGGGTAAATCAGCTAGTCCATCTGCTTCAGCCACTTCATCTACAATGGCTGCAACGTCTCCATCAGGTGAAATTTGATCCCATTTTGCCGAAGGACCCTCATTGTATCCAGGATCTACACGAGAGAGAAGACGAAGTGAGCTATGAATGTACACCAGGTTCTCTGCTTTCTTTGATCCTAATCGGTTCCTCTTCAGTGAATGAATGAACCCATAAGTGCTCCAATTTCTCTCACAAGATGAAGAGCTAGCCACTTGTGAGAGTAATCGTATTGCAAATGATTGCAATTCAGGGGCTTCACTTCCATGATTCCACCACCACTCTATAGGGTCTTTCTTTACTTTCATATCATATATAGCTTCCACAGAAGCAAAATCACCTTGCCCACGTGAAAACTTATTCCATTGAGTCCTCATAATTGAAGCTTCCTCACCTTGGCCATAAATCTTTTTAACCGCAGCCCAAAAGCCCTTCATTACCTCTCTATCCTGATGTGGAGCTCTCTTTTTGGTCACTTCTATATCATACCATTTAGGATTAAGGGCATAGGCAGCACAATGAAGAGGTGTGTTAAGTTTGTTCCACCTTCCATGTAACTTTTCTCCTATCAAAGGATATAGAGAAATATCTTTTGCATCAGTTATCTTCTTTACTCTTTCACACATGGAATCTATTGCTTCATAAACCTCTCCCAAACATGCCTTATCTGAATCTGCAAATTTGATCACCTCACATATGGGCTTAATAAAGCTGGGTTGCAGGGAAACGTACCCTAGACCCTTGGAGACTCGAACCGGATACTGGTTCGCGTATCCCGTGTGGGAGTCGCCATTGGATGCGTTTCCAGTTACAGGAGACGTGGGCGGGAGTCAGCAAGGCGTCTCCCAACGTCTCCAGGCCGAAAATAATAAATAAAACAAAAAACGCGAAAAAAAAACTAAAAAAAAACCCTAAAAGTCGCGCATCATAACACATACAACAGCCAAAAAGTCAAAGAAAACAAAGAAAACCTAACGCGAATAGATTTTCGTCTATTTGCAGCCACGCGAACACATTTCGTCGGTTTGCAGCGTCGCGCGAACATATTTCGTCGGTTTGCAGCCACGGGTTTCATCGATTTGCAGGCAGGGTTTAGTGTTTACCACAAAAAACAATAGGTTTTTTTCATTTTGCCTTCCATTTGGGCGTTAAAACATTCAATTTTTTACCGTTTTTTGTGGGTTTCGTCTGCATTTTTGGCATTTTGCTGGGTTTCGTCAATTTTATATTTTTCACAGTATAGGCTAAAAAATTTCGAATTTTATTTTTCTGGTTTCATAGTCTGTGTTTTTGCCATTTTTAAACTTTATATTTTTATTTTATAATATAATATATTTAATATATAATCTGATTCTGCTAACTCGCCTATTTAAGTTTTTAACTTTATATTTTTATTTTATAATATAATATATTTAATATTTATTATTTATTATTAAATTATTAATATATTATTAATTATATCAATTACATTTATATTTATAATATTAATAATTAAATTATTAAATTATTAATGTATTATATACTGTGAATGTGAGTATCCGTATCTGTATCGAACATTCACAGTTAATATTATTAATTTATTAACTATGAATGTCCAATCTTAATATACTGTGAGTGCAATTTTGTTTTCAATTTTACTGAATGTGAATGTGAGTCGCCATTGGATGCAGTATATTTTTCATTTTTTATTTTCAAGTATATACTGTGAGTGCAATTTTGTTTTCATTTTTTAGTGCAATAATAATATTTTTCATTTTTTATTTTCAAGTATATGAAGTATGAACATTGAGCAGTAAGAAAAAAAATTATAATCATATTATTCTTTTGTTACTGCTCAATGTTCATACTTCATATACTTGAAAATAAAAAATGAAAAATATTATTATTGCACTAAAAAATGAAAACAAAATTGCACTCACAGTATATACTTGAAAATAAAAATGAAAAATATACTGCATCCAATGGCAACTCACATTCACATTCAGTAAAATTGAAAACAAAATTGCACTCATAGTATATTAAGATTGGACATTCATAGTTAATAAATTAATAATATTAACTGTGAATGTTCGATACAGATACGGATACACTCACATTCACAGTATATAATACATTAATAATTTAATAATTTAATTATTAATATTATAAATATAAATGTAATTGATATAATTAATAATATATTAATAATTTAATAATAAATAATAAATATTAAATATATTATATTATAAAATAAAAATATAAAGTTAAAAACTTAAATAGGCGAGTTGGCAGAATCAGATTATATATTAAATATATTATATTATAAAATAAAAATATAAAGTTTAAAAATGGCAAAAACACAGACTATGAAATCAGAAAAATAAAATTCGAAATTTTTTAGCCTATACTGTGAAAAATATAAAATCGACGAAACCTAGCAAAATGCCAAAAATGCATACGAAACCCACAAAAAACGGTAAAAAATTGAATGTTTTAACGCCGAAATGGAAGGCAAAATGAAAAAAACCTGTTGTTTTTTGTGGTAAACACTAAACCCTGCCTGCAAATCGATGAAACCCGTGGCTGCAAACCGACGAAATATGTTCGCGCGACGCTGCAAACCGACGAAATGTGTTCGCGTGGCTGCAAATAGATGAAAATCTGTTCGCATTAGGTTTTCTCTGTTTTCTTTGACTTTTTGGCTGTCGTATGTGTTATGATGCGTGACTTTTAGGGTTTTTTTTTAGTTTTTTTTTCGCGTTTTTTGATTTATTTATTATTTTCGGCCTGGAGACGTCGGGAGACGCCTTGCCGACTCCCGCCCACGTCTCCTGTAACTAGAAACGCATCCAATGGCGACTCCCACACGGGATACGCGAACCAGTATCCAGTTCGGGTCTCCAAGGGTCTAGGGTACGTTTCCCTGCAACCCAGGAAATAATCAATTTAAAATTATTAAAAATTCCTTTTTTCCCTTGCAAAGACCTTTTTGGAGAATTAATATTACTTTTCATGAGAAAAGACCTCCAAGCCTAGGCATCCAACTTAAAATATAATTTTAGACCTTTCCAAATAACTATTAAACTAAGTTGTCCTTTTAAATTTTCAATATTTCCCAGCATTAGACAACTTAAGTGAATTAGTTAAATAATAATTCCATAGCTTACCCAAGTTGTGGAAAGCACTAAAATTGCATCGGAATCAATCTCTGATCACACCGAGATGATACTAAAGATGTAGGATAATGATCAGAGCCAACCGGATGACTTATTAAAAATAGGCTGCTTCTCCAAGAAGTTTGGAAAAGCCACCAAAAGTCAAAATTCACTTCTGAAAATGTCATACCGATCCACACTGTATACTAAGCTCATTTCCAAGAACCAAAGTCACTGCTAAACAACCCAGAGCACTCCAGGAAGTTTATAGTTCTCCCCAACTCACCAAGAAGTTTACAGGAAAACTCAAAAACTGAGCTAAATGCTCACAAATCAATTCTGCTCAAAATGGAGATTACACCATATCTTGTGTTACTACACTTCCTGAAGCTGACCATCTTGTTATCATGCCAAGCTAAGTTGCCAGATTCTGCAAAAAATCCCACGGGTCCTGGTTCGGTTCACACCAAATACTGGTCCGTTGCAAATTCTCCCCAAATTCTGTCAGGGTTCGATTTTGACCAAGGAAATTCGCTCAGAGGAACCCTGGCCGAATTTTGACACATTTTGGACGAATTTCAGTGCCAGCGGCAGAACCCGGGAAGAATCTGGGTGAAAAAGATTTTTTTTTTTAACTTTTTTAAAGTTTTTTTTTTTGCCTAATTTAGTCTATTCGACCCTCCAACCCTAAATTAGACCACTAAAAAGGTCAAATAGATAAAACCTATCTCATTGGTGCATTTGTGAATGAAAAAGAAAACTTGTTGGCTCCATTTCTAAACTTTCTTGTTTGCTTGCCATAGCTGAAGGAGTGTTGAAGGGTGATAGTATTTTGCTATTTATTTGCTGCTGCATATATGTATATATTTTTATTTTTTTATTTCTGTATGTTTTTGTACGGACGAACCCAAAGCGAACCCGAATCTCGAACCAGAGTCCGAACCGGCAACTTAGATGCCAAGGATAGAGCACACTAGTGACAAAGTCCTTAAGATTTTGCTACAATTTCTTCTATACTTATCTTGTTCAACAGCTGACTTAAGGCATGAGGTAGGATTCTGGTGATCTGAAGATGTTTTTAGTCGGAGTTGAAATGAGTGCAGGAATGAAATTTTAATCTATGGTGAAAAGTGCCCTTCGTGTCATAGAAAAAATTCATTTCTTAAATTCTTAAGGTCTCATAATCAGCCCAATGCTAGACAAGTTGGTAGCTTGAAAAAAATGGCATAGATATTCAGCAGCATCTTACATATAAAGCATTCCAAACTTGGTTTGTGAGGAACAGAAATCCCATCGCAATTTGATAAAGTCACTCTTACCCTATGATATAAGTATTGGACTTAATCTATGTCATGCGCTTTAAGTTGTTAATGTAAGAAGAGTGCTGAAATGGGGAGCTTACTCAACATAGGAGATTGAATGTAACCTATGACACTCACCCAACGTTTTAGCAGAAATAGATTTCTAAAGTAGAAATTTGGAAAGATAAACTGCAAATATTTAATGGTTAACATTGCAGATAGAATGTTGATTATAACACACTCATGAAAGTCCTGTCAGAACTAATCCCTACCAGAAGAAATTTTAAATATATAGTTTACAGATATTTAATAATAGTATTTCAATGGAGATACATGTCCAATATGGAGGCTGACCATTTACCCTTGTTAGAAACTGTTGCGGCATGGTTGCTTTTATAAATGTTTATTACATTTCCTGAGACAAGTTATGATAGTATGTTCCAGTAACACTCTTCCTAAGAAGGATAGCTAAATGTGATGCAATTAGCATGCAGGATTGCTAGACACCCTACCGAGTAATGAATGATCATTGAAGAGATCTGAGGAAAGTTAGGAAAATTGCAAGAAATGGATTAAAAGTCTTAGTAATCAACTTGGCCATCTTTCCCTACATGGTTGAACAATGTAATCACTGTAATGGGATTCTTCTGCTAGAATGGCAACTTAAGGAATAATTTACCCTGATAAAGAAGCGTGACAACTAATTGAATAAGTCAACCTTTTGAGCACATATATAAATCAGCTGTATGCATTAACAACGTAATTCTGCTTCTGTTGGCTGATATAAATATTTTAATTTAAGGATGGCACGGGAGCATCCTAAGGAGCTTCCTTACATCTTATGAATGTTATTGAACTTCTTGAATGGGCGATAGAATATGCTTACCCAATATAAGTCATATACCTGCCAGAGTTTTAAAATTTAGATCAGAATAATACTTTACATATTAGTCTGAAACTGTTGGCAGCGGGTGATATCCTTATAAAAATCTAGTTCTATTCTCATGGAAGGATGTGACATAGGTTGAAACTCCAATAGCATATTTTCGCCAGTGGAGCATTTGACGAGGACTTGAACTAATAGTAAAGTTTCCGGTAACCACTTTCAGAAAGTTGTCAATGAGTAACAGAGTCGTGATTTGGTAGCTCTCATGCTGATAGAATCTAAAAGTTGTGGAAGCATGGTAGGTTGGTAGCTTTCTAATAACTAAATAGGAAATATTGATGGATTGTTCTCATAAAGAATATTTTCTTTAACCGGGACTGAGGGCCTGGATTTTGCCCACAAGGATCTTTAACAAAACAAAGGGCAAAAAAACATTCCGTTAAAAGTAGCCAGCTATTTGTACCCAATGCAGTCCAAAAGTGGCTGCCCCATATAATTGTACCTGTTTCTATTTAATATATGAAGCATTCCTAACAGGGATTGAACCAGGTCATCATAATGGATTATTCCGTGTGAATGGAAGACCGTAACCTACTAAACACTAATAATTTCATTTCTACTAGTTAAAGAAATGTGATAATTTACCATGAAGAACTTATGAATTGGAAACCGGTTGACAATCATAATCTCTGCTGAAAACTCTCGTCAAATACTGCCTAGCCTGTAGCATCTATTGCGTTTGATTTTTCCAAATAAAATTTAAGCCCTTCTCCACACAGAAAGAAAACCAAGGAATCGCTATACCGGTCAGTTTCGGCGATGGGTTTTTACGAATCCAAAACACATGGCACTATTTTTCCGCTATCTTGTTGAACTCGCAGACCCAAAATTCTTAATTCTAATTAAGCAACAAACTGTATCAGCTCTAACACAATAACCGACATAGTTTTCTAACCGATGATGTCTGTTATATAATTCAATTCCTGATTAAAATGGTTAACATAAAGAGAAGCCCTAATCTCAGTAGCGATATTTTAACAGAGCCATTGAATACAAAAGCTGAAATTCTCCATGGTTTAGTTTCCGGAAACTTTCCAGTATCTTTAAAAAATACAATAAAATTTTCAATTCGGGAATAACATTTAAAAACTATTATTGCTGTGTTTGTAATTGTTAAAGCGATAGTTAAACACCTGTGGCTTGTTTCTCCTCTGGATTTGGCAGCTCCCCCGGAATGTGAACTATTCTCCACCTCGGCATAGCAGTCGCTGTTTCTCTGAACGCCATTTTTCTGATTTGCTATGGCTATTCACATGAAAAAGTACCGTTATTCTTTGCTATGGACGTTTACATTAACAAGTACCACTAGCAATTGCACTTGTGGTGTGGAATGAAGGGAAGAAATTATTTTACGTTCAAGATGTTAATATAGCTGTCTCCTTGAAAGCTTCACAATCTAAAATGAAGTGTTTTTCCGTTTCTACTTTACCTCTTGAGCAGAAAATGCACGTTCTCTCCTCTCAATCTTCTTTAGGGCTTTTCTAACGATCGGTTTAACTACGAAGCTGGTGAGAATTAGTTCTTAATTGAACAATAAAGATTTTGGCTCTCCAAGGAATATTGGCCCCTATGTATGTCTTTTGCTGATAATTACAATTGGGGTTAAACTCTTCAATATAGTATTTTTTCTTTCTCTCCCAAGTTTTTTATCCCAAGTGCACTTACGAAACTTGTCTATAACAAAGGCTTTTATCTCCTTGCTATTGGTGGGGCACGCGTTCAAGTAGATATTCCATTTACTTAACCATTTGTTATTTTGTTGCATCCAAGTCTTCTTTCTTTTGCATAGAGTATCATTAAAGACAATCCTAGGCCATCGGTCGTCATCCATTCTCTCGATTCTTTTTAAATAACTTATGAGTCCCATCATAGCAATAGCCTCAATGGGTCCTGCTCCCACACTACTCAACATAATGTCATAAGATACTGAATTTTTAAGCTTGAACTTGTTTGTAATCAAACGTTTTTTAATTTTCTCAATTTGTTTGCATTGAAAGACAGAAGTACTGTTGCCCCACACTTCACAGCCATAAAGGACAACCTGAAGCACTAAAAGACCAAAAAGAGTTTGAAAGGTCTTCCAATCCCATAACTTAGCCTCTCTACACCTATTCTGAAAGGCATAAAACGCTTTCCACCCTCCCAAAACTCTCTTGTTTATGCACCCTTCCCAACTTAAGTTTTTGTTGAAGTCAATACCAAGGTACTTGTAATCCACTACTTCTTCAAGAGTATTACCTTCAAAATGGAACACATGTTAGTCATGTTTTCTTTTGGTAGAGAAAATCATCACTTTTGTTTTGTTGATGTTAACTTGCATCCCCACAATTCTACAAAATTGTTCAAGGGAGAGTAGGTGTTCATGTAAACCAATAGCAGACTTAGCAATAATGATAAGGTCATTTGCATGTAAAAGGAGTCTTATGACAAACTTGCCCAAGTGAACACCATCCCCATTTTGTAAGTTTAACCAATCTTCGAGTTTGTCGATGTCGAAAAGGTTTGGAAGGTTAATTAGGGAAAAGAAGGATTTATGTTTTGCATAAGAAGGATCTATGTTTTGCATACATGTGTAGTACATGAGGTCAATTAGTAGGGCTTTTAGCAAATGATGTTTATTTTAAGAAAGGTTTAAACGAAGAAATGATAGCTTCAAATCAACTAGGTGCAATGGTTACGTTGATAGCAAGATATACATTTATATTGTATTATCAACATGTAACTTTATTTTCTATTTTTTTTCTTCTTTTTTGATGACGAGGTTCTGAAACATATGCCATGTGTCTTCAAGACCTATAGAAAAAAATAATTGAGATGATTAGACATGTGTAGATTAGTTGTCAAATTCTCGAAGAATAAAGTGCATAATTATGTAAGAGGGAAATTAGATAGATTTTGAGCACTAATTTTTATTTTGAAGTTTGAGTTGTGTAATGATTTGTGAGTGCCTAGAGGAGAGTTTTTGTAATCAAGCTTCCTCTTGTTTTCTTATAATGTTTGTTTTGCATTTTGGAGTATCTCGAAGAAGAAGAAAAATATTGGTTCAATGCAAAGGTCGTTTAACAACTAACTCTTGATATGGTTTTGAAACTAAGGCTATATACGATTCCAAGAGCTTTTCCAAGAGCTCCATTTACTAGTCCTAGTTGGTTGTGAGCATGATGTGTTTTCCCTTACAAAGCAGTACTTGTTTTTCAAGTTGTTCATTGTTAGCCGCATTATCTACTTCGATCTTAATTCTTGTTGCGATACTTATTGTAGATGGTTCAACGATTTTAGTATTCTTTTGTTGTGCATTCTAACTAAATCATTGGTAGAAAACAAGTGCATTAAGTTGTCAAATTATTCTTTTTCATTCTATGTGAGTTGTTTTTCTATTCATGCCATTAAAAGTTGCCCATCACAAGTGGTAGTAGTGTGACGTCACTAATAATTATTATAGACACTCCATTGGAGTACAATTCTTTGTGCAAAAGAGAGCACTATTGCATATCAAACACAAAATTGGTTGGTAATCAAGGCAAAAGCAACTAATGCATCTCAAAATAACAAGACGAAAATTAATGAAATTATATAGCCTTTACATCTACCTATTGGTTGTGTCGTCTCATCTCACCCAGTTTGCTACGATGGTGTTCATTCCATCATCTCCTTTTTAACCTTACATTATTAATTTACTATATCTTAACTATTTGTTCTACTTATTTACTTTTGTATTGTTATCTTATATTGTTATTGGTGTTATTATTTTTGTAAACATCTTTGTGATTAACTTTTTCATTTTGTTACTTCTCATTTGTGATGAATGCAATCCCTATATCTTGTGACAATCTGTGAGTGTCCCTCCTTGTCTTTTGTTTAGTGGTTGTAAGTAAGAAATTGTAAGGGCAATACTTCTTCTTTTTTTTATCGGTGACTGCTTTTTTTACTGGAGCTTGAACCAGTGGGGTCACAGAGGGGGACCCCATCCCCAAGTACATTATATTGAGGTATCAACACCTCCTAAGTGATTCTCACAAACATTTCTCCTTTATCACTTTGTTCTCCCCTTATCTCTCCATTTTTCTCTCTTTATCACTTCGTACTCCTTATCACTCTGCTCTCTCCTTATCACTCCAATCTCCTTATCTCTCCATGACTGCCTCCTACCTCTGGCTATATCCACACACAACGAGCAGAGAGGGACATTAACATCTCAGCATCGTGAACCAGATCATCTGCCACATTGTCAACACCAAGGCTCAGGTCAACACTGAAGACTACCACGTGATCAACGAGCATAGGGAGGCATCAACGCCTCAGCACAAAGGACACCAATCACGGATAGGGTCAGCAGCAGCACGGTGGGTCGGGGAACATCGTAGCATAGACGTACAGACGACATAGGTGCTCGGGCAGGGATTCGAACCGAAATTCTCACTATCAACAGTGGGATGCAACAATTGTTGCACTACGGGGTTAACCCCATAAGGGCAATACTTTTTAAGCATGCTATATGATCAATATATATTTTAATTGTTTAATTATAATGTAAATGTATAAATAAAATAAAATCATAGATAAATATAAATATAGAATAAGAAATAATACATAAATAAATGTAGATTATGATATAGACAAAGAGAGATTAAATACGATACAAATAAATCATTTTATTAACGTGTTTTATGACAAAAATATTTTATCAAAATAAATAAAAAATTAAACAATATAATATTAAAATAATTGTCAAGTATAGAAGCAAAAAATATTTCTACTATAAACTAGAAAAATTGCTACATAAGAAAGAGGTTTTCTTATAAAATTAAAACTTATTACCTAACAATATTTCTTTTTTAAATGCCTTAAATATATATATACTGTAATTTATTTTTTAAATATGTAAAGGCAAATTTAGAATTATTTTATTCACTTGCATTCTCTTTATTTTACTTCAACACTATTTAATAAATTACATACATGTAAAAAAAATTACTTAGTAAGTTTTTGACATTAAAATGCATGCAATCTTTTATCAATGTTTCCCAAAACATTCAATAAAAAATTGTAACAAAATTGAAGTTTGAAGAATATGTACTTGATAAACTCCTTTTGTTTATATGAAATGAAAGGCAATAGAATTTGGACTCATTTCAAATATCAAAATAAGTTGAAATATATATATATATATATATATATATATATATATATATATATATATATATATATATATATAATGTTGTTTGCATGAATAATTTTTTTAAAGTAAATTCAAAAATTTATTAATCAGTGTAGTTTTTACAAATATACTATAAAAATAGAATTGTATGCGCATCCTCAAGTAGCTAAACTCCTTATTGTAATTAAATGTTTTTTCTTTTCCTTTTGCTATAAAAGGAGACTCACAATATTGTAGTAGAAGGATTTCTAACACCTTAATCCCTAATAATATTTTTTATTTATTTTAATATTAATTGTAGGAGTTAATTTTTAAATAGTATTTAGATGTAGACATTTTTTTAGTGATAAAATTGAATCTTAGTATAGTGATCTTGTTGGGGTTATACAAGTCATCAAAATCTATAAAAATCTCTTTTACAAAAAAATTGGCTTTGCACCTTTTCTCTTAAAAACCATGCTTCAATATCAATATTACACGTTTTCACCATGCTTCAATATCTCTTTTATAAAATTTCACAATTTGGCTTTGCATGTTTTTTTGTTTCATGCATTACAATTTGCAATGTGCTTAGGGGAAATTTGTTAGATTCATTTCTCCCACTCCATTTTCAAAAATAATTTCTATATCACATTAAAGATGTTTTATTTGTTAAATGAAGCCACTGGATTCTGGTTTTAGCTAGGCAATTATTGGAATCCTAGTTTTGGTTTGGGTGGGATGTTTTCAACTCCTCATAAACTACACTCAAAGTTTGAAATTTTGGTCAGGAAATATTTAACAAAATTGAATTAGCTCCTCTTAAGAAACATTTTTTTCAATGTATTTGGGAATAAAAGGATCATGTCAACAAGACAAGAACAAATATATAGGCATAAAAGAAGAAGAGAAGAACATGAGTTCATCAAGTATAAAAGAGCCAAAATGCAGCTTCAAATAAAATGAAATGTCTACCTGAATATTTGCAGTTGAAGCTGGTAAGTTAAAAAAACTGATGCCTATAACTTGTTTTTTTTGAGGAGATAGGGAGAAACAAAGAAAACCATGCCCAAATGAATAATGTGTTCATTAGACTTCTACGTTTTTTGCAAATTTCAAATTGCACCTACTTACCTAACTGCATTCAATACTTATTGCAATAAGATTTCTCCAGATTTCTAAAGAGTTTTCTTTTGAAGGTTGGAATAATATATGGTTGCATCCAATTGGACTTCACTACTAATGTAGTGCTATTCCAACACAAGCAAAACTTTTATGGCTTACATAAAAGGTAATAATATTGATTGAGAACTATGTACTTCCTTCTATTAAAGAATGAAAAGATTTATGTAGCCTTCAGTGTCATATTTCTTTAGAATTTTGTACTCGAAATGATAAGATGTGTGCAACTTTCTTCTATTTTATTATTTTTTTCTTTATCCTCGGATGGGACTGCTATCTATAATCTATCCTAAGCATATTTATTTCTCTAAATAAATGCGCTACGAACCAAAAGCTTTTTGCAGTACATGGCAAAGCTTGAGATTTGATAAAATAAATTTTTAATGAAACTAAATAGGGCACTATGAAACGGGAGGAGGCGACATGGCTAGAATTACTCCCGTACATGTACATTGTGGACCTTTCCAAGCATTTTTTTCCAAGACAAGAAAGACACAAAATTTCTTCTGCCAAATTTCAAAAGTGCATTTTATTTTCTCATCGCAGTCCACCCCTTCCCTCCCGTCCCTCTCAACCATTTCGTCCCATCTCTTGACAAACCCTAGACCTGCGCCCAATCCACCCATAGTTTAAGAAGGGTTAATTAATCAACATGCTAAAATAACCCATAGAATAGTAGGGGCCAACAATGATCACGTATGCAACCCCAAAGTGCCTCCCGCTCCTGGTAATGTTCCTACCCATATGTCACCTTTGCTATTGATCCATGTCATTGTTTTTTGTGAAGAAACCCAATTATCTCTCCCACCCATCCCACATTCAAAGGGAACTATAGTTGAATAGTCGAACGGTTACTTCAACCGACTTCATTACTCACTCTGGAACGAGCTATAACTATGTACCTATTGGGGATGTCGCCCCTGCCCCATAGAATTTTAGGGTAAATTAATCTAACCCAACTATAAGCGCCAATGTTATGTATTAAATTGTCATACCCTCCCACCAACGACTTTTGTTAGTGTCGGGGTTAATTTTGTTTACTTTTTCATCCAATGTTTATTACGTAGGGGCTCCAATTAGAGTTGGTGGGAGGGGCGAGGGCTTGTGTGTGGGGAAGCAGGGTGGGGTGCTAAAGGCAACCTCTAGCAAGCTGATGTCATTCTCAACCTGTTAGAGGCGGGAGGCCCCTACTATTCTAAGGGGTTATTGTGGGGGATTCTATTTGGCCCTAGAGTTTCTTATGGCGATCTAACGCACTATAGTTCCCACCCAACAACTATTCTAAAGGGGGGGGGGTATTATTGGGGTGGGAGTTTTTAAGTACTCCATATTCTATACGTAACATGGGTGGGTGGGTTGACGAATATGTCCAATGTTGATTAGCGTGGGCGGGAGCCCCTTGAGAGAGTGACTCGAGGCATGATCAATAGGGGCAGAGGAACCCCTTACCTCACATCCAACTAGAAACCCAAACCTAATTTCCCCCTCCTTCTATTCTATTGGGGCAGGGTAGGGTGGGGAATTATGGATAGTAGGGGTGGGAGGCTGGGGTGGGTGGGAGGCCCCTCCCCATAAAGCTATCGAGAAAGATAAATATTATTTGACACACCTAATTAATGGTATCCAGTTCTCTCCTCACCCTCTCTATGGTCGGGTGAGCATCTTCTTGCTCCTCACCCTTCGACTAATTGTTTACATCAGATTTCTTTCTATTGCACTCCCCCCTTTCCTAGGGTTCTTTTCACCTTTCCCTCAATAGATATTCGGGCAAAGATTGACAAGTCTGGTTCTTCCATCATCCAATTCCCGGTTAGACTATATCGAATCAAAATGAAAACCTCCACTGCTCAGCCCAATCCGTGTTGATTGATTCTTGAATCCCATCAATCGATCAATCAATCAGAACTTTTCCTTGTCCGTGATTCTAGTCATGACTCGATATATGTAATTACGCTTTAGCAAAGAATACTACTCTCGATATACATAATTACGCTTTAGCAGACAATGCTTCAAATGCAGTTCAATCATTCTTTATATATGTAATTGTAAAGCGGAAAAATCGAACCCTAGTTGTTCTCCCCTCCCCAACTCCGAGGAGAGAGAAGGGAGGTCACTAGGGTTGATGGTTTTCACTTGGGAGAGACTTTACATTCAAAAGAGGGGTTGAAACCCACAAGATCCAATCCCACGCAATGCAAGATTGGATTCTAAATGAGTTTCAAGGGTTAAGACATCAAGGATACCCTCTTTTGTAAAGAAATGTAGATAGGATGATTGAACTAAGAATGCATGTAAAATAGGAAAGATTCGCTTATAAACAGAGATAGGGATACAGGATGAAGCTGCGGACCTGGAATTAGCAATAAAATGTCGAGACGGTGCTGTTTTGCAAATTTGAGCGAAAGTTGACAGGACGATGGCACCCGGCGTGCACACGGTCCTCCGAAAAATCCGCGAAACGAAGGTGGATATGTTCGTCTCTGCACAAGGATTCCAGATCTTCAATTACAGTCGCGTACTTGCAACCTACACATAGAAAAGAGAGGACGATTGGGGGGTTAGGGATGAGGGGTTTGCCTTTAGGTCAAACCCCGGTTTTGGAATTAACCAAGAAATGAGAATGTTGTAAATGTAAATGTTTGTAATGTAAACAAGTACTGATACCTTGTTGTAAGAATGTTTGTATTCTTACATGCGAAGGTGTAATGTATGTAGTATGTTGTATTGTTGTATGTGATCTCCTCTTCAATGGTTGAATCCTTGTCTTGAATGCAACACCTAGCCTTGAATGGAGACTTAGAATGCTCAATTGCTTGAAGGAATGCTTGAATGCTTGAATGTTTGAATGTTTGAATATTGCTTCCGCGTCTTGCTCTTGCTTATTTCCTTCCTCCCTTTCTAGGAGAGGAAAAGCAGTTTATATACTTGTCAATTAGGGCTGATAGACTGATTTTCCCGACCTTAGGCCGACCAGGAAACATTATTTTCCACTTTGCAAACTTAAAGACCCGAAGCCCCATAAGAGACCGGGCCCAAAATAGGGCCAGGGACTAGGGCGCTGGGCACCATGGTCCCACCTCCAGGGACAGCAGGGTGCAAGGAGGATCAGGCCAAGGTGCTGAAAAATGTAGTTTTTGATGTCATGAACAAGTTTCGGGGTCTCCATTCAGGTTCCGTGTTGCATCGCCATCATGAAGACCCAAATGCAATCGAAATTGCAAGTGTCGCAATTTTAGGATGCTACAGTAATTACACTTGATTATATTATAGGCGTACTTATATTGGTCATGACTCGATATATTTAATTATGCCTTAGCAGATAATGTTGCTCTCGATATATGTAATTATGCATTTGGACATCGATTTTGTTTTACATTTCTTCCAGCCAGTTATGGCTCGATATATGTAATTACACTTTAGCAGACAATGCAATTCTTATATATGTAATTACGTTGGCAATAGAGCCATTATGAGTTACTTGCTATGAGGAGACCGCCCTCTACCACTATTGAGTGGAAAGGATGTGATTTATAGATATATGGGGTGCCCTATCGGCTATATCTTTCTGGTGTTTGGCTAGAAACCAATTATATAGATAGCGCCTTCTGGGTTGTGTCCATAGTCCATTGTCCAGTAACTGCCCTACTATTCTTATCTAAGGTGGGTTGGTCTCGATGTCCAATGTCAGATAGATAGAGAGATAGGGCCCCCAAATATAATACTCACCTATCTACCGATCTGATATAGAGATAGGCAGGCAGGGCAGGCATGCAACGCAGGCAAGGAACCGTGAGCGGCAGACAAGGCACCGTGAGCAGGCAGGCAGGCGTCGTGAGTAGACAAACACCATGAAGGCACCGTGAGCAGGCAGGACACCGTGAAGACACCTATCTCTCATGAAGGGCCCACAAACAACACCCAAAGACACAAGTTCCTCACCGCCTTTTCTTCATCTCTTTTTATTTCTTTAAATAGTTTCTTTTGTCTTCCGCTGCAAACGTGAATGAATCAAACAAAGCTCTTGAAAACTAACAAAACTACGACCAATGAACAAATGGGAATCAAACAAAAGTGTTTGAGTGAAAACTTAGATATGACATGTCAGGGTTTCAGTGGTGCAGGGGCTCAGTATGCTTTTAAAAACCCTATCTCAGTTGGGAACATGGACTTAGAAACCCAAGGTGAGGTAAAATGGATGCCAAATACCTTCAAACCATCACAAGGGTTTCCAAAACCATCTCTAGGCTCAGATTGGGGAGAGTTTGTCAAAGCAGGGAAATCTATTTTACCATATTGCCATCAGTTTAACAAGAATATTATAAGTGATAATCTAATTTTTATAAATGAAAAGCAATATTTGGGGATTCTAAGGCGTAGGCAAATACGCAAGAGGTGGCAGTTGTAGAAAAAAAAGGATTATTATGATACTACCAAAGTCAGCTAAAAGTAGCTCCACACTAGCTGTTAAGATGAATGACCTAACAGCCAATCAAATATATCACGAATGGAACAATAACAAAAAAAGGAGTTGCTCTCTTTCAAAAATGAAGGCATGATTTCACAATCTAAAACTGAAAATTGTGCATTAGACAAGGAGACAAGGGTGGAAGGTCATTATGGAAGTCAAGGCAATAAAGATTTATACAGTCCCATGACCTCCCCTTTCTTGTGGTCATCATAACTTTACGTTAGTGAGCTCATGAACATGAAGAAAAGGATTGAAACGTTAGAATCAAAGGGGCAACAAGAAGAAAAGAGAGTAAGAGAAATTACAAAGGTTAGTTGGAATCTGGAACAAGAGAACAAGATGTTAAAAGAGCAGGTAATAAGTCTGTATTAAAACATAGAAAGTGGACAGCAAGAGTTAAACAATGTTAAGCAAGAGATGGAATAAACCAGAGAAGTAGATAAAGATAACGCAGAATCAATAAAAATAGACATCATGACACAATTAGAAGAGTTTCAATCAATAGTAGAAGACATGGCAGCAAGACGTAACAAGTTAAAAGAACAAATAAAAGAAGCCAAATCTTGGACGGAAATGGTAAAGAACCGACAATGAGTCAAAAGGAGATCATAGCAAAACAAATCAAGAGGCAAATAAAAGAAGAAAAAGACAAACAAGACAAGGAGGTAAATATCATCATCAAGGGTTTGAAGGACTTTGGAGAGCGGGAAAGAATGGACATTTTGGCAAAGGATTTTTTCAAAGACAAGTTGAAGTGGGTAGGTTGTATTCAAACAACAAATAGGATCAGAAAGAAAATAGAAGGAAAGGATAGGTACGTGAGAGTTACTTCTAGAAGTGTGGAGGATAAATATAGGATCCTAAAAAATAGGGGGATGCTTAGAGGTACTTATATTTACCTTGATGATGATTTGACTCTTGATCAACAAGAAGAACAAAGGAAAGAATGGGAGAAAGTGAAATCAACAAGAGAAGCAGGGAAATTGGCATGGCTGAAAAATGGGAAAGCTCAGATAACCGAGCGATGGACACACAAGAAATAGGGATTCGGGGCACCACAGGAGTATATAAATGTGGTAATTTGGAATTGCAGAGGTTATCCATGGAGAAGAGGACCAAGATTGGGGCCCATAGCGGAAGGGAAAGACATTATTTTTCTTATGAAAACACATGAGCACAATGGGTGCAGGATTCTAGACTTTGATGGATACATTAAAATTTTCGTGTGGAATGAAAAGACTGAGATAGGTAAAGGATATGGAGGGATCACAATTTTAATAAAATAAATATGGAATGGTGTGGTGAAGTTAGAGAAAGAGGGTCCAAACAAACAATTTATATGGTTCAAAATAACAAATAATGAGGATACGATTTGAGTGGCGGTTTGCTATGTTGCTCCAAAAAGTTCAAAATTTTACAAGAAGAGGCACTTGGATAATGAAAATCCTTATGTTGCACTAAAGAAAGATATCTCAGTTTTCAGCACTATAGGTGATATCATTCTAATTGTTGTCTTTAACGCTAGAACAACAAATAATCAATTTATCTAGTTATGCAACAATGTTGAGGAGGATATCAACCCCTTATGGTTAGGGGAAAATGAGGATCATCTTTGGAAAAGGACTTCGCAAGATGGGAATGGGAGTGTATCACATTTTGGTGCTGAGTTATTTCGGCCCTTGCAGCTTATACGGATTGGTCATATGTAATGGCATGGAAAATTGGCCAAGATCCAAGAGTATCACTTGCAAAACATACAATGGGAAAAGTGTGGTTGACTACGTAATATGTTCTCGGATATATATTTCCAAGTTATTAGAATTCACCATTGAAGGTTTTCCCATAGAGCTGAACTCTGATCATATACCCCTTTATATTAATTTTAGCATAAACGCTAGAGGGCCACAAGAAGGGTAGAACCAACACTATATCAAGAAGGCCAGGACACAAGGTAAAATCCTTATAAATCAAGAAAACCAAGACACTTTCAAGGCAGCTCTTGAAAAATATCTACAGTTGGAAAAATAGCATAAAGAACGAGGAAAAAAAGAGGGAAAAAGAGTATTTTAGCAGTAATAGATTGATCCCTTTAATACACAAATCTTTGATGGTGTGTAAGCATTCTAAACCTATGAAGAGGGTGTCAAATACATTCCCAGCTAATCCTTGGTATGATGAAGAGTGCAAAGCTGCGAAAAAATCTCTTAAAGGGAAAGAATCAAACAAGGAACACAAGTTAATATACAAACAATTGATAAAATAAAAAAATAAAAAAAATTATGTGATCACAAGAAGGAAGGAACTAATTGCTTTGGGGAAACACAATCCCAAAGGATTTTCAAGGGAATTACAAGAAAAGAAAAAAAAAACAGAAAATATTATTATAAATGCCCAATGGATGGAGTATGCAAAGCTCCTCTATGAACGAACACATGAGAAAATTATTGGCTATTTGGTGGAATTGATTATGTGTTGCATTGATGTTTTGTCATAGATGCCAACACTAGTTATTTGGATGCTTTACCGGCACCCTTCTGGTCCCGATAGGATAAGTAATTTTTGGTTAACTTGGATCTGGTATGATCCGGTAGGCTCCAGTATAATCTGGTGATGGAATTGGCTTGTTCATGATACTTATACTCATATTTGGTCAGTTGGTTTTGGTCTGGTGATTGGATGCTATCCTGCTTGCTTAGAAGATCGATTTCTAGTTCCAGTGAGGGTTTCATCGGTAGAGATTTTGATGGAGATCTTTGATGAATTACATAAGTGGTTTTGGTGTAGCTTCTAATGGATTTTCTGGATGTTGTTGATGATCATGTTCGAGACTTGGCGATCGAAGATCATTGCTGAAGCATGTGGACCTATACTTGGTCTCGGTTGATTTAGGTTATGAACCGAATTTAATGTAATGTGTGGATAGGACCTATTGATGTATTTTCGGGATGTCTTATGTGTTAGATATTATTTGTTTGGTCTAAGGCCAACATGGTTTTTAATTATGTAATTGGTTTATTATCTGGTGGTCGACCTAATTGTTTATAGTCAAGGGTTTGTATATATAGATGTAAGATCTCATTGTAGATAATCATGGTTATATGTAAGAGCTCATGGTCGAGGAATTTAATGTGTGAATAATGTAATATCATTCAGGTAGAGGAGTTGGTCGATCATTGGAGATCGAATTGGGTTTATGTAAGAGGATTTAGTTCTTCGGTATCGAGCTTAACCGAAACTGTACTCAGGCATAAGAGATGCTATCTTTTGTAGTTCAACACTTCTCTGAATTGTAGTCTACATTTATATGTAGTCAGTGAGGCTCATTTTGTGATGAGCAGTGTGCTCTAGGCTGTTGGCCTTCCTGCAAGTGCAGGCCCCTCAATTGTAATTCACATACTTACTGCATAAGTATTATCTGACTGTGGGTAGGCTTCCCACCGTGGTTTTTCCCTTTACCAGGTTTTCCACGTACAAATTTTGGTGTTCTGTGGATGGCTTTTATTCTATGATGATTGTTTATGCTTATTTGGATTAACTGTTATTCTAGTATTAATTTTTTGGGTTCTGGTATTAAAGTTTTAATTGCTAATGTTCCTGTAATCTGTGACAACTGATTCATCCCCCTTCTCAGTTGCCTTCCAGTTATCTGAATTGTCTAACAATTGGTATCAAAGCTTTGGTCCTCTTTGCAGAAAGCTTAACTACTTGAGGAAGATCATATGCCGACTAACAGTTAAAGTTCATCCAGTTCTTCTGGAGCTATCTTTCGAAGGAATATTCTGAGGCTTGATGGAACAAATTATACAATATGGAAGATTTAGATGGAGACTCATCTGAGATGTCTTGGCAAGGAGATTTTAGAGATCACACAGAATGGTGTCACACCCTATAATCCAGGATCTGGAAATTCTCCTCTGGCAAACCTGGACAAGGAGCTTGAGAATGATTGTAGAGCAATAGAAGCCATCTTGTGTGTACTTTCTGATCAACAAATAATGGGATTAACCGATAAATCATCTGGAAAGGCTATATGGGATAAGTTGGAGACTCTTAATGAAGGTGACCCTACAATAAAGATTGCTAAACTTGACGATTACAGGGTGAGATATGAAAACCCGAAGATGGAAGAAGATGGAAGGATTACTGCATTTATGCAAAGGGTAAATGAGATTGTTATGGGAATTCAATGTTGTGGTGGAACTCTGATCGAAGATGAAATTGTTTCTAAAGTCCTAATAGCCCTACCACTTGCTTACAAAATGAAGGCTACTGCTATAAATGAGTTGAGAACAATGGCTAATGCATATGTCAACAGAGATGTTATGGTTGGGAAACTATTTGCTTTTGAGCTCGAGGAATTTGGACCTTCTGGATCTGCGAAGACTAAACCTGCTTTTCATGCATCTATATCTACAACCGATAAGCAAGACTGGAAAGCTTTATATGCAAAGGAGTTAGAAGATATGAAGAGAGAAGATGATGAGTTTGAGCAACTTGAAGCACTATTTGCTAGAAGAGTACCTAAAGGACTGGTAGGAAGTAAGTATGAAGGTAAAGCACCTTTTAAATGTTTTTCATGTAATAAGATTGGTCATTTTGCATCTAGATGTCTTGAAAGGAATTCAAGATTTGAAGAAAGAGTTAGAAGATCATTTAAGCCTAACCCTAGATATCAAAACAAGTATAAATACAAGAAAAACAGAGACAAATCATGCTACATAGCGGATGAGGAAGGCATTACTGATTCAGATGATGAACCGACAGAAGACTCTGCTAGTGGATCCGGCAATGGGAAGGAATGGGTGTTCCTAGGTATCAAGGAAGATGATCCGGCACTGGAAAATAATGTACCTAAGGAGAAAGAACTTTCTGCTAAAATTGAAGACATGGATGAATGGGTAATTGACAGTGGTTGTTCACATCATATAACTGGAGATAAAGGGAATTTTCTGTCTTTGCAAGAATCTGATGGTGGTCTAGTTAGATTTGGAGATGACAAGGCATGTATGATCAAAGGAAAAGCAACTATATCATTGGATGGTAAGAACTAATGAATACTAAGAGGGGGGTGAATTAATATGCCTAAAAACTTAACCAAACTCTTAATCAATTTTCTAGCAGACCGGTGTAGCAGTTTGAACAATAAACCGGTTAAAGCACAAACAAGCCAAATAGCAAATAAAGCATTCACCCACAAAAGCACAATCACCATAACACAAGAAGTTTTGACGTGGAAACCCAAATGGGAAAAACCACGGTGAGTAAAACTCACAAGTCAACTATCTGCAGAATAGTAACCAGACCGGTTAAGGTCAGACCAATTAAAGCCTTACAATGTTCTTCACCAGAATAGATCTTGTTAGGAATCCAGATCTCTATTAGGAGATAAGTCTTGTTAAAGACTACCCTATTAAAGGATTTTAGATCCACAACTATGAACCACCTTGTTAGAGGATTTACAATAGGCTTGACTGGGCCTACCCGATTAAGGGTTTCAGACTTGTCAAAGATATTAGTAATCAACAAGTGAATGATCTATAAGATAGCACAAAATGCTTGATTAGATCCTTGACGGTTCTTCATTAATGCATTACAACATTACTTCAGTCTTCTATTCTTTGCACTCACAAGCTCTGTAGTGAGATACCTATTTTGCACATACCTAATATGTTCTCCAATACTCGCACACATCAACAACAACTTAAAACCCTAGACATGATGTCCTCATATAGGAACTTGATTTCATGTCGGTCCAATAAGATTAGACTACAATTTCCTAGGTATCGTGCATCTAGACACATTTGGTAACACGACACACAAACATCGCCAAAGTGTCAGTGGATGATAACTCATCACACTTTACAATTATATCGGTTTAACACAATATACCGATTACTAGTTTACAAATGAAGACTGGAAAACTAGAACATAGTGTTCCAATCAAAAAGATTAACTGTCGCTCGGGGTCTTCATTCTACCTTGAGGTCTTTATACCGCTTAGGGTCTTCAGTCATGCTATGACTGGTAAGCATCTTCTGCAAAACACCGATAGCCTTTGACAAACAAAGACTATACATATAATGACATACAATACCAATTGGAACAACTATCGGTTGATAATAACTCATATATCAAATAAGTGTGTGTCCATCAATGACAATCACAACTAAACATCATCGAAATACCAACAATCTCCCCCTTTGGCATTGATGTTAACACTTAGGAAAATTTTGACATCTAAGTGCTTACAAAACAAAAACCGATGCCATAATCAAAATTACTCCCCCTAAGCATATACACTACACCCTTTGCAAAAATTACAAGTATGTGCATGAAATTTTCAATACTACTCCCCATAAAAAAATTATACTACTCCCCCTTTGCCAAAAATGACAAAGTAATGCAAAATATTCCCTTTTTGCATAATATAAAAATAGAAGATATGTTCATGATAGTAAAGAGTAAAACTTCTCAAAAAGAGATTTAAAGTTTTGCATAATATTCTTCATGTCTGAAGACCATGAATCAAGAAGTGAGGCAACAATTTCACTCTCAGTCTTCATCTGGAAGGCTAAGTCTTCCATTGCATCGGTAGTTCTCATCTCCTGTGTGACAGTAATAGCCTCCAAGTTCAGGAAGCACTTCTGAAGAACCTGCAATTTTGGTAATAGAAGCAACTGGAGCTCCTGCAGATCTCAAGTCTGATTGCAAATCTCTGAGTCAAGCTTTGCAATCTGATGCTGGTGAGTATGAATAGTCTATCCATGTGAACAGATCATAGGGAAATTTGGAGTTGTCGATATACTTCGGTAACTCTGATTGGAGTTGACTCTTCTGTTTCAGAACATCTTCACAAAATAGGTGAGGTTGGCAGATTTTGCTCAAGAGGAGGTTACCTTCACCCATAGCTGAACTTATATCATCCTTTTGCTTAAGTAGTGTTGCTCTGTTTGCATCTATTTGCTTGACTAATGAAACTTTTAGAGCCTTTTCATGCTTCTTCTCTACAGAAATATGGGCAGCATCTTCTAAAGATTGCACTTGATCATCTACTACTGTGCAAAGAAGTTTTAGCTTAGACAGTGAGGAATCGGTACTGGGAAGGTTAGTACCGGGGATTATATTGGAAAGAGTGTCAACAACAAACTGGATGACATCACGTTCTTTCTTTTTTCTTAGTTCTTCCAATCTAATCTGTGCTAGTTGAATGCTCCTTAGTAGCTCACTTTCATCAACCGATTGAGTCAAACAGGCAAGAGTCAAATCGGTGGGACCAGTGGGATCAACCTGCTTGGCTTGATCTTTGGTTGCCTTAGGAGTCTGTCGTCCTTCCTTGGCCTTGATCTCCTCTTTTCTTTTCTTCTCCTCTTCTTCTTTTTCCTGGGCTATCTTGGCGACCTTCACTTTCTCCTCTTCCACTCTCCTCTTCTCTTCTTCTTTCCTTTGCTCTTCTTTCCTCTTTTTCTCTTCTTCATTTTTCTTGTTTTCTTCATCCTTCTTCTTCTTTTCCTCTTCCTTCTTCTTCTCCTCTTTCTCTTGTCTCGCTTTCTCTACTTTCTCTTTCTCTTGTTTCTCTTTTTCTGCTTTCTCTTTTTTTGCTTTCTCATCCTTTTCTTTCTATATTCTCTCCTTTTCAACTTTCTCCTTATCTGGAGTGGTATCCTCAATATCTAGTGCATCAAAATCAATGGGGTCATTTTGTTCTGCTATTCTTTCACCAAGACTGTCAAAGGTTTCATCCAGTTTGGTTGTGGATAGGTTAGGTTCTTGCTCAGCCTATCGATTAGCTTCGGATACTTTTTGCATTTTGACAGCAACTTTAACCTGTAGATGGGTGTCTTTTTCCACTTCAGAAGTTTTGCCTCCAAGTATCTGAATTCTTCTTCTTAGCATGAAGAAAATGCCTTTGTACTTGTCAATAATCTCAAACAATTCTGAATTTGAGGCATCTGGAAAATATTGAGCAAAAAATCTCTCCTTGATGTCTTGTTCCTTTTCAATGGCAATGCGCCATTTATTGTCCAAAGAATTATACAAAGATTTAGAAGTAACTGATTTAATATCGGTAGGTGACCGATCATTAATACATAAATATTTAATAAGTTCCTGTTCAACATGCTCCTTTTCATTATCATTGAAATCATCAAAATATTCTTTTAAATCATCAAGAATTTTCCTTCTGATATTCTTTATGGTCCTTTGACAATGTGGCATAGACATGCAATAGAAAATATCTACATTTACCAGTGTAGAGGTTGCTGGTACATTATCGGTTGACTTTGTCTTCTTGCTTGATAGCCTTGTCTTCTTCATTTCTACCTCCGGTTAGGTGCCTTCTGAATCCGATGAGTTATTCCTGGTTTTCCTCTTCCTTTCGAATACCTTTGGCGGAATAGCCTCTAGTTTCTTTTTAGCTGGTGACCTCTTGGTCACTTTAGGATTGGCAGCAGATGTAACTGGTGTCGATGTCGATGGCACTACTTGACTCTTTTTTTGCTTCGATACCTCAATAGGTTTGATCCTCTCGGAGTAAGTACTGATCATCTTCTTCTTGGGATCCAGTGGTGAAGCAAGTAGGGTAGAGGCATACCCTATCAATATATCATTTACCACCTAATAGCCCATAAGCTCAACTTCATCTTCTCTGGGCTCAACCACTTGCATTATGCAATGATCTGTTTTGATTGTAAAACAGATGTCGTCTTCATATTTTTTAACTAGATCACCAGATATTCTCATTCTTTGGTTCATCTTTAGTCTGAACTCATCAAAATATTTGTTCAGAGTCTCCGGATACGTAGATCCCACTGCTTGCAAACTCTCCTTTATTTGTCTGGAAACCGGTAGGTCACTTGACCATTGAACATCACCAACTCCAGGAAAATATCCTTGAAATAGAAAAATAAACAGTCAAGAAGTTGTCCGAACTTAAACCTCAGAGTTTTGTCAACTTTGATGGACTTCAGATTTTCCATTAGTTGTTTTTGCATGCAGGTGCATAAGTCACATTTTGCATTCTCCTTGATCATCCTACAAGCGACATGCACCGCAGCTGTAGGAACAAAATTCATGCTGCTAACATAGAATACTCTATACCTGATTACCATGCACACATACTTCACCAAGTCATCTTTAATGTTGTTAATAGTCATTTCCCGTTGGTCGCTCACAGAACCGGTGAGCTCTGTCACTTTGGTTTTGGTGATCTTTCGAAGAACAGGGACTTCCCCAACATTGCAGAAACTAGTCACGGCATGAATTGCCTCTGATGTAATATCATGGGTTCGCTCAAGGTACATATTATCACCATGAACCCTACTAAGGATAATCCTAATGAGTTCTTCTATAAATTCCTTGAGAAAATATACTGCATTGTGTAATTTCTTCTTCTCGATTATGTTGTATTCAGGTTTAATCTTCTTATCGTCTCCACAAAACAGACTCAGCTGGGAGTGAATCACTAGACCCTAGGTCTTCTAGTTTGCAATCAATATATCCTGAAACATCCCCTTCAACAATGACTCCGACACGAATTTGAGATAGGGCATTATATTTCATCTTCTTTTTAAGAAACTCAGGTGATTCCTCAGGTTCAGTAGAACTAGAAAGAATTTTAGATGTAGAAGCCATATCTAGAAGATTCCAAATGATAAGAATGTTTCAACGAGAAATACCTTCACACTCTAAACTAGGGTTTGCCAATGTCGAGCACAACAAACTTCTTTCAAAAGCTAACTTTACCACTTTGACTTCCACAATGGTGGTTGCAATATCTTGTTCAAGATGAATTGCTTTGGTTGCGTTGCTCAGACTAGAAAAATTATTCTTTGAAAATAGGTAAGTAAAAATGACGACAAAAGTAACTTTTAAACATGCTCCCACCTACCATAATAAATGCATCACCATTAGGGCTCAAACCCTAATTTTACCTTTTACCGCTTCATTTCTTATGTTGGTTGACAGGTAACAAATATCGATATACTCCGGGGGTTAGAAACAATGTTACCGATATGTTCCCCCTAAGCTTTTTGAGGCTCAGTTTGTCGGTTCAGGGATCTCCACACTGGGTGCGGACACTGGTACATCATATGGCTTCTCTTCAGATTTATTTTTCCAAGTTTTATCCATATCCGCTTGAACAGTTTCAACATCAATCTTCCCTTATGGGTCGACCGATATGTCTCCTGATGGATTCTTTCTTAGTTTACATGCTTTGGCAGTGTGTCCCAGTTTGTTGCAATGATAGCATACCATTCCAGGTGTTCTCCATGGTCTGGTGTTAAATTTTTCCATTCTTCCTTCTGCATGTTGCAGCAGTGTGACTGCTACCATGACAGATCAAACATGTTGCTCTCCAATTGTTTTCCGCTTCATAACCATTTGACCAGTGGTCATAGGTTCTATACCAGTTTGGGTTCTGGTTCATAGGAGGTTTTGGGGCAACTCCTTTAGATCTTGGTGCATAACTTCCAGAGTTGTTCATAACCGACCTGCACTCAAAAGCTCTATGCCCAAACTTGTTGCATGCATAACAATGATCATTAAATCTACCAGTTCTAGCCACATTGATTTTCATGTAAGGAAAGTTATTGTAATACTTTCTCCTACATACATTGGCAGTATGTCCTTCCTTAGACAGTTAAAGCAAACATGTTTAAACTTTTGCTTACCTTTACTCTTGATGTTGTTCTTAGGTGTCGATTGCTTATTTGGTGCATCACTCTTGGTTCCAGAGGTTTCACCTTCCTCGTATCCAGAGAAACCAAGTCCAGTGGTATCCTTTGATGGCTTCACCGATTCCAACTTTTGCTCCAACTTAGCAGCACTTTGGTTGAACTTTGCAAGTATCTCCTTTGATTCAGCAAGTTCCTTGGAAAGAGCATCATTGGTTTTCATCAAGGTTTCATTATGAGAGATAGCAGTATTTAGGTCTGCTTGAATTTCTTCTTTCTCTTCATTACCCTCTTGCAGATGAGAGGTGATGGTACCGATCTCTTGTTTCAACTTAGAGATCTCACGCTCCTTGTCCTTCACTAAATCTTTAGCTTTTCTTCTATTTTCTAGCTCCCGACTCATCTTGATAGTCAGTCCTTCCAACTCCCTCCTTAGGTTAGTTTTGGATTCATTTAGTTTGTCCACTTCTCCAACTAGGGCTTCCATGTCTGCTTCATCAGAAGAGTTGTTTTCAATAAATTTCATCAATTTCTCAGTAAGTTCTCTTCTCTTGGTTAAAGAGGCTTTATACTTGATCTTGAGTTCATCATAGGCTCTCTCAGACTTAGTAAGACAGTGAGTGAGTTCCATCATGTTGTATTCCCCCGTATCTCCTTCCAAGTGGTTAGACTTATAGAAAGGTAGGCTATGATACCAATTGATGAATACTAAGAGGGGGGGGTGAATTAGTGTGCCTAAGAACTTAACCAAACTCTTAAACAATTTTACAGCAGACCGATGTAGTAGTTTAAACAATAAACCTGTTAAAGCACAAACAAGCCAAATAGAAAATAAAGCATTCACCCACAGAAGCACAAGTAAAACTCACAAGTCAACTATCTTCATAATAGTAACCAGACCGGTTAAGGCCTTACAATGTTCTTCACAAGAATAGATCCTGTTAGGAATCTAGATCTCTATTAGGAGATAAGTCCTGTTAAAGACTACCCTGTTAAAGGATTTCAGATCCACAACTATGAACCACCTTGTTAGAGGATTTACAATAGGCTTGACTGGGCCTACCCGATTAAGGGTTTCAAACTTGTCGAAGATATTAGTAATCAACAAGTGAATGATCTATACGATAGCACAGAATGCTTGATTAGATCCTTGACAATTCTCCGTTAATGCATTACAACATTACTTCAGTCTTCTATTCTTTGCACTCACAAGCTCTGTAGTGAGATACCTATTTTGCACATACCTAATCTGCTCTCCAATACTCGCACACATCAACAACAACTTAAAACCCTAGACATGATGTCCTCATATAGGAACCTAATTTCATGTCGGTCCAATAATATTAGACTACAATTTCCTAGGTACAGTGCATCTAGACATGTTTGGTAACATGATACACAAACACCGCCAAAGTGTCGATGGATGATAACTCATCACACTTTACAATTATACTGGTTTAACACAATATATCGATTACCGGTTTACAAATGAAGACTGGAAAACTGGAACATAGTGTTTTGATCAAAAAGATTAACTGTCGCTGAGGGTCTTCGTTCCGCTTGAGGTCTTTATACCGCTTGGGGTCTTCAGTCATGCTATGATTGGTAAGCATCTTCTACAAAACACCGATAGCCTTTGACAAACAAAGACTATACATATAATGACATACAATATCGGTTGGAACAACTACCGGTTGAGAATAACTCATATATCAAATAAGTGTGTGTCCATCAATGACAATCACAACTAAACATCATGAAAATACCAACAATAACAATACTAACAATGTTTATTATGTTGAAGGTTTGAAGCATAATCTTTTGAGTGTAGGACAATTGGTAGATAAGGGATTTCAATTACAATTCAAGGATGGAAAATGCAAAATCATTAACTGAGCTGGCTTGGAGATTGCAACCAATACACAAAAAAAAGGTAATATATTTCATTTGAACTCCGATGAGAAGACACATTTGATTACACAGATTGATGAGAGTTGGATATGGCATAAAAGGCCGTGTCATGTGAATTTTGATTGCATTGTGAAGATCAATTCAACTAAGGCAGTTAGGGATATACCTAAGATTATGAAGCCCTATAATCC
This sequence comes from Cryptomeria japonica, assembly GCF_030272615.1. Classification (NCBI taxonomy): domain Eukaryota; kingdom Viridiplantae; phylum Streptophyta; class Pinopsida; order Cupressales; family Cupressaceae; genus Cryptomeria; species Cryptomeria japonica. The sequence continues at coordinate 773,730,185 of NC_081409.1, read as the reverse complement.
GGTATGCAAAGAATGTCAAATGGGTAAAGAGGTCAGAACCTCTTTTAGGAGTATACGAGATAAATCAAATGATGTTCTTGATCTTATTCATACTGATTTGTGTGGCCCTGCTAGAGTTAAAAGTTTTCATGTTAATAGGTATTTCATGCTAATCATTGATGATTATTCTAGAATGATGTGGGTTACTTTTTTGAGAGAAAAATCTAAAGCATTTGAAAAGTTTAAAATCTTTAAGGCTAAAGTGGAAACTGAGACATGATTGAAGATAAAATGTTTGAGATTAGATCATGGTGGTGAATTTGCATACAATGAGTTTAATAATTTTTGTGACAAGCATGGTATAAGAAGACAATTTTCTGCTCCCCGGACACCTCAGCAAAATGGAGTTGTGGAAAGAAAAAACAAAACTATCTTAGATGTTGTTAGAACAATGGTGATGGAAGCTAGTCTACCTCATATCTACTGGAGAGAAGCAGTGAGCACAGCGGTTTATACATTCAACAGAGTACACATCAAAGGAGAAACTGGTAAGACACCTTATGAATTATGGTTTGGCAATACACCTACAGTTAAGTATTTCTGAATTTTTGGTAGTAAATGTTATATCAGGAGAGATGATACTATTGGTAAATTTGATCTTAGATGTGATGAAGGCATATTTCTTGGTCATTTTAATGAAAGCAAAGCATACATATGTTATAACAAGAGATTGCAAATAATTGTGGAGAGTGCTAATGTCAAAGTAGATGAGTTGAACAAAAGTCAAATCAAAGTTTATGAGAAGGAACCGGTAGTGAAAATGATTATATCTGAACCGGTAGTACCTTTATCGAAACAAATATTTGAACCAGTTACTCCTGCAACATCAGAGAATTCTACAGTAACTAAAGAACAGGGAAGAGGAACAGAAAGTCAGAAGATTCCTAGGTATGTCAGATTGAATCATTCTGAAGATCAAATCATTAGGGATAAGAGCAATGGAGTGATGACAAGAAGAAGTCTGGCAACTAATGAGGTATGTTTCATTTTACAAGTTGAACCGGTATCAGGAATTGAGGCATGTTAAGATGAATTTTATTTGAAAGCTATGGAAGAAGAATTAGATCAGATTGAGAAAAATAACACATGTACCTTGGTTCCTCGGCCTAAAAATAAAAATGTTATTGGAACTAAATGGGTTTTTAGAACTAAATTGAATGAGGATGGTCAAGTTATAAGGAATAAGGCTAGATTGGTTTGTAAAGGATATTCTCAGAAGGAAGGAATTGATTATGGAGAGACTTTTGCACCTATAGCTAGGATTGAAGCTGTAAGATTATTTATTGCCTATGCTGCTTATAAAAACTACAAGGTTTATCAGATGGATGTTAAATGTGCATTTTTGAATGGGGACCTTGATGAGGAAGTTTATATTGAGCAACCTGATGGTTTTTCACTATCAGATGATACAGATATGGTTTGCAGGTTAAGGAAAGCTTTATATGGATTGAAACAAGCACCTAGAGCTTGGTATGCAAGGTTGGATATATATCTTTTGAAGCTTGGTTTTACTAAGGGTAGTGTTGACAGTAATTTATATTATAAAATCACTGATGATAATATACTGATTGTTGAAGTATTTGTTGATGACATTATTTTTGGAGGTGAAGACAAGTTATGCACAAAAATTTCTAAGAATATGGAGAAAGAATTTGAGATGTCTATGAGTGGTGAGATGAAAATTTTCTTAGGTTTGCAGATTACTCAAACTAACAAAAGCATTTTCATCTGTCAAACTAAATATGCTAAGGAATTGTTGAAGAAATTTGGTATGGGATATTCTAAACCGGTAAGCACACCTATGGTTACAAGTGAGAAATTGACAAGAAAAGATGTTTCTACATCGATAAATCCTACAAGATACAAATCTATGATTGGAGGTCTGCTTTATTTGACTTAGAATACGCTTGACATTATGAATGTTGTTTGTATTATTTCAATATTTCATAGCGATCCTAGAGAAAATCATGAGATGGCGGTGAAAAGGATTTTTAGATACTTGCAAGGTACATCAGAATATGGTTTGTGGTACCCTAAGGATGATAACTTTACTTTATGTGCATATACAAATGTTGATTGGGCTGGAGATGTTGATGACTGAAAAAGTACTTTCAGTGGAACTTTCTTTCTTGGAAAGAAGTTGGTTTCATGGATCAGCAAGAAATAGTCGTGTACTTCTTTATCTACTGCTGAAGCTGAGTATGTTGATGTTGCTACTAACTGTACACAAGTTTTATGGATGAAGCAAATGTTGAAGGATATAAAGGTGGATTGTGATGCACCAATAGTTATTCACTATGATAACTTTGTTGCCATTGATATATCAAAAAATATGGTATTTCATTCTAAAACAAAGCACATATCTATCAAGTATAACTTTTTGGAGAAGGTGGAAGCAAATGAAGTTAGACTGGTTTATGTGAACACTAAAGAGAAGATTTTAGATATTTTCACTAAACCATTATCCAAAGAATCATTTGAGTACCAGAGAGATGGATTGGGAGTTTTTGCACCTCTGGTAGAGACTTGATTGATGCGGTTTGACATCGGTCTTGCATGCACTATCAGAGATACTATTCATTCAGGCACTGATGTGGGATGCTACTACTCAAGGGGAGTAGTCAGCTTTGTGATTCAGAGGCTTATGTTTTTGCTTTGATATTTCTGTCAGATTTCTGGCATTGATGTCAAAGGGGGAGTGATATTGATGTGAAAAAAAAAGAAAAAGAAATGAGGAATGATATTTGTGTTGATATTTAGAGCTATATGCAGGTAATTGTTGGTTGTCTTCCACAGGGGGAGACTTGTTTGGCATTTTTTGGTACTTATATATTTTTCACATCTAGTGTTACCATCAATGCCAAAGGGGGAGATTGTTGGTTATTTGGTGGAATTTATTATGTGTTGCATTGATGCCGACACTAGCTGTTTGGATGCTTTACCAACACCCTTCCGGTCCCGGTAGGATAAGTGATTTCTGGTTAACTTGGATCCGGTATGATCCAGTAGGATCCGGTATAATCTGGTGATGGAATTGGCTTGTTCATGATACTTATACTCATATTTGGTCAGTTTGTTTTGGTCTAGTGATTGGATGCTATCCTGCTTGCTTGGAAGATCGATTTCTGGTTCCGGCAAGGGTTTCACTAGCAGAGATTTTGATGGAGATCTTTGATGAATTGCATAAGTGGTGTTGGTGCAGCTTCTGATGGAGTTTCAGGATATTGTTGATGATCATGTCTGAGACTTGGCGATTGGAGATCATTGTTGAAGCATGTGGACCTATACTTGGTCCCGATTGATCTAGGTTATGGACCGACTTTAATGTAACGTGTGGATAGGACCTATTGATGTATTTATGGGATGTCTTATGTGTTATATTTTTTTTTTTTGCTCTAAGGCCGACATGGTTTGTAATTATGTAATTGGTTTATTGTCTGGTGGTTGACCTGATTGTTTATGGTCGAGGGTTTGTATATATAGATGTAAGATCTCATTGTAGATAATCATGGTTACATGTAAGAGGTCATGGTCGATGAATGTAATGTGTGAATAATGTAATATCATTCAAGCAGAGGAGTTGGTCGATCATTGGAGTTCGAATTGGATTTATGTAAGAGGATTTAGTCCTCTGGTATTGAGCTTAACTGGAACTGTAGTCAGGCATAAGAGATGCTATCTTTTGCAGTTCAACACTTCTCCGAATTGTAGTATGGATTTATATGTAGTCAGTGAGGCTCCTTTTGTGATGAGCAGTGTGCTCTAGGTTGTTGGCCTTCCTGCAAGTGCAGGGCCCTCAATTGTAATTCACATACTTACTACAAAAGTATTATCTGACTGTGGGTAGGCTTCCCACCGTAGTTTTTCCCTTTACCGGGGTTTCCACGTACAAATCTTGGTGTTGTGTGGATGGCTTTTATTCTGTGATTATTGTTTATGCTTATTTGGATTAACTATTATTCTGGTATTAATGTTATGGGTCCAGGTAATATTTTAATTATTAATGTTCCTATAATCTGTGACAACTGATTCACCCCCCCTCTCAGCTGTCTTCTGGTTATCTGAACTGTCTAAGAAAAATGAAACCACCCACAATTGACACCTGAGTTGAACTTTTTTCAGTAATGGACATCAAACAAGGTATAAAGAATCTGGTAAGTGGTAAAGTACAGGATATTGATGGTCTACAAGCAGAATTTTTAAAATGGGGAGTTGAGCTCCTAGCTCCACATATCAAGCAGATTTTTAATGGAGATATCTGAAACAACTTTCCAGTTGAATGGACAACTAGTGTTGTCATCCCTCTCCACAAAAGTGGGAATGTCAATAATCCTTCTAATTACCGTACTATTATGGTCAACCCGCTCTTTGGAAAACCTTTTGTGAGTATGATAGAATGTAGGATTAGTAAATTGGTAGAAAAAGAGGGAAAAGGGGCAAGAGGACAGGCTGGTTTCTGCTCAAAACACTCCACCATTGATCATTGCATTACACTAAGACACTTCATTGAAAAAGTGTGGGACGATCAAGGTGAATAAGCCTTTTGTTGCTTCATGGATTTCAAAAAAGCCTTTGATAATGTACCTAGGGACAAGCTTTGGTGTAGAATAGAAGAACTTGGAGTTCCAAAGGAACTTAGGGCTTTTGTTCACAAACTATATGAGCAGCTTAGAGCTAAAATCAAAACTAAAGATGGAATGCCTGAATGTTTCGACAGCGACATCGGGGTCAAACAAGGGTATCCTTTATCTCCCACTTTGTTTGGCTTATATATTGATAAACTTTAAGAGTGGTTAAACAATACAAATGGGGAAGGTATCTAGTTGGTAGGATACGTGGTGAAATTGCTTTTATATGATGATGATCTTATTCTTATTGCAAAATCTGCACAAGGTTTGAGAGAGCACTTGAAGGCTCTTGAGTTATTTTGTCAGGAAGTTGGGATGCAAGTGAACACCATCAAGACCAAGGTCATGATCTTTTCCTTGAAGAAGAGGCAACAACATGTAGACTTTATATTTGAGGGCAGCGCCTTGGAGGTAGTGGTTGAATATAAGTACTTAGGAATTGACTTCCATAATAAGCTCAGTTGGGAAACATTTAGATAAAAAAGGATACAAGGGGGTTGGAGAGCTTTATACCTTCTTCAAAATAGATGTAGGAAAGCAGAGTTGTGGGATTGGAAGACTAAGAAAATACTTTTTGGTTTACTAGTGGTTCCGATTATCCTTTATGGGTGTGAAGTTTGGGGGAATAGCATGTCAAACCTCAAATGGAGACAAATAGAGAGAATACAAAAGCATCTAATCACTAGAAACCTCAAAGTCAAATCAACAATACCATATGAGATCCTTTTGGCTGAAGTTGGTATGTACCCAATTGAGGCTTCAATGCTCATTCGGTTGTTATGCTACTTAAGAAAGGTGGAAAGTATGGATAAACACCATTGGCCCATCTTGATTGTTGATGAAAACTTAAGTTGTAGGAAAAAGACTTGGAAGAAACAAAATAACAAGTGGATGAACAAGTGGGACATAAATTTGCACGACTGCCCTAACAACAAAGAGGAGATAAAAAAGTGGGTCTTAGAGAAATTTAGGAAGGCCATGTTGATAAACCATCTAGGCAGGAAAAAAGCGTACAATATTAAAGAATTCAACCCTACTTGGGCGCATGAGGAAAAATAATATTTGAGATCTGCGATCAACGGTAAGGCCAAAATTCTAATTGCACAACTAAGGACTGGATCCCACCATTTGAGATGTGAAACTGGTAGATGGAAGGTGCCTAAAGAAAAGTGGGATGAAAGAGCATGCCTATTTTGCAGCAAGAGGACACTAGAAACAAAATGGAATTTTCTTATGGAGTGTACAGTATATGAAGACATTCACAACCAGTTTGGGAATGAATTAAAAGTAGATAGTCTAAACGATCTTTTTGAAGAGTCAAGACTTCACAAAACAACAAACCTCTTAATCAAGATTCACAAGAGAAGATCCAGCATGGAAAAGAATCTGAAACTAGGATAAGTGAACCTGTGGGTCCCTTAGGCCATTGGGTCTCGTGGACATCATTAAAGCTCATTCATTCATTCATTTAAGAGAACTGGCTAAATATATAATGGTTTTGAAAAATGCAATGAATGGTGAATGTTCTGCATTTTCCCATGCGCAATACGACAAAGAGCATAAATACGAGTAATGTCAATGAGAGACGACAGTAAAAGACACTTAATATCACACATCTAATCATATGCATGAGAACCACAACATGATGAGCGGGAAAGATATAAGCAAAAATGAGAAACAATGAACGAAATGGTAACAAATTAAAAAACCAATAGAAAAATATAAATCTAACAGAAAAAGATCAATGGTTGATGACGATTCAATCGTCTTGCATCTCTTTATCTTCATTATACACCTTCGATTGTTGAAATCAGGTTGTCTCTTTCAAATAAGGGAATGCCTTTGGCATAATTATTTTTAGTGCTTGCACCTAGTATATGGTAAAAGTATCTAGGAATTGTATAAAATAAATAAATTAAAAGAAATATTGTATTAACCAAAAAAAAAAAAGTTTATTGTTTATATATTTTTTATTATTATTATATATATTTTTTTTATCAGTAAAAGGCCAAAGCCTGAGAAATTTTATTAATTAAAGAAAGAGATTACAAACTCCATTCGGTGTGGGCACCGGTAGGAAAGAATGGAGGAAGAAAACCTTCGGTTTCACCCAGATCCCTTAGGATCGAAATCTAATGATACACATAACAAGAATACAAACAAGATACAATAGTCCTTGGGGAAATCCCATCAAGGCCGAGCTATATGACAGAGAGATATCGATCTAGAATTTTGAAGTTTTGAAAAAACTGCTCATTCGTAAAAATGATGTCTGCATCACCCTTTATTGCCTGGATCTAGTCTCTCGGAAGAAGGTTACAAAAAGATCCCCTGATCTGCAAAAGATCTTATGGCCAAGATCAGTATCAGGAAAAACACTACAAAGCTTAAATGAGAGAAAAAATGTCAAGAGACTCCTTGAATGAATAATAAAGCTCCAAAACCCTCAAGGGGGAGCCCCTGCTAGGCTAATCGTGACCAAACCTGCATAAAACCTTCAAACTTGTCCTACATCAATCACTCCAAGAGATGTTAGCCAGAAAAAAATACTACAATACTGATGGTGCCAAGCCTTCATTATTAATCTACAACATCCTCAAAGACTATAAGAAATGTTAAGAGTTTATGAGGCCAAAATCATAGTATAGCAATTTCATAGCACCATACTAGGAGACAGGGAGCCATTCGAAAAAGGACAATAAGACCAAATATTTCCAAAGTTAGAAAAAATCTCTCCTACTTACTATAGAGAGAAATCAAGATGGCTTCCACCTTTAAAACTTAGACAAACATCCTGCACAAGAGAGGAGAAAGGAGGAGAAAACCCTAAACCGGATTACAAAAAGAAGCTCGCATAATCAACATAGAAACCTACAGATGAGGTCGGAGACAACCTCCTTACTAAATCATCCATTATCATCCAAAAGAAAGCAAAGGCCAAACACTGCTTACACAAAACCAAGCAAATATCTCTACACATATAGATAAATATATATATTTACTTATATATATATATATATATATATATATATATATATATATATATATATATATATATATATATATATATATATATATATATATATATATATATATATATATATATATATATATATATATAGATAGAAAATAAGAGAGCACCGATTAAAAGCTTGGAATGACAAGATTAATAAATACTACCAGAAAGTAAAGACAATAAGCATAATATACTTAATCCACAAACACTTTCAAAAATCTAAGTCTGAGCTATGAAGGGATGAACCAACTTAAGGGATAGAAACAATACTAAAGTTAGAGTAAAAATCCAACTAAGCAACCATATGTCTATAGAAAGATATGTATGATCTAAGTCTAAAAAAAAATTATAAACACTTGAAAATCATAAGGAGGTGAGAAGCATGAAACCATAGCGGACCCATCTAATCAGCCCGACATCTCCTTACCCGCTCATGTGGAGACTTTTCTCCAGAGCTGGCTGGCGAATTAGCAGAGGAGGAAATAGGGGATGAGGGGATTTTCATATCATCTAAAACCACTTCAATATTCTTTGCTTCTAGATAGTTAGCCAACCACCTATTGCACATCGGTTTCCTAACCTGCAAAAGCCACATGAGGAAGAAGAGATTACTTCGCCTAATTGGGTTGTAGGCTTCAAAGGCTATCGAATCCTCAATTGATAGAATTGAGTATCTAGGCACCCGGTTGTTCATCCGGATGAGAATATCATAGTCATGAGGTTTCAGAGCAGTGAGCTCCTCGTCAATATTAACCACCACACGGTCCAATTCTCCAAGCAGTTCCTTCTTGAAGACCTTTTTACAGAGTTTCTTTACCACATTCCTATCATTCTCAAAATGCATGGCCACTGCCAAGAACATTGCGGCAATGTTTGAATTGGCTCTGGTGCGGTATTCATTTATAATATAATCATCCCCGAGGATTTTCATGACCGCCCTGATGACCAGGGAGTTCGGAAAGACCACATGCCTTTCAATATCTCTTCCTTATTTTCTCCTGTAAAATCCATTTCCCGCTTGAGCCCTATTAATCTTAGCGGAGTATCCATAGGAGCTACAAGAGTATCAGATAACCCAGAGCCCAAGCAATTCCTTGCTTAAATAGATCTAGAATTAAAAGGCTCTGGGAGATACAAGTCACCTTTTCTAAGAGGGACGATAGACACTAAAGGATGTCAGAGATTGAAGGGCCAAGATGCAATTGAAACAATCTCCAGTATCAAGGTAATAAATACCACTGCCTCTACATGAGCGAGATTCTTAGCAATTGTTGGCTATCGCAGTAAGGGAAGTCACATCAACACCACAAGTATGCCACCAAGTTGGCACTAATCGAGGGGTATTGCTGACAAAAGATGTCTCGAAAAGATATCGGCTACCTCTAAAATATGGCTAAAGCCAGAGATAAATATGGTTTAGATCATTACTATAAAATACATATAGAATATAAAATCAGTTAATAGATGATTCTAACTCTTAAAGTGCCATAATCTCTTATTCCTATTGGTTTACAATATATCTATATGAATATTAATACATATGCATATGTATACCAATAGACATAAAATCTTATGAGGCTCTAAGAGGAGATCTAAACAATATATATGAAAATAAGCTCTCCATGAAAAGACCAAAGATCCATAAATATACTCTAAGAGATTTGAGAGAGGCTCGCTAAACTACCCAAGCTTAGAGCGATGTTAGGAACACATCCTACCATCTTCGATCTAGGATTAGCCCCCAAAGGTAGCAGGGACTGACCTTCTTTAGAAGAAGGCGAAGGCCACAATCAAGAAAAAGAAAAAGACCCCGAGGGAACCCTAAGCCAAGCCAAACAAGACCAGAAGCCTAGGATAACCAACCCAATAGCTAAAACAGAGGAGGAGGACTCCCTCCTAACTAATGAATTGGCCATCAACTCCTACATTAGCTAATTCATCTTCCCTAGAGTTTCCCTCTCTCTATATGTATGGTTGAAGGTCATTTTCTTGAAATCTATAAGGAGACTGAGAGCTCTATAGAAGAGCGCATTCAGCTTCCAATCAGGCAGAGAACCTTTTCTAAGGCCATTGATAATAATGGTTGAGTCTCCTTCAATAGCTAGTTTGCGAATACCCCTATTTTGACAAAGAAGGAGACCTTCAATTAGGGATAAGATTTCAACTTTGTTATTGGATTAAAACCCTATAGTTTTGGCTAGCTTAGCCAGTTCCCTACCACCCTCGTCATGTAGACAACATCCAATACCTACAGGACTTGGGTTCCCATGGGAGGCTCCATCAAAGTTTAGCTTGACCCAAACCCTTTTTGGGGCCCTCCACTTGCAGGCCTTTCTCAACTCATATTTGTTAGAATTGCTATCTCCAACAAAGGGAGGGATCTTCAAACCTCCGTCCCCTCATCTTCTCATCCTAGCAGGTCATCTCAGAGAGATTACTGGGAAATTTAGAAGTTCTACTATTCAGAGTCTCCACAGTGGAGGCTTCATTTTTATTCACCAGAAGGGTCCACTCCATCTTCTTCTCCTTAAAGAGTCTCCTATTGTGTTCCTTCCAGAGTTCCTAGATAACCAAGGAAGGGGCCAGTTTCTAGAGCCCACCACATAGGGAGCTCTTGAAAAGGGTTGGCCATGCCTGAAACATCCCAAGGATGGTATTGGAAAAGGCTGAGTACCACCCTAATTTGTTGCACAACCATAGCCATCACTTTGAGGCATAATTACAATTAAGAAGGATGTGATCTTTATCTTCTTCAACCTCTTCACATAAAGTACATATGCTAGGGCCTTCATAGTCCATCTTTCTGAATCTATCTGTTGTTAAAATCTTATTTTGGAGGGAAAACCATGAGAACAATCTTGCCTTTGGCAAATACATCTTATCCCAACACAAGACTGAAGGGACAGAAGTGGAAGAGGAGAGCTGCTAACTCAGAAGGAGATTATAACCATCTTTTGAGGTGTATTCTCCCGATTTCGACCCATCCCAAACAAGAGTATCTGACCCCAAGTTGAAAGTGACCATCCTCTTTTTAAGGATGACTTGAAGCAATAATTTTTCCCTTGTAGGGATGTCCACCTAATCAAGGGATCTCCAAGACCGTCCCTTAGCTAGGTCTCCCTCAGTAGGCGTAATACAATCCTTAACACACCTACCCCAAACAGATTCTAGCACCACTCTGGAAGTTTCCAGATTAGCCTTATGTTGAAGGACTGGGAAACCTCTGTAGGAGTTGGCCCAGAAAAGGGCTTTATCACCCTTGCCCAGATTCCATGATAATTTATCTAAGATGATTTTCCTATAATCCAACATAAAGTTCCAAATACGCAAGCCTCTTGGAGGGGAGGAGTCCCTGAAGAGGCTCGTATGGTCCCTGCCTTGGAGATATTTATGGTAAAGGATTTGAGCCCACTTGAGATGAGGAGATCTTAACATTCTCCATACTAATTTGGCCCCTAACGCCATGCTCTGATCCTTAATATTCTTAATCCCAATACCCCCTGCCGACTTGGGCCTACAGATCTTATCCCAGGCCATAAGGGAGATCCGCTTCTTCTCTTCCGCCCCTTCCCAAAAGAAAGATCTTAGATGTCTATTTAGAATTTCTTTTTTGGACTGGGGCAGGTTAATACATGATAGCTGATAGATGGGCATAGCAGCCAAAATTGATTTGACCAGAGTAGCCCTACTCGCAGAGGATAGCCACTTACCCTTCTAGGTAGCTACCTTGCTTCTAATCTTATCTACTACTCCATCCCACATATTTGACAAGCCAAAGCCCTTATTCAAGGGAAAACCTAGATACTTACAGGGGAGACTTCCTAAATTGAAATTCAAAATGCCACAGATGACATTTTATAAGCTTAACGTAGTGTTGCAAAAGAAGACTTCAGATTTAGTTGGATTGATTTCCTGACCTGAAGCCTTAGAGTAAGAGTCCAGGATCTGCTTAAAAGCCCAAGCCTCACCTAAATCACTAAGCCCATATAACATAGTGTCATCCACAAATTGTTGATGCGTTGTAGGGTCAAGGTTGCTAGTAATTCTAATTCCTGCAATCTGACTGTTTTTCCTAGCTCTAGAAATCATTCTCCCCAAGGATTCTTCCATAATGATGAAGAGAAAAGGGGATAAGGGATCTCCCTGCCTCAAGCCCCTAGAGGAGCTAAAAAAACCATTAACTAGCACTAAGAATTTAGGCGTAGAGATACACTCAAAAATCAAATTAATCTAGGTAGAGGGTGTATGCGGGAAAAGTGGTGCAATGAAATGAAAATTACGAAATCATGACTATTCCACACACCAATGGGACTCTTGGTGCAAGTTATGGAGCTATATGGAATAGCTCAACTTCCCAAGGGATGTTCCATTGTTATCTATCTCACAAGACCCCTTAAGCCAATGCCTTTGCTCTCAGATCACTGAGCAAAGTGACTTAGGGATGACAATCATGAGAATGAGGGATGCTTTTGATCAATCTAACATGAATGCAATCCTTATGTGCATGATATTAAAAGATGAACTAACTAGCATGCGTATGAAGATAAGATGAAAAGATTAGTAACAAGACTATCCTAGCATATCATACTAGTCTACCATGATTATACAAATAAAGATGATTTGATTATTTCTATCAAAGAGAGGTTAAATGCTATATGAAAATGATTTAGATGCTTATTAAAATTTCTATAAATTTGATGCTAAAAACTTGATTTTTTTGAAGAAGGAATGGGCTCTATTTATAGGGAAAATAGGGCAATGAAGGGTCAAGATTGGATGATCCTATCAAGGGTTAGGATTGAAAGTTATCAATCCATGTTTACAACTCTCACCAATGAAATGGTGACAATTGTTAACAAGAGACTTCTTGAGAGGAGATGCAAGAAGCATTAAATGCTTGAGAAGACCTCATGGTTACCCTAGGGGGTAAGGGTTAAGGTTATGTTAAGGTTACCCATTGGATAAAGCTTTTACCCAAAGGATAAACTCTTGTGCAAGGGTTAAAGGGATAACCAAGGTTAAAGCCATCAATGCTTAATGAGACCCCTGGGTTAGATGAAGGTTGAGTTAGGCAAAAAGTATCTAACCATGCCAAAAGGGTTAGTTAACCATTAATGGTTTGGAAGACTTTGGGGACAAATCTGTAAGTCCTTCCAAATTTGGGGGAACTCAACAAGTTAGCTTGTTGAAGGCATAAAGGCTTTAATGCCTTTGGAAGACTTTACTCTAAATTTGAGAAGTGACATCCTCAAATTTAGGGAAAGGAGATAATTGAAGGGTTTAGGCTAATTGATTAGGATTAGATAGGTTCTAGAAAGAGGGTTAGGAGGCAAGTGGGAGATGTAGGAGAATGCAAGTGGATGGAGGATAATTTTAATTAAAATAAATTGCTTTATTTTAACAAAATAGATGCAAGTGGGGGATTTAAATAAATTAGATTTATTTATTTGAAGTGAATACTTTAATTAAATGTAAATTTAATTAAAAGGAGAGAGAAGGGATTTAATTAAATAAAATGATTTATTCAATTAAATGACATGAAAGGCTTAGGTGAATTTAAATAAATAAATTGAATAATTTATTTAATCAAACATAGGAATGTGAATGATTTAATTAAATTATATTTAACTAAATAGAGGAATGAGAATAAATGAACATAAATATTCATTTAGGAAAGTGGTCATTTTTATATGTCTACATTTTGCCCCTCTTTGAAGTGACATGTGTGCACATGTTGATTCAAAGAAAATTGATGCGTCGCCAAAATTTGATTGGTGTGATATTGTGTGTCGAGATTGTCGATGTCGTGCCCTAGATTTGATAAATGGTATTGATAATGCCCCCTCGGGAGATGAATCAAAAAATTGAAAGTTGGTTGTTGTTGATAATTGTTGTAGATTTAAGCGTATTTTAGAATTTTGCCGATGTTGAATGCTTGCTAATTGATTCATCTCTAGATAATGATATTTTCTAGGGTTATAAGCGAGAGCACAAGCAAAATACATGCCCCTCCTACTAACCCTAATTTCCTTTTACCCTATTAAAAGGTGAAAAGTGATTTTATTTGTATCATTTGTGCTTGTTGACTTTTGGAGATAGTGACATTTAGAGAGTGACAAAATGTCAGTTCCCTATGTTTCGCACCAATTCGAGCGCATTCGTCGATACCGGAGGCCCGCCACATATGGTCCACCTGTAAGTCATCTAAATTTTGCCCCTTTTGCTTTTTGTTTGGTCGATTTTGAGCACATTTTTTATTTTTTGTGTCGGATTTTCACGTGTTTGCGCATAGGGTCAATTTCGTAGCGCATACGATAAAACCTTTCAAAGATACTCAAAGATGATATAATGGCAATGGTGGAGGAATCAAAAAAGAAAAGGTACATGTCAAAATAACTGAATAATACCTTCATCTCCATGATCCCTAAGGAGGCGGAGATAAGGACTTTCGATGATGTTTGACCGATATCACTATGCAACACATCATATAAGATTATTGCAAAAGTGATGGTGAACATATTGAAGAAGATTCTGCCAAGAATCATTTCAGAGGAGAAAGGCAGTTTTACCCCAAACCACTCTATAGTAGAAGGAATTATAATATCACGTGAAGCAATTCACTCAGTGAGGTTAGCTAAGGTGGATCGAATGTTGATAAAGATTAATGTTAAGAAAGTGTATGACCATGTGAACAGGTAATTCGTCGTGCAAATTTTGGAGAAGTTTGGCTTCCATGCGCATTGGATCAAATGGGTGCATAGTTGTATATCAACTCCAAGATGCTCGATCCTAGTTAATGGCTGGCCACAAGGCTTTTTTACCACTTCAAGAGGAATTCGGCAGGGTGATCCGCTATCTCCTTTCCTTTTCATAACAATGGCCAAAGCCTTGGGATAAATGATTAACAAGTGTAGACTAGATGGTCAATGGAAAGGAATCAAGATAGCTAATGGAGTGGAGGCAGTGACACACACTCAATTTGTAGATGATACACTGTTGTTTGGAGAGGCTTCATTAAGGGAAACAAGAATTATAAGATCGGTCTTGGATAAATATTGCAAGATCTCAGGATAGGCAGTCAATTGGCATAAATCTGAATTATACTACTTTAATACCCTTATGAGAACAACAAGGGAGATTGCTAAAATTCTTAGAATTAATCTGGGGAGTTTACCAAATAAATTCCTTAGGATACCCATGTTCAGGGGTGCAAACAAAGCTTCATTGTGGGATAATTTGATCTCAAACAATATGAATAAAATTGAAAAATGAAAAAGGAAATGGCTATCATCGGCAGGGAGATTAATCATGTTGAAATCGGTGAGATCAGCTATACCACTATTTGCAATGCAGTGTTTCAAAATCCTGGTCAAAGTGGTTAAAAGTGTTGAAAGTCTAATGAGAAATGTTTTGTGGAATGGAATGGGTGAGAAAGATAAAATTCCACTTCTAGCTTGCGACAAGGTGTGCAGGTCGAAGAAGGAGGGAGGCGCAGGTTTAAGGAAATGGAATAGTATGAACTTAGCCATGGGTGCAAAGTTGGTTTGGCAAATATTCTCCAAACTAATCAGAAATGGGTAAGAATATTAACTCACAAATATCTAGATAGTAGGGAGGTGGAGAAAATTCTTACATTAATAAATCCTTGCAATGGGTCGGCAATTTGGCAATTCTTACTAGAAAGCATGAAGCTCATTATGGAACATATTTCGTGGAAAGTTGGATACAAACATAAAGCTTTATTCAGAGTGGACTCCTAGGATGGTCACTAGGCCTTGGGTGAAATAGAGGATTGGCAGGATATCATAAGGGTTGTAGAATCAAATTGGGGCACTAGAGTGTCTGATTATGTGATGAAAGAGACTACACACAGTTTCGATAGATGGAGTTGGCAGGATATTAGAGATTTGAACATATAGAGAAACCAAGAAGATAAATTGAGAGATATATTGAATGATAGACCCATAAGAATATTAGATAAGGAAGACTCAATCATATTACGTGGAGCTAAGAGTGGATAGAACACAGTCAAAGTGGGTTATCAACTGTTAGAGATCGAACTGGAAAGGGAAGAATGGCCTACGAAAATATGTTGGAATAGCAAATGTTTGCCAAAAGAAGGATCCTTTACTTAGCTGGAAATGAGGGGAAGGATACTAACTAGAGATAGATTGAAGAAAATAGGGTTTACAGGACCGTATAGGTGCGTAATGTGCAAAAGGGAGGAGGAGAGAATAGATCATCTCTTTCTTTGTTGTGAAGGTGTTTGGGGTTGTTGGGAGAAAGTAATGAGTAGAATGGAGTGGTATACCCCACTGCAAAAAGATGTGAAGTCATGGCTTTAGAGCTGGAACAATGGGAAGACTAGATCGATCTATTGAAGTCTGTGGGACATTATTCCTTCTATAGTCCTTTGGGAAGTCTAGAAGGAGTGCAACATACATATATTCCACGGTGTTGAGGAAAGTAGTACCTGACTATGGTCTAGAATTGAGCAATCGATTTTAGAGCTAGTTAATTCAATTGCTCCAGATCACTAAACACATATAAGCACCCTTACACGGCTTGGGATAATAGAATGCAAGCACAATGGCCTCTCCTAAAGTTTCTGCTCGTTAAGGGGCCTGATCGAGTTGATCCAGTGCCTCAAGGAATTGAGGAAGTTAAGTGGCTACCCCCTGAACTAGGGTGGATAAAGATAAATTTCAATGATGTTTCCAGGGGAAACTTGGGAGCATCGAGTGCAGGATGTGTCGCGAAGGATAACCAAGGAAAGCGCGTGGGGGCAGGGTGGCAACGTCTACCAACTGGGACAAACAATGAAGCCAAGGTGAAGGCGGCTTTACTAGCTGTCCAAGTGGTGAAAAGATTAGGGATAGAAAAGCTTCACTTGGAAGGTGATTCCCAAGTGATTATCAATGCAATCATCCATGGAATCTCTCTCAGTTGGAGAGTTAACTGAAGCATAGAAGACATAAAGTTGAAAGTCTCATATTTTGAAGACCTTGAGATCTTGCATGTGTATCGAAGTGGGAATAAGGAAGCAAATAGATGTGCTAATGAAGCGTTGGAGATGGGGATAGGAGATACAAGAATTATGGTGAATGGGTGATGCAGACATCCTATAGTGCCAAGTAGGCCGAATATATCCATTTGAGCAGTGGGAGAGAGTGATTAATGAAGGTGGGCGACAAATTTTTGATGGTGGTAGGGGGTGGAAGACAAAATATCTTACCAAATCCTCCATTTTGCATCAAGATTTATTGGGCAGGGTGGTGGAAAGATGTTCTATGGCCAGAAACGAAGGTGGCCGAGAGGGGGTGGTACGTGCATTAATGTCACCACGTTGGAGAATGTTTCAAGCACACCCTAGCGAGCATAAGCCATGAATGTTGTAGATGTCTAAGTTTCATTCAGAACGAAAGCAGAGAATAGTGAATTGAGTCATTTGGAAAGGTGATACAGGGTGTGTAGGTAGTGTGTTTTTTCTAAGAAATTGGAGCCGAACTTTTCACTAAAGGCGTCGTGTCCTATGGTGGCCTTTTGGGGTGCCATTTCTGACGAGCGCCTATCTAACGTGTTCAGGTTTGTAGACCAAGATTTACTGAACTGGGTGAGGATAGTGCTAGGCAAAGAGTACTTGTGAGGAGAGTATAAATATCGCACGAATGTGGAGATAGCATCAATGTTTACCGCATGGGTATTTGAGCTTGTTGGGGTTGACAAAGTGCATTGGGTGGTTACGAACAGTGTGCGTGAAGACTAGAGGGGTTGGAGAGCTTCATCAAGATGGCTAGGGACGAAGAAGGCTTCGTGTGCCCAAATGGAGTATGGTTGTACTCCAGAGAATTTTGAACTCTATTGTGCCCTTTCCTACTATGGAGCGCAAACTACAACAAGTCCGTCCAAAGAGAATCAACACAAATTGGTATGCACAGAGTGCAAGAGTATATCCAGGCTTGGGAAAGGAAGGAGATTCAGAGGGAATTGGAAAAGTGGGACACCTCGAATGCAATGGGGAAGGGGGAGGAATCTGGATTTGACTCATCTCTAAGGAAGAAGATGTTACTACTTATTAAGTTGCCATTAGTTTTATATCCAAAGTCATTCTATATACTCTAGTCGGTTACCTCTACTGAAACATTCAGTCGGTATGCACAGAACAATCGGTTAAAGAAGAAAGTATTCACAGAGCCCAGTATACACCGAGCTATCTATCGAGTATCATTCCATGTCTACTGAGCAGAAACATTGATACGCCGAGTTGATATACACTGAGTGAAACATTTTACCAGATTCATTGAACCTAGACACACATGTGGAAACGTGTTACAAGATCGAGGAACATAGAACCGTTATCACATTGGAAATTGCACTTAAGGATTGTGTAGGATTTTGAGGTCATCTAACCAATGAAATATTTTGTATGGTTATTCATTCGATAAATCATGTTTGTAAGATCGAAGCAATGAATCAGATCACCGACATAAGAGATCTATTTATACAGCATGGATTAAGGATAAAAGTGTGACAGAGAGAGAGAGATATAGAGGTGTATGAAGCAAGACATGTGTAATACATAAGAAAGCACTGAGTGTTATGACTGTTATAGAGACACAGAGGTCATCGAGAAGGATTTCAGAGAACAGTCAAAGAACAGAGTAAACAGAAGGGTTTACCGAGTTATTTTATGGGTTCCCGAGGTATGCTATAAGCTAGGTAATCTCACTTTGAGCACATAGAATTTGCTATAACATTTCAGATGTAAAGTTGCAGATATTTGTAATGATTTATTGTAATATTTTGAAGTTGTAAGAGAAACCTTTAACAGGGTAAAAGACTCTAACAAAGTCTATAAATTGTAAAGCCTTTAACCAGGTGCAACATTTAGAATAAGTGTTGTAAAATCCTTTAGCAAGGTAGATCTAAAGATCTTAATACTCCTAACAGGGTAAGCTATCATAAATAGCTGAACATGTAGCTCTAACCAAGCACTCTTTATTATTGCAGTAGTGAAGTTGTGGGTGCCATCCCCATCGCAGTTTTTCTCTCTAACCAAGAGTTTCTGCATAACCAAAATATATGTGTTATGGAGTGAATCATGTATGATTGTTATCTATTTGTTTTAGCTTTATGTTATGTTGCAGCAATTTTTGGTTTATGCATAACACTAAAGATATTGTTGTTAAAAGGTTTTGAAGTACTGATTCACCCCTCCCCTCTCAGTACATTAGCTTTCTATATTGGGCCTAACAGAAGAGAGGGCGACCAAGGGGACCAAAGAAAATTTCGGGCAACAAGGCATTATGGATTAGCTTCTCCCTGGAAGCACATGATGACCACGAGGAGGATTAGCGAGAGAGCTCAAAGGAGGGGAGTGCCAAAGGCAAGGAATTAGTAGTGGTTAATGAACCATAATAGGGTTCTTTTTTGTTGATACTATATGTTTTTACAGTTTCAAGATGTTCTTCAGATGGTTTTTGTATGATGGGTGACAAGGGTTTTTTGGCTTTTATAACTATAGTATACGTGCAAAGACTATGAGATGTGTAATCTTTTTGAAATTTAATACAATGCAACAATTATCGATTGAAAAAAAATAATTCCTTTCAATTCACGTGAGTTTTTAGTTTTTTAAAACTCTCTTTTATTAATTCATAAACATTTCCCTTCAAATCAATTCATTCTTCTTTTTGACTTGATTTTGTCTTTTTATAAAAAATAAATTGATAAGTATTTTGAATTTTTATAAATTAATTTAAATAATATTACTTTGAAGAATATTTTATATTTATTATGTTTATATTTAATAATATATTATATAGAATGTAATAGAAAGAATATAATATTATATATAATTTATAATTATATATAATTATATATAATTAAATAATAAATTGATGTAGGAGCATCCCTGGTTCATAGCAATCTTGCATCAACCAAAAATATTTCCTTTCTATTTTGCTTTCGGTTTGCAGTTTCAACATTTCTTTATGTGTTTCCCGGATTTGGCTCACCAGAACCTGTGGAGTTGGATTTTTCTTGAAGACTTGATCATCTTCCTTATACCCAAACCATGGAGCATTTGGATCATTTTTTGACAAGTTATCGCTACCGGTTTTCGAGACAGTTTTCTGTTACCGGTTGCCTGGACCTATTTGCATTGGTGATATACCAGATCCTTTTTGTAGATTGCGGAGCCCTAAGTGTTGATTTCATTGTACCTTGGCATGTGGCCAACTTTCCCTTTGATTTTCACTTTGTCGTTTGGATTTTCCAGAGGGTTTTCTTTGTCGAAGGCCGACTTTGTTGGTTTTACACGTTAGGTCTTGTTCTTTGGGTTTTGATCCCTTTCTGGGCCGACCAGATCCCCTTGGATCGTATAAATCATTGTAATAGAGCATTAGAATATATCGAAGAAGTTAGACATGGCCTAGAAGATAGGTCTTAAGATTTGAGGTCCCGGTTGTGACCTGTTCTATATTTTAAGCATGTTTTAGCAGGCCTGTGTGTTGACTACTGTAACCTGGTTGTTACTGTTACTGGTTGGTTGTAATCAATTTTCATGATATAATTCAATCTGTTATGCATTGCCTCCATCATGTTCTTGTGTTTTTGTTGTGTTTACTCTTGCTGACTAGTCTAGATTGATCTCTTTGAGGTCCCTCCTAACCGGTGACTGCGTCATAAATATATATGTTAGATATTTAACATACTAAATATAAATATATATGTTTAAAATATATTTCATAATTTATTATTTTATAATTAAAATATAACTTATACAATAATAAATAAATTTATTTAATTTAAATATACAATATTTAGCCTAATATTTAAAACATATAATTTTAATTTTAGTTTAGTTTTCTTTTTTTGTTATTCAACCATTTTGTGGGTGCTTTTGGTGCAAATTCAACAATTGCAATTGTGGGGGTTGCTTATCTACTAGCCCTAGACATGAGTACTTTCCTATGCCTTTGATACTTCCAACACTCCTCATAGGTCAATAGTTAGGAATAAGGGTCATCGCATGCAGAGATGACCTCTCAGAAAATGAAATCTTTCCTTATATTTTTAACCATAAAAAATAAATATTTAAATATAAATTTTCAAGGAAAAGGTTTGCATTAAAATTAAATTTATTAACAAAAGTTATTATTTTATTTTTTATTTTATCTGAAGAGATTTTAATTATTTAGTAGTTATTTTTAAAATATATATCCGTTTTTTTTTAGTTTTCATTTATATTTATATCATTATCATACAATACTCTATAATATTATTGTAGAATGCCTATGAATATAAAATGTACAATTTTTTCAAAAAAATTGTGAACATTATTTACAATTTTCCTTAAAGTGCTAAATACACATGATTGTTTTCAATAATAGCCTAATGATTATTAGAAAAATGAGGGGAAAAAAACATATAAAAAAAATTATTCCCTAATTTCTAGTAAGGGACTAATAGAGTTAATTATGTTATAAATTAATGAAAGAAGTCAAAAAGAACATTTCAAACCTAAATGGTTCAAACTAAATTTGACAAAACTTTAGAAGGTGATTCAAGAGTATCAAGAAAGGGATGTATAATCAAAGATGAGCAAGGTAAATAATAGTGGAAACATCGAAGAAATTGAAAGAGGAACCAATAACAAAGTAGCAAAAATAACCTTCTAAAGCTTAAAATTATCACCATTTTCTATGATACATTAGATTTTAATAAATTTATTGAACCAAGGCAAATTCCATCTTTGTCTCTATATCTATCTCTATCTCTCTCCCCTATCTCTATCTCCTTACCTCTCCTTGCATCACTTTCTCCTCCCTCTACCTTTCCCACTATACCTCTCTCTCTATCTCTCTCTCCTACCTTTCCTATCCCTACATCTCTCTTTTAACCTTTTATCTTTCCTATTGTACCAATCTCTCTATATTTCCCTCTTTTTATCCTTCTTTGTCCCTACCTGTTGTCGCTCCCTATTTCTATGCATCACCACTCTTCTATGCTCTCTCTATCGGTCTACCTCCTCCTCTATCTATTTATATATACCTATCTCTCTCACATATACAAATAGAAATTATCCCCTCCCATCTCCATTTATACACCTTTCTAACTTATTCACACATACACTCCTTGTTTCTCCCTCCCTATATTTATACTCTCATCTCTCCCTCTCCCTCTCTCTCTCTCTCTCTCTCTCTCTCTCTCTCTCTCTCTCTCTCTCTCTCTCTCTCTCTCTCTCTCACACACACACACACACACACACACACACACAGAAACAACCTCTATACACATGTCTATTTGCTTCTTTATCTATATTTCTCCATGTTTCTTCTTCCATTTGTCCCTCTATCTCTATCTTTCTCTCCCTTTCTCTCCCTCTCTCCCTATGTTCCTCTCTCTCCCTCTCTCTATATATTTATCTCTTCCATCTACATCTACCCACCTTTCCTCCCTCTCCTCTTCATATCCCTCCTTCTTCACCTCCACCTCCTTCTCCATCTTCATCTATATCTCTATCCCTTATCTCTATCTCCTTACCCCCACTATTTGGCTCTTCCATCCTCTATCTCTTACTCTCTCTCCCCCCTCTCTATTGCAAATATATCATGATAATACTTGTAATGGAGCCTTATTAATATTATTTCTTTTAGTACCATTTTGATTCCTATAAGTGGATGCATAGTTGATTTGAATTTGTCACTTCTACATTGAGACCATTTGTTGAACAAACAACATCATTTGCTTAAAGGGCTACCAATTGACCTCATAAACCACAAAAAATGTATTATAGCAAAATTTATCCTAATTAATCTTCCACAACTCTTCGACGTACCCATTGCACACCAAAGTGCAACTGCTAGTATTACATTTGTTGTTGTCATTTTACAAAACTTTAACATGATATAAATTATTAAATATATTAATAAAATATTATTACATTATAAAAATAATTTTATATTTTTAATATTTGTGAATATTATTATTATTATTATTATTTTTAACATTTTATTTATTAATAGTGATCAATTTTACAAACTCTTTCTATTAGTGTTAATATCTGTTGATATTATTTATACTTCTTAAACATATTTTATTTATTTTTTAATTTTAATAAATTGATAAATAATACTATTTTTATTTAATATTTATTATGTTGATAAATTTAATATATTATAAGGTTATTATTATGATTAATAATTTTAAAGAAAATAGAAATTGTGTAATAATTAGGAAAAAGATTATAAATTTTAAATATATTATTGTATCTTATAAATACAATATAAAACATACTTATATTAAACATTTTATTGAAATCCTTAAAACAAAAAAATCTAATTGTAACATTCTATTTAAAAATTAAAACAAACTTGCAGTATTTCAAACAAAGCCCTAAAACTAACATTGTATTTTCCATGACAGATTCGGTTAAATTTATCCGTGATATTTAGAAAGTAAAACTTCAACTATCATTTATGTGTTTTATACTCAATTACATCTGTTTGTTCCCTTCTTTTTCATACATAATATATGCCCCAACTTTGTACTATTAATGCCTAATCGTGTGCAGATCTTAATATGAATTGCATTAAATATTTCCTATGATGAAGGTTTATGCCAATAGATGGTTTCACAGATAGTTCAGGCCATGCTCATAAACTTTAAAACTTTATAATAAAATTGCTATTAGATGTAACTAATTTCCCGAATCACACTCAAATAGACATTTGAGTAATAAGATATGGAAATCTACCATGCATAAAGAACTAAAAGATTTTGTGATTTTATTGTCCAGGTAGAGATGTCAACAAAGAATGATAAACAAAATCTAAAGAAAAACAGGTACTTTGTTTAGACTATCTCAAATCTCTTTTTCTATCATAAGCAAGGATAATGTGTAATTATTTGGCATGAAACAATATAATCATGATTAATTGGAAGTAAACAAATTTAAAAATTTTCTTTCTCATTATGTTTATGGCTAGGCGATTTCATTAGTTTAAACACATATTTATCTTTCTTTCTTTTATTTATATTTATAATATTGCACAGGGTGAACAGAAGTAGACGAGATATGGTGGACTCATCACAATTTATCGATTAGATTTGTTAAAAATAAATAAATAAAATTAATAAATGTGGCACATCACAATAAGACCAATGCCCTAAAATTAATTAATCTTTTATATTTATTTATTCTTGTATTTCAAATTTTCTTTGACTAAAATTTCACATCTTCAACCATTTCCAAAGAATATTATAAACATTCTATTTATTAAGTGTAAATAACAAGAAAGATAGTTCATTTCACAGTCTAAAACGATTTGTTTATATGAATAGAAATGAGCTCCATTTTACTAACTATAACCCAAAAAATCACTCTATAAATATGTCTATATTTTAAACGACATCTAATCTAATTAAAGATGTTGGTTCTATTTTCTAGTTGATAACATTCATAATGGCCAATGTCTACATATAATCCTCTCTATTGGAACATCAAATTCATTTCTTTTCTATCATATAGATCTTCAAAAACAATTATAAATTTACAAATTGTCACTAAAAGTGGAGTGAAGAAGCTTACAGGGGTAAAATGGGTAAAATTGAGAACCTAAAAAACAAGTGCAAATTCTTGCAGATGGTTGCTTGGATTACTCTTTCTCTTTGCCCCTCTCTTTGGATCACTCTTGCTCTTTGCCCCTTCTCTCAAACTCTATCCTTTATGCACAAGCATTTTTTTGTCTTGTTTGGGTTTGGGTGAAATCAAAATAAAGTTTGGCTAAGGTGGTGCAGCTGAAGTGGTGCATACGATAGCTAGCATGTTGTGAAAATTAAAGCACGCAAAGTACATAGCCACATTTTAAGAAATTAATAATAACACATACACACTTGACAAATTTAACCACAATGGCAAGAGGAAAAATGAAACATGGTAAAGAATCTGGTACACTTAATCAAAAATTTTAGGCATGTAAACTAACTGCATGAGACATTTCGGATGGGCTATGCCCACGTAATAAATGCCTATCGACTAAAAAAGTATCCTTATTCTAAAAATTAAAACCACACTCTCAATGCTTAATACGTTACTTAAAGAAGCTTAATAAGTTACTTAAAGAAGTTGAAAATATGGATAAGTAATGTTGGAAATTTGGATGGAGCAAAATAAAAAATAAAAAATGGGTGAGTAATTGCAGCATCAAGTTGTATTAATGTTCTAACGTTAATGAAGAAATAAAAAAAATTATGATTGAAAAATTTAGGACTGTCATGTGGACCAATTAGATTGGATGTGAAAAACCATACTACATCAAAGAGTTTGACCCAACTTGTGACCAGGGTGATAAAACATATTTAGTGGCAACTATTTAAAAAAAAAGAAGTTGTTAGTTGCACAACTAAGGATGGGATCACATGAGCTTAGATGTGATATTGGTAGGTGGAGGATATCCAAAGAAGTTTGGGAAGAGAGAACTTGCATATCCCGCAATAAGGGTATGGTGGATACAAAATAATACTTTGTCATGGAATGTGCAACCTACGAGGATATCCATATTCAATATGAAAATAATTTGAAGGTCGACAACATGCACCGTTTATTTGATGAGGATAAGATCAACCAAATTCCTACTAGTCAAGATCCATAGCAGAAGATTTGACATCGAAAGGAGTATAAAGATAATTTAGGGTTGTTATTCTCTTGATCCCTTAGGTTGTTCAGCCTCGTGGACATCATTAAAATAAATCATCATCATTTGGTCATAAATGTGCTTGCGGTCGTTGCATGCACCCTTGTTCAATACTGCATTGACAAGTTGGAAGAGTGGATCAACAAGGTGTTGGAGGGAGTTTACTTGATTAAGTACACAAGTAAGATATTTTTATAGGTTGATAATTTCATTTTAATTGTTAAAATAGATCATGGTTTGAGAATATATTTAAGACTTTTGAAATCGTGTGGGGTAGGTAGGGATGCAGTTGAATATAGCAAAACTAAAATAATAATTTTTTCATTGAAAATAAAAATAAACAAATTAACTTTTTCTTTGAAGGCAAGTTGTTAGAGGATGAGTATAAATATCTTAGGTTTGATTTTCACAACAAACTCAATTGAGAAACATGCAGGGCAAAAAGAACTCAAGGTGGTTGGAAAGCATTATTCTCTCTACAAAATAGATGTAGAAATGTTTGATTATCAATTGAAAAATCAAAAGAATATTTTTTTGGCTTGCTTGTTATACCAATAATTCTCTATGGTTGTGAAATTTGAGGAAACAACATGTCAAATAAAAAATTGAGGTGGGTGGAAAGAATCTAGGAGCACCTAATCATAACCGTTATCAAAATTAAGACTATTGTTTCATACGAGATTTATTGGTTGAAATAGGTACTTTCACTTTAGAAGCATTGGAGATGGTTTGACTACTAAGTTACCAAAAAAATTCAAAATATGGAAAACCATCATTGACCTAAGTTAATTATGGAGGAAGAGATAACAAGAAGAAAGAACACATGGATGAAGCAGAATGACAAATGAATGAAGAAGTAAGAATTCAATATTTATTAAAAAATAAATTTGGAATGCCATATGAACAAAACAAACAAGCAAAAAAAACTTACTATATCAAAGAATCTAATCTCATGTGGGAGCATAAGGAAAATACCTAAATATGAATGAATATTAAATGGAAAGAAAAAATGTTTATAACCCAATTAAGGACTAGCTCACATCATCTTAAGTGTGAAATTGGCATATGGATGATAACTAAAGAGTAGTGGAAAAGAGAATTTGTTGATTTTGTAATAAGGGAGTGGTATAAACAAAGTGGCACTTTGTTATGGAGTGCTTAGTCTACTATGATATTTGTACTAGCCTGTGAAGACACCTTGAAAATTGATAACTTAAGCACCTTGTTTGAGGAGGCAAGACAAGACAAATTGAAAAATTTCTTATCAAAATTCATTGCAAAAGGTTTGATGTCAAGAAGAGATTACAAACTTTTTAGGGGTTTGGTGTTGGGGAATTTGTGTTGTCCTTGGGTGCCATATGTTTCTTTGGCCTTGTGGACGTTATTAAAAATCTTTCATTCATTCATTCATCCCACAAAATTTACATATAGTGCAACTATTTAAAATTTGTAACATTTTTTTAAGTGATTTGATTTTCATTATATACTATTAAAGATTTTAAAACTATAATATAATATCTAAGTGACTTTGACAATGGGGTTCTCCTGCATGTGGTTGTTTAGTCGAAGGCAACTTCTGATTTAGATGTATACTTACTCATCTTGTTGTAATCCAATATATAAAGGCTATGCTGAAATCTATGTAATTCAACTATGTTTATAAAAAAAATAGTACAAAGATTTTAAAGACTCGATGGATCAAATTTAAATTGCCAATTTGTGCTCATGAAGATTTGAAAGGAGAGCAAATCTTTTTAAGAGTTTTCTCTTGATTATCTTTTGGTTTAGCTTTGGTTGACTGTAATGTTCTATAATTATGTTTTTCAAGACAGTTTGTTGACTACTCTCTTTATTTGTATTTTTTAGCATTGTATAAAATAAAAAATATATAAAGTGATTGAAGGGATTTTTTTTTGGTGAAATCGCTCTGCAACTCCGACTAGGCCTAGGGTTTGAACTCTGTGTTGCAGGGCCACAGGATTTGACGTGGGGATGTACGCAAGCCTTACACGAAGGTAAGTTAATATCTTGGTTTGTGTGTAGGCTGTGCTCCCAGCATCCTCTTCGCCGTCGCTTCACCTTGCCTGCCCTAGTGTGAGCGTTTAATGCCATTTAATGGAGGACTCGTCTGGAGGCTTCGGAAAACTCAACAATGATGCCCCTTTTAAAGCCAAAACATTCAAGGATGCAGTTACCCTTTCTTCTCCCTCTGTCGACGAAGGTGCGAGGTTTGTCACGAACCCTAATGGCAGCCCCTGTGGAGAAGGTAAGGACCCCCACTTTGCCCGGGAATCTATCTCCATCTCTCCTAATGACTTAATGTGTAAAGAAATTAGTATGGAAAAGGATAGACTTAGAGATACTGCAATTTTCTTTGCTAGTGTAGATGTGGATAAATGCCCTGCACGTAAATTCATTGATGATTGGATTAGGAATGTATGGAACACTAAATTAGGATATTTGGTTTCATTCTGTAGACTCATTCAAAAAGGATTGTTTGTTATCTTCTTTAAAGATCATAAAATGCAGAAAGAAGTGCTTAGTAAACAATATTGGTCTGTCGGAAAATGCACATTTCGTGCCCTAGAATGGTCACCGGAAGTGGTCAATGAAGAAATTCTTGCACTCTCGTGCCCTAGATGGGTTTTAATTCAAGAAGTGCCTCCACTATTGTGGAGATTCATACCCCAAATCGTGGAATCGATAGGAAAAGCTATTTGGATGGATAATTCATCCTCGCTTATTCTACATTTGGATGCTAGGGTATTGATATCAATTAACCCTAGTTGTGATTTCCCCAAAACGGTTAATATTAATCTTGAATCCGAAGTCGTTGTATGCCCAGTTGAAATCCTTGGGGGAGTGAATGCATGCTTTCTCTGCAGGAAAGAGGGGCATATTCACAAGAATTTCCCAATTATTAATAAACTTAAGGGCTCGGATAGATCTTGCAATCAATCTGACAACCCGCCACATGTTCATGCAATGCGCGTCCCGAGCATTGAAAACCTTAATGGCATTAGTAAAAAAATCAATAATATACTAAATGGAGAAAATTCTAAACCCCAGGAATTTGGAAAAAATTTCAACTCTGGTAGCTCTGGAGTTGCCCCCACCCCTCACTCTGCGATCTCAAATACTCTAAAACAAATAAATGAGAATTCGCAGGATGAGTTTCAAATTGTGGGGAAAAATCCTAAGAAAAGAAGGAGGAAAAATGCTCAACAATTAGCATTGGAAAAAATTAGGGCAAATGGTCCTAGTAATTCAATGTATGTGACTAATAAGATAAATTTGGATAGCAATTTAACATCGCCTATGGAGGATGATGGCCTTGAGGTCCCCCCAGAGATGAAATTCTCTAGCCTAATTTCTAATAGTGATAACCCTGGAGTTTGAAACCCTAAGGATAGAGACGGTGTGAGTAGTGAGCTGAGTTTGGGAGGGAGCCGGTCTGGGGTGTTGAATAAAACTTCTTACAGAAGTTCGAAAGACATGGATGTTTCATTTGAAATGGATCCATCAAAAGATCCTCCATACATCACCGAGGCAGAGCTTTCCTCCCAAACTGAACCCACTCCTTATGTGATCTCTGTCATTCCCCCTAAGAAATTTGTAGAACTTGAGGATACCTGTGTGATTGAGGTCATTGTTGCTGACCCTAAGACTGGTGAAGCTAATCCACTATCTAGAGATGGTGTTAATTTAGACCTTCCAGATAGGTTGAAGGCTTTGGAGCCTTGTTCTGAGACCTCACAGACCCCTAGTCAGGGGAACAATAGGAAGGCTTTTGAAATCGAAGAGGAGGACCAGGGAGAAGAGTGCATAGGAGAAGAAGGAGAATGGACAACGGATAATGAAAACCCCAAGGCAATCCCTAGAAGAAGAAGGGGTAGACCTCTGGGATCCAAAAATAGGGGTGCTAATAACAAAAGGAATAACGAGGAGAAGAAAGATCTCTCGAGATGCTTTAACAAGTTTAAAGCATCCAGAGAATAAAACAATACACTGAGTCAAGATGAAGTGCATCTCTTGGAACATTAGGGGTCTGGAATCTCCAGACAGGAAACAAATAGTCAAAAGGTTTGTCAACCAACATAAGAACGCAGACTTTATTATGCTTCAAGAACTCAAGGCTGTAAAGTTTACCCTGGAAGTCAACCTAGAATTTATATGGAAAGACTCTATCAAGGTCTCCTCAAAACATGACAGAGGTAGAGGAGGTATTGGAATACTTATCAACCCCAAATGGAAAGAGTGCATAGTAAACCAAGGATGCTCACCATGTAACAAAGAAAACTGGGTGTCGCTAGAGGATAATGGATTCAGATTTGGAATTTGTTTTGTTTATGCCTCCAACGACTACAGAGAGAGAATTGCATTATGGGATTGGATCGCTACACTACCAGATATTCCCTGGATTGTAGGGGGTGATTTTAATATGGTTGAAACTCGGGAAGACAAAAGTGGAGGTATCCCTATGGAATGGAAAGGGATGGAGAAAATTCACTGGGAAAGATTGAAATGCTGAAAAAAGCTGTTTGACCCTCTGTTCTGCAAAAAGAAAGATAACTCCGAAATTTGGTACACATGGTGCAACTATTAGAGTGGGAAGCATAGGATCTTTTGTAGGCTGGATAGGTTCTATGTTAATAAAGACCATTTCTCCTTTGACCTAGGCAATAATGGCAATCCTGTGACAGTTTTTCCGACCACTCTTTCAGACCACCATCCTATCATCTCTCAGGTTAGGCTCAGAGACTACCCCGAGAGCTAAGGAACTCCTCAAGCTAAATTCTTTTTGAACTCCAGCCTTCTCTTAGATTTAGATGTGTTGAGTGTGGTCAAGATTGTCATGATGTTTAACAAAAGGAATATATTGTTGAACTCTTGTGTGGACAGATGGAACCAGAATGTTGATAGTTGGCAGGTGCTGCTTCAAACCATAGGGCAAAAGAAAGCAAGGGATTATAGGTGGAAAGAGAAAACACTATCTGAAAACTTCCACTTGTGTGAGGCTAAGATCCAAGACAATCCCTACAATATTGAGCTTACTCAAAAGGTATCCTTGGCTAGGGATAGTCTCAAAAAGCATCAGTAGACTAAGACCAAAGGGGCCATAATCAGGGCTTGGGCGCATTGGATGCAATTTGGGGATAAAAGGATCCAAGTTTTTATTCAATACGCTGAAGCAAAAATAGTGTAGAGAACAAATTGATAGGATTTGGGTAGAAAACAGAGAAGTAAAGGACTTGGAAGATATCAAGGAGGCATTCTTCCTATTTTATAAAGGTCTCTTCATGTCTGAAGACTCTGCTAATTCCTGGGAGGCAAGAGAAAGGTGCAGAAGGATAATTCCTTCCAAGATTTCAGAGGAAGATGCGCAGGAATTAAGGGGGCCCATCACTCTACAAGAACTAAAAGGTGTCATCAAAATCCTAAATAATGACAAATCTATGGGCCCGGATGGGCTGACGGTAGAGTTCTACAAAGCCATTGAGGATTGGGTGAGTCATGACCTGCATGAGCTTTATACTGAGGCCTTTAACACTGGCTCTTTAGGGGAACGAATTAACAGTGGGATTATCAAACTAATTCCTAAGGATGGGGACAAGTCCCTTATCAAAAACTGGAGACCGATAACACTCCTTAATGTATCTTACAAAATATTGGCCAAGACACTGGCGATTAGATTGGAGAATATTCTTCCTAAATTCATTTGTTCCACTCAAACAAGTTTTATCAAAGGAAGATATATACTCAAAAATCTAATTACTAGTTGGGAGGCCATGGAATGGGTGGGGACTTCAAGACAAAACGCAACCATTTTTCTCCTAGATTTCGAGAAAGCATACTACAGGGTAGAATGGGGGTTTATTCTAATTATGTTAGAAGCTTTTGGTTTTCCAGCTGAATTTTGTAAATGGATTATTGTTTTTCTCAAAGATGCTTCAACTCAGGTGGAAGTCAACATATCCCTGTCACAAAACATTACTCTAGGCAAATCTATTAGACAGGGTTGCCCCTTAGCCCCTGCTCTCTTCGTTATTGCAGCTGATGCCCTATTTTACATACTTAGAGACTCTACTATCTCTCCTAAAGTTCAGGGGGTCCAACTTCCAAATGCGGAGGAGATGATCAATGCACAATTTGTTGATGACACGACACTCTTTCTAGAAATCAGTAAACATAATATGGAGGCCCTAGAAGGAAAAATCAAATTCCTAGGAGAGATATCAGGAGCTAAAATTTCACAAAGCAAATCTACCATGCTTGGGTGGGAAGAGCAGCCTCCGGACTAGTTATAGCAGTTTGGGATCCAATGGGGAGGACCCAACAAGATAGTCAGGTACCTAGGAATTTCGTTTGCCATATCCCCATCTCTCAAAGAGATGTGGAAATGGGTTAGAAGCAACATAGACAAAAAGCTTAACAAGTGGGATAATAGATATCTCTCACTCGCTGGGAGAATGCAGGTGTGTCAAAAAGTTCTATCCTCTTACAACATCTATTACTCATCAGTATGGATGTTCTCTAATTACTAGATCCTAGAAATACAGAAAACCATCAGGAATTTCCTGTGGTCTGATGGAAAAGGTAAAAGGAAGATTCATTCTATGAAATGGGAATGGTGTTATAAGGACAAGAGTCTGGGAGGGCTAGGACTTAAGGATTTGAGAATCCAAGGAATTGCTCTTTCAGTAAAATGGATTTTCCAGGCTCTAGATGGGAATGAACCTTGGAAGGTTCTAGTTAGGAATAACATTTTGAAGGTTGTACCGAAGAAGGCCAAAACTTGGAAATCCCTACCTTTCTGTGAGCTTGTGGCTGGGGATTTCGAGGTCTCAGTACAAGGGTCCAATGTCTTCAAGTCTATCTGGAAGGCCTAGATTAGTGTTAAGCCCTTCATCAACAATAATAGAGTCAGCAACAATGAGTTTATCCATGGAGGTAGATCCATGTGGAACCTCTTGCACTCCTCCAAACCCTTGGCTCTTACTCAGGGGTGCTCTGCCAAAGCATGGGCGGCAAAAGGCATCTGCTGCTTTAAAGATATTATTAAGGATGATAGGTTGTTGGATTGGGATACCCTTAGAGCTAGATTTAACCTTCAAAGCTCCCAAAAATGAACCTATAATATGTTAGAAAAAGCTTGCGAGAAACTTTACTTGCCCAAAAAATGCAAGAATGATATAGAATGTTGCAAGGAGCTTTGGTGGAATAATACTGTATACACCTAAAAATGGTCTAAAGATAATTAATTAAATAAGCAATTATTTAATTAATCTCCCTTCCCAATTTAATTGAATTCACTAAGCAATTTGATTAAATTTCCCTTTTCATCTACTTATTAATAAATCTAAGGATTTATTTAATAGGTTCATTTCACCCCTTTAATTAATTAATTCAAATTAATTAATTCCCCCCATCAAATTCATTTATTCTAATCCCCTAATTAATTAAAACAAATCAAATTCATGAGTTGTTGAGATTAATTAGCATTTTCCCATTATTTGAATTTTTAAATTCAAATTCTCCTAACTTCTACCATTCCTAAACCTAACCCATTCTACCTACCACCATGTCCCCTTTCATCCAACATCTTCTAGAACCTTGTGACACTTGTCACTAAGTGTTCCCTTTCATCCTTCCTCTTCTAGAAGCCTCTTGACACTTGTCACCATAGAGATGACAGATGTTCCCTTTAATCCAACCTCCTCCAATTTAACCATTGATATCTTCAGATCAATCTTGACCATTTATTCTTGCCACATCACCCCTAGCCTTGGGAAATCCTATAAATAAACCTCATTTTGGAGAAATATGGGTCCCAATTTCATATCATTCTTGCATATCATTTGATCCCATCTCATTTTCATCTTATGCATTGTTATTATAGGCATCTAGCTTATAGTTTATCATTCTTAGCAATGCTATCATGCTCAATTTTAGCTTAAATCTTAGCTTAATCATTCTAGATAAATCATTCATGTAGCTTAATCATGCTATTCTTGCTAGATCATCCATCTTCATCATTCAAATCCTCCATCTAAGTGTAGTCAAGTCACTAGATTATGCATAATCAGATCTGGGAGCATTTTTCATACTCATATTTACTAGGAGGCAATAAGTCGATTAGCTATGGTTTTGTCTTTCTTAGATTTAAATCTTCTAACCATGCTTGTAATGATTTATTGAGTGCATTGTGTTTGTAGATACAGGTACACTTCACAGAGCATGACAAATACCATCTCGATTTTTAATATTAAAGCTAGTATTATTTATAAGACCCTAACACATGATGAAGCAATAATTTCCCATGTTAATAATCCGTGGTTTGCAGACTTTTCAGTTAAACAATGTCAGAAGGTTTTTAATAGGCTTTGGAGTAGCCCTGTCGCTCCTAAAGAGAAGTTTTTTAAATGGCTTTTGATTATAAACAGGTTGCCAATCAGAAAAGATCATAACAACAGTGATATTTGTAATATTTGCAGGGTACTTGAATCAGTTAGACATATTTTTTTTGAATGTAGCATTGCTAAAGAAATTTGGTTATTGTTTAGTATTGCTATTCCTGCTCAATTTACTGTTCTTGATGTTATAATCAGATATATTAAGGGTCTGAAAAAGGACACTAACCTTTTATGGTATGTTCTTACTTCTGAGATTTTATGGTACATTTGGAAAATAAGAAATGAAGATAAGTTTCAGGGCTTAGGTAGGGCCCTTACTGAGTCTTTTCGTGGACTCACCCTTCATTGAATTCTCTTGCAGGTATCAATGACGATGAATGTAGAAAAGAACAAATTCTTCAGGTTCATAAAAGATGGAAATGCAAGGATGTTCCTTCACGAGCTGGAAAACAGATACAAATGGAGGAAGACAATCAAAGGAAAGAAAGATGTGGGCCTGGCTCTGGAGACCCTGGGAGTAGAGGTTGCTAGAGCGCGATACACTGTTAAAGATCAGATACAGTTGCTCACAGAACTTCTTGACGGAAAACAAGTCGTTTGGATGGAGGGCCCCAGGGGATGGACTACATGGATAGATGCATCGCAGGAACAAATTCTTCAAGGATAATTGACTGGCAGCCTTGATGATACTGGTTTTTGTTTTGCCTTGTAATTAATAGTATAATCTATATATCTAGAAGAAGATTCTCCCCCATGTATAATCGCAATATCTAATCTGTATGCTGTTTTTGTAAATTTAGACTGGGGGTCCAATTAGACACTCCGAGTAATCTTTTTGTAACATTTTTGTAACATCGTTATTCTCATATATGCAATATATATATATATATATATAAAGTTAAAAGAATTTGCATTTTAAATAATATTTTAATTTTTTTGTAAAAGTTCATTTTATCGTTTAACAAACTAGCATACCGATATTTTTTGAAATCTCTCGATAGAAATCAAATTTTTTAAAAAAGATTAAAGCGGGATTTTTTTTTTATCTAGCACAATCATTTGCTCTTTAAAAAAAAAAAAACAAAAAAAAAAACAAGATAAAGATCACGAATTTCATAAAAATAAAATAAAAGGTCTCTCTTTTTTACAATTAGCAAAAAATAATAGTAATAAATGTAACCATTTAAAAGCAATCTGCGTTGAAAAGAAAGTAGTCATTTTTTAACCATTTAAAAGTAGCGTACATTTAAACGAAAGTAGTCTTTTTTAATTGGATAAGGAAGAAAACAAAAGTCTTATAGTTTTTCATTTTCTCATTTAAACAACAATATATAGTGAAGGAAACTTATCATTTTTTATTGGATAAGGAAGAAACCAGCACCCTTATCTTTTTTGTTTTCCTTTCACGAATAAGAATAGTAGTGTCATTATAGAGTTATACCTATGAGTGTAATAAAATTAAGAAAAAATTGGTTTTTGTAAACCATGATAAATTATTTATTGGACTTAACATGGGCTTTAAGAGAGGATTTATGGTATCTCAATTTAGCTCTTAACACTCTTTTAAATTGATTTCATTTATAAGAAACAATAAATGTTAAAAAATTGATATAAATGTTTAAAATTCGTCTATTTAGAAAATACCTAAAATATCATTACAGTATATTATTTACTTAAAAAAAAATTTATTATTATTTATATACATATAATTATGACATTTATTTATTTTGTTTTGAAGAGTTAATAGTACTTGTTGTAGGCATACTATTCATTCACTAAGCCCAATCAATCAAATAGTTTGCACCAATCAAAAGTAATTATTATTATCCAATCAATCAAATAGTTTGCCCCAATCAAAAGTAATTATTATTAGCAAACAAAAATGGCTAAACCACCTAATTTCAAACTACTCTAGTGTCATACTATATTTTATTTACAATGGCATCTATATGCCAATATAACATGCGCCACCAATAGTCCCAAGTGACTATATATGATGCAAAAATTCCAAAAATTCTTGCCCAAGTCTGAGAGCTGAGCGATATTGGGGGCACTGAGCCAGCCAAGCTCAAAATCCATCATGCGTACCTAGTAATTCTTGTTTCCACCTAAACCCCGGCACAAGATGCTTCCAAGCGTCCACTCAAAAGTTTTTTTATTTTTTCTTCCATGTCCCTTCAGCTAGATGCTTCCCCCTTGTTTGATTCTTCTCTTTCCAACTTGGTCTTAGTATCCATGTCAAAATACAGATTCAAAATGCTCATTAGCCTATCATCCTCCAAATCCAGCATGGCATTGGCCACTGCAGGGACATTTGCAATTGAGACCAGGCCATCTATCTTCTCAATTACACCTTCCTTTCTATTTCTAAAGTTTGTGAGCAGAGAACAAACCGCCTTGTACAAAAGCTCATCACACTAATGATGATGGGGAGATAGGGATGCATAAACAATATGGTGAAGAGCCTCCAGAAAGCATTCATTGGAGACCAAAAACAACCTTCTATATTGCTTCCCCCAAGGTTCTTTGCAGTCGAAACTTGAAAACCCAAAGTGGAAACCCATTTTGGTAATGTTTGAATCTTCATATCCTCTCTTATATCCTTGCCCATCATTTTCAGAAGTCTCTTGAAATGGGTGAATTCTCACTTTCCTCATGTAGAGCTTAGCAGACCCATACCATGCCATACTGGCTCAAACCATCATTAACATTCTACCCCTGTTGGCAGTCATACCCATTAGTCATGACTTGCACGAAAATCCAGTTGAGATCCTTTGCGATCATTCAAAATTTTTGTTGTGTGGAATTTGGAGTATCCACTAGGCCGGGAGGAGAGATATCAAGGACAACGACACAAGATTTGGGCATCAAAACCTATCGCTAATCAAATTCATTGAGAATAGGCTATCCTTTTTTAAATTTGGAATTTTGTCTTACTACGCCATCATCGTCCATTTTGAAAATGAGGATTTGCTGAAGGTCGGACCATAGATCAAGGGAGGAACTGTCAATTACATCCCTGTCCTAGGATACAACATGATTTTCCACGCAATCGGTCGCACTATTGGCTTCACAGTAAGTGTGGTTAATAGAAAATTTGTTCAATTTCCTTGGCAGGTCCTTAATGTGGTCAATCCATTTGCCCAAATACCACCTCAGGTTTGCACCCGTCGAGATTACCCATCTGCATAATAGAGAATCTCCTTCGATTTCAACATTGTCTATTCCCAACATTATGCAAAATTTTATTCCCAAAGCCAAAGCTTCGCATTCGGCTATATTATTTGTGCATTCGTTGAGCTTCTTTGATGCTCCCCACACAAACTTTCTATTCGAGTCTCTGATGACACAACCAACCCTACCCCTCCTGGGGTTACCCTTAGCAGTGTCATCAAAATTTAACTTCCATCTGAATGTTTTCAGATTTCTCCCCTAACTTCAAAATGATTTATCTTGCATTTTTCCGGACAAGGTGAAGGGCATTTTAGACCCATCCATCTCCTTTGAATCCCATCATCCCAACTTGTGAAGATCGATTTCTCTTGATTTTCGTTCCATTATTTGTTGTTTTGATTATGGCTTTCTGGATGGTCTGAATAAGTTGTTCACTTCTCATTGCTTTGCCCTTGAATATTCACCTATTCCTTTCTTTCCATATATGCCAAATGACCATTGAAGGGGCCATAATCTAGATACTTGACCAGAAATTGATTTTCCCCTTGAATGGCCAGCCTATCAGGAAATCCTTAATGTTGTCCTACCTCGAGTTATACCACTGAAATTCCCTTTGCACCCAATCCCAATATGCAATGACAACTTGACTTGTAAGAAAGAGGTGATCTACAGTTTCTTCTTGGCATTCACACATGCAACACCAAGAAGGATCGTGGTATCCAATCCTTTTAACTTGTTAGTAGTGAAGCATTTATAGTGTAAGACCACCCACAAAAAGGCACCAACCTTTGGAAGTACAAAATTGTGCCAACAGAGAACACTGAACCAATCCCTCCTTTCTTCTTACATAGCTTAGATCAAGTAACCAAACCGGGAAAAGTACTCCCCGCTTTTGGCTCCACACCAAATGATCGAGTCATTATTACCACTTAAGTAGCATGGTCTTATGTCTAGTTATGCCTTTTGTAAAGCGGAAAAATCGAACCCTAGTCGTTCTCCCCTCCCCAACTCCAAGGAGAGAGAAGGGAGAGTCACTAGGGTTGATGGTTTTCACTTAGGAGAGACTTTACATTCAAAAGAGGGGTTGAAACCCACAAGATCCAATCCAACGCAATGCAAGATTGGATTCTATATGAGTTTCAAGGGTTAAGACATCAAGGATACCCTCTTTTGTAAAGAATGTAGATAGAAAGATTGAACTAGGAATGCATGTAAAGTAGGAAAGATTCACTTATAAACAGAGATAGGGATATGGGATGAAGCTGCGGACCTGGAATTAGCAGTAAAATGTTGAGACGGTGCTGTTCTGCAAATTTGAGCGAAAGTTGACGGGACGATGGCACCCGGCGTGCACACGGTCCTCCGAAAAATCCGCGAAACGAAGGGGGATCTGTTCGTCTCTGCACAAGGATTCCAGATCTTCAATTACAGCTGCGTACCTGCAACCTACACACAGAAAAGAGAGGACGATTGGGGGGTTAGGGATGAGGGGTTTGCCTTTAGATCAAACCCCGGTTTTGGAATTAACCAAGAAATGAGAATGCTGTAAATGTAAATGTTTGTAATGTAAACAAGTACTGATACCTTGTTGTAAGAATGTTTGTATTCTTACATGCGAAGGTGTAATGTATATAGTATGTTGTATGTGATCTCCTCTTCAATGGTTGAATCCTTGTCTTGAATGCAACACTTAGCCTTGAATGGAGACTTAGA
The DNA here is from genome assembly GCF_030272615.1 of Cryptomeria japonica. Classification (NCBI taxonomy): domain Eukaryota; kingdom Viridiplantae; phylum Streptophyta; class Pinopsida; order Cupressales; family Cupressaceae; genus Cryptomeria; species Cryptomeria japonica. The sequence continues at coordinate 773,691,502 of NC_081409.1, read as the reverse complement.
ATGATCAATTGCTTGAAGGAATGCTTGAATGCTTGAATGCTTGAATATCGTTTCCGCCTTTTTTCCATCTATGTCCTCCTCCCTTTTTGAGAGAGGAAATGTAGTTTATATACTTGTCAATTAGGGCTGATAGACTGATTTTCCTGACTTTAGGCCGACCAGGAAATGTTATTTTCCAATTTGCAATCATAAAGACCCGAGACCCAAAAGAGACCGGGCCCAAAAATAGGGCCAGGGACCAGGGCGTTGGGCGCCATGGTCCCACCTCCAGGGACAGCGGGGTGCAAGGAGGATCAGGCCAGGGTGCTGAGAAATGCAGTTTTTGATGTCATGAACAAGTTTCGGGGTCTCCATTCAGGTTCCGTGTTGCATCGCCATCGTGAAGACCCAAATGCAGTCGAAATTGCAAGTGTCGCAATTTTAGGACGCTACACCTTTATTTATGTGGTTATGTCTACAGGGAGCTGAAGAAGGGTGATGTCCATCCAAACATCTTGCTACCCAACTTTGACTACCTACGTGTTACGTAATCACAAACCTTGTTATCGTGAGCCTCTACAATATGAGGAATGAGGTTATCAATTTTGAGAATGTCAACTATTCTCTTGTACCTATTCCATGAGTCCTGCCAAAAATCAGTGGATTCCCCGTTTCCAATGTTCCACGTAAGATGGTCGCATATGATTTGCTTATGTGCCTGTTTATGGTGAAAGTGGATACAACAATATTGAAAGACTAAATGAATTCAACCACAAAACCCTAGCCTAACAACAACAAAGATCCGCCATAACATATGAAGATTACCTAAGACAATGCAAATCAAATGAAATCACAGAGATTATACCATCACATGTCCAATAGGGTTTGGATCTCCATTCTTCCTATCTCCATTGATCTTGCTTGATATAGTTGCTCTCAGATTTTATGTGTGCACAAGAGCTCAACAAAGAACGGAAATGTGGTTGCAAGTAAGATCGCATATGAAAGTTCGAATGCTAGGATGCTTGATTAAAATGTATATGTCTAGGGGGTTGAATGCATAGGGCTGATAATGAAGGAATCATCTCCTTATATAGAAGACACTACAAGAAATGGAGGGATAAGATTGAGAGGTGTAAAAGATAAATGGTCAGCTATGATTAGAGGGTAGGTAAAAGAAATAATAAAATAATGAGAGGGTAGGTAGAGAAAATAAGAAAATAATAAGAGGGTAGGTAGTGTAGGAATTAAGAGATGAATGGCATCTGTCATAGGTAGAAAAGGCTAATGAATTAATTAAATAAATAAAGATTTATTTAATTAATGGAAGAAGTGGGATCAATTAAATAAATAAGAGTATTTATTGAAATTAGAAAAAGGATAATTTAAATAAATAAATGTATTTATTTAAATGAGAAATAAGGCTAGAAGAGGATAAATGAATTAATTAAATAAATAAAGATTTATTTAATTAATAGAAAAATTAGGCTAAAGTAATTAAATAAATAAAATATTTAATTAATTAGACTGGACAATTTTAGGTGTCTACATTTTGCCCCTCTTTGAGACAATGCAGCTTGTCGCGTTGTTTCAAAGAAGATAAGATGAATTGATACAAAGTTGCCCCAAGATGGGAATGATATGCCCCCTCGAGAGATTGGATGAAAATGTGTGGAAAGATCGCAGACAATCTCTCGATAAGAAAGAAAGGCTAAAAAGGACTGACCGGATAGGATAGAGTGACAGAGTCACGAGATAATGAAGACTGACACGGGAGACTAGGGCTAGGGCAGTCTATAAGATAGACCACAAACCATGAGGGGAAAACATCCTTATTGTCATCCACACATCTAAGAGATCAAAGTGCAGAGAGAGCATAGAGCAGAAATAGTCAGTAGCGATGGCATTGGTTCACAGATTCGATCGCATTCACTGATTTCAGAGGCCAGCAGATGCAGGAGAGCCAGTAAGTACCACAAAAACCTCCTTGTAATTTGTCGCAATAAATGTTGTCATTAATGCATGCTAGGTAGGGTAATAAATGCACATTTAGGTAATGTCAAAAAATGTCAAAAAACGCCCAGGCGCGTCTAGGTTGGCTAGGCTCATCTATGTTTGTGCCAGGCACGTCTATGAATAAAATAGCATCTATGTCAAATGCAAGCGCGTCTACGTTGTGCAGGCACGTTTACGCTATATGGGCACGTTTGTGCAGAGCAGGCGCGTCCATGCAAAGCAGAGGCACGTCTGTGTATTTCAGGCACGTCTATGTTTTTCAAGGCCAAATCGACAGTTTTGTGATGAACATACGCTGTCGATTGGATAAGCTGCTGAGAGGATACACTCAAGTAGGTCCTCTAGGGAAGACTAGGATAGATCGAGGCACTTTGTGATGAACAGTGAGTACCAAGACATAGTACTTTGTGATGAACAAGGAGTACTAATATGAGCAACACTTTGTGATGAACAGGGAGTGCAAATATGAGCAGCACTTTGTGATGAACAGGGAGTGCAAAACACGTAGTACTTTGTGATGAACAGTGAGTACCACTAGGATAAATAGCAACACTTTGTGATGAACAATGAGTGTCACTAGGATAGAGTGTCATATAATAGATATAAGCATTAGGATAATAAGCAGCATTTTGTGATGAACAGGGAATGTCACTTTGACTGACATAGTTGATTTGCTTGACTGCAGGAGTACCTACCTATGCTGGAGTCACGAGAGAGATTCTTGTCGACTCAGAGTTTGTGAGCAGAGTTAACATTCGAGGAGAGAGAAACAGTTGAGGTTATGGGTTTGCGATTCATTCTGTATGTGCCTGAGTTTCGGGCGAACATGGGATTTCTGATTGCGTTGGCTGAGCGATGGTACTCAGAGACTTGTAGTTTTCATTTTTCGATGGGTGAGATGACAATCACCTTAGAGGATGTATATAGGATACTGCAGATACCGATCGATGGGGAGTTAGTTCCTTACGATTGAGAGGGAGTCAGGGATGCAATGAGATGAGTGTTCCAGGATCTGGGATTGGAGACGAGGGCTGGACACGTGGCTTGGGATACCATGACATGGACAGGATTAGCACTACCAGTAGTACTGGCAGCAGTGATCAATGGTTTCCTCTGTCCGGATAGGGTGACACGAGGATTGGCCGTGGGATGGGGGAGGACTTTGGAGAGGAAGAGGATGAGTTAATATCCTTGAGGGAGATCTACCAGGGACAGGCAGATCAAATCTAGGATCTGGAGAGGGAGACAACTAGGCTCAGGAGATAGCTAAGGGACACAGAGTGGGAGAGGGATCAGGCCATCCAGTGCTATACAGAGGCTGAGATAACATTGAGGGCAAGGAGGCAGGTGGCAGAGGACATAGGAGAGATGATCTTGGGGCAGGTCCTTCCAGGGCTCAGACTCCATCGAGGCCAGCTGGCTCCGAGGGAGGGAGTTCATCATAGCCTTAGAGGGCTCCCTATGTATCAGTTTTGTACCATTTTGTATGATGATGTAGACACCTTGTGGTGATTGTAGCCATATTATTTTGACATCATTGTATCATGACACTTATGATTATATATATGTATGAGATGATTCATCCTTGCGACAGCTATATGCATGTGTACCTATGTGATGCTTCTATATGTTTTATGATGTATGTTTCTATGTGATGGTCATGATATGGATGCAAATATGTATATGATGCAATGCAATTTTTTTTTGTTCTTTTATGTTTTATATGTGTATGCATGATGCAAATGTGAATGTATGTAATGCAGATGAATATGATAATGCAAATGTAAAATGTGCTAATATGTGTTGTGTGCAGGATGTGATGCAATTGTGATATCTATATGTATGTATGAAATGTTTAATATGTGGTAATGCAGGTGCAAACTACATGAAATGCAAATATTTTTGGCGTGTCATTATACTCAGTCATGTGATAGCAGGCTACACGGACACAGGAAGGACGACGAAAGTCAATCAAGAAAGGGGGGTGGAAGATAGAAGACATGGAAGTGAAAGAGCTTCTTGTGTGTTATCATCATTGAGCTTTATTATGGCAAGTAGGTTATGACAATCTAGGCATATGTTCGACCCAGAAAGTCATTGTACCTGTTTGCATGGAGATAAGATAGTCACAAACAAGGAATGCCCCAGTTCATACTAGACCCACGGTGTCCTCATATCCTTGGACAAGTCATAGCATTACTAAGAGACAATCCGTAGACAACAAAGAAAATAGGTGACGATACCCCATCCTCGCTTTTCTAGTCAAAGACATCTTGGAGATAGAATCTCTAGTCAGAGACATCTTGGAAAAGCTAAAAGACACTAGTACATTCGGGTCAAGATTTCGACGACAAATCTTCAGAATTCTAACCACATTTCGTCGCACTACCGACAAAAAAAGTCATCGAAAACTTTGCATCGGAAGTTCTGACTATCCTTGTGGTCGTCGCAATTCCGACATCACCTCCAACCTTTCCGACGGCCACCATGGATGCTCATTCCCTGAAAGAATACCGTTGCGATCTCAGGCTATCGTCCGAATTCTGACTCCAAAGTATAAAATTCCAACAGAGGAGTGTCGTCGGATGCACAACATCCTTGTCCGGCGTTTCATTAGTTGTCGTCGGAATTCCGATGGCGAGAGATGATGTGGGTCAAACGGCTTTGCCGTCGGTGAATGAAAGCATTGAACGAGTTCTATTTTTAAAAAATGCATTAAACATTTTAATTTATTTGATTCAGTGTTATTTGCAAAAAATGATTATCAATGATGTTTCCTTTCTCCAAGAATTGCCTAGGATCTTTCCGTCAGATAATATGTAACATCGAATGACTAAATTTTTTCTTTACAAATGCTTATTTAATTTAATTATTATTTGAGTGTGAATTAAAATTTATATATGTACAGAAGCAGAACATACAAGTTGAAGAGTCATGTGCAAGCAAATTTCCTAAAAGAAAGCAAGCAGGAATTATCTTGAATGACATGGAAACAAGCTCATCAGCTGCCTAGAAGAGAGCAATTGGAGAATGGCAGAGGAAAGTGTTTAAGGGTGATAAATAGATAGATAGTATGCAATACAAACAAACAATGTCTGGAGTGTCTGATGTGATGTCTCTAATTTATGTCCGAAGGGATTAACTGGTTTTGGAGTTCCTGCGAAACCTATTGGGCCATGCTTGGAGGAAATCAATGTGTTCATGCAAGGAGCACCTTTTTTCTATTATGAGAATGATACTTTTGCACCGAGGGATATTTGGAAGTCAATATCCAAAAATTTCTATAGTGTGGAACAAGAGTTGGCGGACTCGAAGTATAATTGTCAGCTTTCAAAAGACCAAGAGGTTATGTACACAATCTCCCAATAGAAGAGCGATTTCAAGAATTACCTCTCCCCCCATGACTATTCAGGAAGCACTTCCTCAAATAGAGGACTATTGGCCTCCATGGGATCAAAGAAAAAAATTAAAGCATAGACTCTAGACGATGTGGTGGTGTCCTTCGTGAAGAACTCTACACTATAATTGAAAATTCACGAGGGAAACTGCAAGATAGTGAAGAGAAATACAATCTTGAAAAGTGGGAAGAATGGATCTTGGTTGGGTGGGTCCAAGTCAGGTGGCTCCTCTAGAGGTTGACGAGATAGAAATCATATTAGGATTTGAAAAAGATCACACTTGTGGAACTTCGTGTGCGAGTGATCGATTGCGGTGTTTGGGTAATGCATTCCAAATAGATACAGTTTCATTCCAAATGGGTAATGTCTTGATTAAAGACTTTTATCTTGATGGCATGCAACTGTATCTATTTGGAATGCATTACCCAAACACCACAATCGATCACTCGCACACGAAGTTCCACGAGTGTTATCTTTTTCAAATCCTAATATGATTTCTATCTCGTCAACCTCTAGAGGAGCCACCTAACTTGGCCCCACCCAAACCAAGATCCATTCTTCCCACTTTTCAAGATTGTATTTCTCTTCACTATCTTGCAGTTTCCCTCGTGAATTTTCAATTATAGTGTAGAGTTCTTCACGAAGGACACCATCACATCGTCTAGAGTCTATGCTTTAATTTTTTTCTTTGATCCCATGGAGGCCAATAGTCCTCTGTTTGAGGAAGTGATTCCTGAATAGTCATGGGGGGGAGAGGTAATTCTTGAAATCGCTCTTCTATTGGGAGATTGTGTACATAACCTCTTGGTCTTCTGAAAGCTAACAATTATACTTCGAGTCCGCCAACTCTTGTTCCACACTATAGAAATTTTTGGATATTGACTTCCAAATATCCCTCGATGCAAAAGTATCATTCTCATAATAGAAAAAAAGTGCTCCTTGCATGAACACATTGATTTCCTCCAAGCATGGCCCAATAGGTTTCGCAGGAACTCCAAAACCAGTTAGTCCCTTCGGACATAAATTAGAGACGTCACATCAGACACTCCAGACATTGTTTGTTTGTATTGCATACTATCTATCTATTTATCACCCTTAAACACTTTCCTCTGCCATTCTCCAATTGCTCTCTTCTAAGCAGCTGATGAGCTTGTTTCCATGTCATTCAAGATAATGCCTGCTTGCTTTCTTTTAGGAAATTTGCTTGCACACGACTCTTCAACTTGTATGTTTTGCTTCCATATAGATATAAATTTTAATTCACGCTCAAATAATAATTAAATAAAATAAGCATTTGTAATGAAAAGATTTAGTCATTCGATGTTAAATATTATCTGATGGAAAGATCCTAGACAATTCTTGGAGAAAGGAAACATCATTGATAATCATTTTTTGCAAATAACACTGAATCAAATAAATTAAAAATGTTTCATGTAATTTTTAAAAGTAGAACTTGTTCAATGCTTTCATGCACCGACGACAAAGTCGTCTAACCCACAACATTATGCATAATAGAACAAATCAATATAATAGGCTATTATAAAGAATATATACAAAAATATGAAAGAACATTAAATTACCATTACAAACCCATAAACCATTAAATAGTGAATATAGATATAAATTTGTAAATGTCTCCCTATAAACACCACAACCATAACCAAAACAAAAAAAATTCTTACCTGCAAAAACTTAGCTGGTGAGTTGCAAGTCTACAACATCTCTCAGATGATCAAACCGTTTCTTAATTTTGTTCTTTTGGTTAGTCAATGGATTTAGTTGCATGTTCGAGTTTTCTATTTGAAGCCTTCTGTTTCTCTATATTTGAGACATAATAAAATTCTTGTGAGTAGGAAATTGATTCAGGAGTTACGTGTGAAGAATTTGGCAAAGTAAATGATGACAATCAAACTCAAATTTTATCTGTCTTGATTAAAGACTTTTATCCTGATGGCATTAAATTAAAGTTCTTTCTCTATTTTTTGGTGATCTCTGGAGCAGAGGTTGCTTTGCATCGACCTGGGATACATTTAACTTGTGTTGTATCTGCGGAAACATGTATCCTAGGACGATGCAATGCAACCTCTACTCCACCAATACCAGATAGAAGAGAAAGTACTTTAATTTAAAGCCATCACAATAAAATGCTTTCAAGACATATATTAGGTATAAAAGGAAGCCTACCCTATCATTTGAAGGGGTTTACCTACAATTCAAGTGATCTCTTAATTATAAAATCAATTCAATTCCAAGTGAACATGCAATCAAGCATTCATCAAGAATTGAAGGAGAAATCAAGTTAATAAAGATATTTAATAGAGATATCATCTTTTAAATTAAGAAATGGGCAGGAGATTAAGAATACAAACCTTCCATATTGCACACTTCAAGGTATATTAAAATCAGTTTAAAGTGTATTCATTTAGGGACCTTTCATAAAATATTCTCAACTTACATATCATAAAAGGATCTACTCCACCAATACCAGATAGAAGAGAAAGTACTTTAATTTAAAGCCATCGGGATAAAATGCTTTCAAGACATATATAAGGTATAAAAGGAAGCCTACCCTGTCATTTGAAGGGGTCTACCTAAAATTCAAGTGATCTCTTAGTTATAAAATCAATTCAATTCCAAGTGAACAGGCAATCAAGCATTGAAGGAGAATTCAAGTTGGTGCAGGTGAATTTGGAAGACAAAAGGACTCAATGAAGCCTTTAAAGACTTTTGAAGGTCTTAGGAGTGAAGAGCCAATCAATTATGATGTCTTAAGGGGGTAGCCTTAAACAACACACACTAAGCTTTGACTAATTAGGTGTGTTGTGGGCCCATTCCTTCCCTTGACGTCCCTTCCCATCTGTTTCCGTTAAAAAGACAATCACCGTTAGCATTTGAATTCAAATAGGTTTCTCGCGTTTGATTGCATAGAACAAAGCAAATGGCATAAGAAACTCTCATCTACCTCGCAGCTGTCATACAATACCTCCCTGAGGAGATATTCTCATGTCCTTTCCTGCTTTATGTTGTCGATGAAATACATAAGCGTCCTCACAATGCAGTCAATGCAACAAATAGATTTCCATTTCGATTAGTTTTATTTGCCAACGTACTCTCTACCTATGCCAAAATGGGAGCTTTGGAATAGAGTATGGGCTTCCATCAAAGCAGAAGGTAAGGGCAATTAATATCATATGCTTACGGTTGGAAATGCTCTGTTTGACATGTCTGGAAAATGTGGAAGTATAGACATGAAAGTGCATGAACTGCTAAGTGAGATGCATCAAAGAAACACGATCTAATGGAATTCTATGATTGCAGGATATGCACAAGATGTGTTTGAAATGGATTTAGAAACTTCCAACCAAATGTGATTAGTGAGTATAGATGTTGTAGTGCAACTGCCCAGGTACACATGCATGCAAAATATGTAAGCTTAGATAAGGCACATGAACTATTTGACATAATGCCTCAAAGATCACCCAATATCCAATGATGGTTGGGAGAAAGAAAACATCAATTTTTTGATAATCTTAAATATTTCTTTATTCATCACTATAAATCTATTATGAATATAGTCTCAATATTGCAGAAATTTATTCTATTATGAATGCAATATTTAGGGATGTAATCTTTATATATATTTTTTAATTAGGAAAAGGTCCTAATAGAATCCCCAACTAATTAATCTACAAAAAGATACCACTAAAGAAAGAAATTCAATCCTCACCACTATGGTCTTGAAGGCTTTTAAGACACTTGGATTCCTATTTTGGCCCGCTTTTCCTTGACCCTATGTTAAGATAGTAAACTAGTTTGAGAGAATCTATTGGGTGGGAAATTGTGTATGGTTGCAATTATTTTCATGCATGGAAAGTGATTTAAAGTTTGGACCAATAGAGGATAAGTATTTATTGAACCTTCAAGGACATGTGTAGAGCACCGCATGGATGTTTCTCCATTATCGAACTCTTTGAATATGTAAGTAAATTAATTTTGGTTGATGACACAGTAAGTGTGGTATTTGTCTTTTCGATATGTTGTGGATAATATTAATCAAATATGGAATTTTTTTGATGCTATATACACTATGTTTTGGATTGAATTTAGGTAAGCGAAGAGGTAATGGAAGAATAAAAGAGGTACACAAAGGAAGAAGAGTGAAATAGGTGGTTTGGGATGGAGGTTACAAGTATATATGATAATTCGTATGGATAATTTGTTGTCTATAAAGAGGCAAATAAGCTATCACAACTTCAACATGAATAAATGCCTCATCTACAGAAGCAAAAGGTACCTCTAATGGTTTCAAAATTTGTCAAAATAGTTATGATATACCAAATAATCAAGTGGAATATCCTTTAGGTAACTAATATTATCTTCAAACTATTTATTTTGATTTTCATCATATCCTTTCCATGTGCATTTCCCTTGGTTTTAGTCCCATTTTTTCTTTATTTTATTCAAAACAAAATTTATAGATGCCTCTACTTGTCTCACCACTCATTAATTGTTTGGGATTTTCATTCCATTCACCAAGGTTGGCATCTATTCTAAGACTTTGTGTCATGGCCAAGCTAAATGATTTGCCTCTAGTTTCTCTCCAATCTAGTCACCTAGTAGCATGCGAAATCTATCTCTTCCTAATTATTATTCTCTCCATCTTGTTAATGACCATTTCATTAATGAATCCTTCCTCATAATTTTGGATAAGTGAGACAATGTTAGCTCAAGGAATCTTTTCAATCCTCTTTCAAGATTCTTTCCCAAGTAATAATCTTGCATATTGGAAAATAAATTACACTTCTATTTTTCCAAGCTACTCTTCCTTATAATGTTTAGATTTATTCTAAAGTGCTCATTGTGACTCATGTTTACTACTCTTCCTATTAGTCTCATTCCAATATCTCCTACAAAAATATGGAATGATTACATTTATATTTTATTTGTGTCTCCTAAATATCCACAAAATTTGGAACAATAATACAATTTTTTAATAATATTTAATTGTAAAAGAAAGTATTAAAATGGAACTAAACACTCTAAATAAATTAATCAGGGTTAAAGGGATAAACTAGGATCAATTCATGAAGGCAAGATCTGTTATCTCAAAATTAATAGATTCATGCAAGAAAAGAAATATTAAATCTAGAGATAAAATTCTTGAAAAATTTAGCTAGCTAAAAGTGAAAGAATGTTGTCAAGCTCTCATTTTCGCACAGACTAGCAAAGGTTGTAGAGGAGAAATCACTATTGAACTTACCCTTGTCTCATATAACCCTATGTTGAGACCTCACTCAGTAGGATTCCATCTAATCATTCATCCATCTTCTTATAGTCTAGGCCTTAGAATAGATTTTATTAACACTTCACCTTTTGCCCTTTTTTCAATTCGAGTTAGTTTAGGACAAAAAGCATCGCGAGATTGAAATATCAGATGATCAAGTTCCAACTATTCAAGCATTCGACAATTCAACGTAAGTCCCCTTGTGATACCAGCAATCACATCAACCAACTATGTTTGTCCACACGTTGTGACCCGACATACCAGAACCTTGGAGTTGTCTCAAGTGATCCTTAAGCAAATCTCCAGCATTTGAGTAACTTTGTTCAAGAGAGGATAAGATACTTTTGGGTATTTTATTCTACGTTTGCATGTGCATAAAAAACACATCAACACCTCCCACTTGTCAATGGATAAGCTAAAGTTGCTCTATAATGAATGGTTTATAAGGCACACCACTTGATGAAGGTTTTGCAAATGGGGTGGCAAGTTGAAGGGGTTTGATCTTGGGACAATCTACATGGTTAAACGTGCTTGATTTAGAGTAGTATTAGTATGGGTGACCTCCTAGGAATCCCTAATGCTTCACCGCTATGAGCATCACTTTGATGAAATGAGTACTAAGTGATCCATTCTTATGAGGGGTTCATGTAAACTACTCATGAGAATGAGTCAGCTTGACTCTAAAACTATGCAAGTGAATCTTGATATAAATATCATAGTATGAAAGTCTTGTGAAAACACTCATTCTTCTAGAATTGAAAGTTGTGAGAGAGTTATTAAGGGGATTCTCGTGTGTATAGATTCAAAGTTCAAGACAGATTTTGAGGTGATATTTCTTTCCTTTTGGTACATCTATCTTTAAATTGGATGTTCTTTTGCCTTCATGGTAGGGAGTAAGTAATTTTTATGTGGGTTCCTTTTTTCATTCTTGGATTATTAAGGAAAACATAGTTTGTGAAGAGGAGGTTTTGCTTGTTATCTTATAAAAAAATTGGGTATTAGCTATTATAATAAATGATAGACAAAACAATGTCCTCTAAGGCTGTTGAAAAGAAATATCTATATGATGGATTCTCTTCCCAATTTATCTTCAAAGTTATTTAGTAAATATTTGGGAAACCAAAATAGGGTATGTTGATTTGTAAAGGAAGAACTAAATACAAAAATTCCCAAAAGAAGATGTGTTAGCTAATTATTTTTGTTCCTTAGGTATTTTGGAAGTTGAAATGTTCCTTATATCTCTTCAATCTCCCAAGCTTGTTCCAACAACCATAAAATTTTATGATTGGGATGCAAGGGAGATTAGTGGATTTGATGGGTTGGCTTTGGCTAGATTCACCTAAGACAATTGATGATTTATTAGGCATTGTTTCCGTCGATGCATTGTTAAGGTTATTATGGTTGATTATCAAAGCTAGTGGGATTCAAATATAGAGGCGTGTTTAAGATAATTCTTATCATTGGTTGGTTAATAAAAATATGGTTTCAAGATTGATGCACAAACATATTAGAAGGGCACTTTTATGATGTATGTGAAATAATCACATTATTAAGCAAAATAATAGGTAATCTATAGGCAAGAATACTCCATATATAGATATTCTATATGAGGGACATGACTAATTCCACAAACTATAGGATTGACTAGGCTTTTCTCATTAGTGGAATCATATAATAGCTAGTGTGTATTGTTGCCTAGATGCATGAATTTGTAGTTTCCATACAACTAAGAAATGATAATGTTTCTAAGTACAAACCAAGTGGGAACTATGGACCCACTAATCTTATTTGTAACCACTTGCCACGACTATATTATGATAACTCTCTTATTGATAATAGAGAGTATCTAATACATTTATTAAGACCCTGATTATGGTCATGGTAGACCACACAAAGAATGACTTCCATAGGAGGCTAAGAAGGTGATCCATGGACAAGAGTTTGTTTCATTCAATCCTTAACATTAACTATCATTAAGGTGGAAGAATTTAGTGAACAACCTATTATGCTACCTAGGTACCCTAATGTCATATTCTATTAGAATTAAACAAGTAGTTAAAGTTCATTCTATTTTTAAATCCAAGCATAGAGGGGGGACTATAATGATCCATCATCATTGAGTTTTTAATTAGATAAGAAGGGATTTTGAAAGGGCCTTGATCCCTTGTGCAAAGAGAAAGATGAAGCATTAATCCCAACAAAACAACAAAACAAAACAGCTCCAAAACAACAAAACAACAAGAGGCGGAATAACTAAAGCAAAAATGAACCATCCTAAAATCAGGGTGGTTTAAAAAATTGATCCAAAGCTCTTTGATTGAGCACAAAGGAAGGACCCTTCTCTCCAAATCCTATTTTCTTGAGACAATGAAGGGACATAATATCATTGGCACATCCATCATTAGAATGCAAAGCATTATATATCCTTGAACAATCCAAAGGGGAACTCCCTTGATTAGAATCAATATTTTGAATCTCCTGGGAAATAGGGAAAGTTTCATCCTTATTTTTCTCCTTACAAGCATGACAAATAACCAAAGAGTACTCATACTCAAACTTCTGCACCCATTTTCCAAATTTAGAGATAGGTTAATCTGGGTAGGGAGAGCTTGATCGCCATTGAGTGAGGATGCCAAGAATATCTTTGATATAGATAAAAAAAAATGGGATTAAACCAGGGCTCAAGGACCCATCTACACAATAGCAATCATATGACAAGAGTAACCACTGCCATGAGATATGAAACTTAAAACAATGTGACAAAGATATTACTATGTATAACTTGAGAGCATTCAGAATTATACCCTTATTTGATCCAAGGGGTTATATGGAGGGGAAGATAGTGAGAAAGTATGTTTATGTGACTAATTTAGAGATTTTTTTGGAAAATTTTGCCAAAAAATCTCAATTTAGAGAAAATGATTATTGCACTACCTTACTTTGTTTTGTCTTAGCTTGAAAAAAAAAGTCTAGTTTAGATTATTTTCCTATAAAGCAAAATGCTCTAACAATATTGTTATCAAATGCAAATATTTAGAAGCTATTCCATATGATATTCTTGATAAAACCATTTCTTTTATAGAATCTAGAAAGGTGAATATTTTAAGATTTGACTATGGAGATAGCCACCCAAGATCTAGAGGTCTAATGGAAAGCACAACAAAATGAGAAGATCAATATAACACGAATAAACTATATTCCTATCAATGAATGTGAGTTTACAATATGAATGAATGAGATTATAAATAGAAGCCCTTGATTATATAGGTCAAGATGAGACATGTAGGATATCATAAGATTATGAAAGTATCTTAATCTTATGATATGAGACATAAAGTGATAAGTATCCTATGTATACCTTAAGTAAAATTAAATGATAAGGCATAAAAATGACCTAATAGTGGAAGTAGCTAGGTAATATCCCTATTACACCAACATTTATTGCTACTTGTTCTTTGATTCATCACATTGATATGGCTCAAATTGAAATAATTCATTTCATCAATCAGAACAAATATATTCAAAATTTTACTAAGCAATAAAACAAGTCTCGTGATCCTTACTTTCCTTAAACTGGCCCCTTTGGTTGCTAGCCATTTACTCACAAGCATTACTCTCACAAAAAATACAAACTCATTTTTTTGTAAGTGATCCTTTAGTCATCATCATTTTCATGCTCCGAACACACTTACCTTTGCAATTGCAAGTCTCCCAAGCCTCGATCCAAAACTATAATCTACTATATTTGCAACAAGCTTTGCCACATCACTTCAAATTGCTCTTGTAAGAACACAATTGTTAAATTAGTCTACATGACTAATGCAATATCATGGAGGGGTGTAGTACAAGAAGACATATATCTCTATAAACAATATGACTTTTTTGAATCTGTTCTCAAAGATCAATGATGAAAATAATGAAGATGGGGTTTTTAGTATGATATATGAATTAACTGAACTACATACTATAAGAATGAATAGGTCTCAAGAAGATCAAGGAAGTAGAGGACAAAGGATCTCCCTATACTAGTAACACATTTAGAGGAAGGTAAATCACAATCTTCTTTTAAAACTTTTATAGTAACTCTACAAGGTACTAGACCTTTCCTAATTTCTTTCAAATTAGTAAACTAATGAAGATATGACTGTTCTTTAGAGAACATCTAAGAACCAGTAGGAAACACCAACACATATATATATCCATATAAATTGAGAAACAACAGCTCATCTAGGTTTTCGTAGTTATTTCTCAATTATGGACAGCAATAGTATATGTACAGGTTTAAAGTTTAAACCCTTGGCCGTGGAAGTATTCTGATTTAAAGTTTAAGCAGTGAGTTGTCCCATATGCATCCCATAGTTGTGGTCTAAAAGGTTAAAGTGGAATGGTAATGGGAGACACTCATGACAGTATGACCTAATTGCCAAATCCGTCTAGCAAAATAAGGTCGTCTATTACTCCACTAGACATGTGATTAAGTTGTAGCATAACAATTATAGGCGACATTCAAGTGTGACTCGATTTATAAATATTCAAGAATGTGATCAAAGCATTGTTTTTACTGCATTAAAGTTGGCCTCACCAAGCAAAACCAAATAAGTGCATACAAAATTATCAAATAAACTGTGCATCACAATGGCACACCATCCATGCCATGCCAATATTTTTCAATTTATGATCACTATTTTCATACAAAACTCAAAAAAAGGGAACAATATGATTCACGTGAATAAAATAATGGAAGGGATTGAAATGAGGGCAACCTTGTAATTTGATAGGGTGGTAAATCTCCAAAGCTTCCAGCAATCTTAGTTCCATCTCTACTTGGGGCAGTTCCTTGGGAAGTGACCAATGATCTTCCCCGCCACGATTAAACCCATAGGTTCGCTACAGAGGCAGGACAAATGAGAGGCGGGATTTATGAAATGACTTGGTCTTTTTTTTTTTTTTAAAGTAATGAATGCGGTCGTCGGAATTTCGACAAATGCGGGCACTTTTTCTAAAAAAACCCTAATGTCATTGCCAATTCCTTCTACGTCGAAACCAAATGTTGAATTATCATCGGAATACCAATGAAATCGGGCATTTTTTCAAAAAAAAAATCAAGTTTGATCACAATATACCTTCTCTGTCGGAAACCTCCGTTGGAATTTTAGGCTAAATGTATTAGTGAGACATGCCACCAAAAAGATAAAATCAAAATAAAACCAAGACTCGACACCAATATCCACTGTAGTCCTCAAGTTTAGTGTCTCTTGTCACTTGTATAAGTCTTATTTGATTGTGGTCACAATGTTTACTTTCACAAAATGGATAGATAGCTCTGAACCATAATGTTGTCTGAGTCTGTTGAAAGATTTGATTTGTTGAAAGTCCATTGTTGTTGCTGTGTCTCATCTGAAACTAACTGAATCCATGAAACTGATACTTTATTGCGGAGAAGACAAAACTTTATTGCGGATTGGCGATGCAAGTGTTGCTTTATTGCGGATTGTGCACAGATAGACTGAAGAAAATTGGAAGAAACTGTACTCCTCGAAACATGTGATGCTCTAAAGTTCCACACCCATTACTAGACTTAGGATTAGCCTTAGCCACAGATAGGATCAGATTTATTATGAATGGAAAGGGGTGAAAAGGAAAGTTTATTATGAATGGCTAACCAATCTTAGGTAGATCAATAACAAGCCATGATGGGGATGTGTAAGTTTGTTATGGATGGATAGGTTGTGAGTGTGTGCAAAAAGTGAAGGATGAAAGTGAATCCTGAAGGAGGGAGGAGCAATGTCTCTACGCATGGCGTTGGTGACCCAGTTTTCACCACGGTACTTGCCCAGGGCGCCACCGAAGTGGTTTTCACCATTGGACGAAATGTTTTTTTTTGTTTTTTTTTCTGTATTTTTGAATTTTTTTATTTTTATTTTTTTGAATTAGTATACTCTAAAGAGCTATGTGTTAAACCTGCAAAGGTTCATGTTGTTGATAGGATCCTCCAAAGGTTCACCCTATGTGGTTGAAAGCTGATATGCACCGAATCCATAGACTGTCGTGATGATGTAAGGACCAAGCCAATTTGGTTCGAATTTTCCCTTCTTCTCTCCGTCTTGTTGATTTTTAGTATTCTCCTTGAGAACTAAGTCACCCACCTCAAGTGTGCGAGGCTTAACCTTATGATTTTAACTACGATGTTCCTTGACTGAATGATGTGTAGCTCGAGTGACTGTCTTCCTTGATAAAGGAACTAAAATAGAATTACTAGCGTGTGGACTACACAGGCCCATGTGCATGTCACCTAAAGAATTTTGGGCATCCCTGACAACAAAGTCCTTCGAGTAAGCTCTATTAAAGGTCCACGATGTATCGCCAGAAGGGAAAGGATGTGCGGAACAAGTGGATGAGTTATGAAGGCTTATGATTGTGAAAAGAAGTGAAAGTAGGATAGCATGATGGAGACTTAGGATCAACAAGTATGCTTTTTGACTTGAAATTTTAGAGTTTTTGCCCCCAGTTATTCTGATATTAGGGGAGATCAACTCTTGTTCTTTTTCTTTCATAGGATTTTTATCCTTGACCTTGATTTTTGCAGAGTCCAGTAGCTTTTGATTTTGATTTGAACTAAAGGACTTTTCTTTATTTTTGACTTTTAGATTTTTCTCTTCAAAGCTTGATTTTTGATCCCCAATGAGTAAGAGCTTTTGTAATTCTTGTTGATCCAATTTTGGGAGAGGAGTGGAGATGGAATGAGTGGATGAAATGGTAAGGCTATGTGAGTTCTCAAGAGGGCTGGCAATGCGCTCAATAGATTCTTCTCTGGAACCACTCTTAGGACTATTGATATCAAGAGGTGCTTGCACCACTAGAGGAGATTTGCATTCAGACTTAGTAGCCACAACACTAGGTGGTTCACACCCAATTCCTTGACATTGCAAATTGTTTGTAGATTGTTCATGTTGGCTGAATACCTTAGGAGATAGTGGGAGTTGATTAACATGAAAGATATACTCACCACATCCCATGTCTTTAATCTTGAACTTTTCTTTGAGCTTTGTTTGTTTTGATGTAGAAGCTTTCAATGATTCTGGATCCACATATGTTGATGAAGGAATAGCTTCTCAATTGACTGGGATTGTTATTTTTGATCTAGGTCACAGATTGTTGCAATATATGAATGGATTTGGGTCAGCTTTGACGGTCACTTCAACTCCATTGTGTGGAAACTTGATACATCGATGGTATGTAGATGGGACCGTGCTCATCTCATGAATCCATGGACGTCCTAGCAATATATTGTATGTGAGATCCAGGTCTAGGACTTGACAAACCACATCCTTTGTAATTGACCCAACTCTAAGAGGCAAGGTGACTGTGCCTTTGGATGAACCCTCTTCATCATCATATGCCTTGATGGTAATTTTGTTTGTAGCATTCATAGCTTTATCAAAATATCCCAATTGTTTAATAGTGCTCAATGTAGAAATGTTTAGGCCTGCTCCTCCATCTATTAGGACTCGTTTTATTCGATGTTTGTGTAGGAAGGCTTCAATGTGTAAAGGTGCATTATGTGGTTGGCTCACGGAGGCGTCGTCAGCTTCTATGAATGTAAGGGAGTGTGGAACGGAAAGGTATCCCACCATGGCTTGAAATTGGTCCATGTTCAGATTAGTGGGGACAGAAGTGTCTCTCAAAGTTTTGTCAAGAATGGCTTTATGTGCAGGGGATATGCATAAGAGCTCAAGGATTGAGATAAGTGCGGGTGTCTTCCCTAACGGTTCTACAAGGTCATACTCAGGTTTAGTTGACGAGGAAGCAATGTTTTTAGCTGGAGAACCTTGCAAAGTGACCTTACCTCGAGGAGTTGTAACATTACATTCAGATGTAGGTTCAAAAAAAGATCCAATGCCTTTTAGGACAACCTTGGGTCTTTGAGTAGAATTTTCAGGCGTTTTGTCCTTGATGATAATGGTAGAGACATAATTATCCATCGAAATGTGATTGATAGTTGAATCATAGTTATAAGATGCTTTGGTATAGTTGGTTTGCTCATCTGTGGCTTTAGCTTTTCCCTTGTCATGTTTTGGGAATGGTTCTTTAAACATCTCATGTTCTTGGTTAGATGAGTATCCCTCAATCTCAATGTCACCTCTATCAATGAGATCTTGTATGATGTTCTTTAGCCGATGGCAATTTCCTATCTTATGACCCTTTCTCTTATGAAATTCACAATATTCATCATCATTCCACCAATTTGGTTTAGCCTTTGGCTCATATGGAGGCAGATCTGGAATTGTTATTATTTTGTTTGCCACTAGCTTTTTGAAAACTGACTCAAGTGGTTCTCCCAATGGGGTGTACTTCCTTCGTGATTTGGAAGTTGTTTGAGTATTCACTTGATTGTTTGTAGAGCTTGGTATAGAAAAAATGATTTTGGGTCGCACTATATTGGCATCAACAACACCATCATTGACTATGTTCTTGTTTTTATTCCAAAATCTTGGCTTATCTTTTCCTTTAAAGTCATCTTTGTTTTCCTTGAATATCTTAATGACTCCTTGTTCAATTAGGACCTTCTTTGTTGCTAAGCCTTTTTCGATGACGTCTTTGAAGGTGGACAAACAAGCTTTTCTTAGGTCATAACCAATGTCTTTGTTAACATTCTGGGTGAACATTTCTATCATTTGTTTTTGAGGGATTTCACAAGAGCATCTGCTAGCTAGATTCCTCCATCTTTGTAAAAATGATGAAAAATATTCTCCATCCTTTTGTTTGGTGTTGCACAAAGTAGTGACTGATATGTTTGTCTCTATGTTGTATGAGAAATGTTGGATAAATGCCTCTGCTAAGTCACCCCGTGACTTAATACCAAGTGGAAGTTGGGAGAACCATTACATAGCTTGATCACCTAAGCTCTGTGGGAATAATCTCATCAAATATGTCTCTTCTGCTGCTATCTCAATGCAAGCTATGAAAAACTATCTTATGTGTGCCTTGGGATCCCCTTTTCCTCTATACTTATCAAACTTAGGCATCACAAAGTGTGTAGGAAAAGGAGACATTGGAATGCTTTTGTCAAATGGATAGGGACATATGTCTCTCATTGTGTAAGTTGGCTTTGGTGTATTTATGTCCTCCATTTTCTTTTGTAAGTCCTTAATTTGTTGTTCCAAATTGTTCTTTGGTGGAGACCAACTTCTTGGACCATATCCCATGCATGAGCCACTAGGTGGAGGAGGAGCGTGTTGCATATATGGATGGTATTGATCATACACATGTTCATATGGAGGAGGTCTATAATGATGTTGTGTATGCGTATAAGGACCACTTGGTATAGAGTCATGGTGAGGAATGGAATATTTGCTTTGTCCATGTATGCCATACTCTATAGGCATGTCATGAGTTTGTTCTAGTGTGTTGCCCCCAAATTTGATGTGGGGTTTCCTTGTGTCCAAATTTTGAGCATGCCTTTGAATATCCAATTGCCTTGGTGGTTGATCCTTAGCATTGGTATGTGATTGAGCATTTTTTTTTGCATAAGACTTCCATAATGGTCTGCGAAGGTGAGTATCATATGCTTGACCATGTGTATGTGGGACCTTTAGTTTTTGAAACAAAGATGATGGTGATTTAGGCACCATATGTGGTCCTCTATTGCCTCCACTGTTAGGCATACTTTGAGCCATGTTGGGGTGAGGTTGTTGCAAAGGTCGATTTTCCATTATTTGAGACATGTCAAAATCATGAGGAATCTTGGCTCCACTTTGTGCCACCACTTGTAAGAAGTATTGTCTATCTCTCCTCATTATTTCCTCAACCAATCAATTGAAACGAGGATCCATAATGGAGTCTTCCACTTCTGCTGAATGTACTGAAATGTTGTCCATATTGTCATTGTGTGTGTCATTGTTGTTTGTAGTGTCCATGTTTTCAACATTTGGAATGTTTCTATAAACATCCATGTCAGGTAATGTAGTATGATCAGAATTGAAAAAGATATCATTGTCATACTCATAGGAACTCATGTTTGTAGACTCTTGAACCTCTTTAGCTTCTCTCCTAGATTTTTGGGAACGAGTTTCAACCATGAACTAGGTATTGACCAAGATGTTTGAGACTAGATGAAAATGGAAAGAGTATGGAAGACCAAGAGTTGGATGGAATGTAAATGAATCTGAAGTGTACTTGCAATGTCCAAAGTGTAAGACCAAGTATGTATGTAGTAGAGTAGGTGTGGCTTCCAAAGAGATGATAGTTTCTCTAGATGAGGTAAGTTGACCTTGACTCTAAGTAAGACCAAATGAGACCCAAAGGTGATAAACCTTGATGAGGGACCACTTAGCAAAATGTTGTTGTATGTAATGTGTTGACAAAGTATGATGAGGACAAGCAAGTGACCTTTTGACTCAAGTTTAGACAAATATGAATGTAACGTAAACTGTAAAGCAATGATGGACTTTGTGAGACCCAAAAATAGGCTGAATGCTAGATGAAAACCCAGAGAAATAACTTAGGAAGCTCAAGAATTTTGAAACTGATTGCTCTTGTTTGCTAGACTGTAAAATTTTCCAATTTGTGAAGTTGTTTTGTTGTGACCCAATCTGAATTTTTGACTATT
This sequence comes from Cryptomeria japonica, assembly GCF_030272615.1. Classification (NCBI taxonomy): domain Eukaryota; kingdom Viridiplantae; phylum Streptophyta; class Pinopsida; order Cupressales; family Cupressaceae; genus Cryptomeria; species Cryptomeria japonica. Next base: position 773,670,216 of record NC_081409.1, on the reverse strand, counting down.
TTTCATGACAAGAGGACACAATTTTGATGAGGACTCAATGTTTGCAAGTGTTTAGACTCAAAATGACTCAAAGAAAAGTGTGTTGTTTGATGTAAAAAAATTATTTTGCATACACCTGAAGACACAAAAGACACAATGTTTTGTTGTTTGGTCTTGAATGTTTGATTGTTCAAAATAAGACAAGCACAATTCTTATGGTTGGCCAGGATAATAGTTGTTGATCCCACATGGAGTTTCCCCCGAGGCTATGATATTCAGAGCGGATACTTAGATGCTTGACCCTACTAGCTCCACCCTCGGCACTCACTTCTCGAGGTAGCTAAGCATCAATCCCCATGAAAACTCCCTATGGAAAAATTTGTATCTCTACTAAGAACTGTATGTGTGTGGGCCGCTACCAGAGGTCCGACCTCATGCCCCAACAACTAGAAGGATTTTGGCTTCTAAACAACAAAAAGGTGCTAGTAAGGGCATCCGCTCGTGTGGCCATACATGCGACACTTTCAGCTCTATAAATACAGAAGGCTCCCAGCCAGTAGGGGTTACGCCCTACAACTGATCAAATAAATTTGATCAAAGGGGTTTATGGGGAGACATAGTGTCGGTATGAACTAATCAGCACACGTTATCCATAGTTTTCACCATGAATACAGTTGTTTATAGTGGTTCGAAAGAGGATGGCTTTTTCTCGCTACCACTTGGGTCATTCTCTCCTCACTAGTAGTCCTAATGACCACACGGGGAGACAGGCCCTCTAAAGATGAAACAAAAAGGCCTATTGCCCAAGACACAAAAGACACTGGTTCAATTTTAGTGCACCAATTGAAGTGTTTTATAATATATGAAAACAAGGCACAATAAAGATAAAAAAAAAACCCTAGTCAAGGTCCTGCAACAAATATTTATTAGTAGTTTTGATTTTTTCAAATGATCACCCCTTCCTGCAAGCACACAAGTTAGGTAAATTTTAGATCCAAAAGACTTTGCGAAATAGGGGCCTTCAACAATGCGTTTTGTTGACCAATTCAAAGATCTGATTCATCATAAAAAAAGACCACCTGTAAAATTTCAAGAGATTTCCAAAAATGTAAGAAAATCCAAAAAAATTGCTAATTTGCTCCAAAAATTATTTTTTTTATGAAAAATCATAAAAAATTCATATAAAATGCAAAATCGATCCAAAAAATCTGAAATTTTTATTGGACAAGCCTGATGATCTTCCAAACTTGCATAAAAAAAATTCTGCAACAAATCCAAGCAGTTTGTGAGATATGAGTAAAATAATGCAAAACCCTAATTTTCAAAGATCCAATTTTTTAGGAATGATTTTGCATAAAATTTAAAATCACAAAGAACAGATCCTATGTATAATTCTGAGAGATTTCCAAAAATGTAAGAAAATCCAAAAAATTCGCTAATTTTCTCTCAAAATTAATTTTTTATGAAAAATCATAAAAAATTCTTATAAAATGAAACTTTGATCCAAAAAATTTGAAATTTTTACTAAACACTTCTAATACTTTTCCTAACCTAGAGAAAAAAATTGATCCCAAAATTCAAAGTCGTTTGTGATATCTGATCAAAATAAGGAAAAACCCTAATGTTTAAAGATCCAATTTTTAGGGAAATATTTTGCATCAAAATTAAAATCACAAAGAACAGATCTTGTGTATAATTATGATAGATTTCCAAAAAGGTAAGAAAATCCAAAAAAAATTCTCATTTGCTCTCAAAATTATTTTTTTATGAAAATTCATAAAAAAATTCATAGAAAATTAAAATATGCTCCAATAGATCTGAATTTTTCTTTGAGAGCTCTTGATACTGTTTTCAACCTACGAAAAAAGTTTGGTGCAAAATTTCCAAGCCATTTGTGAGATATGATCGAATCTCTCCAAGATCTTGATTTTGTGTCCAAAACCCTTGCTGCACAAGGTTATTCTCCAAATTGTTTTACACAATAGCAATATATGGTTAGGAAAACCTGCAAAAAAACATAGATCTAACAAAAATCCATGTCCCACGTGGTGTGCCAAAATGTTTATGGTGAAAGTGGATACAACAATATTGAAAGACTAAATGAATTCAACCACAAAACCCTAGCCTAACAACAACAAAGATCCACCATAACATATGAAGATTACCTAAGACAATGCAAATCAAATGAAATCACAAATATTATACCATCACATGTCCAATAGGGTTTGGATCTCCATTCTTCCTATCTCCATTGATCTTGCTTGATATAGTTGCTCTCAGATTTTATGTGTGCACGAGAGCTCAACAAAGAATGAAAATGTGGTTGCAAGTAGGATCGCATATGAAAGTTCGAATGCTAGGATGCTTGATTAAAATGTATATGTCCAAGGGGTTGAATGCATAGGGCTGATAATGAAGGAAGCATCTGCTTATATAGAAGACACTACAAGAGAAGGGATAAGATTGAGAGGTGTAAAAGATAAATGGTCGGATATGATTAGAGGGTAGGTAAAAGAAATAATAAAATAATGAGAGGGAAGGTAGAGAAAATAAGAAAATAATAAGAGGGTAGGTAGTGTAGGAATTAAGAGATGAATGACATGTGTCATAGGAAGAAAAGGCTAATGAATTAATTAAATAAATAAAGATTTATTTAATTAATGGAAGAAGTGGGATCAATTAAATAAATAAGAGTAGATTTTTGGAAGATGGCGATCGCGTGGGAGTGCAGGCGAGCTAGGGCACCCGAGCCCTAGCTTGCAGTTTGTTTTTTTTGTGCGTTGGGTGTTTGCTTGCTCGCAGGGGGTCAAGGGGACCAGGCTGCCATTGGGTTTTCTTCTGTGGGTGCTGTGTTTTTCTTCCTCTGGTGCTGCGTTGAGGACAGATTTTGCGGACTCCAAAAGGGGTTTTTTCTCTTCAATCTTAGCATCCTCTGGTCTGTGCATGGTGCATGCTTGGGGAGGCGCATTCTTTTTCCTTTTATTGCTACTTCTTGTGTCGGTGCACCCGTTCTGGGCTCTTATTTTGGATTTGGCCTGTTGAGCGGGGGGCTGCAAGAGCCTTCACACTAGTGTTATAAATGGATGCCCACGTGTCTTTAGATATGGCAGGTATTGATTCTGCTTCGGGTGGGGTGAATGCTAATATTCCTCCTCAACATTCTTTTGGTTCGGGTGGGGTTCGAAATGGTGCCCTTAAACTACATAAGGTTAATGGATGCTTGGAGAGGACTCAAGAACGTCCAGTTTTAGTAGTGCAATTAGAATGGGTAGCTGAAGATATTGAATACTATTGCAACCATGTTTTGATTTGCAAGTTCCTGGGGATGAGGGTTTCTCTCGCATTTCTTGATAATTGGATTCGTAAGACATGGAACCCGGAAGGTGACTTTGATATTCTAATGGCTGCAAATAACTTCTTTATGGTAGATTTCTCGTGTGCTTCTGACCGAAACAGGGCTTTTGAAGGTGGTCCGTACTTCTATAATTAGGTGGGTCTTTTCATCAAACCATGGCATGCTGGCTTTAACTCAGCAGAGGAATTACCTTCTAGAGTCCTAGTTTGGGTTCCCCTGCCTCAGCTACCACTAGAATGTTGGAGAAGTGATATATTGCAATCGATTGCGTTGTTGCTAGGAAGACCTATTGGTCCTTCTCAACAAACTCTGAATAAGCGCATTTTTTCTTATGCTAGGGTTTGTGTTGAAATTGATTTGAGTAAGCCATTACCAGATTCTATTGATATGACTGTTGGATCCTGCTCCTGGACTCAACCGTTAGCCTACGCGATGCTACCATTCAGGTGTCGAGTATGTCATGAGTATGGACATCTCCAACGGAGGTGTCCCCATGCTTCAGGTGTTTTTGGTACAAGTAATGCCTCTTCTCAGCCCTCTTTGAATGCAGATAAGGGTAAAGCTCCTATGCAGGGAGGGGGGGCTGATAAAGAGGGATTTATCCCAGTTAAGACTAGGAATCGTAATCAAGGCCAAAAGAGATCATTTAAAGATAGGCAAGAGGAAGAGACTCTCAATAGATTTGAGGCTCTTGAGGATTTAGTTCAAGAGGAGGGTTTTCAAGAAGTCCTACAGAGATCAGGGAATTCTTTAGTGGAGGAGGTGCCTGGAGTTCAGTCTTCTGGGCCTCCAAATTTGACTCAGATTGGAGTACAGGGTGCTCAGATAGCTACTATTGAATCTTCTCCAGACCTTGCTTTGGCTACGACTGATTTGGTGTTGGAGGCATCTGGTGGGCCTGCAGACATTGGTGGAGTTCTCCCTATGATGCAAGGTGCTTCTAATCTAGGTAAACAGAAGACTCACCCCCCTGGTTTAGGTCTGCATCAAAAGACTTTCAAGAAAGGGGCTCTTGAGAAATCTCCTAAGGTGGGTAGAAAGAAGGATCAGGAAAAAGTCAAGCTAACTGGTGAGACGTTGGTAGAGGCAGGTTCGGTGAAGACTATTGATTCTCACTTCTCTCAGCCTCTTCGATGATTGTGCTCTCTTGGAATGTGCGGGGTATGAATAGCATCCCTAGACAAAAGGCTATTCGGGATTTGATTTGGTCACATTCTCCTAATGTGGTTTTCTTACAGGAAACTAAGTTGTCTGTTGATAGTATGTTGGCGATGGCTTCTAGGATTTGGGGTCAAGGTCAATGCCAATGTGTTGGGGCGTTTGGTAATTCTGGGGGGGTGGCTTTTTTGTGGGACCCACGCAGAGTTAGACCTATTTGGTGGTTCTCTTGCAGAGGTTCAATTTCTTGTGTTGCTTCTCATCTTGAGTCAGGGGAGAGAGTTCTCTTCTCGAACTTGTATGCACTGACTGACCTTCAGGGTAAGGTTCTGTTGTGGGATCATGTGCGATATGTGAGGTCTCTGGATCCTTACCTTCCTTGGATCCTGGCTGGAGATCTTAATGCTGTCACTTCTTTAGAGGAGAAGCGGGGTGGTAATGTCTATCTGGATTCTGCTTCGACACTCTTGAAGGATAATATTGCTCTCTTGAACCTGGTTGACATCAAGCCGAGTAATGGGCTATTTACTTGGAGTAATAGAAGATGTGGGGAAGCAGCCATTTCTGAAAGATTAGATAGATTCCTGGTTTCCAATTTTTGGATGGGGGATAGGTGGGTAACTAGCTCTGAGATTTTGGATGGCAGGGGTTCTGATCATTGGCCTATCAAACTTTCTGCTACTTTAACTCGACAAAGTATAAACTAGTCTTTTAAGTTTCAGCTTATGTGGCTCAGGGATGAGTCTCTTCATGACTTAGTTCTTGGATGGTGGAGTTTTGGGAAGCCGGCTCATGGGACTGCTATGTACTCCTTCTCGAAGCAACTCCAGTTTGTGAAGTATAATTTGAAGCGTTGGAATAGGCAGCACTTTGGTAATCTCTTCCAAGAAAAGAAAAATGCTTAGTCTCAGTTGGATTCAATTACCCGGCAGATTCGGGACCAAGGTTTCACGGAGGAGCTTGGTGTGCTTGAAGCGGCTGCGGTGAAGGTTGTGGAAGAATGGAACTTGAGGGAGGAGATCTTTTGGAAACAGAAATCCAGAATTGAGTGGCTCCAAGCTGGAGACAGGAATACTTCCTTCTTCCACAACTCTGTGAAGGACAGAAAGCAAGGTAATGTTATCTCCTCTTTAGTGTCGGAGAATGGTGAGACTTTTTCGTCTTCCGCTTCTATTTCTGCTGAGTCTTCCCGTTTCTTCTCTTCGTTGCTGTCTGAGGATTCCCCTCCTGTGGAGGTGGATGAAGCTTTGATCCTGGGTAGCATACTGAATTTGGTTACTAGAGAAATGAATGAATCTTTGCTTCATCCTATCCCTTTATCTGAGCTTGAGGCAGTTGTTTTTCAGATGAAAAGAGGAAAAGCCCCAGGGCCTGACGGGTTTCCAGCTGAATTCTTCCAGGAGTTTTGGGAAGTGATTAAATTGGACCTTCTGGCGGTTGTTCAAGAATCTCTTTTGAACAAACAAATGTTGAGATCTATGAATGCTACTTTTTTGACCCTCATACCAAAGAAGGTGGGAGCTAATACTTTGGATAATTTTAGGCCCATTGCTTTGTGTAATGTGGTGTATAAAATTATCACAAAGATGATTGTTGAGTGGCTGAAACCTTGGTTAGGTAGACTAATCTCAGAAGAACAAGGGGGTTTTGTTGCTGGTAGACAAATTTTAGATGGTGTCATTATTGCTGCCGAGACCATTCATTCTATGGCGGGCTCTAAAGAGAAAGCCATGTTCATCAAGTTGGACATGGCTAAAGCTTACGATCGTGTTAAATGGGCCTTCTTGTTCAAGCTTTTGGAAGCTTTTGGTTTTGCTGGTGATTGGATTGAGTGGGTCAGGAGTTGTGTCACTTCTTCTTCCTTCTTTGTGTTGGTCAATGGTGAACCCTCTGAGTTGTTCAAGGCTTCTAGGGGGCTTAGACAAGGAGATCCCTTGTCTCCCTATTTGTTTATTTTGCTTGAAGAAGGCCTTGGGAGGTTTATAAGATCTCGCGTGGAGTGTGGCTTGATTCAGGGGTGGAGCTGGGGAAATAACATTCCCTCTCAGTCTCATCTGCAGTTTGTAGACGATACTGCTCTCATGGGTCATGCCAAGATTGAGGAAGCTGTCAGATGGCGTAGCACTCTAGACTATTACTTGGCTGCTTCAGGTCAACGAATCAATGAAGGGAAGTCCTTTATTTATTTTTTTAATACTCCGAAGATTATTCAAAGGAGGATCGCTGGTATTCTCCATTTCCAGATTGGTACTCTTCCTTTTGTTTATCTTGGCATCCCGCTTGCAGTTCGCTCGCTTCCTAAATTGTTTTGGAAGGGGATTTTAGACAAGTTTCGCAATCTGGTCAATCATTGGACTTGCAGGTGGCTCTCTTCTACTGGTAGAGTGACTCTGCTAAAGTCTGTGCTTCAAGCTCTTCCCATATACAGATGCTTTGTCCTCTCGGCACCATCTAGTTTTATCAAAGATTTTGAAAAATTGTCTAGGCAATTCCTTTGGACAGGCAACCTTCTTCATAGAAAGTGGAGCTTGGTTAAATGGGATGTCATCTGTAGACCGGAGTAGGAAGGCGGGTTGGGGCTTCGCAGGACTGACTTGAATGGGCAAGCTCTAGCTGCGAAACTATATTGGCGGTGGTGCTCTCAGCAAAACCAGTTGTGGGCAAGAATCCTTACCTCAAAGTATCTTGGTGAGGTCGAGAGTGCTGATGTGGCCCGCTTTAGCTTAGAAGGGAAGGGTTCTATGATTTGGTGCACTCTTAAAAGGGGTGCCAAGTTGGTCAAGCAGGGGTTGTTCTAGATTTGTAATAAGGGTAAGGAAGCTCTTTTTTGGCATGATTCTTGGGATGGATATCCTCCCATTTTGGCTTCTCATCCTCATTTGCAGAATTTGTGTCAACACTTCATTGATGCTGGTTTTTGTCACGTGGATAATTTTAAATCTCTTCAAACATTGGGGCAGGCTACTATTTTCAGGTGGAAGGACCCAAGGGAATGGCCTCCTGATGGCACAGTTGAGGACGGTCAAGAGCTTGCTGGGATTTTGTCTAGACGTGCTTGTAGTTCCCTTTCTGGACGTGATGTGTTGACTTGGGACTCTGATCCAAAAGGAAGATTCTCTGTTGCTTCAGGTTATGCAGTCCTTGATAAGCAGTTGTTTGGGAGTACTGAGATCTCTTGGTGGAAGAAGGTTTGGAATAAGTTTGCATGGCCTAAGTGCAATTTCTTCTCTTGGTTAGTGGTGCAAGGAAAATGTCTTACCTGGGAGAATCTCTGTAAGCGTGGCTTCCAGGGACCTTCTATGTGTGTTATGTGTGCTGGACATGAAGAGTGTATTTCTCATCTTTTCTTTCAGTGCTCCTTTGCGAAAGCCATTTGGCACTTTTGGTGGAATCTGTGGCATATGCCATGTAGACATGTTTTTTCTTTGAAGGAATTCTGGGAAAGTCAAGGGTCTCCTTCGGTTAGGACTTCTTTTCTTTTAATTGCTTGGGTTATTGGCCCTAGTCTGACAATTTGGCATATTTGGTTGGAACGCAATCGAAGAATCTTTTTGGATAGAAAGCTGCAGATTGGTCAGTTATGGTTGAGAATTTTGGGGGGTCTTCAGGAAACTTTGACAGCTAAGTGTGATTTGTCTGTTCCTGTGGATCCTGGTGATTTTGAAGTTGCTAGTGCGTTGGGGCTATCCCTAGGGGGAAAAGGAATTGTGAGGACTGTTCGCCATAGGCGCGGGAGGGAGAAGGTTAGTCGGGCTGGTCACTGGTGTCCCCCTGCTCTGGGAGAGTTGAAAATTAATACTGATGGCTCTTCTAGAGGAAATCCTGGGCATGCTGGTGTTGGTGGCATTGGTAGAGATGGCTTTGGAGTGGTGGTGTTTTTTTTCTCTATTTATAGAGGTCAGCATACTAATAACCTCATGGAGGCCACGACCATTCTTCTGGCTTTGGAACAGGCTTGTGCTCTGGGATGGAGAAGGATTTTTTGTGAATTGGATTCTCAGGTTGTTATTGAACTTTTAAATAGGAGGCGGTTTGAGGAGGTGAATTGGCAGTTGGCGGTGGTGGTCAAGCAAATTGTTTCTTTGGGCACTACCTTAGAATCTGTTGTCTTTTGTCATGTCCCTCGGGAGTGGAATATGGTGGCTGATGGCTTGGCTAGGTGGGCTTCTGAGCAGATGGGGACTTGGAATGTGGCGGAGTGGGACAATCTCCCTGAAGATTTGGCTGTGGTTCTTGAAGATTTGGTTATGGAAGATATGAGGTGCTTCTTAGGTGTATCTTAATTTGGGGTTGCTTTGTTGCTTTTGTTGGGAGTTTTCTTCCCCTTTGTAATGCTTTGCTGATTCAATAAATTTTTACCCTCTTTTTTTAAAAAAAAAAAATTTAAATAAATAAGAGTATTTATTTAATTTAGAAAAAGGATAATTTAAATAAATAAATGCATTTATTTAAATGAGAAATAAGGCTAGAAGAAGATAAATGAATTAATTAAATAAATAAAGATTTATTTAATTAATAGAAGAATTAGGCAAAAATAATTAAATAAATAAAATATTTAATTAATTAGACTGGACAATTTTAGGTGTCTACAGTGCCTATTCATGAACCACCATGTTGCGGACTCACCGAATTGTTTAGGACAAGTTAAAATTCTTATGGGGTCATTGCAATCCAAATGTTTCGATTGGAATATTTTGCACCACATTTTTTGAGGTTGTTCGTAAATTTTTCATATCAACTTTGCCCCCAAGGCCAAATTTTGTCTTCTGAGACTTCAGGTACTAGTGCTCCAACCAGATTTAGCTTCACATACAGTTTCCCAATTAACCAATCATCTTTCCTTACATCCTTCGAGTTTTCCGAAATGAATTTCTTCAATGCACCTTCCATCTCTCTCTCAGCCTTGGTGGTTAGTTCCAAACACGACATATAATATGTGGGTGTGGCCGATAGAACTATTTTCGTCATTGTTATGCGTTTGGTAAAGGTGAGCCATTTACTCTGCCATAACATCCCCCTAGAGATGACCCTCTCAATCACATATTTCCAGTGCTTGGTTGTGTTTGTACCACAAAAGACTTATACCCCCAAAAATTTCGCAGGTAACGAATCGGAAGAAAATTGAATAATTTCATAGATTCTCCTTTGATTCATCCTTTGTGCTGATTGATTCTGATACTCAGACAAAGTTTCCTTGATGCATCTAGCCTCATGCATGCTTGGCACCCTGAAGAGCATTATGTCGTCTGCAAATTGTGAGTGAGTGATTGGTTCACAGTTGATGTAGGAGCATCCTCGGTCGATGAGCAATCTTACATCAATCAAAAAAATTTCCTTTCAGTTTTGTTCTTGTTTAGTTCTTTGTGCAGTTTCAGTATTCTTACTGATATGTACCGATAGTTGCTTTTTCTTCGTGGTAGATCTTGTTTGCAGTTTCCTAGTAGTTTCATGTGGTCGGTTCCAAATTTCTTGTTCATTTGGGTTCTTCTCTGGTCAGTTATCGCTTTTGGTTGGTTGTTTTTGGGTTCCTGGGGACAGTTCTTTTGCTTACCGGTTGGTTTTCCTTCAATATCAGCGTGATTCTTGGCGTGTGGATCCATCTTGAGTCTTGTCTGATTTTCTTTGGTGTGTGGTCGACCTTCCTGCTAAATCGCATCACTTGGTTGTTATTTTCTGAAAAGATTTCTTAAATCTTAGGGCCGACCTAATTACATGTTTCATTTTCCTACTTTGGTGAATGTAATCCTTTGAGGTCAACCCAAATATGTTTTGGTGGGTATAAATATGATGTTATGTAATAATTTGTGGAGGTAGAGGAAGTAGAACTGAGAATAAAGATTGAGATTTGCATGTTGTGATCCAGTCAATTCTTAAGAGTCCCGATTGGATTGTATCTGGCTTGAAGCCTGCATGTAACCGGTTAACTACCGGATGTTCTTTGATGATAATATGAAGATTGTCAGATGATTACCAAAAGTTCTAAGGATGTAATCTGATCTATTTATGTGAATTTATTATGTTTCCTTACTGCTTTCGTTGTGTCTCTCTTGCTGCATAAGTCGGTTGACTCTTTTGAGGGTTTTTACCGGTTATGGCTACATCAATTGGTATCAGAGCTGGTTATGGATCGACTGGTGGAAGATTCATTTGTGAACATTGATTCATTCCTTGAGGTGGATAGATGGTTGATTAGAGGCAGGTTGTGTGTGTGTTCAATAGATCATCGAGGGGACGCCATTGAAACTGGTAGTTAGATCGCTGAGTTGAGGCAGTTTGCTGGAGTGGAAGGAGAGATGTTGTCGAGGAGAGCAAACCATCAAAGGGTAGAGCAAATGATGGAAGACTTCAAGAATGAAGTGAGGAATGAGATCCAGAATGCTTTGGCTGGTTTACAAAGAAACCCTGATTTTGAGGATGAATATGAGGAAGTCGATGAAGAGCTTGAGGAAGCTGAAGGACTGGAAGATGAAAGAAAGGAAAGATTCCTAAGAGAAGTGGCGCAAGCAAGTAAAATGCATAAAGTTGAGGTTTCTAACTTTTCTAGAACGTTGAACCCAAAGGATCTGATTGATTGGATCAGAGAGTTGGAGGAATACTTTGAGTTTGAGGATGTTAAAGACCCGCGGAGAATCTGGTTGGCACAGACCAAGTTGAAAGGGCATGTTGCCTTGTGGTGAAAAGAGTTGCATAAAGACAGAGTGGAGAATGGTGAATTGAAGATCACCCGGTGGAGATAGATGTGTTGAGCACCAAACCTAAATTAAATAAAATTTCTTGATTTGTGAAATTAAATGATAAAATCCCCCATTTATAGAAGAAAAACCATCATTTTCCTACCAAAGTAAAGTATCCTATAAGTTGTCAAACAAGTGTGATGGCATCCTAATGAAAGATTCAAATTCAATTGGTATCGATGAGACCCAATGATGTCTCATCGATATAAAAGGGTTGTCGAAGAAAAGGGAATACCGATGAACTTAGAAGGGGACTCACCAAAAGCAATAATTCCATCGACAAAATAATATCGAAGAAAGCGGAAATGGTCTCATCGACAGGAAAAGGCTTTCGAGGAAATAATACTATTGGCTTAACACATAGAACACTCACTGATAACAATAGTCTTATCAAAAGACTAATGTCAATCAAACGGAAGGAAGTTACATTGATAAAGGATATCGATAAGATATGAGTTTTGAGGAGACTAAAAGACAAGTCACTGATACATATTGTTTCACTGATGGGAATCTTATCAAAGAAATTATCAATGAGTTCATCGACGAGAGATGTTAATGAAATGAGGTCATCGAAGAAAGAAGGGCTTTGATGAAACAATATACTCTTTCACCGAAAGGGTATAATGGTATCGATAAAAAATGTGTTTCGATGGAAAGATAAAGGGAGTTATCGAAGCCTGAAGTTTCTTTGACAGGGAAGCCAATTAATATAGGATGTGTATCGGTGAAAAGATGGACGCTCTCATTGAATACAGTGTTTTGATAGGAAGAGGAAATACCTCATCGACATAATATTTGAAGCAAAAACGTTTTCGATGGAAATAAAGGGATCGATTGACCGAAAAACTGGTGACCGAAAGACATGTTTTCATCAAAGTGATTATTGATTGCCGCAAAGATCAGAATCAAATATCGGCTAGGTCACATCACCATTTAATTCAAACATGTATCTAAGTGACCATTGTTGAACTGCCATTACTAACTGCTCAATTCACCATAAGTGATAAGTTGATAACAAAGGACACAATATTGAGGAATCCACAGGCGACAAACCAGAAGTAGAAATCAGACGAGTTCACAGAGAAGGCCCACAGATTTCAAGTAAGTTATCCATATACAGAGGCCCTTTTTAAATTCAAATGGAGTCATCATCTAAAGCTAGTAAAACTAGAAAGGGAAAGGAACCTCTTGCCACAGAGGACAAACCCAAGAGATAGAAGAAGGAGGGGCGTTCCTTGGCCCAAGATTTGATTGATCAGTGGTCATCATCCAATTTAAGGTCTAAAAAGATTAAGGCATATCAGGATCTTGGATACACATGGACTAAATTAAGGGGATATGAGTTGTTTGTGTATGGATACAACAGAAGAGTTTCCCCTCAGCCTATAAATAATTTATGGCAATTAAACTTAGGCAAACTGGCTGTGGCTAATGTCTTTGTAAATGTAGAACTCATGAAAGCCTTAGCAAGCAACTATGACCCTAAAACCAAAACCATATATAACTATATGGGTAAACTGATTCTTTCAATTTCAAGGGAGGTTATCGACATCGTGTTTGAGTTAGATTGGGGGTTTGAGGAACCAATTGACCTCAAGAAATTGACAAATGAATACTTTAACCTAGAGCACATTTACAAAACATGGAGGCTCCCCATACATAGGCCTAGAAATGCAGGGTTTTTAGTGCCATTAGGCCAGGATGACAAAGCCTCTTATGATGTCAACTCCTTCCACCCTTACTTAAAATACACCTATTATTGTGTTGCTCGAGTTCTAGGGATAAAATCCCATCCTTTAATGGATATTGTAGCCATGGTTATTTGTGTTGATTTGCAGTCTAGAGACCCCGGCTTCTTTGTTTTTACTGCTTACCTAGTTGAAGCCCTGAATCATGGGTTGGAGAAGTTGAAAGGAGATGTGATCAATGTGCACTTTAAGCATTATTCCCTTCTTATGCATATGCTGCTATATGTTGGCCAAGATGAAGGATTGTGGCCTGAAGAATTATGTGTTAGAGCCTATGATAAGGCTACCGTGAGAAAACCGGTTCAATTATGGGTTTCCTCATGGGACCAGAGATATGCCAATAATTAGTATTGGCACTTTGAGGAGTTCTTTGTTAAAACATTGTACAGATTGTTGGGTTGTCTATGTGACCATGCCCTTGCACCAGAGATTCAGAGACTCTTGAGACCTAAGGATTCTGGTGAAGATTCCTCAATTGACCACAATTAGGGAGACTGGTATTGTTTTTTAGATTGCACACAAATAAGGTTGTATGGGTTTGAAGGAAGACCATATCTATTACCACTTACAGTGACCAACAGAGTGGCTTGCCTAGAAATTGTGAGGCAATTGTCAATTGTGAGTGCAGAACATCTGACAAACCATGGGAGACAGTCAATTGTGCCTGGATTGTTAGTCTTTTCAGACTTTATTGTGAAAAGTTCCAAAATATATGGCTTTCTGCAGACAAAGTTGGATTATTATGGCATGGCAATGGGGGACCCAAGGCCAAATTTTGATGCCAAGGGATACATAAGGACAACCCAATCATCACAAAAGCTAAAGGTTGGAGAGCATAAGTCATATTTGCCAGATGATTTCATTAAGAACATTGATAGAGAAGAGGCTAGAGCAAAAAGAGGAAAATTTGAGAAGGTGATGCAAGCCTACAAATGGAAGCTTTTCAGAGGTAAAATGGATGAAAATGTATTGCGAAAGATTGAGGACCCCTTGGAGTTGGCCAACATACTTATGGAGCATGAATTGGAAATACTTGAAGGAGTTTCACCTCATGTCTTTGGGGAGTATATTGATACCATCAGAAGTACATAGTCTTTAGCTCATATGTCCCCTGCTTCTACATCTGGTGTTATTCCATTTACTCCTAGAGAAGGCTATCCTCCTGGTTATGAAGGGGATACATAGATGGATTTGACAATAGGACAGTTCAATGTCTGAGAAGTTGCTGATGTTGGATTCCTGGAACATGAGGATTTCATTGTTGATAGTAACTTTATTGCCTCCAAAGAGTTCACCACATTCCTATATCAACATAAAGGATTGCAGATCAGAAACATCATGAAAAATAGCAATGAAGAGCAGCAGGTCTAAAAGCTACAAGAGAAAATAGATCTTATGATGAAAGAAATGACACTCGAGAAAGGGAGACAATTGCTTAAGGAAGCTGGCGTGCTATTGTATTCTGGATGGGCTATGAAGTCTGTCTTGTTATTTGACTACTTTCTCAAAAAATAGGATCCAAATAAGCAAATGATGCCAGATGAAATTGATAATCTCTTCAAGGGATCAGGATATGATCCAGATCAAAAAGATCTCCTACAATGGGCTATCTATCCTAAAGATAAGAGACCCACACTGATTGACAGAGAAGAACTTTTGGACATTTGATGATACAACAAGTTGGAAAGACTGATCCCAGAATCACTACTAAACTAAACTTAGATGTGGCCAAGCTAAATCAGGATCAAATAGAGTTTCTTGTCAGAGGGAACTCTACATACAAGAGCCTATATGAAAAGGCTGATAAAGAGAAGCAAAGACTACAAGCAAGATTACTGCAAATTGAGACAGGCACCAGTAAAACAGGGATGTCATATGGTATTGACCAAGATGATATGGATGCCTAGACAGATGCAATATATTGGAGGAGCGAGCCAGAAAAATCATCTCGGCAAATAGAAAAGATGCAGCAAAAGATGGATAAGTTTGTTCATGAAATCATTGAGCACAGATTCAGAAGTGTGATGTTGGTCGCAGAGAACTATTGGAAGACATACACTGGGACAACCAAAGCTTTGAGGGAGCATGAAAGGCTCAGATAATGGTTGCAGGAGATGATGAATGATGACAATTTAATGACTCCTAGTGAGAAGATTGAAGCCGAGACCTACCTGAAGTTACATGATTTGCAGATCGATTGAGAAAAGAGCTTCAAAGATTGGACAATGGGAATACCCCTATGGTGCCCTCTTTTTACAATGATGGTGAACTGGTGTCGCTGGAGCAGTGGATACAAGAGTTCGTTAATGACAAGGATCGAGCAGTGGCAGGATTGGATCGAGACAAAGATTTGTCACCTTATGTAAATCACATTCTCTCTAATTATTTCCTGATAGAAACCAACATGAGGAGAATGAACAAAGATATTGTAATGTACAAAGATGAAAAATACATAGAACATGTGGGGATGTTAAATTTGTTTATCTTTCAGTTTGTTAACAAAAACACTAGTTAGTAGTTTTGTACTGAACAATCACACCTCTTGGTGAAGTTGTATACTCTCATATAAATGAGGGAAGTTTTGTAATATTAAAGGGATCGAAGATATACAATATAAGCCTCAGTCTTACCATTGTATCACTTTGGTGAATATATAATGTAATCGGTTGTTTTTCCTTGGTGTATGTGTTGTGGATTACTGCATTTTCAGCAGGCAGTTGCTTGTGATATTATCTAAAGGAGATAAGGTTATTTGTGTTCTTCCAGTGAAGTTTTGTGTTCATATTGTAGATTTGGATCAAAAGGATTTACTTGTGAGTTGTAATTGTTCCTTGTAATTATTCCTTGAATGGTCTCTTAAAGTTAGGGTTAAACTCATTCAAGTTGTTTACAATATAAACATCAAAATAGAGCTCATAAGAAACAGTAACAGACAGACTTACCAAAAGGGGTGGGTTTAAAAATTGTCTCATAAGTTTACACAATAAGTCCTGAAGAAATATAAAGACTCTATAGCCCAAACAACAAAGGAGGCACTGGTCATCTATAAAATACAACTCATTACCATATCAGTTCACACTTTACTTTGAAGCAATAGGAGTAGTTGAGTAGGAAATATAGAGTAAGTTAACAATAGTGTATACATATAAATTTTAAGCACAAAGATCAAATAACTTCTACAACAACAATCTTGAACTCATCTACTATATCTCCATCCTAGGAACTTATGCCATTCTGAGATAGGAGGAAGCCAGATCAAGATACTTAATTTGCTATAAAAGGCACTAGTCATTGAAAACAACTAGTGAGTAGGTATACCCACCTAGGTCTTGCAAAGCCTAAAGTGAGAGAGTTAGTAATCAAATAGGTTCACTCTATAAGTTGGCCAAGTCAATTGGAGGGTTTGAGCATAGGAGTTGGAATTTCCTTAGAACCTATTTAATATGTTGATTTGAGACCCAACAAGATGGTTGCAAGATTGAAGGCCAAGTTCATACCGGTAGACTATGAAGTGGAGTTGTTCAAGAAGTTGCAGAACCTACAGCAGAGAAACATGACTATGAAGGAATATACTAAGGAATTATACAAGGTGGTAATCCACTAATACATTCGATCTATAATTTCGACAGAGAAGGTATATTGTGACCAAATTTAATTTTTTTTTAAGAAATGCACGAATTCGTCGGAATTCCGACGACAATTTCACATTTGGTTTCGACAGAGAAGGCATTAGCAATGAAATTTGTTTTTTTTTTCAAAAAAATGTCTGCATTCGTCGAAATTGTGACGACAACAGGCATTATACTTTTTAAAAAAAAAAGAGGGCGAGTTATTTGTGCATTTGTAATCCCGCATCGAGCTCAACCCCTGGCAAGATCAAATGACACACTCACCATTCGAGGTAGAATCTTCACCTTCATTTCGGATTTGCAAAATATGAGGAATTTCTAAATCTTCACCTTCATTCATTCATTGAATCTTCGGATTTGCATAATATTTGCATAATTTATGGAATTGCTTGGGTAGAATCTTCACCTTCATTCATTGATTTGCATATATGAGGTATTGCTTGCATCCCACCCATTTCTTGAGCTATCCACTACATTTCACAACTACCCGTGCTTTGTCGTTCCTAAGTCAACATCATCGGAAGTCTTTTAATGTTTCCCCAATACCTCGGTTATCGATGTTTAGTCTTCCCCTTTTGCCACCATGAATTCTATATGCCCTAGAGGGCAATCAACATCTCTTTCTCTTTTCTCTCTCTCTCTCTCACCCTGCCCCTACCATGGCACTAGGACATATACAAAGCGAAGAACAAGCTAACTAGTTCTAGGGATGTATCTAACAGAGGAAGAAGATTTGCCTAAGTCTGAGAGCATACTATAAAGCATCTAATTTAAAGAGACTTGATTATTACAGTCATGATCAAACACAACATGCATCTTTCCAAAGAATTAGTTTCATGAAGATGTATCTAGGCATAGAATACAAAAAAAGTAGCTATAAGTTACAACAGTCAAAAGCACATGGATACATACCTATGAATAAATATTAAAAGGAGTAAATGATAGTCTAAGTTAGATTTTATAGTGAAATGAAGTGCATGTTATCACAATAGTCTTATCAATGAAAATGAATGTCATTCATCATTAACTTCAAATAAAACAATGACATCATCACCATGCTAGATCACATTTAAAATACATTCAGATGGGAGTCACAGTTATTTTAATTGTCACAAAGTACACATTCATGAAGTATTAAATAGAATAGCCAAGACAGAGGTCCTCATGAGAGGAATACAAGAAGTTCATTGTATGTGTAAACAGTCTTTAGGATTACAACACACAAATTTTCATTTACAGTCAAAGATCACAATGATAATGAAGACCTACACAGTCCTAGAGGAAGTAAAGGGACAACCCAAGCTTGTGATTTGGGTTCAATATCAACATCAATGAGTACCATAGCAGTAGTGAGAGAAAAAAACAATGATCTCCCCATACCTAAAACATGGTGATCTTGCAAGCTAAGGATTAGAACAAAGATGGAAATAAAATGCACAATTAATTCTACAAGAGCCTTCATCATCATTGAAAAGACAAGATAGAGTTGCAAACCAAGTCTTCTGTTCAATTATCCAAAAGTGTTTTGGTGTTTTAAGACTTCTCTCTTTCCTATTTGATAGTGAACATCCATTTTACTACTTTATCTCTATTCTTAGATTTGGTCTGAGTCTCTTATGTATATAATTTGACAATGATTTTATCATTTTGACTATGTTTCCAATGAAAATGATGGGCCATTTTTATTTCTTTTGAAACATTGAATCTACAATAAATATTATCAAACACAGTAGCTAGTGATGGATCTTTTTTACTGTGTTTGCCTATATGTTGCCCTCTTACCAACCAAATATATAGTCTCTCTACTTGAGGATTCTTCATGACTTATCTCACTATCAAAATTAACTTTTGGGTTTTCTCTTCATGGTATTAAGGTTCATGATTTTAGTTGTTCCGTGATTTATACCATGGATTGATCTATCTTATTATGTATAGACTACTTGTATTTTGTGGCTATCTCTTTTTTATAGGCTTTGTCCTAACTTTTTCTCTTTGGTTGGGTTTTCATTGAGATTTACATTTTAAATCTTTGCCCATGATCTCACTATTATTAATTTGGCTAGGAATGTTATCACTTGTACTTTGCCATGTGTATTTGGTTCTTATTGTGTACTTGTACTTTTCCATGTGTATTTGGTTCTTATTGTGTTAATATGTCCCAAACATAAATGTAAATAAAAAATTGACAAATATACCTCAATTTTGAAATGCTTTAATGTTTCTAGAACATGTTAGTGTATGCTTTCATCATGGAAAGCATAATGTAGTTGATCATAACTGATGTAACAAAGTTGTATCTTTGAATGCCTTGTTCCTTGATTATAGATCTATGCTCAATTTATTTGAATTGCTTGATTTAAAAATTGGTAGATGTGGGTTGGAGTTTATAAGGGTTTGAAATGAGAAATAGACTTGTATCTATATGCAGCTTGCACCTTTTCAAAATGAACTTTTGGAAAAGTCCAAATTTGGAGAGGAAATTCCTACTATTTGCGAATCCAACATTCATCTTTCAAATTTTTGGTCCAATTTCCATAATAAGGGTTCCCAAGACCCTAGTCCTATAAAATTGAGCCATGAGGAACATCATGAATAAGGGAATGAACCAAATTTATGGAAACATTCTGAAACCTAAGTACAATTAGGCATAAATAAGGCACAACCACTAAAGTGAGCCCAAACCTAGTGTATATTTATAAAGAGATACAACTTATGATGCAATATTTAGCCCCCTCTTAGCAAGAGTATGAAATTATTCTCACGTACTCTTGGGAAAATATGGAGAAACCAAGATATTGAAGAGTCAAGATGACTACAAGTTTGGAAAGGTGGTAGCTACAAGACTTATGATATTGTCAATCTACAATATTGAGACAAAAGGGAAGTACAAAGTGAGAAATATGAGTAACATTGGTAACACACATGGAGCATGCAAAACACAAAGTTATGACATTTAGAACTAGTAAGATTCATATATTCTCACTAGGAACCATATCAAAAAGACAAGTCATAGATCTAGGACTAGTAAGATCCTTATATAGTTACTAGGAGTCATGTCAGAGACACATAAAACAATGATACCCAAGTTAGTAAGATCCTCTAATACTTAGTCATAGATCGCATTGTAACAACAAATAGAAGGTCATATCTTGGTAACCTAACTAGTCCATGAGTAGTAGCTCAAAATGTTATCAAAGCTAGGTTAGGTTAGGAGCCCCAAGAACCTATAATGTGTCTTATAATGGGTGTTGAAAATAATATACACTCAAGCCAACAATGGAATGGTAAGAAAGGAGGCAGTAGCTCAATGGTAGAGAAATTTATTAACAAATAGAATGCCTTAAGTTGGATTCCTAGCTATTTTATGAGTATTAGCTTAACATTTTCATGCGTAAATAACATCTACTCCCACCTCTACCATAGATCCAACTTCCACCATTTCTCCTTCCACAACCTCTAGTCACCTTCATGTACCAAAGCCACTAGTGCCACACCTTTAGTACTTACAACCTTCACTTATCATCCACCATATGGCCTATTTATCAAATTTATTTCTTCTACATGTAAAAGCTATATGCACAAGATGGAATGACAATTGATAGATATAAAATCTATATTCCACAACCTTTGCTAAAATCCTTTCTGCCAGTGCCAAAATGTGAGGTTTGTAACAGGATGCGACATCCATCAAAGCATAATAGAGATGAGATTTCTAACAAGATGGCAAATCAAACAATGTAGGAAAGCATCGATTAAAAATAAATACAAGATTGCAGTTTATAGAGTTAACTTCATTTTGTCTTTTTGTGGCATTGAATTTCATAGTGTTTTAAAGAAGATATCATAGTTTTTCCAAAAAATGTCAAAACCTTGCCTAGTGTTTATCGAGAGGAGTAAATAATGTATAGTTTGGTCTCCCATGCATATAAATTCACCCAAATGTGTGGGAAGACCTTTGTTCATGTTATGTATCATATTATGTTGTGTGCAGGGCTCCAAATTAGATTTGGTACGTGTCTGGGCATGAGGACAGTCTGATATCTCTATGTATCAAACAGTAAAAGGCAGTAAGAGTGAATAATTTGGTGGGAAGACCAAGCGATTGGTATTTTGAAGTGGTTGATGACAAAGAGAGGGGTGAGGGTACCCTATGCAACCTTCAGAAGGGTTTGTGGATCAAAACCAAATGAAATAGATTAAATTTCTATGACTGTCCTAAGGGTATTAATTGTCACAGTCATAGTTTTACTAGTGATATTGTTTTTGTTTTAACAGAGTTGTGTTTGTAAACCCAAGTGTGGACATGTAATGGAGTCATGAGATGTCTTAAGACTACATCAATACTTAACAACAACATAGTGTGTAGGCACCTAAAATATGAAAGGACTATATATTGGAAGGTGCATGTGATGATGCCATGAAAGCTATGATATCCCTATGTATCAGACTGAGAAAACTAGTGAAAGACAAACAAAAATGCATTGAGAAGGAAAAAGGTTGAATTGCCTAATATTTGGTGTTGAAGTGATGTGTGGGAACCCTGCCAAGTCTTGTAGTTTCAAAAGGTGGAAAAAGAATAAGCATTTTATCTACCGTCCTAATAGACCATCCATCATAACAATGATTACCAATGATGTGTGTGTTGCAAACAAAGTTATAGAGGAAGGCTCTTCTATTGTAATACCAAGTGAGTGTTCATAGACCTTGTGTAGGTTCCTCCAAGCCTAGAGTAAGGAGTTTGAAGCCTAGATACATTGATTTGGCCTTGTGGCCATCAATGAGTATTGACCCAATAGGAGAAGTCTTGAGACTAACAATTTTGGAAGTGTGGCATTGTTGAGAGCCAACACTTATGTGTGAACCCCATCTTCACGTACTACGATTAGTTGCCATGATACTTGACCCTATCCTCATGGTGTTGGATCAATTCATATTAGTGTGTTTTGTTGAAGAAACATGATGTGAGAAGTTTGATGCAGAGGCAAGGGTAGAACTCAATATTTCATATTAGGACAACAACCACATTGATTAGGCAAGTCAAATAAGGTCTCTCCAATGTGTAGAATACACAAGGGCAGCATTAGTCATGTAAGTATGCATGAGCATGGGAATGGATAGTTTCTTTCCTTTTAGACTGATTTGGATAGTATTGAGAGGATCCTATAAGGATGACTATCACCATAAGGATCCTATAATGGTTTTGGTTCAATTTGCATAATTTCTATGTTCAAGTAATTTAATTTGGTATATTATACCGAAACATGATTTTATAACTAACATTTCAACTTCTATATAACTAGTTCTATAGCCTGATTTTTTTGCCTGTGAAGAAAGACCATGTCAGACAATATCAACGAACAACAAAATAAGGAGACAATTGCTAGATTGTGGTCTAACTTGAAAAGAAAAGGTGATGGAAAATGGTATTGTACCTGCAAATTTTGTAAAGGGTTAAAGACTAGAATAATTCTAATCAAAACAACTAATAAACATTGTAAAGTACATGGTCACATTGAAGGTGGACATGATTATCATCCATTGGTAAGTTTTTCATTATATCATTTTAACAATTTATATACATAAGAAATCACTTGATGATGAGATAATGATCATGGTTTATTTATGTTTATCAATTTTATATAGGTCGAGCACCCCGGAGAACATGATATGGATCAACACAACCTGAAGAATATGGTTTTCAAAGTGGATGAACATGGAGGTGTGAATATCGAAGCTGAAGATAATGATCCCATGGAAGATGACGATCATGAGCCACAAAACACAATCGAAGATGATGGTACAAATACATTGATCCATGACACATTTAGTACTCGCGCAACTGATCATGATGATGAAGATGACCTTGATGTTGTTCATGATGTCCCTCTACTTGAGAAGGCATCTGAGGCCCTTTACAAAGGCTCCCAGACAACTCTTCTCTCCACTATATTGTTGTTGGTGAACTTGAAGGTTATGAATGGTTTATCCAACATAACAATCTCACATATATTAAGGTATGTCATATATGTCATAATAAATGGAAAATCATGTTGTACCATTAATATTATTTATATTAACGAATTATATTTTTTTGTTGTAGATTGATAGGTGAGTTTTTGTTACCACCATCAAATATTCTACCTCGTTCATACCGAGAATTATTTGTCATTATGAAAGATATTGGAATGGAGTATCAAGCAATAGATGCTTGTCCCAATGATCATATTATATATCACAAACAACATGAATTTCAAACTGAATTCCCTGAATGTCATATTAGTAGATATCAAACATATCAAATAACAAAAAGGGTTCCTCGCAAGGTTCTTCGCTATATTCCCATTATTCCACGTATGCAATGATTATTCAAGTGCACTAGCTTGGCATAATTTATGGATTACCATGCACACAATAGAAGTCGAGATGACATTATTCGAATGCCTGCAGATGGTTCAACATTTATGGACATAGAAGAAAAGTGGTCACACTTTAAAGAAGAACCTTGTAATCTCAGGTTTTCAATGGCAGCAGACGGTGTCAATCCATTTGGAGAGATGAGATCTGTTTACTCAGTGTGGCTTGTTTTTGTTATCAACAATAACATTCCTCCATGGATGTCAATAAAGAGGGAGCACATAATGTTGGCAATGATTGTTCCATGTATTTTATCATTTAAATATAGTCCTCTATATTTAATTATAAATATTGCAGTAAAATGGTCATAATAATTATGTAATGTTTTTGTTCATTCGATTAGGTAAGTACCAAGTTAAAGATATGAATGTATATATCAAGCCTCTTATCGACGAGTTGTTGGAGTTATGGAATGGTGTCACTATGTATGATGTTTCTAGATCAATAGGACAAAGACAATTTCAATTCCATGTGATGCTTCTATGGACAATACACGATGCCCCAGGGCTAACACATTTTTGTGGTATGTTATAGTGTTCAAGTTGCACATGAATATTATAATTCAAAAAATTAACATATTTAATCCAATTATACATTATCTTGTAGGTCTTCAAACAAAGGGAAAATTTGCATGTCCAGTTTGTGGTCCAAAGATGAAATCTCGTCATTCAAAAAGTTTAGGAAAATGGGTGTTTGATGAGTATAGGCACTTTCTCCACAAAAATCATAAGCATTGAAATACTGAAAAACATCTTTTCAATGTGAAAGAAGAGAATACATCAAAGCCACAAAGAATAACACCTCACCTATAGAAGTTGGAATATAATAGAATTAATCGTCAAGGTGATGCCATTCCATCTAATGGTTTATGTCATAAAATATCTTTTCTATTGTGTTTTGTTTACTGATGATGTGATTGATGATCGTGAAGGTCATGAAGGCATATAACAGAGACATTATGGAAAATACTATGGAAAATATATCTTTTCTATTGTGTTTTGTTTTGTTTGATACTATGCATATTGGAAAGAATATAACAAAGACATTATGGAAAATATTGGATGGAAGGCATGACAAAGAAAAAATTGTCAAAATATGTAGTGACATTCAGGATTCCAATCATGCAATGATAAATGTCATTCAATCAAATAGCCATGGAGACCAGATTAATATAAGTGAGATTCCTTGGTTATTAACGGACCAGCAAAGCAATGCTATAAAAGAAGTCATACGTAGAATTCGATTTCCCACAGGATTTGTTGCGAACATAAACAATCTCATATCAAATAAAACTGAATTTGGACCAGGGATGAAAACGCATGATTGGCATACCTTCATTAAGGAAATTCATGTTCTTGTGTTTTTACTATATATTTAAGTACTGAACATGTACTTTTCAATGTATTATGTTAGAAAAAAATGAAAAGATGATTTTATAATTGTTGCAGTATGTTCTACCTCTATCTCTCCTAGACGACTTCGACAATAATGTTAAGCAAGTCATATATGATCTTGGAAAATACATGAGGTAAGTAGTGATATTTGTTCAGTTCGTTGTATAGATATTATATTTGTGATTTGTTTTACTTGTTATGTAATATATTTTTTTGTGTCTTGAATATCTTGTAGGTGGTTGTCATGTAAAGAAATCCATAAAGAAGATATAAAATATTGGAAGAGAAAAATTCCTCATCTAATGTGTGAAATGCAAAAGTGTCTACCTTCAGCTTTTTTCAATGCACAAGAACACTACCTCATACATCAAGTTGAGGAGATTGAATTGTGTGGACCTGTACACACTAGGTCAATGTGGATGGTTGAGAGGCACTTGAAATTTTTGAAGGCTTTGGTTTGACAAAGAGCACATCTTGAGGGTTTTATGGTGGAGGGATATATGGTATACCAGAGTATGGTGTACATTTTTGAATATCTTCCTAAGTTTGCAGCAAAGATCCACGTGGATCGCATTTGGGATCCCAACCCCATTAACAAATTCGAAGGGGAGTACTTGACGGGGAAAGGTAGATTGAGGAAAGTGAGAGGTAATTATAAGATGTTATTGTAGTTAATTAATTCTTAATCTTCAAAATAAATCGGTTGTAAGACGTCTATTTATTTTTTGTACAGTTGGTCGAGAGTGGGATGCACTACATTTGTATATTGCAAACAATATTGATTGGATGACGGTACAGATTGAACATTGTCAACATTCTGGTCGCACATTAACATGGGAAGGTGTGGCTTCATTAGTTAAAGAAGCTCATCGTAATGGAGATTCCAATGTTACGCAAAGGGAAATTGATTTAGCATATGGTTTAAGAGATAAATAGGTACATATAAATTTATTAATCACCCATATGTTTATCAACGCACAATGCAATGAATTTTACATGTTTGGCATATCATAGGTCAAACACCACAATGCTATGTGCTGCAATGGTCATAAATTTCGCATCAAAAAGTTGGATGACATGAAGAAAACTTGTGATTCTGGCATCACTACAGTCTTTGAGGTGACAAATATTTCATCGAGAAATGACATACATCCTAAACAGTCTCAAAACCGATACTATGGCATTTTGGATGATATACTTGAGTGCGACTTTAATTCCTTCAAATTAGTTTTGTTCATCGTCAAATGGTACAAGTTGCGATTGAATAAAAATGATCCTGATAGAACTGTTATTGAACATGATAATGGTTTTGCAATGGTTAATACAAGGTCATTTGAACCAGTTGGGGATGAGCCCTATGTTCTTCCAAGCCAATGTGAGCAGGTATTTTACTCAGAGGTTCCACATAAACTGGGTTGGTCATTTGTTGTTAGACATGATCCAAGAGTAAGGCCGATAAAGTATAATGCGATGGAAGAAGAAGATACCGAAGAAGTAGAAGATGAAGTAGATGATGATCACGATCAACAGTTTCTCAATGATGATGAAAAAGAAGAAGTTGATGATGATGATGATGATGATGATGGTGATGATGATGGTGATGGTGATGGTGATGGTGATGGTGATGGTGATGGTGATGGTGATGGTGATGGTGATGGTGATGGTGATGGTGATGGTGATGGTGATGGTGATGGTGATGGTGATGGTGATGGTGATGGTGATGGTGATGGTGAGGATGGTGATGATGATGATGATGATGATGATGATGATGATGATGATGATGATGATGGTGATGATGATGATGATGATGATGATGATGATGATGATGATGATGATGATGATGATGATGATGATGATGATGATGATGATGACCATGTTGTTCACAATGATGAATGAAATATATGAGGTATGTGATTAGTATATTATCTATTTAATATTTATTTCTTGATAGATTTTTTTTTGACCTATATGGTTACATAATTAATTTATTATGTTTATGATGATACATGTGACATTTTTTGAACTTTGTGTTTATTTATAGAATGCGGATTGTTTATTACCTATGTGATGGATGGTGATTTATGATACATATGTGATGGATTACATGTTTATGATGACACATATGTGATGTTAATTATGATGCTCATTTACATATATGATGATACATCATCTGATGCTTATGATACATATGTATTTATTGTTTATCATCTTACAAATATAATGCTTATGATGCTCAATTGATGGTGTTGATTTCATGTATAGTCCCTGTGTGATGTTGTCACCCTTGGTGGGAACGGGTCATTGACTACAGACATCATCAACCATTTAGTTGAGGATCCTGCATAGTCTACATAAAGTAAAGGGAAGGAATTAAAAAATTTACAATGATTTTGATGACAACATCTTTTTATTATTTAATACTCTTTTTTTCTACAAAGTTCATGTTGTTCATGTTGTGTACTATGTAATTTTTAGCTAACATAAGATAATTGAATTACATGTATAGGAACCTGAACCCCTTTGACGAGGATACTGCACAGTCTCATGGATGGATAGGTATAACTAGTCAATACACCCTATAAAAATAGTTTATTTTTAAAAAATTACTTGGAAAACAAACTTCCTCAGTTTTTCAAACCTCGACATTAGCAACAAATCTAATACAATTATCAACACTTGAGGCCCTAGTTGGACTTATTCAAATTTTAATACCAACATCAACTTTAGGGCCGACTTCTTCGTCAACATTACCCTCATTTGCAAAATTTCTCTCTCATTACCAACTAACTCTCTCATTTGATGGAGTGCATATACCACCAAATAGGTATTTGTCATATGTGTCTTCCTCGAGTGAGGGAAATGCAGAAATAGAAAATGAAAGTGAGACATGTAGTAGGTCCACAATAGGGAGATCAACTAGAGGTCAAAAGATTAGAAGAAAATTCAATAAACGCATGAAATTTTTCCTTGCTTGAGGGGGGTCATGTTCTTATGATGATGAGACCAAAGGCAACATTGAGGTGACATTGAGGTACAAACATCTATAGAAACAATGGGTACCCAAGGAACTTCCTCCAATAAACACTGATTTTTGTGTTAACGATAGGATATATTGCCTAGCACCTTCGTCGTTACATGGTTTCGACCTATTTTTCATGGACGACGTAAAGGTTTGTTACAACAAAGTTGCTGAATTGATGGAGTTTGTCAGACCTTGTTACAATTACAATAATTGGATGTAGATTGTTCGATATAAAAAAATATATGTGTAGGTATGCACTATCAGCAAATTATATACAACATAAAGATAATGATCAAAGTAAACGAGTGGCCGTATACATTGATGGAACGCCAAAACCAACAAGGAATATTGCAGGTTTTATAAATAGTACATGACCTGGGTCAACTAATAAACAACCCAATTGCATAATTAAGGCATGCAATGGAAATCGTGTATTCGTATGTGCGATAAAATCAATAAGTGCAGGCGAAGAGCTTCTAATCGATTATAATTTGAATCGTATAGATACAAACAAAGTTAATATCGTGGGGGTGGTACGTACTATATACCATTTAAATTAGCCAACCTCTAATTAATGACTCCAATAGACCATTTTATTTTGAAGTTTTTTTGCTAAGTCTAGTGGTTTAATTTCGCTAACGATTTTTTATATTTTTTCTTTGTCACAGGGTGACATAGATCTATCACATAGCGCAGACAGGGATGTAGGTTGCGACACTTCTACCGAGCAGGTAAACCTCATTGTAATTGTACAAATTAGATAGAAGCAACTTGTTACATTATTATGTTCTTTTTTTGAGTGTTTTAGACTAATTTTGTAATTGTTAATGATATTCTTGACACAAACGGATGTTCGGGGAAAGGGAAAGGGAGATGCATTACCTGAGCACCTCTCTAGGGATGTGGACTCAACAGGATTAAGCGATGATGACCCTCAAAATTCCACACACCCTATGGAATTCATAAAAAAGCCTCTTAGAAAAATTACTAAAGAGATTGTTGCTTTGGCATCCATGTATCCTATGACTAATGAGATACAAGAGAGGGTGTAAGTATTGATGAGGACAATAGAAAACTTGCAAGTAAGCAGTAATGAAAGCTTTAATTATAACAAAAGTTCAATAATGGTTTATATTTTATTCTCTTTTATGTCATTAACTAAAATATGTACATGTTGTTTTTACAACAATTTATGTGCCCTCATGAAACTAGTCACCATGATCAAGGTGTTGCAGGTACTTCAGGTGATGACAATTTTCTTGGATTATCGCTTGCTTGGCTTATCACTTTAAGTACCCAAAACACATCATACTTGATACTGTCAATGTTCATAATAAAGGTTCATCCTTGTTTACAATTCTTGCACTTTTCATATATTTAATGTTTGATATATTTAATGTATTATTCTTCGGGTGTTGTCAATGTTCCTATGCAAATGTCGTTGCCGCCTCATCAGAGGTTAGCCCCACCTGTATTGCTGACTGCAATGTTAGAAACACGTAGCATGCAGACATCCTCTACTGCATGACATATTAGCCCGCCCACTATTGGTGGATCCCTCTTTTTCTCTATCTTCTGATATATTTTTATTTCCCTTCAAGCGTTCTTTCTTGGGGGCATTTCATAGTGGATTCATTTTCTACAGCAGGAGATGCACATGAGGATGCGCCAGAGACGACTACTGCTAATAACATACCATTATTTCCTGAATCTTCTCATATTGCTGCTACGGGAACGTTACAGGCCACATTGGTGACGAGCGACGCAGAAATGATTCCCTTAAAGATATAGAAGGTTCCACGTACTTTAAAATTATTATTATATATAGTCTAAATGTAATTTACTTTATGTCACTCGTTTTGGACTAATGATCCCATGAATTTTTTGCAGGAAATGATATTTTCTATAAACATCTTAGTGACATTGCATTGCAGATATTTGGGCCCACCATACATAAAAGGTGGTACATCATATGTGAACTAACCCTAATCTACTATTTTGATTTCATATCATTGCTAGAATAGTTTTCCTTTGATCCATTTCTTGAACTATAATAAATGTAGCTTCAGTTCATTTATGAATCTAACAGGTTTATTTTTTATTTAGAAGGTGGAATGACCAAGAAAAAAAGTTAAAAGATGAATTGATAAACCAAATGGTTGAGTGGTTTGGAAATGACACCTTTGACAAAACCAAGCTCCTTGAAAAAGCTGGCACATATCTAAAGTATGTGAGGGACCAGTATAGGAGCCATTTAGAGAAGAACCTAAAGTACGAGCATCCCCCCATGATTCCAGAGAGGGAGTGGAAGGACCTGATTTTGGATGCCAAGGAGAGAATTGAAAGGAAAAAAGGAAATACACCACTAGATGCCAAAAGAAGGTACAAGATATTATTAAGAATGTAATTATGTACTAATTAATTACTCTTTATAATTATATAATCTAACATATTTCAAACTTTTTATAGACCGAGTGACATGTCAAAGGCAACCAAGGCAAGACAATAAAATCACGGGCAACACAAACTCAGCTCTGGTGGTTATATGAAACTTGTTGTACGAATTGTAAGTATCTCATGTAAATGAAATATTGCATCAAAATATTAATAAATTGCAAACGATTTTTTTTTTATCAAACAATGCAAGAAAAATTCACGATACCAAGCAAAAATGCAGGGCTTTGAATTCAATAGAGTGCCCACATAAGATGACAAGAGAATTGCCTGCCAGCAAGGCTATACAGCTGTGGCTACAAGAATTGAGTGGGTATACACAATATTCTGGTGCATCTGTCACACAGGTAAATATGCTAAATGGAAATTGTTTCAATTGAATACTTTACCAATAATCTAATTGATGTTGAGTTCCAACATAAAGTGACTATATTTGTTTTAAATAAGCAAGCAATGATAACAATGTGCATGACATTGGAATGCAACTTGCTAATCGTGAAACACCACCTGCACATGAAGGTCCGGATGTGCATTCCAGTAGTGGAGGTATTCATTTGCTATTCAAATTTATTTATGTAGTCATTAATACAATTAAACATCTTAATTTGTAATTAGAGTAGTAATTAATGTAATCTTTTTTGTTAATATTTTAGAGCATGTAGTTATTGGTGATCAAGTGGAGCATGATCTGGGTACACAACATTAGGAACGTGATGTTCCCCAATCAAGTAAAGAGGACCATTGTTATTCCTTTAAACAAATATAATTGCATTTGGTGTTCAGAATTAATGTAACCTTTAGTATTTCAACTCCAGATTATCTAGAGGGTGTTCAACATGTTGAGGTTGAGTCTAAGCAAAATGATGTGGCCCCATCAGGTAAAGAGCGCAACAGTTATGTTCTCTAAATTAATAAAATACTTGTAACAATAATAAAAAATGTTTTGAATTTAACCCATTTCTTTGTGTGTCGACTTGAATTTCATCCTCAGAATGTTACCTGCAATAAATTAGTTTCACAAAATACAAATGGAAATACTACAGGAAATCCAAACTCAACCAATGAAACTACATGAAGTACATGTGAAATGAAAATAGTAATATTACCTTCATGGCTTATGTCTCATTGTGTCCTAACTCCACTGTTCCTGGTTGCAGATGGTGTGCTCTCAGACAATGCACTGATAGCTTCCAAGATGGCATATGAAGAATGGACTGATAACTTGTAGTTAACTAATACTATGATATGCAAATACTACATGATTATGCTAAATGATATTATATGATATTTGCTATTTGCTATTTGCTATTTGCTATTTGCTTAGAAAACTCACAGATACATATGATTGATTTGAAGACTAACTCTCTCTCAACTAAATCTCTTGATTTTATAGACCTTGAGAGGATTAGATGATGTGACTCAAATCAACGGTCCTGATCAGATCTGCAGATTTGAATGGCTGTGAGCAAAGGTGAAGGTTGAGAGAAAGGGGGAATGAGAAGACAAGTGTCACTCATCTCACCTTGACTGGGTTGCGGACTGAGGGAATCTACGGATGGTTGGAGGAAATTTAGGCATGATAGGACAAGTGGACTCAAGTCCTTCCTAAGATGTAGGGGGTGTTGGAGAGAATACAGGAAATGGTTATGAAATGTGTGTACGTACACAATATTCATTAAGTTTGGAAGTTGAAGATAAATGATGAATTAATATTTAAGAAATATTAATTCCCTTAGCCACATGTTTGATGAGTTGGCAAAGGGAAGATGAAGTGGAGATGGAAGGTGAGTTGGAAAAGGGATTAAATAATTTTGAGAATTATTTAATATTTGAGACTATAGGATAGTAAAATAACCATTAAATATTAAATATTTAATTGATTGGAGGAGATAATTAAATATTAGATATTTAATTAATTAGAAGAATATGATAGATTAATTAATTAATAAAATATTAATTAATAGAAAGACACAAAAATGAATTAAATAATTAATCTTTTCAAATTAATTATTTAATAGGAGAATAATTATTAAATAAAATATAAAATATTTATTTAATTGCTCATAGCCAATTTTTATGTGTATACATTTTGCCCCTCTTTGAAATAATGTGAAAACAACATTGTTTCAAAGATTAAATCAAGTCTCGATAATGCACCTGATAGAGATAAAAATCCTGATGTGGGCCCCCTCAGGAGATTGATCATGAAATTATCAAAAATTCTTGTTTGAACGATTGATCTCATGATAATTGATAAAAATTTAGTCAATTAAATTCATTTGGAAAAAACAAATTAAATTGTCCCATTGAAATTAATTACTCTTCAAACAGTAAATAGAAAATTAACCAAGGCTAATTTTAATTTCATTGTTATCCTTGTCAGCTTGTGGAGAAAATATTCTTGTTAAGGTGGCGAAATGGTGATTCATGTGGAGAACCATCGATTTGAGCCTGTTCGACGTTATCAGGGACCTGTCGAGCATGGGTATCCGGAAGGTATCTTATCCCGAGCTTTGTTTTCAAGTTTTCGTGCAACTTTTCATGTTTTTCACGCTTTTTTTTTTGAATTTTCAAATTGTTTTGCGATTTTTTCGGCGTTAGGATAACGCTTTTGCAAAAAAATTTAGCACAAATGCAATTTGGTTTAGCGCATATGCTCTTTCTGTTAGTGCATATGTTAATAATGTTAGCGCTTATGCGTAGGATAGCGCAAATGTTTCGTTTGTTAGCACTTTTGCTTAATAAGGTAGCGCTTTTGCATGGTTTTGCGCATATGCTTGTAGATATATCGTATTTGTTCAAAAGGATAGCGCATATGCACTAGTTTAGGGCAAATGCCTTTAGATTTAGCGCATATGCTCAATAGGATAGCGCAAATGCTCAAAATTTATGTTTTTGATAACTACAAAGGCTAAAAATCACTTTGATGATTAGATATAACATGTTTAATGCGTATTGATGATGAATTGGTACCTGATTGAGTGATTGCTTAATTGATTTGATTGATTGATTGCTTGATTGTTGATTGATAGATAGAGTTGCTCTAAGAAACCAATTTAGTTTTTGATGCAAGAACTTAACAGAGTTTTGATTGAACTCAGTGATTGATAGAAAACCATGATTGATAGGTTTTAAAATGATTTGACAGTGTAAGTTGCTTTAGTTTGATTTGATAGATAGCATAGATTGCTTCAGTTTGATTTGATAGATAGATTATTTGATTCAGTTTGATTTCATAGATAGATAGATGATTTGATTCAGTTTGATTTCTCTAGATAAATAGGAGAAACTTCATGTTCTCTAGTGTCGGGAGAAATTACCGGCAGTGTGTCATTTAGTGCCAGAGTTGACACAGGCTGAGATTAGACATATAGATGCATGTGGTTTATGCCATTTGTTGTATATGCCTGAGATTACACATAATAGAGGATTGTTGACGGCATTAGCCAAGAGATGGCATAGTGAGCATAACACTTTCCACCTGCCTACGGGTGAGATTAGTGTGACTCTTGAGGATGTCTATAGGATTTTGCACATCCTAGTGACCGATGAGCTAGTGCAGTATGATTTTCAGGATCAGGTTGGGACAGAGGCTTGTAAAGTCATGTTTGTTGATGAGAGCATTGGTAGAGGAGAGATCTGATGGGTTGATATGGTGATGTATTACGAAGCTCTTCTCGTTATTCTTACTGGTTTGATTGGAGGATTTATATGTCCTGATAGGAGACCACAAGGTTTTTCCGTTGGATGGGGGAGGTTCTCTTGAGTATGATGCAACATCGTACTCGATATGCTTGGGGTGTTTGTATGTTGGCACATTTATATCATGATCTTCATCAGGTAGTGTATGATGAGAGTGCGAGTTTGTCTACAGGATACACTTTATTGCAGATCTGGTGCTGGGAGCACATTGCTATTACGCGGCCTATCCATCACAGAGTTCATGGAGAGAGGCAGCCATATGTGTATTTTTATGCAGGTATTCTTACTCAGCATAAGCTGGGTAAGATGGAGTATTGGCGTTGGGTGCTTGATTCATTGGATAGCATTACTTGGAGACCATATGTTGATTGTGAGCCATGGATGGATGATGCACAAACCTTACCATTTATCATGCAGAGTAGATATTTGATTGGTCGAACTCCTTATATTGTTGAGAGACAATTGATTGGTCGCATTTTGAGACAGTTTGGTATCATCCAGCCTATGCCTACTGGTGTGACGATATATGCTCGGTGGTACAGAGATAGGCGAGATTAGGGACCTTCTTTGTCATTTGAGATTGCTCGTGCAAAGTTTGTTGCTACTCTGAGAGTGGCCTATGATATGAGATTGCACATTTTTTATCCTGGGGTTACTGCAAATTATGCTCAGTACATATTAGCTCATCCATACCTCGCATTACTAATCCATCAGATCCTCCTCCTAGCTCAGGAGATGAGGATGATGATTCAGATGATCTAGTTGTTAGGAGACAGAGACAAAGATGAGAGCTTAGAGCTTCTCATGAGGCTGGGGGAGGTGGAGATGAGGGTGGGGATGGAGGTGGTGGTGGTAGGAGACCTAGATGGAGGGGAGGTCGCTTGAGAGTCCTTGGAGGACCGTTTGGACCGGCTCGCAAGATTGAGAGAGAACGTCCTATGGGTGGGAGAGATGTTGGATGGGTTGGGAGGGAGCATGGCAGGGTAGGCATGAGATCACCGAGAGGGTTGCCATTGACAGGAGGCAGGGTGACTGGACTAGATGGGGGTTGCGAGAGAGGTATTGATTTTGGTCAGATTCAGCTAGACCCTAGGGTTATTACAGTGCATGGTGGAGATGATGAGGATCCTGAGGATCATGTTCCCTTGATTAGACGGTGGGTTCAAAGAGTTACTCGGACCAAGATTCCAGCAGTTGGACAGGTTGGTGGTGAGGGGATTGGGGTTCATGCACCACAGCAGGATTTACCAGAGCAGGATGCACCAGTGCATGATATGCCAGAGCAGGATGCACCAGAGCATGATGTGTCAAGGCAGGATACCATTGACAGTCTGAGAGCACAGATTGAGCAGCTTTGAGTATAGGTGCAGACTCTTATGACTAAGAGGGATAGAGCTGTTAGGAGACAACAGGATACTCAGGGCCTTCTTGATCACATTCAGCAGGTTGGATCAGGTACTCTCTCAGCTGACACTATTAGAGCAATAGTTCAGGCTAGGAAGGAGACTTCCCACTGGTGATGATGATATGAGGAGGCAGTTACAAAGAGCCAAAGAGTAGGTAGTTATCATACTACCATGTTGATGGACACTAGCAGTGGTGGGGTCATGGGACCTCCTCAGAGGAGTGGTGATCATGGGAGATAGGCATCTAGAGGATCTTCTCTCCCACAGCCACAGAGACAGACAGAGTTAGGTGGTAGTGGTATAGGACAGTCATGACTTGATTTGTATTTGATGAGGCATTTGTATTGTTTATCTGATATCATTGTATACTTGGACTTTTATTGTTTTATGATGATCTATATGCAAACATGGATTCTATATGATGATGATGATTTATATGCATGTTATTCTATTTGATGATGATGCTTTATATGCTTTGATTTTATGGATGATGTTTCTTTATGCATGTTATTCTATGTGATGATGATATGGATGCAATGATTATGATCAATATCTTAAATGATGCAAGTGCAATGATCTATATGGAATGTTTTTGTATTTTTATATGTGTAATGTTTATAATGATTATGAATCTAAGTGCGAAGATGAAACTAAATGATCTTTAATGGAATGATAATGTAAACTATAACGATGAAACACTACATGATGAATGAAATGCACTTAATTGAATGCAAACTAATGCAATGATAAAATGCAACTAAATCAAATGGATAATGATTAAAATGATTCTAAAATGAATGCACCTATAATGATTAAATGCAAATTGATTTTGTTTATCCAAGTATACTCAATATTTATTTATGATCGTTGATCTGTTAATAAAATGATATGCTTATAATGCAATTGACAATGAATTCTTATAATGCAAACGAATAATGAGCTAATGAAATGATATGACTAAAAATTGTACTGCCATTCTTCATATGCTTTCTTATAACAGTGCTTTGATTTCATCATTGAGCTTGAAAATGTTGTAAGAAAATACAAGCAACTTGACATAATGATTCAAGATGACCTGAGTATTCCTTTCATGGATTTTGATATAGCAAGTTAATACAAGCAACTTGATATAATGGATCAAGTTGACCTGAGTATTACTTGCAGAACAGACAAGGAGTATCTCCTTTCATGCATGACTTGGAACGTCCTCCTTGATATTTTGCCGATCATATCCTGAGACAAGTTCATACCATAGTAAGAGATAAGCCACAGACAACAATCAAAGAAAATAATCATGCCCCATCATAGCTTCTCTAGTCATGGACATCCTTGAGTTGCATAGAGTACATGATTAGCAATAAAATCAAGATATAAACACTGAATCTTATATGTCATTCACATGTTCTTATGGTCATTAACTGGTATAATCATCTTGACGAATGATCTTTGATAATCCTTTATTACTTGTTAATTGATTCTTCGGTTTCTGAGTTGGATGATTCAGTTGTTGATGAAAATGCCTTGATTGTCGTTGCTTTGTTTGCTCGTTATCTATTTCAAAATCCTAGGTGTTTTTGGTTTTTCTAAATTTTCTGAATGTTTTGGATTTTCCAAAGATTTAAAAGATCACCTTAGCAAAAGGAATTAGGATTTTGCCCCCAGTGGAATTTTTTATTTATTGTGGATGTATGAATTGATCAAGATCCAAACCATGGCGGGATACAAATGCAGATATGATTGATTTTGATAAAATCTAAGATAGTGACTATGACAAGTATTTCAAAGATTGATAATTATTGGTAAGTTGCATGTTTATTGCTAAATGGTTCAGAGCAATGGATGCGAAAGATGGAATGGATAAGCTAAAATATATGGAAGTGATAGATGCGATAGGATGGAGAAGATAGGTGCGCAAAGTGATCTCATAGACGGAGGAACCTACTTCTTAGATAGCGCCTATTTACCAGGTTTTCACCATCTAAATTTATTGCATTTTTTTTTGTTGGATTTTATATGCTTTTTATTGATTTTTTTAGGACTGTATATCTCAAGCATAAAATTTCTTGAGATGGATAGAATTGATTGGTTCATCAAACCAATCACCTTCAGGGATAGATAACTTGTATGCTCCTGATCCATATGTTGCTATTATGACAAAAGGTCCTAGCCAATTTTGTTCAAATTTTCCCTTCTTTTCCCGATCTTGCTGATTTCTTGGATTCTCCCTTAGAACAATATCTCCAATATGGAAAATATGTGGCTTGACTCTGTGGTTATAGCTTCTTACCATTATTTGTTGGTATACTTTCAAATGTTCTGTTGCATTTTGGCGACGTTCCTGAATCAGGTCTAGTTCCTGGAGTCGAGAGACTCGTTGTTGTTCTTCTGGTACAAGACAGTGCAAGGATACTCATAGAGAAGGTATCTCTACTTCTATAGGTAATATAGCTTCTGATGCATAGACCAAACAATATGGAGTTTCCCCTGTTGGAGTGCGGACGCTAGTTCGGTATGCCCAAAGAGCCGGATTTAGCTGAATGTGCCGATCTTTTCCAGCTTCATTGACTATTTTCTTCAAGATTTTCAAGATAGTTTTGTTTGATGCCTCAGCTTGACCATTACCTTGTGGATAATATGGAGTAGAGAACCTATGTTGGATATGAAACTGTTCACATAGCTCTTTCACATCTTGATTTTTTAATGGTCTTCCATTATCAGTGATAATGGTCATAGGAACTCCATAGCAACAGATTATGTAATTCAAAATGAATGATGATATTTGTTTTCATGTCACTGTTGTTAGAGGCACTGCTTCAATCCACATAGTAAAATATTCAGTAGCAATCAAAATAAACTTATGTCCACTAGAAGATGAGGGATTGATCTTTCCTACCAAATCAAGGCCCCACTGTGAAAATGGCCATGATCCTGTCATGGGATATAACTCTTGTGCTAGCGCATGAATGAGATTTCCATGGATCTGACATTGTTTACATTTTCTAGCATAGGTGAATGAATCTCTTTCCATAGTAGGCCAAAAGTAACCCATACGAAGAAGTTTCTTAACCAATGTTAAACCACTTGAGTGTGTACCACAAATACCTGCATGAATGTCATTAAGAACTTTCTCAGATTCGTCTTTTTCAAGACATCTCAACAAAGTACCATCTAGACCATGCCTATATAGGATATCAGAAATTAAAGTATAGCGAGAGGACTGATGAATAAAGTTTCTTCTCTGATTACGAGATAATTCAAGAGGAATGATATGATCTTTCAAATATTGGTAGGTTTGACCGTATAAGGATTGACTGGTTCCTGATATATGGCAAATTCGATAGGTATGATGGGATTGGATGGTAGGGGTTAAGATATCTTCCATGAGAAATTCGTAATGCTCTTGATTCTCCTTATTTTGCAAGAGAGATGTTATTGTAGCTATTGCATCTGCTGCTTTATTCTCATTTCTGGGAATCTGGGTGAATGTGATTTCTTTAAAGTGTTCTTTAAATTCCTCCACCAGTTGTTTGTATGGCATAAGCTTATCATCCTTTGTTTGATATTCATTTACTTGATTGATTATAAGTTGTGAATCACCATAGACATGTAGGTCTTTGACATTCCATTCAATAGCCATTTTAAGCCCTATAGCTAATGCTTCATACTTTGCAGTGTTATTGGTGTATGGAAATTGTAGTCTATACAATTTCGTAATTGTGTGTCCTTGAGGTGTGATGAAAAAGATTCCTGCGCCTGATCCATATTGGGTATAAGAATCATCAAACTACAATTCCCAAAAGTTTGTACTTACTGTTAGGATATCTGCATCAGGAAATTCGATGTCCAAAGGCATGTCATTTTGCAAAGGTGCATCAACCAATTCATCAGCGATGACTTGTCCCTTGATAGCTTTCTGGTCAACATATTCTATGTCAAATTCACTCAGTATCATAACCCATTTGGCTAGTCTCCCTATCAATGTTGACTTGCTCAACAAATATTTGAGAGGATCTATCTTTGCTATTAGTTTTACAGAATGAATCAACATGTAATGTCGTAGCTTCTGAGTTGAAAATACAACTGCTAGACATATCTTTTCAATTGAGGAATAATTTAATTTGTAGCCAACAAGCGTTCTACTGATATAGTAAACTACTCTTTCTTTTCCTTCATCATCATGTTGAGCTAGGAGAGCTCCTAATGATACACTTGTTGCAAAGATATAGAGTAACAATGGTTTCCCTTTGGTTGGTGATATCAGTACTGGAGGACTCATACGATATTCTTTTATTTGCAAGAAAGCTTCTTCACATTTTAGATCCCATTTGAATGGAACGTTTTTATGTAGAAGATGGGTAATGGAAGACATCTATCGGGCAACTGAGAAACAAATCTCCTAATTGATTGCAACCTTCCTTGTAAAGATCGCAATTGACTTATGTTCTTGGGTGACTCCATCTCCATGATAGCTTTGACTTTTTCAGGATCTACTTCAATGCCACGAGTTGATATAATGTACCCAGGGAGCTTTCCAGAGGTTACCCCAAATGCACATTTCTTTGGATTTAATCTCAATTGATACCTTTCCAGCTTGTCAAAAATCTTGCTTAAAATGTTCAAATGTTCTTTTCTTGTGTGAGATTTTGCAAGTATGTCATCAACATAATCTTCCATAAATGTATGCATCATATCATGGAAAATTGTCGTCATAGCCCTTTGATAAGTTGCTCCTGCATTCTTGAGCCCAAATGGCATAACATTCCAGCAATATGTTCCCAATGCACAGGTGAAAGTTATTTTCTCTTGATCTTCAGGTGCTATTCTTATTTGATTATATCCTGAGAAGCCATCCATTAATGAAAACATCTCGTGTCCTACTGACAATTCTACTATGATATCAATGTTTGGTAGTGGGAAATCATCTTTTGGACATTCTTTATTTAGATCTCTGAAATTTGTACAAACTCTTATGCTCTTATCTAGTTTTGATACTGGTACAATACTTGAAACCCATTCTGGATAAGCAACTAGTCTTATGAAACCCACTTCTAATAGTTTCTTCAACTCGGTCTTTACAAGAAGAGCAATGTGTGGATGCATCTTTCTTAGCTTCTGCTAAACGGGTTTTGCTTTTAAATCCACATTAAGATGACGCATGATAAGATCAGGATTAAGTCCTGGCATATCGGCATAGGACCAAGCAAAATTTATTTGCCTTTGCTTAAAGAATTCCATGTATTTATTCCTTTCTTTTTCTAATAATGAGCCAGCAAAATGAAGTATTTTAGGATCCTTTGATGTATCAATGTTTACTGCTTCTGTTGGTTCTATCAAGATAGCAGATCTCTCTTGAAAATATGCAGGAAGAATGTGAAACTTTCCATCTTCTGGTGCCTCAAGGAGGTTTTCACCATTAGATATGTCCTTTGTTTTCTCTTTTGATTGATCTAATGTTGCCATGAAATGGTTTTCAACAATAGGTCTCTTTCCTTGTTTTATTTCACTTTTGTGACTGGAAAATTTGGCATTCTCCTGACTATGAGAAACATCACTTGATTCTGCAATGGAAGATATCTTAGTTGGGATGGGTTCAACAGCGTTAAGGTACATGGCTAAGTCATGATCATTGGAAAAGACATTCAGTTCAGGGTTGTCTAAATTATCCCAATCAATTAATTCAAGATGAAGAAGGGGTAAATCGTAATCGCTGTCATCATTAGGTGTTTCAACGTTCATGACATAATAATCATAGCTTGGCATAGAATAGGTACTATCAGAGATTAAATGTTTTTGAGAATTATCTTTTCCAAGCGTCTCTGAATTAGTCTTAACAAAATTAGTATTAGCATTGTGTAGTTCACACTCAAGTGGTTCTTCAACTGACGTTTGTCCCTTAAATGAATGGATTATGTCTACACGCACATCTTTAACACTACAAATTCCTTCTTGATTGATTTCATTTGCATTTAGAAGTTGACATATTTGTGCATATGATAAAGAGGATTCTTTTGCTAGATTTTGTCTTCTTTCAAATTCAACTTCTTCTGGACTAATAGTCAATCCATCTTGACTATCTCTTAATTCTTCTATGGTTCTTCCATATTTGATATTTGTTTGCGCTTCTTGTGGCATTGCTTCTATGTCTTTGTCATTCCCCTTTCTTTTTGCATACGCCTCTTTTCTCTAAATTTTGAGTTTCTCTTGTCTTCTTTCTAACTTCATCTTTTGCTCTGCAATAGAATAGTCTTCTTTCGTGATAGCTGCTTGATCTTCATTGTTTTCCTTACTTGATGTAGTAGATAAGACATCTAGACCCCATTCATATTCATTGGAATCTATCTCTGAATCTTGATCTAATATTACTCCACTATACCATACTGGAATGTCGTATGGTGCAAAAAGTTCTCTGATTTCTGCCATCTCTATTTTTACTACTTCTAGAATATCTTGTTCAAATGTTGCCTTTGTTTGTATTTCCAGAACTTGTTGACAAGATTTTTCTTTACCTTTGATGATAATATCCTCTTCTTTCTTTTCATGTTCTTCTTGCTCTTTTTGTTTATTGGTTACTGTTTCGGCCGCTTGATGTAGCTTTTCTTGCCAATTTTCTTCTCTAGAAATGGGTTTCTTTCTCCACTTTTGTTGTTGATGATTATGTTGCTTTTGATTAGACTTTAGATATCCCAGCCTGGATTTATCTTCTATGGATTGTGAGTGCAGACAAATAGGTTCTGAAATACCTTGAAGTTGCTTACCAATTGGTCCTTTTCCTTCATATCCCATCTTTTGCATGATTTCATATCCTTTGCCATATTGTTTTATGGGAATATTGACTTCTGTTGTTGTTGCTATAAGTTTTTTCTTCATCCTTGTACAACCAACCAAGAATGTCTTTGTCTTCATTTTCTTCTTCAAGAGTTCCAGCACTAACAAATGTTCCTTTAAACATATGTTTTGATCTTTCTGATGGCTTTGATTGAATATCTGTAGGCTTACCATATGACTTAGGGGAAAGTGGAAAATTATGCAAAGAGTATTTTCCCATTCCTTCATCATTTAACTTGAGTTTTTCTTCAAAAGTTTCCCATAACTTTGCTTGAATTTCTTTGGTAGGATATACTGATTCTCTGTTGTGTGGAATTCTTGTATCTTGTGTTGGCTTCAAATTATTGCAATATTGACTGGAATCTGCAATTATAGTGATCTCTTTTCCTTCATGAG
Source organism: Cryptomeria japonica (assembly GCF_030272615.1). NCBI lineage: Eukaryota > Viridiplantae > Streptophyta > Pinopsida > Cupressales > Cupressaceae > Cryptomeria > Cryptomeria japonica. The sequence continues at coordinate 773,628,000 of NC_081409.1, read as the reverse complement.
GAAATTTCACACATTGATGATACGTAGAAGGAATTGCTTGCATCTTGTGAATCCATGGTCTTCCTAGAAGAATGTTGTAAGAGAGGTTCAAATCTAAAACTTGACACAATGTATCCCTTTCCACACTTCCTATCCTTATTGGTAGCACAACAGTTCCTTTAGAAGAACGTTCTGCTTCATCATAAGCCTTGATGGTTATTTTCTTTTTTGAGTCTACTGCATTCTCTGAATATCCCAAAGCTTTTATCAAACTTAATGCACAAATTTTTAAGCCAGCTCCTCCATCTATGAGCACACATTTGACACGAGTTTTATTAATGGAGACTTCAACATGTAAGGGAGCATTGTGAGGATGTTGTAAGGATGCGTCATCATTTTCAGAAAATGATAAGCAATGAGGAGCTATAAGGTGTCCTACCATGTTTTGGAACTGATCTACATCCAAGTCTTTTGAAACTGTTGCTTCTACTAAAGCTTTCTCCAAAATTTCCTTATGCATAGGTGAAACTTTGGGAAGTTCCAGAATTGATATTTGAGCGGGTATTCTTTGTAATTGCTCTACTAAATTGTATTGTTGTGATGTGGATGTTGGATCTTTTTCTATACCTAGAAAGGTAACATTTGCTTTGCTTCTAGTAATAACATTGATTGGCTCTGAAGATGGATTATCGTTAACAATGATCACATTTACCACATCATCATATGTATAAGTGTAATTCAATTTGGCTTTCCCTTTGTCATCTTTTAATTGTGATGGTTCACCTTTGTCATAATTCGAAAGTGGAGTTTTGAAAGCCAAGTGTGATTCGTTTGTCTTATGGCTATCCACTATGATGGTTCCATTATCGATTAGATCTTGGATAAGGTGTTTCAATCTCTGACAATCATTTGTTAGGTGTCCTTTATTCCGATGATAATTGCAAAAATGATTGTCATTCCACCAATTGGGCTTGACTGGTGGTTCATAACTTCTTGCTTCTCGTAAAACAATCAATTTGTTGGCAAGCAAAGTTTTTAGGGCTGATTCCAAGGATTCTCCAATGTTTGTGAATTTCCTCTGAGGATTGGAGAAAAATGACCTGGCTTTATTGTTTTCTGGATTGTTATTGCTTGGGATTTGACTTGATAGATTAAAAATTGGTTGTTGTTGTTGTTTAGTAGTACTATTATCGTCATTCCCTTCATTGATGACATTCCTATTCTTTGACCAGAGCTTGGGTTTGTCATTGTTGTTGTTGTTGTTGTTGTTGTATGAATTATTGTAAATTTTTAGTTCTCCTTTCTTTACCATTGCGTTCTCTATTTTCAAACCATTCTCGATCATTTTGGAAAAAGAGGGAGGACATTGCCTCTTGAGTCGATAACTCATTTCACTGATAATATTATCAATGAATATGTCCATTTTCTCTTGATCAGGTACATCTCGGGGATACCTATTAAACATGCGTTTCCATCGTTGTAAGAAAATCATAAAGTATTCACCATTCTTTTGTTTAACATTGCAGAGATCCAGCATTGTTATTTCATTCCTTATATTGTAAGAGTATTATGAAATAAACCTATTCACAAGTTCTTCAAAGGATTTGATTCCGGATGGTAATCTTGAAAACCACTCCATTGATTGTCCATTTAAACTCCTAGGAAAAAGATGCATAAGGTAAGTTTCTTCATGAGCAAATTCCATGCTCATAGTACAAAACTCCCTAATGTGATCTTGAGGATCAGATTTTCCATCGTATTTATCATATTTAGGAATCTCGCAATGTTGTGGAAATGGTATCATATTCAGATTTTTATCGAATGGATATGGGCATATATCTTCTAGTGAATACTTCTTGGAGCTTGTCTCATTTTGCATGTCTTGCATCTGTTGTTGTAGAGTTTGTATTTGTTGAGTAAGATTTGACAATGGATTATCCACATAGTTTCTCCTTGTTTCTTCGTGAGTTCTCTTATCACTACGCTCTTTTCTTGTGTCGTCCTTTTCTTTCCTTGTTTCTTCATGAATTTCTTTGTTCACGTCCTCGTTATTTGGATCATCTGTGTTTTGGGTGTTACTTGCCTCCGCATCTTGTTTCAAGATTTCTATGTTAAAGTCTTGTGGTAGTTTTACTCCAGATTTTGCCAACATCAAGAGATATTTTTCTTTTTGTTTTGCTAACAATTTTTCCATTAGCCTATCAAATTTGAAATCTTGCTCAAGGTCTCTAATGGTGCTATTGACTGCATCTTCGTCGACAGCGGTAAATCCAAAAGTTTGGAATACAGGATTATCTTCTTCCTCCATTTGCTGTTGTTTTCTAAGTTGTTCGTATTGGGCTCTAGTCCAAACTGGCATGTGATTATTTCAAAGTTGTTAAAGTGACCAAAGGACAAAGTCAATAGGTGATTATTGGTTTAGGAAGATATGCCTTGTTGATTTTACCACTATTGTTTGTTCATTGGGATAAAGCATCTCTTTGTTGAAAAGCACGTCTTTGTAAAATTTCACTGTCAAATTTTGTACCGCAGCCACGTGAGCAGTGACGAAAATGGTGTAGGAATGTCCTATGTTTCAATAAGATCTTGTGATTGATATACAAGAATCTTATCCTTTTCTAAGTAGCTTTATAACTGGGTTTTCTTTTCTTAAGGTGATACTTAAAAGTCATATAAGCATTTGGCAATTCACAAGTTTGTTTGATTCCAATGTTGATGCGATTCTGGTTTTGATATAACCCAGGTTCAAAATAGGAAAGATATATCCAAGATTAGGAACCTAGTATAGATTGATCAAGCTTCGTGATAGAGGATTTGATTATCCTGATGAGAAACTTGACAAGGATGTTGATTTTTGCACTTAAGATGTTTGAATCAATAGCTTGTTGAATGTTGATGTTTATAGAACCTTTTGGGTATAACCTGTTGGATTAGTGACCTAGTTGTTTGAGCTAGTTTGAAAATACGTGATGGTTTAGAGACAAATCTACTTCAAGAATTATTTTGATATTGATGTTTTGACATTTTGATTTTGATCTGGCATTTCAAGTGTTGGGAAGCTTTTGTATTACCCTTTTGATCACACTTTTCCAGTAATTTGTTGGATTTTTTCTTTCTTGTAGATGACAATTTTCTTCAATTTTTGACCATTCGGAACATGTTACAAACATAGAAGACACAATGTTTAATAAACAAAAAGCACAAGCAAGTACAATCCCTATGGCAGGCTGAGACAATAGTTTTTGAATCTCATGTGGGGTTTCCCCCGAGGCTACGCTATTCAAAGCAGATATTTAGATGCTTGACCCCACTATCTCCAGCCTCAGTACTCACTTCTTTGGGGCAGCCAAGCAACAGTTTCCATGAAAACTCCTCATGGCAAACTTTATATCTCTACTAGGAACCGTATGTATGTGAGCCGCTTCAGAGGTCCAACCTCCTGCACCAACAACTAGAAGGATTTTGGCAACTAGTACAAGTGGTTTTTAGTAAAAGCTTCCAGTCATGTGGCCATACATGCGGCACTTTCAGCTCTGTAAATATAGAAGGTTCCCAGCCTATAGAGGTTACGCTCCATAGGGTTTATGGGGAAACATAGTGTCGGTATGAACTTATTAGCACATGTTGTTTGGGACTTTTGTTAGAAACATGATTTATTTATAGTGGATTGGAAGGACTCAACATTAGCCCGTTTCCACTTTAGGTCGTTCCCCTCTCACGGGCCCCCTCAAGGCAGCTCGGGAAGGCAGGCCCTCTAAAGGATTTAATTGCTTGAAAGTAAAGAAAGCTTAAAAGAGTGGGTTTGGATTTTTGGTCACCCAATTAAGGGGAGAGCATATACCTACCACTTTCGAGACACGAAATACAAGTGTTCTTTTTAACCTTTTCAAAGCAATTGTTGGCTAAGTCTTATTTGGAGATGTTGCTCCAACAAGCATGGTGTTCATTTTAGCCCTTTTAAAAGTCTATGTGCAACTATTTTAGAGGAAATACTAAAAATGCAAGTTGCATGATGTCAATTCATCCTCTTAGTTAAACTAGATGAACAAGATATGATATATTACTTCCCAAATAAAGTCTTTTAATTAACTAGATGAGGAAATGCATAAAATTTGCCTTAAACACCATCCTGCACATGCATGTTAGTAGTCTGAAAAATCTGATTTCTTGGACATTCGGACCTGCAAGAATTTTTTGTTAGTTTGTAAATGGAAGCACTAATTTAACACATGCGCTATCTTTTTGCTCAAAAGCACTAACCTGCAGGTCAAAAGTGCTAACCTAGACTGCAAAAGTGCTGCTTTGTGGATACCAAAGCATGATTTCTTTGCCAAATGCGCTAACCTAGGACACAAATGTGTGAACCTGTAATGCAAATGCGCAAACTTTAAGACAAAAGCGTTAACCGAAAATGCTCATGCGCTAACCTATGGTGTAAATGCACTAACCTGCGGAACAAGAGCGCTGTCAGAATTCACACATGCGTGAAACTACATTACAAATGCATTAATTTAACTTTTGCGAGATTTTTAAAGGTATATGCGAGGTCTATGAGCCCCATGGTGGGTGCCAAAATGTGTCAACTTGAATTTCATCCTCAGAATGTTACCTGCAATAAATTAGTTTCACAAAATACAAATGGAAATACTACAAGAAATCCAAACTCAACCAATGAAACTACATGAAGTACATATGAAATAAAAATACTAATATTACCTTCATGGCTTATGTCTCATTGTGTCCTAACTCCATTGTTCTTGGTTGCAGATGGTGTGCTCTCAGACAATGCATCGATAGCTTCCAAGATGGCATATGAAGAATGGACTGATAACTTGTAGTTAACTGATACTATGATATGCAAATACTACATGATTATGCTAAAATGATTATGCTAAATGATATTATATGATATTTGCTATTTGCTATTTGCTATTTGCTATTTGCTATTTGCTATTTGCTATTTGTTATTTGCTATTTGCTATTTGCTTCAAAAACTCATGCATGCATATGATTGATTTGAAGAATAACTCTCTCTAAACTGAAGCTCTTGATTTTATAGACCTTGAGAGGATTAGATGATGTGGCTCAAATCAACGGTCCTAATCAGATCTACAGATTTGAATGGCTGTGAGCAAAGGTGAAGGTTGAGAGAAAGGGGGAAGGAGAAGACAAGTGTCACTCATCTCACCTTGACTGGGTTGTTGAATGAGGGAATCTAGGGATGGTTGGAGGAAATTTAGGCATGATAGGACAAGTGGACTCAAGTCCTTCCTTAATGTAGGGAGTGTTGGAGAAAATATAGGAAATGGTTATGAAATGTGTGTACGTACACAATATTCATTAAGTTTGGAAGTTGAAGATAAATGATGAATTAATATTTAAGAAATATTAATTTCTTTATCCACATGTTTGATGAGTTGGCAAAGGGAAGATGAAGTGGAGATGGAAGGTGAGTTGGAAAAAGGATTAAATAATTTTGAGAATTATTTAATATTTGAGACTATAGGATAGTAGAATAACCATTAAATATTAAATATTTAATTGATTGGAGGAGATAATTAAATATTAGATATTTAATTAATTTGGTTAAAAGAATAATTAAATAATAGATATTTAATTAATTAGAAGAATAGGATAGATGAATTAATTAATAAAAAGACACGAAAATGAATTAAATAATTAATCTTTTCAAATTAACTATTTAATAGGAGAATAATTATTAAATAAATATAAAATATTTATTTAATTGCTCGTAGCCAATTTTTATGTGTATACAATTTGTTATTGCAAAGGACCCCCTTCGCTTCAGTGTCCTCATCCTCAGTATAGGAGTAGGCATACATCGAGATCACGAGCAGAGGGCGGAACAACTGCACATGGGGGAAATGATGAAGAAACCGATGTTCCACTTAGTCTTTTCATAGCTTCAAAGAAAAAAGAAAAAAAAGAAATGATTGTAATCTACCTTATTTGATAATGACTGATTTTTATGTGTTAATGAATGTAATTATGTGCTAATGAATGGTTATGAATGATATGTGTTAATTAATATTGATGAATGTTGCGTGTTAATTAATGTTAATCAATATTATGTGTTAATGAACATTATGTGATATTAATGAATGAATGTTATATTTTATTAATGGTAGAAATAATGAGTGAATGAATGTTATAAGATTTTAACAAGGAATTTAGAGTGATGTTAGCGGGGGGGGAGGGGCCAAATGAGTTTCCACCTTCACGTGGTTGGCCTTGTTAAGTAGAGAATATTAAACTATTCTCGAAACAAAGCGAAACTCAACAAGATAACACACTTTTCAATATTTCATTATGTTGCATAGTTAATCTTATTGAATAATGTATATTGAATCTTAATTTTAGGGTCCAACAGAGCCAACACGAACAACAACACCACAAGTTGTTGGTTATAATGAACTCCCATATTGTCTTGTATGTACACTAACATTATGAGTTGCTTCTAGTGTTGATATCCATGGCGGGATTGCAAAAGTTGTGAATATTCCTCATCCTTGTAAGTTTTTTTATTAATTGTCATTTTCTTTAGCATTTTGTTACTTCATGAATGAGATGTTTTTAGATGTCTATTCCATGCATACCTCTCTCTTGTATGCTTCATGATCGATGTGTCTTCAGTATGTCCACTCTATGAGAACCTTTCTCATATATGCTTGTACCTTATGTGTATTTATGTATTACTTCATGGTTTACATGTATGATTCACGCCTTTCATGTGTTCATATGTATGGTTTGTGCTTTACATAGCTCCTTCATGCCTTATGAGCATTACTTCATGCCTTACAGTCTTCTCAAAATATTGCAAAATCATTCAACAAGAAAAAGAGTAGTAGAGGCTACATACCAAAATAAATTAGATCTCCCTCTTTATTTCCTCACTTTCTTCCCTATTTTCTTCCTCCCTTCTTTATCACTTCCCTTTTTCTAGAGCCCGGAAGGGACCTGGAACCCAGAACCTATAGGTTTTGGTTCTAGGTCCACTTCCACTCCCAACTCCCCAACCTATAGTTCCTTCCCAAGCCTCGAGCCTCGCTTGGAACCAAAAGCATATTTTTTAAATTGAGTTTGGGCACCAAAATAAACATCTAGTTTTGCTCCCAACTACCGCCATGCAAGTAGAAGGTCTCCCAACTAGCAGAATTCAATGCTCAACCCGTTATTTGATCTAAGATGCATTTTTTGGTTGAGATTCTCCCTTGCCCTTAGATTTGGCACTACTACAGTACCACGGGTTAGGTTTCATGCCCAACATTGACTAAGTAATGTTTTCCAATCCATTTTGGAAGAGGTTAGTTCAGCTATGGTCTCTAAACACCAAAGAAATCGCAGGGTAGCCATAGACTCCACATGTAATTTTTTGAAAAATTACAAACCTGTAGAATCAAAGAAGAGTAGTATTGTAAGTATATTTTGTTGTTGAATATCTCCATGGTATTAGGTGTATATTCAAGAAGATTTATTGGCCATAACCAAGTATTTTCCCATGTCACATTTGTTGGAATGAGTGTAATATTAGGTCAAATGAATGTAACAACATTCTAAGAACAATGCAAGTATTGTAATGATCCTCTCATTTTATATTTTAACATATGCAGTTGAATGGATTACTAGGTATGTTTTGCTACAAAATTTCATGATCTTAGTTGTGTGCAAAATTGCAAACACATAGCTCCACCTTTTATTCCAATTTGTTTGTTTCACAATGCGTTGTGACTTTGTTGCCTAATGAATAAGCAATGATCTAAGACCATACACCAATCTCACATTATTCAAAACATAAATAAATAGTTTAGTAATAAGTCATTCCTTCTTGTGCATCCATAACTATTGATATGACCAAGGAATTATTCTTAAGTGAGGATTTAGTAGATATATTTTATGTGTGTTATGCTCACCCAACTATATCAGCTATATAGGGGTTTTATGCAGCCAATCTTCCTTCAACTAGGGACAATATTCGGGGTCAAGAGTGCAGTTAGGTTTGGGTATAACCCACTCTTATAGAGTTGACCTTTAACCCTCCATGTTTTGTTAATGAGCCAATTTCACTTGCATGATGAGAACCCTAGCCTTGTGAGTGGAATTTCACTCTAGGATGTGGAGCAACAGTTTTGGGACCAAAGTCCCTTCTTTATCACTTGGGCTCTAGAAAAGAAAATTCCCTTCTTTATCACATACCAAAATAAATTAGATACTCTTGTTGATAGTTTGGTGTCTCTGAACAATGGATCCTTTGAAGAAGCATGATCCTTGTAATTTTGGCCTTTCATGATGTGAAAAGAGGTTATGTTATGAATAATGGTCCAGATGATTTAGTTATTTCTTATTATGTTGAGTATGAGTAAATTTGGGCTTCCTTGGCTGTGGTCACTATTTTCTACTAACTATTGTGATTTAGTGTGACTTTAGCATGGACTTCAAGTAATCAAGAGGGTGGAAATAATATTCAAGTGTTAGGGGGTACACGGCCTTGACCAAGGGATGAAAGTATCAGGAAAGTACAAGTGATTCATGTGTAGATCAATGTATCATTCACCTATTAATTCCTAGCAACATTCTCAAATAAACAAGCAAAGAGGTATGTTGAGTGCATATATACATTTTATGTTGCCATGATATAAGTAAGATATCAAACATGTAACTTAGATTGATTTGCAATTTCATTAATAAATATTAGATCTTCCTTGTGGATTTTTGAATGCATAATGTCTCATTGATTTCAATATCTTTATTGCAAGTACTCTTTTCAGCATGAAACTCCACTCATTGAGGTCTCTTACTAAATGCAAGTCATTTATCCTATCATTGATGATACATTTTACATGCATTTTATGGTGAAATCTTATTAATAGCTATAGTTGGGTTGTTCATTGTTTTGTGAAGATATATACAAGTAGATTGGGACATTAGAGTTATAAACACCATAAGATGTGTTTGAGATTATTGTCCTAATTGTAACAGTCAACCACCATTGGCCCGAGGCCACACCAACACTGTTGTGACACCAAGGTTTGTGCATAGTGGTGTAAGGGAAACTCTTAGGACATTTCATTACCATTACATATACACACCTAGTGGGGTTTCCAAACACAACTTGTTTGAGTAGGCAATATCACTGGTAAACTTGTGATTGTCACAATTGGTACCCTTAGGACAGTCATTAATATTTGGTCTATGACACTTTTTTATGGCTTCTAAATGCTTCTATGGGGTGTGCAGGGGTCCCACACATCTCTTCCATTATTTCATCCAAGGCACTTCACTCTCACCTATCTTATATTCCACTTTCTCTATGTTGTTATCCCAGAGGTCCGATACATAAAGAATATCAGACCAATCAATCAAATCTCCCTGATTGTGTGTGTGTGTGTGTGTGTTTATATTGTGCCCATGCATACAAATATATACACAAGTAAAGTGATGGACAAATTCATGTTGATCTATATCTTTAACTATTTATGCAAGTGTATATATAAATACATGTATACAAATATCTAAATAGTTAAAAAAAAAATAGTATACATACATAAATACATATATAAAAGTTTCATCATGGTGATATAAATATTTAGTCGCATGATGATCTCTTTGTAGGATTCTAAGCCACAAATATAGCTGACTTCAAATGCAATATGTTCTATAAATGTTGGAGATGATGTGCCATCTCCAACGCTT